>NW_025334005.1:6671613-8061466 GCF_019186645.2 Phyllostomus hastatus | reverse complement strand
GAACAAGGCATGCGAATATTTTGCAGACTGTAACACATTCTCTGCATAATTTTGTTATTTTTGTCCACATGACAGTACAGAGGGAAGTCGAGTTTGTTCAGAGCCTGGGCCTGGGTATAGATGACATAAGAGACGAGGCCCTGGGACCGGTACTCAGGCACGGTGCCTGCCATTCGCATTTCTCCTGTCTGGTCCATTAGGGTCCCAGGACACAGGGTTCCCCCTTGGGCCCCAGAAGACAGTAGCTGGGGAAGTTCTGGATACAGCGCTCGATGAATCTTCGGCTCCTATCATTGCCACCATAATGCCAGAATTCATTCACCAGGGCAGCGTGGGTGACATCCAGGGAAGACAGCTTAAACATTTGCTCATTGCTATGGAGATTCCAAGAGAAAAGTAAAGGCTATGAATATTTATTATATTTGCTCTTATTTCTATTTTCTAAATTACATTTCTAAAAGTGATTAGTCTGTCTGCTTTGAAGAATATTGACTGCAGGGCAGCCAGAGTGAAGGCAGGAAGAGGAGATGGGAGGCTGATTCAGGAATGAGGTGTGAGTGGCGCAGTGACTTTTATCAGACTTACATGGGCTTAGGCTTGCCATCACCAGGCGGTAGGTTCTTTATATCCAGTAGAGAAGGACTCAGTTTCTTTAAAGTGTCAAGTGCCACATAGAGAAAGCACTGTGTTTGTTCAGCTTTGAAGGATTTCATGGCTGCAAGACTTTGTATCACCTCATTCAGACTGGACTGTGAACCTGTATGATGTTTTAAGGAGAAATGCAATGATTTCAGTACATTCTATGGAGATGCTGTCCAGTGGAGCAGGAAGTGTCTGCATTTACAGTCCCAAAACCTTGCTTCTGGCTTGGTGCTACTGCTGTGTGATTGGGGTCACTTAGCAAGATTTGTGCAATGAACATGCTCAGAAATTTATTCAGCCATGGCCATACCATATTTGTGGCAATAGCAAGACAGAAACCAGATTTTAGGGCTATGTGATCATATAGTTTTGATAATCACAGAACATGAGTTACAAAAACTAGAGTAGCCAACATCTATTGTGCACCTACTATGTAGCCAGTGTGGTAGATTGCTGCAGGAATGACCCACTACTTGCCCATGCCTTCTTGTTTCCATTCCCTGGAATAGTTCCCTCCTACATTGCATCTGACCTTGGTCATATGACTTGCTTTCACTAATGGGACACAGTAAATATGATACAGGGAGAGGCTCACAAGTGTTTGCACATTGGGGTTGCTCTCTCTTTGTGCTCCTGATTACCTTGAGACCAACACCATATGAACTGGCTCAAGTTAGCCTGCTGAGGACTTGTGCTCTTATTATGTTGTCACCATAGTGGCTGGCACCAATAGCCAGAACCATCATTTAGACGTGCGAGTGAGGCCACACTATAGCAACCAGCCAAGAGTCCATCCATGAACAGGCTGCAGCTGCATGAGTAAACCCAGGTGAAATGAGCAGAAGAACTGCCTTGCAAAGCCCAGCCCAGATGTTGATTCACAGAATTACGAGGCTTGCTATGCAGTGAAAGTTAATTGACACATCCAGGTATTGTGCTAAGCAATTCCTATTCAAGACTTTATTTAATCTTTTCAACACCCCTTGTGTTTTAGGTGCCATTATGATCCTCATTTGTATATATGACCTCAGTAAGGATAATTCATGTGGTATGATCACACAGCAAGTAACAGACAAATGCCATCATAGGAAGTCTGATTCTGGAGGGCATTCCTGTAACCATGACAGTTGTCCTTCATGACCTGGGAGGTGCTTTATGACACGAAAGCATGGAAGGCCCTCAGGGAAGCTCTGCTCTGGCACCCAGTCAACATAAGTCATGTGGATATGTCTGCAAAATATGCCCTAAATCCTTGGCCATCAAGGCATTATATTATGTTTCCCATTATGATGCCCACTGTTTGCAAGCTTTGAGGGTGTTTTTGTCAGTTTGCAGGAATAGTGGCAGCTGAGTCAGAAAATTCACTGCAGGCTAGGGTCTGGAACACGGAGAAAGGTGGTAGGGCCATAGCGGAAATTGTTCAAGACACAGAAGTGAGCCAGCACACTTCCCATTCCCTTTACTTACTTTGGATCTGCAAATGCTGTTTCCAGTT
Source organism: Phyllostomus hastatus (assembly GCF_019186645.2). Classification (NCBI taxonomy): domain Eukaryota; kingdom Metazoa; phylum Chordata; class Mammalia; order Chiroptera; family Phyllostomidae; genus Phyllostomus; species Phyllostomus hastatus. Next base: position 8,059,329 of record NW_025334005.1, on the reverse strand, counting down.
AATGACTTCTGGTGAGCCAAGCAGTTCCTGACAGTTCTCGGGGTCCCTGGAGTAGATTTGGTAAGTATTGGTGTAGTGATCGAAGTCATCTACCATCTCCTGTTGTCATTGGGGAAAGGGAAATAAAGCAAATTTCATGTAGTTCATGATTGAAGTACTTTTTTCCCCTAAATCCATTACACCATATTTTTAAGTACTGAAATATTTGTATTTTTATTCATGCATTACTATTCATTTTTAAAAAAAGTATTGTATTGATTATGCTATTACTGTTGTCCCAATTTTCCCCTTTCCCCCAACATTCCATCCAGCAACCACCTCTTAGTTCATGTTCATGGATTATGGATATAAGCTGTTTAGTTTCTCTAGTTCCTATACTGTTCTTAACATCCTGCTGTCTATTTTGTCCCTACCAGTTATGCTTCTTAGCCCTTCCCCTTTCCCCCCATCCTCCTCCATTTCCCTCTCAGCTGATAACACTGCATATTTATGATCTGTTCCTGTTCTGGGGTGTTATTTTTTATTGAGTTATTTTTTAAAATTTATTTTGTTGATTATGCTATTACAGTTGTCCATTTCCCCCCTTCACGCCCCTCCACCCTGTACACCCTCTCCCATCCACAGTCACCTTTTTTAATTCATGTCCATGTGTCATACTTATAAGTTCTTTAGCTTCTACATTTCTCATACTATTCTACCCTCCTCCTATTTTCTACCTACAATCTATGCTACTTATTCTCTGTACCTTTTCCCCCTCTCTCCTCCTTCCACTCCCCTGTTGCTAACCCTCCATGTGATCTCCATTTCTGTGGTTCTGTTCCTGTTCTAGTTGTTTGCTTAGTTTCTTTTGGTTTTGCTTTAGGTGTGGTTGTGAATAATTGTGAGTTTGCTCTCCTTTTACTATACATGTTTCTTTTTAATCTTCTTTTCTTAGATGAGTCCCTTTAACATTTCATAAAATAAGGGCTTGGTGATGATGAACTCCTTTAACTTGACCTTATCTGAGAAGCACTTTATCTGCCCTTCCATTCTAAATGAAAGCTTTGCTGGATAGAGTAATCTGGGATATAGGTCCTTGCCTTTCCTGACTTGGAATACTTCTTTCCAGCCCCTTCTTGCTTGTAAGGTCTCTTTTGAGAAATCAGCTGACAGTCTGATGGGAACTCCTTTGTAGGTGACTGTCCCCTTATCTCTTGCTGCTTCGAGGATTCTCTCCTTCATTTTTACCTTGGCTAATGTAATTGTGAAGGACCTTGGTGTATTTCTTCTTGGGTCCAACTTCTTTGGGACTCTCTGGGCTTCCTGGACTTCCTGGAAGTCTCTTTCCTTTGCCAGAATGGGGAAGTTCTCCTTTATTATTTGTTCAAATATGTTTTCAATCTGTTGCTCTACCTCTTCCCCTTCTGGCACCCTTATAATTTGAATGTTGGAACGTTTAAAGATGTCCTGGAGGTTCCTAAGCTTCTCCTCATTTTTTTGAAAAAATTTTTAAAGATTTTATTTATTTGTTTTTAGAGAGGGAAGGGAGGGAGAAAGAGAGAGAGAGAGAAACATCAATGTGCAGTTGCTGGGGGTCATGGCCTGCAACCTAGGCACGTACCCTGACTGGAAATCGAACCCGTGACACTTTGGTTCACAGCCCACGCTCAATCCACTGAGCTTTGCCAGCCAGGGGTTATTTTGAATTCTTATTTCTCCATTCTTTCCTGTTTGGTTGTTTCTTTCTTCCCTCTGGTCCACTCTATTGTTTTGAGTCCCAGTTTCCTTCCCATCACTATTGGTTCCCTGTGCATTTTCTTTCATTTCTTTTATGGTAACCTGCATTTGCTTATCTGATTTGCAACCAAATCAACCAGTTCTGTGAGCTTCCTGATTACCAGTGTTTTGAACTGTGCATCTGATAGATTGGCTATCTCTTAGTCACTCAAAAGGATGAGTTCTGGGGCACTGATTTGTTTTTCTGTTTGAGCCATCTCTCTCTCTCTCTCTCTCTCTCTCTTTTGGTCTGGTAGCTGCTGTTACGGTGAGGGGCAGAGCCTCAGGTGTTCACCAGGACTGGGCACCCCAGTAGTTAGATTGTGACATTGTATGTGAGGACGGGGTCGAGAGGGAACAATGGCGTTCTCTGTTGGACCTCAGTCCCTTCCCCTGGGATATCCTGGGTTGCACGCTCTGCCCTGCTCCACAATCGCCGCCTTACTGGGTCTGCCAGCTGCTGCTTGCATACTCAGGGTCCACCTGCTGCGATCTTGCGTGCCCCAGATGCCTTATGCACTCCCGGTTGCCTTTTGCGCCAAGACTCGTGCCCTGGCTGCTAGTCTCCGCCCCTCCTATCAGTCTGGATGAACGGGTCTATTTCAACTTGTTGGCTGTCTGACTTCCATTCAGATAAATTCTCTATCAGTTCTGGGTGTTATTCTGCCTCTAAATTGTTGTTGTTCTAATCTTGGTTGTGCGTGGAGGTACAGTGCGTCCACCTATGCCTCCATCTTGCCAAAAGTCCTGATTCAGTTATTGATAGTTGTGAATTGTTGCTATTTTCATGTTCATAGTTGTGATCTTCTTTTTTTAAATAATTATCCTTAACTTTTCATGTAATAATTGCTTAGTGATGAGGAATTCCTTTAGATTTACCTTCTCTGGGAAGCCATTTATCTGCCATTCCAATCTAAATGATAGCTTTGCTGGATAGAGTAATCTAGGTTGTCAGTCCTTGCTTTTCATCAGTTTGAATACTTCTTGCCAGTTCCTCCTTGCCCACAAAGTTTATTTTTTATTTTAATTTTTGAATTTCATTTGTTTTTGAACAAACACAAATATTTATAAAAAATTTTAAATTATAGTTGGCATTCAATATTATATTAGTTCAGGTATATATCAGGTGTATATTATTAAATTAGAGGTGAGATTATTAGGAGGAAGGAGGTGCAGAAAATATTACCATGACTAATGCAGAATTAGGAAGCCTTTTTTTTTAAAAAAAGGATTTTCTTTATTTATTTCTAGACAGAGTGGAAGGGAGTGAGAAAGAGAGGAGAAGCATCAATGTGTGGTTGCCTCTCACGTGCCCCCAACTGGGGAGCCAGCCTGCAACCCAGGCATGTGCCCTGACAAGGAATTGAACTGGAGATTCTTTAGTTCACAGGCCCTTGCTCAATCTACTGGGCTACACTAGCCAGGGCAGGAAGCCTTTTGAAAATATAGTTAGAAAATGTACACAACATACTCACAAGTCAGCAATGATACCACTATCACATTTAAAGTCACATTTAAGATAAAAAGATAAAATAATTTTATAATTTCATTTTCATTTTTATTATTAACATAATTTTTTCATTTTATATATTTTTAATTTAGTGGCTTTATAGTATTTTTAGTTGTCTGAAAGGTATATACTACTTGCATTTTTCCAAATTTATAGTTTCACTGGATATTTTAAAGTGAGTTTAGAATTTTTGCTTTTACAATTGAGTTGTACTAATTTCTGTAAATTGTATGTGGAAATTCTAGTATTAAAATTTTTCTTTTAAAAGTCACCCCAACTTGCTGTCCTGTTTCACATCTTCCTACGTTTCCCTTGCTATGTCCTCTTTTCCTTGTCAGCCTAACAGAAATACAGTTACCTACACAATGTAGTTCCAGTGAAAGTTCCACTGAGATGTTCCTCTAACCTTATCCCTGTGACCTCCAACTTCAGCCTCCATGGTGTAATCAGCTTTTGTCTGTGCTATTTCTGCATGTTGTTCCTCTTCTGTTCTTACACAATTTGCACTGAGTTGTAATGTACTCACTTATCTATCTTTTCCTCCAGGCTATGAGCTCTTCGAGCACAAGGACTTGTTCACCATCACTGAGATTCATTTGTGCTTCCCCTGCATCTTCACTGCCAGGTGCAGTGTAGGCACATACAACAAACAGGAGTGTATGCATTCTATATCTGCTCCTATATCTTACCTGCTCCTGAGGGCGGACTACCACTGTATTAAAATCAGGCCACTTGTCCACCAGGGCCTTTAGCTTGAATGGGTTTCCCTGGTTCATGTGGAAGACAGTCCCATAAACCTGCAGCATCCGAGAAAGTGAGAAAGTCAGCTTATTAGGAAGAGGTGGCCTAGTGCCCTGTTTGATCAGGACAAGGATCATTTCTATGAAATCATAAAATTTTATGGTGGCAAAAAGCCAAATAGGGCATCTAGGTCAATCTCCCTATATTCAATACCTCTTTTTTTTAACCTCAGATGAGAAGACCTTTTCTTCTCCTCCAATATGAATCATGCATGCACATAATAGAATATTTGGGCAAAGAAAACTGGTGATTTTAACAACACCATTCTTTATTTGTGGATTTAATCTTATCTTTTGGCAGATTTTCTCCTATTCATACACATAGAGACCTACAAATTTTGAAACATAATATAATCTAGTGTGTGGTATTTTTCCCCCATTGACTATTCAGTGGACATAGTTCCATGTTCATAAACACAACGTTTTTTTATTATTTTCTAATGGCTGCATGAGATTCCTTTATATGAATGTACCACACCTTCATTTATTCATTTATGTATTGATGGTGATTTCAGCTATCTCCAAGTTTTCACTTTCACAAATAATTCTTTATAAAACATGCTTGCACAGAAGTCCTTGCATGGTGTAGGGTAAGTGGAGTCAGTCAGGCTCACTCACCTAGGTGTCTGGGCAAGTAAGAGAAGCACTTTTCCCACAACCTTGAGAATGGGCCCGATAAACTGTATTCCCATAACCTTGAGTGGGCCCGCACGCACAGAATCATGCTGTATTTTATAGTGGACTTGTGGTTTCCTGCTGTGTGACATGTGGCTTGCAGCATGCATAGATCACCCCACCCTTGAATAAAGATATGTTAGGCCTTCCCACAGCTCCATGAATTTTCTTTAGTCTTCCAGAATCTGGTGTGAACATGTCTGGCCTTGAACGGTTGCAACATACAAGGGTACCTGGTATTTTCTTAGATTACACAGAAGGGTAATTGCTAGCTCAACAGTTATGCTTAGAAGTCTTTAATGTATATGTCCATAGAACCCTCTGGAAAGGTTAAATGAACTCCCACCATCAGCAGAGACTGCAGCATGGTACTCAAGAGAATGGGCTATGGGGCCCCCATAGCCTGGGGGCCAACCTTGGATCTCCACCCTCACCATATTGTACAAACTATTGAGAGGGAAAAGTGAGGGGAGAATGAATGAGATTGAGCCTGAGAACATTAATTTCCTTGTAGTTTGGGGGGTTGGGGAATGCAGTAATGGTACCAACACGGGCCTCATGACAACTGTGAACATGAAGCCTCCACAGATAACAGCATGAAAACATGCTAGTGACCAAAACCCAAAAGCTGGTATGTATACACTTGAATGGTTTTCACCATAGAATATGTCTAAGGACTAATCCAGTGTCCTGCTCTCCTGAAACCCTCCCCCCTTATGAGCTGTTGATGTTTGACCAGGGAGAAATAGAGGGAGAATGAATCTCTCTAAATTGACTGAGTTTCTCTGAATGCATGGTGTTTTCAGCCATGAGTGGAGGCTTGAGTGGAAGCCACTTGTCCAACAGGGCCTTTCACTTGAACAGGTTTCCCTGGTTCATGTGGAAGATGGTCTCATATAATATAAATTTCCCATATAGAAATTTAGTGTAGTTTAGCAAAATATTTAAAACTACTACTGTTCCTTAGTCCCATGGCCTAATTCATTAAAACTCCTTTTTGTTCTGCTGAACTTAGAATATGGTAAGTGAGGCATCTACTTTAAGCTAACTCAAGTGGAGGTGACAGTTGTAATAAAATGTATTTAATATTGAACACTTGGAAAAATGGACAAACTTTTCCTCAAATGAGATGCAAGTGTTGGATTCTAAGTTATACCTGCATTTGACTCAAAACAGGAATTTTAAAGAACACTCATGATGATTAACTTTTTACCTGGCAAAGTAATCTTTTAGGGAGAGCAAATTAAACATTAATATGTAGTCCCAAGCTTGGAAGAGAATCTGGGCAAATTTCCAGTGTTATGAAGAAATGTTCCTTGGAAGGAACAAGGGAATACTTTTTTAATCACAGTGTACGGAACAAAAGGTAATGTTAGGCAAACCTACGATCATATCAAGCATCACAATTCACAGTTTGTGTGATATTGTGCAAATCATTAACTGAGCCTCCATCTTCTCATCACTGACATGGATATACTAATGAATATCTTGTAGGGAGGGATGCAAATCAAATGACAGAAAACATGCAATAGTGCCTGGTACAGAATTAGTGCTTGCTAAATGTTCATCACTTTTCCTTTTTTTTTTCACATGAAGTTTCTATTCCTTACTCTCAAAATGTTCAATTGCCACCTTTTTTGGAAGTCACTAATGCTCTTTGTTATTGAATTTATTGGGGTGACACTGGCTCACAAAACCATACAGGTTTCAAGTGTACAACTCAACAAAACATCATCTGCACACTGCATCATATGTCCATCACCCCAAGCAAAGTCTCTTTCTGTCCCCCCTCTTTGCCCAGCTCCACTATATGCCACCCCCTTTCCTTCTGACTATCACCACACTGTTGTCTATATGTACACACACACACACACACACACACACACACACACACACACACACATTGGACTAATTCCTTCTCCTCCCTTCATCCAGGCCCCTAACCCTCCTCCCCCTCTGACAGCTATCAGTCTGTTCATGTATTCATGCCTCTGTTCTATTTTGTTCATCAGTTAATTTTGTTTATTAAATTCGACATGTAAGTGAGATTTTGTGATTTTGCTGATTTCTCACTGGCTTATTTCACTCAGCTTAATAATCTCCAGGTCCATTTATGGTGTCACAAAAGTTTACATAGTCTGTTTTATGGATGAGTGGTATTCCACTGTATAAATGTACCACAGAGCTTTTGTTCACTCATGTACTGATGGGTATTGGGCTGTTTTCAGATCTTGGCTATGGTAAATAAAGCTGCAATAAACATAGGGGTGCATATACTCTTTAAATTTAGTGTTTGGGGATTCTTTGGGTATATTCCCAGAAGTAGTATCACTGGGTCAAAAGGCAGCTCCATTTTTTACATTTTGGAGGAAGCTCCTATTTTCCACAGTGGCTGCACCAGTCTGCATTCCCACCAACAGTTTACGAAGATTCCCTTTTCTCTACATCCTCACCAGCACTTGTTGTTTGATGATTTATTAATAATAGCCATTAGACACACGTAAGTGATATCTCATTGTGACTTTAATTTGCATCTCTGATGATTAGTGACATTGAGCATTTTTCATATGTCCACTGACCATCTGTATGTCTTCTTTGGACAAATGTCTATTCATGTCCTTTGCTCATTTTTTAAATTGAGTTGTTAATCGTCTTGGTGTTGAGTAGTATAAGTTATTTATATATTTTGGAAATTAATGCCTGATCAGATGTATCATTGGTAAATGTATTCACCCATTCAGAGGACTCCCTTTCTATTTTGTTGATGCTTATTTTTGTGATGAACCCGCAGCCAACATCATACTTAATGGACAAAAACTAAAAGCATTTCCATTAAGATCAGGAACAAGACAGGGGTGGCCACTTTCGCTACTCTTATTCGACATAGACTGGAAGCACTAGCCACAGCAATCTGACAAGAAGAAGAACTAAATAGCATCCAAGTTGGGAAGAAGGAAGTAAAACAGTCATTATTCACAAATGACATGATATTGTATATAGAAAATCATAAAGACTCCACCCAAAACTACTACCTCTAATAAATAAATTCAGAAAAGTAACTGGATGCAAAATTAATATTCAGAATTTGGTTGCATTTTATACACCAGTAATGAGCTATCAGAAAGAGATATTAAGAAAAACAATTCCATTTACTACTGCAAAAAATAATAAGGTACCTAGTAATAAATTTACATGAGGAAGTAAAATACTTGTAGTTAGTAAAAGAACTGTAATCAGAAAATTATAGGATACTGAAGAAAGAAAATGGGGAAGATACAAATAAGTGGAAGCATTCTGTTCCATTGATCTATGTGTTTGTTCTTATGCTATTACTAGGCTGTTTTGATTACAGTGTCCTTGTAATATAGTTTGATATCAGCTATTGTGGTCCCTCCTACTTTGTTCTTCTTTCTCAAAATTGCTATGGCTATTTGGGGTTGTTTACAGTTCCATATAAATTTTTGCAATGTTTGTTCTATATCTGTGGAATATGTCATTGGTATTTTAATAGGGATTGCATGTAATCTATAAATTGCTTTGGGTAGTGTGGACATTTTGTTGATGTTAGTTTTTCCAGTCCATGAAGATGGTATATGCTTCCATTTATTTGGAAGCATATATTTCCAAAATATAGTTTCCATTAATTTCTTTCTTCAGTGTTGTGTAGTTTTCTGCATATAGGTCCTTTACCTCCTTGGTTAGATTTATTCCTAGGTACTTTAGTTTTCTTGTTATAGCAAATGGGATATTTTCCCCTGATTTCTGTTTCTCATATTTCATTGTTGGTGCACAAGTCGCCTTCAATTTCTGATACTGACTTTGTATCCCGCTATTTTGCCAAATTCACTTATTAGGTCAAATAGCTTTTTGGTGGAGCTTATAAAGTTTTCTATGTACACTATCATGTCATCTGCACACAATGACAGTTTTGCTTCCTCCTTTCCAATTTGGATGCCTTTTATTTTTATTTTTTTCTTGTTTGGTCACTGTGGCTAGGACTTCCAATTTCTCAACTCCACTCCAGGAAAACAAACAATCATATTAAAAAGTTGTCAAAGGTCTTTTACCTCCTTGGTTAGGTTTATGCCTAGGTACTTTATTTTTCTTGTTGCTATATCAAATAGGATTTTTTTCTTGACTTCTGCTTCTGCTGTTTCATTGTTGATATACAAAAATGCCTTTGATTTCTGGATATTGACTGTGTATCCCACTGTTTTGCCAAATTCATTTATTAGGTCCAGCAGTTTTTGGATGGAGTCTATAGGATTTTCTCTGAACACTATCGTGTCATCTGCAAACAGTGACAGTTTTGTTTCCTTCTTTCCAATTTGGATGCTTTTTATTTCTTTTTCTTGTCTGATGGCTGTGGCTAAAACTTCCAATACTATGTTGAATAGAAGTGGTGAAAGTGGACAACCTTGTCTTGTTCCTGATCTTAGAGGAAGAGATTTTAGTTTTTTCCCATTGAGTATGATGTTGGCTGTAGGTCTCTCCTATATGGCCTTTATTATGTTGAGGAATGCTCCCTCTATTCCCACTCTGCTGAGTGTTTTTATCATAAATGGGTGCTGTACCTTATCAAATGCTTTCCCCCCATCTATTGATATGATCATGTGATTTTTGTCTTTGCTTTTGTTTATGTGATCTATTACATTTATTGGTTTGTGAATATTGTACCATCCTTGCATCCCTGGAATGAATCCAACTTGGTCATGGTGTATGATCTTTTTAATGTATTGTTGGATGTGGTTTGGCAATATTTTGTTGAGAATTTTAGTGTCTATGTTCATCAGCGATACTGGCCTGAAGTTTTCTTTCTTTGTCATGTTTTTACCTGGTTTTGGGATTAGAGTGCTGCTAGCTTCATAAGAAGAGTTTGGGAGTCTTCTCACATTTTGGATTTTTTGGAATAGTCTGTAAATGATAGGAGTTAGCTCTTCCTTAAATGCTTTGTAGAATTCTCCTGTGAAACCGTCTAGTCGAGGGCTTTTGTGTGTTGGGAGTTTTTTGATTACTGCTTCAATTTCATCTGCTGTTATTGGTCTGTTCAGGCTTTCTGCTTCTTCTTCCTTGAGTTTTGGAAGATTATATTTTTCTAGAAATTTGTCCATTTCACCTAGGTTTTCAAATTTCTTGGCATACAGTTCTTCATAGTAATTTCTTACAATCCTTTATATTTCTGTGGTATCAGTTGTGATCTCTCCCTTTCATTTCTGATTGTGTTTATTTGGGTCCTCTCTCTTTTTTTCTCGATGAGCCTGCTTAAAGTCTGATCAATTTTGCTTATGTTTTCAAAGAACCAGGCCCTGGATTCATTAATCCTTAGAATTGTGCTTTTAGTCTCTATGTCATTTAATTCTGCTCTGATTTTGGTAGGTGCCCATCAGTAAATGAATGGATCAAAATCTATGGTACATTTACACAGTGGAATTCTATGCAGCAAAAAGAAAGAAGGAGCTCCCACCCTTTGCAACAGCATGGATGGAACTGGAAAAACATTATGCTAAGTGAAATAAGCCAGGCAGTGAAAGACAAATACTATCATATGATCTCACCTTTAACAGGAACCTAAACAACAAAACAAGCAAAATATAACCAAAGACACTGAAATAGAGAACAGGCTGACAGTGACCAGAAGAGAGAGGGGAGGGAATTTCAGGGGAAAAGGGGAAGGGTTTACAGCAACGAGTATAAAAGACACATGGACAAAAACAAAGGGGGGTTGGAAATAGGAGGGAGGTAGGGAGGGCCGGGGGGTGGGCTGGAATGGGAGTAAAAGCCAGAAAACTATACTTGAACAACAATTAAAATAAAAAAAAATAAAAAGTTGTCAAAGGACCTCAACAGACACTTCTCTGAGGAGGACATACAGAGGGCCCAGAGACATATGAAAGGATGCTCAGCATCACTAGCCATCAGAGAGATGCAAATTGAAACCACAAAGAGATGCTACCTCACACCAGTCAGAATGGCCATCATAAACAAATTAACAAGCAACAAGTGCCGGTGAGGTTGTGGAGAAAAAGGGGGACCCTAATACACTACTGGTGGGAATACAGACTGGTGTAGCCACTGTGGAAAACAGTATGGAATTTCTTCAAAAAATTAAAAAATGGAACTGTCTTTTGACCCAGCAATTTCAATGTTGGGATTATACCCTAAGAATCCTGAAACATCAATTCAAGAGAACCTATGCACCCCAATGTTTGTAGCAGCACAATTTACAATAGCCAAGTGCTGGAAGCAACTTAAGTGCCCATAAGTAAATGAGTGGATCAAAATACTAAGTGGTACATTTACACAATGGCATACTACACAGCAGAAAGAAGAAAGGAGCTTCTGTCCTTTGCAACAGCATGGATGGAACCAGAGAGTATTAAGCTAAGTGAAATAAGCCAGGTGGTGAAAGACAAATATCATATGATCTCACCTATAAGTGGAACCTAATGAACAAAATAAGCAAGCAAAATATAACCGCAGACATTGAAACAAAGAACAGACTGATAGTAACCCGAGGGACAAGGGGAGGAGGATAACAGGGAAAGAAGGCTTAGGGTCATCAAGAAACGTGTATGAAGGACACATGGACAAAGTTAAAGGGGGGTAGGATTGCAGGTGGGATATTGGTTGGGTGGGGCCGGGGAGAGTGATGGGGGGAAAATGGAGACAAGTGTACTTGAACAACAATAAAAAACTATGACAACACAAGTACACAAATATTAAAAAACAAACAAACAAATAAGTGGAAGCATATACCATCATTATGGATAGGAAATATTAACATAAGTAATTGTCCATGGTACCCAAAGCAATCTATCAGTTCAACACAATTCTTATTAAAATACCAAATGCATATCTCACAGATCTAGAACAAATATTTCACAACTTTATAGAGAACCACAAAAAACCTTGAATTGCCTCAGCAATCTTGAGAAAGAAAACACAAATGGAGGAATCAAGCTACCTGGTATCAAACTATACTACAACGTCATAGTAATAAAAAAAAAGCATGGCATTGGCACAAGAACAGGCATATAGGTTAATGAAACAGAACACAGATAACAGAAATAAACCTATATTTTTATGGTCAATTACTATTTGACAAAGGAATCAAGAACATACAATCAGCTAAAGGCAGTCTGTTGAATAAACGGTGTGGGAGAATTGGACAGATATATGCAAAAAATGAAACTGGGCCACCATCTTACATAATACACAAGAATAAACTCAAAATGGATTAAAGACAACAAAAGAAAAAAGCAAACAAAATATAACCAGAGACATTGAAATTAAGAACAATCTAACAATAGCGAGAGGGGAGGGACTGTGGGGGTGAAGGGTTTTCGGGAACTACTATAAAGAGCACATAGAAAAAAACAAGGGGGAGGGTGGAAGCAAGGGAGGGAGGTGGGTTTGGATGGGGTGGCAGGGAGTGGTGGGGAGAAAATGCAGACAACTATAATTGAACAACAATATAGTGATTTGTGAAACAAAAAAATGGAGCAAAAACTCAAATGTTAAGTTATGAAGCCATAAAAGTCCTGGAAGTAAACATAAGCAGTAAAATTTCATACAGTTTTCATAGCAATATTTTTGCAGATCTATCCAAGTAAGAGAAATAAAGCAAAAAAAATAAAAAATAAACCGATTGGACTACATAAAATGAAAAAGCTTTTGTGCATCAATTGCTACCTTAAGGGATTCAGGAAGACTCTTCCTCAAGGATCTCTCCAGTGCCTGAAGCATCTGGGCACCTTGCACTTGCAACATCATGGAAGATACCTTAGCCTAGAGAAATAAATAAAAAACAACCAGGAATGAGGAAAGCTGGAGGAGATTCCAAAACAAATAGTAGCAAGTTTTATGCTAATGGCCAAAACCCGTTGGGTGTTTCTTTAGTGATGTCACCTTCTCTAAGTCCTCAGTAACTCCAAGGAAGGACAAAAATGGCAGGAAGTACAGAGGGCACGTTCTGAATTTTTTTGTGTTCACTTTCATACACTTTGAAGAACTCCAAGTTGCACATTAGTTCAACAGGCACATTAAAAAATATATAATATCTTTTGAAATTTAGTTCCTATCAGTGATTCTCAACTCTTCAAGAAATAAGCCGTATAACTTGGGAAAGTAACTTACACTCTGTGCCTTGGTTTCTTCAAAGGTAGATAGGATAATATCACTAACTTACAGAATTTTTGGAAGGATTAAATGAGTTAATACATTAAATGAATAAATAAGTGCTTAGAAGAGCAACTGACATTTAGTAAGCACTGAACCTGTTATTTTATTACTACTGCCATTCTTTCACCTTTCTGTTCTCTTATTTCCCTTCATTTTCTTCTCTTACTCTCCTTCCTTTTCCTCCTTCTCCCCATTTGAGTTAATGTGCTGTGTATTGTGTGATGCTAGAAAACACAAACAGGAAATTTAATGAGCTCAGAAAACAAATCAATGAACAAAAAGGGTACTTTAATGAAAATGAAACTTGAACACATAACCAAACAGAAATTCTGGCCTGAAGAACTCAATAATAGAGGTCAAGAATGAACTTGAGACCATAGGAAATACAGTGGACCAGATGGAGAAGGGTGATATGGAAAATAGAAATTTAGAAATGATGCAGAGGGAACAAGAGAGAGACTTGAGCATAAAAAAATGAAAGAACTCTATGAGAACTATCTGACCCCATCAGAGTGAGCAATATAAGAACAATAGGCATAGTAGAAGAACAAGTGAGGAAGAAGGGCATGGAGAACCTGTCCAAACAAATAGTTGATGAGAACTTCCCAAGCCAATGGAAAGAATTAGATCCTCAAGTATAAGAAACAAACAGGACACTTAGTTTCCTCAATATAAAAGGCTTTCTTCAAGGCACATCCTATTAAATCTGTCAAAAATTAATGACAAAGAAAGAATTCTCAAGGCAGCCAGAGGAGAGAAGAAAGTAACCAATAAAGGAAAGCCCATTAGGTTATCATCAGACTTCTCAACAGGAGCTCTAGAAGCCAGAAGAGAATGACCAAATATTCAAACTACTGAAAGAGAGAAATTACCAGTCAAAAAATAATATATCCAGCAAAGTTATCCTTTAAATATGAGGAAGAAATAAAGACTTCTCCAGACATATAGAATCTCAGCTTGTTGGATGCAAGTTTCATTCCCAGTCAGTGCATATGTCTAGATTGCAAGTTTGGTTCCAGCTCAGGGCATGTGTGAGAGGCAACTGATTGATGTTTCTCTCTCACACTGATGCTTCTCTTCCTATTTTTCTTCCCCCTTCTCCCTCTCTCTAAAAATAAATAAATAAAATATTTATAAAGAACAAAGTATAAAAAGTCACAAAAGATCACCTCCAAGAAACTTACAGCATAAACAGAGATAGTTCGTGATGACAAAAACAAAAAAGGGGTCGGGATATCGATCTCAGTTTGCAAAGGAAGATGGAAGGCAGATGCATTCAATAGGAAAAAGACTATGTATATATGAAAATTTATTTTTTCATAAACGTAAGAGTAACCTCACCAATCCTTGCTCTCCCCAAAACACTGAGTCACATAGTTAAAAAAATAGGTAACAGGGAATAGAAGTCTGGAGTACCACCAAACAAAAACAACAAACAGAAACACAAAGGAAAAGAACCAATGATGGTATAGAACTACCAGAAGATAAAGGACAAAATGTCTGTAGGACACTGTCATCCATCAAAAATCACCCTAAATGTAAATGAACTGAATTCACCAATAAAGAAGCACAGAGGAGAAAACTGGGTCAAATATCAAAACCCCACTATATGCTGCCTTCAGGAGACACATCTAAGCGGCAAAGATAACATTAGACAAAGTGAAAGGGTGAAAATGATTCTCCAAGGAAATAACATCCAGGGAAAAGCAGGGGCAGCCATACTTTTATTTGACAAAACAGATTTCAACATAACAATGGTGCCAAGAGAGAAAGATGGATGTTTTATAATGACAAAGGGCACAGTACATGAAGAAGACATAACACTCCTCAGTATATATGCACCCAGTCAAAGAGCACAGATACATATAAAGCAGCTACGAACAGAACTAAAGGTAGAAACTGGCAAAACCACAATCATAGCTGGGGATATAAATACTCCATGGACAGCTCTAGACAGATCTTCCAAACAGAAAAAAAAATCACCTTTAAATGACACATTAGACCCAATGGACATAATTTCCATTCATGGAGCCTTTCATTCTAGAACACCGGATTATACATTCTTCTCTAGTACACATGGAACATTCTCAAGGATAGACCATGTGTGGGGTTACAAAACTAGCCTCAACAAATTCAATAATATTGAAGTCATACCAAGCATATTCTCTGACCACAATGCTTTGAAATTAGAAATCAGCTACAAAAAAGTAAGTAAGGAAACCCATAGATATGTGGAGATTAAACAACACCCTACTAAAAAATGACTGGGTCAAAGAAGAAATAAAAAGTGAGGTCAAAATATAGAGAGAAACAAATGTGAATGACAAGATAACATATTAAAACTTCTGAGATGCAGTGAAAGCAGTAATAAGAGGGAAGTTTATATCACTACAGGAGTATCTCAACAAACATGAGAAATTCCAAGATAACAACCTAACATTACTTCTTAAAGAACTAGAAAAAGAAGAACCAGAGCAACACATTTATTAATTGAGCTCAAATATTAATTGAGCATAGAGACTTGGGTTTATTTCTGGGCTCTTTATTCTGTTCCATTGATATACATGTCTGTTCTTATGCCTGACTGTTTTGATTACTGTGGGCTTTTAACATAGTTTAAAACAAGTATTGTGATCTCTCCTACCTTGCTTTTCTTTCTCAAAATTGCTGCAGCTATTTGGGGTTGGTTATGGTTCCACATAAATTTTTGAAATGTTTGTTGTATACCTGTGAAATATGTCATTGGTATTTTAATAGGGCTTGTATTGAATCTATAAATTGCTTTGGTTAGTATGGATATTTTAATGATGTTAATTCTTCCATCCATGAACATTGTACATGCTTCCATTTGTTTGTGTCTTCCCTAATTTCTTCGGTGTTGTGCAGTTTTCTGAGTACAGGTCTTTTACCTCCTTAGCTAGGTTCATAGGTATTTTATTTTTCTTGTTGCTATAGTAAATGGGAATTTTTCCTGAATTCTGTTTCTGATATTTCATTGTTGGTGTACAAAAATGCCATCAATTTCTGAATATTTACTCTATATCTTGCTGTTTTGCCAAATTCACTTATTAGGTCAAGTAGTTTTTGGTGGAGTCTATAAGATTTTCTATGTATACTATCAGGTCATCTGCAAACAATGACAGTTTTCTTCTTTCTTTCCAATTTGGATATCTTTTATTTTTTTTAATGAAAAAAATTGTTGTTGAAGTACAGTTGTCTGCATTTCCACCCCCCCCAGCAGTCCCCACCACCCCAGCCATTCCTCCTCCCTCCCCTGATCCCATTCCCCCCTTGTTTTTTTCCATGTGTCCTTTATAGTTTTTCCTGAAAAGCCTTCCCTCTTTTCCCCCCTTTATTTCTTTTTCTTGCCTGATTGCCGTGGCTAGGACTTCCAATACTGTGTTGAATAGAAGTGGTGAAAGTGGGCATCCTTGTCTTGTTCCTGATCTTAGTGGGAAAGTTTTCAGTGTTTGCCTATTGAGTATGATGTTGGCTGTAGTTCTCTCCTATATGGCCTTTATTCTGTTGAGGAATGCTCCCTGTACTCCCACTTTGCTGAGTGTTTTTATCATAAATGGATGCTGTTCCTTATCAAATGCTTTTATCTGCATCTAATGATATGATTGTGTGATTTTTTGTCTTTCCTTTTGTTTATGTGTTGTATTATGATTATTGATTTGCAAATATTGTACCATCCTTGCATCCCTGGAATGAATCCCATTTGGTCATGGTGTATGATCTTTTTAATGTATTGTTGGATGCGGTTTGCCAGTATTTTGTTGAGAATTTTGGCGTCTATGTTCATCGGCGATATTGGCCTGAAGTTTTCTTTCTTTGATGTGTCTTTATCTGGTTTTAAAATTAGGATGCTGCTGGCTTCACAAAAAGAGTTTGGGAGTCTCCCATCTTTTTGGATTTTTTCGAATAGTCTGTAAGGGATAGTGGTTAGCTCTTCCTTAAATATTTTGTAAAATTCTCCTGTGAAACCGTCTGGTCCAGGGCTTTTGTGTGTCAGGAGTTTTGTGATTACTGCTTCAATTTCCTGAGCTGTTATTGGTCTGTTCAGGCTTTCCACTTCTTCTTCATTCAGTTTAGAAGACTATATTTTTCTAGAAATTCGGTCATTTCACCTAGGTTTTCAAATTCCTTGGCATATATTTCTTCATAGTAATTTCTTACAATCCTTTGAATTTCTGTGGTATCAGTTGTAATCTCTCCCTTTCATTTCTGATTGTGTTTATTTGGGTCCTCTCTTTTTTTTTCTTGATGAGTCTGCTTAAAGGCTTGTCAGTTTTGGATCTTGCTGCTGTAACTCACTGAACAATGTGTAAACTGGTGAGTGAATATTCCTGTTTTTTTCCACGGGTGTGTCCCCTGTCATTTTTGCAGATGTTTGTCACCAATTTGAAGAAAACAACACATGCCTAATTTCCCCTTGCGTCTGCTTATTGATGGGAGAAGATAAGACTTTTGTTCAGCACATGAATGCTTCATTATACATTGAAAATGGCTGCTAAGTGTATTAAGATTCACTTAGTTAATGTGAATGGCACCTTTTAACCACCTGGCTCTAGTCCATCTTCCTAGATACTCCTGTCACTACTCCTCACCACATGAGACCATGGAGACATTTCTCCAACACAGTCTCTGCTTTAGCTCCTCCGGCCCATCTGCATTTTACCCTTGTTTGGGATTCCTGAATTCCATTCTTCTACATGCAGCTCCCATTCATTCTTCAAAGTCTAGCTAAGGGTCTGTCATCTCTAGTGACTCCTCCCTTTGCTGTGCTCTCAAATGTGCGCATCTCTCTACTAGATAGCTTTTGGCATTGAGCTAGACTTTACTTTCCTACCCATGAACTCCTTTGAGGCCCGAAGCTCACCTTACTTATTATCCTATGTGCTTACTATGATGTATGGCACACAGTATGCCATCAGTAAATGGATGGTAAATGACCGAATGCATGAAATACTTGTATTATCCTGTCTGTCTAGTCACTCCTTCCAAAGCATAGATTAAGTAATTATTAACTCTATCATAGTATATGTATGTTCTGCATGTAGTATGCTGGGCATGGGAAAGGCCTTCAACTACTTTATGCTAAGTTATGTCTTGAAAAAGTCCAGACTAGTACAGAGGTACCTTTGTCCTCTATCTAAAGGTCTTAGGTCTTGACAAATAAGACATTTCTGAAGGCTGATCTTACCTTGTGTCCAGAGGCAACTTACAAGGAAGTTACATGAGTATGAGATACAATATAGAGTTTGATGTCAAATCTGTGGGGTGTGATATTACTGTGTTTCCTGAGAAGTGTAGAGTTTGGAACCACCGTTCAAAGATGTACATACAAACTAACAACCAAGTGTGGTGCCCCAGAAATAGGGTAGACTGAAAATAACTGAGACAGAGATTCTGACACACTCACTGTGAGCTGGCAGAATTGGACCACAGGTAATGTCCTTGAGAGTGAACATCAGAACTTTTGACTCAGTCATTCCACAAGTAGAAAATCAACACTAACAAAATAATCAAAATAAGAGCAAAGCTCTAAACGAAGTTTGATAAAGTCCACAAACATTAACAAGTTCTGAGCAAAATCCCAATGTCCAGCAATAGGGAAAGGAAATATAAAATAGGATCTGTTGGGGTGATGCAACTCTAAGACATTAACATAATACATGTACGTACGGGCACATGAGAAACTGTTCAAATGCAATGAGAAAATGTAGGACATTAAAACAGTTCACAGACCACATAGATAAACCTAAATGTAACAGAGAACACAGAAAAATAAAGCAAGATTGTGGTAGTAGCAGTATAGATAAAATCTTTGAAGTAAATTTGTTTATTATGTGATATAAATAAATGATAAATTTTGTTTGTATTCTTGTCTTTATTCATGTACTTATTTCATCTCTGGCTTTCATTACAACAACCTTTTTATCAGTTACACACAGGAAAAATACCTGCAGAATGTACACCTGGAACCTGTATAATTTTACTAAGCAATGTCACCCCAGTAAATTCAATAAGCATAAATAAAAATTAAATGACCCTAAATATAAGTATAAAAAATAAATAAATGCTAGCTTCCTTTTTCAATCTACTAAGAACACACCCTATATAATACCATCTATAGTATGGTATTATTTGGGGGTCAAATGTGGGGTCACCTGTCTTTCAGGTGAAATGTTCTTACTAGATTGAGATTTCACAATCTTATGGAGAAACTCAGGCAAATAGCTACCCCTGGCCACACACAGCGCTATGCTCTGCCACAGACAGAGCCTCAGGGTGGCATTCCAGGTATGCAGGACAGGGTTCCCACTCCAGACACTTTCTGGGAGTTAATCCCACCTCTTAAAATGGAAGCTCGTTCATTGGTGGTGACAGGAGACCACTCACCCATGACAGAATTCAACAGAAATAACTTCACAAAATAGTCTCCCATTTCATTTGAGGGAAAAGTGACATTCCTACTGGTTTTGTGATAGTGTCATTTTGGTAATATATGAGAACTCTACATTTCTTAGAACTGAGTACTGAAATGTGTAGTACTTGTGTCTGAGATTTGTTTACAATACCATAGCAAAGGAAAAGGGACAGATGGATGAAACAAATGGTACAGAATCTTGCTGGTGTGGAGAAGATGACAACTTCTTTCCTCCTTATTAGAGCATATTTGAAATCCTCATAATTAAGTTATATGTTCTGAGGGAAACTAAGGCCAGCATTTCCTCATCTGTAAAAAAGGGTTCAATTTGTTCATTTTTTCGTTATGATTAATTTCTGATGCAAGTAAAATCCACTGAAAAACAAAGAAAAAACATAATGTACCCAGAAGGATTAAATATGATCATAGTTGCAGTGTCTCCGCACAGTGAGTGCTCCATTTACCCACCTACTTCCAGAAAGTGCCCAGATCTCTCCTCATTCATTCACCAGTTCAGATCAGAGACCTGCACAGAGTTGTTCGTAGTACCTAACAAGTTGCCCTTTACAGAGCAGGTGCCAGAAGTATGTTTCTTAAGTTGATGTTACTCCTTTTCCTTAGGTGTATGGTGTTACTACTGAACATACACAGTGAGCATTTTGGTTTGTGTCACTTAAGTGGAGAGGATGTCACCAAGCAATGAATATCTTTTGCGGGGCATAAGGAGGATATGAGTCCTTACCTGGGGAGCTGTCGCCACACCAATCTGCAGGTATCCCCAGGAACAAATGAGAAGGGCAGACTTTTCAATAACAAAACTTCCTTCTAATGCAGGCAGTTCAATAGAATCTTACAGAGTTAAGAATGTCTCCTCCAGGAACAGCTGAGCTGAGGCTTGTAAGGTAGACCTTGCACAGAGCAAAACCTTCTTATATCAGCTCGTGTAGAATCCAGGCCTTCCTCCCAGAGTTCCACAGTAAAGGGGCTGACTGTACAAGGTTCACAGGCTGACAAGGGGGCATTTGTGCCAACCCCAACCTGTTATGCCAGGCTGCTCTTTGCCCCAACTGGCTCTGCAATGTGTGTGAAACCAACGGCTGGATACTGAAAGGAGAGCCATTACAGAGACAGTACCTCCTTCCTTCCCTTCCCACTCCCCAGTACCAGCAGTAGGAGCAAGGCGGTAGGAAAGATAGAGATGAGAGCTCATTGGCAGAACCTGATCTATTTTCTTGCACACATGGAAACAGAAAATCAGCTATATGGCATGATTAAAACTGTTTATATTTTTCTTTTACAATATAAGCTGTACCCTCTCCCCTGCCCATTCTGAGGCTGCACTTAGACACCCCAACATGGCACTATGTGGGCACTTCTTAGTCTCACTTTTACAGAGAAGAAAACCAAGGCTCAGTGTGGCTGAATTCGATAGCTTTTAAACCCAGACCTCTTCACTCCAATGTGCTCAGTACCCCACATTAACACTTGTTGTACCATCCTCTGAAAAGAAAGGGGCTCAGAAACAATATTTTGAGTACCAACTCCACTGTGTGAAACAAGCAAGGAGGGAAGTTTGACACTATCTGTGTCTTGTCCTCCTTACCCTAACCCTTCTTTGCCATGTTGCTGGACACTTTCATTATGGAGGGAAGAAGAGTCACTCTAATCAGAGGGGCAGGGAAGGGGTGGCTAGTGTCTAGACAGAAAGTAAAAAGAGCTTGCATACTCCTTCAGTCCCTGCACCGTCCCAGCACAGGTTTGCACATATTTTTTCTCTGCCCTTTCTAGGAGTCTTGCTCCTCCTAGAATATGAATTCTCTATCTCATCTCCTGGATTAGAGTCATGACCATTCATTACTCTTTCTCCAAGGACAAAGGACAATGAAATTATTCTGTCACTACCAACAGAGTGGACCCCTGGGCTCCAGTAGGGTCCATATCTCAAAAATGTTGTTTACAACAAAAGAGTAAGATTCTCTTATATCCCCGTACTAAAAATCAGATCCCTAGTCTTCAGTCTCCTTCAGCTGTCACCCTCGCTCAGTCACTCAGAAGATTTCAGTGTCTCTACCACTTCCCTTGTATCTTAAACTAGTTTCTTAACCTCTCTGGGTTGTTTCCCCAGCTGTCAAGAGTGTTTGTGTACCAGATAACCAAGGATTTTTTTTCTGCTCTTCCTTGACTCTGTGGTTATCACATGAGATAATGAGTATAAATTTTCTCACATTCTTTGGGATCCCATACAAGGAAAAAGGTTCAGGAGCTCTGGTGTCAGTCTTTACCTACATATTACTTATGACCTATGTGATGGATGAGGGGCTGGCAATGATGAGAGAAGCAGCCTGCCTAGCACAGTGGCTCAGAGAGAGGACAATGGGACCAAATTAACAGGCTTGGGATCCTGTCCACACCACTTACCTAACCCACCACATACCTCTGTTTCTCTGTGCAGAAAGAGCAGTAAATAATAGTACTTACTTTGTAGAGTTTTGAGGTTTTTTTCTGGGCTCAGTTTTTTGGGGGATGCTGGGGAGGGACGAATACTAATGTGTGGCAAGGATGTGGAGAAATTGGGATGTTTGTGCACTGTTGATAGAAAGGTAAAATGGTGTAGCCATACACCAATGGTGTAGCCATATAGCTGATTGTAGCCACTATTACAATCAGTATGATGGTTAGAGAAGAAAAATACAGCTACCCTATGGTCTGGCAATTCTATTTCTGGGAATATATCCAAAGGAATTGCCATCAGGATCTTGAATAGGTATCTGCACCCCCATGTTCATTGCAGCCGTACTCACAATAGCCAAGATGTGGGAGCAACCTCAGCGTCCACTGACAGATGAATTGATCAAGAAAATGTGGTCTGTACATACGATGGAATATGACTTAGCTTTCCAAAAGAGGAAAATCCTGCAATATGTGGCAACATGGGTGAAACTTAAGGGCACCGTGCTAAGTGAAAAAACCCAGTCGGAGAAGGACAAAGAGGCAGGATTCCACCGAGATGAAGCATTGAAAGTAACAACACTCACAGAAGCAGAGTGGAGTGGTGCTTACCAGGAGCTGGGGAGAGGGAAAGATAGTGAGTTAATGTCCAAAAAGTAAAAAGTGTGTGTTGTGCAAGACGAAAGAGTTTAGAGATCTGTTGTACGACATAGTGTTTATGCATAACAATACTGTGTTAAACACTTAGATATTTGTTAAGATGTTATATGTTTTTAAAACCACAATTAAATGCATAAATAAATACTGCAAAGCAGTCAGACACAGAAAGGCACATTTTCTGTAGGCATCGATGATAACAAGTACCATTGATTTGTCTCCTGAAAAATGCTTCAGAGAAAACATCCATATCATTTCACATCAAGTGAAGATATCCTTCCAAAGTTTAGGCAAAATAAAGCCATGTTTTCTTTTTCTTTTTTAAGCCCATTATTTATTTCCCATTGATCTTTGTTTTCTTTTTCTTGTTGACACTATTACAGACGTCCCTCTTTTTCCTCCTCTTTGGCCAGCTTCACGCAGTCAGTGCCTCCCCTTCCCTGGGCGTTTCACCAGTGAGCTTCACCACCCCAGTGCGCTTCACCACACTGTGGTCTGTGTCCGCGGGCGGTGCATACCTGTTCTTCAGCTAATCCCTTCACCTTGTTTCTTGCAGTCCCCGTCCTCCTCTCCGACAGTTCTCAGTCTGCTGCATGTATCCAAGCTTCTGTTCTATGTTGTTCATTAGTTTATTGTGCTCGTTAGATTACAGATACAAGGGAGGTCATATGGTATTTGTGCTTTAATCATTAAAATCACCAGGTTACGGTTTACCAGGTAGAGGCTGCGATAGGGTTGAGGGGATATGGAGGCAGAACTGCAGGGGCAATTGTAAGAGAGTAAAGTGGAGGGCGCAACTTTTCACCTTCTTGGTTTATGGTGCAGACTGTTAACTAAGCTCTTTAATTTTTTTTTAATTATTGTATTACAATTGTCCTAAATTTTCCTCCTTTGCCCTCCTCCCCCAACCCCACTCCCCTCTCCCACACTGAATCTCCACACCCTTCTTAGCTCCCCCGAGTACGCTTTCTGTCTTTTTTTAAAAACCTAGTGCCCGCAAACTAAAAGGCTGCCCTAGTGGGAGCAGATTTTCCCACTCTTCTGCGCGCCGCCTCGTCGACCAGCAGAGGGCAGAGCCGGCCGCAGCTGCTGCCTGCCCCAGCTGTTTCCTTCTCCGGGAAGTTAAACAATACAAACATAACGCTTCCTGTGAGTATTTATTAAATCCACACGAAAAGTGAAAGGAATGTTTCACGTCTTTAACAACTGAGAACACAACTGACAGCGTTTTCTTCAATTTCCTGGTCGCGAGCGCAGCCTCCGAGGTTCTGCAGACAGCCAGCTTCCTCCCCATATTGCTGTTAAAAGAAACACATACCGTAAAACTTACCATTTTAACTTCCACTTGAAGCCTTAAGAATATTACCATTGTAGTGCCACCGTGACCATCCTCCCTCTCCAGAACTTTTCCATCTGGTAAAACTGAGACCGTGCTCCCATTAAACAGCTCCCGCCGCCCCTCCCTCCCGTGTCTGGCAACCACCGCTCTGCTTCAGTTACCTCCGCTACATAAGTCCGAGGCATCGGCAAGTGGGAGGACCTCCACCCTTAAACCCGTGCTTCTCAACTCGAGGTGATTTCGCCTCCAGGGGATATATTATCAACAAGCGGAGACGTGTTTACTGGTCATAACTGGAATGGAGGTGCTATCGGCATCCCGTGGTAGAGGGCAGGGAGCCTGCTACACATCCTATAAATGCACGGGACTGTCCACTCTCAAGTGCCCCTTGTGCCAAGGTTGAGAAACTCTGCTCTAAACTGAGCTTCCCCTCTCTTGACTCGCCAAGAAGTTAAGCCTCGGTTGTTGGCTTTTCTGTGTGTGGGGACCTCATCCCCAAGTCCATAGCCTAATTCCAGACCTAGATGGACCAAAAGGGAGCAGGTTCTTGATCCAGGTGACTGCCTTCAGTCCAGTGCTCTCTTTGCTGCACAGTGCTGAGGTTTAGTGCTGCTTCCCTTGAAATGCTGGGGCAGGAAACTCTCCCTGCTGCCTTGTCAGAACCAGGAAAACCATGTCTCCACACCACCAAGCAGACTCTCCTGGGAGACTATTGCGTGAACTGCACTTCAGGCATCCTGAAACAATGGGCCCAGGTCAAGTGAAGCAGGAGGCACCCATGCTGTACTGCCCCCCTCCCTCAACATCTATCTCTTCTCAAAAAACACCCACCCCCTTGGGTCTGGGTTCTGCCCCTCTCCACAAACTAGTCCAGGCTCTTCCCATCATGAACCACTTGACTTCAACTTTTACAATCAAACACACAACCTCTTTATAGTTGGGGGGGGGGGGTTGGATGGATTTAAGAAGCTCTGCTTTTAGAAACAATATTGAATCATTTTCCCTGGTGTGGAGTGAGAAGAGCACAGGCTAATATAGTTAGTCCTTTTCTTAGTAACTCTCCCTGTGATATCACTGTGTTATGTTTAACCTAATGTTTCATGTATATATTTGTGTAAGTGTTTCATGTACCAATAAAGCAGCAATCAGAGGAGAGGATAATTTCTACAGACCTAATGAGCAAAGTGTACTTGCTGATTATTAAGAGAAAGAGAAAGGAATAAGTCATAATGCTCGGGAAATATTACCCCTTCCAGGAAAATCTGGCAAGGCTCTACTGATTCATGCACTAGGAGTTCCAAGACATGCCATTTGGGGCAACATGTAGCTGATGAAAGTGTCATGGACATTCCCAGGAAGTGTGAGGAACTAAATGACATGGTGTATTGGGACTGCTCCAAAGCAAGATATCCAAGGGAAGCCCATCAATGCAGAGATCACAGTGGTAGACCAATATCACTGCTCCCCCACAGCCCACTCCTTTACTGATGATTGTGGTGACTAGTCATTCATTCTCTCTGCCCACCCACCCACTGTTCCAGCCACATCCCCAAGCACATCTGACACTTCACAGAGGCACGCAGTGCCATTGGTTCCAGGAACAAGGCATGCGAATATATTGCAGACTGTAACCCGTTCTCTGCATAATTTTGTTATTTTTGTCCACATGACAGTACAGAGGGAAGTCGAGTTTGTTCAGAGCCTGGGCCTGGGTATAGATGACATAAGAGACGAGGCCCTGGGACCGGTACTCAGGCACGGTGCCTGCCATTCGCATTTCTCCTGTCTGGTCCATTAGGGCCCAGGACACAGGGTTCCCCTTGGGCCCCAGAAGACAGTAGCTGGGGAAGTTCTGGATACAGCGCTCGATGAATCTTCGGCTCCTATCATTGCCACCATAATGCCAGAATTCATTCACCAGGGCAGCGTGGGTGACATCCAGGGAAGACAGCTTAAACATTTGCTCATTGCTATGGAGATTCCAAGAGAAAAGTAAAGGCTATGAATATTTATTATATTTGCTCTTATTTCTATTTTCTAAATTACATTTCTAAAAGTGATTAGTCTGTCTGCTTTGAAGAATATTGACTGCAGGGCAGCCAGAGTGAAAGCAGGAAGAGGAGATGGGAGGCTGATTCAGGAATGAGGTGTGAGTGGCGCAGTGACTTTTATCAGACTTACATGGGCTTAGGCTTGCCATCGCCAGGCGGTAGGTTCTTTACATCCAGTAGAGAAGGAATCAGTTTCTTTAAAGTGTCAAGTGCCACATAGAGAAAGCACTGTGTTTGTTCAGCTTTGAAGGATTTCATGGCTGCAAGACTTTGTATCACCTCATTCAGGCTGGACTGTGAACCTGTATGATGTTTTAAGGAGAAATGCAATGATTTCAGTACATTCTATGGAGATGCTTTCCAGTGGAGCAGGAAGTGTCTGCATTTACAGTCCCAAAACCTTGCTTCTGGCTTGGTGCTACTGCTGTGTGATTGGGGGTCACTTAGCAAGATTTGTGCAATGAACATGCTCAGAAATTTATTCAGCCATGGCCATACCATATTTGTGGCAATAGCAAGACAGAAACCAGATTTTAGGGCTATGTGATCATATAGTTTTGATAATCACAGAACATGAGTTACAAAAACTAGAGTAGCCAACATCTATTGTGCACCTACTATGTAGCCAGTGTGGTAGATTGCTGCAGGAATGACCCACTACTTGCCCATGCCTTCTTGTTTCCATTCCCTGGAATAGTTCCCTCCTACATTGCATCTGACCTTGGTCATATGACTTGCTTTCACTAATGGGACACAGTAAATATGATACAGGGAGAGGCTCACAAGTGTTTGCACATTGGGGTTGCTCTCTCTTTGTGCTCCTGATTACCTTGAGACCAACACCATATGAACTGGCTCAAGTTAGCCTGCTGAGGACTTGTGCTCTTATTATGTTGTCACCATAGTGGCTGGCACCAATAGCCAGAACCATCATTTAGACGTGCGAGTGAGGCCACACTATAGCAACCAGCCAAGAGTCCATCCATGAACAGGCTGCAGCTGCATGAGTAAACCCAGGTGAAATGAGCAGAAGAACTGCCTTGCAAAGCCCAGCCCAGATGTTGATTCACAGAATTACGAGGCTTGTTATGCAGTGAAAGTTAATTGACACATCCAGGTATTGTGCTAAGCAATTCCTATTCAAGACTTTATTTAATCTTTTCAGCACCCCTTGTGTTTTAGGTGCCATTATGATCCTCATTTGTATATATGACCTCAGTAAGGATAATTCATGTGGTATGATCACACAGCAAGTAACAGACAAATGCCATCATAGGAAGTCTGATTCTGGAGGGCATTCCTGTAAACATGACAGTTGTCCTTCATGACCTGGGAGGTGCTTTATGACACGAAAGCATGGAAGGCCCTCAGGGAAGCTCTGCTCTGGCACCCAGTCAACATAAGTCATGTGGATATGTCTGCAAAATATGCCCTAAATCCTTGGCCATCAAGGCATTATATTATGTTTCCCATTATGATGCCCACTGTTTGCAAGCTTTGAGGGTGTTTTTGTCAGTTTGCAGGAATAGTGGCAGCTGAGTCAGAAAATTCACTGCAGGCTAGGGTCTGGAACACGGAGAAAGGTGGTAGGGCCATAGCGGAAATTGTTCAAGACACAGAAGTGAGCCAGCACACTTCCCATTCCCCTTTACTTACTTTGGATCTGCAAATGCTGTTTCCAGTTAATGACTTCTGGTGAGCCAAGCAGTTCCTGACAGTTCTCGGGGTCCCTGGAGTAGATTTGGTAAGTATTGGTGTAGTGATCGAAGTCATCTACCATCTCCTGTTGTCATTGGGGAAAGGGAAATAAAGCAAATTTCATGTAGTTCATGATTGAAGTATTTTTTTCCCCTAAATCCATTACACCATATTTTTAAGTACTGAAATATTTGTATTTTTATTCGTGCATTACAATTATTCATTTTTTAAAAAAGTATTGTATTGATTATGCTATTACTGTTGTCCCAATTTTCCCCTTTCCCCCACATTCCATCCAGCAACCACCTCTTAGTTCATGTTCATGGATTATGGATATAAGCTGTTTAGTTTCTCTAGTTCCTATACTGTTCTTAACATCCTGCTGTCTATTTTGTCCCTACCAGTTATGCTTCTTAGCCCTTCCCCTTTCCCCCCCCATCCTCCTCCATTTCCCTCTCAGCTGATAACACTGCATATTTATGATCTGTTCCTGTTCTGGGGTGTTATTTTTTATTGAGTTATTTTTTAAAATTTATTTTGTTGATTATGCTATTACAGTTGTCCATTTCCCCCCTTCACGCCCCTCCACCCTGTACACCCTCTCCCATCCACAGTCACCTTTTTTAATTCATGTCCATGTGTCATACTTATAAGTTCTTTAGCTTCTACATTTCTCATACTATTCTACCCTCCTCCTATTTTCTACCTACAATCTATGCTACTTATTCTCTGTACCTTTTCCCCCTCTCTCCTCCTTCCACTCCCCCTGTTGCTAACCCTCCATGTGATCTCCATTTCTGTGGTTCTGTTCCTGTTCTAGTTGTTTGCTTAGTTTCTTTTGGTTTTGCTTTAGGTGTGGTTGTGAATAATTGTGAGTTTGCTCTCCTTTTACTATACATGTTTCTTTTTAATCTTCTTTTCTTAGATGAGTCCCTTTAACATTTCATAAAATAAGGGCTTGGTGATGATGAACTCCTTTAACTTGACCTTATCTGAGAAGCACTTTATCTGCCCTTCCATTCTAAATGAAAGCTTTGCTGGATAGAGTAATCTGGGATATAGGTCCTTGCCTTTCCTGACTTGGAATACTTCTTTCCAGCCCCTTCTTGCTTGTAAGGTCTCTTTTGAGAAATCAGCTGACAGTCTGATGGGAACTCCTTTGTAGGTGACTGTCCCCTTATCTCTTGCTGCTTCGAGGATTCTCTCCTTCATTTTTTACCTTGGCTAATGTAATTGTGAAGGACCTTGGTGTATTTCTTCTTGGGTCCAACTTCTTTGGGACTCTCTGGGCTTCCTGGACTTCCTGGAAGTCTCTTTCCTTTGCCAGAATGGGGAAGTTCTCCTTTATTATTTGTTCAAATATGTTTTCAATCTGTTGCTCTACCTCTTCCCCTTCTGGCACCCTTATAATTTGAATGTTGGAACGTTTAAAGATGTCCTGGAGGTTCCTAAGCTTCTCCTCATTTTTTTGAAAAAAATTTTTTAAAGATTTTATTTATTTGTTTTTAGAGAGGGAAGGGAGGGAGAAAGAGAGAGAGAGAGAAACATCAATGTGCAGTTGCTGGGGGTCATGGCCTGCAACCTAGGCACGTACCCTGACTGGAAATCGAACCCGTGACACTTTGGTTCACAGCCCACGCTCAATCCACTGAGCTTTGCCAGCCAGGGGTTATTTTGAATTCTTATTTCTCCATTCTTTCCTGTTTGGTTGTTTCTTTCTTCCCTCTGGTCCACTCTATTGTTTTGAGTCCCAGTTTCCTTCCCATCACTATTGGTTCCCTGTGCATTTTCTTTCATTTCTTTTATGGTAACCTGCATTTGCTTATCTAATTTGCAACCAAATCAACCAGTTCTGTGAGCTTCCTGATTACCAGTGTTTTGAACTGTGCATCTGATAGATTGGCTATCTCTTAGTCACTCAAAAGGATGAGTTCTGGGGCACTGATTTGTTTTTTCTGTTTGAGCCATCTCTCTCTCTCTCTCTCTCTCTCTTTTTTTGGTCTGGTAGCTGCTGTTACGGTGAGGGGCAGAGCCTCAGGTGTTCACCAGGACTGGGCACCCCAGTAGTTAGATTGTGACATTGTATGTGAGGGCGGGGTCGAGAGGGAACAATGGCGTTCTCTGTTGGACCTCAGTCCCTTCCCTGGGATATCCTGGGTTGCACGCTCTGCCCTGCTCCACAATCGCCGCCTTACTGGGTCTGCCAGCTGCTGCTTGCATACTCAGGGTCCACCTGCTGCGATCTTGCGTGCCCCAGATGCCTTATGCACTCCCGGTTGCCTTTTGCGCCAAGACTCGTGCCCTGGCTGCTAGTCTCCGCCCCTCCTATCAGTCTGGATGAACGGGTCTATTTCAACTTGTTGGCTGTCTGACTTCCATTCAGATAAATTCTCTATCAGTTCTGGGTGTTATTCTGCCTCTAAATTGTTGTTGTTCTAATCTTGGTTGTGCGTGGAGGTACAGTGCGTCCACCTATGCCTCCATCTTGCCAAAAGTCCTGATTCAGTTATTGATAGTTGTGAATTGTTGCTATTTTCATGTTCATAGTTGTGATCTTCTTTTTTTAAATAATTATCCTTAACTTTTCATGTAATAATTGCTTAGTGATGAGGAATTCCTTTAGATTTACCTTCTCTGGGAAGCCATTTATCTGCCATTCCAATCTAAATGATAGCTTTGCTGGATAGAGTAATCTAGGTTGTCAGTCCTTGCTTTTCATCAGTTTGAATACTTCTTGCCAGTTCCTCCTTGCCCACAAAGTTTATTTTTTATTTTAATTTTGAATTTCATTTGTTTTTGAACAAACACAAATATTTATAAAAAATTTAAATTATAGTTGGCATTCAATATTATATTAGTTCAGGTATATATCAGGTGTATATTATTAAATTAGAGGTGAGATTATTAGGAGGAAGGAGGTGCAGAAAATATTACCATGACTAATGCAGAATTAGGAAGCCTTTTTTTTAAAAAAAGGATTTTCTTTATTTATTTCTAGACAGAGTGGAAGGGAGTGAGAAAGAGAGGAGAAGCATCAATGTGTGGTTGCCTCTCACGTGCCCCCAACTGGGGAGCCAGCCTGCAACCCAGGCATGTGCCCTGACAAGGAATTGAACTGGAGATTCTTTAGTTCACAGGCCCTTGCTCAATCTACTGGGCTACACTAGCCAGGGCAGGAAGCCTTTTGAAAATATAGTTAGAAAATGTACACAACATACTCACAAGTCAGCAATGATACCACTATCACATTTAAAGTCACATTTAAGATAAAAGATAAAATAATTTTATAATTTCATTTTCATTTTTATTATTAACATAATTTTTTCATTTTATATATTTTTAATTTAGTGGCTTTATAGTATTTTTAGTTGTCTGAAAGGTATATACTACTTGCATTTTTCCAAATTTATAGTTTCACTGGATATTTTAAAGTGAGTTTAGAATTTTTGCTTTTACAATTGAGTTGTACTAATTTCTGTAAATTGTATGTGGAAATTCTAGTATTAAAATTTTTTCTTTTAAAAAGTCACCCCAACTTGCTGTCCTGTTTCACATCTTCCTACGTTTCCCTTGCTATGTCCTCTTTTCCTTGTCAGCCTAACAGAAATACAGTTACCTACACAATGTAGTTCCAGTGAAAGTTCCACTGAGATGTTCCTCTAACCTTATCCTGTGACCTCCAACTTCAGCCTCCATGGTGTAATCAGCTTTTGTCTGTGCTATTTCTGCATGTTGTTCCTCTTCTGTTCTTACACAATTTGCACTGAGTTGTAATGTACTCACTTATCTATCTTTTCCTCCAGGCTATGAGCTCTTCGAGCACAAGGACTTGTTCACCATCACTGAGATTCATTTGTGCTTCCCCTGCATCTTCACTGCCAGGTGCAGTGTAGGCACATACAACAAACAGGAGTGTATGCATTCTATATCTGCTCCTATATCTTACCTGCTCCTGAGGGCGGACTACCACTGTATTAAAATCAGGCCACTTGTCCACCAGGGCCTTTAGCTTGAATGGGTTTCCCTGGTTCATGTGGAAGACAGTCCCATAAACCTGCAGCATCCGAGAAAGTGAGAAAGTCAGCTTATTAGGAAGAGGTGGCCTAGTGCCCTGTTTGATCAGGACAAGGATCATTTCTATGAAATCATAAAATTTTATGGTGGCAAAAAGGCCAAATAGGGCATCTAGGTCAATCTCCCTATATTCAATACCTCTTTTTTTTAACCTCAGATGAGAAGACCTTTTCTTCTCCTCCAATATGAATCATGCATGCACATAATAGAATATTTGGGCAAAGAAAACTGGTGATTTTAACAACACCATTCTTTATTTGTGGATTTAATCTTATCTTTTGGCAGATTTTCTCCTATTCATACACATAGAGACCTACAAATTTTGAAACATAATATAATCTAGTGTGTGGTATTTTTCCCCCATTGACTATTCAGTGGACATAGTTCCATGTTCATAAACACAACGTTTTTTTATTATTTTCTAATGGCTGCATGAGATTCCTTTATATGAATGTACCACACCTTCATTTATTCATTTATGTATTGATGGTGATTTCAGCTATCTCCAAGTTTTCACTTTCACAAATAATTCTTTATAAAACATGCTTGCACAGAAGTCCTTGCATGGTGTAGGGTAAGTGGAGTCAGTCAGGCTCACTCACCTAGGTGTCTGGGCAAGTAAGAGAAGCACTTTTCCCACAACCTTGAGAATGGGCCCGATAAACTGTATTCCCATAACCTTGAGTGGGCCCGCACGCACAGAATCATGCTGTATTTTATAGTGGACTTGTGGTTTCCTGCTGTGTGACATGTGGCTTGCAGCATGCATAGATCACCCCCACCCTTGAATAAAGATATGTTAGGCCTTCCCACAGCTCCATGAATTTTCTTTAGTCTTCCAGAATCTGGTGTGAACATGTCTGGCCTTGAACGGTTGCAACATACAAGGGTACCTGGTATTTTCTTAGATTACACAGAAGGGTAATTGCTAGCTCAACAGTTATGCTTAGAAGTCTTTAATGTATATGTCCATAGAACCCTCTGGAAAGGTTAAATGAACTCCCACCATCAGCAGAGACTGCAGCATGGTACTCAAGAGAATGGGCTATGGGGCCCCATAGCCTGGGGCCAACCTTGGATCTCCACCCTCACCATATTGTACAAACTATTGAGAGGGAAAAGTGAGGGGAGAATGAATGAGATTGAGCCTGAGAACATTAATTTCCTTGTAGTTTGGGGGTTGGGGAATGCAGTAATGGTACCAACACGGGCCTCATGACAACTGTGAACATGAAGCCTCCACAGATAACAGCATGAAAACATGCTAGTGACCAAAACCCAAAAGCTGGTATGTATACACTTGAATGGTTTTCACCATAGAATATGTCTAAGGACTAATCCAGTGTCCTGCTCTCCTGAAACCCTCCCCCCTTATGAGCTGTTGATGTTTGACCAGGGAGAAATAGAGGGAGAATGAATCTCTCTAAATTGACTGAGTTTCTCTGAATGCATGGTGTTTTCAGCCATGAGTGGAGGCTTGAGTGGAAGCCACTTGTCCAACAGGGCCTTTCGCTTGAACAGGTTTCCCTGGTTCATGTGGAAGATGGTCCCATATAATATAAATTTCCCATATAGAAATTTAGTGTAGTTTAGCAAAATATTTAAAACTACTACTGTTCCTTAGTCCCATGGCCTAATTCATTAAAACTCCTTTTTGTTCTGCTGAACTTAGAATATGGTAAGTGAGGCATCTACTTTAAGCTAACTCAAGTGGAGGTGACAGTTGTAATAAAATGTATTTAATATTGAACACTTGGAAAAATGGACAAACTTTTCCTCAAATGAGATGCAAGTGTTGGATTCTAAGTTATACCTGCATTTGACTCAAAACAGGAATTTTAAAGAACACTCATGATGATTAACTTTTTACCTGGCAAAGTAATCTTTTAGGGAGAGCAAATTAAACATTAATATGTAGTCCCAAGCTTGGAAGAGAATCTGGGCAAATTTCCAGTGTTATGAAGAAATGTTCCTTGGAAGGAACAAGGGAATACTTTTTTAATCACAGTGTACGGAACAAAAGGTAATGTTAGGCAAACCTACGATCATATCAAGCATCACAATTCACAGTTTGTGTGATATTGTGCAAATCATTAACTGAGCCTCCATCTTCTCATCACTGACATGGATATACTAATGAATATCTTGTAGGGAGGGATGCAAATCAAATGACAGAAAACATGCAATAGTGCCTGGTACAGAATTAGTGCTTGCTAAATGTTCATCACTTTTCCTTTTTTTTTTCACATGAAGTTTCTATTCCTTACTCTCAAAATGTTCAATTGCCACCTTTTTTTGGAAGTCACTAATGCTCTTTGTTATTGAATTTATTGGGGTGACACTGGCTCACAAAACCATACAGGTTTCAAGTGTACAACTCAACAAAACATCATCTGCACACTGCATCATATGTCCATCACCCCAAGCAAAGTCTCTTTCTGTCCCCCCTCTTTGCCCAGCTCCACTATATGCCACCCCCTTTCCTTCTGACTATCACCACACTGTTGTCTATATGTACACACACACACACACACACACACACACACACACACACACACACATTGGACTAATTCCTTCTCCTCCCTTCATCCAGGCCCCTAACCCTCCTCCCCTCTGACAGCTATCAGTCTGTTCATGTATTCATGCCTCTGTTCTATTTTGTTCATCAGTTAATTTTGTTTATTAAATTCGACATGTAAGTGAGATTTTGTGATTTTGCTGATTTCTCACTGGCTTATTTCACTCAGCTTAATAATCTCCAGGTCCATTTATGGTGTCACAAAAGTTTACATAGCCTGTTTTATGGATGAGTGGTATTCCATTGTATAAATGTACCACAGAGCTTTTGTTCACTCATGTACTGATGGGTATTGGGCTGTTTTCAGATCTTGGCTATGGTAAATAAAGCTGCAATAAACATAGGGGTGCATATACTCTTTAAATTTAGTGTTTGGGGATTCTTTGGGTATATTCCCAGAAGTAGTATCACTGGGTCAAAAGGCAGCTCCATTTTTACATTTTGGAGGAAGCTCCTATTTTCCACAGTGGCTGCACCAGTCTGCATTCCCACCAACAGTTTACGAAGATTCCCTTTTCTCTACATCCTCACCAGCACTTGTTGTTTGATGATTTATTAATAATAGCCATTAGACACACGTAAGTGATATCTCATTGTGACTTTAATTTGCATCTCTGATGATTAGTGACATTGAGCATTTTTCATATGTCCACTGACCATCTGTATGTCTTCTTTGGACAAATGTCTATTCATGTCCTTTGCTCATTTTTTTAAATTGAGTTGTTTAATCGTCTTGGTGTTGAGTAGTATAAGTTATTTATATATTTTGGAAATTAATGCCTGATCAGATGTATCATTGGTAAATGTATTCACCCATTCAGAGGACTCCCTTTCTATTTTGTTGATGCTTATTTTTGTGATGAACCCGCAGCCAACATCATACTTAATGGACAAAAACTAAAAGCATTTCCATTAAGATCAGGAACAAGACAGGGGTGGCCACTTTCGCTACTCTTATTCGACATAGACTGGAAGCACTAGCCACAGCAATCTGACAAGAAGAAGAACTAAATAGCATCCAAGTTGGGAAGAAGGAAGTAAAACAGTCATTATTCACAAATGACATGATATTGTATATAGAAAATCATAAAGACTCCACCCAAAACTACTACCTCTAATAAATAAATTCAGAAAAGTAACTGGATGCAAAATTAATATTCAGAATTTGGTTGCATTTTATACACCAGTAATGAGCTATCAGAAAGAGATATTAAGAAAAACAATTCCATTTACTACTGCAAAAAATAATAAGGTACCTAGTAATAAATTTACATGAGGAAGTAAAATACTTGTAGTTAGTAAAAGAACTGTAATCAGAAAATTATAGGATACTGAAGAAAGAAAATGGGGAAGATACAAATAAGTGGAAGCATTCTGTTCCATTGATCTATGTGTTTGTTCTTATGCTATTACTAGGCTGTTTTGATTACAGTGTCCTTGTAATATAGTTTGATATCAGCTATTGTGGTCCCTCCTACTTTGTTCTTCTTTCTCAAAATTGCTATGGCTATTTGGGGTTGTTTACAGTTCCATATAAATTTTTGCAATGTTTGTTCTATATCTGTGGAATATGTCATTGGTATTTTAATAGGGATTGCATGTAATCTATAAATTGCTTTGGGTAGTGTGGACATTTTGTTGATGTTAGTTTTTCCAGTCCATGAAGATGGTATATGCTTCCATTTATTTGGAAGCATATATTTCCAAAATATAGTTTCCATTAATTTCTTTCTTCAGTGTTGTGTAGTTTTCTGCATATAGGTCCTTTACCTCCTTGGTTAGATTTATTCCTAGGTACTTTAGTTTTCTTGTTATAGCAAATGGGATATTTTCCCCTGATTTCTGTTTCTCATATTTCATTGTTGGTGCACAAGTCGCCTTCAATTTCTGATACTGACTTTGTATCCCGCTATTTTGCCAAATTCACTTATTAGGTCAAATAGCTTTTTGGTGGAGCTTATAAAGTTTTCTATGTACACTATCATGTCATCTGCACACAATGACAGTTTTGCTTCCTCCTTTCCAATTTGGATGCCTTTTATTTTTATTTTTTTCTTGTTTGGTCACTGTGGCTAGGACTTCCAATTTCTCAACTCCACTCCAGGAAAACAAACAATCATATTAAAAAGTTGTCAAAGGTCTTTTACCTCCTTGGTTAGGTTTATGCCTAGGTACTTTATTTTTCTTGTTGCTATATCAAATAGGATTTTTTCTTGACTTCTGCTTCTGCTGTTTCATTGTTGATATACAAAAATGCCTTTGATTTCTGGATATTGACTGTGTATCCCACTGTTTTGCCAAATTCATTTATTAGGTCCAGCAGTTTTTGGATGGAGTCTATAGGATTTTCTCTGAACACTATCGTGTCATCTGCAAACAGTGACAGTTTTGTTTCCTTCTTTCCAATTTGGATGCTTTTTATTTCTTTTTTCTTGTCTGATGGCTGTGGCTAAAACTTCCAATACTATGTTGAATAGAAGTGGTGAAAGTGGACAACCTTGTCTTGTTCCTGATCTTAGAGGAAGAGATTTTAGTTTTTTCCCATTGAGTATGATGTTGGCTGTAGGTCTCTCCTATATGGCCTTTATTATGTTGAGGAATGCTCCCTCTATTCCCACTCTGCTGAGTGTTTTTGATCATAAATGGGTGCTGTACCTTATCAAATGCTTTTCCCCCATCTATTGATATGATCATGTGATTTTTGTCTTTGCTTTTGTTTATGTGATCTATTACATTTATTGGTTTGTGAATATTGTACCATCCTTGCATCCCTGGAATGAATCCAACTTGGTCATGGTGTATGATCTTTTTAATGTATTGTTGGATGTGGTTTGGCAATATTTTGTTGAGAATTTTAGTGTCTATGTTCATCAGCGATACTGGCCTGAAGTTTTCTTTCTTTGTCATGTTTTTACCTGGTTTTGGGATTAGAGTGCTGCTAGCTTCATAAGAAGAGTTTGGGAGTCTTCTCACATTTTGGATTTTTTGGAATAGTCTGTAAATGATAGGAGTTAGCTCTTCCTTAAATGCTTTGTAGAATTCTCCTGTGAAACCGTCTAGTCGAGGGCTTTTGTGTGTTGGGAGTTTTTTGATTACTGCTTCAATTTCATCTGCTGTTATTGGTCTGTTCAGGCTTTCTGCTTCTTCTTCCTTGAGTTTTGGAAGATTATATTTTTCTAGAAATTTGTCCATTTCACCTAGGTTTTCAAATTTCTTGGCATACAGTTCTTCATAGTAATTTCTTACAATCCTTTATATTTCTGTGGTATCAGTTGTGATCTCTCCCTTTCATTTCTGATTGTGTTTATTTGGGTCCTCTCTTTTTTTTCTCGATGAGCCTGCTTAAAGTCTGATCAATTTTGCTTATGTTTTCAAAGAACCAGGCCCTGGATTCATTAATCCTTAGAATTGTGCTTTTAGTCTCTATGTCATTTAATTCTGCTCTGATTTTTGGTAGGTGCCCATCAGTAAATGAATGGATCAAAATCTATGGTACATTTACACAGTGGAATTCTATGCAGCAAAAAGAAAGAAGGAGCTCCCACCCTTTGCAACAGCATGGATGGAACTGGAAAAACATTATGCTAAGTGAAATAAGCCAGGCAGTGAAAGACAAATACTATCATATGATCTCACCTTTAACAGGAACCTAAACAACAAAACAAGCAAAATATAACCAAAGACACTGAAATAGAGAACAGGCTGACAGTGACCAGAAGAGAGAGGGGAGGGAATTTCAGGGGAAAAGGGGAAGGGTTTACAGCAACGAGTATAAAAGACACATGGACAAAAACAAAGGGGGGTTGGAAATAGGAGGGAGGTAGGGAGGGCCGGGGGGTGGGCTGGAATGGGAGTAAAAGCCAGAAAACTATACTTGAACAACAATTAAAATTAAAAAAAAATAAAAAGTTGTCAAAGGACCTCAACAGACACTTCTCTGAGGGGGACATACAGAGGGCCCAGAGACATATGAAAGGATGCTCAGCATCACTAGCCATCAGAGAGATGCAAATTGAAACCACAAAGAGATGCTACCTCACACCAGTCAGAATGGCCATCATAAACAAATTAACAAGCAACAAGTGCCGGTGAGGTTGTGGAGAAAAGGGGACCCTAATACACTACTGGTGGGAATACAGACTGGTGTAGCCACTGTGGAAAACAGTATGGAATTTCTTCAAAAAATTAAAAATGGAACTGTCTTTTGACCCAGCAATTTCAATGTTGGGATTATACCCTAAGAATCCTGAAACATCAATTCAAGAGAACCTATGCACCCCAATGTTTGTAGCAGCACAATTTACAATAGCCAAGTGCTGGAAGCAACTTAAGTGCCCATAAGTAAATGAGTGGATCAAAATACTAAGTGGTACATTTACACAATGGCATACTACACAGCAGAAAGAAGAAAGGAGCTTCTGTCCTTTGCAACAGCATGGATGGAACCAGAGAGTATTAAGCTAAGTGAAATAAGCCAGGTGGTGAAAGACAAATATCATATGATCTCACCTATAAGTGGAACCTAATGAACAAAATAAGCAAGCAAAATATAACCGCAGACATTGAAACAAAGAACAGACTGATAGTAACCCGAGGGACAAGGGGAGGAGGATAACAGGGAAAGAAGGCTTAGGGTCATCAAGAAACGTGTATGAAGGACACATGGACAAAGTTAAAGGGGGGGGGGTAGGATTGCAGGTGGGATATTGGTTGGGTGGGGCCGGGGAGAGTGATGGGGGGGAAAATGGAGACAAGTGTACTTGAACAACAATAAAAAAACTATGACAACACAAGTACACAAATATTAAAAAACAAACAAACAAATAAGTGGAAGCATATACCATCATTATGGATAGGAAATATTAACATAAGTAATTGTCCATGGTACCCAAAGCAATCTATCAGTTCAACACAATTCTTATTAAAATACCAAATGCATATCTCACAGATCTAGAACAAATATTTCACAACTTTATAGAGAACCACAAAAACCTTGAATTGCCTCAGCAATCTTGAGAAAGAAAACACAAATGGAGGAATCAAGCTACCTGGTATCAAACTATACTACAACGTCATAGTAATAAAAAAAAAGCATGGCATTGGCACAAGAACAGGCATATAGGTTAATGAAACAGAACACAGATAACAGAAATAAACCTATATTTTTATGGTCAATTACTATTTGACAAAGGAATCAAGAACATACAATCAGCTAAAGGCAGTCTGTTGAATAAACGGTGTGGGAGAATTGGACAGATATATGCAAAAAATGAAACTGGGCCACCATCTTACATAATACACAAGAATAAACTCAAAATGGATTAAAGACAACAAAAGAAAAAAGCAAACAAAATATAACCAGAGACATTGAAATTAAGAACAATCTAACAATAGCGAGAGGGGAGGGGACTGTGGGGGTGAAGGGTTTTCGGGAACTACTATAAAGAGCACATAGAAAAAAACAAGGGGGGAGGGTGGAAGCAAGGGAGGGAGGTGGGTTTGGATGGGGTGGCAGGGAGTGGTGGGGAGAAAATGCAGACAACTATAATTGAACAACAATATAGTGATTTGTGAAACAAAAAAATGGAGCAAAAACTCAAATGTTAAGTTATGAAGCCATAAAAGTCCTGGAAGTAAACATAAGCAGTAAAATTTCATACAGTTTTCATAGCAATATTTTTGCAGATCTATCCAAGTAAGAGAAATAAAGCAAAAAAAATAAAAATAAACCGATTGGACT
The DNA here is from genome assembly GCF_019186645.2 of Phyllostomus hastatus. Lineage (NCBI taxonomy): Eukaryota > Metazoa > Chordata > Mammalia > Chiroptera > Phyllostomidae > Phyllostomus > Phyllostomus hastatus. The sequence goes on along the minus strand of NW_025334005.1, from coordinate 8,019,390 downwards.
ACATAAAATGAAAAAGCTTTTGTGCATCAATTGCTACCTTAAGGGATTCAGGAAGACTCTTCCTCAAGGATCTCTCCAGTGCCTGAAGCATCTGGGCACCTTGCACTTGCAACATCATGGAAGATACCTTAGCCTAGAGAAATAAATAAAAAACAACCAGGAATGAGGAAAGCTGGAGGAGATTCCAAAACAAATAGTAGCAAGTTTTATGCTAATGGCCAAAACCCGTTGGGTGTTTCTTTAGTGATGTCACCTTCTCTAAGTCCTCAGTAACTCCAAGGAAGGACAAAAATGGCAGGAAGTACAGAGGGCACGTTCTGAATTTTTTGTGTTCACTTTCATACACTTTGAAGAACTCCAAGTTGCACATTAGTTCAACAGGCACATTAAAAAATATATAATATCTTTTGAAATTTAGTTCCTATCAGTGATTCTCAACTCTTCAAGAAATAAGCCGTATAACTTGGGAAAGTAACTTACACTCTGTGCCTTGGTTTCTTCAAAGGTAGATAGGATAATATCACTAACTTACAGAATTTTTTGGAAGGATTAAATGAGTTAATACATTAAATGAATAAATAAGTGCTTAGAAGAGCAACTGACATTTAGTAAGCACTGAACCTGTTATTTTATTACTACTGCCATTCTTTCACCTTTCTGTTCTCTTATTTCCCTTCATTTTCTTCTCTTACTCTCCTTCCTTTTCCTCCTTCTCCCCATTTGAGTTAATGTGCTGTGTATTGTGTGATGCTAGAAAACACAAACAGGAAATTTAATGAGCTCAGAAAACAAATCAATGAACAAAAAAGGGTACTTTAATGAAAATGAAACTTGAACACATAACCAAACAGAAATTCTGGCCTGAAGAACTCAATAATAGAGGTCAAGAATGAACTTGAGACCATAGGAAATACAGTGGACCAGATGGAGAAGGGTGATATGGAAAATAGAAATTTAGAAATGATGCAGAGGGAACAAGAGAGAGACTTGAGCATAAAAAAATGAAAGAACTCTATGAGAACTATCTGACCCATTCAGAGTGAGCAATATAAGAACAATAGGCATAGTAGAAGAACAAGTGAGGAAGAAGGGCATGGAGAACCTGTCCAAACAAATAGTTGATGAGAACTTCCCAAGCCAATGGAAAGAATTAGATCCTCAAGTATAAGAAACAAACAGGACACTTAGTTTCCTCAATATAAAAGGCTTTCTTCAAGGCACATCCTATTAAATCTGTCAAAAATTAATGACAAAGAAAGAATTCTCAAGGCAGCCAGAGGAGAGAAGAAAGTAACCAATAAAGGAAAGCCCATTAGGTTATCATCAGACTTCTCAACAGGAGCTCTAGAAGCCAGAAGAGAATGACCAAATATTCAAACTACTGAAAGAGAGAAATTACCAGTCAAAAAATAATATATCCAGCAAAGTTATCCTTTAAATATGAGGAAGAAATAAAGACTTCTCCAGACATATAGAATCTCAGCTTGTTGGATGCAAGTTTCATTCCCAGTCAGTGCATATGTCTAGATTGCAAGTTTGGTTCCAGCTCAGGGCATGTGTGAGAGGCAACTGATTGATGTTTCTCTCTCACACTGATGCTTCTCTTCCTATTTTTCTTCCCCCTTCTCCCTCTCTCTAAAAATAAATAAATAAAATATTTATAAAGAACAAAGTATAAAAAGTCACAAAAGATCACCTCCAAGAAACTTACAGCATAAACAGAGATAGTTCGTGATGACAAAAACAAAAAAGGGGTCGGGATATCGATCTCAGTTTGCAAAGGAAGATGGAAGGCAGATGCATTCAATAGGAAAAAGACTATGTATATATGAAAATTTATTTTTCATAAACGTAAGAGTAACCTCACCAATCCTTGCTCTCCCCAAAACACTGAGTCACATAGTTAAAAAAATAGGTAACAGGGAATAGAAGTCTGGAGTACCACCAAACAAAAACAACAAACAGAAACACAAAGGAAAAGAACCAATGATGGTATAGAACTACCAGAAGATAAAGGACAAAATGTCTGTAGGACACTGTCATCCATCAAAAATCACCCTAAATGTAAATGAACTGAATTCACCAATAAAGAAGCACAGAGGAGAAAACTGGGTCAAATATCAAAACCCCACTATATGCTGCCTTCAGGAGACACATCTAAGCGGCAAAGATAACATTAGACAAAGTGAAAGGGTGAAAATGATTCTCCAAGGAAATAACATCCAGGGAAAAAGCAGGGGCAGCCATACTTTTATTTGACAAAACAGATTTCAACATAACAATGGTGCCAAGAGAGAAAGATGGATGTTTTATAATGACAAAGGGCACAGTACATGAAGAAGACATAACACTCCTCAGTATATATGCACCCAGTCAAAGAGCACAGATACATATAAAGCAGCTACGAACAGAACTAAAGGTAGAAACTGGCAAAACCACAATCATAGCTGGGGATATAAATACTCCATGGACAGCTCTAGACAGATCTTCCAAACAGAAAAAAAAATCACCTTTAAATGACACATTAGACCCAATGGACATAATTTCCATTCATGGAGCCTTTCATTCTAGAACACCGGATTATACATTCTTCTCTAGTACACATGGAACATTCTCAAGGATAGACCATGTGTGGGGTTACAAAACTAGCCTCAACAAATTCAATAATATTGAAGTCATACCAAGCATATTCTCTGACCACAATGCTTTGAAATTAGAAATCAGCTACAAAAAGTAAGTAAGGAAACCCATAGATATGTGGAGATTAAACAACACCCTACTAAAAAATGACTGGGTCAAAGAAGAAATAAAAAGTGAGGTCAAAATATAGAGAGAAACAAATGTGAATGACAAGATAACATATTAAAACTTCTGAGATGCAGTGAAAGCAGTAATAAGAGGGAAGTTTATATCACTACAGGAGTATCTCAACAAACATGAGAAATTCCAAGATAACAACCTAACATTACTTCTTAAAGAACTAGAAAAAAGAAGAACCAGAGCAACACATTTATTAATTGAGCTCAAATATTAATTGAGCATAGAGACTTGGGCTTTATTTCTGGGCTCTTTATTCTGTTCCATTGATATACATGTCTGTTCTTATGCCTGACTGTTTTGATTACTGTGGGCTTTTAACATAGTTTAAAACAAGTATTGTGATCTCTCCTACCTTGCTTTTCTTTCTCAAAATTGCTGCAGCTATTTGGGGTTGGTTATGGTTCCACATAAATTTTTGAAATGTTTGTTGTATACCTGTGAAATATGTCATTGGTATTTTAATAGGGCTTGTATTGAATCTATAAATTGCTTTGGTTAGTATGGATATTTTAATGATGTTAATTCTTCCATCCATGAACATTGTACATGCTTCCATTTGTTTGTGTCTTCCCTAATTTCTTCGGTGTTGTGCAGTTTTCTGAGTACAGGTCTTTTACCTCCTTAGCTAGGTTCATAGGTATTTTATTTTTTCTTGTTGCTATAGTAAATGGGAATTTTTCCTGAATTCTGTTTCTGATATTTCATTGTTGGTGTACAAAAAATGCCATCAATTTCTGAATATTTACTCTATATCTTGCTGTTTTGCCAAATTCACTTATTAGGTCAAGTAGTTTTTGGTGGAGTCTATAAGATTTTCTATGTATACTATCAGGTCATCTGCAAACAATGACAGTTTTCTTCTTTCTTTCCAATTTGGATATCTTTTATTTTTTTTAATGAAAAAAATTGTTGTTGAAGTACAGTTGTCTGCATTTCCACCCCCCCCAGCAGTCCCCACCACCCCAGCCATTCCTCCTCCCTCCCCTGATCCCATTCCCCCTTGTTTTTTTTCCATGTGTCCTTTATAGTTTTTCCTGAAAAGCCTTCCCTCTTTTCCCCCCTTTATTTCTTTTTTCTTGCCTGATTGCCGTGGCTAGGACTTCCAATACTGTGTTGAATAGAAGTGGTGAAAGTGGGCATCCTTGTCTTGTTCCTGATCTTAGTGGGAAAGTTTTCAGTGTTTGCCTATTGAGTATGATGTTGGCTGTAGTTCTCTCCTATATGGCCTTTATTCTGTTGAGGAATGCTCCCTGTACTCCCACTTTGCTGAGTGTTTTTATCATAAATGGATGCTGTTCCTTATCAAATGCTTTTATCTGCATCTAATGATATGATTGTGTGATTTTTGTCTTTCCTTTTGTTTATGTGTTGTATTATGATTATTGATTTGCAAATATTGTACCATCCTTGCATCCCTGGAATGAATCCCATTTGGTCATGGTGTATGATCTTTTTAATGTATTGTTGGATGCGGTTTGCCAGTATTTTGTTGAGAATTTTGGCGTCTATGTTCATCGGCGATATTGGCCTGAAGTTTTCTTTCTTTGATGTGTCTTTATCTGGTTTTAAAATTAGGATGCTGCTGGCTTCACAAAAAGAGTTTGGGAGTCTCCCATCTTTTTGGATTTTTTCGAATAGTCTGTGAGGGATAGTGGTTAGCTCTTCCTTAAATATTTTGTAAAATTCTCCTGTGAAACCGTCTGGTCCAGGGCTTTTGTGTGTCAGGAGTTTTTTGATTACTGCTTCAATTTCCTGAGCTGTTATTGGTCTGTTCAGGCTTTCCACTTCTTCTTCATTCAGTTTAGAAGATTATATTTTTCTAGAAATTTGGTCATTTCACCTAGGTTTTCAAATTCCTTGGCATATATTTCTTCATAGTAATTTCTTACAATCCTTTGAATTTCTGTGGTATCAGTTGTAATCTCTCCCTTTCATTTCTGATTGTGTTTATTTGGGTCCTCTCTTTTTTTTTCTTGATGAGTCTGCTTAAAGGCTTGTCAGTTTTGGATCTTGCTGCTGTAACTCACTGAACAATGTGTAAACTGGTGAGTGAATATTCCTGTTTTTTTCCACGGGTGTGTCCCCTGTCATTTTTGCAGATGTTTGTCACCAATTTGAAGAAAACAACACATGCCTAATTTCCCCTTGCGTCTGCTTATTGATGGGAGAAGATAAGACTTTTGTTCAGCACATGAATGCTTCATTATACATTGAAAATGGCTGCTAAGTGTATTAAGATTCACTTAGTTAATGTGAATGGCACCTTTTAACCACCTGGCTCTAGTCCATCTTCCTAGATACTCCTGTCACTACTCCTCACCACATGAGACCATGGAGACATTTCTCCAACACAGTCTCTGCTTTAGCTCCTCCGGCCCATCTGCATTTTACCCTTGTTTGGGATTCCTGAATTCCATTCTTCTACATGCAGCTCCCATTCATTCTTCAAAGTCTAGCTAAGGGTCTGTCATCTCTAGTGACTCCTCCCTTTGCTGTGCTCTCAAATGTGCGCATCTCTCTACTAGATAGCTTTTGGCATTGAGCTAGACTTTACTTTCCTACCCATGAACTCCTTTGAGGCCCGAAGCTCACCTTACTTATTATCCTATGTGCTTACTATGATGTATGGCACACAGTATGCCATCAGTAAATGGATGGTAAATGACCGAATGCATGAAATACTTGTATTATCCTGTCTGTCTAGTCACTCCTTCCAAAGCATAGATTAAGTAATTATTAACTCTATCATAGTATATGTATGTTCTGCATGTAGTATGCTGGGCATGGGAAAGGCCTTCAACTACTTTATGCTAAGTTATGTCTTGAAAAAAGTCCAGACTAGTACAGAGGTACCTTTGTCCTCTATCTAAAGGTCTTAGGTCTTGACAAATAAGACATTTCTGAAGGCTGATCTTACCTTGTGTCCAGAGGCAACTTACAAGGAAGTTACATGAGTATGAGATACAATATAGAGTTTGATGTCAAATCTGTGGGGTGTGATATTACTGTGTTTCCTGAGAAGTGTAGAGTTTGGAACCACCGTTCAAAGATGTACATACAAACTAACAACCAAGTGTGGTGCCCCAGAAATAGGGTAGACTGAAAATAACTGAGACAGAGATTCTGACACACTCACTGTGAGCTGGCAGAATTGGACCACAGGTAATGTCCTTGAGAGTGAACATCAGAACTTTTGACTCAGTCATTCCACAAGTAGAAAATCAACACTAACAAAATAATCAAAATAAGAGCAAAGCTCTAAACGAAGTTTGATAAAGTCCACAAACATTAACAAGTTCTGAGCAAAATCCCAATGTCCAGCAATAGGGAAAGGAAATATAAAATAGGATCTGTTGGGGTGATGCAACTCTAAGACATTAACATAATACATGTACGTACGGGCACATGAGAAACTGTTCAAATGCAATGAGAAAATGTAGGACATTAAAACAGTTCACAGACCACATAGATAAACCTAAATGTAACAGAGAACACAGAAAAATAAAGCAAGATTGTGGTAGTAGCAGTATAGATAAAATCTTTGAAGTAAATTTGTTTATTATGTGATATAAATAAATGATAAATTTTGTTTGTATTCTTGTCTTTATTCATGTACTTATTTCATCTCTGGCTTTCATTACAACAACCTTTTTATCAGTTACACACAGGAAAAATACCTGCAGAATGTACACCTGGAACCTGTATAATTTTACTAAGCAATGTCACCCCAGTAAATTCAATAAGCATAAATAAAAATTAAATGACCCTAAATATAAGTATAAAAATAAATAAATGCTAGCTTCCTTTTTCAATCTACTAAGAACACACCCTATATAATACCATCTATAGTATGGTATTATTTGGGGGTCAAATGTGGGGTCACCTGTCTTTCAGGTGAAATGTTCTTACTAGATTGAGATTTCACAATCTTATGGAGAAACTCAGGCAAATAGCTACCCCTGGCCACACACAGCGCTATGCTCTGCCACAGACAGAGCCTCAGGGTGGCATTCCAGGTATGCAGGACAGGGTTCCCACTCCAGACACTTTCTGAGAGTTAATCCCACCTCTTAAAATGGAAGCTCGTTCATTGGTGGTGACAGGAGACCACTCACCCATGACAGAATTCAACAGAAATAACTTCACAAAATAGTCTCCCATTTCATTTGAGGGAAAAGTGACATTCCTACTGGTTTTGTGATAGTGTCATTTTGGTAATATATGAGAACTCTACATTTCTTAGAACTGAGTACTGAAATGTGTAGTACTTGTGTCTGAGATTTGTTTACAATACCATAGCAAAGGAAAAGGGACAGATGGATGAAACAAATGGTACAGAATCTTGCTGGTGTGGAGAAGATGACAACTTCTTTCCTCCTTATTAGAGCATATTTGAAATCCTCATAATTAAGTTATATGTTCTGAGGGAAACTAAGGCCAGCATTTCCTCATCTGTAAAAAAGGTTCAATTTGTTCATTTTTTCGTTATGATTAATTTCTGATGCAAGTAAAATCCACTGAAAAACAAAGAAAAAACATAATGTACCCAGAAGGATTAAATATGATCATAGTTGCAGTGTCTCCGCACAGTGAGTGCTCCATTTACCCACCTACTTCCAGAAAGTGCCCAGATCTCTCCTCATTCATTCACCAGTTCAGATCAGAGACCTGCACAGAGTTGTTCGTAGTACCTAACAAGTTGCCCTTTACAGAGCAGGTGCCAGAAGTATGTTTCTTAAGTTGATGTTACTCCTTTTCCTTAGGTGTATGGTGTTACTACTGAACATACACAGTGAGCATTTTGGTTTGTGTCACTTAAGTGGAGAGGATGTCACCAAGCAATGAATATCTTTTGCGGGGCATAAGGAGGATATGAGTCCTTACCTGGGGAGCTGTCGCCACACCAATCTGCAGGTATCCCCAGGAACAAATGAGAAGGGCAGACTTTTCAATAACAAAACTTCCTTCTAATGCAGGCAGTTCAATAGAATCTTACAGAGTTAAGAATGTCTCCTCCAGGAACGGCTGAGCTGAGGCTTGTAAGGTAGACCTTGCACAGAGCAAAACCTTCTTATATCAGCTCGTGTAGAATCCAGGCCTTCCTCCCAGAGTTCCACAGTAAAGGGGCTGACTGTACAAGGTTCACAGGCTGACAAGGGGGCATTTGTGCCAACCCCAACCTGTTATGCCAGGCTGCTCTTTGCCCCAACTGGCTCTGCAATGTGTGTGAAACCAACGGCTGGATACTGAAAGGAGAGCCATTGCAGAGACAGTACCTCCTTCCTTCCCTTCCCACTCCCCAGTACCAGCAGTAGGAGCAAGGCGGTAGGAAAGATAGAGATGAGAGCTCATTGGCAGAACCTGATCTATTTTCTTGCACACATGGAAACAGAAAATCAGCTATATGGCATGATTAAAACTGTTTATATTTTTCTTTTACAATATAAGCTGTACCCTCTCCCCTGCCCATTCTGAGGCTGCACTTAGACACCCCAACATGGCACTATGTGGGCACTTCTTAGTCTCACTTTTACAGAGAAGAAAACCAAGGCTCAGTGTGGCTGAATTCGAATGCTTTTAAACCCAGACCTCTTCACTCCAATGTGCTCAGTACCCCACATTAACGCTTGTTGTACCATCCTCTGAAAAGAAAGGGGCTCAGAAACAATATTTTGAGTACCAACTCCACTGTGTGAAACAAGCAAGGAGGGAAGTTTGACACTATCTGTGTCTTGTCCTCCTTACCCTAACCCTTCTTTGCCATGTTGCTGGACACTTTCATTATGGAGGGAAGAAGAGTCACTCTAATCAGAGGGGCAGGGAAGGGGTGGCTAGTGTCTAGACAGAAAGTAAAAAGAGCTTGCATACTCCTTCAGTCCCTGCACCGTCCCAGCACAGGTTTGCACATATTTTTTCTCTGCCCTTTCTAGGAGTCTTGCTCCTCCTAGAATATGAATTCTCTATCTCATCTCCTGGATTAGAGTCATGACCATTCATTACTCTTTCTCCAAGGACAAAGGACAATGAAATTATTCTGTCACTACCAACAGAGTGGACCCCTGGGCTCCAGTAGGGTCCATATCTCAAAAATGTTGTTTACAACAAAAGAGTAAGATTCTCTTATATCCCCGTACTAAAAGTCAGATCCCTAGTCTTCGGTCTCCTTCAGCTGTCACCCTCGCTCAGTCACTCAGAAGATTTCAGTGTCTCTACCACTTCCCTTGTATCTTAAACTAGTTTCTTAACCTCTCTGGGTTGTTTCCCCAGCTGTCAAGAGTGTTTGTGTACCAGATAACCAAGGATTTTTTTTCTGCTCTTCCTTGACTCTGTGGTTATCACATGAGATAATGAGTATAAATTTTCTCACATTCTTTGGGATCCCATACAAGGAAAAAGGTTCAGGAGCTCTGGTGTCAGTCTTTACCTACATATTACTTATGACCTATGTGATGGATGAGGGGCTGGCAATGATGAGAGAAGCAGCCTGCCTAGCACAGTGGCTCAGAGAGAGGACAATGGGACCAAATTAACAGGCTTGGGATCCTGTCCACACCACTTACCTAACCCACCACATACCTCTGTTTCTCTGTGCAGAAAGAGCAGTAAATAATAGTACTTACTTTGTAGAGTTTTGAGGTTTTTTTCTGGGCTCAGTTTTTTGGGGGATGCTGGGGAGGGACGAATACTAATGTGTGGCAAGGATGTGGAGAAATTGGGATGTTTGTGCACTGTTGATAGAAAGGTAAAATGGTGTAGCCATACACCAATGGTGTAGCCATATAGCTGATTGTAGCCACTATTACAATCAGTATGATGGTTAGAGAAGAAAAATACAGCTACCCTATGGTCTGGCAATTCTATTTCTGGGAATATATCCAAAGGAATTGCCATCAGGATCTTGAATAGGTATCTGCACCCCCATGTTCATTGCAGCCATACTCACAATAGCCAAGATGTGGGAGCAACCTCAGCGTCCACTGACAGATGAATTGATCAAGAAAATGTGGTCTGTACATATGATGGAATATGACTTAGCTTTCCAAAAGAGGAAAATCCTGCAATATGTGGCAACATGGGTGAAACTTAAGGGCACCGTGCTAAGTGAAAAAACCCAGTCGGAGGAGGACAAAGAGGCAGGATTCCACCGAGATGAAGCATTGAAAGTAACAACACTCACAGAAGCAGAGTGGAGTGGTGCTTACCAGGAGCTGGGGAGAGGGAAAGATAGTGAGTTAATGTCCAAAAGGTAGAAAGTGTGTGTTGTGCAAGACGAAAGAGTTTAGAGATCTGTTGTACGACATAGTGTTTATGCATAACAATACTGTGTTAAACACTTAGATATTTGTTAAGATGTTATATGTTTTTAAAACCACAATTAAATGCATAAATAAATACTGCAAAGCAGTCAGACACAGAAAGGCACATTTTCTGTAGGCATCGATGATAACAAGTACCATTGATTTGTCTCCTGAAAAATGCTTCAGAGAAAACATCCATATCATTTCACATCAAGTGAAGATATCCTTCCAAAGTTTAGGCAAAATAAAGCCATGTTTTCTTTTTCTTTTTTAAGCCCATTATTTATTTCCCATTGATCTTTGTTTTCTTTTTCTTGTTGACACTATTACAGACGTCCCTCTTTTTCCTCCTCTTTGGCCAGCTTCACGCAGCCAGTGCCTCCCCTTCCCTGGGCGTTTCACCAGTGAGCTTCACCACCCCAGTGCGCTTCACCACACTGTGGTCTGTGTCCGCGGGCGGTGCATACCTGTTCTTCAGCTAATCCCTTCACCTTGTTTCTTGCAGTCCCCGTCCTCCTCTCCGACAGTTCTCAGTCTGCTGACATGTATCCAAGCTTCTGTTCTATGTTGTTCATTAGTTTATTGTGCTCGTTAGATTACAGATACAAGGGAGGTCATATGGTATTTGTGCTTTAATCATTAAAATCACCAGGTTACGGTTTACCAGGTAGAGGCTGCGATAGGGTTGAGGGGATATGGAGGCAGAACTGCAGGGGCAATTGTAAGAGAGTAAAGTGGAGGGCGCAACTTTTCACCTTCTTGGTTTATGGTGCAGACTGTTAACTAAGCTCTTTAATTTTTTTTTAATTATTGTATTACAATTGTCCTAAATTTTCCTCCTTTGCCCTCCTCCCCCAACCCCACTCCCCTCTCCCACACTGAATCTCCACACCCTTCTTAGCTCCCCCGAGTACGCTTTCTGTCTTTTTTTAAAAACCTAGTGCCCGCAAACTAAAAAGGCTGCCCTAGTGGGAGCAGATTTTCCCACTCTTCTGCGCGCCGCCTCGTCGACCAGCAGAGGGCAGAGCCGGCCGCAGCTGCTGCCTGCCCCAGCTGTTTCCTTCTCCGGGAAGTTAAACAATACAAACATAACGCTTCCTGTGAGTATTTATTAAATCCACACGAAAAGTGAAAGGAATGTTTCACGTCTTTAACAACTGAGAACACAACTGACAGCGTTTTCTTCAATTTCCTGGTCGCGAGCGCAGCCTCCGAGGTTCTGCAGACAGCCAGCTTCCTCCCCATATTGCTGTTAAAAGAAACACATACCGTAAAACTTACCATTTTAACTTCCACTTGAAGCCTTAAGAATATTACCATTGTAGTGCCACCGTGACCATCCTCCCTCTCCAGAACTTTTCCATCTGGTAAAACTGAGACCGTGCTCCCATTAAACAGCTCCCGCCGCCCCTCCCTCCCGTGTCTGGCAACCACCGCTCTGCTTCAGTTACCTCCGCTACATAAGTCCGAGGCATCGGCAAGTGGGAGGACCTCCACCCTTAAACCCGTGCTTCTCAACTCGAGGTGATTTCGCCTCCAGGGGATATATTATCAACAAGCGGAGACGTGTTTACTGGTCATAACTGGAATGGAGGTGCTATCGGCATCCCGTGGTAGAGGGCAGGGAGCCTGCTACACATCCTATAAATGCACGGGACTGTCCACTCTCAAGTGCCCCTTGTGCCAAGGTTGAGAAACTCTGCTCTAAACTGAGCTTCCCCTCTCTTGACTCGCCAAGAAGTTAAGCCTGGGTTGTTGGCTTTTCTGTGTGTGGGAACTTCATCCCCAAGTCCATAGCCTAATTCCAGACCTAGATGGACCAAAAGGGAGCAGGTTGTTGATCCAGGTGACTGCCTTCAGTCCAGTGCTCTCTTTGCTGCACAGTGCTGAGGTTTAGTGCTGCTTCCCTTGAAATGCTGGGGGCAGGAAACTCTCCCTGCTGCCTTGTCAGAACCAGGAAAACCATGTCTCCACACCACCAAGCAGACTCTCCTGGGAGACTATTGCGTGAACTGCACTTCAGGCATCCTGAAACAATGGGCCCAGGTCAAGTGAAGCAGGAGGCACCCATGCTGTACTGCCCCCCTCCCTCAACATCTATCTCTTCTCAAAAAACACCCACCCCCTTGGGTCTGGGTTCTGCCCCTCTCCACAAACTAGTCCAGGCTCTTCCCATCATGAACCACTTGACTTCAACTTTTACAATCAAACACACAACCTCTTTATTGTTGGGGGTGGGGGGGTTGGATGGATTTAAGAAGCTCTGCTTTTAGAAACAATATTGAATCATTTTCCCTGGTGTGGAGCGAGAAGAGCACAGGCTAATATAGTTAGTCCTTTTCTTAGTAACTCTCCCTGTGATATCACTGTGTTATGTTTAACCTAATGTTTCATGTATATATTTGTGTAAGTGTTTCATGTACCAATAAAGCAGCAATCAGAGGAGAGGATAATTTCTACAGACCTAATGAGCAAAGTGTACTTGCTGATTATTAAGAGAAAGAGAAAGGAATAAGTCATAATGCTCAGGGAAATATTACCCCCTTCCAGGAAAATCTGGCAAGGCTCTACTGATTCATGCACTAGGAGTTCCAAGACATGCCATTTGGGGCAACATGTAGCTGATGAAAGTGTCATGGACATTCCCAGGAAGTGTGAGGAACTAAATGACATGGTGTATATGGGACTGCTCCAAAGTCATCTACCATCTCCTTTTATCATTCAAGAATGGGAAATGAAGCAAACTCCATGCAGTCATGAATGCAATATTTTTTTCAAAATTCCATTACACTGTGTATTATTGGTATTTTTATTGGTGCATGACAATTGTTTCTGGATCATTCTACTGAGCCACATCAGCCGGGGCTTAAGAATAGCACTTTATATTTTAGTATATAATCTTCTTTTTGCAGACTTTCTCTTTTTTGTAGACGTAGAGACACACAATATTACAAAAATTAAAAAAAAATCTGATGTATGGTGTTTTCCCCAAGGAACATATGGTAGACATATTTTTATGTTCATAAACACAAAAATTTTCAATTATTTTCTAATGGCTGCATAGGATCCTATTATATGGATATATCACACTTTCATATATTTGTTTGCCTATTAATGGTCATTTCACCTGTTTCCAAATGTTCACTTTAACAAATAATTCTTTATAGAGAAGTCCTTGCATGGGCACCTGATATTTTCTTAGATTACACAGAAGGGTAATTGCTGGCTCAATGGTTATGCTTAGAAGTCTTTAATGTATATGTCCATAGAACCCTCTGGAAAGGTTAAATGAACTCCCACCACCAGCAGAGACTGCAGCATAGTGCTCAGGAGAATGGGCTATGGGGCCCCATAGTCTGGGGCCCAACTTGGATCTCTACCCTCAACCTTGTTGTGAAAGCTATAAGAGAGAGGGAGGAGTGAAGGGGGAATGAATGGGATTGAGCCTGTGGATATTAATTGTTCTTGTGGTTTGGGGGAATGAAACAGCGGTACCGACATGGGCCTCATGACAACTGTGAACATAGAGCCTCCACAGATAACAGCATGAAGACACGCCAGTGAACAAAGATCCAGAAGATGTGTGTGTGTGTGTGTGTGTGTGTGTGTGTACTTTATATATATATATATATATATACTTTAATGGTTTTTCACCTTGGACAGAATCTGTCTAAGGACTATACCAGTTAGACTAAGGAGTAATAGAAAGGGAATAGATTTTTTTTAAATTGACTGAGTTTCTCTGAATTTATTCTATTTTCAGCCATGTTTGGAGGCTTGATAGAGAAATTCAGTGTAGTTTAGCAAACTATGTAGGCCTGCCACTGTTCCTTATTTCAGTGGCCTAATTCATTAAACCTTTTTTTTCTGCTGAACTCAGAACATAGTAAGTCAAGCATCTGTTCTAAGCTGACTCAGGTGAAGGTGACAGCTATGAAAAAATGTATTTAATATTGAACACAGAAAAATGGACAAACTTTTCCTCAAATGAGAGGCAAGTAAGTGTTGGATTCTAAGTTATACCTTCATTGAAAGTACCTGGCATGCAGGTCTTTTACCTCCTTGGTTAGGTTTATTCCTTAGTACTTTATTTTTCTTGTTGCTTTAGCAAATGGGATTTTTTCCTGATTTCTGTTTCTGATATTTCATTGTTGGTGTACAAAAATGCTTTCTATTTCTGAATATTGACTTTGTGTCCCGCCGTTTTACCTAATTCACTTATTAGGTCGAGTAGTTTTTTTGTGGAGTCTATAGGGATCTCTATGTATACTATCATGTCATCTGCAAACAGTGACAGTTTCACTTCCTCTTTTCTAATTTGGACACCTTTTATTTCTTTTTCTTGTCTGATCACTGTGGCTAGGATTTCCAATACTATGTTGAATAGAAGTGGTGAAAGTGGACATCCTTGTTTTGTTCCTGATCTTAGTGGGAAAGCTTTTACTTTTTGCTTATTGAGTATGATGTTGGCTGTAGGTCTCTCATATATGACCTTTATTATATTGAGGAATACTCCCTCTACTCCCACTTTGCTGAGTGTTTTTATCATAAATGGATGCTGTTCCTTATCAAATGCTTTTTCCACATCCAATGATATGATCATGTGATTTTTGTCTTTCCTTTTTTCATGTGCTGTATTATGTTTATTGATTTGCAAATATTGTACCATCCTTGCATCCCTGAAATGAATCCCACTTGATCATAGTGTATGATCTATTTAATATGTTTCTGGATGTGGTTTGCCAATATTTTGTTGAGGATTTTAACATCTGTGTTCATCAGTGATATTGACCTATAGTTCTCTTTCTTTGTTGTCTTTGTCTGGTTTTGGAATTAGGATGATGCTGGCTTCATAAAAAGTTTAGAAGTCTTCCCTCTGCTTGGATTTTTTGGAATTGCTTGAGAAGGATAGGGGTTAGCTCTTCCTTAAATGTTTTGTAAAATTCTCCTTGGAAAGTGCCAGGAGTCATTTGATTGCTGCTTTGATTTAACCAGCTGTTATTGGTCTATTCAGGCTTTATCTTCTTTCTTCATTCAGTTTTGGAAGATTATATTTTTCTAGAAATTTGTCCGTTTCACCCAGGTTTTCAAATTTATTGGCATATAGTTGTTTGTAGTAATTACTTACAATCCTTTGTACTTTTGTGATATAAGTCTGCATGGGAAAATATATTTGCAAATGATACCTCAGACAAGGGTTTGATCTCCAAAATATATAAAGAACTCACATGACTCCACTCCAGGAAGATAAACAACCCAATTAAAAAATGGGCAAAGGACCTGAGCAGACACTTTTCCAAGGAGGACATATAGAGGGCCCAGAGACATATGAAAGGATGTTCAGCATCACTGGCTATCAGAGAGATGCAAATGGTATCAATGAGATACCATTTCATACTGGTCAGAATGCCCATCATAACCAAATCGACAAATAAGTGCTGGCGAGGTTGTGGAGGAAAATGCACTGTTGGTGGGAATGCAGACTGGTGTGGTCACTGTGGCAAACAGTGTGAAATTTCCTCAGGAAACTAAAAATGGAACTGCCTCTTGACCCAGCAATTCCACTGCTGGGATTATACCCTAAGAATCCTGAAACATCCATTCAAGAGAACCTATGCACCCCAATGTTCATAGCAGCACAATATACAATAGCCAAGTGCTGGAAGCAACCTAAGTGCTCATCTGTAAGTGAGTGGATCGAAAAACTATGGTACCTTTACACAATGGAATACTACACAGCTAAAAGAAAGAAGGAGCTCCTACCCTTTGTGACAGCATGGATGGGATTAGAGAGTATTATACTAAGTGAAATAAGCCAGGTGCTGAAAGACAAAGGGAACCCTTTTGTAGGTAATTAACTGTCTCTCTCTTTTGCTGCCTTTAAGATTCTCTCTTTATCTTCAATCTTTTCCATTTTAATTATTGTGTGTTTTGTTGTGGGTATCTTTGGGTTCATCTTGATCAGGAATCGCTGTGCTTCCTGAACTTGTGTGACTTTTTCCTTCACCAGGATAGGGACATTTCTGTAATTATTTCTTCAATCAGGTTCTCTATCCCTTTCTAGCTTTCTTTCCTTCTGGCACTCTGATAATGCAAATGTTCTCACATTTCATGTTGTCCTGAAGTTCCTTTAAATTATCCTTGTTTAAAATTCCCTTTTCTTTGTTGCTCTGATTGTTTTAATAACCTTGTCTGATGGAATCTAAACCATATCTCTGGTTTGATCCTCTGCTTCATCCAAACTACTGTTTATTGCTTCTGGTGTATGCTTTACTTCAGATAAGTTATTCGTAATTTCCAACTGGTTGTTTTTTCATGGGTTCTACATCTTTTTCATGTGGTTGAGCATCCTTAAAACAATTACTTTGAACTCTGATTCTGATAAATTGCTTGCCTCATTTCATTTAACTTTTTTTTCTGGAGATTTCTACTGTTCTTTCATTTGAGGTTTCTTTGTCTCCCCATTTTGGATATCTTTTTGAGTTTGTTTTTATGCATTTGATAAAACCTCTATGACTTACAGTTTTTGTGGGGTGTCCTCATATAGTATAGGTCCTGTGTGACCCACTGTTTTCACCTCCTTGATCTCCTAGGCTGGGTGCTCTAAGAATGTACCTTGTGTGGTTTATGTGGACTGTCCTATTGTTATTGGGGTTTTTTAAAGATTTTATTTATTTATTTTTAGAGAGGGAAGGGAGGGAGAGAGAGAGAGAGAGGGAAACATCAATGTGTGGTTGCTGGGGGCCATGGCCTGCAACCCAGGCATGTGCCCTGACTGGGAATCAAACCTGTGATGCTTTGGTTTGCAGCGTGTGCTCAATCCACTTAGCTACACCAGCCAGGGTGTTATTGGGTTTTAATTGCTTTTGGCCTATCCAAAGGTAGGCTCAACCCTCAGGCTGGCTGACTGTGAGGCTCAAACCTGGTCCAGGCAGGCAAGCTGCTGTACAGGTGCAGTTTCATGGTGATTTCTTCTGCCAGAACTTGGTTACAAGTCTTTACTTCAGTTGGCCTTAGTTGGTAATTCAGGATGATTGTTCCCCACTTTAGTTTTATTTCCAGTTTGGTTCTGTGAATAGGTGCAAGAAAGATCCACCAACTCTGCTGTTGTCTTAAAACTCCTCTCAAGCCATGTTTATCTTCTGTAAGATTTTATTTATTTATTTTTAGAGAGGGGGTGAGGGAAGGAGAAAGAGAGGGAGAAGAACATCAATATGTGTTTGCCTCTCATGTGGCCCTCATTGGGGACCTGGCTCACAACCCAGGCATGTGCCCTAACTGGGAATTGAACCAGTGACACTTTTGTTCACAGCCCACACTCAATCCACTGAGCTACACCAGCCAGGGCTCAAATCATTTTTAGATAAAGATAAGCTGCTGATATAATTTATCACTGGAATCTACACTGTTTTGTGTTTTCAGTATTTGGAAAATTTCAATATTGTAATGATAATCACAGATGCCACATAGAAGTGCTTAGACCAGCAGAATTTTAGGTCATTTTGCCTTTTCCTTGATACCTCAGTTTAGAGTATTCTGTGTTTTTCTCTACCATTGTACATCCCCAGTGTCTATCTTCTCTGACACTCATACCTGTGTTACACCAATTCATGAAAGATGTGAGAATTTTGTTGTTTAGCTTTCTCAATGTGTTAATAAATTAATGCACTATTCTATTCTAAAATTAATGCACTATTCTTCCTCAAATTCCTTTTTGAGGGAGAAAAATATTTATTAATTTACACCTATATATGACAGCAATGCAAAATCTTTTCTTCTTACTTTCTGAAGTTTTAGAATGGTGGGTTGTATTACAAGAGAAAATTCAATGTAAAGTCATCCTCCTGAATATTTTTGAAACTTGAAATTTATGGAACTGTGCAAAACTTTAGTGGATACCATACAGTGTTAGTAGTAGGGTTATATTTAATATATTATATCTATCATTAAATTATATAAAATGTCCTAGAATTTGGTATAAGAATAATCGCTGCTATTAACAATAAAATCCTCCTCACACACAACAGACAATTCTCTTATAATAGCTCTCACTATTCAGAGTAATCTTGCCTAATTCATGTTCATATTATAACTTGAAACAAGTCAATAACATGTCATTTTTTCCTCATCCATTTAGCAAAAGTTATATGCAATATTGATCATTCTAATTTATTAAATAGAATATAAATGTTATGTGTGATATTTCAGAGATTATATATAATTTTGTAGATTTGTCCTGATTTACCTTAAATTTGAACTATTTTGTCTACATAAAATAACAATTTTACAAGTTTCTTACTGCATGCATATTGTTTCTGAATATCAAGATGTTAAATTGACCTTGTATTGTATATAACATGGTACTGCGTTCTCTAGTTCTGGATCCCAGGACACAGACTAAGTAAGGATAAATATGCTACTGCAAAGAAAAATAAATGACACAACTAGAATAGTGTGTTGCAGGTATTCTTTATTAACTATGAATATTTTCCTTAATCATCATATGTAGTAAAAGATATTGGTAAAGCAGTGAAATAAGCCACACAGAGAAACACAAATGCTCCAAGGTATCACTTATATGTGGAATATAAAAAAAGAAAAGTCAAACTCAGGGCAACAAGAGTAGAAGATGGTTGTCAGGGTAAGGATGTGGAGGAAATAGAAATTTTGTTAAAGGTATCAGTTTCAGTTATAACATGAATAAGTTCTGAGGATTTAGAACATGGTGACTATAGTTGATAATATTATATCATAGTACAGAAATTTGCTAAGAAACACAGATAACATATGATCCAGAAATCACAGTAGCCATGATGTAAGTCATAGGAATTTTTACAGAAGGAAAGTAAGTATGGCCCTGGTTGGTGTGGCTTAGTGGATTGAGCCCTGGCCTGCAAACCAAAGGGCCATGGTTCGAGTCCCAGTCAGGGCACATGCCTGGGATGTGGGTCAGGTCTCCAGTAGGGGGTATCTGAGATATAACCACATACTGATGTTTCCCTTCCTCTCTTTTTCCCTCCCTTCCCTTCTAAAAATAAACAAATAAAATCTAAAATGTTTAAAAAATAAGTATGTTAGGTGGCAGGTGTGTTAATTAACTTGATTGTGGGAATCCTTTCACAATATATATGTAAATCAAATTATCACATTGCACACTATATATACACACATATATACTACAACTTTGTCAATTATTACTCAACAGAACTGAGATGAGAAAACCAGAGGACAATGAAAAGAGATGGTATAAATTATACTACCTACAATACTACATCTTACAAAACAGGTAAAATATGCCTATTGACAACAAACCATATGTGACATAAGAGTTCCAGAGAAGCATTAGGGCAGCATGAAGCTGAATAAAGAGTACCACTGAGATCCAGAAGTGTAGGAAAGAGGAAAAGACCAGGGCTCACTACAGGAAGGTCTACACATGCCAGGTCGGCACGTGCCAAATCTGCTGGACCCAAAGGGAAATCCATTAGTGATTTGTGAACAGGGGCAGTGTCAGTAATGTTGACAATACAAACTACTTCCCAAGAGCCCAAATAAAATGAACTATTTTAATGAAGGTCATCATTTTTTTCCTTCTACCCTTATGTTCCTCTTATTATATTACCAGCCCACCCAACACTGTCTTATGTTCAGGGCTGCTTCACAGAGGCACACATTTCCACTGGTTCCAGTCACAAGGCATGGGGATGCAGGGAAGATTTTTACTGGCTTTCTGTATGGTATTGTTGGCTCTGTCTGTATGGAAATATACGGGAAAGCCAAGTTTTTCCATAGCCTGAAAATAGGCAAACATGATATGTAATATGAGACCCTGGCCTCGGTACTCAGGGACAGTGGCTCCCATCCGCATCTCTCCTGTCTGGTCCATGACACCCCAGCACACAGGGTTCCCATCAGGCCCCAGCAGACATAAGGTGGGGAAGGTCTGGATACAGTGTTCAATGAACCTCTGACTCTTCTCATTGCCACCAAAATGCCAGAACTTATTCACCAGGGCAGCATGGGTTACACTGAGAGATGAGAAGCTAAACATGTCTTCATTGCTGTTGGAAACAAGGGAGAAGAAGAGCCCATTATATCACACACACTTTGGAGTACTATATTTGTTCTCCCTTAAATTGCCTTTAGATAATGCAAAAAAGAACACAGGTAAAGCTATAGGTTCTGCAACCAGAAGGCCTGGATGCATAACCTGACTAGCTGTGCAATCCTGAGCAGGCAGTGTAATGTCTCTCTGCCTCCATTTTTTCTTTATAGAACAGGAATATTAATAGCATCCTCATCAAAAGGCAGATTATGAATATTACATGAGGTATTGTGTAAGTATAGGACTTGTGCCCCACAAACAATAAGAATTACATAAAAATTAAATATTGTTCTTTTGGACATTACTATGATGTTCCACTTAGGATGCGGGAATTGCTATCACCCCTGTTTTACAGATAAGAAATACAGGTAAACAGAAAATAAGCAAGAGTCCCAAAGTACCTGCTAGCAAGCTTTAAACCAGAGCCAATAATCATGAACTCTTAGAATGTTAGTGGGAGGGGATCCTTGACCACTGTGGGGAAGTTCAAGTCCAGAGAGGGGCAGTGACGTGGAGTGCAGGTGGCACCCCAGGTATAGATCACTGAAGTCTGAAGGTGTTTGCTATGGTGTAAACAGCCTTCAGTAAGTGTCCTGTAAAGATCCCACAATGAAGAAGTGGAAATGCAGACTCAATCTCCAGTTAAGGTTTGAACTTCCACGTGATATAGCTGAACAAGCTATTCCCTCATCTTGCCCTGTTTTATGTCAAGAATAGTTGGACAATATCTCCTACTTTGTGTATCTCATGGGAAAAACAAGAAAGCCCAATGAGATTATTATACACTTGGACATGTCTTTCAGGTGTAATATGTGAATAAAGCTTTTCCATACTTATCAACACACAGAAGGGGAGCCATGGAATTGGGCATCTCCAAATCAAATTTTCACCATTACTGCTCTGTTATATTCAGTGTTGGACTGGAAATCAGAATTTGTTTAAAATCTTATGACTGGAAAACTTCTGCACTAAGAATTCATCATGACTATTAGGCATCTAGTATGTGTTGTGTTCTGGCTACTGAGGATCTATCAATGAACAACATAAACAGGGCACTTGCTCTTGTAAAGTTTGAAATATCATGGGAGAGGATCAAGTAACAAGCAGGTAGGTAAATGCCTCAAAGAACATGATTTCAGATCATGATAAGTGCAATAAAGTAAATAAAAATTGGGTTATGTCTTGAAAAATTATGTGAGAGGGTGTTTTTTGACACAGTGCTCTTAGAAGTACTCTCCAAGGAAATGACATTTGAAAGTGCAGATGTCAAAAAAAAGGATAAATATGTGAAGATTACAGGGAAGGGCATTTAGGTAGACAAGGAGCAAATTCAATGGCCCAAAGGCATGCATGAGTCTATGAGATCAAGTTGCAGAAAGAACAGAGCTGCTGATTTGAGTAAGCAAGGCAGACAAGAATAATGAAGTCTGAAAGGTGATAAATGCCAGTCTTGCAGGACCTGGAAAGTGCAGCTGAGAAAACAGCAATGGCTTTTCAGTGGGTGACTGACATGATCCATGTTACATATTACAGTAAAAGAATCACTCTGGAAATGGATCGCTGGGAGGCCAGTGTGAATGTAGGGATGGAAGTATTTAAAGATGTGAATGGTGAGAGCATCTTTTTTCAAACTCACAGAGTTTTGAGTTTTCCATCTTTCAGAGGTAAATTGTTTGTCTGTGGCAGGGAAGGGATCAGTCTTCTTGCTATCTTGGATTCCAAATAGAGGATGCATTGTACTGGCTTGACCTGGACCCGATTAATAACTGCGAGATTTTGTACTGCCTCATTCAGGCTGGACTGTGTACCTAGAGAGGGGTAAAGTATGGGGAGAAGTTAGATGCTACAAGAAGCTTCCCAATGGAAGTTTGCAGGATTTAAAGTCAGGCAATGTTGTTTCCGGTGTTACCCATGACCACATGACCTTGCCGTGTCACTACCTGAGCATGTTCCTCTTATGCAAAACAGAGACACTACTACTAGAAATCTTGACTATATCACTGTGAAATCAAAGGAGAAGTGACTATTAACCAATAGTAACCAAACTTGCATGGGCCTCTACAATATGTCCAAGTAATAGGTTAATATCATTTTGATCCTTATATTGACCCTATGTTTTATGTATTCTTATTATCTTTATTTTTTTTATATATGAACTGAATAATGGTTAAGTTACATCACTTGCTCAGGATCACAATGCAAGTAACTGGCAGAATAAGGATGCAACCCTAGGAAGTCTGATTCTGGAGGGCATGCTCATAACCATGGCAAAGGTCCCAGTGATCTGGGAGGTGCTTTAGGGCATAAGGAGCTGTCATTCTTATTCTGAATGCCACAGACCTGAAGGCCACAGGGGGAGCTCTTCTCTTACACTTAATCACCTTAAGAGATCCTGAATACAATTGCAAAATATATCCTCAAATAACAAGAAATTACATGACTCACATTTCTTCATATTAATTCCATAGATTGGAATGTTTGAATTCTACTCTACTGCCGAAAGAGGTATTGGCAGTTGCTACAAGGAATGAACATCAAGGTGAGTGTCTGGGTTTTAACATAAGGAAGTAAAGTCAATAGGGGAGTGTGCTTGGAATGAAAAGTGACCTGGCAGGTATACACATTAGCAGTCTCAGCTGCCGACACATCACAGATGTTACTTACTTTGGATCTGTAAATGTTGTTTCCAGTTGATGACATCTGACCTGCCAAGGAATTCTTGACAGTTTTGGGGGTTCTTAGAATAGATTTGGTAGGTGTTAGTGTAGTGATCAAAGTCATCTCTCATCTCCTGTTTGGTTGAATAATGTGGGATAAATCAAATTGATTAGACCAAGTGATTGGAATACTTGAGTTAAGGAATTTTGGTATACTTTAATCTTTTGCAAACTTAAATATTGATATTTTTTCTTAATGTACTATCTCAATCCCTGAATAATTTACACTATGAGGCCACATCATAGATTTATCAATGATGCAATTTGTAATTAAGAAAAACTTGCTAAACTAGGTATTCATATGTTGCATTACAATTTTGAATCAACCAAAATTATACTATTTTGCTATAATTCTGAAATCCTCAAGAGAGAGTATTATTATTAAAAGCAAACTACCTTCTATTGAAAGAGTAAATCTTACTCTATTTTAAAGAGTCTCAGAACAAATGAATAATGAACATGACAATATTGAAATCAACAAGGTAACCTTGTATTAGAATTTTCACATATATATGATAATGCTATACAAGATAAAGACATCTAATCTCTTTCAAATGTAAACCACAATGCACTATTATTTTAAAAGTAATTTGCATTTCTAACAAAACTGAAACTCAAAATTTCTTCAATGTATCTTCTCAAAGTTAATATATCAGATGGGGTTATTGGAGAATGAAGGAAGGAGTTAGAGAAAAACATCCCAACGAGGGTAGAGTAGCTGAAAAGTGTCACACAGAAATGCACTAATACTCAGCATTAATACCATTGGAAATCATAGCTTTTAAGATCAATTTAAAAAGAAAAAATTTGCGCCCAATCCCAGCCACTGGACCACACCTAAAACAAAAGCAAACTAAGTTCCAACTAGAACAGGAACAGAACCACAGAAATAGAGATCACATGGAGGGTTAGCAACAGGGGCGTGGGAGGAGGATAGAAGGGGAAAAGGTACAGAGAATAAGTAACAGAAATGGTATGTAGAAAATAGACAGGGGGAGTACAAGAATAGTATGGGAAATGTAAAAGCTAAAGAACTTATGACACATGGACATGAACTAAAGTGGGAGAATGTGGGTGGGAGAGGGTGTACAGGGTGGAGGGGAGTGAAGGGGGGAAAATGGGACAACTGTAATAGCATAATCAATAAAATATATTTAAAATTTTATTTTTAGATTTTAATATTTAATTTATTTTTAATAAATATTTTATTTTTAATTTTACTTATTTATTTTTAGAGAGAGGGGAAGGGAGGGAGAAAGAGAGGGAGAGAAACATGAATGTGTGGTTGCCTTTCATGTGGCTTGCACTGGGGACCTGGCCTGCAACCCGGGCATGTGCCCTGATTGGGAATCCAACCATGACCATTTGGTTTGTAGGCCAGTGCTCAATCCATTGAGCCACACCAGCCAGGGCCAATATTTAATTTAAATATCTTTGATTGCCTTGTGTTTAGTTTGGTATTTTTTAAACTTTATTTTATTGTTTACACTATTTCAGATGTTTCCATTTTTCCTTCTTTGCTCACTTCCATCTAGCTCTTGTCAACCCCCTTCCCTCAGGCCATCACCACATGGTTGTCTGTTGGTAAGGTATATACATTCTTTGATCAATCCCTTCACCTTCTTTCATTCAGTCCCACCCTTCTCCACCCATCCCCTACCCCTCCTCCTCTGCCACACAGCTGTCAGTCTGTTCCATGTATTCATTGTCTCTGTCAGTATTTTCTTAAAAAGCATTATAAATTTAAATTTTATTTCTAAATATTTTATGTTGAAATGATATTATATGGCTACATATTCCTATGCATAATTTTTTGCTTTATATTTTCTAATATGCTTATAGCATATTTGTATTTGAAATGTAGAAACTACTTAGTGTTTTTTTATTTTTTATATATTTTTTAAAGATTTTATTTATTTATTTTTAGAGGGGAAGGGAGGGAGAAAAGAGAAGCAGAGAAACATTAATGTATGGTTGCCTCTCTCATGCCCCCTGCTGGGGGCCTGGCCCAAAACCCAGACATGTGCCCTAGACTGAGAACCAAACCGGCAACGCTTTGGTTAGCAGGTTGGCACTCAGTCTACTGAGCCACACCAGCTAGGGCCATTTTTTATTTTTTAATTTTATTTTAAATTAAGGTTTACATTCAATATTATTTTGTATTAGTTTCAGGTGTACAGCATAGTGGTTAGACAATCACATACTTTGCAAAGTGGCACCCTGGTATTTTTAGTACCCTCCTGGGACCATACACAGTCATTACAATATTACTGAATGCATTCCCTATGCTGTACTTTACATTCTTGAGACTGTTTTGTGACTACCAATCTGTACTTCTCAATCCCTTTATCTTTTTCACCTCGTGCCCCAGCTACTCTCCTCCTGGCAACCATCAATGTTTTCTGTATCTATATTTTTTGTTCAACTATTTTGCCCTTTCAATTCCATACTATTTTTTGTTCAACTATTTTTCTCTTTCAATCCCATACAATGGCAAGATTTCATTCTTTTTTATGGCAGAGCAACATTCACTTGCACACACGTATGACCCCTTTGGCTATATACTCAAAAGTGAAGTCACTAGATGATAAGGAAGTTCTATTTTTAATTTTTGGGGGGAAATGCCATACTGTTTTCCATAGTGGCTGTACCAGTCTGCATTCTGATTTAAGATTTGCTTTGCTCCACAACCTGGCCAACACAAGGTGTTTGTTGATTTATTGATGATAATGATTCTGACAGCTGAAGGTGGCATCTCATTTTTTTCTTTATTTTTATTATTGACACTATTAAAATGCCTCCATTTCCTCTCTTCTTTCCACCTTCTCCATCTAGCCTGCACCCCACTTTCCTCTGGCCATCACCACACCATTATCTGTGTCTATGGGTTATGCATACATGTTCTTTGGCTAATCCCTTAACTTTCTTTCATCCAGTCTTCCCCCTCCCCCACAGCTGTCAGTTGTTTCCATGTAACCATGTTCAATGTTAGTTTTAGCTTGCATTTCTCTGATGATTAGTGAAGTTGAGCAACTTTTCATATGTTTATTGTCCATTTGTGTGTCCTCTTTGGAGAAGTATGTATTCAGGTTCTGTCCCCATTTTTAAATTGGGTTATTTTGGTGTTATGAGTTCCTTATATAACACATTTTGGTTATTAACCCTTTATCAGATGTATGATTGGCAAATATCTTCTCTCATTCAATAGATTTTCTTCTCATATTGTTGATGGTTTTCTTCACTGTCCTACAGGCATTATTCCTCTAAACCCACTGTATACAAAAACGTTTTAGTTTGAGTTAGTCCTATTTGTATATTTTGTCTCTCTTCTTTTTTATGCCCCAAAAGATATAGGAGCAAAAATAATGCTAAATGTCAGAGATTTTACTGCCTATGTTTTCTCCTATGACTTTTATCATCTTGAGTCTTACATTAAAGTTTTTAATACTTTTTAAATTTATTCTTGTATATGCTGTAAGAAAGTGGTCTACATGTTCTTGCCTCCTTTGTCACATATTAATTAACTATAGAGGAATTGGTTTATTTCTGAGCTGTCTATTCTTTTCCATGTTCTGTATCTATCTTTATGCCAGCACCATGCTTTTTGAATATTATAGTCTGGTAGTATAGTTTGATATTGGATAGCATGCTACATCAACTCTATTTTTCTTTCTCAAGATAGCTGTGACTCTTTGGGGTATTTTGTGGTTCCATATCCATTTTTGAAATATTTGTTCTAGTTTTGGTAATTTATAAAAAATTTGCATCAACTGGTAATACTGCTTTGTTAAACAACACCTGTACAACAACATACAAGACAAGGTGAGAGTTGTGAATACCAGTAAGCCTGCTGGAGAAGAGAAACCACCAACATGTACAACAAGAGAGCCCGCACAAATGGAATAAAGGGCACTCTTAGAGCATCAAGACAAGGAGAACAAGGAGACCATAACACGGAGTCACGGAGTCCCACAGAACTCCTACCACAGAAGTTCATCTTGCAAAGACACCTGGCAAAGCAGAGCATCAAGAATTTCAGAAACAAACAGTCACCTAAAATGGGGAGACAAAGAAAGAACCAAAAATCTAAAGGAATAGAAGACTTCCCAGTAAAAGAACTAAATGAAATGGAGGCAAGCAAACTATCAGATATAGAATTCAAAAGAATGGTTATAGGGATGCTCAAGGAACTCACAGACAACTACAAGGAACTGGGCGGGAAATACAACAGTATGAAAAAGGAAATAGAAATTATAAACAAGAATCAGGAAGAAATGAAGAATACAATTTCTGAAATAAAAAACACATTGAAAGGAATTACAAGCAGGATGAAGCAGAGGACTGAATTAGCAAACTGGAAGACAAGGTAGAAAGAAATAGCCAGGTAGAGCATCTACACAAAAAACAACTAAAAAAATATGAAGATAGCATAAGGGAACTGCAAAACAACATGAAATACAACAACATTTGAATCATAGAAACACCAGAGGGAGAAGAAAAGGAGCAAGGGATAGAAAACCAGCTGGAAAAAATAATGACAGAAAACTTCCCAAACCTGGAGAGAGGAAAAGCCACACAAGTTCAGGAAGCACAGAGGGTCCCAATCAAGATGAACCCAAAGAGGCCCACTCCAAGACATATCATAATTAAAATATCAAGTTTTGAAGACAAAGAGAATCTTAAAGCAGCAAGAAAGAAACAGAAAGTAACATATAAGGGAACTCTGATAAGGTTTGCAGCTGATTTCTCAACAGAAGCACTACAAGTCAGAAAGGAATGGCAAGGAATATTCCAAGTAATGAAAAGCAAAGGCCTGCAACCAAGACTACTCTACCCAGCAAGACTCTTAATTAAAATGGAAAGTGAAATAAGGAGCTTCCTGGACAAAAGAAGGCTGAAAGAGTACACCTCCACCAAAACAGCACTGCAAGATTTGCTAAAGGGACTGCTTTAAGAACAGGAAGAAGGAAGAAAAAGGTATATATATATAGAGAGAGAGAGGAATACAGGTATTAAGGGGGGGAGTGAATAAGCACTAATCAATAATAATCTTAAATGTAAATGGATTAAATGCTCCAATCAAAAGACATAGGGTAGCTGAATGAATAAGAAAACATGACCCACACATATGCTGCTTACAAGAGACCCACCTCAGAAAAAAAGACCTACCCAGACTGAAAGTGAAGGGTTGGAAAAAATATTCCAAGCAAATGGACAGGAATAAAAAAGCTGGTGCAGCAATACTTATATCAGACAAAATAGACTTCAAAACAAAAGCCATAAAAAGAGACACAGAAGGGCACTTCATAATACCCAAAGGAAGAATTTATCAAGAAAACATAAACATTGTGAACATATATGCACACAACATAGGAGAACCAAAATATATAAGAAAATCTTGGAGGACTTCAAGAAAGATATGGACAGCAACACACTTATATTAGGGGATTTTAACACCCCACTGTCAAAAAAGGATAGATCTTCCAAAACCTTCCAACAAGCATATTGCAGCATTGAACCATGCCCTAGATCAAATATAGTTAACTGATATAAACTTTAATCCCAAAAAGGAAAGTACACATTCTTATCAAATGCACATTGAACATTTTCAAAGACAGACCACATGATAAGACACAAAACAAGCCTGAACAAATCGAAGAAAGTTGAAATCATATCAAGCATTTTCTTGGACCACAAAGACCTGAAACTAGAAACCAACCTCAAGGAAAAAACTCAAAAACACTCAAATTCATGGAGATTGAATAGCATGTTATTAAACAATGAATGGGTTAAGAATGAGATCAAGGAAGAAATCAAAGAGTTTCTGGATATCAAAGTGTATTACAAGTCTACAGTAATCAGAACAGTCTGGAACTGGCATAAGAACAGACACATAATCAATGGAACAGAATAGAGAGCCCAGAAATAAGCCCATGTCTGTATGGTCAATTAATATTTGATGATGGGGGCAGAAGCATAAAATGGAGTTTTATGCTTCTTCAACAAATGGTGTTGGGAGATCTGGACAGCTACATGCAAAAAAATGAAACTCCACCACCACTTACACCATACACAAAAATAAACTCAAGATGGATAAAAGACTTAAATACAAATGAGGACACCATAAAGGTCCTAGAGGAGAACACAGGGAGTAAAATCTCATATATTCTATGCAGCAATATTTTCACCAATATGTCCCCTAGATCAAGGGACATAAAATAAAGAATAAACAAATGGGACTTCATCAAAATAAAAAGCTGCTGCATGGCTAAAGAAAACGTCAGCTAAATGAAAAGGAAACCAACTGTATGGGAAAAAATGTATTTGCAAATGGTACCTCAGAAAAGAGATTGGTCTCCAAAATATATGGAAAGAACTCACACGAGCCCACTCCAGGAAGACAAGCAATCCATTTAAAAAATGGGCAAAGGACCTGAACAGACACTTCTCCAAGGAGGACATACAGAAGGCCCAGAGACATATGAAAGGATGCTCAGCATCACTGGCCATGAGAGAGGTGCAAATTAAAACCACAATGAGACATCACTTCACCCCAGACAGAATGCCCATCATAACCAAATCAACAAACAAGTGCTGGCGAGGTTGTGGAGAAAAGGGAACCCTAGTACATTATTGATGGGAATGCATTGGTGATGCAGCCACTGTGAAAAGCAGTTTGGAATTTCCTCAGAAAACTAAAAATGGAACTGCCTTTTGACCCAGCAATTCCACTGCTGGGATTATACCCTAAGAATCCTGAAATACCAATTCAAAAGAATGTATGCACCCCAATGTTCATAATGGCACAATTTACATTAGCCAAGTGTTGGAAGCAAGCTAAGTGCCCATTAGTAAATGAGTGGATCAGAAAACTTTAGTAGATTTACACAATGGAATACAATGCATCTGAAAGAAAGAAGGAACTCCTACCTTTACACCTTCCTTTCCAATTTGGATGCTTTTTACTTCTTTTTGTCTGTTTTCTGTGGCTAGGATTTCCAGTACTATGTTGAGCAACAGTAGAGAAACTGGACATTTCTATCTTGTTACTGATTTTAAGGAAAACTCTTTCAGTTTCCCCTATTTAGTATGATGTTAGCTGTGAGTGTATCATACATGAGTTTGAAGTTTTTTTAAAAGTCTGGTCCTGAAAACATATTCTCAAACACAGGCATTGCAATTCGTTCTTTATGTTTCCCTAACATTCTTCATATTTAACTACGTATTTTTAGGTGTTATTGTCTCTGCTTGGAATGCACCCTCTGTTCTTGTCAACCTGTCAAAAACCCATTTATCTTCAAAATCCAGGTTAGGTGAAATGTTTACCAGGAAGGTTCTCTGATCCTCTCTCTGCATGTCCTGACATCTGTAATTTTAATCATCATCTGCTCAGTGCTGTGTCTGTAGCTTGTAAGTTCTCATATGTTATTGTACATTTTCACACCATGTTGTAATTTATTTGCTTATCTATCTTTTCCTCCAGGCTGTGAGCTCCTTGGGGACAAGGACTTATTCACCATTACTGGCATACATTTCTGTGTCCCATGGCTCTACATTGCCAGGTGCAGGTAGGCATATATAGCAGATAGAAGTGTATGCATTCTACATCTGGCACCTTACCTCCTCCTGAGGGCGGACCACCACTGTATTAAAATCAGGCCACTTGTCCACCA
The DNA here is from genome assembly GCF_019186645.2 of Phyllostomus hastatus. Taxonomy (NCBI): domain Eukaryota; kingdom Metazoa; phylum Chordata; class Mammalia; order Chiroptera; family Phyllostomidae; genus Phyllostomus; species Phyllostomus hastatus. The sequence continues at coordinate 7,988,777 of NW_025334005.1, read as the reverse complement.
GAGCTTTTAGGTTGAATGAGTTTCCCTGGATCATGTGAAAGACAGTCCCATAAACCTGCAACATCACCACAAAGCGAGAAGGTCAGCTTATCAGGGAGAGGTGGCAAAGTGCTCTGTTTGATCAGGACAAGGATTATTTCTTTGAAATCACAGTAAGTAGCTTGTAGGACATCTACTCAACAGTTTTCAGGTACTACTTTATTATTTTAATGGAAGTAGATTTTGGTGACAAACCATGAAAATACTATGTGAATATAGTTAAATACCCAGATAAATAAAATAAATTAACTAAAAATCATCCAATATTACATTCTAGAATTTATTGACATATCATTCCATTTTATTCCACTTATTTACATAGTCACACATAATTTTAAATAACATCTCTAAATTACCTATATATACATATATATTTTGTTTAACAACCACCCCATCCACACACCCATACACAAATACACACACTATACAATGGGCATATTTTTGTGTCAATAAACACAAATCTACAAAACCATTTTTAATTACTGCATAATATCCATTATATGGAAGAATTCTAATTTAATTTTTCTATCTCCCATTGCTGGTCATTTCATTTTTTTGTAATTTTTTTGTTTAACAGTTATTCTTCAAGGAACATTTATTTTGCAAAAATCTTTGCAAATATGCCTATTATTACAGATTTTTTAAGGGAAATGTCTGGGACAAAGGTTAACTGCTGTTTAATGATTTTTCTTACATGTATCTCCAAATAACACTCCTGAAAGGTTCAATAACCTCCTTCCCACTTAATGAGTAATGACAGAGCATAATGTTTGGCGACCAAAGTCTAAGAACATTACCCATTGGGGGTCTGTTTAGACTTTTTAACAGGCATCTGTTGAATCTGTCGACAGGCAATGTTCATCAAGAAGAACATTGAAGAGGCTGAGAAAGAGCCTCTAAGCTAGAGGAGGCACTGTGGTTGCTGGGACAGGTTAAACAGCAGTCCATACTAGGGACAAACTCAGGCCCTCAGTGCAGCTGAAACATGGTATTTTGCACATGGTATGGAAAGATGCTAAAGACCAGGACCAATAGAATAATGAACAACTCAATAACCAAAGACCATACCTCTCCTTGTGCTTTCCTACCCTTGTCATGAAATGTTATTTCAGGCTCAGGAGAAAGAAGAGAAGACAATCTTTGACTTTACTAAGTTTCTATAACGTGATTTAATTTCTGCCATCAGTAAGGGCTCCATATAAATATTACATGCAGTTTCAGGAAAAATACAGAGGTTAATTTTTTTAAATATTTGAGTTTTCCTGGCTGGCGTAGCTCAGTGGATTGAGCACAGGCTGTGAACCAAAGCATCACAGGTTCAATTCCCAGTCAGGGCACATGCCTGGGTTGCAGGCCATGACCCCCAGCAACCGCACATTGATGTTTCCCTCTCTCTCTCTCTCTATCTCCCTCCCTTCCCTCTCTAAAAATAAATAAATAAAATCTTTAAAAAAATAAAATAAAGTGTGTTGTATAATTCTCAACATCTGGGTATTTTCCAGATACTTTTATGGTTTTTAAAATTTTAAGTTTAATTCCACATTGTTCAAAGATATACTTGAAATGATTTTAATTCTTTTAAAATTAATTATTAAAAATATAGGAACTCTAGCCAAGATGAAGGCATAGGTAGATACCCTTTGCCTCCGCACACAACCAAAAGAAGAACAACAAATTTAAAAACAAAAATAACCACAACTGTCAGAATTTGAAGTGTATGGAAGTCTGACAACCAAGGAGTTAAAGAAGAAACATTTATCCAAACCAGTAGGAAGGGTGGAGATGAGCAGCTGGGATGGAGAGGACTTGAGGAAAGACAGCAGCTGGTGGACCAGGTGGTCCCATATTTGTGTGAGGATAAACCAAGAGGAACAACTGGAGAGAGAGACAGACCACGCAACCCAGGATTCCAGCATGGGGAAATAAAGCCTCAAAATCTCTGACTGAAAAAACCTGAGGAGGTTGAGGCGGCAGGAGAAACTCCAAGCCTCACAGGTGAGATAATTGGAGAGACCCACAGGGCCCTAGAAGGTACACAAACCCACTCACCTGGGAATCAGCACCAGAAGGGCCCAATTTGCTTGTGGGTAATGGAGGAAGTGACTGAAAGCCAGCGGAGAGTTGAGCAAGCAGCATTGTTCCCTCTCAGACCCCTCCCCCACATACAGCCACAAAGCATACACCTGGGTTACCCCTCCCTGATGAATACCTAAGGCTCTACCCCTTCCTATGTAACAGGTGTGCCAAGACAAAAAAAAATGGCCCAAATAAAAGAACAGATCAAAGCTCTAGAAAAAAATACAACTAAATGATGAAGAGATAGCCAACCTGTCAGATGCAGAGTTCAAAACACAGATAACCAGGATGCTCACAGAAATGGTTGAATATGGTCACAAAATAGAGGAAAAAAATGAAGGCCATGAAAAATGAAATAAAGGAAAACGTACAGTGAACCAACAAGAGTTATGGGAAGGAAACTGGGACTCAAATTAATGGTTTGGAGCAGAAGGACAAAATAAACATTTAACTAGAACAGAATGAAGAAACACGAATTCAAAAAAAAAATGGGAAGAGGCTCCAGAACAACTTTAAAAGTTTCAACATCCGAATCATACGGGTGCCAGAAGGAGAAGAGGAAGAGCAAGAAATTGAAAACTTACTTGAACACATAATGAAGGAAAACTTCCCTAATTTGGCAAAAGAAATAGATTTCCATCAAGTCCAGGAAGCTCAAAGAGTCCCAAAGAACTTGGACCCAAGGAAGCATACACCAAGGCACATCATAGTTACACTACCCAAGATTAAAAAGGAGAGAATTTTAAAAGCATCAAGAAAAAAGGAGACAGTTACCTACAAAGGAATTCCCATAAGACTATTAGCTGATTTCTCAAAAGAAACCTCACAGGCAGGAAGGGGCTGGAAAGAAGTATTTGAAGTCATGAAAGGCAAGGACCTACATCCAAGATTACTTTATCCAGCAAAGCTCTCATTTAGAATGGAAGAGCAGATAAAGTGCTTCCCAGATAAGGTCAAGTTAAAGGAGTTCATCGTCACCAAGCCCTTATTATATGAAATATTAGAGGGACTTATCTGAGGAAAAGAAGAAGATCAAAACTATGAATATTAAAATGACAACAAACTCACAATTATCAACAACCGAACATAAAAAAAAACAAAGCCTAAAATGAACTAGCAAACAACTAGAACATTAACAGAGTCACAGAAATGGAGATCATATGGAGGGTTATCAGTGGGGAGTGGGTGGGGGAGAATGGTGGAAAAGGTACAGGGAATAAGAAGCATAAATGGTAGGTACAAAATAGACAGGGTGGAGTTAAGAATAGTATAGGGAATGGAGAAGCCAAAGAACTTATATGTGTGACCCATGGACATGAACTTAGGTCGGGGAATGATGGTGGGAGGGGGTACAGGGCAGAGGGGAATAACACAGAGAAAAGAATGGGACAACTGTGATAGCATAGTCAACAAAATATATTTTTAAAAATATGGTCTTCCCTGGTAAATATTCAATGTGCATTTAATTATAATATGTATTTGCCTATTGTTGGCTTATGATATTGTTCAGCTCTTCTATATACTTACAGGTTTTATGGCTATTCTGTAAATTACTGAGAGAAAAGTGGGGAAGGTTCCAATTATATCTGGGGGTTTACCTATTTCCTCTTTCAGTCTCATCAGTTTCTACCTCATGTTCTTTGAACCTCAGTTGTTAAGTGTATATATTTTAGCATTTTTGGTCTTTTGGTGAATTAATAATTTGACCAAAATACAATGACAATTTTTTTCTTGGTAATATTCAAATCCCTTTGAAATATATATTATTGCAAAAAAACACATAAAACACAAGCCAAAAAAGCCCTCGTACTGTAGAATGTCACTGATCCATTTCTAAAGCTAAATTTCCATCTTACCTCAAATTAAACATAATCTATTCAAGTGTGACAAAATAGAAATTGACTTTTTATTAATTTAAAAAAACTATAATGGTTAGCCTTTCATCAGTCACTTGATTGCTTAGAAATAATAATTTAAACATTAATGTGTTAGTTTCAATAACTTTGCCATTGTGGAAAAACTCTTATTGTTATTTGACACAATTCTAGAAGGGCACAAGGCAATGAATGGTTTTGGGTCATCACACAGTAAAGATCATAGTGGGCTCAAAACATAGCATTGTCACACACTACTGGTGTGATCTTGGTCAAGTCATGTAACTGACCCTCCAGATCCTGTTACATTAGGTGGATGTTATATAACTGCCTTGCAGCAAGATGGTACAAAGTAAATAAGATGCAAGATGAGTGAGTGTCTGGCACACAACAGGTGCTCAGTGAATGCTAATTATCTTCTGACTTTTTCCATAAGGCAGTTGCTAGTCCTTTTTTTCCCCCTAAGAAGGCTTCACCCTCACCTTTAAGGACTCAGGGAGGAAATTCCTCAAGGATTTCTCTAGCATCTGCAGCACTTGTGGGCCCTGTAACTGGAACATCTTGGCAGGTACCTTAGCCTAAAGAGGGAATAAGAAACATCAAGAAATTGAAAGTGCTGAGAGACATACAATGACACCAAATAGACCCAGTAGGCAGTTGTAGCTAGTGACCTGGCCTTTATCCCAGCTGTTCCACTGGTGTCTCATTCACTCAACTCCATACTTACACCAAGGAAAGGTAAGTCTGGCAGACTTACCAGAATTCCAATAAATAAAGATTCATTGAGATTAACAAATATATTCTGTAGCATGAATGAGCATTCTTTGAGATTAAGTTTCCATTGATGACAAGCCTGACTTTGACAATTAGAAGCTATGTGACACTGGGCAAGTTACTTACTCCTCTGTGCTTTGATTTTTTCATTGATAAATGACAATGACTACAGTTCCTGTCACATAGAGCAGTTGAACAGTTAGATAAATCAATACATGTAAGGTTCTCAGAACATGTCCAGGACATAGTAAGCACTCTATTAATGATTATCTTAATGATTATCATTTTTATTGTCATTAGTAGAAGCAATAGTTAACCCAGTGTCATCCAAAAAGGTCCATCGAGTGACACCTCTGCACAAGAATTTGTGGTAAGGATTAAATGGGGGATAATTCATATAATTTGGCACCTGGTAAATGAGATAATAAATTTTAAAAATTTAGCAGAGTACCTGGAATGGAGTAGCCCTCAGTACATGTCAGCCACTTTTTATTATTTCTGTCATTGTAACTTAAACAAAGGATATCTTTTCTTGTTTCTGGTTGATGATGATTACGAATAATTCTGCTGTGAACAATTTGTGTACTACTACTAGAACATATGCTTTTATTCCTTGCAGGTAAATGCATAGAAGTGTAGTTTCATGGTTATAGAGTAAGTCAATGTTGAACTTCATAAAAAACCTGCCAAATGGTTTTCATAAAGTGGCTGCACTAGTTTATATTTCCACAGCAGTGTATGAGCATTCTGTGTGCTCCACATCCTCTCCGACACTTCTCCAGAAAAGTCTCTTGTGCAATAATATTCAGAACCATCAACATAGTAGTTAAAACCCTCAACAATACTCTTCAAATCAGTAAAGCAAAAAGATTTGTAGAGCTAATTCTTTTTTATAGTCTATTTTTTTATTTTAATCATTGTTCAAGTACAGTTTTCTTCCTTTTACTCCCAGTCCAGCCCACCCACCCAACCCTCCCCACTTCCCTCCCATTACCACCCTCCCCCTAGTTTTTGTCCATGTGTCCTTTAAATTTGTTCCTGGAAACCCTTCCCATTCTCCCCTGAAATTCCCTCTTCTCTCCCCTCTGGTCACTGTCAGCTGTCCTCTATTTCAGTGTCTTTGGTTGTATTTTGCTTGTTTCTTGTAGAGCTAATTCTCAAAGCAGGCCAAAACACTGATGTCAAAGTGTGTTTCAGTAGATGTAATTCTCTGGTGGGTAGACAACATTGAATTTGACCCAAGTCCTGTTATCCTGGACAACGTGAATGTCAAAGAAGTTCATCCACTGACTTTGTGTTCCTGAAATGGTTCAATGTAGAGAACCAGCCTTCCCTCATGTGACTTAAGACACATGAATGTTCTCCTTGTTTACCTCTAAAAAAGCCAGATGCTGATGTTCTAATTGCCAATTTTTGTACTGTAAATGATTGGCTAAACTATGAATCCCCACTGATATTTCAGAACAAACTACGTGCTAACCAAATTCAAGTTAATTTCTCTCTGTCCCCTGGGCTGGGTTACCTCTACCAACAAGAGGCCGAACCCAGGGTAAATATTCTCTGAGTTGTGTCCATGCTGCCTCTCTTTGATTCCACTCTTCCCGCCCCCCCCTGAATTCCCTAGGGCCCAGTTTACTCTTCCCTCATACATGGTTAGCTTGACAGTTTAACCCCACAATTCCACCAGAACAAAATTCTGCTGTGTTAGTAAAGTGTTAGTGCACTCTGCCAATCTTTAAGCTTCTCTCCTCTACACTGGACTGAACTTTGACACACACTAAACCAGGGCCAATGCTGGCAGCAGGAAGGCCATCCTTAGCAGAAAGACAATCCTTGTACCTTGCTTACTCCTCTTTACAAAAGGTGGGATTACAGACTGATGCAACCACTATGGAAAACAGTATGGAATTTTCTAAGAAAACTAAAAGTGGATCTGCCTTTTGACCCAACAATTCCACTGCTAGGATTATATTCTAAGAACGCTGAGACACTAATCCAAAAGAACCTTTGCACCCCAATGTTCAGAGCAGCACAATTTACAATAGCTAGGTGCTGGAAGCAACCTATATGCCCATCAGTAAATGAATGGATCAAAAAGCTATGGTACATTTACACAATGGAATTCTATGCAGCAGAAAGAACGAAGGAGCTCCTACCCTTTGCAACAGCATGGATGCAACTGGAAAGCATTATGCTAAGTGAAATAAGCCAGGCAGTGAAAGACAAATACCACATGATCTCACCTTTAACAGGAACCTAAACAACAACAACAACAACAAAAAACAAAGAAGAAAAATATAACCAAAGACACTGAAATAGAGAATGGGCTGACAGTGACCAGAGGGGAGAGGGGAGGGAATTTCAGGGGAAAGGGGGAAAGATTTACAGGAACAAGTGTAAAGGACACATGGACAAAAACTAGGGGGAGTGGAAATGGGAAGGAGGTGGGGAAGACTAGGGGGTGGGCTTGGATGGGAGTAAAAGACAGAAAACTGTACTTGAACAACAATTAAAATAAAAGTAAATAAATAAAATAGAAAACAAACAAATAAACAAATGAACACACAAAACAAGAATACTCATTTCTGCCTGACCTTTCAGGGGGCTCTCCCTGTTGAAAGTCCCCCTCTCCCTACTATAACAACCCTTTTCCCATGTCTTGCAATAATCTGTTCAAATGAATTGTCTCCTAATCTAAGTCTAGAGTTGATTTTTATTTACCAATGATTTGTACAGCTTTATTATAATAATGAACTTTGTGACTCTCTTGGAAATCTAAGTATCAATCTATTCATTTATTCATTTGCTCAATAAATATTGATTGGGAACTTTTAATTTGGATTTATTGGGGTTACATTGGTCAATAATATTATATAGGTTTCAAGGCCACAATTCTGCAATATGTCATCTGCACATTGCATTGTGCACTCACCATCTAAAGTTTAGTCTCCTTCTGTCTCCTTTTGCCCCCAGTAACCCTCCACCACCTGTCCCCCATGGCCTCTCCCCTCTGATAATCACTATACTGTTGATTTTGAACTTAAGTGTCATTGCTTTGTAAGGTGCCACCTAAGCTCAGCTGCACTACATTTCCTGGGATTCCCTTCCCTACATATTTCCAGTTCTTGACCTCTCCCACTTTAAATTCATTTTTCTTTCCCAGTTACCACCTCTCCTGTGTAGTTCAATCTTCTGCTTCAGATGGGAATAACAGTCATATGGAAGCTAGCTTAACTAGCACACAGAAGTGCAGAGGGCTGAATCTGGTAACTAATCTACCACTGATTCTCTCTCTGGATGCTGACTGATACACTTAACTCCAATCAATCATCTGAGTGACAGGGAGCTTGGAATAAAGTAGAATAGATAGATTTCTTGTTACCTAAAAACTCATAATCTAATAAAGGAAATTAAAAATGCACAAAATTTAAAAATGCCCCATAGAGAGAACCAAATTACCTCCTATGTGTGGCCTAGATTTAATAACATTTTGAAGCACCATGTTTATGGGGGACACTTTGATGTGGTCTAAAATGTAAATCATTGTTCATTTCATTTTTATTAATAAATGATATTTAAGACTGATTCACTTACTGCAGCCCCAATACTCACATTCTCTTGAGCCTTATCTCTTCCTTAAACCTAAGGGTCTGGTACATACAGTATATACTACTACATAATATAAAGAGTACTCATATATTTTCAATCACTGTATCAATTTTAGTTTCTCAAAATTATTGGGTCATAACACGGCAACTAAAAATGATGGGCCAAGGAAAATCAAGTGTTTTGCTTAAAGTCAATGAGATCTCACGAGAGGGAGGTATTACCTTTAAGGGAAGCTCATATTAGGGTTCTTGCACGAGGCTGCACTGGAACTGGCCATTCAGGAAGGATGGTGTTAGCTGCCATACTCCTGGGAAGCACTGGCTAACTCCATCTGTTCAGAACTATGCAGCAAGTGTTCTTGTGAGACTCAGGGTGTGTTAGCCCTGAATTTGCAAACCTCTGTTAATAGCAGAAGAAAGTCACTGATGTCTAAGTTCATTTACCCACCTACTCTCCTGACTGTTCTTTTAAAGTTCACCTTTCTTCTGTTTTTGGTGTCCATGACCTTTTGTGAAGTAACATTAACTTATGGGAAAGTACTGGACAAGCTCTTTCTCTTTCTAAGAATAATTTACATAAATAATCTATCATTATTTAACTACTCTAAAACCCATTCACATGAAAGTTATGATGTATATGGTGCCGTATGACAGAGCTGTAATGAAAAAGGTAGACAAATGATAGTTCAGCTGAGATTTTTAAAATTACATTTCTTTTGTATGGTTTTAATTAACAATTAATCTCATCTGTGTTGTACTAGAATCTAGCTTGTCCTTTTGAAATTCTAAGTAGGGAACTTCATTTTCCTAGTCATTATTTATCCAAGGAAAACTATCTGACTACCACCCTGGCAGGTGTAGCTCAGTGGATTGAGCGCGGGCTGCGAACCAAGTGTCGCAGGTTCGATTCCCAGTCAGGGTACATGCCTGGGTTGCAGGCCATAACCCCCAGCAACTGCACATTGATGTTTCTCTCTCTCTCTCTCTCTCTCTATCTCCCTCCCTTCCCTCTCTAAAAATAAATAAATAAAATCTTAAAAAAAAAAGAAAACTATCTGACTACCTTAAATGTTACTAAGGATTAACTAGGATAATATTTGCATAGTATGTTTACAAACTGTGCTATATAAATGTCACCTGGACCAGCATATTCCATTCTGGACCGGCACATTCCGTTCCAGAGGTTGTTACAGTTTCTGTTGCCTACCTCCAGTGGTGAGCTTCCAAAACTTTGTACATTTATTTACTAATTCAGAACAAAAGCCTGACTTTAGCCAGTCAAGAATTTCTCACAGAACTAGGCTACTGCCCTATACACAGTAGGTTCCTTTTAAAAAAAATTAATTTAACTTTTTTATTGTTCGAGTACAGTTGTCTGCATTTCACCCTACCACTCGCCCCCCCCCCCCACCGCCCCAGCCATTCCCACCTCCCTCCCCTGATTCCACCCTGCCTTGGTTTTGTCCTTGTGTCCTTTATAGTTGTCCCTGAACACCCTGATGCAGGTTTTTCAATTGGAAGAGCTTTCTTTTCTCTGACCAAATTCTCAACACAAATGAGGTGAGAAATTCTTATTCACATGCAACAGTAGCATTCTGAGTCATTTCACTTCAGTGGGGAAGCAAAAGATGAGGGGTCCCAGAGAAATGATTCGCTTTTGTTCTCACCTGCAAAGCTGTGCCCTTTCAGTCTCTGCAGAGAGCTTCAGGAAAAGACAATAGGCAGCAGATTATTCCAGAAGATTAAATATATCGTCTAATTCTACTCATCTTAAAGAGTGTGCTTTGATCTGTTTTCTCCCCAAACTGTTGAGCTGAGGTTCTTCTTAGGACACGAGTGAGACGGAGAACCTCCCCCCGGGTCCTAAGTTCAAGTGGCTGTGTCACCAGGTGGTGCCGCCTCTCTATTGACCTTCAACTTCCATTAACTTTCCTGTATTCTCCGTAACATATCCTAGGACACAAGCAGGTTGAACTCATCAAAAGAAGACAGAAACTCCAAAAATAGCTAGGCCTACTGCCAGGAACCAGATAAGAAACCCAAGGACCACAACGACAAACCCGGGTTGCAAAGGGAATATCCGAGATAATATCTGAAATCCCTTCCCAAGAGACCTTCTGATGAACTTTCTATCACTACCATACTAAAAAAAAGTAACAGTAGACCTGGGCTCAGGCAATGGACAAGGCTAAGGCCAACATTGTCCAGGGCTGAAGGGGCCCACAGAAGCCTTGGAACACAAGTCAGATTATTTAGCAATTTCCAGGAGCTTTGGGAGGCACTAAGTTTTTCATCATATTCTGATGATATGATTGTAACATAAAAAACATACTCACTGTTCCCAGACTGATGTGTGAGGGGCACACCCCTACTCACAACAACTCCTCTGGGTTACTGTGGTGCCCAATCCAGAGGGCATCCGGACCCCACCAGCCTTTCAGCACACTGTTGTGCTACAGGCAAGCATAACACAGTGTTTCAGCCTTACTATGTGGAGACACTAGAGTCAGCCTGGCTGTTAGTCTGAGCATGAAGGGAAAAATGAAGGAAGAAAAATGAGAAAAAGCAAGAGAGGACAAGAAAAAGGTAAGTACCCAGTTAAGAAAAAGCTGAAGTAGTTCATTACCACCAAACCAGTATTATAAGACATATTTTTAATTTTTTTCTTAGAGGAGATGTAGTTACTAAAAATTTTTATAATTACAAGGGCCACAGAGCTCTAAGTTGGAGGGCCCCTGGGAAGGGGGTCCCAATGGGGCCTAACCAACACTCCCACCTGCCAGCGCCGCTGCACTCAGGTTGGCCAGGTGGTGGGTGGAGAGTGGGAGCAGAGCTTCTCTGGTCTTTTGGCCTCTCCTGGGCTTGGTGCACCCCATACATGCACCCCTGCCTTTGACTGGGAAACCAAAGTTGGCAGCCTCTGTTGAGGCCTAGCCCAGACCCAGATTTTTTTATTTTGTTTTTGTGTTTTTTAATGGTTGTCAATGGTTTATTGATAATATCACAGCACAGCAGAAGGATTCGAACAGCTCCACGTGGTGTTTTGAAATTCATCCTGACTGTAGGCTGAGTGACCTGCAGGTCCAACAGACTACCAAAGTCCAGGAGCTTCAGCACCTCTTTAGTGTCAGGATCACCTTCAATGATCTCCTGACCCAGGGCTGAGACCTCAAGAACATAATTCTCTCTCCTTGTCTCTCCTTTTCCTGCAGCTTGCTAGAGATGCCTCTCATGCAGCCTCGCTGAACCCGCTTCATCAGAGCTGTGACATAGCTCGCTATCTTCTTTTGGAGCTTCTTGCTGGGCCTAATGGCTCTTTTACTAGGGACCTGCCAAGATGGGCCGCGTTCACACTAAGACCGTGAAGAAGGTGACCCAGGTCATCACTGAGAAATACTACACGCGATTGAGCAATGGCTTCCACACCAACAAGTGCGTGGGCAAGGAGAGCGACCCAAGTTTGACCACTGGCTTCCAACCCCAGCCCGAAACCAGACTCCCAGCCAGGACCCCAGCTCCACCTGTGGATCCCGCCACCGGCCGCACCCTTGACCACTCACTTACCAGAGCGCATGTCCGTGCTGGTGCTGTGGCTGAAGGCTGGCCAGGGTCAGGGGTGGGGACCAGGTGATCTAGAGGGCAGCAGCGGAGCCTGAGGCCAGGCAGTCTGCAGAGTCTCAATACCTTGACATTTAAGAAGCAACACTGGAAGGCTGGGGAGTGAATATTAAGAAAGGCTTCAAGGCCCCTCTTTCCAAATATCCTAAACCAAAAATAAATATTCACCGGTTAGGTCTTTTGATAACCTGGCTAATAGATTGCCAGCCTATGATATTAGGAACTATTACTGGCTGAACTGCATTCCCCTCAACATTCATATTTTGAGGTTATAATCCTCAGTACCTCAGAAAGTGTCTGCATTTGGAGATAAGATCTTTAATGAGGTAACTGAGGTAAAATGAGGTCGTATAGAGGGTGAGAGGGGCTCATCCAATATGACTCATGTCCTTATAGAAAGAGGAGATTAGGACAAAGACACACACAGAGGACGGACCATGTGAAGACAGAGGGAGAAGACAACCATCTATCTACAGACCAGCTGGAAGGGCCTCATAGGACACAGCCCTGCTGGCAACTTGTTTGTGGACTTCTAGCCCCCGTACTATGATAAAATAAATTTATAGTGTTTAAGCTACTGAGTTTGTGAAATCTACTGCTGAATAAATAAAAGAGACTTTCCTGTGAAGAAAGCCAAGAAGGAATCATGAAATCACTTCCTAGCATTTCTCCTAAGGCCACAGCACAGCTAGGAGACTGGTCACAGACTCTAGGGTTGGTGTGTTTGGGAACCATGGGGTCCACAGACATGGGAACAGGCAAGGTACTGTTATAATGATCAGAGTTCCTGAAATTTGACTAAAATATGATTAATCTCTAGGAAGATGGTAGCTTACAGATCCCAAGAAAATAGAAAATAAAAATATAATGACCCTGAGTCCCCAAGCAGGATTGGGAGTGTTGACAACAATCTCTGACGTTGCAGAGTTCCCCAGGGCTCATTGTTAGTGTGGCCTTGTTCAGTCAATGGAGTTTTTTTTTACCTGAGGCAGAGAAATAGTTAGCATTTGGTTAAGAATTTCAGAGAAGCTTTATATGGACTGTAGGAGACCACAGTTGCCCTTGATGGACAAAGCACAGACAACAGAGAGGACATCTGTGCCTGTGGGGCTGAGCACGCAAATCAAAAGTCAGGAGGCTGGAGAGATCACAGCCATTGTGTGTCTGTTAGGCAGAGAGGAGGAGGGATCCATGTCCCACTCACTGACTCAGCAGTCCTTAAAATTCTATGTATCTTTTCCATTACCTGGGAAAGAAAGCCTTTGAAACTGTGTTTTCATCCCAAGGCCTGAAAGGCCAGAAAGGGCCCATAGCGCCTAAGATAGAAGCCCATTAACATCTATGAGTATTCACACCCCCATCCTGGAAAGCTAGCACCACCTTTACCTGACAATCAATAAGTAACTTCTTCACCCTCCCCGTCTTGCCAACTATATAAGTCCTCAGAACAAAGAATATCTCTTGCTCTTGCCACCCCTGCTGTTGCCCCTTGCTCTTGCCTTTCTTGCCCACCTTGGTGAGGCCCATTCTCCTCCTTGAGAACACATCACCAGTAAACCCTGCTTACCTGCTGATAGATACGCTGATGTGTAATTCCTTACTGCATTGGTGAGAAGAACTGAGTTTCTGGGAGTTTCTCCCATAACATGTCATGAGATCTTTCCAAGTCCTTCAGTCATCAGATGAGAGAGGACGAGTTCACTGTAACCAGGAAAGAGTGACATCTCCTGGTGCTGACTGATAAATGTTAGGAAAAGGAGATGTTCAAGGCTTGGAGGAATGACAGGGAAGTGGACAGTGAAGAGGAGTGGGAAAACCAGGCATCACAGGTCCAAAGCATAAACATTTCTCCTCAGAATTATCCTCCTTGGGAAGATATTTTTTTTGAAACTATTGATACATTTGTGTGTGTGTAAAGGGGTAGGGGACTATGCTAGCTCCTTTAAAACAGTCCAGATGCCACAACATGCAAGAGACCTTCCCTGGCTCCCTACCCTTCCCTGCATTGGATTGAGGACCTCTCCTCAAAAGTTCTAACAATTCCATTTTTTATACCACAATATTGGAGCTTTACCACATGGTTTTAAGTTCTCCTTTTTTTATGCTCCCCCAGGCCACTATGCTATAAACTCTTTAAATTACATCATGTTTCTTTCTTTTTAAAAATTATATTTTACTGATTATGCTGTTACAGTTGTCCCAATTTCCCCCCTTTGCCCCTCCCCAGCACCCCTCACTCCCTTAGGCAATTTCTACACCATTGTTCATGTCCATGGGTCATGCGTATAAGTTCTTTGGTTACTTCATTTCCTATACTGTACTTTACACCCCCATGGCTATTCTGTAACTACCAATTTGTATTTCTTAATACCCTCACCTCTTCATCCATTCCCCCACACTCCCTTCCATCCAGCAACCATCAAAACACTCTCTGTGACCATGATTCTGTCTCTGTTCCTCTTGTTTGCTTAGTTGCCTTTTAGATTCAATTGTTCATAGGTATGTGTTTATTGCTATTTTATTGTTCATAGTTTTGATCTTTTTTTTCTTAAATAAGTCCCTTTAACATTTCATATAATAATGGTTTGGTGATAATGAACTCCTTTAGTTTTTTCTTGTCTGGAGAGCTCTTTATCTAGCTTTTGATTCTAAATGATAGCTTTGCTGGATAGAGCCATCTTGGCCGTAGGTCCCAGCTTTTCATGACTTTGAATATGTTTTGCCAATCCCCTCTAGCCTGCGAAGTTTCTCTTGAGAGATGAGCTGACAGTCTTAGGGGAAGTCCCCTATAGGTAACTAACTGCATTTCTCTTGCTGTTTTTAAAATTTTCTCTTGCCCTGGCTGGTGAGGCTCAGTGGATTGAGTGTTGGCCTGAAACCAAAGGATTCCCAGTTCAATTCCCAGTCAGGGCACATGGCTGGGTTGCAGGCCAGGTCCCCAGCTGGGGGAGTGTGACAGGCAACTACACATTGATATTTTTCTCCCTCTTTTTCTCCCTCCCTTCCACTCTCTCTAAAATACAAAAAATAAAAATAAAAATAAAATAAAATTCTCTCTTTATCGTTAACCTTTGGCATTTTAAGTATGATGTGTCTAAGAGGAATTACTTAGGAATCCAGTAGTTTCTTTCACCAACCCAAATAGTCCCTGTTGTCTTTTATAGCCAGAAGTTATGGGGGCTTATCTTCCTGCCACTAGAACTCTGGGGTCAGGGGGCTGGTGTGAGGCTAGGACCCCTTGCTGCAAAGATATCCCTCCTGAATATTTATCTATCACAGGTGGGTATGAGGCCAGACTTTTCCATGTCTCCATGTCTCCTAGTAGTCTAGATGGATATGGTTTCTTTAGTTCTACAGTTGTTAGACTTCCATTCAACTTAATTTCTGATGGTTCTAAGTAACAGTTGTTCTTTAATTTAGTTGTAATTTTGATGGGGTTGTATGAGGAGGTAAGCTGCATTTACCCACATCTCCATTTTGACTGAAAGTTCTGCATTATATTTTTTTCATCTTTGACTCCTTAGTACGGGGTCTGGAATATTTTAGGTGTTCAGAGAGGTTTTTTTGAATGAACAAAAGAGAAACGATGGAGTGAAGGAAGCAAAAAGGAAAAATAGAAGAAAGAAGAAAAGAGATGGAGGGAAGGAGAAAGGAAGGGAAGGAAGAAACAAAAAGGAAATAAATGATGAATGAAGGATGTCACTATGGTGCTTAATACAGAAGCAAGTAAGAGGGATTAAAATCCAGTATGACCTCAGAACACAATTTACCAATTTACTTATCAAAATTTAATGACCAATTGCCATGTGTAAAGGATGTTCAAGACCTAAGAGACACTTATGAATATATCACAGTCCTTGTATTAGTTGCTAGGGCTGCCATAATATTGATTAAACACCTGTTACGTGGCTGGCATTGTGTTAGGTTCTGGAAATATGGCAGTAGACAATAGGTATGGTCTGTGCCTTCATGAGTTTCAATGCAAAGGAAAGTGTTGACCACATCAGTGTAAGTGTAATAAGTGGTATAAATGAGAGCATGATGTATACAGGACATATTACAGGGAGAACTATTTGGAAGCTAGGGGAGGTTCCCCCAAGTGACATTTGTGCTGAGACTGAATGATGAGTGAGTTTGCCAGGAAAATGGAATTGCTGGTACAATGACACTGAGACTAAAGAGAAAACTGTCCCTGAAGAACCGTAGGCAGCGTGTATGGCCAGAGGATGATGAATGCGTTAGAAGAGAGGTGATGATGACTGCCTCATACAATGATGTGTAAACTATGCAAAGGACTCTGGATATGAGAGACCATTGGAGAGGTTTAAATTAAGTGATCAACACTTTAGGAAGACTATACTCACTACAGAGGAGGGGCAGAAGTGAAAGGTGGGGGGGGTCTAATTTAAAAGCTATTCTAGAGGTCTGGGTGAGAAATCATTGTTTCTTGGACTAAAGTGGTTGCAGTGGAGATGAAGAAAATAGATGAAATAGATATATTGTTAAGAACTAGAATAAAAATACTTGGCAATGGCTTTGGATATTTTTAGGGAGGGAGAAGAAGCCAAGGATGGCTCATAGCTTTCTAGCTTGAACAAAGGAGTGATGGTGATACCAGTCAGCAATATAAGAATTTCTGGCCAAACAGATGTGAGAAGAAAGATGCTGAGCTCAATTCTGGGCATATTTGGTTTGAGATGTCTGTGGGTCGTACAAGTGGAGATGTCAGTTATGTAGTTATTTACTACAGTCTGGCAGTCAAAAAAACAGGAGTGAACATGAATTGCAAATGTTGGCAATATGCACTATTGAATCCATGAAGTTTATTCACCCGGGGAAAGGAGTGAAAATTAAGGAGCACATAGAACTTAGGGGAGTGCCCATCATTGGAATTTCCATAGACTAATAAGAGTCAAAGGTGGAAATTAAGTAAAAACTTGAGTTAAAAGGTAGTAGGAAAAGCAAGAAAAAATCCTGTGTTATGAAAACCAAGGAGAGAAAGTGAGAAATATGACCAGCTACCCCATGAGATGGTCAGCTCTTTGATCCCAAAGACAATATTCTGTTCACCTTGGTATCCTCACAGTCAATTAATTTTCTACTCATTATTAAATGGATGGAAAAATGGATGGATAATTTGGTGAACTGAGGGGACCCTATGTTTTTGAAACCTGATATAATCAAGGGTCACAGGTTCGGTTCCCAATCAGGACACATGCCTGGGTTGGGGTCCGGGTCTTCATTAGAGGGTGCTCAAGTGGTAACCACACATTGATGTTTCTCTCGTCTTTCTCCCTCCCTTGCCCTCTCTAAAATTAAATAAATAAAATCTTTAAAAAAGGGAAAATATAGTTTAAATAAAGATATATGGGGTAGATGCTCAATTTGTTAAAAACTGTAGGGGTGGGGAATGAAAAGTTCAGAGATTGGTACTGCCTAAGGCAATGATCTTTTGAAAGGCAAGGGTAGGCTTTATCCACGTCTCTATCTTCAGACCTCATCATATTATCTGGAAAAAACTAGGCATCAATATTCAGTGACCTTCTTTTTAATCTCCCCTACTTTACAGCAGAGTCCCTATGCTTTCGTATTTTTATAGCAACTAGATCCAAGCCTTGCAGATAGTTCCCTCATGAAAAACAGGTGAATGGATGGATGAAGGAAGGTTCAGTGTGGGGAGCGGTGATGCACCTGGCCTACAGCATGAAAATGCCACAAGGACAGCCTCTGCACACTAAAGGACTCTGGGCTTGGTGTCTGACATAGGATAAAATCACCCTTGGAAGCACTGCCCTTGGACAATCTATTTACCTTGTTTCTTAATCTGTGAAACAAACACTGAAATAAGTAGAAAGCACATTAAATAGAAAGCAGGCAATCCTATGAACAATGCCAAAGCACAATGCCTGGCATTTTGTGGACTCTTCTTATAAGTTATGTCCCCCTCTACTCTCTTCACCCCCACTTCCCCACAGTGCCAGAAATGACAAGCACCAGGCTGGCTTTGCCTCCACAAAGGCTTTTACAAAAACCCCAAGGACCCAGAATAAACAAGAGTTTGCCCAAAGACAGATGAGGTGGGCCCTAACTGAAAGGAGGGTAAATACGAAGGGAAAAACCAAAACCAAAACCATGAGCTGTAGCAACTTTGGACTAACACGTGCACCTTCAGGGAGAACTAGACACAGCATCTCCCACCTGCACCTGTGCAGACCATGCCCACAAGTGCAGTCCCCTAAAGGGGTGGGAAGCTCTATTGCTCAAGATAATCAAAGAATGGGCAAACTGACACCTTGCCGCCTTTGGCCACTATGAGTGTCAATCCTCACACCGCTTCCCACCCCTCTCCCTTTATCTTTCTCAGGTCCATCAGGCTTATCCCCCAGTGCCATCTTCAGGCTGAGCCCAGAACTCCAACATTCCTGAAAAAGACTTTGGTCACGGAGAGTATTGCTGGCACCAAATATTGGTGCCAGTATTTGGCACCAGTATTGCATGGTTCTTATGGACTCTGTTTGCAGGTCCTGGGGTGGTCCTGGAAGCTGCAAATAGGAGAGCTGAGGCTCTGAGGCAGGGTCACAGAGGGATGGGTGGGGCAGCGGAGAGCCATACTAGAAAGGAGCAGGGCCAAGAAGTGGGCTGGGTTCTTGCAGACTGACTGCAACAATAGAAGAGAAAGCAATGGCTAGGAGTTAAGGCCACCGTGCCTGACTGCTTGGTTTTGACCCCGGTTCTGCTAATAGCTGTGCATGTTGAGGCCAATGACTTGACGTCTCTATGGCCACAATTTCCTTTGAAATGAGGATAACGGCAGTTGCCTTCTGCAGTTGTTATGAGGATAAAATGAGTAAATATTTGTAATATATTTAGGTTTTGTCTAATAAAATTAACAATTGGCCTTCAAGATGGTGGGTCACCAGCAGCACTGGCCTCACCTCTTGAGAAATGCCCCTTCTGGGCCACATTCCAGCCCCACTGAATCAGACGTCTGCAGAAGGAGCTAGGAGAAATACTGCCCTTTGGGAGAACATGAATGGACTTTGAGAATATTACACTAAGTGAAATAAGTCAGGCAGAAAGAGCTAAGAACCATATGATTTCACTCACGTGTGGGATATAAAACTGAAACTCATAGACAACAGTATGGCGGTTACCAGAGGGAAGGGGTTGGAGAGGTAGTAAAGGGTACAAGGGACAAAATATATGAGGACAGAAGATGACTTAACTTTGGCTGGTGGGTACACAATGTCATATGCAGATCTTGTATCATAGAAATGTACAATGAAACCTATATGATCCCATTCACCAATGTCACCCCAATAACTTTAATAAATAACAACAAAAAAAGAAATACTAGTCAGTCTGAAAAGGGAAGCTGAGTTTACTTTCCTCATGAAGAAATGTAACTTGAAGCTCATATGTGGTAGGCTAAGTAATGACCCCCAATAATACCCAGGTGTGAATTCTTAGAAGCTTTGATTATTAAATTATATGACTTTACACAAGTGACTAAGTTAAGCATTTTGAGATGAGGAGGTTATCCTGGATTAGAACCCAAGTGGGCCCTAAGTGTAATCGCAAGTGTCCTAGTAAGAGGGAGGAAGGAAGATGTGAATACAGAAAAGAAGAAGGGTAAGTGAAATGGATGGAAATAGAGAGAGGACAGGTAGTGTTATTCAGGACCCCATGCCTGGGCATGAGGACAGCCTGCAGATGCTAAAGAAGATGAGGAAATAGATTCTTCCCTAAGAACCTCTGGAAAGAACAGGTCATGCTGGCACTTTGACTTTTATCCCATAAGACTCTCTTTGGATTTCTGACTACTAAAAACATAAGGTAATACGTTTTTGTTGCTTTAAGCTGGTAAGTGTGTCGTAATTTTTTACAACAATAGGAAACCTATATAGCATGGATATTAAAATAATATTGAAAATATGATGTCACACAACTCAACCTGCCAAGCCCCTATCAGAAACTAAACTGTCACTGACAGTCACATATGGACATTCAGAAGAGCATCTTAAAGCTCTTTAGAGACACCCAGGACCAAAAGCAATGATGCTGAGTGAAAGAAACACCTTTGTAAGATCCTTTGGAAAACTCTGTAAGAGGACAGGGAGGATACCAGAGGAGGCACTTGTCAAAGCAGACTTTTTATTTTCAAACACAGAAGCATAAAAAAAAGCATGATTCTTTTCACAAAAGAAAGCTTCTTCAAAGAAGGACATATTGCTTTGAAAGGGTTCTCTTGACACTAATGATTGTCATCAGGCAATAATAATTCTGAAATGTCTGTCACCATAAAGGAAAAGTATGGCCTCAAAGGGTCAAGCTTCTAATTTTCTGTAATATGAAGGAGAAGGAAGACTAAAATATTACATAAGGATGGGCTGAAGTAATGTATGGACCCCAGATAATTGGATGCTTTTGTGTGTTTGTACTGATGCATTTCCACTGATAAGAAAGGCTTAAATGGGCAATGGCACCAATCAGCAATATTTCTTGGGGTTGCATTTCCACTGATGCCAGCCACAAGGATAGCTCTTAAATCCAAAACTTATCAGTTTCTGTACAAAAATTTCTTTACTTTCTGCCATATGAAAATAAAATGGTATTTTTTTCTGAATAAGATACTCTCTCAAGTGATGATAAATTAGCCACATGTTGCCTTGTTGTCGATATTTAGGGACCGTATAGCCCATCCTCAGCTCACAGGACTGTTCCATCACAATCCAAGAGACAGGGAGCCCCTCTGGACCCAGCACACCAAATGCTGGGAAATTCTGGAGGCAGCGTTCAACATATTTCAAGCTCCTTTCATTTTTTCCAAAGTCCCACGGCTCATTCACAAGCCTTGCATGTGAGGTATCCAAGAAGATGCTTGAAAAGTTTTCTTCCCTGTCAAGGAAAAAACAAAAGAGCATTTATTCAGCCAACTTTCATCAAACACCAGGACTGCAGAAAATTAATATGCCACCATTCCTTTTCTCAAGGATGCTGCAGCTTAAAGGAGGAAACAAATGCACAAAGAAAAGTATTATTTCTATGTCTGCTTTACAATCTTTTCAAATAATCAAGAGGGAGAAAATCCTAATTGCTTTATGATGCAGAAAATACATCTCAAGGAAAAAAAAGTCCAAGCAAATACCCCAAGAAAGAAAAAAATGAGCTCATGTTCCTAAAATAGCAAAGATATACACCAGGGCTATCTCCCACACAGCTGAATTTTCTTTGAAGACCCACATGGGAAACACGTGGGTTCTGAATTCTACGCCACAAAATATCTAAATACACAAGATATTTCTTTTAACAGGTATTCCAATAAAAAGTTTGTCACCAGAAGATGAGAGCAATGTTACTCTTACAGTTTTGTGTGTTGCAGAGCCCTAACCACACACATCCCCTCTGGGGAAATACCGAAAGTGTGATTTAAGAAGTACCGATACAGGGATGGAATTGGATTTTGGGGGTGGGAACAATCAGGATTTTGATCCTCATTTTCTCATTGGAAAAGTTGTCTGAGACTGAGTTTTCTCATCTGCAAAATCAGTGTAACACCTTTTATGGGAAGGGGAAGTTGGGGCAGGTGGAAGATCCCAAAGAAGGTTTACCCTCCCCAAAGAGAAAGAGTTCTCAGGAACTTGTCAGTTTCGGAGTCGCTCTGTGTTTGCTAGAGTGTGAGGTCACTGAGCACTAACTTGTCTGCACATCGGTGAGACTTTCTTTTTGTTCTTTTTCATGCCTGATGGGACCCTAGTCTTGCTTCTTCAACCGCCTCAAACATTGTCACCTGCCCTCCTCTGGTAGGATGGCTGTGCATGTGGGCTCAGAGGAAAGAAACACTTGAGGACAAATACTTTATTCCAGATCACCAGAGTTATAATATTAAGTCAATATTATTCAACCCCTATTTACCATCTTCCCCTGTGCATTAGTTTATCTTAAGATTCTTGTGGAAACACAGCTGGGCCAAAGCAAGATTTGTATATTGTTGGCTCTCCTAGCTATATCAACTGTGTATGTGAGTGGGTGTTTAGATTTCAGTTATTCCTTTGAATTAGTAATATAATTATAAAGAATAAATAGATATTAACTGAGAATAATTACATTTTTCTCTGATGTCCTATTACCGAGTTATCTTCTCTAGTGGGAACTGACGAGGCAATATATTCATGTCATCTTCTAAAGGGACTCTGCAATTTTGGATGGTGCGTACTGTTATAGCGTACAGTGGACACTGTTCTGTCCATCTCATTGGTTGTTTCTTTTTTTCACTCAGCAATATGTTTTGGAA
The DNA here is from genome assembly GCF_019186645.2 of Phyllostomus hastatus. Classification (NCBI taxonomy): domain Eukaryota; kingdom Metazoa; phylum Chordata; class Mammalia; order Chiroptera; family Phyllostomidae; genus Phyllostomus; species Phyllostomus hastatus. The sequence continues at coordinate 7,966,494 of NW_025334005.1, read as the reverse complement.
TTCTTACCAGTTCATACAGAGCTGCTTCATTCTTGCCAATGGTTGCATATTATTCTATTTTTTGGATTGTACCTTAATGAATTTATCCATGCCTCTACTCACAGACACTTAGGTTGTTTCATATGTGATAGCTATCACATATGAAATTCATCAAAGTCTTGCCATCTAATTTGGTAATATTTTAATTTAATATACATATTTTTGATCCAACTATTTCAAATCTAGGAGTCCATCTTTCAGAAATATGTACACCACTTGTGCCACGATCTATTTACAAAGACATTTATTACAGAATTTTTGTGTTAATACAGGAATGTGTAAGTATGTATCTCCCTATTATAGAAATCTATGCAACTACCAAAATAAATGCAAGGTATCTGTGTGAGCTTACATGAAAGATGTATGTATAACATATTGCTGAGTGAAAAAAGCAAGCTGCCGTACAGTATGTGTGTATGTTGTGGAAAAAAACAACAAAAACACACATAGTATGAAAGGCGTATACACCAGAACTGACAATATTTATACCTGACAGGAAAATCGTGGGGAATCTAAGTGGGCAAACTTTGACTTTTTACTTTAAATACTTGTATACTTTGTGGAGCATGTAGCACTTTTGCGAAATTTAGTAAAGATTTTTTGGTGCCAACATGATGTCCTATACTCTCCCAGGAACCCTCCTGTGAGACCTGTGTGAGTTAGTTTATATAAATGACCTCACCTAATGAAGGCTCAGCAAACGAAGTTCTCTTCCTTTACCCATGCAACTATGTACCTCATCATAATTTAGTCTCAAATCCTACATTTCCAAGTTTGGCCCTTATGGCAACTTAATGATTCTATCAAGAATTTGAGAAGCATAAAAGTAAAATCTCACCTGCTAGCTTCATCAACTTTGGATAATTTAAACATCTGTGTCAAATCCTCTTTGCCATCAGTTGATATCTTGAGTTCCAGTGGTGTTTCTAATGAGAAGAGCATGGTCCTCGTGTAATCCACCTGCACTGATTTTGAAGCTGAAACCTTTCTTATTGCCTCATTCAGATCCTCTTGGCAACCTGGAGGAGGAAGATGGGCTCTGCATCACCACACCCATATCTGCTGTGAATAAACCAGGAGGTATTTACCTTTTAAGTCAGACCAGTTACCTTGGATCTGGAAGGCTTGTTCCCAGTTGATAACCTGGGAGCATGCCAGGACTTCTTCTAAGTTGTCAGGAGCTTTGGTGAAGATGTGGTAAGTATTGGTATAATGATCCAGATCATCTTTCATCTCCTGATATGACAAATATCAAACATATTTACATAGTTCTATAATTTACCAAATATTCTTGTATACATCTGAGTGCTGGACTCGATTGGTTGATACCCTCTTTTTCTGAGAAAGGTGCATAAAATGACCTTGGAATTCTTTGACACACTGAGGGTGTTTTCTTCCTGATGATGAAAACCAGCTGTCCTAGGGTGGGTGAGTAAATAGCTCCATTGTCTGGGATGGAAGGAGCACCAGGACTAGTTAAGGGTTTAAAACAGAGAGTCTCTCCAGTATGGAAAAAAGTATGAGAAACGGTTTTGGGGGGTCAACATTCTGGGACTGTGAGGAGGTAATGACTAAGCTAATTCTGATCCAGCATTCTGGGGTGATTGACTCTTAGTGTTCATGTGAATAGAGAGGACTTTGAGAAAGATCCATCATGCCAGAGCTCACAAAAGTACCTGGAATCGAAGGCCAAGTCTACCACTGCCTACCTGCTATCTTTCTACTGTTGACACTCTCCTGGTGGTCCTCGGGGGTCACTGCAGGTAGTACAGTGTTCTAATTCCCTTGATTACTATGCAAATAGAGGGAGGGTAAAATATCCTTACTCTGGGATGAAAGGGATTCACTGTTTATACTTCCCAAACTTGAAAGATGGGGAAGACATTTCTATTAAATATACATGATTTGCCTATTGTTTAACAATTCTCTCACATACAAGAGGGGACCCAAAAAACAGAATTATCTTCTAGAGGACAGACCCCTTGTAGTACAGGCTTCCTCTGTTAGGTGAGCATTCTAGAAACCCATCTGTATCGGTGTACCAGCTGACATTTTTTTGTGAAAGGCTGTGTTCAGCTTCAGTGAATTTTTCTGAAGACTCTTTCAGTGCATTTGCCCATTTCATGATGGGTGACTTTCAAACATACCTGCCCACTGCTCAGCAGTTTTTTTGACCGAAAACAGCATGATCCCCATGCTCTACCCTCCCTCTTCACCCAATCTTGCCCTGAGTGACTTTTTGTTTGTTTGTTTCCCCAGATGAAAAAAGTCCTCAAAAGGAACCCGTTTGCTGATGTGGAAGAAGTGAAACAAAAAATGGCAGAAACTCTAAAAGGCATCAAAATTGACAAGTTCAAACACTGTTTTTGAGCAGTGGAAAAAGTGTTTTAATACGTGTATTGCATGGAATGGAGAGTACTGGTACTTTGAAGGTGACTGAAGTTTAAACAAGTAAGGATAAATACACATTTTTAATTAATAAATTCAGGGGTTTTTTTGGGTCCCCCCTTGTAGTAATTTATCAACCTCACTTTTTCATAGTTAAGAGAGCAGCCATCTTCCCACAACTAATCACTTGGCAGTTTCAGATCTCAAATCCAACACTGATTCAAGTAATATTGAATTATGTTCATCTAGTCATAGGGAAAGAAAGACATTTCCTAACCACTTCCAGCCATAGGCATCTATGTTAAGGGGTATGCCTGTGATCAGAACCTTAATGGATTAGAATTGACTAGGTGGAATCCTAATGTTACTTATAAGACATGGACTATTAGGTACTTGGGCTACTTCCATGCCTTAGCTCACCATCCTACCTTCTCCCCCAAGCAGTCTTTCCAAAATCTATATGAATCAGGGGGGCCAAGGTTCTTCTCTCCAGTTCCCAGCTTCAGTTTCTTCATTCCCACACAGAGAACATCCAAAGCATGACTGGCTTTGTATTTAGTAGCTTGAGGTCTCACCTCTTTCTTAGGCCGAGTAATGACTATCTGATAATCTGGCCAGGCATCCACTAACACCTCCAGGTTGAATGGGTTTTTATTTATAATGTTGAAAATGGCACCATACACCTACAAGGGCAACAGAACAAAACAGGAGAGGATGAAGTGTTTCTTTGAGACAGGGTCTTGGGCATGATATGGGAAATAAAACCAGGAGTTAAGAAGACTGAGCAGGATAGAACTAGGGCTTCCAGAATAGCTCATTGGACTATTATTGGAAGGTATGCTTGCAAAATGGCCCAGTAAGCACCCACAAAAAAAATCCAAGCCAATAGCTGAATCATTAGGAACTAGGTCCCATGACATTCACTGTTTCAAAATTCATACCATTTTCTCATTTTTAAATTTCCTAACATATCACCTATTTGGCATCTATTATATATCAGATGTGTTTCAAGTACAGATAATTCAAAGGTGAATTAAAGTCTAGAAGGGCAGAGAAATACATAGTCTGATCGTAATGAGACACATACTGGTGAATGTATGCACGTGGTGGTGTGGAGGAAGTGGTAGGAGACTGACAGAAGGAGTAATATTTGATTTGAGTCTTGTAAGATAAGTAAAGTTTTCTTTGGCAAAATAAAGAGAAAAGTGGGGCAACTAATTTCAGGTAGGAAGAAAAGCATGAATGAATGCTTGAATGGGTAGCAGGTTGTATCTTATATCACACCTGCTGAACTATGAGGGGCTCAGTAATTGCAGCATGTAGCTTCTGGCAGGGGAATGTTGGGAGAAGTAGAAGAGGATACACACACACACACACACACACACACACACACACACCTTGGTATACCTGATTAAAGATTGTTGGCTTTATGCCAGGGACATGGACCTCTACTAAAATTTTAAAACAAGGGACTGATATAATTATATTTGTTCAGATAGATGACTCTGGTCACCAAGTTGCAGGTGGGATGGTAATAGTGAAAACATGGGGATATTGCCATAGCCTAGAGCAAAAAAGGAATTTCATTAGAGATAGCATAAAGCAGAGTCGAAAGATGTTTAAAAGGCAAAAAAAGAAGTAAAGTAGGTGAATATATATGGGTATTGAGGGCATCCCTGAGGAAGTAATCTTACTTTGAACTTGTACTTCCATCTGCCCAGGAAAGGTTCTGAGCCCTGAAGCCATCCTCCTCACTCCTCAGCCCTCTCTCCCCACACCACCCCTTACTCCCTCACCTTAAAGGACTCAGGGATGCTCTTTTCCAAAGATTCATACAGAATTTGCAGCTTCTGGGGTTCATTAATCACAAACATCCTGTGTAGCACCTCAGCCTCCTTTCCTCAGGAAGATGATCTAAAGAAATAAACACACAAACAAAAATACCTGGAAAGATGTGACAAGAAGAAGTCACCTAGGACACCATACACTGCCAGAAGCAAAGGACTTGAGAAATTGTCTAATCCAAACCTTTCATTTCACATGAGAAACTAAAGCCCAGAGCTGCAACTGGACCTCAGGGCTCCTTGGCAATTTCTCTACAATTCCAAGTACAGTTAACATATCCGGTGAAACAAATCTCCACAAGCCCATTTGATTCAATTCAGGCCAAGAATCTGAGAGGTGAATGTCTTCAGGTTGTTCAGATGCAAATAAAGAACAATGCATCACTTCAGAAATGGTCCCTAAGGACCCTTGAGGCCCCCAGGCATTGAAACACTCATACTCCAACATTGCCATAGCATCAGTAATATTTTTCAGCCATCATGAAATAATGAGATCTTCTGGAAAAGGTCTTGAAAAGCATATTGTGTGTAGTCTCTTTTTTCCAAGGGACAAAATCATAGGAGGGAAAATTGTTGATTAGCAATAAGACTACCCAAGTATAAATTGGCAAAATCTATGAATTATATCCTAGTAACCTTAAAAATAAAGCAAATGCTTCTGTTCAATAATTCTACTTCTAGAAACTCATCCCAGGAAAATTAATCTATAGAAGATATCTGTAAAGATATAAACACAGGGAAATCCATTGTAGTGTTATGAGATTATCAATTTAGACATGATCCAACATTTATCATAAAGAAATGGTTAAGTTAATGATGGTATATCTATTTTTAAAAATATATTTTATTGATTATGCTAATACAGTTGTCCCATTTTTTCTTTGCATTATTCTCCTTCACCCTGTACCCCCTCTTACCATCATTCTCCCACCTTAGTTCATGTCCATGGGTCATACATATAAATCCTTTGGACTCTCCATTTTCCATACTATTCTTACCACCACCCCCCCGTCTATTTTCTACCTACCATTTATACTTCTTATTCCCTGTACCTTTTCCCCCATTCTCCCTGCTCCCTCTCCCCGCTGGTGACCCTCCATGTGATCTCTATTTCAGTGATTCTATTCCTATTCTACTTGTTCACTTAATTTGTTTTTGTTTTTGTTTTGGGTTCAGTTATTGATAGTTGTGAGTTTGTTGTTCTTTCACTGTTCATAGTTTTGATCATCTTCTTTTTCTTGGATAAGTCCCTTTAACATTTCATATAATAAAGGCTTAGTGATAATGAACTCCTTTAACTTGACCTTTTCTGGGAAGCACTTTATCTGCCCTTCCATTGTAAATGAAACTTTGCTGGACAGAGTAATCTTGGATGTAGGTCCTTGCCTTTCATGACTTTGAATGCTTCTTCTTAACCCATTTTTGCCTGTGAGGTTTCTTTTGAGAAATCAGCCAATAGTCTTATGGGAAGTCCTTTGTAGGTAACTGTCTCATTTTCTCTTGATGCTTTTAAGATTTTCTCCTTCTCTTTAATCTTGAGTAATGTAATTATGATGTGCCTTGGTGTGTGCTTCCTTGGGTCCAACTTCTTTGGGACTCTCTGAGCTTCCTGGACTTGCTGGAAGTCTATTTCTTTTGCCAGATTAGGGAAGTTTTCCTTCATTATGTTTTCAAATAAGTTTTCAATTTCTTGCTCTTCCTCTTCTCCTTCTGGCACCCCTGTGATTCAGATGTTGGAATGTTTAAAGCCTTCCCAGATGTTCCTAAGCCTCTTCTCATTTTTTAAAATTCTTGTTTCTTCATTCTGTTCTGGTTGGATGTGTATTCCTTCTGCTCCAAAACATTGATTCGAGTCACAGTTTTCTTCCTGTCACTGTTGGTTCCCTGTGCATTTTCCTTTAATTCACTTTTCAAAGCTTTCATTTCCTTTTTCCTCTATTTTGTGACCATACTCAACCATTTCTGTGAGCATCTGATTACCAGTGTTTTGAAATCTGCATTAGATAGGTTATCTATCTCTTCATAGCTTAGTTGAATTTTTTTCTGGATCTTTGATCTGTACTTTCATTTGGGCTATTATTTTTTTTTTGTCTTGACTTTCCTGTTATGTAGGTAGGGGCAGAGCTTTAGGTATTCACCAGGGAAGGGCAACCCCCGACTTGCATTTTGGCACTGTATGTGGGGAGGGGTCTGAGAGGGAACAATGCCACTTGCTCAGCTCTCTGCCAGCTTTCAGTCACTTCCTCCACTACCCACAAGCAATTGGGCCCTTCTGTTGCTGATTCACAGGTAGGTGGTTTTGTGTATGTTCTAGGACCCTGTGAGTCTCTCCAATGAACTCTCCTGTGAGGCTGGGAATTGCTCCTGCCACCTCAAACCCCACAGGTTTTTTCAGTCAGAGTTTGAGGCTTTATTTCCCCATACTGGAACCCTAGGTTGCATGGTCTGTCTCACTCGCTGGTTGTTCCTCCTGGTTTATCCTCAAGTAAATGTGGGACCACCCTATCTGTCAGCTGCCAACTCACCCTGGGGTCTTGTGACAGTAGAATTTTTCCAGATTAACCTGATCCAGTAGATACTCTGTTATGATCACACATAAACATAAGTTAAAGACTATAAATGTTTAACAAGATCAGAGAGGAAGAGGGGCTAACAGAGTATATTGAGAAAAAATGGTCAAAGAACATTGTGAAAAATAAGAGAGGTATCTCAGAAGTCAAAATAGGAGAAACTTTATTTTATCTCTTTTGTTTTTATTTAAAAGGAGTTAGCTTTATTTTTTTCAACTACCAATTACGTGCATAAAGGGGTAAAAGTAATAACAGTATCTGTTTTTTTCTCTTTTAGATTCTATAGTCCTTAATTAACATTGGACTAATGCCTATGCATTTTTCCCCTTATTACATGACATTATTATATTATGTTCTTAATTGTTTGTCTTATCTTAAATTTCTTTTTTATTAATAAATAAATAAATAAATTTTTATTTATTTATTTTTTCTTTTTTTACCCTTGTTCAGTTATAGTTGTCCCACTTTTTTCCCCATCACTCTCCCCTGCCCTGTCCCACCCCACTCCTACAATCTATCCTCCCACCAACATTGTCCATGCCTGTGAATCTTCTATTCTTTTTCCTTGGCATGTCCCTTCCCCCTTTTCCCCCTATCATTTCCCATTACCCCCTCCCCTCTGGTAACTGTCAGTGTGTTCTTTATTTCCAATTTTTTCAGTATTTTAAAGGAGGGTGACCAGAGGAGTCAAATGCTGCAGAGAAGCTAAGAGAGATGAGTACTAAAAATGTCAATACATTTTGGAGTTAGGAACTCATTTCTAATTTGGTGAGAGTTAAGTCAGAATGATGGAGGCAGAAATCCAGGTTATGGGGATTACAGGATAAATGAAATGTAAGGAAATGAAGATAAGTCTTTCAAAGAGCTTCACCAAGAAAGGAAGGAGAAAAATATGAGTATATGATTTAGGGATGGAGAGTATGGGAGCTCAAAGGAAGTTTCTTATTAGACAACAGAATTAAGTATATTTATACTAACTACAGAAAGCAAGTAAGATGGACCATAATTGATGGGCCAATATAATAAGAGATGGAAAAGGGAAAGAAAATAGCTAAATCCATGGGATAGGCAATGTTTCAAATCCTCTATGTTTATTAATTCATTTAATCTTCAATCACATTTCTAAGTGTATGTGTTGGGATTAGTTTTGGACAGAAAGAATACCTTTTATACACAATGGAAAAGAATGATTTTTTTTAGGTCTTATGCAGATATGCATGAGTACTTGGGGTTAGAAGAAAGATCAGGAAGTTGATAGGTTATCTTTTAAAATCTATTTACTGGAAGAAATAGAATGGAAAGTCATCCTTTGGAGGTAAGTAGGATGAGAGAGTGCACCAGAAAAGTGCATAGAAAAAAGAATAAGGTTTTAATGGAAACAATTAAAGTTTAAATGGCTTCTGATGTTAGCTGGAGAAAATGTAGATTACGATTACATAAAGGGATTGCCAGGCTTGCTTAGGAGCAGGTGCAGGTGGAAAACCCTCATTTGGGAGTGGTAGTCATCCACCTGTATGAGCTCAGTACCCAGAGACCAGAAGAGAAGACAAATTAAAATGAACCAGAATTCAATTTTTTCCAATCTCATAGTAGCAAATAAGACAAGGGGCAGTTTTTGGAAATAAGACCCCTTAAATTGAATTAAAATGATGTAATTTAAGAAAAAGAGTAAATTAGGATGGAGGTCAATCAAGTGGGAAAAAGTGAAGAGAACCAGGGATAAAAGCACTTTATGGAGTCAAAGAATAGCCATGGTGATAGACTAGGGGAATATATTCAGAGACCAAGAGATTGGGATTGGGAATTGGGCTATAGAGGTTAAGATTTCAGAAGTAAATCAGTTCTGGATATACAGCTGTTGACTTCAAGTCAACAGAGAAGGAGTTAATGAGGGAATGGGTGTTGACGGTATCATAAACATCACTAGGATGTGACAGGAATTTAATGAAGAGAAATGTCTGTGAGCTGGGTGCCAAATACATCAATGACTAGAGAGAAATTTGTCAGAGAGCTACAGGAAAGGGTAACACTGCATCTTAACCACATTGTATAGCATTCAAAGAACGAAAAGTTTTCCTATGCAAATGGACAAGCAAAACTTTAGAACCATAGATTGAAGGCCAGGAGAATGCTGATTCTTGTCTTTCTTCATTCACTGTGTTACTATGGGTGTCTGGAGGATGGCAGGAAAAGGTACATACATATCAACAATGTATAGTTCCGGGAAAAGATTTTGACAGCTTACCAGTTCAAAATAACGCACACTGGCTTTGTAGATTTTGAAAGTGTTTTCCTGCTCCAGGGACTTAAAATGTTTTGAGAAATTGGTTCTTAATATTGGATTCTGGTGAGTGCTCCTTCTGAGGGTTTGCAGGGAGAATAAAATGAATTAACAAGTACAAATTTTTAGTGGGGTGAGGGAGTTTCTACAGACTCTATTTATTTTTTCTTCTTTTTTGACTTTATTTTTTATTTTTCAATTGCATTTGACATACAATATTTTATTAGTTTCAGGTGTACAACTCAGTGATTAGACATTATACAACCTAATTGATCATCTCAATAAATCTCATACCCATCTAACACCCATCCAACATATTTACCACAATATTATTTACTGTTTAGAATTGAAGGATGTATAAAGAGCTTCCCAGATAAGAAAAAGCTAAAGGAGTTCATTACCACCAAACCAGTATTACATGAAATATTAAAGGGTCTTCTTTAAGAAGAAGAAAAAAAGATAAAAAATATCAATAGTAAAATGACAATAAATACATACCTATCAACAGCTGAATCTAAAAGCAAAATAAATTAACAACCAGAATGGAAACACTCATAGATACAGTGAACATTTTGACAGTTGCCAGATGGGAGGGGGTTTAGGTATGGGTGGGTGAAAGAGGTAAAGAGATTAAGAAGTACAAATTGGTAGTTACAGAAAAGTCAATGGGGATGTAAAGTACAAATACAAATTCTTTAGAATCAGAGTGCTAATTAATTGAAAAGTTGAAAGCACAAGACACTGGCTGTCCAAAACAGTTCTGCTTACCTGAAGTTTTATTGTAGACCCGTACACACACCACCTTCTGTAGTTACTCAGTGTAGCAATGGAGAAGCTACTGTGGCCACTACCTTATAGACTCAACTGCACTAAACTTGAACTGTCACTGTTTAACATAAATCTCCAAAAAGTACTAGGTTCCTAAAGAAGAAACTGGAGGAACTGTCCATGGAAGTCAGACACTTTGTGGACCAGAAGGATAAGGTATATGCTCAATATTGGGAAACTTCTACAACTATAAAACATCTCCCACTGAAGTTTTTAATTTATACATTTCCCTTGTAACTGATTGGCTATTCAAAAGCAATAATAATAAGACAATGTTATGCAGTTGGCAGAAATTGTCCAGCTGCAGTGTTATTTAAATTGTATCATTAGAGCAAACAAGAGACAGAAAATTTTGGCTTCCCTTCAAAGTGCCCCGTCCAAAGCCCTCAACCACGTGATCTGGGAAAAGCCAAGAACTCTCCAGGGAAGTTGCTGTTAGAACAAGAACTGAGCTTTGTACATGCTTTCCTTTGTGTGGTTTAAAGTGAATGGAGACATACATGGGAGTGGGGATTGTAAACACAAGAAAAATGAACAGTTATTGGACAAAAGTTTGAAAGGATTGGAATTAATTTTGGAGAGGAATAGAGATAAAAATTATTTCTTAAAAGTGTGTTCTTCAGACCATCCACATCAAGATCATATGACCTGGCCTGTTAGAAATACAGGAACTATAATCAACAAAACAAACAAGCAAGCAAAATACAACCAGAGACACTGAAATAGAGAACAAACTGACAGTAAGCAGAGAGGAGTGGGGAGAGGGATAATAGGAGATAATAAGGGGAAGACCATCAAGGCACATGTATAAAGGACACATGGACAAAGCCAAAGGGGACAGGTTCGATGGTGGAAGGCAGGGATGAGTGGGGTGGGGAGGGCATGGTGGGTGAAAATGAAGACAAGTATACTCGAACAAAAATAAAAAAGATTAAATAATAAATAAATACATAAATAGAATTAAACAGCAAAAAATAAAAAAAGAAATACAAGAACTTCTCCAAATCAACTGAATCAGGGTCTTCCAGAATCTTTAGGAATCTATATTTTATTAAAATCTACCTTAAAAAGTCTGATCTACATTAACATTTTGGAGACATCTTGACAGAGGAAAGAGAAAAGAAGCTATGAAAATTTTATCCACTTTCTAAAATGATGTTGAGCAACTTCACGCATTTTGATTGTTCATGAAATGAGAAAAGCAAGAGTTATTTTCACACAAATGAGGAAAATGATGTTGAGGGAATTAATGTCTTCCCTGGGGTCACAAAAGTAGCCAGCAGGAGTACCTCAATCAGAAGTCAAAACCAGGTTCTTTTAATGAGATCATGATTCCTTGGGGATTGGTCCCCGACCCTTCCATGGCCATTATATCTTCTTACAGACCTGCACTTCACTTCAGATGACATATGCAAAACCACCAATGAGGATTTAGCCATAACAGTGTATGTGCTTGTTAGGTAAGGCCTTGGGTCTTACAGTTTCAGTAATTCCATTTTTTGAACCAAAAATAGTTTGCACTGTCAAAGAATATTTATAGATTTGTAATTTCATGCAATTAATTTGTTCACAAAATTGGATATAATTGTATTATTTATTAATTCACCTTTTAAAAAATGTTGGTCTATTTCCTGCCAGTCAAGGCACATCTTTGCAGAGCTGAGATCATGTTGTGCAGAGCAGAGACGACATGATTTTGTATCCCACCATAACTATTGCATGAGGAATTTCTCAAACCATCAAAAAGTTTTATGAGGACAGCTCATAATGGTTGTACAATTGAATCGCACATCTGAGAAAAAAATTTTATTTCATGACCTTTGGATTTTCCTAGACACTCCCCACAGCTAGGATATGTAATTACTAGTTAAGTTTCCCGGATGCACCTGCTTACATCTGCAGAGTTCTATGGGTAGTCACATTTTTCCCCAATCACTTCTTTTACCAGACAGTCCTACCCCAAGTGGAATCATTCATATGACTCATGCCTTTATGCAGGTTTGCGTCTTTCATATGCACATTGTCAGTCTTTTGTAGAAAAGAAAGTTAAAAATAGAAAAGGGAAGGAAGTCTGATGATTCAGTAGTATCATAAGAGACCTTGTCATTGAGACATTGCAAGGACAAGTGTATATAAGTCTGGGCAGACTACTCCAAAATTTTCAGTGACTTAGCACAATAAAGCTTTACTTCTTGCCCATAACATGATTCCATATGAAGTAGCAAAGGTACTCTGTCCCATACAGTCCTATCAGGATAAAGGCTTTTCCCATAATGTGGTTCTATCCTCCTCAGAGACCTCAGACTTCTCTCAAATCAGCTCGCCGGTGGTGAAAGAGAGCAAGGGCCAGCCATAGAAATGGTGCCACCACTTCCCTAAAAATCCACTGTGGATAATTCAGACACATAGCCGTACTTAACTACCAATGAGAGTGGACAATGGGGTCTAACTGTGGTCTTAAGGAAAAATTAGAGAGAACACATATGTTGGTGAACATGTGCAGAACACGCTACAATGAGGGAAAATAAGCTATTGTGGAAAGTGAAGCAGAATGACTGTTGGAGGAGGCAACCAACATCTTTTAAATACTAAAATCAGAAAGGTATAGGTATATGGATGGAAAACCAAACACACACACACATAATGTGTTCTCTACAACAGACTTCAGTTCCTCTATCTTAGGGAAACTGGAAAGAAAAGAATTATGGTTGACTGTTGTACAATACAAGTCTAAACTGCATGGGTCCACTTATATGCAAATTTTTTCAATAAATATATTGGAAAATTTGGGGAAGGTTTGTGACAATTTGAAAAAAAATTGCTGATGAACCACATAGCCTAGAAATATTGAAAAAAGTTAAGAAAATGTTACGTATGTCATGAATACATAAAATGTATGTAGATACATCTATTTACTGCTATAAAATACACACAAATCTATTACAAAAAGTTAAAATTTATCAAAGTGTATGCACACAGACACAGAATGGCATCATTTGCAGTCACAAGAAATGTAACAAGTATAAAGATACAGTGTTAAATCACAACTGCATAATAATAACAGGAGTACATAACCTTTTTCATCATATTTAGTGTTATACGGTGAGTAACATCATGGGGCCCATGCAAAGTGCAGCTAGTGATGCTGGATGTGGTCCCAACAAGCAGAGAGAAGTCATGAAATTTCAAGAAAATTTGAATTGCTCAATATCCACCATAGATTGAGATCTATAGCTGTCCACCATTTCAAGATTCAAGAAAATGTGAAGCCATCATGTGATAACTTAAAACAAGGGAAGGGGAAGGAGTTAAACTTGGAGAATTCAATACCAGCAAAGGAGTGTTCGATAATTTTAGAAAGTGGTTTGGCTTAAAAAAATATAAAGATAATAGAGGAAGCAGCTTCTCTTGACCAAGAGGAAGATGAATTCCCATATGCCATTAAGAAAATCATTGAGAAGAAAGCATACCTGCCTGAACAGGTATTTAATGCTGACGAAAGTCCCCTATTCTGGGGAAGAAATGCCACAGAGGACATTATTAGTAAGGAAGAAAAGCAAGCACCAGGATTTAAGGCAGGAAAAGATAGGATAACTCTACTGTGTTGTGCAAATGCCATCAGATTATGATCAGGACTACTGTTGTCTATGACGCAGTTCCACCTGAGCCGTGAAAGGAAAAGATAAACACCAGTTGCCAATCTTTTGGCTGTATGAAATGGAGGCTTGGGCAATCAGAACCTTTTTTCTGGATTGGTTCCTTGGACAATATTCCCTGCAGTCAGGAAGTATCTAGCCAGCAAGCAACTTCCTTTTAAAATTCTTTTCATATTGGACAATGTGCCTGGCCACTCAGAACCCTATGAGTTCAACACCAAAAACATCAAAGTGGTCTACTTGCCCCCAGACAGGACGTTTTCTGATGCAGCCTCTTCTTGATCAAGGGGTCATAAGGGGTCATAGAAGATGATCATCACTACACATGGTAACATGGTACTCTATGGAAAGGATTGTCAATGTAATGAAAAAGAACCCCAACAGAGAGAGCATCGTAAAAGTATGAAAGAGTTACACCATTAATGATGCCATTGCTGTTACAGTAAAATATGTGAAAGCCATAAAGATGAAAAAAAATAGTATTTAAGAAAACTATCCAGCCCTGGTTGGTGTGGCTGATTGAGTGCTGTCCTGTGAACCAAAGGGTCACTGGTTCAACTCCCAGTCTAGGGCACATGCCTGGGTTGCAGGCCAGGTCCCCAGTAGGGGGTGCACAAGAGGCAACCACATATTGACATTTCTCTCCCTCTCTTCTCCCTCCCTTCCCCTCTCTAAAAATAAATAAATAAAATCTTTTTCAAAAGAAAAGAAAAGACAAAAAAACTGCCCAGATGCTGTGCATGACTTCACAGGATTTACAACAGGGCCAATCCAGGACACTAAGAAAGAGATTGTGGATATCGAAAAAGGTGGGGTGAAGGATTTCAAGATACGGATCATGGAGAAATTCAAGAACTCACGGACACCACACCAGAGGGATTAACAGAAGACGACTTGGTCGGGATTCGTGCTTCCAAACCGGTGCCAGATGATGAGGAAGATGACATAGAAGAAGCAGTGCCAGAAAACAAATAGACATTGGACAGTCTGGCAGAAGGGTCCCAATTATTCAAGATGCTTTTACCTTCTTTTATGACAGGGACTCTTCTATGATATGAGCACTGAAACTAAGGCAAATGGTGGGAGAAGAACTTGTACCATATAGAAACACTTTCAGAGAAATGAAAAGGCAAAAAAGTCAGAAATTGTGATGATTTCACTGAGTGTGCCTGCTGCCCCTCTTGCCTATTCTGCTTCCCTTTCACCTCCTCCACCCCTTAGATGGCAAGACTAACCCCTCCTCCTCTGCCTACTCAACATAAAAATGATGAATAACATTCACCATGCCATACAATGAATAAACTTCTCTGCTGTGCATGTATGTGAGTGTCTTCACATCTTGGTTCAAAGAAAGACAAATAGAAATAATTGCCTTAAGTTCTTTAGTGGACGTGGCTAGATACAGTAAACCACTTATATTCCATTCCTTTATTTATCTCACAAATACTGGTTCAATACCCACTCTGTTAGACACTGTCTTGAACTGGAAAATGTGATAATTAAGACAAATCTGAAGTATAAATTATAGCCAGCCAAGTGAAGAACAGTTGGGAAATTGGAGTTGGTGAGGACCATGCTTCTGACAGAGGAACAGCACCTGTGACTTCTCAGAGCAAGACAGAAGACCTAATTGAAGAACTCAAGTATGACTAAAGTGTAGATGGGAGGGTGCCAGGTGGAAAGAGATTTATCAGCCCCGTTCAGGAGTTTCTAATTCATCACAAGGGTGGTGGGAAGCCACTAGAAAGTTAGGACTGGAGAAACATGCCCAGGAGGCAGATGTCTGTTGGAGGGATACACACCACAGATGCCACCTGAGCTAGTGCAGTAGCCATTGTGAGGGAAAGAGGTGGATAGATTTGAGATAGTTCAAAAGCAGGATTGGCAGAATTTTGTGAATGCTTGAGAAGTAAAGGATGACATCTAGGTCTATGGACTGATCTACTAGAGGAAGCATCAATAATCTTATTATGTTAAGGAAAAAATATGTACACTGATAACAATGTTACTTCACTTGAGGTGTTTATTACAGTATTTTAGTGACTGTAAAGCCAAATGTGTCTCTACGTATGAATGTACTTACTTTTTATAGGGCTTTCATGGTCTTACACCTTCTACAGTCAGTCCCCTTAACCCTATGCCTTACACAAGATTATATGTTTCTCAATAACAACTTTTGCAATAGGTTGTAATTTATGCCCAGGCCTATGTTTACCCTCCTCTCACGCTTCATGAGGAAGGATTTACTATTTGCCGGGGAAGCCTTTTAAATCTGCTTATGGACATTCAAGCAGAGGGCAATGAGAGTGTAACTAACAGAAATTCAAAAATGCTCCCAAGTTGCCTGACTCTGGATTTTGAATAACAATGGCTAACATTTATCAAGTAATTAGCAATATACCAGGCCCATCCTAACTAACTGATATATTGTTTTATTTGATCTTCACAACTACCATATGAGGTTAGCATGACTATTATTACATTTTATAGAGGAGGAAATTTAGAGACAGAGGCATTAAGTAGCTTGCTCAAGATCACATAAGATGGAAATAACTGAGCCAAGACTCCCATGCAGTCTCCTTCCAGGGGTTAAGGCTCTGAAACCTTCACCCAGAGCGTCCAGGCAAGATGAGAAGACAAACATCCTTCTCCTTCTGATCACCATCAGCTATTTGAGACCATATTATCTGCCAGTTTTCTCATTTAGGTGGAAACCTGAATTCTCTGAAAGGCCACAAAAGGTAGAAATAGCTAAATAAATACTTAGAGATAGTTTTGTGCAACTGTTCTGATTGAAAATGAGTTCCCAAAAGTATAAGACAATGCTTGATTCAAAGGGTGAGAATTTTTTTTAAATTGCTAAGTGAAATAAGTCAAGCAGTGAGGGACAAATACCATATGATCTCACATTTAACTGGAACTTAATCAACAAAAGAAAAAAAAGCAGACAAAATATAACCAGAGACATTAAAATTAAGAACAATCTAATAATAGCCAGAGGGGAGCGGGGAAGGGACAGTAGAGAGAAGGGCTTTCAGAAACTACTATAAAGGACATTGACAAAACCAAGGGGGAGGGTGGGAGCGGGGCGGTGGGGGGAGGTGGGTTTGGCTGGGGTAGGGAGGAATGGTGGGGAGAAAATGCAGACAACTGTAACTGAACAACAATAAAGTAATTTATGAAAAAAAGAAAAAGAAAAAAAAGAATCTGTGTGCTATTGAATGAGAAATTTCACCTCCCATAGCCCCAATTTACAGAGCTACCACATTTAAACTCTCCCTCATAGAGCTGTGGTGAGGATGGAACAAGATAATACATGGGATGCACTAAACACACTTTCTAGAACTTTCTGTATGTTTTCAGAGTATTATTTTCTCTGCCATGAAATCAGTGTACTGGTGTATATTGTTTTATTTGGTGGCCCAGCATCCATTTGCTTTTCCTAATAATGTCACATTCTTACTCAAGGAAACAATTTATTCCCCCGAGCCCCTGGTGACAAGGGAAGATCAGCCAACCAGATGTTTCACTGAGGATGTTGAATTCTGAGTGGTTGATGCAAGGCCAAAAGCTTGCTGGTGATCAAAGGGTTGCTTCTAGGGCACTGCTGTTATACTTCTTGCTCCCTGGGCCTCCAGAACTTTCCGTAGTCGCTGTTTTCAGAGCTAACTCTAAGTTCTCTTCTACTGCAATAAATTCTTTTTCACTTTAGTCAGCCAGAGAGTGGCATGCAAACAATAATCTTAACCGATACAGTGTTTTTATAGAATAGTAGTATGTTTGGTATTCATTCATTTGGTATTCCTTTGATGTATCCATGTATTCAAGAATTCCATTCACTCAGTCATTTATTCAAACCTAATTTTAGTTTTGCCATTTAACTAGCTGTGTGACTTTAGGAAAATTAACCTACATCTCAGCCTCTTTAGCTGTCAAATGTGGACAATTATACCAAGGAATCAAAGTTGTTTGCAGGATTTCAGGTCATATAGATATATGTAGCTATTGAATACCTCAATAGATAGTATTAACATGAATGCACATGTTTGGGAGAGATACGACTTTCATTAGAAAAGGAATGCAATAAAAAATCAAGGAATCAATGATTAGTTTCTGGTTCTCAACAACAAGACAATGAAGCAAAGCTGTTTTCTCCTCCCTCTTTCTCTTATCAAAAACCAAACCTGGAAGGACCCTTGTCATAGACATCTTTCCTTCTGCTTATGTCATTGAGGCCATGGGAGTTGCTGTCTTATGAAAGAAAAAGATGTATGACAAGCAAGACACCCTTTGAGTGGTCTAGGACAGAGAGAAGAAGAGGAAGAAGGAGGAGCCTAATCATCAGACCTGTGATTGTTTTCCTAAAGGTTTCTACTTTAGAGAAGGAAATGGGGGGGAGGGGTGTCAGATGAGTAAGGGTAATAGCACAGGTGAGAGATTCCTGACTCTACTTCCTCACTTGGTAACTTGGAGAAAGTCTTGTGGAATTCCCTGTACAACCTTGGGGTGCAGACCATCAATGTGCACTTGGTGCATCATAATCAGAGGGAGAACTTGAAGTTAATTGTATTTGGGTGAAACGGGCCTCTGACCCCTGATATGACCCCTGACCATAGTTTAGAGTAATCAGTATATCACAAACATTCACAAAAAAAATTTATTCAAAAACACACGAGTTCCACCACCACTGGAGATCCAGTTCTCTGTGCTGACACAGTACAACCTAAAATCATAAACATTCGTTCTTGCAATTAACACTGTTTGGACCCCAGGGAAATGTTTCTCCACATTTTAAAATGAAAGGCCACCATCAAAATGCCATGAAATTTTGCAGGTCGTGCCATTATTGAAACACTGTAAGAAAAAAAGAGAAATGATCTAACTTTCCAAATCCTCAGGTAACTTGAATGCAATATATTATTGCATAAATTCCATGTTCCCATTTTCTTTGTGTTCCCAGTCATGTGTCTGGAGGTTCCAATAATAAAATAAGTAATCCTTTCAGCCAAGATAGAGGTGTAGGTGTATACACTGTGCCTCCTCACATTACCAAAAGGAGGGCAACAACAAATTGTGCTGCTATGAACATTGGGGTGCATAGGTTCTTTTGAATTGGTGTTTCAGGATTCTTAGGGCATAATCCCAGCAGTCGAATTGCTGGGTCACGGCCACACCACCCTGAACGCACCCAATCTCATCTGATCTCAAAAGTTAGGCAGAGTCGAGCCTGTTAGTACTTGGATGGGACGAACTGCCTTTTGATCCAGTGATTCCACTGTTGGGATTATACCTTCGGAATCCTGAAACACCAACTCAGAAGAACCTATGAACCTCGATGTTCATAGCAGCATTATTTACAATAGCCAAGTGCTGGAAACAGCCTAAAAGTGCCCGAAACAGCCTAGGTGCCCATCAGTAAATGAGTGGATCAAAAACTGTGGTACATTTACACAATGGAATTCTATGCAGCAGAAAGAAGGAGTTCCTACCCTTCACAACAGCCTAGATGGAACTGGAGAGCATATGCTCAGTGAAATAAGCCAGGCCATGAAAGATGAGTTACAACTGATTTTTTAAAATCAAATCAGCTTTTATATATTCCTGAAATTTTCTTTCAAAGTACAGGGCACATAGAAAATCACTTGAATACTCTATTGTTGCTATGTCGAGCCCTAAGTCTCGCTCCCAACTTGTACTTTGTGTTGAGCCATCTTCCTCTACTCACCTAACCAAACTTCACATTACTTTGTGATATTACAAAATTTAAATTTACTATTTAAAATTTTTTTGAGAAAACTCCATATCGTTTTCCACAGTGGCTGCACCAATCTGAATTCCCACTAACAGTGCATGAGGGTTCCCTTTTCTCCACATAGTCATCAGCGTTTGGCATTTGTTGATTTTTGATGAAAGCCTTTCTGGCAGGTGAGAGGTAATATCTCATTGTGGTTATAATTTGCATCTTTCTGGTGATTGCTGACGTGAAGTATATTTTCATATGTCTCTTGGCCCTCTGTATGTCCTCTTTGGAGAAGTATCTATTCAGGTCATTTGCCCATTTTAATTGGATTGTTTGTCTTCCTGGTGTTGAGTTGTGTAACTTCTTTATATATTTTGGAAATTTAACCCCTTATTGGATATATCATTGGCAAATATGTTCTCCTATACAGTGGGTTCCCTTTCCATTTTGTTGATTTATTTTCCTGTGCAGAAGCTTTTTAGTTTGAGATAGTCACATTTGTTTACTTTTTCTTTGTTTCCCTTGCCTGAGGACATATATGGGGAAAAATATTGCTATCAGAGATGTGTGAGGTTTTACTGCCTATATTTTTCTTCTAGGACTTTTATGGTTTGGTGACTTCCACTTAAGGTTTTATCTATTTTGTCTTTATTCTTGTGTATGGTGTAAGTTGGTGGTCTAGTTTCATTGTTTTGCATGTACTTGTCCAATTTTCCCAAAACCATTTGTTGAAGAGACTGTCTTTACTCCATTGTATGCTCTTGCCTCCTTTGTCAAATAATTGACTGTGTAGGCATGGTTGATTTCTGGGTTCTCTGTTCTGTTCCATTGATCTGTATGCCTGTTCTTATGCCCGTACCAAGCTGTTTTGATTACAATGGCCTTGTAGTATAGTTTGATGTCAGGTATTGTAATACCTCAAACCTTGTTCTTCTTTCACAAGATTACTGTGACTATTCAGGATTTTTTGGGGGGGTCTGTATAAATTTTTGGAATATTTGTTCTAGTTCTGAGAAATATGCCACTAGTATTTTAATATGAATTGTGTTGAATCTATAAATTGCTTAGGGTAGTATGGGCATTTTAATGAAATTAATTCTTCCAATATATGAACAAAGTATATGCTTCCACTTACTTATATCTCTCTCAATTTCTTACTTCAATGTTCTATAGTTTTTTTGAGGATAGGTTTACCTACTCAGTTAAACTTATTCCTAGGTACCTTTTTTTTTTTTGCTGCATTTTTTTGCTCAATAAATGAGATTGTTTTCTTAGTTTCTCCTTCTGATAGTTCATTATTGGTGTATACTGTCTTTTAACCCAGCAATCCCACTTCTGGGAATATATCCTAAGTTTCGCTCATTTGTTTTGTTTCCACAATGAGGATCTGAACTTGAAGTTTTCCCGACTGAATGTTTCTCACCTGGGGCTAGTGAATGACTGCTGGCGTAAAGGTCAGAATGAAAAGAGCCTGCTCTGCGTGGGACCCTGCCAGCTCACTGCACGCTGGACCCAGAGGGGACTGGTCACATGGGCCATCATGGATCCAACTAGTGACATGGGAATGGTCTACTCTGGAGGAATACCAACACAAGGGCATCCTGATACAGCTGATGATGCATTACACACAATACCTCCACTGGGAGAATATTGCATTTTACCTCTCTTTGCTGGCAGAGAATGTAAAATCCCACACATCCATGATGCAGCTGGTCTCCTTGAGGCCCCACGTGCATGGCGCCAATAATGATGTGACCCACAGAAATGAGTTCCACCAACTGTGAAGCTGTTTAGCCTTCTTGGGAAAGTCCTCTCAAGACTGACATTGTAAAAATAACTCTTTCACTCACTAATGTTT
The DNA here is from genome assembly GCF_019186645.2 of Phyllostomus hastatus. Classification (NCBI taxonomy): domain Eukaryota; kingdom Metazoa; phylum Chordata; class Mammalia; order Chiroptera; family Phyllostomidae; genus Phyllostomus; species Phyllostomus hastatus. The sequence continues at coordinate 7,945,290 of NW_025334005.1, read as the reverse complement.
ATTGGGCATTTATGGTATGCCAGGAACTCTTCTAACATGGAGATTTGGTCTTTTTAAAAGACACCATCATAATCCTGAGAAGTTTACAATCTGGTGGGGGTTGGAGTGCGGGTGGTACTATGGATTTTCAAAACATATGATGTCTTCTGGGGAAGGAAGGGGTTTACCATTAAGCCTGTACCTGGGAAGCCAGGGGCAGTTCTTACTTCTGGGGCTCAGAACTCTTTATGATCTTAAAAACTGGAATGACAGAATCTATGATCTGGAAGATAAATGGGGACTTTAATAAAATTGTCACTAGAATATACCTAGTCTGTATGGGTGGTATATGCAAATACACTGAAGCAAGGAAGCCAGTCTCATAGTTTGTCACTAATAAGGTATGGAAGGTGAAGAAATCCCAAAGAGATGGCTTCCCTAGGCTAACTTCACCCACTCACACAGTTTTCATCACTGTCGTGTGGAAAACGGAACCCAGACAATAGAGCCTGGTGGATCCAGGGCCTCTGTTACAGAGGGGCTGTTTGCTGTAGCTCCTCCCCTGTACCCTCTGCTAATAGGTATTGTATGATGCACTACATACAATACCTCCACTGGGAGAATATTGCATTTTACCTGTCTTTGCTGTTTGCTGCTTCAATTGTTTGTGAAGCTGGCTCTGAAGTAAGATGTTCCCCGAGACCCTGGCTGTTTGTCTGGCCCTTTTTGTTTGTGCTGTGTCTGTCTCAGGGGTAAGAGTGGTGCCAGGACAGTTCCTGCAAGAAGGAACAACAAGGTGAGGACTGAAGAGTGAGTAGGAATGTGCCAGAAAAATGTGGGGGGAAATTCCAGATGAAAGAGAGACCATGTGCCAGACACTATTAAAAAGTAGCTTATGATTGAAAACTTATATATTACCAATTCAGAATCCCTAATTTAAAAAATAAATGCACTCAGAAACAGCACAGACAGAACAATGGATTTTTTTGTCACTGCCCTGCAACCCTGCCACTGTAACCCAGGCTGTCATGGACACGGCAGCTTGTGCAAAAAAAAAAAAATCATAATAATGGCTTTGGGTAATTAACCAATGCCAGCCCCATCTATTCATGAAAAGGTAAACCTCCATAGAACATAATGTTTATATTTTATATGATTTCAAAGAATGAAATTCCAGCAATTATAGAATTAAATATATAAGCTAGTGGGCTTTTAAAAAAATTCCAGTTCATCTTAGAAGACTGTGGTAGGTTTGTCACTCTCACTTTAGTACAAATCAGTCCAATCAGATTGTTAAACTCCTAAGATCTGGCTGAAGTTATATTAACTAAATGAAAGTGTGGTCTGAGAAAAAAAAAGAGCAAAGATATTTTGAATTTTGAAGGGTAAAAAAGTCTTAGCTAAAAAATAAAATCTAGAGTTTAGTATTATATGAAACTATTATAACTACATTCTGGCACTCAAAATGCAGAGATGAATACAAAGGTGAAAAAGGGAAAGTAAATAAAATTTGCCTATTTAAAAATGGTGCCTCAGGCAGGTCCAAAAGAGGATATGCATCCAGGGTTTGCGTCTCAGGCCACCTTAGCACAATCTACTTGGCAGCTTCCTTTACCTGACCCTGCATGACTCCATTAAAACAGTGATTCTCAAACTTCATCATGTACCTGGATTAAAGAAGCAACAAGAACACATAGGAAATAGGAAGGAGATCTTTTAAATATGACAAAAATAAGAACCCAAATATCAAGAACCACAATAAAAGTGAATGGATTCATTTTTTCTGTTAAAACATTGCTTTCTCATAAATAGACTTCAACACAAAGTCCAGACAGCATGTATTAGTTAGTTCATAACAAAATGCCACATACTAGGTGGTTTATAGAAATGTATTTCTCACTGTTCTGAAGGCCACGAAGCACAAGATCAAGGTGCTAGCAAGGTAGGTGTCATTCTGAGGCTTCTGCTCTTGGCTCGTACATGGCCACCATCTCTCTATGTTCTCACATGTGGACACAGGGAGAGCTATGGTCTCTCTTCTTCTGCATAGAACAGCAATCCCACTGTGGAGGCCACATTCTCATGACCTCATCTGAACTTCATCACCTCCCACAGGCCCCGCCTCACACTGGAGTTTAGAGCTTAAACATGGATTTGGGATAGACACAAACATTGACTCCATGATAAAGCTCACCTAAAATAAATAACGTGAGAGGGTTAAAAATGGAAAAAACAAATACTAGACCAATAATTTTCCACCTTTTTCATCTCATGGCACACATAAACTATTACTAAAATTCTGTGGTACCCCCCAAAATATATTTTTTGCTGATGTGACAAAAATAGATATGATTTTGACATTCACACCAGACAGCTATTGTTGTGTTGACTGTTTTCTTTTTCTTTTTTTAATCTGACAGTCTAAAGGAAAAGAGGTCAGTACCCCTGACTAAATAGCCAAGTGCTGCATGGTTTAAAAATCCTTGCTGCACACCCGTGTGCTGTGGCACACTGGTTGAAAATTACTGTGCCAGACCAATGTTGAATTGAAAACAAGGTAATAACATCAATATGTAACAAAATAGAATTTCATCTGATAAATACAAAAAACTTCCATAAGGTAGGTCATGAATCTTCCTAACAAAAATGAAGCTACCAAATATATAGACATACGTGGAGAGATTAGTAAATCCTAGTGGGAAGATTCAGGACACTTTCCCTACCAAGGAACAGATCAAATCAATTTTAAATCAAAAAAAGAAGACGGCCATTTGGATATACACAATACCATTATAACTTGATATTTTGATGATCTTTGATTATCTACTTATTTTGTGTTTGAGAACTGCGCATCAGTCTGTCTATCATGGCTGACATACGGGGACTATAAGGGAGCGGAGGGATATGCTGCCACCAGGGAGTGTGGGTACTAGTTTTTAAGTCTAGATGTTCCTCCCTGTGATCATCCTCTATCTATTGGGCAGGCTTTGCACCTCCAGTCCCAGCGTGGACAGCCATCTCTTTAGCCTGTGAATAAATGCCATAGCTGTCATGAGACTTAGGACAAATGAGGGTGTGAGGATGGAGGAAAGGCAGGGTTGACTAGATGGACCATAATGAAAGCACATCTTAGTCTACCTCCCACCCATTTCTTATTCTGTCATCCCCAAACTCAAAGGATTTTTACAGTTCCCATCTCCACAGTGTCTGTACCCTCAACATGTTTCCTTCAGGCTCTTCCATCTGCTCAAAATTTCTAGTCCAATGACAGTGATTTTTTGTTTTTGCTTTGCTGTTGTATATTTCCTTTGTTTTTATTTCTTTTTATTTTTTTCACTACTTCATATCATTTTTGGTGTGAAGAAAGCAGACACGTGTTCGGATCACTACCTTTTTTATCTTTTGCTTGAAAATTAACAGAGTTTTATTTTTTTGTAATTTTTTATTGTTGTTCAAGTACAATTGTCTCCATTTCCCCACCACCACCCTGATCCCACCCCTCATTGTATCAAGTCCCTCCTATTTGCTTCAGACACTTGCCACTAGAGTCAGATGAACCTGGGCCAACCAATCCTACTTGACCACAGACACCAACTCCTCTCAAATACTACATCAGTCTCAGGCTTTACATAGGAATCTTCCCTTAACACAGAAGGACTCTTTTCTTCTACCCTCAGTGAAGACCTCAATTCAGGAGTACAGGCAGCAACAAAGTGGATCCCAATGCACTGTCTCAGAAGGTGAACTTGCTTCACCTTTGCAGGGTACACAGAAGAGACAGTAGGTTAAAGGAACAGTTTCTTCCTTCCTTACCCTGAAGGAGCTCTTATTTCCACAAGGAAAAATTAGGGACAATCCAACAAAACTTCTTGGCAGCCGAGCCTTGCATTGTTGCCAAGAACAGCCTGTGTGCCCAGAGCTGAGTTTGTTTGTTTTTTTTTCTTAATTGAATAAGATGCTCAGGAATGATAATCAAAGTGTTTAAATTTCAGTAAGGGCGCCAAGTGTGAAGAACACTCTGTCTTCCCAAGGACCTTCTCCAGGACCTGGAGACTGTGGGATCTCACTAGCTACCCACCTGCCCCCTCACACACACACACACACACACACACACACACTCACAGAGCTATCCTCTTCGGCCCCTGATCTCATCTAAAATCAGTCCAAATCTTTACTTCTCTTTGCCCCAAACTCATGTGTTGTAGTGCTTTTGTGAATCCCCTGTTGAGCATGTTCACGGACCTCCTAAAAACTATTCAGGAGAAATATATCTGAGGTAACTTTCCATTTCAGGCCAGATCAGCCAATCTCATGCACAAACACTGAACTGCTTAGTTGCTGCAAAAATACACTGAAAAGGAGTTAGTGCTTATATGTTGTTGGTATGCAGCATTATTCAGTTGGCTCTGACTCTTGACAACCCAATGAATGAGTGATGTCCACTCACTCAATGACTATACAATAGGACTATGCAACATGCCTGTAGAGTCATAGATCATCTCTGGAAAGGTTAAGTGTCTAGAGAATGTATTGAATACCTGCATATGCTTTTTCCACTTTTGAAAAGTATACTTTGTCTATTCAAAAGATGTTTTTCAAAAGAGATATTGCCTCCATTAAAACCTTATTAATTCACTTACCTATCATATTCCCTTGTTAAGTTATTAAATCAATTGAATTTTTCCTAATGCTCATGGTTGAACTCAAATTTCTCTATTATTATATGAAATGAAGTACCAGCTCTTCTCCCTCTGCTTTCTCCTGCATCCCAATAAGATGATTCTTTTTCCGAGGCAGTCATTCCTCTATTCTTCTCCCACTTCAAACCCAGAAGAGTGAATGGATGAGAGACAACATGCTTCTGGTCCTCTACCCTGTTCTCTCTGAGCCCAAGCCCTGGATATTTCAGTTCCATTATCATAGAACCCCCCTTTCATTGAGTCACTTCTATTTAAAGAATCCTTCTCTAGCCAACAGACATGTGGAAAAAAATGTTCAATGTCACTAATTGTTGGAGGAATGCAAATTAAAATCACAATGACAGGGACAACTGTAATACCATAATGAATAAAATGCACTTAAAACAATGAACCCTGCTGGCGAGGATGTGGAGAAAAGCGAGCCCTAGTGCACTGCTGGTGGAAATGCAGATTGGTGCAGCCACTGTGGAAAACAGTATGAAGTTCCCTCAAAAAATGAAAAATGGATCAGTTTATAACTCAGTGATTTAATTTCTAGGGATGTATCCAAAGATACAATATACTAATTTGGAAGAATATATGCACCCCTATGTTTATTGCAGTGTTGATGACAATGGCCAAGCTATGGAAGCAACCCAAGTGCCCATCAATAGACAAGTGGGTAAAAAAAGCTGTGGTATATTTACATAATGGAATAGTGCTCAGCTATAAAAAAGAATAAAATCTTACCATTTGCAACAGCATGGATGGACCTAGATAGAGGGTATTATGCTCTGTGAAATAAGTCAGCCAGAGAAAGACAGATACCATATCATTTCACTTATATGTGGAATCTAAAAAGCAAAATAAATGAACAAGCAAAATGGCAACAGATCCATAGATACAGAGAGAGAACTGGTGGTTGCCAGAAGGGAGGGGTGTTGGGGCACTGGGTGGAGGAGATGAAGGGACTAAGAAGCACACATGGATAGTTTCAAAACAGTCACAGGGCAGTAAGTAAAGCATAAGAAATGTAGTCCAATGATATTGTGATAACTGTGTGTTATGCCAGTTGGGGTACCAGAAATATTGAGGGGAACACTACATAAAGTATATGATTGTCTAACCACTAAGCTGTACATCTGAAAGTGATGCATAATAAATTGTTTAAAAGAATCCTTCTTTAGAACTTTTAAGTACACATTCCCAGAGGGTCTATCACTGTCCATTTAGATTTAACTATGTACATAAAACTTGCCAGATTTTTCTTCTCAACTGTTTCCTCTCTGTTTTCCCTGCTCTCAACTCAGGCCTCTGGTCCTATTTATTTTGTTTGATTAGACTTCTTACTCCAGGATTTTCCACATGTATGTTAGTGATATGATTTCTGAAGTCTTCCAAAACCACAAATGCTTTTCATTGATCTGGGAGGAACCCATGTTTTAGGCTGGCCAAATTTTTCTGTCTCTATTATACACATGAGGACACTGGGACTCAAAGAAAAGAAGGTCATCTGTTCAAGGTCACGCAGCTAGGCAGAGGTGGATGACTGACAGTGGGGGTTTCAGACTGTAATTAATAATCAAAACCCTAGGATAAAATAGAACTTAACCCAAGTTCAAGTTTAAAGAATGATACAGGGCTGCAAAGAGGTGGCAGAGCATGTGTTTTCTCATCAGGAGGGCTGCAATGACCCACGTGAGCTTCCAGTTCCAGCCACAATGAGGAGTATGTTTGGCTGCTGGGTACAAGGCTGGTGCAGTGTGCACCATCTCAGTACAGAGAAGCAAGTTCATGTGTGCACACCCAACTTTACACCTTCCTGGTCATGCTAGCTCTTTGATGGGAGGGGAAGGTGTGACTGGTTCCCATCCACAGTGCAGCTGGGTCCATGAATTATAAGCCCTAGAATAAATAATGTCTACATTATATTATAAGTCATACAGAGAATAACTTCTCTGTTTAGGTTTCTCAGGATGTTCTCCTTACCTTACAGAGAAATTGCAACCAGAGAAGGTTCCTCATTTATCATTAGTTCAGGTTACACTTTTGGTAAGAAGTTCAATCCAGGGTCAATTCTTAGGTGTCCATGGCTCCTATATAAGGGAAGGGAATTGGATAGTGTGGGCACAGGGTGTTCAACCATTTCATTCACTCCTTTCTTTGGAGGCACACCCAGGTATGGAGATTAGGTCCTCTGGCTCCTAGCCCAGAACACTTTCTGCAACACCACAAGCACCTAAGGTGAGAAGATGCTGAGAGAGACAAACAGCAGCATCTTCCTCTGAACTATAACTGAATCTTACTGGAGGTCTTTGCATATCGGAACTTTATCTTTGCTACCTATGGTGGTGGGGACTGAAAATGTGCTATCCCTCACTGAAAGTCAGAGAGAAGAGGGTGAAAATGCAGATAACAGGGGTAGAGGGAAGGGCTGGGTGATCCTGGCCCTGAGGACTGCTCCCAGCCCACCCCAGAGGTTGTCGGGAGACCCTAGACAAGGCTTTCTCCCTCCACCCCCGACTCTTTGGATTTTATTGCTTTCCTCTCATGCTCACCACTCTTGAAAACACCTCCCTGACCTGCTTGGGGCTTACATGTTGATGCCAAAAGACAAAACCAAAACAAATCATCACATTTACTATGCATCAAAATGTAGTATAAATTAGGATAAGGGGACAGAAGGTGACAGAGGGGGAGAAGGCAACATGGTACAGAAAGTGCTGGGGGAGGCCATGATGCAAACCTGTTATCTGACAGAGGCCTGAGTAAAGCAGGGAGAGAGTCAGGCACATTCCTGTGGGCAAGGGTCCCAGACTGAGGAACCCCCGGGAAGGGCCCAAGACGGTCACTGGGGCGAACAAAGAAAACGCTTGAAACCCCATTAATATTTTTATCTGAAAATAAGAAATGAAGTGTGTCTGACACTGAGTATATTCATTTTAAAAGGAAAACTATAATTAAAATATGGATATATGGGGTGGATGCTCAATTTGTTAAAAACTGTAGGGGTGGGGAATGAAAAGCTCAGAGATTGGTGCTGCCTAAGGCAGTGATCTTTTGAAAGGCAAGGGTAGGCTTTATCCACGTCTCTATCTTCAGACCTCATCATATTATCTGGAAAAAACTAGGCATCAATGTCCAGTGACCATCTTTTTAATCTCCCCTACTTTATAGCAGAGTCCCTATGCTTTCGTATTTTTATAGCAACTCGACCCAAGCCTTGCAGATAGGTCCCCCATGGAGAACAGGTGAATGAATGGATGAAGGAAGGTTCAGTGTGGGGAGCGGTGATGCACCTGGCCTACAGCATGAAAATGCCACAAGGACAGCCTCTGCACACTAAAGGACTCTGGGCTTGGTGTCTGACGTGAGATAAAATCACCCTTGGAAGCACTGCCCTTGAAAATCTATTTGCCTTGTTTCTTAATCTGTGAAACAGAAATTGAATGAAATAGAAAGCAGATGAAATGAGACAATCCTATGAACAATGCCAGAGCATGATGCCTGGCATATGGTGGACCCTTCCCACAAATTATCTTCCCCTCTACTCTCTTCACCCCCACTCCCCCACAATGCCAGAAATGACTAGCACCAGGCTGGCTTTGCCCTCACAAAGGCTTTTACAAAAACCCCAAGGACCCAGAGTGAAGACACGTTTGGCCAAAGATGGAGGAAGTGGTCCTTAAATGAAAAGAGGATAAATAGGAAAAAAAAAAACAAAAAAAACAACCATGAGCTGTAGCAACTTTGGACTAACATGTGCACCTTCAGGGTGAACTAGACGCAGCATCTCCCACCTGCACCTCTCCAGACCATGCCCACAAGTGCAGTCCCCTCAAGGGCTGGGAAACTCTACGACACCAGATAATCAGAGTGGACAAACTGATACCGTGCTCCCATTGGCCACCAGGAGTGTCAATCCTCACACCGCTTTCTGTCGCCCAGGTCTATCAGACTTATCTTCTGGTGCCATCTTCAGGCCGAACGCAGAACTCCAACCTTCCTAAAGAAGCCTTTGGTCTCAGCGAGTACCTGTAGCCTCGCGCCTGCCATCTGGTGCTATCTTCAGGCCTCGCGCTGGGCGTGGTTTGAGTGTTCACTCCTTAAACGCCTGGGTGGTCCTTGAAGCTGCAAATTAGAGAGCTGGGAACGCTGAGGTAGGGTCACAGAAAGATGTGTGGGGGCAGCGGGGAGCCGTACTGGAAGGTACCCTCCTATGTGTGCCTTCTTTTCTTAGCATCGGTGGGCCACGGGTCTGTATGGGAAGGTTTGGCTGTTGAGGCTTGGGGCTGCCGCAAAGCTGGTTGCTGGAAGTTTAGAGACGCCACCCTCTCAAATAGGGGAAGCTTCTAAGACACGGCGGGGTGACCCGTCTGAACTCATGGAAAGAGAAGAACAAACTGTGGGTGTGTGCCAATAATTCTACTTTTGGCACGTAGAACAAGAGATGTTAACCCAGTCCAACTGGAAAATAAGGAATGAAGCAGATGATGCGCTTAGCGGTGGAAGCCCAGGGAGGGTCAAGAAGGGCCAGAGAGTGTACGTGGGAGGGGAGAACACGGACCCAAAGAAAGCCAGAGAGAGGGGCTTCAGCTCGTGATGATAACGATGCTGGCCATTAACTGAGAAGTATATTTGAAGTAAAGTGAAATTTAAAAGAAAAACAGTTCACAGAGATATTACTCCAGCAGACACAAAAAACAACTGCCCTGCCTCGCAGATCCTGTTTCTTAGGTGACATGTATATATTTTAGCGCCTACTAGATCACTTTTGTCTATTTGTAATGATCCCCCAAACAGCACATCCTTTCTGCTAATCCCAGAGTTCCCCAGTTCCTTGAGCCTAGCTGATGTGAATGCTTCTCTTTCCTCTTCGTTGTCAGTTGATGTCGCTTGAACTAATTAGTGAGATGCCACTTCTCTCATTCCGACGTTAAGAGCAAAGCTGACCCACACAAAGGAGCCAACGGCCTACAGCCGGCTGGGTCAGGACCTACAGGTACAGAGCAGAGCAGCTGTCGTGGCTGTGCTCTGAGAGCTTTGACGCAAACCCACGATGACTTGGCAGTAGTGACAGAACAGGGAGGGTTCAAGGAGGCTGTGGAGCCCCAAGGGAACGTCGCCTTCAGCTGATGTTTATGTGAGCGGTTGAAATTTTTCAAGACCCCTGGGAACACGGTGTTTACCCTGAAAGGCCACCACTGCCCATCCCCTTGGAACCAGGGACCTTGTTAAGTGTATACAGTAAATTGTCTGCATTATATGATAATACAGCAAGAATACACTTGGCCAAGTGGCAGGTGGTGGGGCAATTTTACTGTTGTCAATCCCATAAACTGGGAAAGACCACCACGTGGCTGGGAGAAGTGGGAATGCATCCAACTCAGAGTCAGGGACAAGCCAATGCCTCTGGGAAGTGACTGCTTCGTGAACCCCTGGAAGTCACCATATCAACAGGAGGATTACTGATACACACACTCACATGTGCACACATACACACCATTCATGCAATACACAGCAGCCCCTCCCTCAGACTTCCCCACAGTTAATACAGTCAATACAGACTTTATCTTTCTGTTACTCAACTCAAAGCCCAGGAGTCATCAAGGAGCCCTCTTTCTCGCTCATTTCTGGGAAACCACATCCATAATTATACAACCTAGTGGGCTTGCCCTTCAAAATAAATGCAGAACGAGGCGGCTTCCCACAGCGCCACCACTTTGACATTCTGGGGCCCGGCCAACCACCCTTGGCATCCACCCTTCCCCCACCCCCACACTTGACTGTCCACGCTGTTGCCAATATTTTTTTTTCAAAATATAAACAGGATATGGTATGCCCCTGCTTAAAACTGTTTAGAATACATCTCCCATTTATAATAAAATCCAGAACTTTACTATGGCCTACCAGGTGCTTAGGGCAATGGCATATGCAAGCTCTCCTGAAGGTGTATTTTCCCCCGGGGCAAATTTTCTGTCTGCAGAGACGTCAGGCAGCTTCCTGGGTCGGCACCACCGACAGCTGCCTCTTGCCCATCCTCACGTTCAGTACCTACAGGCTCTACAGGGAAAGACAAAATTTGTTCTGATCTCTGTGTGTGTGCTTACCAGTCCCCTGTACCACTTGAGGATGATTTAAGGAATAGCCAAGCTTGATAAAATTATCAGTTTTTCCTTTTTTCTAATTTTTTTCATACTATTTTTACATTCATGCTCTTAAGGTTTGCTCTGTGCAAACCGCCACCCAGCACCTGGAATGGAGCAGTGACTGTACTTCTCAGTGGGTCACTCACATTAGGTCAAGTTAGGAAAAGCTTTCCCCTCCGTTCCACCTACATCGTCAACTGTCACGCAGACATCTACTTTTCCCTGAGGTAGGAAAGGGGTCGTCACCGTCCTCACGGAGCAAGTCTGTTCTCCCCGCATTTGACCAGCTTTTCAAACACGGCCCCCAGTACCGAAGGGATCTGCCCTCTTCGGGTTCTTCAACCACAAGGTGTTTGTGTGAAGCCCCTGGAGGGCGCGCCTTTGGCCGTCGTTTGGGAGATGCCCGACTCCGGAGTCCTCCCTGGGGACCTTCGAGTTCAGCTTCTAGCAACGCGCCCCCCGGACCCCGGGAGCAGGGGCGCGGGGCTCCTCCTCCGGCTGCCAGAGTCTGTGTGCATCGGCCCCTCGGACAAGCTGACTCGCTTGCCTGCGGGGAAGTGGGGAGGTGAAGCGGGGGTCCCCAGGTCCCAGCAGACCCCACACAGCAAGAGCGGGCTGCTTTCTGCCTGCTGTGGGGCCATTTGACCCCTGGAAGCGGGTGAACCGCACGGAGAAGACAGCACCCGGGGGATCCTGGACACAGCCTCTAGGAGGTCTCTGTACACAGAGCTCCACAGCGGCAACCAGGTCCGGCCAGGATGCTGGTCCCACAGCCGTTGCCCACCCCGCAGCGGCTGAAGGGCAGCGACCGCCGCGCACGAAGCACCGGGGGCGGCGGGGACTGGCCGTGCGCCCCGCCTCTCCAGACTCCCCGCGCGACTCTCCAGTTCGGTGAACCAGCGCTGGGGAAAAGCGCAAAACGTCCGACTCCTCCCACACTCCCCGCCCCGCCCCCCCCTCCCCGAACCCCGCTCAGCTCCTCGGACAGCGGAAGCGGATCCGGCTGGGCAGAGAGGGGTTGGAGGGTCACGACTGCTCGAAGTTTGCCCGGGAAGGTGGATGCCGGCTGAGGACCGACTGTGGGAACCAGCGGATGGGGTGGGAGACAGCGAGACTGTCCGAACCCCGCCTCCCAACTCCCCAGCCCGCCAGTCCTTCCCTGCCACGCTCCTGGCGGCGGCTACCTCGACAACTATTGGCCAGAAGCGGTATCAGGTCCGGAGCGCGGGATTTTCCACTTCTGGCTGGGCGGTAGGTTCACGGGACAGCCCGCTGAGCGCCATCTCTAAAGCTCCTGCCACTCCCAGGACGGCGACCACCGGCACGGTTGGGGCAGATTCTCCGCTTCTGTGAGTGCTTCTCCTGCAGTTGAGTCGGACCCGGAGCTCTTAGGGGGGATTGGCGTGGAGGTTTGGGGGTTGGGGGGACGGAGGGGGAGGCAGCTTCCCATTATGGGAACCCCCTTCAGGCTCCCTGCCTCTAAAGATCAAGACGCTTGCAGACCGTCTAGGCCGCTGCTAACCGTGGAAGAGCCCTGTAGAAATGAACGCGAAAATAACCGTGCTACCAGCAGACGGGTTACCCAGAGACGGGAAAGCTTTGCAACTCTCAGTCCCACCCGCTGCCTGCCCAGCTAGTCGGAGCTAACTTGGTGGCTCTCTCCTGTGCAGCTCCAACAAGAACCGACCTCGGGTTGGCTCTGGATTAGAGTGCACGTGCTGGTTGGGGGCGGGTGCTCAGCAGCCTGCAGGACTGGGAGAAGAAGGACCTGGGGCCTCCCTCCTGTGGGCTGTGTCGGGCAGCACTGCCCAGCTGCCTGCCCAAGACTGCACAGGTTGTATTTCAGTGGCTACTTCTTGTCAGGCGCTATGTACTGGGACGGAGTCGGGTGGGTGGGGTGGGGGCCTGAGAGCGTGGTGGTGGGCTTGATGGAGGCCTAGGGTCAGCCGGGATGGCATATGTGCCCTCTACAACCTAGCTCAGGTCTAGCAGGCCAGGCCAGAGCAGAGAGAAGAGTGGGAATGGAGCGTGGTTAGGGCAGGGCCGGGAAGTAGGGGAGAGTGGAGCAGAAGGGGAAGACAGAGGCAGGGGTGGGTGGGAAGGAGGGAGAAGAGTGCAGACTGAGGAAGAGCCAGATGGAGAGGGAAGTAGTGGGGAGGGATCACAGAGAGAGAGAGAGAGAGAGAGAGAGAGAGAGAGAGAGAGAGAGAGAGAGAGAGAGAGAGAGAGAGAGAGAAGAGATGAAGGGGGAGATGAGACTTAAGGGGAAGCTCTTGCTGGGGCTGGAAATGGACCAAGGACAGGCTGTATATTTCCCTTCAGTGGAGGACATAGGGCCAGCCCTTTAGGTCAGCACAACCTTCACTTCTCCAACCATAATGCTGGGCTTGGACTTGGATAGCTTAGGACACTTCACACTTTGACATAGCACGGTTCAGTCTGGATACCGAAAACCATGTTGGGGAAGTGATGTGGGGTATTTTCTCCACCTTCTGCCCCTCTCCACTGTGATTGCTCTGGTTCATTCCAATGGAGGGCAAAACTCACAATTGTTCTTGCCCACTATATATTTCTTTTTCTGGTCCATGTGTACTAATCACTCCTAAAGCACCTAGGTCTTTTCTCAATTCCATGAGATGAGTCAGTGGCAGCAGACACAGTGAAATCCCACATTCTCTCAGTTTGGGGCCAATAAGTTCCTGCCTTCAAGGACCTTATGCAACATGACCCATCTCCTCTATTATAGATATCTCACTTTTGTTTTCCCAGGGTCTCTGCTGTTTGCAAAGTCTCCCTGTGGTAAGTATATTGATGATAATAATAATACTAACCATAGTAATATTTACTGGGCAACCTGTGCTGTGCCAGGCACTGTTCCAATGACTTTCCAGTCATTATATTCTTTAATCTTCACAACAGTGGAGGCTGAGCTCATCACTGTTTCCACCTTAGAGGAGTGGAGAGTAAGGGACAGTATTAATTAATATGCCCAAGGTCAAGCAGCTAGTAAATGCTAATCTGAAATTTGAAGCCAGGTGGACTTAAAAAATTAACAACGATGTAGCACTTCCATATTCATTTTCTCCTGTAGAACCATTGCCTCAGGGTACAAACAGGAAACTAAGGCTGAGAGAGGCTGAGGTGAGCTTCCTGAGAAGCTCATTGCCAGTAAGTGATGAAGCCAGGGCTCCCGCTGCACAGTGGAACGGTGAAGAGAGGCAGCATAGTCTGCATTGATTTGTTGTTGCCTCAAATTTTAAAATGGTATTTATTAGTGTAATTAACAAATAGCTAAGCTTGAAGCTGGTTATTTGTGCTTTTTAATTTTTTCAATTAACTGCTTACATTCAATATCATTTTGTGTCATTTGCAGGTGCACAGCACAGTAGATAGACAATCATTTACTTTACAAAGTAGTCCCCCCAATAAATCTAGTACTCACCTGCCACCATACACAGGTATATCAATATTATTGGCTATGTTCCCTATTCTTTACTTTATGTCTCTGTGGGTATTTTGTAACTACCAATTGTACTTCTTAATCCCTTCACCTTTTCATCCAGCACCATCAGTCAGTTGGTTCTATGTATTTATGAGTCTGTCTCTGTTTTCTCCATTTATTTTGTTCTTTAGATTCCACACATAAGTGAAATTATATGGTATTTGCCTTTCTCTGACTCTCTTATTTCACTTAGCATAATACTATCTAGGTCCATCCATATTGTCACAAATGGTAAGATTTCATTCTTTTTACAGCTAAGTAATATTTCACTGTGTACATGTACCAAATCTTCTTTAAAGCATAATCTTTAGGTAAGTTCTACTTGACAAGAACTACAGGGGCTGAGCATAAATTAAGCAACAACACGAAGAGGCAAACCAGGAGGTAAACTGTCTGCTAACAACTTTTCTGTTCTTTTCAATGAATCACTTCTTTTCCTAGAACAAAAATAACTTAAGAGATATATAATAAAGACAACTTCTACATCTCAATTAGATCTTATCTGAATAAATTAGCATTGTGATTATGTAAGAAAAAGTCCAAAATTTTTAGAGCTAGAAAGTGTTTATTAGGGTTAAAATGTCATGATAGTTCTAACAGTAAAATAATCTAGTAACATAAAAATATGATGCAGATTTGCAAAAAAACTAGCAATTATTGTTCCTATGTGATAGGTACATGTAGGCTCATTATGTTACTCTCTTTCTCTCTCTCTGTCTTTTTTTCCCCATAATAAAAACTCATTAAAAGTATACTCTCTGGGCTTTGTGACCTTGAGTACCTGTAAATACCTTAACGTCTCTGGGTGTTCAAGTTCTTTCCTAATAAAATGAGACTAATCACACCTACCTCACAGGGTTGTAAGAATTATACAAGGTAGTTTATGAAAAGCATGTGGAACAGGGCATAGTGCACCATATGCATATGCCATTCATTCATTGACTGTATCTTTTTAAGTGTGTCTTTATTGAGGGCTTGCCACAAGACAGGCATGCATTACATGTTGAGATACCGAAGACAGGAGGTTGCTGTCTTCATTCTAGCGTGTTTGCCACTGGTGAAGATTTCACTCTTTTGCTTCATTGTTCATTGTCCTCTAGGGGGACATCAGGAAAAATACAGAAGGGAATATACCTCTTTAAACAAACAAAAAATCTAAAGCAGCAACTAACGTTCCTATCTTCCCAGTCAAACTCCCATTGTAAGTTGACTTTATCCCTATGTTGTTTTTTTGCTGTTCATTTCCCTGCAATTATACCATCCTCGTGTCATCTCCAACTTAAGTGGAGGCCATAATTTAATATCAGTGGAACCAGAACACACTTTTTAATTCTCCAACAGCAAACCCTCCTGAAGGGTATTTATGCCTTCCCTTGAATTCCATCTCTGCCATGTCACTCTGGCCATGAAGAGCTCACCTGCCTTCTCTGAGTTGTACTTTCCCCACCTGCAAAAGCAGGTGTACCTATTTTGCCTGGTATCTGTGGGAATTGGCAATTAGAGATAATTTTTGTATCGTACCCAGTATAGTTCCCCATCATGGGGAGCTTTTATTATGGAAGTGATTAGAGTTGGTGGATAAACTGTCTACTTGATAGGTTAACATCTCTGAGGAGGGCATGGCTGGAGCTGAAGGGAAAGGTGGGACATGGGGTCCCCGTTAATCTTATCCTCTGTACAGTGAATGGTAGCTGCGAAGATACTGCTCTAACTTGAACCTTTTTAGTGTTTCAGCTGAACTGCCCACTCATCTTCAAGCCATCATGAGCTGTCAGAAACGCAGGTCACAGAAGGTCTCCTTGGATACAAAGAGAAATATGAAAATTGAGGACTATTTTCCTCAGGTACAATATCTTTGTAAATAGTGTTTACAGAATGTATAAATACTAGACTTAGCCATCCTTGACACTGGGCTGCATAATCCTCCTGTCCAGAAATTATCTCATTGAATGAAGTGGATACTACATAAAAGTTAAAACCTTTCTGGTTCATGTTTATTCTTTCCGTTTTCATGGGTAGTGGTGAGGAGGAGTTTTAATAAAAATCCTAGCCATAGCAAATCAGCCTTTAACAAAAACCTATTGTAACACTTCCCAAACAACAACAAAAAATCAGATATAATGTACAGTAAAATATGGGGTGAAAACAAAATTAAAGTTATTTCATAGCTTGACACTCTATACAATACCTTGCAAATGTGGCTGATCTATTTGATAATGACGATACAATTGTGTAAGGCTCTACAATTTATGAAACAATTTTTAACATATTTATTCTTGGTATAAGCTTATTAGGCAGGCAGGCAAGATTTTCTCATCCTTAATTTGGTTTATAAAGATAGGAGAGAAGTGATTTGTTCTTAAGGCCATAGTGGGATGGAGACTTGGAGTTAAGTTTGCTGACCTTCAGTGAGGGTGCTTTCTACTAACTGGGCTCTGTTGTTACATCGAACCATGGAATCCCGTCCTGAGTCTAAAACGCTCCTTGTGTTTATTAAGAAAAAGAAAGGCTGAGAGATGATGAGCAACTGAGAATGCAACTTAAGAACCCTTTAAGTTTTGTTCTGATTCTAATTAGAACATCCAAGTAGGAAGAAAAGCCCAGCCAAGCCTAGTTCTGCTTTTCCCTGTCCCACTGCATGGCAGTGCAAGCCAGTATCATGGAGAACCGATTCCAGGTCCCCTTTTAGGAAGTGTCTGTATCTTCCCCAGAATCCTTGGAAGAGTCGGAAGTCCCTCAGAGTGTTCTGCAGGGCCATATGACAAGGATGTTTGTAGCAGCAATAGGCTGAAGAGGATGCCCTTTGCGAGTGTGGATGTGTGTCCGGAATAAACGTACATTACCTTATGTTTCTTCTCCTGTATCTAGAGTATTAGTACCATTACAAAGAAGGAAAATAAAAGTTAACCTACTAATGTGCTGATCATGGTGCTAGGCATTGTCACACATGAGGTGACACTCAATCTTTACAACAACCCTGGCGTTGTTATTCCCCTTACCAGCAAGTGGCATCTCTCACCACCCATGCCATGATGACTCTGACTTGGCAAAAATGTATCTTTTGGACGTAGGAATCAGATGCTCTTAATTGTTTATTGAATTTTTGCCATTTAACTAATCCTCCTCATGTAATTCCTCTCCCATCCCCCAGCCCTGGTTTTTAAGACAATGCCCTATAAAGACAGGAATTTACGAAATGGCAAAAAATGTTGGACTGTATTGGAGTTCTCATACTCACGTCATTACCTGGTTGTTATGTAACCCTAAGAAAGGCACTTACAGGAGAAACTTTCTGTACCTCAGTTTCTCCATTAAAAGGACAGAAAGGCCACATTTGTTGCTCCTCATTTCATAGGAGTTTGGAATTAATTGATATAATGGGGGAAATAATTTGAGTTCTTTGAGTTCACAATTTGAGTGTCACAATTTTTGGTGTAACCCACCACTGTGGTCAGAAATAGTAAAAATCGTGCAGCTGCTACTAGTAAACAAGACCTGGGAGAACACTGAGAACTGGCAGACTTTTAAGCATCTCTGTTTTTGATGCACATACAAAACAATTGCTTTCCCTCTTGTTTCTCATAAAGATGTACAAGTCTAGCAGTATTAAAAGCTTATCTAACTGATGGGACAGGAAACTCACATTATATTTTGTCTCTCAACTCAAACTCTGATTTAATTCTATTCATTGGGGTTTTGCAGATTGGTTCTGAGTTTCCTATAGAAATTTTCGAGTTGCATTAATTGATTTACTGTCTTTAATATTTCTTTTTAGGTCAATAAAGAACAACAGGATAATTCCAGTGTTCCTCAAATGAAGAATGGCACCAGGAGAAGCCCAAAAGATATAACTAATACCCAGGCTCAAGGACGAAAAGACCAGGCTATATCCCAAAATAAGGTATTTTACATTACCTTAGATGTACCTCACAAGAGAAACAAAAAAATGAAATATCAGATCACATGTAATGAGAGGCATACCTTATCAACAGCACTGGGCACTCTTCAGGTTGTCAAAAAAGAGGGAAACTCAGCAAGGCAAAGAGATGCTGCTGCAGGGCATGGAAGGAATTGAAGGCTACCTAAACCTTGGGATGCCCCTCAGTTGCTTGCCTGAAAATTGCCGCCTGGCAAATTACATTTTTAAAGTAAAAGTTATGGTACTTTATTATCGCTGATTTTGGTGTTTTAAGAACAATTTTTGGTGCAACCCATCATTGTGGTCACAAATAGTAAAAATTGTACAGCTGAAACTAATAAACAATACCTGACAGAACACTGTGAGAACTTAGAACTGGCAGACTTTTAAGCATCTCTATTTTGATGCACCTACAAAACAGTTGCTTTTCCTCTTCTTTCTCATAAAAATGTACAAGTGTAGCAGTATTAAAAGCTAATCTAACTGATGGGACAGGAAACTCACATTATATTTTGTCTCTCAACTCAAACTCTGATTTAATTCTATTCATTGGGGTTTTGCAGATTAGTTCTGAGTTTCCTATAGAAATTTTCTTTTTTTTAAAATTTTATTTATTTTTAGAGAGGGAAGGGAGGGAGATAGAGAGAAAGAGAGAGAAACATCAATGTGCAGTTGCTGGGGGTCATGGCCTGCAACCCAGGTATGTACCCTGACTGGGAATCGAACCTGCGACACTTTGGTTCACACCCCACGCTCAATCCACTGAGCTACACCACCCAGGGCTGAAATTTTCTAGTTGCATTAATTTATTTACCGTCTTTAACGTTTCCTTTTAGGTCAATAAAGAACAACAGGGTAATTCCAGTGTTGCTCAAATGAAGAACGGCTCCAGGAGAAGCCCACAAGATATGAATAATATGCAGGTTCAAGGACCCAAAGGCCAGGTTATATCCACAAATAAGGTATTTTACATCACCTTGGATGTACACCACAGGAGAAACAAAAAAATGAAACACATGGTCATAGGTAACGAGAGGGATAGCTTATCCACTGCACTTGACACTGTTAAGGCTGTCAAAGAAGAGAGGGAAACTCAGCAAGGCAAAGAGATGCTGGTGCAGGGCATGGAAGGGATTGAAGGCTACCTAAACCTTGGAATGCCCCTCAGTTGTTTGCCTGAAAATTGCCACCTGGTAATTACATTTGCCCAGAATAAAAGTGAGCAGAATGAAGAGAACCAGATATTTGGTCGGCATGACAAGGCATCTACTGACTGTGTCAAATTCTTTATCAACCCAATTGGAAAGACAAGGAAAAAGATTGTCAAACGCGGGGAACTTCACAAAGAAGGGGTCAGACTCTGTGTCTATGCTTTCAAAGGAGAAACCATCAAGGAAGCTGTGTGCAAGGATGGCAGATTTTTTTCCTTTCTGGAGAACGATGATTGGAGACTCATTTTAAACCTGGACTCCGTTGTAGAAAACACACAGTGCGTTGATGACCTAGAGGGCAAGCTCTTCCAGGTTGAGGTTGAGAAAAGGAGGGCGTCTAGGGCAGCAGCCACTCAGAGCCGTGATTTGGCAACCACTCAGAATTGTGGTGTGGCAACCACTCAGAATTGTGATTTGACAACCACTCAGAATCCTGAGTTGGAGGAAAGAAACACCTCTGTGTTGAAAGGAGAAAGTGTGGCCCAGTACCCTAGTTTGAAAATAGAAATGGAAAAAATTATAGAAACCCTCAAGCAAAAGATTAAAAATAGACAGGGGAAGAAATTATATCTTGCTCATAAAACATACTTTGGGAAACTGACAAAAAACGCTACTCTGGTTAAAATCACCAAACTTCTTTCTCGTCTCAGTGACTCAGTTGGGTACTTGTCATGGGACAACAATGGAATTCGGGGTTGTGCCACCTGCTTTGTTTTTAGAGGGTTGTTCATTTTCACTTGTTGGCATGTAATCCATGACATTGTGGGAAAAGGAATAGAGCCAAGCAAGTGGGCAGACATAATTGGCCAATGCGTGAGGGTGACATTTGGTTACGAAGACAGCCAAGAAAGAGGGGACTACTTTTTTGTCAAACCTTGGTTTGAGATATCTGATGAATCTCTTGATTATGCTGTTCTGGAACTGAAGGAAAATGGACGACCAGTACCTTCGGGACTTTATAATGGAATTGGTCCTGTGCCCCTTAGTGGGTTGATATATATTATTGGCCATCCAGATAGAGAGGCAAAGTCTATTGATGGTTGTGCTATAGTCCCTCAGAGCCAGCGAGTAGAAAAATATCAGCAACATCTTCCGCCTCAGGATTCCAATGAGCATATGCAGGGTTTCGATGAGCATATGGAGTTCATCCGTATGCTCACTCAAAGAAGTTTCGAGGAAATGGCTCCCAGAACTGATGTGATTACCTATGACACCAGTTTTTACTTTGGGTCATCTGGTTCGCCAGTATTTGATTCATACGGTTCATTGGTGGCCATGCACAGTGCTGGCTTCCGTAATTACTACCATTCTGAATTTTCCAGTATCATTGAGTTTGGCCCTACTATGGAATCCATCCTCCATGATATTAAACAAAAGCATAGAGCCTGGT
The DNA here is from genome assembly GCF_019186645.2 of Phyllostomus hastatus. NCBI lineage: Eukaryota > Metazoa > Chordata > Mammalia > Chiroptera > Phyllostomidae > Phyllostomus > Phyllostomus hastatus. Next base: position 7,924,461 of record NW_025334005.1, on the reverse strand, counting down.
ATGAACGTACATGCATAACTCAGCAAGAGGTAGAAATGGTGAGTGATGAGGATTGAGGACAGTGAGAATTCCATCTATTTCCAAGCTGTCAGGAAATTAGCTATAGAAATGTTATTCGACAGGCTGTGATGATAGTTTTGTAAATTTAAAGGTGCTTATTGCTCCCTGCCGACATGGCTCACTTGGTTGGTCCTTGTGGCACAGAGGGAAAGGTGGCTGGGTAGATTTCTGGCCACAGCACACGCCTTGGTTGTGGGCTCAACCCCTGGTTGGGGCATGTGATAGATTTCTCTCTCTCTCTCTCCCTCCCTTCCCCTATCTCTAAAAAATAAATAAATAAATAAGTAAACAAACAAATAAATAAATAAATAAAATCTTTAAAAAATTGTTGATATCATCAATAATAACAAATACTATTGACCACTTCTTTGCACTTTCTAAGTGCATTTTTTCTAAGCTCATGTATAAACTAGTTCTAACAGCTTTATAAGGTGGATTGTTATCTCTGTTTTGTTTTATTTTTTAAAGACTTATTTTTAGAGAGAGTTTGCTTTTTCCAGAATGCGATGTAATCACATAGTATATAGCTTTTTTCTGATTGACTTCTTTTACTTAGCAATATGCAGGTGAAGTGCTTCTGCGTCTTTTTACGGTTTGATAGCTCACCTCTTTGTATTACTGAATAATATCCTGTTATATTGGTATACCACTACTTTTTTGTTCATTCATCTTTTGGGAGAGCTCTTACTTGCTTCTAGTTTTCAGTGATTATAAATAAATTTGTTATAAGCATTTGTGTACAAATTTTTGAATAAACATATGTTTTCAATTCAGTTGGGTAAATACCAAGAAGGGTAATTACTGGACTGTGTGGTACAGTCATGTTTAAGTTCATAAGTATTGTACCTGCTGAACTGCGTTCTAATGGTGCTACACCATTTTGCATTTTCACAAGCACTGAGGGAGAGTTTATATTCATTCACATTCTCACCAGCATTTGGTATTGTAACTTTTTTGGACTGTGAACTATTAATACTGTTGAAATGAATAATATTCTTCAAGGGATTATAAGATTAATTCATTAAATTGGAGCTGTCCTCAATTTAACATACATAAGTATAGTTACAATATCAGTCTATATTCTGTCAGGAGAGTAAAAATTACTATCAGTACTACAAGAATGTGGTGTTTGATTAGGATTAGGGGTCAGATGAGTGGGAGGAGCAGGGGAAGAGAAGATCTCTAAGGCTGCAGCCAGAGGAGTGAAGTAGCTGATTGACATGGGGAAGTCTGAGATGGTCCCACCTCTTGTCACCATGATGGCAAAGTAGTCACTCACAGAGAGGTTGCAAAATTGCCACATCAGACACAATTTACAAGTGTGAGCTTGTGTAGATATTACACAATCCTCTCACTTCCATGATTATCCAAAAAAAAGCCTAATACTTCATTTTCACCTTCCCAGTTTCTTCAGAGTTATTCTCATTGATAAATGCTGACCTTTAACACACAGGGATTCTAGGAAAAAGTAGTTCTCAGCTTTATAAGGAAGTGGTGTTGGCTAGATTTTATATATATATATATATATATATATATATATGTATGTATGTATATATACTAACACACTATATGCACATGTACACAAAGATTGTTAGTGAAGTTGCAATGCAGTTTTTATCATGAAATGTATGTCACAACTTTGATTACTAACTGCAAAATATCGGCATATTCCTATTGCTATTATTATGCTATATATAAATCCTATCACCAGGTGTTTTTTGTTCAGATGAAATAATCTAACACAGAGAAGTATCAAGTTAATAAATCAGGCTAAAATTTGACACAGGTAGAAAAAGAAAACATTTTCTTCCTGTTTCCTTTTGACCTTTCATACTGCCCACCTCTTTTCTGTCCTTGCTTATTTCCACTTGGGAATTCCAGATGAGCTCAGAAAGGCATTAAACATGGCCTTTTTTTTGACATCAATACTTTATTTCTTTCCCAAAGCATTAGTTTTTGTGTGTGTCCCGCCAAAAACGTATGTCCAAGTCCTAGCTGTCTGTTACCTGTGAATGTGAATTTGACTTTGTCAGAGATCAAGTCTTTGCAGATGTGATTAAGTTAAAGATCTCTAGATGAGATCATTGGGATTTCTGATGGGCCCTAAATCCAATGACTTGTGTCCTCCTGAGGGATGGAAGAGGGAGGTTTGACCCAAGAAGAAGGCCTTGTGGGGGGAAGAAAAGAAGACATGAATATGTCTCAGGGAGGTGGGCCAAAGGGAGAGGAGAAAGAAAACCAAGAAGCCCACCAGCTCCCCTCCAGGCTGGAACCCATTTTTGAAGCCAGTGTCTCATTTAGATCCACCCTCCCTTCTTACATAGCAAGAGCCAACCTTGTCACTTGTTTGCCAGCCTTCAGATCTCTCCAGTCCTTTCACTTCCTCTACTAAACTTCTGAACGCTGTCCAGAGCTCTCAATGCAAAGATGCCGGAGTCTGTGAACAGGGAATGGGACTCTGTCTCCATTGCATGGCACAGGCCTTTGGGAATCTAAGACCTGAGGTGTCACCAGGGCAAGACATATGGGAAGGGGCACGAAGCTTCCTACAATCTCCAGGGGCTCCACTCTCCCAGCGCCTCCCCATTGCTCAACAACTGATCTTGCTGTTTGATGGCAATTACTATTGAGGAGCTTTAGGTGAGCTAAAACATGAAAGTTCATTTGGTTGAACCCATGGAATATTAGGAAAAATAATGAGCCCCGGCCATGTGACTCAGTTGGTTGGAGGGTCATCCTGTGCTCTGAATAGTTGTGGTTTGATCCCTGGGCAGGGCACACACCTAACATGAACCTTCAATCCGACGTAGTGGTGTGGACTGAAGGCAACCAATCAGTGTTTCTCAGTTCCATCCATGTGTCTCTTTTCTCTCTCTCTCTCTCTTCCTCTCTCTCTAAAACTCAACAAACATATCCTCCAGTGAAGATTTAACAATGAAAATATGTCATTAATTTAGAGTATCTCTAGTTGCTTTAGTAAAGTGTAATGAATACACTTTCTTAATTAGAAAACTTAATTAGAAAAGCTAAAACAAAGAAGTTTATTTGGTTGAACCCAAAGCACCACAGCCACTCAAAACCAAAAAATAAAAGCATGTAGTCCCTCTCATCTACCTCCTCACCCTTCCCCTGATCCCTTTTACCCCCTTCACCAAAGGCTCCGCTGCTTTTAGAGAACGATCATTGAGATGGAGCTGAGATCTCTCTGCCCCCAAGAAATCCAAAGGCCATCCACTGTTGTGTGAACACTGGAGGGAAGGAATCCAACTTGGTCCAGTTGACTCCAGGTGCCCAAGTTACCTTCCTTCTCTATTCCAGAAATGGAAAAGACTCTGGGCAGAGGAGTGGTCAGACACCAAGAACTGAGGGACGGAGCTGAGGCATTGGGGTGGGGGTTGGCGCAGAAAGGGGTCCTGGATCTGGGGGCTTACCAGACACTGAGAGGCACCTGGGAGAGGACCTAACACTGTGCCTAGATGCCAACCTTGGAAAAACAGGACAAGGTCGGGAGAAAGACTGGCGTGATCTGTCACATGGGGCTCAGTGGACAGTCGTGGGCATGATGTGCTCTGTGCCAGCACTTCTCTCTCATAAGTGCCAGAGGGGATTCTCCTATTCAGGAACTGCTTCATGTGGAACATACACATTGTCCCCATACCATTTCCCTGTCCCCTCTGAGTATTCCAGCAAAAATAATATAGAATCCCAAAAGAAGAAAGGGAAATCCCAGCTTGGGTTAAACACTGAAAGGCCACCAGCCACGCAGAGGCCATTTCCTGGTGCACACTGCCACCTGCTGGATGCAGCCTCCAGGGCACCCCTTCCAAACAGAGGCAGCCCTTACTAACCTGCTGCTAAACTGTGTTGAAACTGATGGCTCCACCCAAGGGGGTGTCTTCCATCTGGCATTCCTCTTTGGGGATGGTTCAACTCAGACTCATTGACTTAAGAAGGAAGGATACAAAATGCCTTGGTAGTGAAATGCAAACGGTATGTGTGTGTATATTCAGGAGCTCAGCCAGCCTGGCCTTGGTATCCTCTTGGATTTTACATGAAGACTTGCCTTTCTGGGAGAAATGTTATCCCCTACTTTATCATCTGGATTTTGTTCTTCTCCTCTAGACAGGGCTCACCCTGTCGTCTGATAGGCAGAGTGATGTAAGGCCACCCTGACTCAGCCAGGGACGGAAGTGACTAGAGGCTGAGTCATAGAAGGTTTAAGCTTTGTCTACCTCTGGTTGCTCCACATCTTGAGTTCAGCCTTCTGAGGGTCCCAACAAAGAGCCTGGGACATTTACTAGCACCCTTTCCCTTACCCAGCCCTGCACTCCAATTTTTACCTTGTCAGCACTCTGCCCCACTCTTCACGGACTCACCAGGGTGGAGGGGGGCAGGGAGCAGGACATGAAAGGTAGTGAAGTCCTTAAGGGTCTAAAGAATATAGGGATAATGGACTTCCGGCCAAGATGGAGTCATATGTAGACACACTGTGTCTCCTCACACAACCAAAATAAGGACAACAAAAATTTAGAAACCGGGACTGACAGAAAATTGAACTGTACCGAAGTCCGACAACCAATGAGTTAAAGTAGACACATTCATCCAGACCAGTAGGAAGTACAGAGTCAGGTGGCCCAGAGAGGGGCTACAAAAAAAAAAGTGGTGGCTTGCTGACCCCAGTTGTTCAAGGCAGCAGCTGACAGACCCTGGTGCTCAGGCAGTGGCTGGCAGACCCAGGGCATGGGGTAGCAACGGGCAGACCCAGCAAAGCGCACAAGGTGGCTAGTTGACCAGGTGGTCATACATTCGCTGGCTGATAAACCAGGTGAAACTGGGGATTGAGACAGACCTCCTAAGCCAGGGCTCCAGCAATGGGAAATAAAGCCTCAAAACACTGATTGCAAACACCTGTGGGGGTTGAGGTGCTGAGAGAGACTCCCAGCCTCACAGGAGAGTTCCTTGGAGAGACTCACAGGGTCCAGAATGTACATAAGCCCACCCTCCCAGGAATCAGTACCAGAGGGGCCCAGTTTTTTGGTGGAAGCGGCAGAAGGGACTGGAATCTGACAGAGGGCGAACCTCTGTACCTTTCCCAACAAGCGCCATTGTTCCCTCTCTGACCCCTGCCCCACAAACAGTGTCACAACACAGTGACTGGATTGACCCACCCTCGTGAACACCTAAGGCTATGCCCCTCACTACGTAACAGGCGCAACAAGACAAAAAAAATGGCCCAAATGGAAGAACAGATCAAAGCTCCAGAAAAAATACAAGATAGGTTGTATAGGTAGCCAACATATCATATGCACAGTACAAAACACTGGTGATCAGGATGCTCACAGATTGGTTGAATTTGGTTGCAAATTAGGTGAAAAAAATGAAGGCTACACTAAGTGAAATAAAGGAAAATGTACAGGGAATCAATAGTGATGGGAAGGAAACTGGGACTCAAATCAATGGAATGGACTAGAAGGAAGAAAGAAACAATCAAACAGAAAAGAACGAAGAAACAAGAATTCAAAACAAATGAGGAGAGGCTTAGAAACCTCCAGGACATCTTTAAACATTCCAACATCCAAATTATAGGGGTACCAGAAGGGAAAGAAGAAGAGCAACAAATTGAAAACTTATTTGAACAAATAATAAAGGAAAACTTCCCCAATCTGGCAAAGGAAAGAGACTTCCAGGAAGTCCAGGAAGCTCAGAGTCCCAAAGAAGTTGGACCCAAGGAGGAACACACCAAGGCACATCAGAGTTACATTATCCAAGATTAAAATGAAGGAGAGCATCCTAGAAGCAGCAAGTGGATAAGGAGACAGTCACCTACAAAGAAGTTCCCATCAAAATGTCAGCTGATTTCTCAAAGGAGACCTTACAGGCAAGAAGGGGCTGGAAAGAAGTATTCCCAGTCATGAAAGGCAAGGACCTACATCCCAGATTGCTCTACCCAGCAAAGCTTTCATTTAGAATGGAAGGGCAGAAAAAGTGCTTCTCAGATAAGGTCAAGTTAAAGGAGTTCATCATCACCACGCCCTTATTATACGAAAAGTTAAAGGGACTTATCTAAGAAAAAAGAAGATAAAAAAACAGGTACAATAAAATGACAGCAAACTCACAATGATTAACAACTACACCTAAAACAAAAACAAACAACTAGAACAGGAACAGAACCACAGAAATGGAGATCACATGGAGGGTTAGTAACAGTGGAGTGGGAGGAAGATAGGAGGGGAAAGGTACAGAGAATAAGTAGCATGTATTGTAGGTAGAAAATAGACAGGGGGAGGGCAAGAATAGTATGGGAAATGTAGAAGTTAAAGAACTTATAAGTATGACCCATGGAACTAAAGGGGGGGAATGTGGGTGGGAGAGGGTGTGCAGGGTGGAGGGGAGTGAAGGGGGGAATAGGATGACTGTAATAGCATAGTAAGTAAAACATTTTTTTAAAAAAAATTTTTTAAAAATAATAATAAACGTCTGCTTTGTGAAAGGCACTGTTAGGGAATGGAGTCCCAGTGCCACACAATGTAGAGTACATTGCCTCCAGGCAAGGCTGGAGGAAGTCCTGCGAGTCTAAGCACTGGGACTCTAAGGCACTTCTCACCACCCCTGGGCCCTGTGGCATCTGCAGCACGCCAGAAGTCACAAGCACCTGTTCTTGAGAGAGAGAGAGAGACAGAGAGACAGAGAGACAGAGAGACAGAGAGACAGGGAGTGAGAGAGAGAAATAATAAATGAAAAGACAAGCCACAAACTGAGATAAAATATTTGTGAAAGACACATCTAATAAAGGACTGTTGTCTAAAGTATACAAAGATCTTTTAAAAACTCAACAATAAGAAAGCAAACACCCTACTTAAAAAAAGGTGGGCTGAAGAACCTTAACAGGCATTTTTATCAAAGACAGTTAGCAAATAAGCAGGTGAAAAGGTGCTCAATGTCATATGTCCTTAGAAAACTGCAACTTAAAACAGCAGTGAGATACCGCTCCCTGTGTTCTGTGAGGTCCACGTCAAAACCCACAGAATGAACAACACCAAGAGTGAACTTAATGTAGAATATGGACTTTAGATAATAATAACAGATTAATATTGGCTCACCAATTGTACCACATTAACATAAGAGGTGACATCCTCTATGATTCCATATACATAACATTCTTGAATTGGCAAAATTACAGACATGAAGAACATATTAATGATGGCCAGGAGTTAAGGGTAGGGAGGTAGTGGGGAGAATTGGGCGCAGCTATAAAAGGGCAACATTGTGGACCCTTGTGGTGATAGAAAGTATACTGCATACACTTGTATATAAAATGGATATTGCATAATATACATTTACATGTATATAACATATACAAATACGTTTGAGGACATCACCCACATAAGTGCTTCTGAAACAGGAAATGATACTGTATGCATTAACTATGCAAAAAGTGCCTTGTTGTACCAGGTGACTGCTCAACAGACTATACATTTAATGTCACTGGGGTCATAGACAAACGTAAATAGTAACAGTGCTAATATTTACTGAGAAGAGACTGTGTACCTGGGATATACATTTTACTTCCTGTGGATTATCTTATTTAACATTTAATGCAACTCTCTGCAAGAAATATTATTACTGTCCCTCTTTCACAAATGAAGAAAGTGACACTGAACTTTATAAAAGTAACAAAAGTCATGGACTTCAGAGCAAGGATTTTTGCACCCAGTCCATCAGGACCCAGCTTTGATGAGCTCTCTCTTTTACTAAAAAATAGGCAAAATGGTAATATTAAGTCGAGGTAGACACAAGTGGTTTTAGGGAGCAGAGAGAAGAATGCTTATTTGTTTCTATATGAATATGCACATTGTTTGCACTTGAATATGTTTACCTGTTCATATATCTAGCCAATCTTGTGATTTATCAAGCATTTTATTATATTCCCTTAGTTTTCTTAAAACTGTGTACACATAGAAACTAAACAGATACTAATGGAAATTTTTGAAAGGGGATGTTTCAAATGTCCAAATGATGCATTCACTATGTCCAGCTGTACTAGTAAGGGAACAAATATAGACAGGTTTTTAAAACAGTCAAATTAGATGACAGTTCATCTATCCATCAGCAAACACTTCTAATACTACTGCTGAGATGCTTTAGAGAGTCAGCCACACAGTCCATCTTATTCGACAGTGGGGCAGATTGATGTGACTTATCTGGACAGCAGCTTGGCCGTGCATTTGTTGTGAAATACATTTACAATCTTTATCTCAGTATTTCCACTGCTGGGAATCTGGCCTAGGGACATAATCAGATGGACAGACAGAAATGTTTTCAGTGTAGAAATGTTTGTCATATTACAGTACTTAAAACACTGGAGACAGTCTACATATCCAGAAATGGAAGAATGGATTAAAAGTTACTGCACACTAAAATATAATATGCCCCATCAAAATCTGTTTTCAAAGGTTGTGTGATGACTTGAGAAAGCAATGGTGGATTGCTCAGTGACAAACACACTCTTAACCTAATATAATGCAAGTAACTTAAGATTTCTATCTGCATATCAAGACTTTGAAGTAAAAAGATAGTGCAGAATGGTTATTTCTGATGCTGGACTAATGATTTATACTTTTCTCCATTATTCATTAGCCATCATATTATCTAGTTTGCATGCAGAATATCTATTACTTTTCCAATTATAAAACATGAAACATCATTATTGAGGGTGATTCTTATGGAAAGTTTCATCTTTCCTTTGTGAAGGTTATTGTCACAAAGCAGACATGTTCCGGCACAACTGTTGGTCCTTCTCCATGTGACACGGGCAAGGGCAGCGGCACTGTTCAATGTGAAGTCAGTGGGCATGAAGCATCCCTTAAAATTCGGAACCCAGATGTGAGCAGGAGTGACAAGTGTTCTTTCTGCTTTACTTTCAAAAAATGTTTTGGGAAAAGAGACCATAGAGGGTTTAGAGCATGTGGTGAACTCAATGGGAGTATTTACTCAGCTCCGAGAGCTAATGAAAATGTCTTCAAAAGGATAGAGAATTGTTTCAATGAGAACATTTTTGCCTATGTACAGGAAGCAATAGAAGGATATATCAATTTAGGAATGCCTCTCAAGTGCCTACCAGGAGGTTCTAAACTTGAAATATCAGTTGGTCAGAGAAAGGGGAACCAGAAGAGAGGTGATCAGATACTACGCCACTATGAACATCCCAGCATCAAGTGTGTTCTTTTTCACATTGTGGCTATTGGGAAGAGGATAAAGACAATTGTTAATGACCTGGCACTTCATGAAAAGGCAAGTACACTTTGTGTCTATGCCTTGAAGGGTGAGACTCTCAGAGAAGCCCTGTGCAAAGATGGCTGATTTCGGTCTGACCTGGATGAATTTGAGTGGAAACTAATAGAAAATCATACCAACATTCATGGAAAACAGTCCACAGTGGAGGAAGTAGCTGGAAAAACTTTAGAACTGGACATTTCTAACAAGTCATCAGTCAGGAATCGTACCCGCCTAAAAATTGAACAGAAGAATGACAATGCCACAGGAGAAATCAGTCCCTACGATGTGATGTTAAGGCAGAATCAGGTCCCCCAGCCAGGGAACGATGGAGAGTCTGAAGGTGTAGAACACGACCAAGAACACGTTCTGCCACCTCGAAGTCTAGAGAATGATTTGGAAGATAAAAAACACCAGCCCATTTCCAGAATCAAAAGGTGTTACAGTGAGAGCAACAGAAAATGTGGGGAACAAAGTTCAGGTGCTTGGGAAAGGCCCCGTCTGCGTATGGAATGTGCAATTAACTGGGATATGCAGGGGGAGGCAGCTCAGCACTGGCTAAAGAACTGCACAGTGTTGAGTGAAGTTATTATAGACCGCAATCCTCATTTTAGTGAGGAAGCACTCTGGATAGAAAGTATTTTGAGGAGGAACAGAAGAGAACCGAACTGCTGCCATCCCAACAATTCAAAATATATAAAAATTCTTTGCCTGAGTAACTAAACATTCTATGTGGTTGCAACCTGTGAACATCTTACTCGACTTAGTAAGTCAGCTGGGTTTGTGAGATGGGATAATAATGGCAACACAGGCAACACTACTTGCTTCGTCTTCAATGATGGTTATATCTTCACTTGTCGACATATTGTACATATGATGGTTGGAGAAGACACACATCCAAGTCTGTAGCCAAATATAATAAGCAAATGTGCAAAAAGTAACCTTCACTTGCAAAGAATTCTGTCCCCCTGCTGAGAAATGGTTTTCCCTTGAATCAGGTGTTGAAGTGTCTGCTGGAGATCTAGATTATGCCATTTTAAAACTAAGAGAAAATGGAAATGGATTTCCTCCAGGACTAGTTGGCCACATTTCCTCTCTGCCACCTAGTGATTTGATTTATATAATCGGTCACCCAGAAGGCCAGAGGAAGGAAATAGATGGGTGTGCTGTGATTCCTCTACAAGAGCGTGAAGGGAGGTACTCCCAGCTCCATCAACATCAGGTGGCGAGACTGCAAGCTGCCACTCAGGATGTTTGCTCCATGTTCACCCCAAGAAGTTTCCCACCAGAGGCTTACAGCACTGACATACTTAATTATGATACTTGCTTTATGACTGGGTTCTCTGGCTCCCCAGTGTTTAATGCAGATGGCAAAGTGGTTGCTCTGCACTCCTTTGGGCAGTTTTATGAAAGTGAGGGTAAGGAGCATGCCTTCATTGAATTTGGCTATTCTATGGATTCAATTCTTTGTGATCTCAAACAGAGGAAGGAGACCTTGTAAAAGTGTTAACTGCAGAGAAATATGAGAACCTCAATGAAGAGAAAAATAACAAACAAGAGTGGTCACTTCGAGATGATCAGATAAAACCCATGGAACATTAGGGAAACATGAGCCCTGGTCAGGCAGCTGAGCTGGCTAAAGTGTCGTCCTGTACACCAAGAGTCTGTGGGTTTGATCCCAAGTCACATGTTGGATTCCTGGTTGTATAACATATGGGGGGCAATGGATTGATGTTTCTCACATCAGTGTTTCTCCCCCCTCCCTTTGCTCCTTCCCTCTCTCCCTTTCCCCATCTGAAATTCAATAAACAGAGAATCATGTGGGGATTAAAAAATGAAAATATGTCAATAATTTAGAGTATCTGGACTGGCTTCTTTAAAGTATACTGAATATGCTTTCTTATCTAGAAAACTTTCAGAGAATCATGTGGATGTGCAGAATATATATTAGAGCTAAAATAAAAACTGATTTTTTTCTGCTCATTGGCTTATTTTTTTATGTGAAACGATCTCAAACCTCACATATAATACTTAGCTTCCTTTTTTTGCATACAAAGAATTTGACACTTGGCATCAGGTGTAGCCACCAGCTTCACCACGAGGATGCAGTCTCCTTCCTGTGGAGTGCAAGGTGCTTAGTGCCAAGGGCACCGGCAAGCACCCCGTGAAGCACATTTCATTTCTAGGGTACGCTCTCGGTCCCCAGAGATGTCGGGCAACTTCCACAGCACCACTCCCTACCACCTCTTGCCTCTCCTTTTTCACGTCTACAGAGTCTACAAGGAGACAATGGCAAGTCCCCTCTTACAGTAACTTGTTCCCTCCCTCTCTGTGAGTATGTGCTGGTACCAGCCTCCTGCACCACTCGAGGAAGATTTAAGGAATAACTGGTACTTGAAAAAACTCAGTTTTCACTTTTTTCTAACTTTTTTCATCCTATTTTTACATTCGTGCTCTTAAGGTTTGCTCTCTGCAACCGCCACCCAGCACCTGGAATGGAGCAGTGACTGTACTTCTCAGTGGGTCACTCACATTAGGTCAAGTTAGGAAAGTTTCCCCTCCGTTCCACCTACATCGTCAACTGTCACGCAGACATGTACTTTTCCCTGAGGTAGGAAAGGAGTCGTCACCGTCCTCACGGAGCAAGTATGTCCTCCCCGCATTTGACCAGCTTTTCAAACACGGCCCCCAGTACCGAAGGGATCTGCCCTGTTCGGGTTCTTCAACCACAAGGTGCTGTCTGAAGCCCCTGGAGGGCGCGCCTTTGGCCGTCGTTTGGGAGATGCCCGACTCCGGAGTCCTCCCTGGGGACCTTCGAGTTCCGCTTCTAGCAACGCGCCCCCCGGACCCCGGGAGCAGGGGCGCGGGGCTCCTCCTCCGGCTGCCAGAGTCCGTGTGCATCGGCCCCTCGGACACGCTGACTCGCTTGCCTGCGGGGAAGTGGGGAGGTGAAGCGGGGGTCCCCAGGTCCCAGCAGACCCCACACCGCACCAGCTGTGGGACCACTTGGTCCCCTGGAAGCGGGTGGGGCGCGGGGCACGGACGGACACCCACGGGACCCGGACAGCTGCCTCTGTCCAGTCCGGGCGGTGTTCCGCAGCGGCCGCCAGGTGGAACCCGGGATGCCTGACCCACCGTCGCCCACCCCGCAGAGGCGGAGGGCAGCCACCGCCCCGCAACAAGCACCCGGGCGCGGCGGGGACCGGCCTCTCGTCCCGCAGCTCCTGAAGCTGGACCCCGGCTTCCCGCTCCGCGCAGCCCCGCACAATCAAAACGCGGGAAAGTCCCGTGTCACCCGGCTCCTCCCGCGCGCCTGCAGCTGGCGGCCGCAGCGGACCGGGAAGGCGGGGAAGGGACAGCGGGTCCGGGTTGCTCCAGGTCTGCCCCGGAAGGCGGCAGCCGGCCGAGCGCCGCGCTCGGGGCCGACTGGGTGGGTGGGATCTGGCGGGAAGCCGAGGACCGCCTCGGGCCCGGACGCGCCTCCCCGCTGACCAGCCGGTTCCCGCCGAGCCACGCGGGCGGGCGCCGCAAGATCGCCAGCTAAAGGCGGGAAGCGCTGCGGCGGCGTCCGGAGCGCGGGATCTTCCACTTCCCGCTGGGCTGTGCATTCGCGAGACAGCCCGCTCAGCGCCGCCGCCGAAGCTCCTGCCGCTCCCAGGGCGGCAGCCACCGGCCAGGTCGAGGGCAGATTCTCGGCTCACGTGAGTGGTTCTTCTGCCTTGGAGTCGGACCTGGAGGTCTTAGGGGCTGGTTGGCCTGGAGGTTTAGGGGGGGTGGGGGGGGGGCGGGGAGGAGGGCAGGACAGGCAGCTTCCCATTATAGAAAGCTCCCCACACCTGGAACGTCACTTGCAGACAGTCCAGGCAGCTGTACCCATAGATGTTTTGTGAGCAGCTGCGGGGTGGGGGGAGGAGGGGGTGTTGCAAGAGCGACCTCCAGGACCGCACTCTAGACCTACTGGGTGGTGATGCTGGAGGGTGAGATCCTGTAGCAAGTCCACAGCGGTTAGGTAATTCGCCGTCGGCACAATCCAAGTTTAATCTGAGCCAAGCTCCTTCCTTTACAAATGAGAAAACTGGCATGCCCCCTGGGGAGAGTCGGGACAGGGTTGTTGGGGAAAAGATATCCCCTGCTTGGTTGTTCATGCTTGTGGGCTGGGGGTGCGGGGGTTCTTCTCTGCTCTTAGGTAGTTTCCAGCATTGCTGCCCTGGCCCTTCTCAGCTGAATACTTGAGGGGAGCCCTCTGCGTGGGACCCAGAGTCCTGTGTCTCCTTGGCATCTCAGCTCTATCTCCTCCAAACAGGAATTCCACCCCCTCTGCCTTGCTGCCCCTCCTTGCATGCTGGCCTGGAACCTCTCAGGGCAGTCACCCCCAGTAACCACAGAGGCATTTCAGCTGGAACTGTCCCTAAGTGCGTGGTGTCCAGTCCCTTGCCAACCAAGGTTCATTTATGTTGCCCATTTTGTCTTGTTTTGTTTCCAGACAGGAGGGTAAGTCCAGTTCCTCTCACTCCAATTTGGCCAGAAATCCAAGGTAATACCTGTTTCAGTGTTCTTGTTCTGTCCAGGTGTCCCTTCTGGGCCTGCTTCTGTTCATTGATTGATTGCTGTCCTCATTAGGGGCAATATATTCCTGCTTCCGTCTAGGCCTGATCAGTTTGGATTGGATCGCAAGCTTGGCTAATTTCATATTAGGGGGCATTGCTGGAGATGCCTCTATTTCTCTCACTGTGCTTCCGCTTTGCTCTCATGCACCGTTACTGTCCTCAGAAACACTTGTGTCCCCCCAAGTCGTTCTTTCCAGGTCTGTCAGGTGGCACCAGAGCAGCCTTTGCTGGAGGGCTGCTTTTGTCTCGCTGGGGAGGCCACACCTTTCTGCACGCTCTGCCTACTAGTCCACGAATGATGGAGTTCTCTGGTGTGACCTTGGGGCACAGAAAGTATTCTCAGGCCTGTGTGAGCCCCAGAATTGTCCTGTGTTTCCCTTTGAGGGGGAGGGGTCCTTCCCCTGGCTTCCAAGAGTGTCATCACAGTCCCGCACTGACAGAGACTTGGCTGCAATTTCTTGGGGAGCCCACCATGGGCCTCCAAGTCTCCATCTCTGTGTCTGGGTAGCTGCTGCTCTCCTCTCCCTCCAGTTCTCTGCCCCACAAATTCGAGCCTCCCAGCCCTCCCAGGACTCTCAGCTTGTCTGCTCAACCCAGGGAGACTGCCAGGCGCTGTTCTGCTGCCCCTGCCAACACATGGACTGGAAACTCTGCCAAAGTCATCTAGTCGACCACAGGGCTTAGCTCGGTTGACTTCCCTCTCTCAGGGGTCAGAGATCATGGTTCTCAGCTGCCTGATGCCCAGCGTTTGAAAGCTGTGTGTCGCTTTTGTGTATCTTGTCTTGCATTGTCGTAGTCATTTGCAGTGGGCGGATCGACCCAGTCCCTGTTTCTTCATCTGGGCCAGTAGTGGACGTGAGTGAGATTCTCTTGGGACTCATCATGAATCCCGTGCAATGTGAAGACAACAAGTCACTCGGTGCCACTGAAAATGACCAGTGCTCCACACCTGAAGTCACAAAGGTATGCCTGCACTTTGCACCTCCTTCCTGGAACAGCCCTCTCACCACAGTGCTGCACTGGGGCCCTGGGAGGGGTCAGTTCATAAAGAATGGCAGTGACAATCCCTTCTTGTGCACTGCCAAATACGTTTGGGGACATCGTCCACAGAAGTGCTTCTGGAAAAGGCAATGATACTGTATGAATTCACCATGCAAAAAAGTGCCTTGTTGTGCCAGGTGACTGACTGCTCAACAGAATATACATTTAATATCATTGAGGTCATAGACAGACGTAGGTAGTAACAGTGCTAATATTTACTGAGAAGAGACTGTGTCCCTGGGATTATGCTTTTCACTTCCTATGGATTATCTTATTTAACATTTAATGCAACCGTCTGCAATAAATATTATTACTCTCCCTCTTTCACAAAAGAAGAAAGTAAAACCCAACTTTATGAAAGTAACAAAAGTCATGGACTTCACAGCAAAGTTTTCTGAATGCAGTCAGTCAGGACCCGGTTTTTGACCGGCCCTCTCTTTTACTGAACAATAAGCAAAATGGTATTATTAAATTGTGGTGGACACAAGTGGTTTTAGGGAGCAGAGAGAAGGAGGCTTATTTGTTTCTATATGAATATGTACCCTTGTTTACACTTGAATATGTTTACCTGTTTGTCTGTCTAGCCAATCTTGTGATTTATCAAGCATTTCATTATATTCCCTTAGTTCTCTTAAAACTGTGTACACATAGAAACTAAACAGATACTTGATGGGAATTTTTGAAAGGGGATGTTTCAAATGTCCAAATGATGCATTCAGTATGTCCAGCTGTACTAGCAAGGGAACAATGTAGACAGACTTAAAAACAGTCCAATTAGATGACAGTTCATCTATCCATCGGCAAACATTTGTAACACTACTACTGCGATGCTTTAGAGAGTCAGCCACACAGTCCATCTTATTCGACAGTGGGGCGGATTGACGTGACTTATGTGGAGAGCATCTTGGCCGGGGATTTGTTGTGAAATACATTTACAATCTTTATCTCGGTATTTCCACTGCTGGGAATCTGGCCTAGGGAAACAATTGGATGGACAGACAGAAATGTTTCCAGTGTAGAAATGTTTGTCATGTTCGAGTAGTTAAACACTGGAGACAGTCTCAATATCCAGCAATGGAAGAATCGAGTAAAAGTTACTGTGCACTAAAATATAATATGCCCCATCAAAATCTGTTTTCAAAGGCTGTCTAACGACTTGAGAAAGCAATGGTGGATTGCTCAGTGACAAACACGCTCTTCGCCTAGTACAATCCAAGGAACTTAAGATTTCTCTCTGCATATCAAGTCTTTGAAGTAAAAAGATAATGCAGAGTGGTTATTTCTGGTGTTGAACTAATGACTGATAGTTTTCTCCATTATTCATCATCCATGGTATTATCCAGTTATTATGCAGAATATCTATTAGTTTTCCAATTATAAAATCGTGAAACATCATTATTAAGGGGGATTCTTATGGAAGGTTTCATCTTTCCTTTGTGAAGGATATTGTCACAAAGCAGACACGTTCCAGCACAACTGTGGGTCCTTCTCCATGTGACACGGGCAAGGGCAGCGGCACCGTTCAATGTGAAGTCGGTGGGCATGAAGCATCCCTTAAAATTCGGAACCCAGACGTGAGCAGGAGTGACAAGTGTTCTTTCCGCTTTACTTTCAAAGAAGGCTCTGGGAAAAGAGACCATAGCATGTTTACAGCGTGTGGTGAACTCAATGAGAGTATCGACTCAGCTCTGAGAGCTAATGAGAATGTCCTCAAAAAGATAGAGAAGTGTTCCAATAAGAACATTTTTGTCTATGGGAAGGAAGCAATAAAAGGATATATCAATTTAGGAATGCCTCTCAAGTGCCTACCAGAAGGTTCTAAGCTTGAAATATCAGTTGGTCAGAGAAAGGGGAACCAGAAGGAAGGTGATCAGATATTACGCCACTATGAAAATCCCAGCATTGAGTGCGTTCTTTTTCACATTGTGGCTATTGGGAAGACGAGAAGGACGATTGTTAGCAACAGGGCCCTTCATGAAATGGGAAGTACACTTTGTGTCTACGCCTTGAAGGGTGAGACTGTCAGAGAAGCCCTGTGCAAAGATGGCCGATTTCGGTCTGACCTGGATGAATTTGAGTGGAAACTCATAGAAAATCATACCAACATTCATGGAAAACAGTCCACGGTGGAGGAAGTAGCCGGAAAAACCTTAGAACTGGACGTTTCTAAAAAGCCACCAGTTAGGAAACGTACCCCCCTAAAAACTAGGCAGAACAATGGAAATGCCACACATGAAATCAGTCCCTACGATGTGATGTTAAGGCAGAATCAGGACCACCAGCCAGAGAACGATGGAGAGTCTGAAGGTGTAGAAGACGACGACCAAGAAAACGTTCTGCCACCTGGAAGTCTAGAGAATGATCTGGAAGGTAAAAAACGCCGGACAATTTCCAGAATGAAACGTTATTACAGTGAGAGCAACAGAAAATGTGGGAAACAAACTTCACATGCTTGGGATAGGCCCCGTCTGCATATGGAACGTGCTATTAACCAGGGTATCCAGGGGGAGGCAGCTCAGCACTGGCTACAGCACTGCACAGTGTTGAGCAATGTTATTATGTGGCGCAATCCTCGTTTCAGTGAAGATGCACGTTGGATGAGAAAGTATTTTGAGGAGGAACAGAAGAGAACCAAACTGCCACCATCTCAACAATTCAAAATATATAAAGAATGCTTTGGCACAGTAACTAAAAATTCTGTTTCAGTTGTAACCCGTGAACGTCATAATCAACTTAGTAAGTCAGTTGGGTTCCTGAGATGGGACAATAATGGCATCAAAGGCAACGCCACTTGCTTCGTCTTCATTGATGGTTATATCTTCACTTGTCGACATGTTGTACACAGGATGGTTGGAGAATACACACCTCCACATCAGTGGCCACATATAATAAGCAAATGTGCAAAAGTAGCCTTCACTTATGAGAAATTCTGTCCCCCTGTTGAGGAATGGTTTTCCCTCGAGCCATGTGTTGACGTGTCTGCTGGAGATCTAGATTATGCCATTTTAAAACTAAGAGCAAATGGAAATGGATTTCCTCCAGGACTAGTTGGCCAAATTTCCTCTCTGCCATCTAGTGGTTTGATTTATATAATTGGTCACCCAGAAGGCCAGACGAAGGAAATAGATGGGTGTGCTGTGATTACTCTACCAGAGCGAGAAGGGAGGTACTCCCAGCTCCATCAACATGGGGTGGCGGGACCACAAGCTGCCACTCATGATGTTTGCTCTATGTTTACCCCAAGAAGTTTCCCACCAGAGGCTTATGTGAATAGAACTGACATGCTTAGTTATGATACTTGCTTTAGGAGTGGGTCCTCTGGCTCCCCAGTGTTTAATGCAGATGGTAAAGTGGTTGCTGTGCACTCCTTTGGGCAGTTTTATAAAAGTGAGGGTAAGGACCATGCCTTTATTGAATTTGGCTATTCTATGGATTCAATTCTTTGTGATGTCAAACAGAGGAAGGAGCCCTTGTATGCACTGTTAACTGGAGAGAAGAAACATGAGAACCTCAATCAAGAGAAAACTAACAAACAAGAGTCATCACTTGGAGATGATCAGATTGAACCCATGGAATATTAGGGAAAAAGTGAGCCCTGGCCAGGTGGCTGAGCTGGTTGAAGTGTCGTCCTGTACACCAAGGAGACTCTGTGGTTTTGACCCCCAGTCAGGGCACATACCTGAGTGGCATGTTGGAGTCCTGGTTGTGTCCCATATGGGAGGCATCAGATGGATGTTTCTCACATCAGTGCTCCTCTCTCCCCCTTCCCTTTGGTTCTTTCTCTCCCTCCCTCTCTCTCTAAAATCCACTAAACATATGATCATGTGCATACTAAAAAAGAACATATGTCAATAATATAGATTATCTGGACTGGCTTCTTTAAAGTATACTGAATATGCTTTCTTATTTAGAAAACTTTTAGAGAATTGTGTGCATGTGCAGAATATATATTGGAGCTGAAATAAACACTGATTTTTTTTCTCATTGGCTTATTTTTCATTTGAAGGGATCTCAAACCTCACATGAAATACTTAGCTTCTTTTCGTATTTTATTTTATTTTACTTTATTTTATTTTATTTTTGCATACAAACAATTTGGCACTTGGCATCAGGTGTAGCCACCAGCTTCACCCCGGGAATCCAGTCTCCTTCCTGGGGCCTGCAAGGTGCTTAGTGCCAAGGGCACAGGCAAGCACCCCGTGAAGCACATTTCATTTCTAGGGTACGCCCTCTGTCCCCAGAGATGTCAGGCAACTTCCACAGCACCACTCCCTACCACCTCTTGCCTCTCTTTTTTCACTTCTACAGAGTCTACAAGGAGACAATCGCAAGTCCCCTCATACAGTAACTTGTTCCCTCCCTCTCTGTGAGTATGTGCTGGTACCAGTCAACTGCACCCCTTGAGGAAGATTTAAGGAATAACTGGGACTTGAAAAAACTCAGTTTTCACTTTTTTTCTAACTTTTTTCATCCTATTTTTACATTCATGCTCTTAAGGTTTGCTCTCTGCAAACCCCACCCAGCACCTGGAATGGAGCAGTGACTGTACTTCTCAGTGGGTCACTCACATTAGGTCAAGTTAGGAAAAGTTTCCCCTCCGTTCCACCTACATCGTCAACTGTCACGCAGACATGTACTTTTCCCTGAGGTAGGAAAGGAGTCGTCACCGTCCTCACGGAGCAAGTATGTCCTCCCCGCATTTGACCAGCTTTTCAAACACGGCCCCCAGTACCGAAGGGATCTGCCCTGTTCGGGTTCTTCAACCACAAGGTGCTGTCTGAAGCCCCTGGAGGGCGCGCCTTTGGCCGTCGTTTGGGAGATGCCCGACTCCGGAGTCCTCCCTGGGGACCTTCGAGTTCCGCTTCTAGCAACGCGCCCCCCGGACCCCGGGAGCAGGGGGCGCGGGGCTCCTCCTCCGGCTGCCAGAGTCCGTGTGCATCGGCCCCTCGGACACGCTGACTCGCTTGCCTGCGGGGAAGTGGGGGAGGTGAAGCGGGGGTCCCCAGGTCCCAGCAGACCCCACACCGCACCAGCTGTGGGACCACTTGGTCCCCTGGAAGCGGGTGGGGCGCGGGGCACGGACGGACACCCACGGGACCCGGACAGCTGCCTCTGTCCAGTCCGGGCGGTGTTCCGCAGCGGCCGCCAGGTGGAACCCGGGATGCCTGACCCACCGTCGCCCACCCCGCAGAGGCGGAGGGCAGCCACCGCCCCGCAACAAGCACCCGGGCGCGGCGGGGACCGGCCTCTCGTCCCGCAGCTCCTGAAGCTGGACCCCGGCTTCCCGCTCCGCGCAGCCCCGCACAATCAAAACGCGGGAAAGTCCCGTGTCACCCGGCTCCTCCCGCGCGCCTGCAGCTGGCGGCCGCAGCGGACCGGGAAGGCGGGGAAGGGACAGCGGGTCCGGGTTGCTCCAGGTCTGCCCCGGAAGGCGGCAGCCGGCCGAGCGCCGCGCTCGGGGCCGACTGGGTGGGTGGGATCTGGCGGGAAGCCGAGGACCGCCTCGGGCCCGGACGCGCCTCCCCGCTGACCAGCCGGTTCCCGCCGAGCCACGCGGGCGGGCGCCGCAAGATCGCCAGCTAAAGGCGGGAAGCGCTGCGGCGGCGTCCGGAGCGCGGGATCTTCCACTTCCCGCTGGGCTGTGCATTCGCGAGACAGCCCGCTCAGCGCCGCCGCCGAAGCTCCTGCCGCTCCCAGGGCGGCAGCCACCGGCCAGGTCGAGGGCAGATTCTCGGCTCACGTGAGTGGTTCTTCTGCCTTGGAGTCGGACCTGGAGGTCTTAGGGGCTGGTTGGCCTGGAGGTTTAGGGGGTGGGGGGCGGGGAGGAGGGCAGGACAGGCAGCTTCCCATTATAGAAAGCTCCCCACACCTGGAACGTCACTTGCAGACAGTCCAGGCAGCTGTTCCCATAGATGTTTTGTGAGCAGCTGCGGGGTGGGGGGAGGAGGGGGTGTTGCAAGAGCGACCTCCAGGACCGCACTCTAGACTTACTGGGTGGTGATGCTGGAGGGTGAGATCCTGTAGCAAGTCCACAGCGGTTAGGTAATTCGCCGCTGGCACAATCCAAGTTTAATCTGAGCCAAGCTCCTTCCTTTACAAATGAGAAAACTGGCATGCCCCCTGGGGGGAGTCGGGACAGGGTTGTTGGGGAAAAGATATCCCCTGCTTGGTTGTTCATGCTTGTGGACTGGGGGTGCGGGGGTTCTTCTCTGCTCTTAGGTAGTTTCCAGCATTGCTGCCCTGGCCCTTCTCAGCTGAATACTTGAGGGGAGCCCTCTGCGTGGGACCCAGAGTCCTGTGTCTCCTTGGCATCTCAGCTCTATCTCCTCCAAACAGGAATTCCACCCCCTCTGCCTTGCTGCCCCTCCTTGCATGCTGGCCTGGAACCTCTCAGGGCAGTCACCCCCAGTAACCACAGAGGCATTTCAGCTGGAACTGTCCCTAAGTGCGTGGTGTCCAGTCCCTTGCCAACCAAGGTTCATTTATGTTGCCCATTTTGTCTTGTTTTGTTTCCAGACAGGAGGGTAAGTCCAGTTCCTCTCACTCCAATTTGGCCAGAAATCCAAGGTAATACCTGTTTCAGTGTTCTTGTTCTGTCCAGGTGTCCCTTCTGGGCCTGCTTCTGTTCATTGATTGATTGCTGTCCTCATTAGGGGCAATATATTCCTGCTTCCGTCTAGGCCTGATCAGTTTGGATTGGATCGCAAGCTTGGCTAATTTCATATTAGGGGGCATTGCTGGAGATGCCTCTATTTCTCTCACTGTGCTTCCGCTTTGCTCTCATGCACCGTTACTGTCCTCAGAAACACTTGTGTCCCCCCAAGTCGTTCTTTCCAGGTCTGTCAGGTGGCACCAGAGCAGCCTTTGCTGGAGGGCTGCTTTTGTCTCGCTGGGGAGGCCACACCTTTCTGCACGCTCTGCCTACTAGTCCACGAATGATGGAGTTCTCTGGTGTGACCTTGGGGCACAGAAAGTATTCTCAGGCCTGTGTGAGCCCCAGAATTGTCCTGTGTTTCCCTTTGAGGGGGAGGGGTCCTTCCCTGGCTTCCCAGAGTGTCATCACAGTCCCGCACTGACAGAGACTTGGCTGCAATTTCTTGGGGAGCCCACCATGGGCCTCCAAGTCTCCATCTCTGTGTCTGGGTAGCTGCTGCTCTCCTCTCCCTCCAGTTCTCTGCCCCACAAATTCGAGCCTCCCAGCCCTCCCAGGACTCTCAGCTTGTCTGCTCAACCCAGGGAGACTGCCAGGCGCTGTTCTGCTGCCCCTGCCAACACATGGACTGGAAACTCTGCCAAAGTCATCTAGTCGACCACAGGGCTTAGCTCGGTTGACTTCCCTCTCTCAGGGGTCAGAGATCATGGTTCTCAGCTGCCTGATGCCCAGCGTTTGAAAGCTGTGTGTCGTTTTGTGTATCTTGTCTTGCATTGTCGTAGTCATTTGCAGTGGGCGGATCGACCCAGTCCCTGTTTCTTCATCTGGGCCAGTAGTGGACGTGAGTGAGATTCTCTTGGGACTCATCATGAATCCCGTGCAATGTGAAGACAACAAGTCACTCGGTGCCACTGAAAATGACCAGTGCTCCACACCTGAAGTCACAAAGGTATGCCTGCACTTTGCACCTCCTTCCTGGAACAGCCCTCTCACCACAGTGCTGCACTGGGGCCCTGGGAGGGGTCAGTTCATAAAGAATGGCAGTGACAATCCCTTCTTGTGCACTGCCAAATACGTTTGGGGACATCGTCCACAGAAGTGCTTCTGGAAAAGGCAATGATACTGTATGAATTCACCATGCAAAAAGTGCCTTGTTGTGCCAGGTGACTGACTGCTCAACAGAATATACATTTAATATCATTGGGGTCATAGACAGACGTAGGTAGTAACAGTGCTAATATTTACTGAGAAGAGACTGTGTCCCTGGGATTATGCTTTTCACTTCCTATGGATTATCTTATTTAACATTTAATGCAACCGTCTGCAATAAATATTATTACTCTCCCTCTTTCACAAAAGAAGAAAGTAAAACCCAACTTTATGAAAGTAACAAAAGTCATGGACTTCACAGCAAAGTTTTCTGAATGCAGTCAGTCAGGACCCGGTTTTTGACCGGCCCTCTCTTTTACTGAACAATAAGCAAAATGGTATTATTAAATCGTGGTGGACACAAGTGGTTTTAGGGAGCAGAGAGAAGGAGGCTTATTTGTTTCTATATGAATATGTACCCTTGTTTACACTTGAATATGTTTACCTGTTTGTCTGTCTAGCCAATCTTGTGATTTATCAAGCATTTCATTATATTCCCTTAGTTCTCTTAAAACTGTGTACACATAGAAACTAAACAGATACTTGATGGGAATTTTTTGAAAGGGGATGTTTCAAATGTCCAAATGATGCATTCAGTATGTCCAGCTGTACTAGCAAGGGAACAATGTAGACAGACTTAAAAACAGTCCAATTAGATGACAGTTCATCTATCCATCGGCAAACATTTGTAACACTACTACTGCGATGCTTTAGAGAGTCAGCCACACAGTCCATCTTATTCGACAGTGGGGCGGATTGACGTGACTTATGTGGAGAGCATCTTGGCCGGGGATTTGTTGTGAAATACATTTACAGTCTTTATCTCAGTATTTCCACTGCTGGGAATCTGGCCTAGGGACATAATCAGATGGACAGACAGAAATGTTTCCAGTGTAGAAATGTTTGTCACGTTAGAGTAGTTAAACACTGGAGACAGTCTCAATATCCAGCAATGGAAGAATCGAGTAAAAGTTACTGTGCACTAAAATATAATATGCCCCATCAAAATCTGTTTTCAAAGGCTGTCTAACGACTTGAGAAAGCAATGGTGGATTGCTCAGTGACAAACACGCTCTTCGCCTAGTACAATCCAAGGAACTTAAGATTTCTCTCTGCATATCAAGTCTTTGAAGTAAAAAGATAATGCAGAGTGGTTATTTCTGGTGTTGAACTAATGACTGATAGTTTTCTCCATTATTCATCATCCATGGTATTATCCAGTTATTATGCAGAATGTCTATTAGTTTTCCAATTATAAAATCATGAAACATCATTATTAAGGGTGATTCTTATGGAAGGTTTCATCTTTCCTTTGTGAAGGATATTGTCACAAAGCAGACACGTTCCAGCACAACTGTGGGTCCTTCTCCATGTGACACGGGCAAGGGCAGCGGCACCGTTCAATGTGAAGTCGGTGGGCATGAAGCATCCCTTAAAATTCGGAACCCAGATGTGAGCAGGAGTGACAAGTGTTCTTTCCGCTTTACTTTCAAAGAAGGCTCTGGGAAAAGAGACCATAGCGTGTTTACAGCATGTGGTGAACTCAATGAGAGTATCGACTCAGCTCTGAGAGCTAATGAGAATGTCCTCAAAAAGATAGAGAAGTGTTCCAATAAGAACATTTTTGTCTATGGGAAGGAAGCAATAGAAGGATATATCAATTTAGGAATGCCTCTCAAGTGCCTACCAGAAGGTTCTAAGCTTGAAATATCAGTTGGTCAGAGAAAGGGGAACCAGAAGGAAGGTGATCAGATATTACGCCTCTATGAAAATCCCAGCATCGAGTGTGTTCTTTTTCACGTTGTGGCTATTGGGAAGAGCATAAAGAAGATTGTTAGCAACAGGGCCCTTCATGAAATGGGAAGTATACTTTGTGTCTACGCCTTGAAGGGTGAGACTGTCAGAGAAGCCCTGTGCAAAGATGGCCGATTTCGGTCTGACCTGGATGAATTTGAGTGGAAACTCATAGAAAATCATAGAAACATTCATGGAAAACAGTCCACGGTGGAGGAAGTAGCCGGAAAAACCTTAGAACTGGACGTTTCTAAAAAGCCACCAGTTAGGAAACGTACCCCCCTAAAAACTAGGCAGAACAATGGAAATGCCACACATGAAATCAGTCCCTACGATGTGATGTTAAGGCAGAATCAGGACCACCAGCCAGAGTACGATGGAGAGTCTGAAGGTGTAGAAGACGAAGACCAAGAAAACGTTCTGCCACCTGGAAGTCTAGAGAATGATCTGGAAGGTAAAAAACGCCGGACAATTTCCAGAATGAAACGTTATTACAGTGAGAGCAACAGAAAATGTGGGAAACAAACTTCACGTGCTTGGGAAAGGCCCCGTCTGCATATGGAACGTGCTATTAACCAGGGTATCCAGGAGGAGGCAGCTCAGCACTGGCTACAGCACTGCACAGTGTTGAACAGTGTTGTTATGTGGCGCAATCCTCGTTTCAGTGAAGATGCACGTTGGATGAGAAAGTATTTTGAGGAGGAACAGAAGAGAACCGAACTGCCACCATCTCAACAATTCAAAATATATAAAGAATGCTTTGTCAATGTAACTAAAAATTCTGTTTCAGTTGCAACCTCTAAATGTCAAACTCGACTTAGTGAGTCAGTTGGGTTCCTGATATGGGACAATAATGGCATCAAAGGCAACGCCACTTGCTTCGTCTTCAGTGATGGTTATATCCTCACTTGTCGACATATTGTACACAGGATGGTTGGAGAATACACACATCCTAGTCTGTGGCCACATATAATAAGCAAATGTGCAAAAGTCACCTTCACTTACAAAGAATTCTGTCCCCCTGCTGAGGAATGGTTTTCCCTTGAGCCATGTGTTGACGTGTCTGCTGGAGATCTAGATTATGCCATTTTAAAACTAAGAGCAAATGGAAATGGATTTCCTCCAGGACTAGTTGGCCAAATTTCCTCTCTGCCATCTAGTGGTTTGATTTATATAATTGGTCACCCAGAAGGCCGGACGAAGGAAATAGATGGGTGTGCTGTGATTACTCTACCAGAGCGTGAAGGGAGGTACCTCCAGCACTATCAACATGGGGTGGCAGGACCACATGCTGCCACTCATGATGTTTGCTCTATGTTTACCCCAAGAAGTTTCCCACCAGAGGCTTATGTGAATAGAACTGACATACTGAGGTATGATACTTGCTTTAGGAGTGGGTCCTCTGGCTCCCCAGTGTTTAATGCAGATGGTAAAGTGGTTGCTGTGCACTCCTTTGGGCAGTTTTATAAAAGTGAGGGTAAGGATCATGCCTTTATTGAATTTGGCTATTCTATGGATTCAATTCTTTGTGATCTCAAACAGAGGAAGGAGCCCTTGTATGCACTGTTAACTGGAGAGAAGAAACATGAGAACCTCAATCAAGAGAAAACTAACAAACAAGAGTCATCACTTGGAGATGATCAGATTGAATCCATGGAACATTAGGGGAAAAAGTGAGCCCTGGCCAGGTGGCTGAGCTGGTTGAAGTGTCGTCCTGTACACCAAGGAGACTCTGTGGTTTTGACTCCCCAGTCAGGGCACATACCTGAGTGGCATGTTGGAGTCCTGGTTGTGTCCCATATGGGAGGCATCAGATGGATGTTTCTCACATCAGTGCTCCTCTCTCCCCCTTCCCTTGGTTCTTTCTCTCCCTCCCTCTCTCTCTAAAATCCACTAAACATATGATCATGTGCATACTAAAAAAGAACATATGTCAATAATATAGATTATCTGGACTGGCTTCTTTAAAGTATACTGAATATGCTTTCTTATTTAGAAAACTTTTAGAGAATTGTGTGCATGTGCAGAATATATATTGGAGCTGAAATAAACACTGATTTTTTTTGCTCATTGGCTTATTTTTCATTTGAAGGGATCTCAAACCTCACATGAAATACTTAGATTCCTTTTTTGCATACAAAGAATTTGACACTTGGCATCAGATGTAGCCACCTGCTTCACCACGAGAATGCAGTCTCCTTCCTGTGGCCTGCAAGGTGCTTAGTGCCAAGGGCACCGGCAAGCACCCCGTGAAGCACATTTCATTTCTAGGGTACGCCCTCTGTCCCCAGAGATGTAGGGCAACTTCCACAGCACCACTCCCTACCACCTCTTGCCTCTCTTTTTTCATGTCTACAGAGTCTACAAGGAGACAATCGCAAGTCCCCTCTTACAGTAACTTGTTCCCTCCCTCTCTGTGAGTATGTGCTGGTACCAGCCTCCTGTACCACTCGAGGAAGATTTAAGGAATAATGGGAACTTGATAAAACTCAGTTTTCACTTTTTCTAACTTTTTTCATCCTGTTTTTACATTTATGCTCTTAAGGTTTGCTCTCTGCAAACCCCACCCAGCACCTGGAATGGGGCAGTGACTGTACTTCTCAGTGGGTCACTCACATTAGGTCAAGTTAGGAAAAGCTTTCCCCTCCATTCCACCTACATCGTCAACTGTCACGCAGACATCTACTTTTCCCTGAGGTAGGAAAGGAGTTGTCACCGTCCTCACGGAGCAAGTCTGTTCTCCCCGCATTTGACCAGCTTTTCAAACACGGCCCCCAGTACCGAAGGGATCTGCCCTGTTCGGGTTCTTCAACCACAAGGTGTTTGTGTGAAGCCCCTGGAGGGCGCGCCTTTGCCATTGGTTGGGAGGTGCCCGACTCCGGAGTCCTTCCTGGGGACCTTCGAGTTCAGCTTCTAGCAACGCGCCCCCCCGGACCCCAGGATCAGGGGCGCGGGGCTCCTCCTCCGGCTGCCAGAGTCTGTGTGCATCGGCCCCTCGGACACGCTGACTCCCTTGCCTGCGGGGAAGTGGGGAGGCGAAGCGGGGGTCCCCAGGTCCCAGCAGACCCCACACCGCACCAGCTGTGGGACCACTTGGTCCCCTGGAAGCGGGTGGGGCGCGGGGCACGGACGGACACCCACGGGACCCGGACAGCTGCCTCTGTCCAGTCCGGGCGGTGTTCCGCAGCGGCCGCCAGGTGGAACCCGGGATGCCTGAACCACGGTCGCCCACCCTGCAGCAGCGGAGAGCAGCGACCGCCCCGCACGAAGCACCCGGGGGCGGCGGGGACCCGCTATTCGCCCCGCAGCGCCCGAACCTCGGCCCGTGGACAGCCCGGGACACTCAGTGGTCACCCGGCTCCTCCCACGCCTGTCCCGCGCTCGCCCTGCTCCACGGGCCGCTACGCGGAGGGTCGGGGAAGGGATGGCGGGCCGGGATTGCCCCACCTGCGATGGGGAATGCGTTAGCCCGCGGAGCACCGCGCGGCGGCGAGTGGGTGCGTGGGTGGCATCTGGCGGGAACCCGGTGATCTCAGAGCGGCTGGGCGGGCCCTTCCCGGATCCCTGCTCCCGCTTGGCCAGCCCGCTAGTCCTTTCCTGCCGCGCCACTCCCGGGCCACACCGTGGCCAGGTACAGGCCAGGAGCGGTGCGGCGTCTGCAGCGCGGAATTTCCACTTCTTGCCAGCACAGATATTCCCGAGACAGCCCGCTCCGCGCGATCTCCTAAGCACCTGCGACTCCCAGGGCGGCGGCCACCGGCACAGTGAGGCCAGACTCTGGGCTCATGTGAGTGGTTTTGGGTTTGAGATGGACCTGGAGCTCTTAGGGGTGATTGGCCTGGAGGTGTGGAATGGGGAGGGGTAAGGGAAGGAGGAAGGGGGAGCAGGAGGGAGGGAGAGGCCCCTTCCCATTGTGGACAGCACCCCCCACCTGGAATGTGCCTTGGAGACTGCCTAGGCAGCTGTTCCCATTGAAGTTTTTTTTTGTTTTTTTTATTTTTTTTAATTTTTTTATTTATTTATTTATTTTTTATTTTTTTTTAGGGAGGGAATGGGGGGGGGGTGAGAGAGAGAGAGAGAGAGAGAGAGAGAGAGGGTCATCAATGTGTGGTTGCTGGGGGTTATGGCCTGCAACCCAGGCATGTACCCTGGCTGGGAATCGAACCTGTGATACTTTGGTTCCCAGCCCGCGGTCAATCCACTGAGCTACACCAGCCAGGGCCCATTGAAGTTTTGTGAGCAGCTGCGGGGCGGGAGGGGGGCTGTGTCACAAGAGCGACCTCCAGGACCGCACTCTAGACTTACTGGGTGGTGATGCTGGAGGGTGAGATCCTGTAACTTCCGTTGTCACAAGTCCACAGGGGTTAGGTCATTCACTGGGCACAATCCAAGTTTAATCTGAGGTAAGCTCCTCCCTTTACAAATGAGAAAACTCATTTGAGGGGTGCAAGGACAGGGTTGGGGAAAGATATCCCCTGCTTGGTTGTTCATGCTTGTGGGCTGGGGGTGGGGTTTTTTTTTTTCTGCTCTTAGGTAGTTTCCACCATGGCTGCCCTGGCCCTTCTCAGCTGAATACTTGAGGGGAGCCCTCTGCCTGAGACCCAAGTTGTGTTTCCTTGAAATCTCAGCTCTATCTCCTTCAAACAGGAATTCCACCCCCTCTGCCTTGCTACCCCTTAGTGCACCCTGGCCTGGAACATCTCAGGGCAGCCACCCCCAGTAACCACAGTGTGCATGTCCTATGGAGCGGTCCCTAAGTGGCTGATGTCCAGTCCCTTGCCAACCAAGGTTTCATTTATGTTGCCCTTTTTGTCTTGTTTTTTTTTTTTCCAGTCAGGTAGGTCAGTCTAGTCCTTCTCACCTCCATTTGGCCAGAAGTCCAGGGTAATACCTGTTTCAGTGTTCTTGTTCTGTCCAGGTGTCACCTCTGGGCCTGTTTCTGTTCATTGATTGATTGCTCTCCTCATTAGGGGCAATATTTTCCTGCTTCTTTCTATGCTGATCATTTTGGATTGGATACAAGCTTGGCTAATTTCATATTAGGGGGCATTGCTGGAGATGCTTCTATTTCTCTCGCTGTGCTTCCACTTTGCTCTCATGCACAGTTGCTGTCCTGGGAAACACTTGTATCCTTGCAAGTCTTACTTTCCAGGTCTGTCAGGTGGCACCAGAGCAGCCTTTGCTGGAGGGCTGCTTTTGTCCTGCTGTGGAGGCCACACCTTTCTGAATGCTCTGCCTGCTAGTCCAGGAATGATGAAGTTCTCTGGTGTGGCCTTGGGGCACAGAAAGTATTCTCAGCCCTGTGTGAGCCACAGAGTTGTCTTGTGTTCCCCATTGAGGGGGAGGGGTCCTTCCCCTGGCTTCCAGTAGAATTGTCACTGTCCTGCACTGACAGAGACTTGGTTGGAATTTCTTGGGGAGCCCACCATGGGCCTCCAAGTCTCCATCTCTCTGCCTGGGTAGCTGCTGCTCTCCTCTCTCTCTAGTTCTCTGCCCCACAGACTCAAGCCTCCCAGCCCTCCCAGGACTCTCAGCTTGTCTTCTCAACCCAGGGAGACTGCCAGGCGCTGTTCTGCTGCCCCTCCCAACACATGGACTGGAAACTCTGCCAAAGTCATCTAGTCATCCACAGGGCTTAGCTCAGTTGACTTCCCTCTCTCAGGGATCAGAGATCATGGCTCTGAGCTGCTTGATGCCCAGTGTTTGAAAGCTGTGTGTCATTTTGTATATCTTCTCTTTTATTGTTTTAGTCTTTTGCAGTAGGAGGATTGACGCAGTCCCTGTTTCTTCACCTGAGCCAGTAGTGGACGTGAGTGAGATTCTCCTGGGACTCATCATGAATCCCGTGAAATGTGAAGAAGAGGAGTCACTCAGTGCCACTGAAAATGACCCATCCTCCAGACCTGAAGTCACAAAGGTATGCCTGCACTCTGCATCTCCTGCCTGGAACAGCACTCCCACCACAGTCTGCACTGGGGCCCTGGGAGGGGTCAGTTCATAAAGAATGGCAGTGACAATCCCTTCTTGTGCACTGCCAAATACGTTTGGGGACATCATCCACATAAGTGCTTCTGAAACAGGAAATGATACTGTATAAATTCACCACACAAAGAGGCCCTTGTACCAGGTGACTGCTCAACAGACTATACATTTAATGTCATTGGGGTCATAGACAGACGTAAATA
Organism: Phyllostomus hastatus; assembly: GCF_019186645.2. Lineage (NCBI taxonomy): Eukaryota > Metazoa > Chordata > Mammalia > Chiroptera > Phyllostomidae > Phyllostomus > Phyllostomus hastatus. Next base: position 7,893,700 of record NW_025334005.1, on the reverse strand, counting down.
GCAACAGTGCTAATATTTACTGAGAAGTGACTGTGTACCTGGGATTCTACTTTTTACCTCCTATGGATTATCTTATTTACCATTTAATACAACTCTCTGCAAGAAATATTATTACCGTCCCTCTTTCACAAATGAAGAAAGTGACACTGAAGTTTATGAAAGTAACAAAAGTCATGTGCTTCAGAGCAAGGATTTTTGCACCCAGTCCATCAGGACCCAGGTTTTCATGAGCCCACTCTTTTACTGACAAATGGGCAAAATGGTAATATTAAGTCGAGGTAGACACAAGTGATTTTAGGGAGCAGAGAGAAGAATGCTTATTTGTTTCTATATGAATATGTATATTTGTTTGCACATTTGAATGTTTACCTGTTTGTACAGCTAGCTAATCTTGTGATTTATCAAGCATTTTGTTGTATTTCCTTAATTTTCTTAAAACTGTGTACACATAGAAACTAAACAGATAGTAATGGGAATTTTTGAAAGGGGATGTTTCAAATGTCCAAACAATGCATAAAGTATGTCCAGCTGTACTAGTAAGGGAACAATGTAGACAGATTTAAAAACAGTCAAAGTATATGACAGTTCATCTATCCATCAGCAAACACTTCTAATACTACTACTGCAATGCTTTAGAGAGTCAGCCACACAGTCCATCTTATTTGACAGTGGGGCAGATTGATGTGACTTACCTGGAGAGCAGCTTGGCCGTGGATTTTTTGTGAAAAATATTTAGAATCTTTATCTCAGTATTTCCACTGATGGGAATCTGGCCTAGGGAAGTAATTGGAAGGACAGAAAGAAATATTTTCAGTGTAGAAATGTTTGTCATGTTCGAGTAGTTAAACACTGGAGACAGTCTCAATATCCAGCAATGGAAGAATGGATTAAAAGTTACTGCACACTAAATATAAAATGCCCCATCAAAATCTGTTTTCAAAGGTTGTCTAATGACATGAGAAAGCAATGGTGGATTGCTCAGTGACAAACACACTCTTAGCCTAGTATAATGCAAGTAACTTTAGATTTCTATCTGCATATCCAGTCTTTGAAATAAAAAGATAATGCAGAATGGTTATTTGTGGTGCTGGACTAATGATTGATAGTTTTCTCCATTATTCATCATCCAGGGTATTATCCAATTATTATGCAGAATATCTATTAGTTTTCTAATTATAAAACATGAAACATCATTATTGAGGGTGATTCTTATGGAAAGTTTCATCTTTCCTTTGTTAAGGATATTGTCACGAAGCAGACATGTTCCGGGACAACTGTTGATGCATTTGTAAGAACCTCTCTGTGTCCGGATTCTGTTCCACAAAATTTGTTTACAAAGAGTAACACACATGTCACCTAAAATGTGTTTTCCTGATGAGCTGCTTTCCAGGATAAAATACTCTAAGTAACAAACATTGATTAAGTCCTCAGGCATGTAAACCATTGATAGAAGTGAAGCCTTCTGTATTCATACAGCTTGCTAGCGACATTCATATGACAATACTATTCTATTATTGTCATCAACATAAATTTGCTATTCAGGAAACTTCTGCCCAGGCACATGACACTTGCGAATATCTTTATTGTTTATTCTGACACATCCTCAAGGCCAATCACTGTTCAATAGAAAACATCGAAGTACCATTTACTTCCCAAGACTTGAACCCTTACCTTATTATATCCACCAGTCCTATGCTGTTACTTAAGGTTGGCCCCATCCTACCAATCCTCCACATTCAAGTCCCAACTTAAACTATACTGCAAAATCTCAACAAATAACCCCACATTGCTCTCCCCACCCCCTGAGACACTACCAAAATTCTGTCAAGTTATTGCTGTTCATGACTTCAGTAAGAAAGAAACTTGGGTTTGTTGTCAACAGGTTGTTTTGGTGGTATTTCTGGGAGCCAGCATCTGACATTCTTGGAGATCCCAGCAAAACCCAGGCAACCCAACATCCTCAATTCAGAATCAGTGTATTCTGAGGCCCTTTCTTCCTTCTCTCCCCATGCTCTGAACTCAAGGTAGGGAAAGCAATCTTGCATTAGGTCAAACTCCAGTTTCTTTTTGTTGAGCTCTGTAAGTGCTGGGTTTATTTTCCCCTGAGAGTAAAGAACACTTTTTAGGGATCTTTTTGATTATCTCATCAAAATTTTAAAAGCTCTTACACTTGGTGAAAATCTGCCTTATTGGCAATACTGCATATACTGTCTGTATTGTCGTCACTTGTACTTGTGTAAAAGACAAGGTCAAGAGAACAGGCACAGTCTCCCCCAGTCTGTTTCTCAGACTGGTCTTGGGGACTAAGAAGTCCTGAAGGATGTTTCAGGCTGATAGGACTTTCTGAAAACAGCATTCAGCTCCTCTGTTCAGCAAATGTCCAAAAAAGCAAAGACCTAAGTAGATGGGGTGGGGTGAGGTGGAGGAAAGGCTGAGATGGAAGGAGGATGCTATACCTGAAAGAGCCTGCTAGATATGAAAGTGAAAATAACACTGTTACCAGCAGAGAGGAAGTTCTGAAGGACAGGAAATCTTTTAATTCTCAGCCCCACCCAGTGCCTTCACAGCTGGTCTGCGCTAACTTGGTTGCTCTCCTGAGCAGTTCTAAAAGAACTAACCCAGTTTGGCTCTGCATTGGAGTCCTGGCTGCTGGTGACAGGAGAGGTGTGCCCTGGAGTGGGTAAGCATGGAGTTTCTGGGGTGTTGGGATGTTCTGTAGGGCGGGCGGAGGCCTGGGAGTCTGTGTGGCTGGGAGAGAAAAGAGGTGGGCCCCATCCTTCTGGACTGTGTTGGACATTGCTGCCCACCTGCTGTCCCAAGACTGCACAGTTTTATTTCATGGCTACTTCTTGTCAGGCTCTGTGTACTAGGATGGATGAAGGGGCCTGGAAGCATGGTGATGGGCTTGGTGGAGGCCGAGGGTCAGCTGGGATCAGCTCTAGCATGCCAGGCCAAAGCAGAGAGAAGAGTGAGAAGGGAGAAGGAAACAAGAGAGGGGAGAGGGAGAGAGTAGAGCAGTAGGGGAGAGAGAGGCAGGTGTGGGGTGGGATGGGAAGGAAGGTGAAGAGTGCCGACTGAAGAAGAGCCAGAGGGAGAGGGAAGTAGTGGGGAAGGATAGAGATCTAGAGGGACTGAGAGACTGAGAGAGAGAGAGAGAAAGAGAGAGAGAGAGAGGGAGAGAAGTGATGAGGGAGGAGATGAAATCTAAGGGGAAGTCCTTGGGTGGGCTAAAAATGGACCAAGGACAGGTTGTATATTGCTCTTTATTGGAGGACATAGATCCAGCCCTTCAGGTCAGCAGAGCCTTGACCTCCCCAATGATAATGCTGGTCTTGGACTTGGATAGCTTAGGACACTTCACACTTTGATATAGCATGGTTCAGTCTGGATACCGAAAACTATGTTGGGGAAGGGATGTGGGGTATTTTCCCAACCTTCTGCACCTCTCCACTGTGATTGCTCAAGTTCATTCCAATGGAGGGCAAAACTCACAATTGTTCCTGCCCACGTTATATATATATATATTTTGGTCCATGTGTACTAATCACTCCTAAAGCACCTAGGTCTTTTCTCAAATTCCATGAGATAAGTCAGCAACAGCAGACACAGCAAAACTCCAAATTCTTTTAATTTGGGGACAGTAAGTTCCTGCCTTCAAGGACCTTATGCTACATGGCACATCACCTCCATTATAAGTACCTCATTTTTGTTTTCTCAGGGTCACTGCTATTTGAAAAGTCTCCCTGTGGTAAGTATATTGATGATAATAATACTAACCATAGTAATATTTACTGGGCAACTTGTGCTGTGCCAGGCACTGTTCTAATGACTTTCCATTCATTCTTTAATCTTTGTAACAGTGGAGGCTGATCACACCACTAATTCCATCTAAGAGGAGTGGAGAGTAAAGGACAGTATTAATTAATATGCCCAAGGTCAAGCAGCTAGTAAATGCTAATCTCAAATTTGAAGCCAAGTGGACTTACAAAAACTAACATTGATGTAGCACTTCCATATTCATTATCTCCTGTAGAACCATTGCCTCAGTGTACAAACAGGAAACTAAGGCTGAGAGAGGCTGAGGTGAGCTTCCTGAGAAGCTCATTATCAGTAAGTGATGAAGCCAGGGCTCCCACTGCATGGTGGAATGGTGAAGAGAGGCAGCATAGTCTCTACTGATGTACTGTTGCCTCAAATTTTAAAATGGTATTTATTAGTGTAGTTAATAAATAGCCAAGCTTGAAGCTGGATATTCATGCTTTCTAATTTTTTTTAATTAACTGCTTACATTCAATATCATTTTGTGTCATTTGCAGGTGCACAGCACAGTAGATAGACAATCATTTACTTTACAAAGTAATCCCCCCATAAGTCTAGAACTCACCTGCCACCATACACAGGTATTACTATATTATTGGCTATGTTTCCTATTCTTTACTTTATGTCCCCATGACTATTTTGTAACTACCAATTGCACTTCTTAATCCCTTCACATTTAAACCCAGCACCGTCAGTCACTTGGTTCTGTGTATTTATGAGTCTGTTTCTGTTTTCCCCATTTATTTTGTTCTTTAGATTCCACATATAAGTGAAATCACATGGTATTTGCCTTTCTCTGACTCTCTTATGTCACTTAGCATAATATTGTCTAGGTCCATCCATATTGTCACAATGGTAAGCTTTCATTCTTTTTATGGCTGAATAATATTCCATTCTATATATGTACAAAATCATCTTTATGAGACTAATGTGCTGTCTACTGCTTTACAAGGGCATCTTCCAAATCGTCTTTAAAGCATAATCTTTAGGTAAGTTCTACTTGACAAGAACTACAGGGGCTGAGCACAAATTAAGCAACAACACAAAGAAGCAAACCAGGAGGTAAACTGTCTGCTAACAACTTTTCTGTTCTTTTCAATGAATCAATTCATTTCCTAGAATAAAAAAAACTTAAGAGATATAATAATTAAAGACAGCTTATGCATCTCAATTGGATCTTGACCTGAATAAATTAGTATTGTGATTATGTAAGAAAAAGTCCAAGATTTTTAGAGCTGGAAAGTGATAATTAGGATTAAAATGTCATGATATCTCTAACTGTAAAATCATCTAGTAAAATGAAAATATGATTTGCAAAAAAAATTAGCAATTATTGGTCCTATGTGATAGGTACATGTAGGCTCTTTATGTTATTCTCTCTCTTTTTTTCATAATAAAAAGCCATTAAAAGTATACTCTCTGGGCTTTGTGACCTTGAGTACCAGTAAATACCTTAACGTCTCTGGGTGTTCAAGTTCTTTCCCAGGAAAATGGGACAAATCACACCTACCTCATAGGGTTGTAAGAATTATGCAAGGTAGTTTATGAAAAGCATGTGGAACAGGGCATAGCACATCATATGCATATGCCATTCATTCATTGACTGTATCTTTATAAATGTGTCTTTATGAGGGCTTGCCACGTGACAGGCATGCATTACATGTTGAGATACCGAAGGCAGGAGGTTGCTGCCCATCCATGGCTTCCATTGTAGCATGTTTGTCACTAGTGAAGATTTCACTCTTTTGCTTCATTGTTCATCCTCCTCTGGGGAGACATCAGAGGAGATACAGAGGGGAAAATACCTCTTTAAACAAACAAAAAAGTCTAAAGCAGCCACTAACTTTCCTATCTTCCTAGTCAAACTCCCACTGTAAGTTGACTTTGTCTGTATGTTGTTTTTGCTGTTCATTGTCCTGCAATTATACCATCCCCGTGCCATCTCCAACTTAAGTGGAGGCCATAACTTAACATTAATGGAACCAGAACACACTTTTTAAATCTCCAACAGCAAACCCTCCTGAAAGATATTTATTCCTGCCTTTGAATTCCATCTCTGCCATGTCACTCTGACTGTGGAGAGAGCTCACCTGCCTTCTCTGAGTTATACTTTCCCCCTCTGCAAAAGCAGATACACCTATTTTGCTTGGTATCTGTGGGAATTGGCAATTAGAGATAATTTTTGTAAAGTATCTGGTATAATTCTCCATCATGGGGAGCTTTTGTTATTGGGGTGATTAGAGTTGGTGGATAAAATATCTACTTCCAAAGTTAACATCTCTGAGAAGGGTGTGGCTGGAGCTAAAGGGAAAGGTGGGACACAGGGTCCCCATTAATCTTACCCTCTGTACAGTTAATGGTAGCTGGGAAGATACTGCTCTAACTTGAACCTTTTTAGTGTTTCAGCTGAACTGCCTACTCATCTTCAAGCCATCATGAGCTGTAAGAAAAACAGGTCACAGAAGGTCTCCTTGGATACAAGGAGAAATACGAAAATTGTGGACTATTTTCCTCAGGTACAATATGTTTGTAAATACTGTTTACAGAATGTATAAATACTAGACTTAGCCATCCTTGACACTGGGCTGCATAGTCCTCCTGTCCAGAAATTATCCCATTGAATGTAGGGAATATAACATAAGTTAAAATTCTCATTCATGTTTATTCTTTCTGTTTTCATGGGTAGTGGTGAGGAGGAGTTTTAATAAAAATCTTAGCCATAGAAAATCAGCCTTTAGCAAAAAGCTATTGTAACACTTCCTGAACAACAAAAAAAATCAAATATAATGTACAGCAAAATATGGAATGAAAACAAAATTAAAGTTATTTCATAGCTTGGCAATATATACAATGCCATGCCAATGTGGCTGATGTATTTGATAATGGCAGTACAATTGTGTAAGGCTTTACAATTTATAAAACAATTTTTAAAATATTTTTTCTTAAAGTGTCGCAGGTTCGATTCCCAGTCAGGGTACATCCCTGGGTTGCAGGCCATGACCCCCAGCAACCACACATTGATGTTTCTCTCTCTCCCTATCTCCCTTCCTTCCTTCTCTAAAAATAAATAAGTAAAATCTTTTTTAAAAATTTATTCTTACTATAAGCTTATTAGGCAGGCAGGCAGGATTTTCTCATCCTCAGTTTGGTTTATAAAGAGACGAGAGAAGTGATTTGTTCTTAAGGCCATAGTGGGATGAAGACTTGGACTTAAGTTTGCTGACATTTGGGTGTTCAAGTTCTTTCCCAGGAAAATGGGACTAATCACACCTAGCTCACGGGGTTGTAAGAATTATACAAGGTAGTTCATGAAAAGCATGTGGAACAGGGCATAACGCACCATATGCATATGCCATTCATTCATTGAGTGCATCTTTATTATTGACTGTAACAATATTAGTATTCATTTATTATTATTTATTAATAAGTAAATTTATCCATTTTTATTAATACATTATATTAACATACAATAATATAATACATTCTTTATTATTTATTATTAATCTATTATTTATTAATATTATTATTTATTATTGACTATCTTTATTCATTGACTGTAACAATATTATTATGACAAAATAATTACTTAACTGATGATGATTTCTTTAGCATTTAATTCTCAATTATAAAATCAATGATGGTATGTTATTCTTGCTGATTTTGGTGTTTTAAGAACAATTATTGGTGCAATTCATCACTGTGGTCCGAAGTGGTAAAAATTACACAGCTGAAAATAGTAAACAATACCCAAGAGAACACTGTGAAGGCTGGCAGACATTTAAGCATGCATCTCTGTTGTTGTTTTTTAAAAGATTTTATTTACTTATTTCTGGAGAGGAGCAGGGAAGGACAAAGAGGAAGAGAAACATCAGTGTGTGATTGCCTCTTGCACACCCCCTACTGGGGACCTGGCCTGCAGCCCAGGCATGTGCCCTGACTGGTAATGGAACCAGTGACCTTTTGGTTCGTAGGCAGGTGCTCAGTCCACTGAGCCACACCAGCCAGGGCAGCATCTCTATTTTTGATGAAACTACAAAACCGTTGTTCTTTTCCCCTCACATTTCTCATAAATATGCACAACTCTAGTAGTATTAAAAGCTTAACTCATTGATAGGAAAGGAAACTCACCTTATATTTTGGCTCCCAACTCAAACTCTGATTTAATTCTATTCACTGGGGCTTTGGAGATTGGTTCTCAGTTTTCTATAGAAATTTTGTGAATTCCACACTAAAAAATGAAACAAAAGGCAGGTTGCATAATAGTTTTACAGACTCTAACATTTCCTTTTAGGTCAATAAAGAACAACAGGATAATTCCAGTGTTCCTCAAATGAAGAATGGCTCCAGAAAAAGCCCACATCATGTAACTAATACCCAGGCTCAAAGAGCCAAAGACCAGGCTATATCCCAAAATAAGGTACTTGACATTACCTTAGATGTACCTCACAGGAGAAACAAACAAATGAAATACCAGATCACATGTAATGAGAGGCATACCTTATCAACAGCACTTGACACTCTTCAGGTTGTCAAAAAAGAGAGGGAAACTCAGCAAGGCAAAGAAATACTGGTGCAGGGCACGGAAGGAATTGAAGGCTACCTAAACCTTGGAATGCCCCTCAGTTGTTTGCCTCAAAATTGCCACCTGGGAATTACATTTGCCCAGAATAAAAGTAAGCAGAATGAAAAGAACCAGATATCTGGTCGGCATGACAAGGCATCTACTGATTGTGTCAAATTTTTTATCCACGCAATTGGAAAGACAAGGAAAAGGATTGTCAAATACAGGAAACTTCACAAAGAAGGGGTCAAACTCTGTGTCTATGCTTTCAAAGGAGAAACCATCAAGGAAGCTGTGTGCAAGGATGGCAGATTTCTTTCCTTTCTGGAGAACAATGATTGGAAACTCATTTTAAACCTGGACTCCATTGTAGAAAACACACAATGTGTCGATGAGCTAGAGGGCAAGCTCTTCCAGGTTGAGGTTCAGGAAAGGAGGGCGTCTAGGGCAGCAGCCACTCAGAGCCGTGATTTGGCAACCACTCAGAATTGTGGTGTGGTAACCACTCAGAATTGTGGTGTGGCAACCACTCAGAATTGTGATTTGACAACCACTCAGAATCCTGAGTTGGAGGAAAGAAACACCTGTGTTTTGGAAGGAAAAAGTATGGCCCAGTACCCTAGTTTGAAAAGAGAAATGAAAAAAATTAGAGAAAGCTTCAAGAAAAAGATTAAAAATAGACAGGGGAAGAAATTATATCTTGCTCATAAAACATACTTTGGGAAACTGACAAAAAACGCTACTCCGGTTAAAATCACCAAACTTCTTTCTCGTCTCAGTGACTCAGTTGGGTACTTGTCATGGGACAACAATGGAATTCAGGGTTGTGCCACCTGCTTTGTTTTTAGAGGGTTGTTCATTTTCACTTGTTGGCATGTAATCCATGACATTGTGGGAAAAGGAATAGAGCCAAGCAAGTGGGCAGACATAATTGGCCAATGCGTGAGGGTGACATTTGGTTACGAAGACAGCCAAGAAAGAGGGGACTACTTTTTTGTCAAACCTTGGTTTGAGATATCTGATGAATCTCTTGATTATGCTGTTCTGGAACTGAAGGAAAATGGACGACCAGTACCTTCGGGACTTTATAATGGAATTGGTCCTGTGCCCCTTAGTGGGTTGATATATATTATTGGCCATCCAGATAGAGAGGCAAAGTCTATTGATGGTTGTGCTATAGTCCCTCAGAGCCAGCGAGTAGAAAAATATCAGCAACATCTTCCGCCTCAGGATTCCAATGAGCATATGCAGGGTTTCGATGAGCATATGGAGTTTATCCGTATGCTCACTCAAAGAAGTTTCGAGGAAATGGCTCCCAGAACTGATGTGATTACCTATGACACCAGTTTTTACTTTGGGTCATCTGGTTCGCCAGTATTTGATTCATACGGTTCATTGGTGGCCATGCACAGTGCTGGCTTCCGTAATTACTACCATTCTGAATTTTCCAGTATCATTGAGTTTGGCCCTACTATGGAATCCATCCTCCATGATATTAAACAAAAGCATAGAGCCTGGTATGAAGGCATATGCATAACTCAGCAGGAGGTAGAAATGGTGAGTGATGAGGATTGAGGACAGTGAGAATTCCATCCATTTCCAAGCTGTCAGGAAATTAGCTATAGAAATGTTATTCCACAGGCTGTGATGATAGTTTTGTAAATTTAAAGTGCTTATTGCTCCCTGCCGACATGGCTCACTTGGTTGGTCCTTGTGGCACAGAGGGAAAGGTGGCTGGGTAGATTTCTGGCCACAGCACACGCCTTGGTTGTGGGCTCAACCCCTGGTTGGGGCATGTGATAGATTTCTCTCTCTCTCTCTCCCTCCCTTCCCCTATCTCTAAAAATAAATAAATAAATAAATAAGTAAACAAACAAACAAATAAATAAATAAATAAAATCTTTAAAAAATTGTTGATATCATCAATAATAACAAATACTATTGACCACTTCTTTGCACTTTCTAAGTGCATTTTTTCTAAGCTCATGTACAAACTAGTTCTAACAGCTTTACAAGGTGGATTGTTATCTCTGTTTTGTTTTATTTTTTAAAGACTTATTTTTAGAGAGAGTTTGCTTTTTCCACAATGTCATGTAATCACATAGTATATAGCTTTTTTCTGATTGACTTCTTTTACTTAGCAATATGCAGGTGAAGTGCTTCTGGGTCTTTTTACGGTTTGATAGCTCACCTATTTGTATCACTGAATAATATCCTGTTATATTGGTATACCACTACTTTTTTGTTCATTCATCTTTTCAGAGAGCTCTTACTTGATTCTAGTTTTCAGTGATTGCAAATAAAGTTGTTATAACCATTTGTGTACAAATTTTTGAATGAACATATGTTTTCAATTCAGTTGGGTAAATACCAAGAAGGGTAATTACTGGACTGTGTGGTAAAGTCATGTTTAAGTTCATAAGTATTGTACCTGCTGAACTGCGTTCTAATGGAGCTACACCATTTTACATTCCCACAAGCACTGATGGAGAGTTTATATTCATTCACATCCTCACCAGCATTTGATATTGTAACTTTTTTGGACGGCAAACTATTAATACTGTTGAAATGAATAATATTCTTCAAGGGATTATAAGATTAATTCATGAAATTGGGGCTGTTCTCAATTTAACATACATAAGTATAGTTACAATATCAGTCTATATTTTGTCAGGAGAGTAAAAATTACTATCAGTACTACAAGAATGTGGTGTTTGATTAGGATTAGGGGTTAGATGAGTGGGAGGAGCAGGGGAAGAGAAGATCTCTAAGGCTGCAGCCAGAGAGGTGAAGTAGCTGATTGACATGGGGAAGTCTGAGATGGTCCACCTCTTGTCACCATGATGGCAAAGTAGTCACTCACAGAGAGGTTGCAAAATTGCCACATCAGACACAATTTACAAGTGCGAGCTTGTGTAGATATTACACAATCCTCTCACTTCCATGATTATCCAAAAAATAATGCCTAATACTTCATTTTCACCTTCCCAGTTTCTTCAGAGTTATTCTCATTGATAAATGCTGACCTTTAACACACAGGGATTCTAGGAAAAAGTAGTTCTCAGCTTTATAAGGAAGTGGTGTTGGCTAGAATATATATATATATATATATATATATATATATATATATATACACACACACACACTAACACACTATATGCACATGTACACAAAAATTGGTAGTGAAGTTGCAATGCAGTTTTTATCATGAAATGTATGTCACAACTTTGACTACTAACTGCAAAATATTGGCATATTCCTATTGCTATTGTTATGCTATATATAAATCCTATCACCAGGTGTTTTTTGTTCAGATGAAATAATCTAACACAGAGAAGTATCAAGTTAACAAATCAGGCTAAAATTTGACACAGGTAGAAAAAGAAAACATTTTCTTCCTGTTTCCTTTTGACCTTTCATACTGCCCACCTCTTTTCTGTCCTTGCTTATTTCCACTTGGGAATTCCAGATGAGCTCACAAAGCCATTAAACATGGCCCTTTTTTGACATCAATACTTTATTTCTTTCCCAAAGCATTAGTTTTTGTGTGTGTCCCGCCAAAAACGTATGCCCAAGTCCTAGCTGTCTGTTACCTGTGAATGTGATTTGACTTTGTCAGAGATCAAGTCTTTGCAGATGTGATTAAGTTAAAGATCTCTAGATGAGATCATTGGGATTTCTGATGGGCCCTAAATCCAATGACTTGTGTCCTCCTGAGGGATGGAAGAAGGTTTGACCCAAGAAGAAGGCCTTGTGGGGGGAAGAAAAGAAGACATGAATATGTCTCAGGGAGGTGGGCCAAAGGGAGAGGAGAAAGAAAACCAAGAAGCCCACCAGCTCCCCTCCAGGCTGGAACCCATTTTTGAAGCCAGTGCCTCATTTAGATCCACCCTCCCTTCTTACATAGCAAGAGCCAACCTTGTCACTTGTTTGCCAGCCCCCAGGTCTCTCCAGTCCATTCACTTCCTCTACTAAACTTCTGAACGCTGTCCAGAGATCTCAATGCAAAGATGCTGGAATCTGTGAACAGGGAGTGGGACTCTGTCTCCATTGCATGGCACAGGCATTTGGGAATCTAAGACCTGAGGTGTCACCAGGGCAAGACATATGGGAAGGGTCATGGAGCTTCCTGCTCTCTCCAGGGGCTCCACTCTCCCAGCGCCTCCCTATTGCTCAACAACTGATCTTGCTGTTTGATGGCAATTACTATTGAGGAGCTTTAGGTGAGCTAAAACATGAAAGTTCATTTGGTCGAACCCATGGAATATTAGGAAAAATAATGAGCCCCGGCCATGTGACTCAGTTGGTTGGAGGGTCATCCTGTGCTCTGAATAGTTGTGGTTTGATCCCTGGTCAGGGCACACACCTCACATGCACCTTCACTCCGAGGTAGTGGTGTGGACCAAAGGCAACCAATCTGTGTTTCTCAGTTCCATCCATGTGTCTCTCTTCTCTCTCTCTCCCTTCCACTCTAACTAAAATAAAACAAACATATCCTCCAGTGAAGATTTAAAAAGTGAAAATATGTCAATAATTTAGAGTATCTCTGGTTGCTTTAGTAAAGTGTACTGAATACACTTTCTTATTAGAAAACTTAATTAGAAAAGCTAAAACACAGAAGTTCATTTGGTTGAACCCAAAGTACCACAGCCACTTAAAACCAAAAATAAAAGCATGTAGACCCTCTTGCCTCCCTCCTCACCCTTCCCCTGATCCCTTTTTCCCCCTTCACCAAAGCCTCCTCTGCTTTTGGAGAAAGATAATTGAGATGGAGCTGAGATCCCTCTGCCCCCAAGAAATCCAAAGGCCATCCACTGTTGTGTGAACACCAGAGGGAAGGAATCCAAGTTGGCCCAGTTGACTCCAGGTGCCCAAATTACCTTCCTTCTCTATTCCAGAAAAGGAAAAGATTCTGGGCACAGGAGTGGTCAGATACCAAGAACTGAGGGATGGAGATGAGGCATTGGGGTGGGGGGTGGTGCAGAAAGGGGTCCTGGATCTGGATGTTTACCAGACACTAGGGGCACCTGAGAGAGGAGCTAGCACTGTGCCTAGATGCCAACCTTGGAAAAACAGGACAAGGTTGGGAGAAAGACTGGCGTGATCTGTCACATGGGGCTCAGTGGACAGTCGTGGGCATGATGTGCTCTGTGCCAGCACTTCTCCCTCATAAGTGCCAGAGGGGATTCTCCCATTCAGGAACTGCTTCATGTGGAACATACACATTGTCCCCAAACCATTTCACTGTCCCCTCTGAGTATTCCAGCAAAAATAATATAGAATCCCAAAAGAAGGAAGACAAATCCCAGCTTGGGTTAAACACTGTAAGGCTACCAGCCACGCAGAGGCCATTTCCTGGTACACACTGCCACCTGCTGGATGCAGCCTCCAGGGCACCCCTTCCAAACAGAGGCAGCCCTTACTAACCTGCTGCTAAACTGTGTTGAAACTGATGGCTCCACCCAAGGGGGTGTCTTCCATGTGGCATTCCTCTTTGAGGGTGGTTCAGTTCAGACTCATTGACTTAAGAAGGAAGGATACAAAATGCCTTGGTAGTAAAATACAAATTGTGTGTGTGTGTGTGTGTGTGTGTGTGTGTGTGTGTGTGCGTGTGTGTATTCAGGAGCTCAGCCAGCCTGGCCTTGGCATCCTCTTGGATTTTACATGAAAAAAAAAATACTGTTGCCTTTCTGGGAGAAACTTTATCCCCTACTTCATCATCTGGATTTTCTTCTTCTCCTCTAGACAAGGGTCAGCCTGTCGTCTGATAGGCAGAGTGATGTAAGGCCACCCTGACTCAGTCAGGGACGGAACTAACTAGAGGCTGAGTCACAGAATGTTGAAACTCTGTCTACCTCTAATTGCTCCATGTCTTGAGTTTAGCCTTCTGATGGTCCCAATGAAGAGCTTAGGATATTTACTAGCACCCTTTCCCTTACCCAGCCCTGCACTCCAATTTTTACCTTGTCAGCACTCTGCCCCACTCTTCACGGACTCACCAGGGTGGAGGGGGACAGGGAGTAGGGCATAAAATGTAGTGAAGTCTTTAGGGGTCTAAGGAATATAGGGATAATGGACTTCCGGCCAAGATGGAGTCATATGTAGACATACTGTGTCTCCTCACACAACCTAAATAAGGACAACAAAAATTTAGAAACAAAAAAACAACCAGACTGACAAAAAATTGAATTGTACAGAAGTTTGCAAACCAAGGAGTTAAAATAGACACATTCATCCAGACCAGTAGGAGGGGTGGAGTCAGGAGTCAAGGGGTGGAGAGGGGTCGCAACAAAAATAAAAAACCTGTAGATTGAGGACCCCAAGCGTGCAAGGCAGCAGCTGACGGACCCAGCACACAGGCGGCAGCGGGCAGACCCAGTGAGGCGAGCAAGGTGGCTGGCTGACCGGGTAGTCACACATTGGCACACAGATAAACCAGGCGAAACTGGGGAGCTAAACAGACTGCAAAACCCAGGGCTCCAGCTTGGGGAAATAAAGCCTCAAAACACCAGTTGAAAACACCTGTGGGGGTTGAGGTGCTGAGAGAGACTCCCAGCCTCACAGGAGATTTCACTGGAGAGACCCATAAGGTCCTAGAATGTACACAAGCCCACCCACACAGAAATCAGTACCAGAAAGACTCAGTTTGCTTGGAGGAAGCAGCAGAAGGGACTGAAATCTGACAGAGCGGAGCAAGCACCATTGTTCCCTCTCTAACCCCTGCCCCACATACAGTGTCACAACACAGTGACTGGGTTGACTGACCTCACTGGGGTGAACACCTAAGGCTCTGCCCCTCACTATGTAACAGGCGTGACAAGACAAAAAAATGGCCCGAACAGAAGAACAGATCAAAGCTCCAGAAAAAATACAACTAAGCAACAAAGAGATAGCCAACCTATCATATGCACAGTTCAAAACACTGGTGATCAGGATGCTCACAAAATTGGTTGAATTTGGTTGCAAATTAGATGAAAAAAATGAAGGCTATGCTAAGTGAAATTAAGGAAAATGTACAGGGAACCAACAGTGATGGGAAGGAAACTGGGACTCAAATCAATGGAGTGGACCAGAAGGAAGAAAGAAACAACCAAACAGAAAAAAATGAAGAAATAAGAATTCAAAACAAATGAGGAGAGGCTTAGGAACCTCCAGGACATCTTTAAACGTTCCAACATCCAAATTATAGGGGTATCAGAAGGGAAAGAAGAAGAGCAACAAATTGAAAACTTATTTGAACAAATAATAAAGGAAAACTTCCCCAATCTGGCAAAGGAAAGAGACTTCCAGGAAGGCCAGGAAGCTCAGAGTCCCAAAGAAGTTGGACCCAAGGAGGAACACACCAAGGCACATCATAATTACATTAGCCAAGGTAAAAATGAAGGAGAGAATCCTAGAAGCAGCAAGAAATGAGACAGTCACCTAGAAAGGAGTTTCCATCAGACTGTCAGACTGCCCTCCTTTTCTCAAAGGAGACCTTACAGGCAAGAAGGCGCTGGAAAGAAGTATTCCAAGTCATGAAAGGCAAGGACCTACATCCCAGATTGCTCTATCCAGCAAAGCTTTCATTTAGAATGGAAGGGCAGATAAAGTGCTTCTCAGATAAGGTCAAGTTAAAGGAGTTCATCATCACCAAGCCCTTATTATATGAAATGTTAAAGGGACTTATCTAAGAAAAAGAAGATAAAAAACAGCACAACAATATGATACCAAACTCACAATTATCAACAACCACACGTAAAACAAAAACAAAAACAAACTAAGTAAACAACTAGAACAGGAACAGAAGCACAGAAATGGAGATCACATGGAGGGTTATCAACAGGGGAGTGGGAGGAGGACAGAAGGGGAAAAGGTATGGAGAATAAGTAGCATAGATGGTAGGTGGAAAATCGACAGGAGGAGGGTAAGAATAGTACGGGAAATGTAGAAGCTAAAGAACTTATGACACATGGACATGAACTAAAGAGGGGGAATGTGGGTGGGAGAGGGTGTGCAGGGTGGAGGGGAATGAAGGGGGAAATGGGACAACTGTAATAGCATAATCAATAAAATATATTTTAAAAAAAAGAATAAAAAAGAATATAGGAATAATGATCTCTGTTGTATATGCATTTCACTTGTCAGTCTGGCCCCCGTGGAAACCGAGTGAGTCCGGGAGAATGACAGCTGACTACCACAGAGGCAAGCCAAGTGGTAGGCCCAGTTGCGGCCACTGTGCCAGATGTGGTGTCAAATTAGCACTGCCTCGGGCGCATTGTACGTGGCCACTCATTAAATGAATGCATTCTTTGCTGTCACAGTCAGGAAAGGGGATCATAACCAGTTCAATGCAGGTGAATGGAGTAGACAACAGGATATGTATTTTCGTTTAAGCCCAAGACTATATTAATACTCTCTTCTTTTGTTATAACATAGATGGGAAATGTCTGGACTATTTGTACTTCCTGTGGACCACTCCATCAATCCACCCTATCAATGATATCAGGATAATCAGGCCAGATGAGCAAGAAGTAACCAACACCTGAGAGGTCATGGTCCACACACATTTCAGATGATGGGAGATGAGCCCTGTGAAGAATCAGAGGCCCACTAAACCAGGGAGATGCCCAAGACATCTCCTCCAAAGTAAAAGATAAATTACTGAATCACACACACCCCACTATGGAGAAGGAAGTGCGTTGCCTCTTTGGTTTCTGAAGGCAGCTGATTCCACACCTGGATGCACTGCTTCAGCCTATTTACAGGGTGACGCAATAGGCTGCCAGCTTCAAGTGAGGCTTACGTTAGGAAAGGTTCTGAAGGAGATCCTGGCTGTGGTCAAAGCAGCGCTGCTACTTGGACCATGCAGTCTAGGTGACCCTATGACATTAGAAGTATCAGATGCGGGAAGCATACCAGGTGGAGTTTCTGGCAAGCCCACATGGAAGAACCACAGTGCAGGCTCCTGGGGTTATAGAGCAAGGCCAGCCCCTCTGCAGTGGAAATGTATACCTTTTGAATGATGACTCCTGGTGTATAATTGGCTCAGTAAATATAGAGCACCTGACCTAGAGACATTGAGTGACTGTGCATCCAGAATTGCCCATTATGTAGTGCATTCTGTTAGATCTACCAAGGCACAATGTCAGGTGTGGCTAAAAACTGTCTCTTGCAATATGAAGGTGATGCACCCAGGACTGAGTATGAACAGCACAAAAGATTGCAAGTGAGTCATATGAGCAACATAGGGAGCTTTCCTGCAAAGTCATCCACATCCTGGTTCCTGGGACTGTGTTAGGTTACATGGCAAAGGGAAAATGTGGGGCACCTCTGATTGGCAGTTTCACTCCTGAGCTCCCTATTGGCCAACACTGTTACAGTCTACAGTTCAGAAGGCCCCAAAGACCACCTTCAGGTTCAATAATTTGGTAAAAGGGACTCATAGAACTCAGAAAACTGTTATCATCATGGTTATGGTTTATTATAGTGAAAGGATGCAGATGAAAATCAGCAAAGAAGTGGGATTTATTCCAGGAATGCAAAGGTAATTCACCATTTAAAAATATATTCATGCAATCCATGTAGCAACAGGCTATGGAAGAAAAGCAATGTGATCATATCAATAGATGCAGAAAAAGCATTTGACAAAATCCATCACCCATTTATAAAAACTCCCAGCAAACTAGGAGGAAACTCCTGCAAACAGACAAAGAACATCTACAAGAAAATCTATAGCTAATGTCATACTTCATGGTGAGAAACTAGGTGCTCTCCTGCTAAGATCAGAAGCAAGGCAAGATGTCTGCCTTCATCATGCCTATTTAACATTGTACTGGAAGTTCTAGAGAACACAATACAATAAGAAAAGGAAATTAAAAAAGAAAAGGAAATAAAGATATACTAATTGGGAAGAAAGAAAACTATCTTTGTTCACAGATGACATGATTGTCTCTGTGCCATGTAGAAAATCCCTAAGAACAACAACAACAAAAATCTTGAAACTAATAAGCAATTATAACAAAGTTGCAGGAAATACTGTTAATATAAAAAACTCAGTTGCATTTTATATACCAGCAATGAACAATTGGAGTTTGAAATTTAAAATATAATATCATTTACTTTACCACCCCCCAAAAGAGAAATAGTTAGGCATAAATCTAACAAATAAGTATAAGATCTATATAAGGAAAGCTCTGGTGAAAGAAATTCTAAATAAATGGAGAGATATTCCATGTACAAGTAGAGGAAAATGCAATCTACCACAGTCAATGTAATAATACCAATCAAAATCTCAGCAAGATATCCTGTGGGTATTGACAGACTGTTACTAAAGTTTATAAGGAAAGGCAAAAGACCCAGAATTGCCAATACAATTTTGAAGGGGAAGAAAAAAGTTAGAGAACTCTCATTATTGAATTTCAAGACACCCTGTAAAGCTGCAGGAATCAAGACAGTACAGGATGGTGAAGGAACAGACAAGGAGATCAATGGGACAGAGCAGAGAGCCCAGAAATAGACCCCCATAAATGTGGTCACCCGATCTTTGACAAAGGAACAAAACAATGCAATCGAGCAAATAACAGTCTTTGCCGCAAATGTTGCTAGAACAACTGGACATCCCCAAAACGAATCTAGACACAGACTTTACACCTTTCACACAAATGAACTCAAAATGAATTATAGACCTAAATGTAAAACACAAAAACTATAAAATTCCTAGAAGCTAATAAAGAAAAATCTAGGTGACTTTGGATTTGGTGAGTCTCCTTAGACACAACACAAAAGCATAATCCATGAAAGAAAAAATTGTTATTTTGTGCTTACTATAAAAAACGTCTGCCTTGTGAAAGGCGCTGTTAGGGAGTGGAGTCCCAGTGCCACACAGCGCAGAGTCTGTGTGGGCAAGGCTGGAGGAAGTCCTGTGAGCCTAAGCACTGGGACTCTAAGGCACTTCTCACCACCCCTGGGCCCTGTGGCATCTGCAGCATGCCAGAAGTCACAAGCACCGGTTCTTGAGAGAGAGAGAGAGAGAGAGACAGAGAGAGAGAGAGAGAGAGACAGAGAGAGAGAGAAATAATAAATGAAAAGATAAACCACAAACTGAGATAAAATATTTGTGAAAGATACATCTGATAAAGGACTGTTATCAACAATAAGAAAGCAAACACCCACTTAAAAAAGGTGGGCTGAAGAACCTTAACAGGCGTTTTTATCAAAGACAGACAGCAAATAAGCAGGTGAAAAGGTGCTCAATGTCATATGTCCTTAGAAAACTGCAACTTAAAACAGCAGTGAGATACTGCTCCCTGTGTTCTGTGAGGTCCACGTCAAAACCCACAGAATGAACAACACCAAGAGTGACCTTAATGTAGAATATGGACTTTAGATAATAATAGATTAATATTGGCTCATCAATTGTAGCAAATGTACCACATTAACACAAGGGGTTACATCCTCTATGATTCCATTTACATAACATTCTTGATTGAAAAAATTACAAACATGAAGAACATATTAGTGATGGCCAGGGGTGAAGGGTAGGGTGGTAGTGGGGAGGATTGGGTGTGGCTATAAAAGGGCAACATTGTGGGCCCTTGTGGTGATAGAAAGTATACTGCATACACTTGTATATAAAATGTATATTGCATACTTTCATTACAGTATACAGTATACATTCATTATAATACAACATATATTATTATGTGTGATTAATGTAACATATTGTATACTATATGATGCAATTATCTTGTTTCAATACAAGAGCAGAACTGTAACTACTCTGTATCTTCACCGTGTCAGTATCAGTAGTGGCTACAGTTTTGTAAGTCGTTTTGTAAGATGTTACCATTGAGTAACATGGGGAAAGAAGGTACATGGTATCTCTCTGTCTTATTTCTTACCACTCCATGTGAATCTACAATTATTTCAAAATTAAAAAAGAAAACAAGTCTTAATTTTAGAAGACAATGCAGTTTCTGCCCAGCTCTTCCTCTTGGGCCATGCTCATTTGAAATCCAACCACCTCTCTGCTGTGAAGAAGCCAGTCAGCAAAATAGACAGGCCAAGTGTAGGTGTTTGGGCTGCCACCCTCGCTGAGTTGGCAGGTGACCGCCAGCATCAAGCACGATCCCTGCGAATGAGCAAACCCACAGGTGATTCCAGCTCCCGACCATCCTTTGAGCCGCGCTGAGCTCCATGTGGAGCAGAGACTGGCTGTCCTCATCAAGCACTTCCCAAACTGCAGATCCGTGTGCAAAATAAATGCCGATTGCTGTTTTCAGCAACTAATTTTAGGGCCATTTGTTATATAGTGCAATAGGTAACTGGGGGTAAAAAAAAAAAGGATGATTTTTATCAGGGAATGTTCCATGGAGAAAAAAGACAATTGGTTTTTGCATTGAAACTTGACGTTAAGCAATGGTGGCAAATTTTGAAGTATCATCAAAGTATAGCTTTGAACAATACAGACTGACTTCATTCCAATCAGTCGAAATTAGTGAGGTTTTATTGTAGCTGCTATAACACAAATTACAAATTGGGCACCTCATTTGGTTAAAGATTATTAAGCCACTTATGGGGTGAGAACAGACAGCAATTTAGGAGATATAGTTTGGATACCAAAATGAAATGAGTTTTTCAGGCGGGGTACAGATTATTTGAAATTAGGATTGTCTTGGAAGGTACAAGACAACACACAAATTTGTGTTTCTTGTCTAAGAAACTCAAATGCAAATACATTACTATCATTATGGACATCATAAATTATAATTGCCAAGTAGATTATTATGAATTACAAATTATCATAGCCTATCAAAAATATACATTATCTTACTGCTGTAATTGATGACTAACACCAAGCGTCTAAATATTCACTTCTGCTTGCACACGAATCAGGCCATATACACGCCCTTTCACGTGGGGTTAGGCATGTATTTTTGTTCATTTTTAATACTCTTCTGTGTTTAACATGGCAGATACAAGAAGAGCAGAAACAAAACCAGGCTGGACATAGGTAAGAACCATTTTCTTCCTGCTTCCCATTCACCTTCCAAACAGCCCATCTGACACTTGTCAATAACCTCCTCATCTTCTTCCACCTGGTGATTTCTCACTTAGCTGGTCCCGTGCTGAGTTCTACCTGTTCCTTCTAGCCTCCTCTTGCACCATTACTGATAGTTTCTGCATCTCCACCTACCTGGATCACAAGAAGGTTTGCAGAGTTTCTTTATACTCTTGGTCTCATGATTAAAAGTAAAAATAGCTCAATAAAACTTAGATTACTTTTTCTTCAAGTCTCTTCTTGTTTTTTTTTTCCAGAACACTCTAACCTCATTTCTCCTTTTCCTTCTTTTACATTGAGAAACTTCTACATTGCCACATGACTCGCAATATGTGTGGGGTTGTCTTTTGGTTTTTGAGGGATGGGAGGGGGGGAGGATCTGAACTAAGGTTTGAATACCAATTTCCCCTCTGGCTAAATGTGTAATCTCAGACAAATTGCATAAATTTCCAAAGCCCTGTCATTTTGAAATGGGAATAATAATGGCTCTTGGTAGGATTAATTGAGGTATCCTTTACTCCTTCTCCTTTTGTCCTTCAAATCCTAAAATTTGATATATTTTTTTAATTTTTTAAAGATTTTATTTAGTTATTTTTGGAGAGGGAAGGGAGGGGAGAGAGAGAGAGAGAGAGAGAGAGAGAGAGAAACATCAATGTGTGGTTGCTAGGGGTTATGGTCTGCAACCCAGGAATGTACCCTGGCTGAGAATCGAACCTGGCTGTGACACTTTGGTTCACAAGCCCATGCTCAATCCACTGAGCTATGCCAGATAGGGCAAAATTTGATATCTTAATAAATGGCGTTGATTGAGTTGGATTGGGAGACTGGCCTTAACAGAGACTGGAGGTCACGGTGGGGAGACTTCTGGGCACCACTACTGAGAACAAAGCTCAGAGGCACCCCCAAGCCTGGTGCGTTTGGAGGCACAAAGAGGAGCATGTATGATATTTTTTTTCTTTTGCTTTGCAATTAGAACTCTGTAAGGAGCTAGGAGAAGGATGAAAGAGATATGGAAAATTCCAGTAAGGTACTAAGAGTGGCCGTAATTCAAGAGAGCACAAGAACGAGGTATGGAAAGCAAATCTTCCCTCCCCAAAATATTGTAAGATATTATGAAAAATGATTACCTCAAAAAATATTCATAATCCCAATCCCTAATACATCATAGATTTTTAATATTTTTTCCATATTCTATCTTGGATCTTGATCATATAAATGTTTTGTGTGGTTGCAACCTCAGCAAAACAAAGCTTGTATTCTCAGGAAAGAATATCTTGTATTCCTGACGGCAATCGGCCCTTTTAGATTACTTCCCACATTAATCACTTAAGACCAAAACAAACCAAGTCTAGCATGGGTGGTGTGTCCTGGCGTCTCATTATTTTGGTCACAGAAACCCTGCAAAATAAATCAATTTAGCGTGAGTCTTCTTGATTCAAGGAACTCGAAACGGGCCAGAAAAAGCACATATGCTCTGGACATAGACAATATAAATCCACCGTTTACCAAATTGCTGCATCCCTTTGGACTGGGTCTCCTTAGTCCTGGTTGGAGTTGGGCAGCAACTAGTGTGTGGCCACTGGCCGGCACGCGTCGCCTGGAGCCAGCAGGGGGCGAGCGAGCTGCGAGCCCTGCTCTGCATCCTTGACTGACAGCTAAGGATGCCGGCGAAGATGAGGTAATACCACCCGAACCAGGAGGGCGTGGGGGTGTGGACGCGCGTGTGTGCGAGTGTGAGCGTGCGGGTGCGTGACCGAGCCGGAGACACTTCGTGTCTCAGAGCTCGCACTGCAGACACTGATCACGCTGCATTAAAAAAAAAGAAGAAGAAGAAGAAGAAGAAGAAATTGCATTTCTGGGAGGGAGGCTGCAAAGTTGTGGCCCGGCGACAGCGGCGGTATCAGAGGCGTGTCATGGCGGGTCTCTTTTCGGCGCCTAGGGACGGGGGTAACCTCGGCAGGCACGGATTTGCCTTGGCGCCCCGCTTGGGAGGAGCGATTCATTCTGGAAGCAACTGAGCAGAGCCACAGGGAGGGGGAGCTCTCGCCCAGGCGGCGACAGCGTTTCGTGCGGCGCTAGGGTGGAAAGGGAGGAGAAAGAGGGGAGGGGAACACCGTGTCATTCCCAGCGTGAGCGCGCGGCGAGATCCCACCCGGGCGACTGCAGAGCCCGAGGCGCAACTGGTGCGAGGGCTGGTACCTCGCATCGCCGTCAGCGCCAGCTCGCGGCCGCCGGGGCTCCCGCGGCTTTTGCCCGTCGGGAAGCTTTGCAAGGCGGGGGGCCTGTTTGCAGAGAGCCGGACATTTGCATGAAGCCACTCGACCTCACGGAGCAGCGGCAGCAGCAGCGGCGGCAGCAGCGGCGGACCCCGGCGGAGGCGCGCGGTCGGAGCCAAGCGGCCCCGGTCTCCGGGCCCCGGTGGATGCGCGGCTGGGGAGCGGCCCTTGGGCCGGAGCTGAGGCTGCCCGGGGCGGCGGGGCGCGGGGCAGGGGGCGCGGTCGAGGCCCGGAGGCGGCGGCGCAGAAGGAAGCGGAGGAGGACCGGCGTGCCGAGCCCGGTAGAGGGAGAGCGCGGCGCCGCCGCAGCCCCGGGCTCACCATGCTCCTGGCCTCGGCGGTGGTGGTCTGGGAATGGCTGAACGAGCACGGCCGCTGGCGTCCCTACAGCCCGGCCGTGAGCCACCACATCGAGGCGGTGGTCCGCGCCGGGCCGCGCGCCGGGGGCAGCGTAGTGCTGGGCCAGGTGGACAGCCGGCTGGCGCCCTACATCATCGACCTGCAGTCCATGAACCAGTTCCGCCAGGACACGGGTGAGCCGGCCGCCCCTGCCCCGCCCGCGCGCACCTCCGCGCCCTGCCCAGGGGTCTTCCGCTGCGTGAGCCCACCGGCGCCCCCCCCACCCCAGTCCGCACCTCCTTGCTGTGGTGTCACCCAGAGGTGGTCGTGGAGGGGGCGCTTCCTCCTCGTGATCCTCTTATAAACGGCCATGTAATTAGTAGTGTCAGTGTGCTGGCTATGCGAGCCCAGCTGCACCCTAGCCCCGAACAACTCCTCTTTTACGCCCCTTTTAAAGCACTTGGTGGGCCCAGGTCCTTTCCCCTCCCCGTGCAGATTCGGGGGCCACCCCTCCCACCGGCAACCCCAGCCCCTAGCAAGGGCTTCCTGCTCCCGTCGCTCACACGCCGGTTGACCCTGCTTCGCCCCTGGCACCCTTGGGCCGGCTACTCATCCCTCTCTCCACCTGCTCTACTGCCTCTGCCCCTCCTGGGTGGGGTGCCTTCCCACCGCGGGGCGCTGGGTGTGGGAACTGGGGGAAGGAGGCAGGGATTCCCCGGAGGCTCTAGCGGTAGTCTGGAATGGTAAGGGCCGGGCTCCCTGGGAGGGGAGACTGGAGTTGGGGGGGTTCCGGGGCATGAAGCCCCCTGGATGCTGCGGCGTCGGCGAGGGCGGCTGCTGGCGCACTCCAAGTGCTGAAGCAACAGGCCAGAGCAGATGGAGGGAAGAGGGGGAGGGCCCGGGCTCCGGAATGCCTGGCAGGGAAGCCGCTCCGCTCCCTTTGTCCGCGGAGGAGGCGGCGGCGGCGGCGGCGGATTCCTAAGCAGAAATTGCCCTCAAGCTCCCTCCTGAATCCGTCGCCTAGGAGGGACGCTCTGGACTCCCAGACCACTGCACTCCTCTCTTTCCATGATACGCGAGTTGCCACTGGGGCCACAATCCCACTTCCCAGCTGACCAGCCTGCCCACGTCAGGGCAAGGCAAGAGGCGTCAGGGAAGAGGTCCGGGCGGCGGGTCGCGGGCGGGAGGGGCCGAGCAGGGCCGCGTCCCTTTGCTTGGCCCAGTGTGTCCAGGCTTAAGGGATGATTTGGGACAAGCCTGGCTGCCCTAGTCTCCGCATGAGGGTGGGGGTTGTTTCAGGAATTCTGGCTGAGCTTTCCCAAGAGTGTGAAGAGGAGCCTGGAGAGGCAGGTGTGTGTGGGGGGGGGGGGCGGTACTAGAGGGATGGCTGGGAGCGTCCCAGAAGGCCGGAGAACAGCTGCAGAACTGGGCATCTCGGCCCCTTGGAAAGCCCCCGCATCCTGCGCGCTAATTAGGGCTGTCATGGGAACGAGATCAGACCTGGGGGAGGTAGCTTCTGCCTTGAGCCCAAAGTTCTCTAGTCATGACTCCCAACAACCTCTTTGCCAACGACTTTGCAGACGCTGGTGGAGAGAGTCAACTTTTCTGGGGGAAAGGCTTCCAGAAGTGTTATCATCTGGGGCGGGGGCAGGGGGAGAGGACTTAACCCCTGGTGGGAACGGGTTGGGAGGTGCAGCCCGGAGGACTGAGGGGAAGAGGGAAGGAGGCGGCCGTGGGAGATTGAGAAAGAGGGTTAAGTGCGGCTGAGGGGGAGGGAGAGACCGTCATTGTGCAATTTGGGTAGAGGTTGTGGAGGTGAGAGGGCAGAGACGTCAGACTGGCGGGGGACAGGTGTTTGGAGAGGGGGACAGCTGAGCCACGGCGATGAGACCAGGAGTTAAAACACCTGGCAGGGAATTCCTGCTTGAAATAAACAGGCAAGTGTGAGCCTTTCTATTTGACACTGCATCTCTGCAGCATAAGGAGAAACTGCCCTGGTGACATAAAGGTCCCACCCCTTGTCCCACCTTTGAGAAAGGAGACAGTTCAATCAGTGTTTAGGGACATGGTACCTAGGAAGGGTCACGGCCTCAAGGGCCCTTTCTATCGAAGCGAAGTTCTGGAGAAAACTTCTCCAGAGCTGGGAGAACTTTGGGCTGAAGGCAGAAGCTACCTCCCCCAGGTCTGATCACTCTTCCCCGAGGACGACAGGCTGACCACCACCTGGTGGTCCCTCTAGCCCAAGCCCAGGCACCCGGCTGCGGTCAGCCTGTGCTCAGGGAAGAGTGGCTGGGGTCCAGCAGATTTTAGACAGGGAGCTGGCCCTGGATCATTCAAAGCCTGCCTCAGGGTGTGTTTCACATTCATGTCTGTCTCCTCAGCCCTGCAGTGGGTGCTGGAGGCCCTGGGCTGAATCCCAGGAATGCTGGGTCTGTCAGGGAGCTTGTCAAAGTAGAATAGGATCCCTGGGTTTCTGGACTCAGAACCCCCTTCTCCCCGCTCTTCACCAACAGACACAAGTTCCCCTCAGTGTCGCTCGTTGATGAGGCCATGACAGGGTAGGAACTTTAAACCACCGTCTCCCAGGCAACCTTGGCCAAGCCCTGGCAATGTTTAATTAAATTCCCCACTGTCCCCGCTAAGCCATAGTTTGAAGCTGGGAACCAGAAACATCCCCATAAACAAAGGAGAGCTGGAAGTCCCCTGTGTCGAGGCGATTCCTCTCTCTCTTTCTGGTCTCTCCATGTGGGGACATTTCCCGACATGGGAGCTTTGTTCTTCAGGGAGTTTTTCTCCCCTCTGAAGTCGCCTGCCCTGCCACCACAGGAGTCCTCAGGCTCTCAG
Source organism: Phyllostomus hastatus (assembly GCF_019186645.2). Classification (NCBI taxonomy): domain Eukaryota; kingdom Metazoa; phylum Chordata; class Mammalia; order Chiroptera; family Phyllostomidae; genus Phyllostomus; species Phyllostomus hastatus. The sequence goes on along the minus strand of NW_025334005.1, from coordinate 7,866,819 downwards.
CTCTCCTGGGTTCCTACTTCGTCCAGCCTGTCTCCAGGGAGATGGCTAGGAGGTTGCAGACACCCTCTGCCAGTTCTGTTTGCCCTGGACCCTTCTTCCCCAGCCAGCCTCCCAGTCTGAGCTTATGTGCATTCTATGCTGGTCTCCTCAAAGCGTGTGGGGCTAGAGAATCTGGAAGAAGGGAAGAGATGGGGTGAGATAGAGGTGACTGGGGCTTGGCTGCTTCCAAAAGCTGTGGTTGAGTCCCCTCCACCTATGGTCATATACCTTGCCTGGGCTGGCCTTCTCCTGTTGTTAAGACAGGAGGGCTGTGGGCTGTGGCATCACTTTCCCCTGTGTCTTCTCATGCACTCGATTGCTGCCACCTCCTGGGCCCAGGCACCCTTGGGCCAGCTACTCATCCCTCTTGCCACCTGCTCTACTGCCTCTGCCCCTCCTGGGTGGGGTGCCTTCCCACAGTGGGGCGCTGGGTGTGGGAAGGCACCCCAGGATGGAGGAAGACCCCCACCAGAAAGGGGAGACATGACTCAGGCTCTCATCCCAGACTCACTGACTTACAAGGTAACCTTGAACAAGTCCCTTAACTGCTCAGACCTCCTTTTCTTCTGCAGAATGAAGAACAGGCTTTAGGTTCCTCTGGCTCCTTTCCACCCATTCTGCAGATGGGTATGTGAATGGGTTTGGCCCCTCCACCAGTGAGGACGCGACTTAGAAGCGGCATGGTGTGAGGGAGGGATCTTCCCAGCTCAGAGTTTTCTGTGCAACTGTGGCCTCTTTCATGCCTTTCATGTGGTGAGAGGGTCAGATGGAGAGAGACTAAAGGATGTGACAGAAGCTGATTTTAGCGTCCCCCCCGCCCAGCCCCCTCCATCCTCACAGGAATGGAGGAGGCAACGGTCGTGATGACCACGTGACATGACCACATGACCACATCCAGGGTAATTTTAGGGGGTGCCCCAGGCACATTGCTCACATTATCTTGTTTAATTCCACCAGCCATCTTATGAAAGACCTATTGTTCCCATTATATAGGAAAGGAAGCAAGCTGAGAGAGATTAAGTTGTTCAAAGGTTTACAGCTAGTCAATGGCAGAGCTGAGGGTCCAGATCAAGAGCCCCATGCTCTACTCCTTTAAGTGGTGAACAGGCATGGTGCAGGCACTGTTCCAGGTACGTGAGGTACAGCAGTAACAAACACCTATGTTTCTGCCCACGTGGAATATTCTAGCAAGGGTGAAGGATGATGGGATTTCTTGGGCACAGCAGATGCTCTAACCATGTTGCAGAGATGTAGTGAAATGCCCTAGAGACCTCAGGTCATTCTTAGAAAGTGTTGTCTCCCAAGAAATATCTTGGGTGCTTTGGGATACAGGTGTCTGAATTGCCAACAGAAAATCGATTTTCTTTCTCTTTCTTCCTCCTTAGTCTGGGAATGGCCTATGTCTCGATCCCATTAGAGGCCTTTTGCTTGGGTCACTGCACCTTAGGGCCAAGTGGATTTCCTCAGATCATCTAGTTTGTGGTTCTGATTATAATAGAAAGGTCCAGGACTAATCCATTCCAGATGGAATGGGCTCCAAAAATAATCTGAGAATTAAATCCCACCATCTCTGCCTCCTCATTGCCTACAAATAAAACCATCTCTCTGGTCCCAAAATGTTGGTTCTGAGGTCTGCTTTATACCTATAATTAACATGCTAGGACTGAACTGAATTCAACATTTTCCCCTTCCACACCCAGCTCTTCCTCCTGACACCCCTCTCCCTGTGACTGGTGCCGCCATTGACCACTTGCCCACGGTCAAACCTCAGGGTTCTCTGACGCATTTCAGAGTCTTATTCAGGTGCCTGGCATTATGAGAACTCAGGGTAGTTGTTCACATGCAGATGCCCAGGCCCAGTCCCTGGAGGTGCTGACCCCCAGGGCTGGAGGGCACTGTACCCCAGGAGATTCTGAGGCAGGAGACCCTGGAACCTCTCCTGGAAAGCATTCAACTCCTCATGGTCAAGTTCTACCGATTTCCTCTCTGTAGGGCCCCTGCAGCCTGTCCCCTCCTTTTCATTTTCACTGCCGACACCCTCATTATGTCTCACTTAGAACCAATTAGCAGAGCCGCTCTGGTCTTGTCACTTCTCTGTGTCACAGGCTTCACCGCCTCCTCATCGCCTACAAAGAAAACCCAGTGCAGCCGGGCAGTTTGACCATTTACGCCCTGGCTCTCACACACGTTTCCAGGTTTATCGTCCTCCATGCCTCATCTTTTCCTCCACGACTGACAAACGGATGTCCCTTTAACCCTCCTGAATTCCCTCAGAGTCCTCTGACCCTCCCCCACCAACTACTTCAACTGAAATGCCCTCCTTTGCCATTTCTGCCCATTGAAATTCTCTTTATCATTCAGATCTTAGGCTATTTCTCATGCATTTCTCGAAGTGTTCTCCAAACCGTCATTACTTTATCTAATGTTTAATTGATATTTATTGAGCCCCCTAGGACATTCCAGGCATGGGGGGGGGGGGGGGGGGCGGGATACAGCCCTGAACAAACACCTGGATGCCCACTCTTGTGGGGTTGGGGGTCCAGTGGAGGGAGACAGACATTCATCAAATCAATCACACAATAAATGGGTCATTGCCCGTCAAGAAAAATACTATATGGAAAACAGGAATGGGAATTTGACCTGGTCAGGGCAGGGCAGAGCAATCTGAAGGGTGAGCAGTGAGGAGGGTTGCCGGAGTGTGTGTGTGTATGGGGGGGGGGGGGCGGGGGGGAGGCACCGGCATTGTGAAAAGGCCCAGATAAGCACTGCAGTGGGCAGAGACCAAAGGAGGCTGGGGTGGCGGAAATGTGGGCAGAGTGTCTTAGTGTGAGGTTGGTGGGCAGAGGGGATCTCAGTCCTGAACTCAGGGGAAGTTATGGAAAGCATTGAAGCCCAGTGAGAATGTGGTTGCATTTTCTGCCGACGTGCTTTAAGCTGGAACTCTTCCTGTGGCTGTTCTGCCTCACGAACAGTCATTCACACACCTGTCTTGTGTTTACTGTGAGCCACTTGAGGAGCGCCTAGGTCTTGGCATCCCTCGCAGCAGCTAGTGGGCACTCAGCAAGGTAAGATAAACAACGAAGTGCTAAAGTAGCCAGAAGTGGTCAGTCTAGCACAGCACGCTATGGAGCCCTCATTGCTTCCAGACACTGCAGAAGGCACTAGAAAGCAGAGGCCTACATGGCAGTGGCGTCTTATGCCTCCACTTAGGGCACCAGCATGGAACGTGCGGAGATGCTGGTGCACCCCAGACTTCCTGAGGGCGGGGCCAGGGCTGGGAGAAACTTCCGAGAAATGGATGGCAAATGGCACAGGGCCTGAATGAGCAGGAGGATAGCAATAGGTAAAAGAGGCAAAGGAGAGCATTTCAGTAGAAGAGACCTGATGGACAGCAGGTGCAGAGGTCCCGGGCACCATGAGGGAATCCATGGGGATAAAAGGGGTGTCTCTTTGTCAGGAGCAGAGGCAACACGAGACCAGGAGACGATAAACCTGGAAGGGTGTGTGAGAGCCAGGGCTTGGTCTGCAGATGTTCTGGGGCAATGCTCGGACACCTCTGGCATTGCTAACATTGTTGTAAAAAAAATGCCTTTTAAGCACATCTGTGAAAATTGGCCAAGCACAATACATTGTCCCCGCTACCCTGAATAGAATATAAAACAGTCTCATTTAAGCTCTCAAAACATAATTTTCTCATCTCTAAATGAGGTTTCATAAGATTGCTATGAAGATCCTGTGGTCTGGGATAGGTGAAGTTGCTTCCTAAGTAATAAAGGTTGTATAAATATGAGTTATAGGTACACATTCTTTTCTCCTCCTACTCCTCCCGCTTCTCTCTCTCTCTCTCTCTCTCTCTCTCTCTCTCTCTCTCTCTCTGCATCCGCTGAACTAAACTTTCCCCACAACTCCTCCATCCTGCTTAGTCACACAATAGAAAATAAATTACAATAATAACCACCAACTTTTGCTGAGCTCTTGCCATGTGACAGGTGTTATTTCAGTTCTTCATAGTCATGCCTTCATTTCATCCTCACATTCACCCATTGAAGTACCTTCCCCCGGGGCCCCAAACAGATGAGGAAACTGAGGCTTTGTCACACAGCTGGAAGGGGCGGGACCTTTGCCGTTGGACACAAAGTCTGTGCTCTTTGTTCCCCAGCAAGCTGGCTGCAGAGGAAGGAAATGGAAGCAAACCAGGACACTATTGCCTGCCCCTTCCTCCTGTCCTGCTAGCTACCCCCCTGTCCCCCAGCAGAGATCCTGCTGCTGAATAGGGGATTGTTCTGCTTCTCCCTCCTGCCTCTGAATGTTGATGTTTTGGGTCATTAAGGGGCTTGGAGATGGGGTGGGGGGGCAGGTTATGACCCTGGCAAAGGCTTGAATAGCCATTGTTCCTTTTCTTCCCCCCTTGAATGGGATTCTGTCCCCAGTCCTGGTATCTCCCTCCGGGTTGGAGGAGGGCTGGGTCAGAGGCCGGAGGAGGGGAGCCTTTTCCCACCACTGGGATGGATAGAGCTCAAGACGACAGATTTGGCAATTCTGGCCACCCTGGAGTTCCTTCCCCTCAGCTCCCCCACCCTCCTTGAGCTGGGCATCTTCAGCCTCGATGACGATGCCCATGAAACAAGCTGCGGTTGGGTCTGAATTCAGGTCTGGGGTGGGTAGGGGAGAAAGAGGCAACCGTGACAGGCTTAGTATTTCCTCCTGGTCCTGCAGGCTCATTTCCGCTGTGCTATTTGCCTGCACTGACCCTGGTCTCGACCCCACCCCCACCCCCAGCAAGACTGTACCAATTAAGAAGATCTCTTGAGGAGGGGTTTGCGCTTCTTGAAAGAAAGACATTAGACAAATAGAAAGTTATCCTCGTGGTCATTAACGGGGTTGATATATGACGATGCTGGGAAGTTTGAGAGAGTGCTCTCCACCTGCTTCTCCCTTCTCTTCTGACAGTAAGGGGCTCAGTCACTGCTGTCGTCACTCACTGTCACTGCGCAGCCTTCCCAGAAAGAGGCAGAGTCTTCCTCTGCCTCCTGGGTTCCATGGCCCTGTGCTCTGTTCCTTCGTGACACTAGAGGCAGGGCACTGGAGGGATAGGGAAGAAGGGAGGTGATATTAAGGAGTGTCTACTGTGTGTGGAGGGGAAAGAGAAATCCAGAGCCTGGCAGAAACAAATGCATATTTGTTAAGAGGCAGCCACAGTTAATTTTCACAGTCACTCAGCGCAGGAGTTATTATCCTGTTGTCTTAAGGGGAGAAAAGGAGGCGGAAGGGTCTATATCAGTTAGTAAGTGACAGACTTGACTGCAGGCTAAAAGGTCCCCACTCCCAGCCAGGAGGTGCCCCTTCTGGTAGCAGGCACCGCCTGCCACGCGGTGGTCCTTGTCACTCACCTGTGTTCACCCCGGTGTGATGCAGACTCCTGAAAGGCAAGAATGAGTCTCGTTCAAAGCTGACCCCTCACCAGGCGGCCTCATGCCCTGCACACAGGAAGACTCACGTAATGTTTGCCTGTTTATGAAACACAATTCAGTGTCATTCTTTGCTGACCCTGACCCCTTTCCTCTGTCCCCCTCTGGCAGGGACCCTCCGCCCAGTTCGCCGAAACTACTACGACCCGTCCTCGGCCCCCGGCAAGGGCGTGGTGTGGGAGTGGGAGAACGACAACGGCTCCTGGACGCCCTACGACATGGAAGTGGGCATCACCATCCAGCACGCCTACGAGAAGCAGCACCCCTGGATCGACCTCACTTCCATCGGCTTCAGCTACGTCATTGACTTCAGCACCATGGGCCAGATCAACCGGCAGACCCAGCGCCAGCGCCGCGTGCGCCGGCGTCTGGATCTCGTCTACCCCATGGTCACGGGCACCTTGCCTAAAGCTCAGTCCTGGCCGTCCAGCCCCGGATCGGCCACCTCGCCCCCGGGCCCGCCCTGCTCCTGCCCGCAGTGCGTCCTGGTGATGAGCGTCAAGGCGGCCGTGGTGAGCGGGAGCGCTGGCCCCCTGCAGCCTCCAGCAGCCCGCAAGAACATGCCCCCATCTGGAGCGGTCAAGCTGCCCCCACCGCCAGGGCCTGGGGCCAAGCCACTGGACAGCACGGGCACCATGCGAGGCCCAGTGAAGACCGCACCATCGCAGCCGATCCAGCGACAGGCCTCCAGCTCGCCGGCAGGGGCCACTGCGGGCCCTCCCACCAGCCCCCCAGGTGCCAACGGCAAGACGGGAAGGGTGGCCCTGGCGACCTTGAATCGGACCAACCTGCAGCGGCTGGCCATCGCCCAGTCCCGGGTGCTGATCGCCTCTGGGTAGGTGCTTGCATGGCTGCCTCTGAGCCTTTACTCGTCAGGCATAGCCCATGACTGACCATCCAGTCAGAGATGGAGGAGGGGCTGCCAGGACTTAAGCTCCCTCTCATCTTGTCCTACCCTCCGGCTGCAGGTGGAAGACAGCATGGTGTGGTGGATGAGGAGGCTTTGGCCTTTGGGGGCCGAGCTCCGGATTCTCGTTGAGACTTTGCCTCTTTCTGGCCCTGAGATGGGCAGTCCCTCCTAACTTCAGAGCCCTACCTTCCTGCTCAGTGAATGCTGACGGTCATGCGCAGGTCAGGGGCACAGTGAGTGCCAAAGCAGATCACACACCCTTAGTAACAGCAGCAACGTGCTTTGCGCTGCCACCGTGGTCCAGTTCGGGGGCATCGTCTCCTCATTTAATCCTTCACGGCAACTCTGTGAAGGAAGGAGGCCTCTCGATCCCATTTTACACAGGAAGAAACTACAAGTTCACTGGCTCAAGGGCACATAGCTGATCACCAGGGCAGACCAGGATTCACCCTTTAGGAAGTCTGGTGTCGCAGCCAGACTCTTTCTGATTCTGCGTGTCCCTCCCCATCCAGCATGCACCACGGTGCCTGGCATACAGTAGGTGCCAAATAAGGGTTTGCTCCTTTCCTCTGGTCTCTCTGAGGGGTGCCTTCAGATGAGATGAGCAGCCACATTAATGAGTATTTCCCATGTGCTGGGCACATTCCCTGCATGGCCTCAGTTACTCCTGTAACAATGTGATGTGTGTTCTGTGATTATTGGTTTTTATGACCATCTTGGTCTGCTCGATCATAAAATGGGAGAGTCCCAGGTCTGTGGGTGCCTGCATCCTTTGCCTGCCAGCCCCTGGTTTCTTACGAGATTGGTCTCTCATAGCCACCCAACCCTCCAGAGGCGCCTGGCCCTGCCTGCAGCCCGGGAACCTGGACAGTAGGGTGGTGTAGAGTTAGGGTGGACAGCTGAGTGTAAAATTCAGGCTGCCCAGGGGGCGGTCTCTGCACAGAGAGATTTGGTACTGGGAGGAGAGAAGGAGGGTGCACCATAGACTGAGAGGCCCGGCCTTTACTCCTGCCTCTGCCGCTCGGGTGAGCCACAGAATCTTTGCAAGGCGCGGTTTCCTTGTGTGTGTGATGGGGATCCTCGTGCTTGCCCTGTCTACCCCAGGGAGTCCTCCTGAAAACCTCCACTGAGGGAGTTCAGCCCTTCACAGTTCACCAGGTGCCATCCCCAGCTTCCCTTACTCTCTGATGTAAGTGCCGGGCATGGCACTTGGCTCAGAATTAACTCCCCAATGAAAGCCACATAGCTTGGGTGTTATAGGGTGGGGGTTGGAACCCAATTTTAGTCTCCTAGTCCACTGCTCTTGCTTAAGCCCAGCTCCTCATTTATGCAAAAGCAATTTACACACGGTCAAATGCTGGTCAGATGCATGGGATTGTCATACGAAGAGTCACAGAAGTGCACAGAAGTATTTGGGAGAAGGGACTGGATACCCAAACAGTGCCTCCGCTCAATTTCTGTGCATTGCCACACAGCAGCCTCGTGGGGGCCTCTGCCACAGTTCAGCAGGATTACCCGCGTGGGTGAGAACCCAGCCTCCAGAACCTGACTGCCTGGACTTGAACCCCAGTTCCTTGCTGTGTAACGGGGAGAGGGGGCAAGTTCGGCATCCTCCGTCTTCAATTTGCTCATCTGTAAAATGGGAATAAGAATAGCACTTTCCTTCGAGGGTTGTCCGGATGATTAAATGAACTATCTGGTGTATAGATTTAGCACGACGCTTGGTACATAAGTAAGAGCTCTGTAGAATTAGCGGCTATTGCTGTTTACTTTCATTAGCCACAGGTACTTACTGAATACGTGCCACGTAGTTGTTGAATTGAAGTCCAAGCTGAGCAGCCTTACCTCATCACTGGCGCCCTTGACAAGTGCCAAGTGACCCCCTGCCATAACTGAGTGAAAGGCACCCCGGATCGCTTTAAATCCCAGAGAGGGCGTCGGCAGCTCTTTATCTCTCTGCTTTCTTCCCTCTGCCAGCCAGCAGAATTGGAGCGAGAGAATAGGCTGGAGGGCCGGCCAGTGCAGTTTCAAAAGGGCTATAGAAACAAGTTGATTTTTCTCTGCTCTGTTTTCCTGACAAGGGAGGCCCCTCCCTGTCTTCCAGCCCTCTTCTTTTCACCTCTTACCACTGCCCTCACCCCCACTCCCATCTTCTGCTCCAGTCTTTCTTGGCCATTTAATTGGCGTGTTTATTCTCTTTGTCTGGTATTGCCATCGGCCTTCTGTCACCCAGTGGCCCCTCCCCCTCCTCTCGGTTGCCCGTGACCTCTTCAAGCAACTTTCCCACGGATAAAGGAAGACCCGGGAGGGTGGGAGAGGTGGGATGGAGAGAAGGGTTTTGGGGGGAACAAAAGACCCCGTGAATTATTCAGAAACACAAACAGGGGGCTTCTCAAGAGAAGGGAGAGGGCGCCTGTACAGGGGAGGGCAAGAGTCGCCCCTCTGGCCCTCTGCTCCAGAATGGGAGGCTTCTCTATCTCCAGCGGAGACCTCGGTTGCTGGAGAGACATGGCCGTTGTCCTGCCCGAGGGTCCTGGGTTGGCCCAAGACTCCAAGGAAAACACTGCTTCTCAGCCTGGTATCTGCCTTAGACTGGCCTCCCCTGCCCCCTCGCTTGCTCTTCTCTTTTCTTGGTTTTATATTTTAGGGACAGAAAGTAAAACTTGCACCTTCCATAACTGGGGTCAGCCCGACAGAATGGGGGCAGACAGGGTGTCTTCTGATTGGCCAGCAAGTGGTCAGGCAGACAGCTTCAGCCGCCGTGCTGCGCCGCCTGGAGGATGTGGAAGCGGGCCTGCCATTGGGCCGCGGGTCTCTGGAAGGAGGGCTCAGGCCTCCGGAGCTGGGGCCCCAGCAGGGTGTGACCGGTGTGCACAACAGGGGCGGGTCTCCAGGTTCTCGTTGTGTCTGCCGGGACCAGTGGGGGAGGGGTGACCAGTTGTTGCAAACTCAACAGTCCTCAGCACCGTCCAGCACTGGGCTTGACACTTCACACTCCATATCCTCAAGAATCTGAGAAAACTGCAATATTACAGCAGGAGAAGACTGTATCAAGCCCAGCTTCTTCTTACAGTGGGGAAACAGAGACGTAAATAATCACCCGAATTTGCATAGGGCCTGGCTCTTTACAAAGTATTTTCTCAAGATCCCTTATCCTTACAGGGACCCCACGGGACAGAGAGGTAGGGGGCCGTGTTTACTCAGGTGGGGTCGACAAGTGCAGAGAGGCTGTGTGGCCCTCTCAAAGGCACATGCCACTGTGCAGCTGGACTGGAAGGCGGACTTCCTGGCCCCCTGGGGGGAAGGGCTCCTTCCTCTATACCCTTCTGTATTTCATAAATAAATATCCCCTTCCTCCCCAAGCCCCAGTGCCACCCAGAGCCTAGTGACAAGCCCTTCTGCCATGCTGTCCCTTTCCTGGCATAGCAGGGACACCCACCTCTCCCACAGTATTACAGGGGTCCCTGGCCTCAAGTGCAGACCCTCCCTCTCTTCAGACCTTACCCCCCCCATCCCCAGTCCTTGGGCTGCCAGGGGGGTGTGCTCTGCCGGTTGGAATATTTCCTGGTTAAGCAGATTGGGTGTGGAAACCTGCCAGTCCAGTTTGTGGGAACAAAGGTAGCTTTTGTCACCCAGATCACAGCTATTCATCAGCCAGAGTGGGGGCCTTGGAGTGGTGAGGGGGTCAGGCAGGTGCGGGAAGAGGGGGGGTGGCTGGGTGGTGCTCTGCCCCCTGCTGGGGAGCTGGGGACAGGCACAGGAGTTCGGACTTGCATCCCCAGCCTCTCCAGATGCAGCCCAGGGAAGGGGGCAACTCAGCTGCTGGTAGAGAACCCAGGACTCAGGCTGCCACCCAATCTTAGGAACTGGGGTGGAAAATTGTCACGGAGTCTCCCTGACATCTTCTAACCCCAGACCCTCGCAGGTTCATGGATAAGGAAATTGAGGCTCAGAAAAGTTGGGAGGCGTTAGTGGCAGGCGTTGGGAGGCGTTAGTGGCAGGATTTCCTGACTCCCCATCCACCATACTATGCCTGGCCCCTTGGGGCAGATCACAGGGTCCAGAATCTAGTCTGAGCCTCTTTTTTTTTTTTTGGCCTACTTTCCTTGTTTTGAATTCCCCTCCCCTCATTTGAGTTTGATTTCTCCTGTGGACAGTTTCCAAGGAAAAGTAGCCTTTGGTGGCCTGCTGAGACACAAACACTTCCACATCTGTTATTTCCACATCCTTCTCACAACCCGGGTGCACAAGGTCCCTGCGGTGACACAGATGCCGTGGAAGACTCAGCATAGCAGGGGAATCACCCCTGGGCATGCAGGGGACAGGCAGACCCACTGCTCAACCTTGAGGTCCATCCCGGCCCTGCTGCCTCTTAGGTGTGAGCTTACTCCCTCCCTGTCTGAGCTTCATGTCCTCTGTCTGCGGCGTGGGGCGATGGGATGAAATAGACATGAGAGTCATGAGTGACTAAAGCTGGGCATTCCTGCATTCAGAGCCTTAGCTGCGTGATCTTTATCGAGTTTGCTGAACCTCTCTGTGTCTCAGCTTCCCGGCCTGTTAAAATAAGGTTGACAATACTAACACCTCCCGCACAGGTTGCTGGAAGGATTGGATGCTGTCTGTACTGTGAGCGGCGAGGACGTGCCTCTCTCTGCCTGTGCATGTCAAACATTATAACACACGGGCGAGAGCTCACGGGCTCTCTTGTTTATGACAAATAAACAAATAATAAGCAACATAAGCAAACACGCCAACATGCTCTTTCTCCCTCCTCCTGTTTTCCCAGCACCACCCGACCCACATCGCAGAATTGCCATCTTCTTCAGGCTGCCTGGCTCCTGGAGTCCTCTGCGACCCAGGCCACTGGCCTCTCCAAGCCCACGTCGCCCTCTAAGCCCAGCTGGGGGAGCCTGAGTGGCGGGGGTTAGGAGGGAGGTGGTGCAAGACCCAGTCCCACATGCCCCCTATTTTTCCAGGAGTTGGCGCCGTGGGAGGCCTCGTCTTTCCCAAGCAGCTGCGCTGTCTCCTCTCCAGCTTGGCTTGAGTTGCTGGGAGAGGGACAGAGAGAGGAGGAGGCTTTGCCTGATATTTGTATTTCTCAGGGAAGAGGAGAAGCAACAGCTGTTAGGGCAATGGTTTCCAAATGTTGGACGGGGGATTGGCTGCATCTGCATCCTCTCCACAGAAGCACATAAACATGCAAGTTCTTGCGCCCCAAACCAAGCCTCGGGCTCTGGCTCTCTCCAAGCCTCTTAGGTGGCCCTGATGTCCACCCAGGTTCGAATGTGTTTCTTTATATGTTCATTCCTTTAGTATGAATGAAGGAATGCCTACTAGTCAGCGAATGCCTACTAGTGTTAGGCTGCTGAACAAAATGAACAAAGAAATTTACCCTTGTAGAGCTTTGCTTCTAGAGGGGGAGACAATAAGCAACAACTTATTTTAAAAGATTGTAAGCTCTATAGGGAAGAACGTACAGCCGTGTTATGAGGGTTTAGGGCCCTCGAGGTAGGATGGATGAGTGGGTGACAATATTAAATAAAATGGTCTCAGGAACTTCTCCGGGAAGGCGAGATGTGAGCCAAGAATGAAGGAGTTGTAGGAGGGAGCTGGGAATATATCTGGTGGAACAGCATTTCAGGCAGAGGGAACAGCATATGCAAAGGCTCTGAGTCAGGATATGCCAGCCATGTAGGAGGAACAGCTAGAGCAAAGAGGCGAGCGATATGAGGGAGAACTGAGAGAGAGGAGGATTGGGTGGGGAGGGTGGGCAGAACACGCAGGCCATGAACTTTGAGTGAACCGAGTTCTGAGGTTTGAGTGGAGGAATGACATGGCTTGACTTAATTTCGAGGGTCTCACCTCCAGCTGGGGTGCTTAGCACTTGCTGCATCTTGAGTAGGGTTGATTAGTTCCTGTAAGAAAGGGCAACACGTCGGTGGGTGAAATTCTGGGGTCTCAACACTGGCTCGTTTTGTCCCACTTGTCAAAACCATAATGCGTCTGCTCTCTCCGTCCACAGGGTCCCCACGGTGCCAGTGAAGAACCTAAATGGGTCCAGTCCTGTCAATCCCGCCCTCGCAGGTAAGAGGGACCTTGGACTGGCCTTGCAAAAAGGTAGAAAAATGAAAGCAACAGAACAGGTAGTGAGAATGGGTACAAGAGAGAAAATTCGGATGTTAATTCAAACAAACGGGAATGTTAGGCGTTGGGTTGGATGGGCAGGAAGGGCTTAGGGAGAACTGGCTGCTGAAAGCAAAGCGTGATGTTGAAGGTGAAGCAATCAGTCGGTTTCTGGGGAAAGCAGAGAGTACGTGGAGAATCCGTGTGTTATGAGAACTCTGGAGCGAGGAGGAGAGGAGGTTAGTGGGGAGGGAGGAGTGGAGGGGGTGTTGGGGCTGACTCCCCAGTCCTTCCTGACGTGTGGTCTTCCCTTCCAGGCATCACGGGGATCCTCATGAGTGCGGCGGGGCTGCCTGTGTGTCTCACCAGGCCCCCAAAGCTGGTCCTCCACCCGCCCCCCGTCAGCAAGAGCGAAATAAAATCCATCCCAGGGGTTTCCAACACAAGCCGCAAGACCACCAAAAAGCAAGCAAGAAAAGGTATCGGCCTCCTTATCTTCCGGGGGGACTGGCAGCCTCGTCCTTGGCTCCCAGCCCTGGCTCTGCCTCCACCACTGAGGGTCACCCCCATGGCTTACCCACCCTGGGCCTTAGCTCCAGCCTCAGCTAAGCAGGCCAAACTCTTACCTGTTCTGATGAAGATACCACACTAGGCTGTGTGTGGATCGGATGGAGACACCTTAAGAAATATGACAATGCAGGGCAGAGTCATAGAAACACAGAAAAATGTGATGCGTGACACTGATAAAGTATGTTAGCGAGAAAGATCACCTTGGCATTGGAACCAAAACAGGCTAAATCCAAACCCCAACTTTGTCACTTGCAAGTCATGACCTCAGAGGACCCCTCTTTTCTCACCTTTACCTTGGGGTGAAAACAGTCACAACCAGTGGCCAGCAGGTATGCCCCGGAATGCATGCCTGACGGTTGGGAAGTGGCCACGGTTTTGTGTCCCGCTTGAGCCTCCAGATGCTCTGGCTACTTGAACCCTCTTCAGGAGCTCCTTCCTACCTGCCCACGATCCCACACGGCTCTGTGCCTGCCCTGGTGCCACGGGGCCCTGCCTCAGCCCCGTGGCTGGTCTTTCTTGTCCCTGGTATTGGTGGCCACATGTGTTGACTGTCACCCTTAAGTCCCCACCTTGCAAACGCGTGATTTAGTTTCAGTTTGATCATAGGTGCACTGCACTGAGCCCAGGGCCTGGCGAGTCACAGGCTGGCCATTAGTGGAAGCTTAATTCTTATAAGAGAAGCAGGACAGTGGGAAGGAAGGGCCGGCATCCAGCGTTGGGCTGTTGCCTGATCCACTTCCTCAAACCCCTGTCCTACTTTTCCAGTCTATTAGAATCTCTGCTTAGATGAACTCAATTGCCTTTGCTCATTATCTGATAGGAAGTGACAGGATTTTGCACTTTCGCACTCTTCCTGTTATTATTAATAGCCCATATGGGATCCTTAGCTGGCAGTGTGCTAAAAGGGCTGTACGTGCATTAGCTCATTTAATTATCAAAACGACTCTTGAGCAGGTGCTATTGGCTCTTCCTCCTCTAATAAGTGAGAAACGGAAGCTTAGAAAAGTTAAGAGAGTCGCCTGAGGAGAGACACTGGCCCTTCTTTCCTTCCCTGCCTCCTTGTGAGGCTGTATGGTCTCATTTCCCTGCTTTCAGGCTGGGCTGCTGGCCAGGGGTCCAATCCCCCGCAAATTCCAGAATCATCGCACCTGTCAGGATGCTTCCCATCAGCCTTTCCCTGCTGAGGAGCTACGTCTGCCATCTGCCGGCAGTGGCCACGCTGCCGACCACCAGGGAAGACCTCTTAGAGCCACGGTCATAACTTCCTGGCTTCCCACGAAAATAATACCAGTTTGACGCCACAGTATAGATGGAGACAGTGCTTGGCACATTGTGAAATAAACGCGATAAGCCTTCCTGGCGTTTCTTATTTTTATTTTTATTTTATCTTGTAACAGTGTACAGAGTGCTTTTATTTCTGCTATCTTATCGCCTTGTTTGGGCAGGCCCAGGCTTTTTGATTTTATGGGAGAGAAACCCACTCAGTCTTTCTCCGTAAAAAGTGGCTTTGTTGTGACTAGCCAGGGGGGTGTCAGGGAGGTGCAGGAGGTAAAGGGAGGCAGAACCACCTCCTACCTCCTCAGACCACCTCTCTGCCTCTTCTACCCCTGAGTCCCTTTCAAAGTCTCGTACCCCATTGCACAATGAATTCCTGCCCTTTCTTGCCTTTAGCCTGGTTGATAACGTTCCTCTCTGGTGTGCCCTGCTTGGCGAGGCTGTTTGATCCCTTGTCTCAGTCTCGGTGACGCTCTGATCACCCTGTCCCCACAGGTAAAACCCCAGAGGAAGTGCTCAAGAAGTACCTGCAGAAGGTCCGGCACCCACCAGATGAGGTGAGTGCAGAGACACGAGGCAGGGCTCACCTTCTCCATCAGCCACCAGCCTTCCTGCTGCCCATGCGGCAAGAGCTGCTAAGTCCTGACAGGTACAGAGCTGGTCGGAAGGGACGCTGCGCACCTGGGCTCCAAGGCTGGTGGTCACGAGAGGCCACTTAAACTCTCTCGCCTCTCCATACAGCGAAGAGCTGATCGATTCTAAACCACCTTAACGTGACAGTCTGAATTTAAGAAAGACAGAATGATAAGCAGTGGGAATTGACTTAAAAATGAGCTGGATGAAGATCAGTGGTTCTCAGCCAGAGGCAGTTTTGCACAATTTGGGCGAGGAGGGGAGGAGGTGCTACTGGCGTCCAGCGGGTAGAGGCCAGGGGTGCCGTTAAACACCCGCCAATGCCCAGGACAGCCCCTGCGGCAGAGAGTTGCCCAGCCCCTCTTGTCAATAGTGCCAAGGCTGAGCAATCCCGTTGTAGATTTATTTAAACAGCAGTCCCTCTGGTGTACTAGAATTATAGTTCCTCTAAAGAGTCAGCTTAAATAAAGCTTATCCATGGGGCTGTCAGCAAGCATTTGTTTCCTTCACAAGCCACTCAAGGACGCCCAGGAAGGACGCTGCATCGTCACAGCCCTCAAGGAGATTGTCATTTTGGTGGCCAGCCCAAGTTAACGTGTACTGACACCAGCAGTTATTTCAGGAATTTTTCTGTTGTGTAAAGCAAGGCACAAATATACTTCGATTCCCAAAGGCCCAACTATACTTACATTCCCAAAGGCATGGCTACCCTAGTTTGTGGGCTTCCTACAAGAGGGGCAGTGACAGCTCGCCTGACCTCTGAGCGTTCGGGGACCAGCGTAGGGATGCCGCAGCCTCCCAGGCTGGAGGAGGTTGACGGCCTCTCGGCTTTGTCCCCTGCCCCCCAGGACTGCACCATCTGTATGGAGCGCCTCACGGCCCCCTCGGGCTACAAGGGCCCGCAGCCGACCGTCAAGCCTGACCTGGTGGGAAAGCTGTCCAGGTGCGGCCACATCTACCACATCTACTGCCTGGTTGCCATGTACAACAACGGCAACAAGGTGAGTGCCAGCCTGTGGGGCTGCTGCCCTGGGCCCTGGAGGAGCAAGAGCGGGAAGGCCCTGTTGATGTTGTGCCCGGGGGACGTGTCCCAGCGCAGCAGGAGTGGTCATTTTGGCTGTCCTGAGCAGGATCCATCCTCCACAAAATTATAATGTGGCAAAACCTGTCTTTATCTTTCCTTCGGGCTCTGCTACCCAATCCCCCTGATGTCGACATGAGGCACGGTGGTCGGAGAGGTGCAGACTTCTGCCCCTGAGGTCTGTGAGAATAGTGGTCCATTGTCATGGCCTGTTGCTGGGTGAAGTGGGCCCCCACCCATGAGGGAGACGGAAATTCTCATGACAGCACTGCGCCGATGGTGGGCATTCACTCACATGGTCAGAGATGGGTTTCCCAATCATCTGTCCTTCTTCTGGTTATAATTCATTTTCTTTGGATATTTTCAAAACACCCTTGATTGCTCCTTCAAAGGCATTAGGGACTGTTGCCGAGGTCTACTGGGCAATCCCTTAAGATGCCCCCGCTGGAGGCGGGGAAGCTGCAATGTTCATCTTGCTCATGACAGACTGTGGTGTGGTGTTCCCCAGTTAGAGCTGGTTTCTGGGACTCTGGGAATGTCCCTGGATGACAGCTCTGTCCTTCCCATGTCCCAGCTTTTTCTGAGTCCTGACTTTTCTAATATTCTTTCCTGTGCCTGCAATAGCCTCCACTCCCTCATCTCCATGAATTTGTTGAACCCTATGCATTTCTCCAGGCCTAGCTTGGATTGCATCAGAGTCTGAGATTTCTCTGATCTTCAACCTCTTACTCATCCAAAATAAATGTCTGGCTTTCGGGGGGCTGCTGTGTGGCTCCCTTGTTGTGGGAAAGAGTGCAGGCAAGGGAGGCAGCTGACCCAAGATTGAACCCTGGCTTAGTAGCCAAATGACCTCGGGCAAGATTTTCGACTCCAAGATTTCGTTTTCCATCGGGAAGATGGAGATAAAACAATACCTACTTGATAGGGTGTTTTACTACTATGATTTAAATTGATAGCTCCTTTATATTAGCCATGACTATCATTTTTTTCCCTTCATCTTTATGTATCCTTATGATTGAATTTCCAGAAGTGCTGGGGACCTTTCTGAGTGTCCTGGGGACTGCACATTCAATCACTGATGGATGTGGCCCGCCTGGACCCCGTGCTCACCTTCCTGACCCTGAATAAAAGGTTCCATTGGGACTTTGCACTTTCAGAGGTTGTTTTGGCTTTAAAGCCATTCAGAACATATTCATCCCCTTTTCGATGACTGTATTCAAGAATAACCTAGTACCTTTTTGCGTTTATTTCCATGGTGCTTTTAAAATGTTTCGTTAGACCCTATCTTTTATTCTCTTTGGCACTAATACTGGGAGGCATGTTTTTTTTTTCATTTTCTTTACACAAAAGAGGAAAGAAAAGGGCCCAGAGAGAAATGGAGTGAGTCACCCAAGGTCAGGAAGCGTGGTAAGGCCAGAGCAGAGAGTGGGGCCTGGCTTCCTGGCCCCAAACCTCGGTTCCCTTTTCTTGATCACAGGCAGTCCTTGCTGTGAACACAAGCTATGCCTTTAAATGAGTGCAGCTCGAACTGAAACGTCCCTAAATAGCTCCGCAGAGGATCCCTGCCATCCTTCCCGAGGAGATGGATGCGGGTGTCCTGAAGAGCTTCGGTCCCAGCTGTGCGACGGCGTTTTTTTTACACAAGTTACTCCCTGCACACTCACGCCTTCCTTCCCCTCCTTCCCTCTCTCCTTGGGAGCCTGGGAATAGAATTCACTGTCCAGGCTGTTGTCCCTCCCCTCCAGGTGACAACTCCCCAGGCCCTGCTGTGAAACAGTGACCCCTTACAGCACTGCAACAGCCAGAGTCCCCCCAGCCCATCCCCAACAGAGCCCTGAGGTGCCGTGCAAAGCCAGGTCTCCTCCTCCAGCACAGGTTCTCTCTTATAAGCCCCTGAGAGTATGGAGTAAGGGGCTGTTGGTGCAATGTACCTCCTGTCACATTGGAGAAAGCAGAAGTGGCCTTGGTAGCCCAAGCAGGGGAGGGGGACAACTAAGGTCTGTTACTCGTTTGGGTGCATTTTGTCCCCCAGGCCCTTTATCTCTGGTACCTTTTGGAGTTGGTTCCAGAGGTGATTACTGAAACCGTTTCCCAAGCTGGTTGCTCTGGTCTTACCTCCTCAGGACGGCAGTTTGCAGTGTCCAACCTGTAAGACCATTTACGGGGTGAAAACAGGCACCCAGCCTCCGGGGAAGATGGAGTACCACCTCATCCCCCACTCCCTGCCTGGCCACCCAGACTGCAAAACCATCCGGATCATCTACAGCATCCCTCCCGGCATCCAGGTGAGCCGGCCGCGCGCGGCCCTTGACTGCTGTTGTTTTCAATGTTTGCACGTATATGTTTGTCCTAGTCCACTCAGGCTGCCGTAGCAAAGTACCAGAGACTGGGTAACTTTTAAACAACGTAAATTTAACAGCTGGGAAGTCCAAGATAAGGTGTGGGCAGACTCAGTGTCTGCTGAGGGCTATCTTCTTGCTGTGTCCTCCCCGGGTTGAAGGGGAGATGGTCCCTCTAATAAGGGCACTAATCCTGTTCTTGAGGGCTTCGCTCACCTCACCTAATCACCTACCAAAGACCCCCCCACCTCCTAATACCATTATGTTGGGGATTAGGTTTCAACCTGTCAGTTCTGGGGGGGACACAAACTTTCAGTCTATAGCATTCCACCCCTGCCCTCTCAAAATTCCTGTCCTTCTTGAATACATTTATTCCATCCCAACAAACTCAAAAGTCTTAACTCATTGCAACATCAACTTTAAAGTCTAAGTGCAAGGTCTCCACTAAATAGCACTTAAGCCAGATGTGGAGGAGACTCCAGGTGTGATTCATCCAGGAGCAAATTCTTCTCCAGCAGGGAGCTTGTGAAACCACAAAAGTTATGTGTTGGAGCCTCACCAGACGCTGAATCTGCCAGCACCTTGGCCTTGGGACTTCCCAGCCTCCAGCGCTGTGAGAAGTGAACTTCTGCCATTTAAAAGCCACCCAGCTTGTGGTATTTTGTTAGCGCAGCCCAAGCTGACTGCAACCATGTTATAATCTGAAAAGTCCCCTTCCCACTCTTGTCCCCCATCTATGAAGCCGGAACCAGCCCCACCCTCCGCCATTGTTCTTACTTTCTTTTGTCTCCTTCTCAGGTTCTTTGCACACACGCAGCGGAGACTGCATCCACTCCTCCTGTTTTTACACAAAGTGTGACGTACTAGACATATTGTTCTGCACTCTGCATTTTTCAATTAACAATATAGTCTGTATATCTCTTCATGTTTGCATAGAGAGAGCTTCCCCATTCCTTCTCGGCTCTGTGCGATAATCCATTGTGCAAAGCCACCGTAATTCATATTCAACAGCCTCCGTTTGATGGGCATATGGATTGCGTCCAATCTTTTGCTACAACAAATAATGCCGTAATGAATAACCTTGTATGCATGTGAGTGTGTCTATAGAATAATTTTCTGGAAGCGGAATTTCTTTGTCACATGGTATTAGCATTTGTAATTTGATAGCTGTTCCTTGGCTCTGATTTTTGCAGGCGTTTCTTTCCTCTTTTGATTCTTTGAAAGACGGTCAAAGAAACAAACTGAACAATTTCCCTGGCAGTAAATACAGATGTGTTCCTCCGTCACACATGGAAGTGTTTTCTAAATGCTTTAGGGTGCTTATTGGATTCATTTCTTTAGAAAATATTTATTAGTCCACCCTCTCTTTCCTCCCTCTCCCCCTCGAATTTTTCATTTTGTTGTTGTTGTTGTTGTTGTTGAACAAACGTCTGCGTGTGGATTGTGGGCCAGGCGTCTTCTAGGCGCTAGAGAAACAATGGTGAGTGAAACAGACACAGTCCTCCCTCCTCTGAAGTCCCCGTTCCAGCGGGAGGAGGAAGATAATAAAATAAACAGATAAATAAACGGGGCATTTCCAAATGGTGATAAGTCATGTGGAAGAAATAAAACAGGGCGATGGGATAGCCTGTAAATAAAAAAGTGAATAAAAAACATGGTACTTCTTTGAGGGACTTACCAGCCAGTCAGAGGGGGAAATCACCGTGCACCACCGAGCTCCGGAGCAAAAAGAGGGTGTGCACCACTAACAAAAGCTTGCAACACCTGGCTGATCCTCCCGCGCTGGGGGCTTCGGACAGCCACCTGGCCTTCCTGACTCGGTTTCCTTCCCGTGCGGCTGGGAACCTAACACACAGGGGATTTGTGTGCATGTTGTGGTACAGGGCGCAGCACTAGGGCACTCAGTCCCTGGCCACGGTCATCGTTGGTGTATCTTCCTCATCTGGGTAAGGAGGAGGGCCTGTGTCCCTCTGATAGGGAGGCTTGGGGGACACTTTCTTGTGCCGGGCAGTTGCTAGTAGAGCCTTGAACGAAGATGTGAAGAAACGGAGAAGAGAGACTTTCGGAGGAGGAGTCTGCAAAGTCTCAGAGGACAGAGTGTGGGGGTGTTGGAGGGCGATAAAGAAATGTTTATTTGGGGGCCTCCCTGCTTAAGGTCCTGATTTTTTTTTTTTATTTTTGTTCAAGTACAGTTTTCTGCTCCCCCCACCCCTCCCCACCACCCCAGCTATCCTCACCTCCCTCCCCCGTTTCCACCCCCATCCCTTGTTATTGTCCATGTATCCTTTATAATTGTGGGTTAAGATCCTGATTTCATTGCCCTTTCTCAGCCCGTGAAAGCTTGGGCTTCCGTGAGGAGTCGAGGCCTGTAAGCTTGGCCTTGACTGCAGGGAGCAGTTCCCTAGGGGAGAAACTCGGAGGCCGAGTCGTGACTGCGTGACTGCTTCGCTTAGCAGTGAGCAGTGCGCCAGGAGCCTGCAGCCTCGCTGGGTCAGCGCCAGGCAGGCCGGCGGCTGTGCCTGTGCCGGCCGCGCGCTGCGGTTGGTCCCAGGCAGCGGAGGGGCAGGCCGCGCACTGGTGGGAACCGGCCCTTCAGTAAAGCAGCGTGGCTGAGAAACAGCCGTGGCCACAGGGACGTTGCATCTGGGGAGCGATTTCATGCAAATATGAAATGCAGGACCGGCTAGTCCTGCATTGCCAAGAAGTCTCTGTGGCTGTTTCAGTGGGGAATGACCTTTCCCTTCTCTGAGACCCCACCGCACTTACAGTGCTGTCCAGTTTGCAAAGCCACAGGTGACCCCAAACCGCGCTGTTAACAAGAAACAACCACAACGAAAACTAAACCCCAGAAGTTAAAAATTATTTTGGAATCATTGCCTATAATAACAGAAAATGAAAAATCTGTGCTTTCTTGCAGCTTTGTCATGCATGCGTAGGTTCACCCAATCGTTCATTTCTTCAGCCAGGACACATTTACTGATTATTGCTGCCAGGACAAGTGTGTCATGATCAATATTATGTTGGTTTTATCTAGAAGGGATTTTAAAACAGGTTTCACAGACTCCGAGGAGGTCAGGGATGCTCTGAAACAATAGACAAATATTTGTGTTTAGGTAAAAAAAAGTGTTACTAGGGGGAAATCCTTCCCTTTTCATGAATTTCTCAAAGGGGCCAGTGGACCCACTGTGGACCCTGACTGGGAAGCCTGGTTTCTGGTTAAATTCTGCTTCAGTTTCGTCCCTACCCAGGGGCCTGAGGCTGCGTAATAGGACTGGGCCACCATAGTGGACACGTTGTTAGAATTTCAGTCGTGAATTTCCCAGTCCATATTGTTAAACATGGAGACAAACCAGAAAGCCATGAGGGCGGAGGAGAAAACCCCCAGGAATCATTCAGACAATGCTGCTTGCACGGCTCAGAGCTCCGAGGCCCTGGAGTTCTCCTGAGCTGTTCGGGGGTAAAAAGTCCAGCGTGTGCCTCAGAAATCCGAGGCTTACATTTTGGCAAAGCCATTAACTGCGGAAGTCATGTTGCCTCTGAGGGTGGTAGTATTTTGCCTCTTGTAAAACACAATGGTCAGAATGGATGATGGTGGCGAGGCCCAACATTCACTGAGTGAGCTCTCAGCATGCGAGCAGGCACCGTGCTCACTTGACATTCAGAATAGTTGCAGAAGATGAGAATTCCACCTCCGTCCTGTCTGACGGGTGGGAAACCGAGGGCTGCAGCTCGCACAGCTGGGAGGCTGCAGCTCGGGTCCAAGCCCAGGTCTGAGGGCTCTGCTCTCGCTGCTTTTTGGGTCCGCTCTCTGTCTAGACTCTACAGCCATTATTACCGTCTTCATTATTGGCATGAGTCACTGCGTGCCTCCCCTCACCAGAAACATGTGGGAAAATGCCCTTTATTTTCTTTCTGTGCTTTCAGGGGCCAGAACACCCGAATCCTGGGAAGAGTTTCAGCGCCCGTGGCTTCCCGCGACACTGTTACCTTCCAGACAGCGAGAAAGGGAGAAAAGTAAGAGCTGGGGCATCAGGTTATTTATTGACTTCTGTGTCAGGGACCCCAGTTTTGCTTCCTGCGATGCCCAGGGTAAAAAGCACCGGGTCTTTCTCCCTTCTAGATGCCCATGGAAGTGAGGTCCTAGTTGAGTCAACCATAGATAAGGGTGGATAGGATTCAATTTTTTTTTGTAGAATGATGGGGCAAGACTTTGGTGTTTTTTTTTCCCCTCACCTGGCTATTCCTGCAATAATTCGTTTGTTTTAAGATCCTTCCTTTAGAATGTTGCTGCTTAACAGCTGGTCCTGGGACCAATACCAGTGGCAACATCTATAAGCTTGATAGAAATTCAGAACCTTAGAACGTACTTTGTTTGAACGGGTGCTCTGAAGCAGGGAATGGCAGCTCACGGTTTTCAAGTCTGCCATTACTATTATCACTACTGTTGTGATTCCCCACCTCCGGCTCATGCTGTGTCTACCGTCATTCAGTTTTGAAACCAGTGCATTTTTATCTGGAATCTTCTTCATGCTGGACAGGGCGCTGCATATTTGTCTTGCTCAAAAGAAGAAATGCTCAGTTTTCATTTTAGCTGAATTAGAACACTCTCGCAAGCCCTAACACTTCTCTGGGCCTCACCTGTAAAAGTGAGGCGCCAATAGCACCTGCCAGACTTCATGCGAAGTGCGGTTGGTTGTAAGGACCAGCTGAGCGATACATATGAAATGGCCTTGAAGGGGTCACGACACGTCAACCTTGCCATTGCAGAAATAGTCCACAGCGTTAGCTGTGGGTAAATTAATACCGATTTCAGGTGGGGGTGGGTGGCAGGCACAGCTTCCGAAGATCTCAGATCAGAAGTGCCTCGCACCCCTCAGTCCTAACTTTCCGACCACAGCTGTGACATTGGTAGCTAACGTTTGCTGAAAGGTGTATACCGGGCATTGCTATTCAAGTCTTCACACAGCACCTGCCTACCTACTCACAGCCTTTAGGGGCAGATCATACCATTGCCGTTTTGTAAATAAGGAAATTAAGCCCCAGAGAGGTGGTATAACTTTTCCAAGGCCACACAGTCAGACAGTGACAGGGCCAAGACAGACCCGCAGGTCCCTGACTCTGCATCCAAACTGGCCCTTCCCTTAGGGCATTGCAATGCAGGACGCGGCGGGGCCCTTGGCAGGACTCCCTCCCCTGCAAAGGATGGCCTCTGGCCAAACCGAAGTCTGACTCTGATCTCTGCCTTTTGTCCTGCAGGTTCTGAAGCTGCTGCTGGTGGCCTGGGATCGCCGCCTCATCTTTGCCATTGGTACCTCCAGCACGACGGGCGAGTCAGACACCGTCATCTGGAATGAGGTCCACCACAAGACAGAGTTCGGCTCTAATCTCACTGGCCACGGCTACCCAGATGCCAATTACCTGGATAATGTGCTGGCTGAACTGGCTGCCCAGGGCATCTCTGAGGACAGCACTGCCCAGGAGAAGGACTGAGCTGGAAGGGCTTTAGCGGGGAGGAGGGGTGGGGGCCACAGAGCAGGAAATGGGGAGAGTCGAGGTAGAAGTTGGTTCCCTGCCCTCCCGACTCCCTCGTCTCCCCTCCCGCCCTGCCTCCATCCTTCATCCCTCCCAGCAACAGGGGGGAGCCATATTGAATAAGGGGACATCATTCATAAACCTCATCCATCACAAAAGGGACCCGGGATGAGGGCCATCCCTGGTCTGTTCCTATGGAGTTTTCGGTGCTGGGTAGGCACGAACACCACCCCTCAGCCCCTTAAGTGGGGGCATGGTCAGCACACTTAGGGTACAGGCAGTGCATGGTCACTCCGTGCCCTGGCCTCGTGAAGCCTGAGGTCCATCGCCTCCACTGGCTTCTTGCTGCTTCCACTTCCAAACGTGGAATTTCCGCTTTTCCCTCCTCCCCGGGAGGCGAGGAGCTCTCACTGTGCAAGGTTGGGGGGCAAAGGGGTGAACCACTAAACTGCTGGGACACCAGAAATCAATGCCTCAGTATAGAGTGAGGACACACTTCTTGCCAGAGGGTCAGGGAAGCAAAGGCCTCTTGGAGCACACTCAGCTCTCATAAGAGTCCACGGCTTCTCTGGGCCTTGCTTCCTCCTCTCACCATTGACCTGCCCACAGAGGCATCTGCTTCTCTCACGCAGATGGTTGGGCTCTGGGGTTCCTCTCCGGGTGGCATCCCATGATGCTTCCAGCCACGCCCTGGTCAGACCGGAGCCGGCATCCCACTTAGCATCTGCACTGTCCTCAGAGAGAGGAGCCCGTGGCCTTCTTCCCAACGCATCCCAGACCAGCTCAAAGATTCCATGAGTCTCATCAAGTCACTGTGAACAGAGCCTGTGCTGGGCTCTGTGCCTCCTGTGCATGTGCGTGCGTGTGTGTGGGTGCAAGCACACGTGTGTGCATGTGCGCACCGCTGGTGGAGAGTCCCATCATGTTCTCACAGTCTGTTTTGCCAGATGTCGAACCCCAGTTCCGATGAGGGCCAGAGAGCCGGGGGGTGGCCCCTTGGCTTCTCCCACCCTCTGCCAACCCCTCCCTTAGTAAACTTGGACCCTGACCGAGTCAGAACTGTGTTTGGGGAGATGTGTAAGGTGAGGGCTGGACTGACCCCTTTTTCTGTGTCTTTCAAGACTGCATTGGAGCCAAGCTCCATCCAGCCTTGTTTTTCTGAGAGCTTCGATCTCGGTTGATGCAAATTTGTTCACTGAAGCCCAGGGGTGGTGCTGGGCCTCTCATCTCCCTCCTCTGCTACAGACTGACCTAGGACGTGGGGGGGGGGCGCCTCTTTAGCTCATCCACCAGGGTTAGGACTACCTTGTGGTCTAGTCCAGCATCTGTCTGGGTTGTGTCCCGAGACCCTGCCTATCTCCTCCCCATCATTCCCCTTGCCTTTGGCTCCTGCCAAGGAATGAATCGAGGGTCAGGGAGGAGAGAAGGGGTATCAAGAAGGGAAACCCAATTCCCCCTTTGAAAGTGGGTTCTTTGAACTATATGTTTGGGGGAAGTTCCTCTGGATACTAATTTGAATTATATACCTCATGTTTTGGGGGTTTGACGTATATATATGCATATATATTTCATAATATTTGGAAGGTTTTTGATGCTAGGAAAATGGAAACAAAAGAACCTTCAAAAATGGTACTTAAACAGGAACTGGAAACCAAGGTTTCCTGAGAGCCGGCTTCAGAGCTGCTTGCTCTTAGGCCCGCAGCCGTTTTGCTGTTCGTGTGACCAGTGGGTTTATGTGAGCATCACCCAGTTCTTGGGGACATGCTGCTGGTGCTGAGCCTCTCCTTGTTTTCCAAATGACCGTAGGGACATTAATGGGTTCCAGCAGAGGGAGCTCTGACAGAAACGATTGTGTCTGCCATCTTGGTTCCCGTGGTTCCCATCCGTGGGCAGCCCTGTATCTCACCAGCAAACCTGGAGGTCAGTCCTGAGCTCCCTGCACCACAGAGTAATTTCCTGCCACAGTTGGGAAAGAAACATCCGAACTCAATGGAAGAGACACCCCTGCGGTGTTCATTGTCATGCCCCGTGCCCTTGCCAGGCTACCGTGTACCAGGGATCAGCAGCGAGCCCCACCGTAGGCCACGACTGTCTCCGCCTTCACCCTCGTCAAGTGTCTGCTGGGTTCGTCACCCACAGTGATGAGGGATCAGACGGAGGGTGGGTGGGTAGAAGCACAACTGTGCAGTAGGGGGTGGGGGAGGAAGAAGACAAGCTTTGACAACTGGCCGTGGGCAGCGGGGAGAAGCTGATTTCCTGCAGCAGGCGGAGGAAGGCATGGGCGGGAGAGGGGACCCAGAGAGGGACCAGGCAGGCTGTATGCCAGGGCAACACCACTTCGGGAGCAAGTCTTCATGGCTTCAAGCCTCTCCCCGGGATGTTGGTTGTGTCTGTGCCCCGTTCCCTTCCTCTCAGAGGATGCTCAGCAGGGGCTACCTCATCCTCATCTTCTTGTGGGACGTCTGGGCAGAAAGAGTCTTGAACTTCCTTTCTGACACTGTGCCAGCCAGGCAAGGCGGCAGGCATTCCTTTGCTCCTTCTCTTGAGCCAACTTGGAAAGGTACGGTCTCAGGTTCAGCGGCAACCCTGCCGGCAGAGGCCCTGTGCATCCACCGCTCTGAGACAAGAGTGTCCCCACTGGAAGCCCTGCTGAGCTCCCTGGTCCACACAGGGGCATCCCTGCCTTTCCTTTCGTCTTAGCACCAGCAGCCCGGGTCCTCCCTCCCTGAGTCTGCAGGGATGACAGACCCTGTCACACGCTCATCCCTTAAGGATTAATTGTGTATATGTAGTTGTGTGTGCTTCACATTTTATCCCTTCCCTCCGTGGTTTTAGACTTGGTCGAAAGTACTTGTCCTGGTATTGCACTGTTTGTGTGCATGAGAAGATGGGGGGAAGGCCCCACGTGGTACAAGAAAGGGTCCTGTCCCCTTTTCTTGTCTGTGGTCACTGGCATTTGAGTGGGGGTGGGTTTCTGGGAGAGGACAGGTGAATGCCCTGATGTAAAAATCTTTATAACTGGTGTGTTTTGAAGTCCTTGGTGTTGCTCTGTGAGAGGACATCGCCACCTGGTGCTCATGAGGTGTATGTGCAGAACAATAAATGGAAAAATCAACAACCACACATTGTGAACCTTCTGCTTTCTGCAGGTCAGGGCACCTATCACGAGACATTGGGGTACCTCCCTGAGCCTGTAAGCAACCACAAGCCCTTCTGCCAGATGGGGTGGGGGTAGTCCCTCTTCCCTATGCTTTTCACATCTTTTTCACCCACACATTTGACCAAGAGACCTGGCTTGACTTCTTGTTTCTCTAAAGGAAACCAACCACATGACAGGGGAAGTAAGTAAATGAACCTGTGGGGAAAAGACCTTCTTAAAAACCCTGAATTTTCACTTAAAGCTCCCTCCACCTGGCCACCCTAGAGTGTATGCTTCAATAGTTTACAAGCTGTCATTTTTTCAAATAAATGTTTAGTATTAGTCATCCCGATATTCACGAGAACATAAGAGTAAAATGTAATTGCAAAGCCTCCTTTGTTCCCCAAGCGGGGCTCCATTTCTGAAAGTCTACAGGGTGTGGTTTTCTTGGAAGCTGGATTGGCCTCCCCGCAGACCCCAGCCTGAGCCCACCAGCCAGGAAAGCAGGGCCTGGGGGGCTCTCCCCTCTGGGTGCTGACTTGCACACTACGAACCCCATGTTCCGATTTCCTCTGGGTGAACAGTCGGACAGAGTAGTCCTTAGGTATGTGTTTTAAATGCACAGTTTTGTTAGTCAAAATATAAGTCTGGGACTTTTTCATTTCAATGGCATTTCGTGCATGAAAAGTCTAGAAACCAGCAGCCCTACTTTGTCTCTCTGACTCAGTAATCCTCAAAGAATTCGTGGGAAAGTCAGTATTTGCAGAAAAGTGGTTAGCTTGGCTGACACTCACCCACAAAACACCCGGAGGTTTAGAGAAATATTTAGGCAGGGTTAAGTGAAGGGGTTGGAGAAATTGGTGTCCCCGGCTGGGCAGTCAGGGGAGGGGGGCTCCGGTTCTGTCACGCTCTTCATCACGGCAGGAGGGGAGGGGGGCCCCTTCCCATCATCCCCCAGGCTGGGGTGCTCCACGCTCCTCAGAAGAAGGACCTTTTGTAAACCTCAACTCTTGACTGTGACTGTGAACCAGGAGAGGACAAATTGTCCTTCACAGAACATCACTCACTAATGACATTCAATTGGGTGAGGAATATCTGACTTTTAAAATTGGTTTGGAGGAACATTAATAGATTCACCCTGGTCATCACAACTGGGTGAGCTTGGTATTAACACTGGGCAAGGGCTCCCAGGGCCAGGTGACAGTCATGCCTTTTGTCAGCTCCCTGCGGGAAGTCAACTGATGCCTCTTTCATTTCCTTGAAGAGCATGGATTTGATTATGCTCGCCCCCTTTCTGTTGGAGAAAAAGTAAAGGTGAGGTGCATCATTGGCGTCTATGCCATTTGGTTTTCAGGAGCACATAAGACTTAGGTGTGGGCTTACTTCGACTTCCTGCTTCATTCCTTGTTTCCCACCCCCAGAAAAATGTGGGCTTCTTGTTGGAATGTGGGGCGGGGCAGGGGAGTCAGGAAGGATGAGGTCCATTCATGGAAAAGAAAGGGGTTCTACTTTGGTAACTTAGACCAGGAAACTGCAATGCTTGATCTGCTCAAATCGATGCACTGATTTGTTTTGGTTTTTGCCCCATTTATGATGAGCTAAGAGAAAGAAGCCAGGTAGCTGGTCATAGGCAGGAATTCCAATTTCCCCTGAGCACCAGACTCTTTCACACTTTTTACCCTTTCCTCACTCACTGCTTCTCTACAAATTACCCTTTCTCCCTTGACATCCTAATAGAACTTTATAAGGTAAAATAGTTTCTGAGAACTTGATGAATTAGGCCAAATTCCAAGGGTGGTCTGCCTAAGTGAGTCTTAAATTGTGGGGGAGTTGGGAAACATGGGCTTGGTATAAACAACATTTTTTGTTCAGAGGATGTTGAGACAACCCAGAGGAAATGACACCGGCCACCAACGCTAAGCCCTCAAACTGAAAAGCTGTGGTCACCAAGGACTTCTGTGTCGTCTGGGGTTCTGTCAGCCCCCAGGAACATGAGACCCAGACAACTTTAAAAAACAGAACAGTTGGAGGGTAAGCTTTAAAGGCAGAAATTCTTACAGCTCATGAATTGGAAACCATGGCCAACCTCAGATGAAATGCATCATCTCCAAATCCAAAGGTCAACATTCCCCCTCCTCCTTTTACACATCTGCAGGCAGGTGAAAATAATTCATGGTTTGCATAGAGAAAAGATACCCCTTCAGTTTTTACTCCCCAGGAAGACCCTTGGCTTAGAAAGTCACAACTTCTCCCGACCCCCTACCTCAACATTGTCCATGTAGCTCTATTAACTTCCTGGCCCAGGGACATAAAGAAGTCACAAAGTTATACCTGATTTTGATTGCACTTGCCACTTCAATAGTTAGGAAGCAGGAGTGGAGAGAGAAGGAATGAAAGACATGCTTGAAGCTCTGCCCAGAAATGAAACTGCGTTCTGGGACAGATTTAGGCTGGACATTGTTCCTGCTCTTCGACAGGGGTGTCCCCTGTCTCTGCAGTGCCAGGAGCCACACTCTCCCTCTCATCCTCGATCACCTGGTATCCCCTCTTCTTGTACTTCCGACTGCCATAGATGACCAGGGCAATGAGAACTGCTAGGACGGTGGTGACCCCCACCGTGACGCCAGCGGCCTCTCCCCCTGACAGACCACCATTCCCGTGGATGACTTTCATGGCCCGGCGCAGCTCTATCGGCTCTCCCAGCCTCCACTGGTTGGTCTGGGGGTCTTTAATCCAGGAGCTTGAAGTCTCAGTATTAGTCACCATGACAGTGTTGGTGGCAGCCTGACTCATGAGGGGTGGCTTGGTATAAGGCGGGAGCCTGGCGGAGGGCAAAGCCCCTCCTGTAAAGAGCCCAGACTTGACACAGTAGGACACTTGGCATCCATCGCTGATGAAGGCCAGGTGTTGGCTGAAACCCCCAGGGCACTTTTTCAGAGCAGGTGCCCCTAAGTCTTTGGATATGGCAGAATCCACCAAGGGGTTCCCAACTGCACAGCTAAAGAACCCACCAAAGGGGACCGAAAACCTATATCCCAGCTCATAGTCCTGAGAGGCACATACCTTGAGGCTTTCAAAGAGTCTTAATGGAAAGTAGCCAGCTGGACATGACTGTGCATTTGTCAAAGGGTTAATGCTCTTACCGCTGAAGAGGCCCCCGAAAAGCAGTCCCGAGTATTCTGGTACTTGATCACTGGCCACACACCAAAAAGCCTTAAATTCAGCCTTTGCCACTCGGAACACATCTTCACACACTGTCTTGCAGAAGACAAAGAAGGTGCACTTCTGGACACACTCCAGGCCATTGTAACCCTCCTCATGGATCTGGGTTAGGAGGTGTACTGGGGAGTAGCCAGAGGGGCAGGAGAACTCACCAGTGAGTGGATTCTTCTGCTGCAAGTTTTGGCAGGCTTGGATAGCCCCATTCCCTGACAGCTGGGTGCACTCCTGATAAACCCCACCAAAGGAGAAGTTGGTCATTTTCCCCTCGCAAGAGCCGTCATCGGTGTTGGCCTGAAAATTGAAGTTGGGCGAATTGAGATCTGTGCATCCAGGGTAGGTGTTGAAGGTGTAGTAGCGTCTCACAGCAGTTTCCACTGTCTTGGACAACTTCTTCACCAAGGGCCCCGGCAAGTCGGGCAGCATGTCAGGGTTGATGAAGAAAGGCAGAGGCAGGCCCGTGCGGTCTATGGCCACCAGGTTGTTGGCGGTGCCCTGTTGCCAGGTCTGGAGGGTGATGCCTGGGTAAAAAGGAACCCCTCCAATGCTTTGCACCCTGGAGTTGGTTCTGTTGGAAAGGTAGCCCTTGGTGAAGGCATTCTGTGAGGTGTAGTTCTCCTCAAATTTGAAGTTCACGACACCAAAAAAGACAGCTCCAGCAGATGCAGCCACAGCACTACGGCTGCTCTGGCTGTCCTGGAGGAAGGAGGACCTGATGTGGTCCTCCTGCATGAGAACCGCCCCTGCATCCACACTGGTGACAACGTGGGTGCCATAGTTGAGGACCAGGAGCTCTGCCAAGTAGGTGGCCATCCGCGTCTGGTTGTTCTCCAGACGGTCAGAGATGTCCATGAGTAACTTCTTAAACCCCCAGTTTAGTTTCGAAACTGGATTGATTTTGACTGTGTAGATCAGGTTTCTCACCTGAACCTGAGTGGTTACAGCTTGGTCCTTCACTTGAAGGGTCTTCATCTTCTGGAAGTCCAGGGAGAACTTGCCATTGATTTTGGAAAAAGAGGAAGAGAGCTCCGTGTTGATAGAGTTGGAAGTGCTGCTCTGGTAATTCACCCAGGACTCCAGGATTTCTGAGTTCAGCTCCAGGTTGCTCTTTTTCTGGGGGATGGTGAAGATTTCATTGGGGATGATGTACTGTCCATCCTCTGTGGTCCTGCAGTTGGTGTAAGTCAAGTCCATCACCTGCCCCATGTCCACATTCCGCAGATTATCCCAGCCCCCTCCAGGTAAGACTTCCAGAACTGGTCGTTTTAAGGTATCCTTGCATTTTTGAGATCCAGCCTCATCTGTCTCTCCCAGAACTTTGCCCATTTTAGCCCATGCTACCACTACCCAGAAGAAGATGATACCCCTAAGGCTGTCCATGGTTCAGACAGCCCCAGCGACAAGCCAGCCCTAAGTTGCAGCTAGCGAGCTTTATGCAAACTGAACCAATGGGAAAGAAAGCAGTTGCTGAAACTACAAAAAAAAAAAACAAACAAAAAAAACATAGTTCTCCTAAAGTCACCAGTTCCTCTTTAGACTAATCTAACTGCAAAATGGGGAAATGAGAGTTGATGGAATATTATGGTCCATCAGGACTTTTTTGAAAAATTATGGTGTTCTAGATATCCTTAACAGTTAACTACCCTAACTGTCCCCCACTGCCCCGGAGCTGGTTACGCTACAGCAGTAGAGGGTACTCAGAAGAAGTGCACCACACACCTCACTGTTCCCACCCCACGAACTCTCCGCCTGTGAAAGCAAGCTTTGGTCTTGCTTTCTACTCACTCTCTTGATGTTTCCATTTTTTTTTCCTCACTGTTCTTTCCTGGAACTCCAACCATAGTTTCTTCCTACTGTAAATGCAGAGGTAAATGGCAACATCACTCTTGCTGAGACACCTTGCCTCTACCATACCTAGGCTAGAGGTAGGTCAAGGCCTGTGTTTTCCCTTCACCTGAGGATGAAGGTTCTTCCCACAGAAGAAAGGGGTGAAAATCTTAGACACGAGTTCTGTGGGGGTTTATTGTGATGAATCCTAGTAGTCTCAGCTTTGGAGGTGGCCCTGTCTGGGGCGGAGCTGAAGGGATCTGAAGAGGATTCCACTTACTGTAAGCTGGGAACCTCAGTTTGCATTATCCTTAGTGTTCAGAGTGAAGGTGAGGGCTCCCTGCATTCTTATTTCTTTTCACATAGCAGTGTTTAAACAAAGAGCAAATCACACTGTAATCTAGACTTTGATTTAGCAAAAGCAGACAGTGGCCAAAGAATATTTGTATGTACACAGCTATACACCACATGTGTGTGTACCTGGCAATGATTTGTTACCTACTCTTATACCTGTCATTCCATTGTTCAGTGCATGCAAACAGTATGAGTGCCTAAAAAAGAATGTGGCTCTTCATTACTCAATTTTAAAAAATGGCAATTCATTTGTTATATCATTAGAACATAATTTCAAAAAATTTTTTAGTGTTCTAATGCTAGAGTATTAGAGTCCATAATTTAGAAGAGTGTTTCCAGGTTCATCAATGGAGAACCAAGGTTAACCAAGCCCAGTCAATTCTTTGGGGTGACTAGCATACATCTTAGTACATTTAGTGGTAGCCAGGGAATCCAGAGGAGTTAATGGACTTCCCAATGTACTTTCATGGTTCCCCAAATCAGACCATCAAACAGACACAGTGCCAAGGTTGAAAAAGTTATGCTCTAGTTCATAAGTATCACTACACTAGCACCTGTATGCACCTGGAAAGACTGTTTCAAAAAAATGGAATTACCTCAGATTTCCACAAATGCAACTGACAGTGTTTTCAGAAATTATGAGGCCAGTTGCCTACTTTCACAGGGTGAAGGCATCAGTTATTATTAAAATAACAATTGTATTGTGTTCTGTATACCCAGAAATAGACATTCTGGGTCTATTCATGGTTGTGTTATCATGCTTCAAGGAATTCACTTACACCCAGGAAGGATTAATTTATGAACCAGTGTCCAATATGCACTTGGCTAGAGAAGCAAGCCTCTGCACAGGATGTCCTGGTTAATTTACAAATGCATTATAAATTTATAGCTCAGTAGAATAATCCAAGAATTAGAATGATTAGAGATGCATGTCGTTTCATACTTCCAATAAGTCTGTTGAAATATCCATACTCTTTTCTTTAAACTGTTTACAGGGTTATTTAATCAGAATCAGAGAACTCTCTCAGAGTTTTCAAGACATGCTAACGAATTTCCTACTTTTTATTTTCCCTTTAATAAATCCTATTGAGAACTCACTCTTCTGCAGTGAGAACATTAGCAAGGTGAATATCAACAATTCTATGTTCAGGTGTTCCTATATCCTGAAATACCCAACCATTGTCATATTTTGGACATCCTTCCTCTTCATTTTTATCATAGCAAAAATTAAAAATAGCTAAAAGAGCCAACAAGTGTGAAATTATATTGCATCCCTATGACAAAATATTTTATAGCCATCATAGTTTCAATATTCAAACAATTTTAATAACCTGAGAATTCTTGTGCCGTGATGTTAAATGAAAAAAGCATGATATATGTTCAACATGACCTCCACTATGCATAAATATATATACATATAACTAGAGGGATATACAACAACCCATTGATAGTAGCTGTATCTGGTTGGTAAGTTGTGTGGACCCTGAGAAGAAAGAATAATTTGATATGGTCCCCAAGAAGAGGTGTATCTGCTCAGAAAGACTCCCCATGGTCAACTGAAAGCCCTAATTTTATGAATAATAGAGTCTAGTGGCCATTTACTGACAGGGGCTTCACATGTACTCAGTACTCCAGGAAGAAACTCAGACGGGACCTCTGGCTTCCCACACTCTGCCCCACATATTTACGCCATCTGAGTCAGCCACTGCAGGGAAGCCCTGATTTCGTCTTTCTACCACTGGATTGAGACATGCTAGTCTAATTAGAGCTATGCAAGTTATACCCAATTGGAACTATGCAAGTCATTTGCATCTGTACCAGACAATCAAAACTGCATGATTTAGACCAATCAGAACTATGTAATTTGGATACCTCATTTACATAAACTGACCTAACTGACAAGAAGGGGATCTTTTGCTATGAAAGGTGGCCTCCCCTTTGTCTCAGTGGAACACAATTTAGATTGTTTAGACTGTACCTGAATCTGTGTCTCCCAGGCTATAGCTCTTTTTGCCTGAAATAAATGCTTTAGTTCTTTATCACAGTCTAAAATTAATTTTGGTTTATGGTGGTATGCATTATTTAAATTTTTCCTCTTTTCTGTATTTTTTGAGTTTTCCACAGTGAGCGTGTCTTTCCTCATTTGACAAATTTTTATTATGAGTCTGCTCAGTACCAAACACAGGGATGGGTACTGAGTAATCATGACGTTTGTGCTCAGGAAAATGACTAACATATACACATTTAAAAAATGAAAGAAGTTATTTCTGGAATTTCCACATACCTGACATGATCCAAAGCCTATGACTATGATTGCTGAGCACAAGGAAGTTCTCTTTTCAGTTCCCAGGAGACAATGAAAAGAGAAGTGCAAGTGACAGGAATTTCAGCTCAACTTAAATTTGCACGGCAGCCCGAGCCATTGCTGCTCATAATGGCCAAGGGTGAGGAAGCAGCCCCCGTGAGTTTGACCCATTGACCACAGCCTTACACCCTCACTTCTTTCTTGCTTTTCTCTGCTAACCAGCAATTTCCTCTACTTTTTTTCTTGTACTGAAGAGGATATGCAATCACATAAATTCTCTAGATGGCCACACTCGAGGGCCCCTTTCTAAAAACTGCACTTTGGTCTCTAAAAGAAAAGCAATTTCACTTCCTCCAAAAAGAGGCAAAAGGGAAGTCCCATGTCTGCTTTCTTTCTCAATTTGAGTGCATGCAACCTTCTGGCATCATCTCGCACAAAGCCAAGCCATGATTCAGGCCTGAGGTTCAGTTCTGTGTGGGTTTGGAGCTGGTCCAGGTGTTTCCTACCTCCATATTTCACCTGTGGTCTGAAATCATGTGTGTGGCATTAGGGAAGAGTCTGATTGTGTTTGCAGGGACCATTTCCTTTCTTATTTTAAACAAGAATCTAGGAAACAAATCTGAAAACTCACAGTCAAGTAATTGCTAAGTGGATCACAGTGCTATGACTTTTATAGGCTCTGAAATAAACTTGGTCCTAGAAAATCATGGAGGTATCAGTCAAACAAAATGACAATATTTTCTTTTCTGAACTGTTGATTCCTACTCTGGTTGTCAGAGTTGTTTTGTCAGCTTCTTCTCTTCAAAGACTGTTTTTCCCATCAGGATTTTTTCTGTCCTGACCACAAAAATAAGACCATAGTGGTTTCTTGACTCCAATTAATCTTGTGGCTAAAAAGAGAAGGCCCATGTGAAATTCTGCATATTGCCATTAAAAGCAAGGCCAGAATTTGACTGCTTTCAGACATTTGATTTTTTTTCTTCTGCTCACACTTTTCCTTCCCAATTTTCCTAATTCTTTTTCTCTTTATCAGCTCTTCCCTTTCTGCTCTCTTTTCTCTTTGCCATTTCCATATTCAGGTTCTGAGGATACAAGTCTGTGATTTGAGGTGATACTCCCATTGCACTAAAGAAGGAAATCCTGATGTGGCAAAGACTGAGCCTTTTTCCCCCAGGGTTCTAATTTTATTTATTTTCTCCTCTGTTTTACTTTTTAATTAAATTTCTGGAAGTGACAGTGGTTAATAAAGTTATATAGGTTTCAAGTGGACAATTCTATGAACCATCATCTATCTATCCCATCACCCAAAGTCAAAGTCTTCCCTTAAGTTGCCACTTCCACGTCATGGCAGACATCACTAATCGGTCACAGCTCTGAGGCTGCCCCAGTGTTCTCAGCACAATTCTCCAGGACATTCTAGTGGAAGCCTATTTCATCCACCCATTAAATAAATACTTACTGAGCAACTGTTATTTGTCAGGTACTGCTAGTAAGTGCCACTTTTGGAGTAGCCAGTGTCAGATGTAATGCTCTTTTAAGAAGAGTCTGGTTGACTGAGTAAGCCCTTGGAGCCACCCCTGCCTTTTCACCTACTCTGCAATCTGAGCCCCATAGAGACTGAACAGTTAGGGCCAACCTCCTCCCCATCTGTCCTGAGGTTTCCTAATGACTGATGTCTTCATACCCTAGTATGAAGAGTGTCTGCTGTATTCTCCTTCAGCAGAAAGCAGCTTGTCACGGAGGGCTTCGCACACAACAGGACTGGAAACATGGGATTTCTCCGATATCCTCATTGCTCAGACCCCATGCCTTTCCTGTCATGCAACTTCCTCTTTGAGGATGATTTGAGCAAAAGAAGTAACTGAATGGCACCTGACTTCTCTGGGCTAACTGCTGGCACATTTCATATTTCCATATTTGTTTCATTATTGGGTAACACAAAACCAATCTAACATTCAGATTTTCCCTTTTCAGATGAATGCTGAGCAGAGACAAAGCAAAAAATTTCACCATTTTTCTACCTAAAATAATCACAAATAGGTTAAAGTTATAAAGAAGTGAGTTAGGTGAGGTGATTCTTTCAGAGTTATGTGTAGTTGGGAGCTTTGCGTCCTCCACTGAAATGTTCTTATTTTCTCTATTTTTTTTATTTTTGGTGATCCAAACATAAAATTAAGAGCATGGGCTGGGTTATGGTTCTATTTGGTTTCTAGAGTTTGTTGTGCTTTGTATAATTACTTAAAATATCTCAGTGATGAGACTGATAAACATGGATGTGAAATAAAGTTTTCAGAATTAAAGTACAGACCCTGGCTAGTGTGAATCAGTGGATTGAGTGCTGGCCTGTGAATGAAAGTGTCACTGGTTCGATTCCCAGTCAGGGCATATGCCTGGGTTGCAGGCCACGTCCCTGGTGGGGGAGTATGTGAAAGGCAATCACACACTGATGTTTCTCTACCTCTCTTTTTCCCTCCCTTCCCCTCTGTCTAAAAATAAAAAAAATTAAATCTCAAAAAAAATCAATTTATTTAAAAAAAAAAAACATATAGTCAACATCCTGGCTCCATATGTGACTCTGAGGAAGTTCTGGAGTCTCCCTAAGACTCCATGTTCCCATAGAGGGGTCCAAGAGGGTTCAGTGCCATTTGCTTGGCTCTCGGCAGACTTTTGGTCACTTCTTCCACTGCCCACAAGCAAATTGGGCCCTTTTGGTGCTGATTCCTGGGTGTACATTCTAGAGCCCCATGGGTCTCTCCAATGGACTCTCCTGTGATTCTGGGAATTTCTCCCATTGCCTCAATCCCTACAGGCTTTTTCAGTCAGAGATTTTGAGGCTTTATTTCCTTGCACCAGAACCCTGTGTTGCTTGGTCTGTCTCAATTCCCAGTTGTTCCTCCTGGTTTATATGCATGCAAATGTGGGACTGCCTGGTCCACCAGCTGCCGCCTCACCCACCCAATTCTCCCATCATGCCACAAGTCCTTTCCTCCCAGCTGCCTATCTCTGCCCCTCCTACCAGTCTGGATGAATATTTCTTCTTTAACTCCTTGGTTGTCAGACTTCCATACAGTTTGATCATCTGGCAGTTGTGGCTATTTTTTGTTTTTAAATTTGTTGCTGTCCTTCTTTTGGTTGTGGAAGGAAGCAAAGTGTATCTACCTACACCTCCTTTTTGGCCAAAAGTCCCTCTCAAATTTTTATCCACTGTAGGTATGAGACCAGCTGGTTCTGCATCCCCGCCCCTCCTACCAGTCTGGAACAATGTGGTTTCTTTAATTCCTTAGTTTTCAGACTTCTATTCAACTTGATTTCTGAATGTTCTGAGATGGTTGTTCTATATATTAGTTGTAATTTTGATGTGGTTCTGCAAAAAGGCAAGCCATGTCTGCTTACACTGCTGTCTTGACTGGGAGTCCTTTACCTGTATATTTTAATGGACTTTTTGTTTGATTCTCTCCTCTGGTAAACTATCAGAGAGTTTGTTCTTGTGGAAGAAGGGTACGTCTTTGCTTCATCATTGAATTACCAGCATCTAGTGCAGTATCTGGTATATAGCAGAGGCCCAATCAATTGAATTAAGCAGACAAAGCTGACAATATTTCTCAAACATGTCCCTGAAAAATCAGGCCATGACTGGTTAGGAATGAACATGCAGGCTGGGAAAACAATATTATAGAAATTTTGTTTCAATTTACTTCAATATTTTTGAGCACTTATTGGGTCCAATTTGTGCTCTTTGTATTTCATATTGTAAAATAATTTTGTTTTCTCTGGTCTACAATTGTATCTTGGGTGAATTTCTGAGATGATGGGAGCCTAATGTCTTACACAATAAATGGTTTACATGTAAAATCACAGAGGGAAGGCTAATATGTGCCAAGAGCTTTTGCCTTATTTCTTTCTGGTTTGGTATTGTATTTAAAACTCTGGCCCTGCAAGACTGAACCCACATCCATTCCCAGACCCACACTGGTTGCCATCCCCGCCAAATATCTGCAGCTAGTGAGGATGGTCTACAGGTACCTGGTCCCTTTCCCTACACAGTGTGCAGGCAGGGCTGGGCAGGAGGTGAGGCAAGGTTCAGAGGAAGGAGGAACTATCACAAAAATAAACTGTCTCCCATTGCCTGGAAAATTACTTCCCTACCCAATCCAGTTGGATTCTGATGATCTTTCCATCGTGCTGACAGCCAGGAGAAGGACTGAGGAAAGCAGAGGAAGAACAAGAAAGACAAACAGGTCAGCACAGTGCAAAAAGAAGATAGGAGAGGTTTACTTAAAAATTCTAGTTGTCAGAGAGCCTAATTTGAGCTTCGCTAATAAGAACTAGAGCCTTGGTTCTGGGGCTTCCGGGGTCCTGATTAGGCCTTGATGTCCCTCTTCTCCTGGTTCCTCTCTCAAAACTAGGTTTTCATTTCTAACTTGGGAAATGAGGGCAGCACGGGACAGTAAAAGTAACACAGGGCTAGAATTCTGGAAACCTGGATTCTATTCCTCATTCTGCCACTGATCTGCAGGCGACCTTAGACAGGTCACTTCCCCTCTCTGAGTCTCTGTTTCCCCTTCTGTAAGAAAAGAAGTTTCTGAGATCCTTTCCAGCATCTGCAGGATGCGTGGTCCATGCCTCTGCAATCCAATTACAGCCTGCAAAGCTACAGCTGAGATCTTTTACTCAAAAAATTTAAGAGTATTCTATTCCATCCTGGTCAGGGCATGCACTTTTTCCCAGTGGTGTCCCTGCTGATACTTCCTCTCGTTGACTTGTTTCTTGCCTGGTTTGTAATTTATGACTCTTGAGTTCCTTTTCCCTTGGGGTTGACTGTGGGAAGCTAGTTTGCTCTGGTTTATGCAGTTATTCCTCCAAAATAATTTAAAATATTTCTCTGCTGAGTTCTCATGCTCCTACTGGACTAATTTATGCTAATTTCTTGGTTTGGCATCCACGTGAATTAAAACCTCACATCTGTGTGAATACCAGACTGGGGTTCTGATAGCTCTTGGAAGATGGCAAGCTTCCTTGCCATTTTCCACGGGAGTTTTTCTCATCTGTACGTGGTGGCTGAGACAGCCCCTCTTGACTCCCAGGACAGTTCCAGCCACCCCTGAGCACTGTACACAGGACAGGTGGCCTGGATCCCTCCCATGGCCCTTGAAGTCCCAGTTTACATCAGGCCCAGAAAGCCCCTTAGCCAAGGGGCTTTGGCTCCCACTCACAGCTCTGATTCTGCGTTCTTGTTTTCTAGGCACTCAAGGAGGCCCCTTTCTTGGTTTTGAGCTTGAATCTTTGTATTCAGAGAAATGTGTCTGCGCTAGTGTCTAAGGGGGAGGAGCATCTTCCATGTGTCAGCTCAACCAGCCAAATTCTCTCTTGTTATGGTTATCTTGTACACTTAACTTTTTCATACCTATAATGAGTGCCTACAGGTGTATTGTGATATTGGGATTTGGGGAAACAAACTTTCCTCCCATCACACTCCCTCCTCCCGATACAAGAACACCTTCACTGAAGTCAGATACCCTTCTTTCCACAGGGCACACTCAGGCTCCGGTGCGATCTGCCTTTCTCTCCCCTGGCACCCCGGAGAAAGCGGAGAACTGCAGTTCTCATGAGGTGACCAGGGCAAAACTTTTCCTGAGAGCCGGGAGAGGGAAAGAGAGCAGCTGGTTAGTGCACGGAGGTGGAGAGAGGGAAAGATGAAGAAAGCTGGGGTCCTGGGTGGAGAGCAGTCTGAGACTGACTGCACGAGCAGTTGGGCGTTAGCAGGAACCAAGTGTTCCCTCTTTCCCCTTCACTGCTATGGTGTGTGCGTGTATGTGTGTGAGAGAAAGAGAGGGAGAGAGAGAGTGTGAGTGTGTGAGTGTGCTTCTCTGGGTGTATGTGTTTGCATGTGCATCAGCGTGTGTGTGTGTGTATGTATGAGTGAGTGTGAGAATGTCCGTGTGTGGAGAAAAGTGCAGAGTGAAGGCACGAGGCATCAGGAGGCCTGCGTTTGACTCCTGGCCTCATCCCTTTCTTGCAAATTGTTTTACTCTGGACTTTCATTTCCTCATTCACAAAATTAGAGGATTTTATTAAATTTTCAGATTATAAACCTAATTTTAGCAGTGGAACCTTTATTTTTTAAATTATATTTTGTTTATGCTATTACAGTTATCCCCACTTTTTCCCCCTTTTGCCCATCTCAATCCAGCACCCCTACCCACCCCCTCAGGCAATCCCCACACCATTGTCCACATCCTTGAGTCACGCATATATGTTCTTCAGCTAATTCTTTCATCCAGCCACCGCCGATGCCTCTTACAGTTGTCAGTCTGTTCCATGTATCTATGCCTCTGTTTCTATTTTGTTCGTTATTTATTTTGTTCATTAGATTCCACCTATAAGTGAGATCATGTGGTATCTGTCTTTCACTGGCTGGCTTATTTCACTTAGCATAACAGTCTCCAGGTTCATCCATGCTGTCGCAAAAGGTAAAAGTCATAAAAAGCCTTTTTTACGGCTGCATAGTAGCCCGCTGTATAAATGTACCACAGCTTTTTTTTTAACCCACTCACCTACCTACTTATGGGCACTTAAACAGGAGCCTTTATTTTCAAACTCAAATTTGCTTTGGAAACCAAGACATAAAATACATAACTACAGAGCTGCCTCAGTTTACCTCTTGGAGGAGGCCTGCACAGATCCCTGGGTCCCCTAGAACACAGCTCAGATTGCTGCCAATCCACATATGTTTTCTACATTACCTTCCAGTTGAGGCCTTGTAATTATGTTGATGAGAAAACTTTCCCTAGCCATAAAATTCATGAGACAGCTTAAGTAGCAGGATTTCCCTGAAAACAGGAAGTTAGAATCGCCAAACTGTGAAGCAAGGGTTTTCAGACCATGTGGCATTCGGTCTTATGGAGCTTTTAACCTCCTTTTGGGTAATTTGTTGACAGGCAACGGCCAGCTGTTATACAGTAAATGGAAAGATTGCTGGGCTGGAATGGAGTGACTTCATTAACCAGCTGTGAGTCATTAGCAAATTATTTCACCACTCAGAGCTTCTATTCCTTGTGAAAAGAGGAGAGCGGGATAGACTAATCACTAGGAGGTCACTGGTAGCTCCAAAAGCTTTCTGAGGTATAGTCAAATGGTTAATATTCTCACATAAATTTGTTGTGCAAATACTATGTGTCAGGTGCCACTTGGTTTGTCGGGGACATTAGAGTCTATTGGGAAGGCAGACATTGAACAAGGTGATGCATTGCATGAAAAGAGAAGTACAGGGTGCTAAGACAACATAGAGGAAAGGACCAGGGGACAGGGAGGGTGGTTCTTCGAGAAAAAGAAACTGAGAGGGAATTGGGAACACAATGGGGAAGAGGTCTAGAATGACTCCACATTAGGCAGAGGGGTATGATCCGAGCAGAAGTTAAAGACATTGGTGACTTAAAAGAAATATGATAAATTCCCTTTCTAATGCACCAACCTGGTGGGTAAAGTAAACTCTCGGTCATTTGTATATTCTACTTTGCTCCAAAATGTTGAAGCAAGCAGCGTGCAAAGATACATAAAAAAAAAAACAAGATAACAGAGTCAAAGAATGGGGAAAAGAAAAAAAGTAGGGGTGCAGACTAGAGCCAGGAATGAAAATAAAAGCACATACTAGAGTGGCCTAAATTCTTGCTATAGTTGGGGCACAAATTTTATTCAAAACTTCTCAGCACCCAATGTAGAAAGACTTCATGTTTCCATGTTTGGTGATATATTTCAACAGGGTCCATGGAACAAATACAGAAGAATTTTTGAGTAATGCTGCTTTAAATAAAGCGCTGTCAACTGATGGTCATGGGTGTCAATTCAGCACCAAAAGGAATCCCTATTTGGGGGTGTGGTGAAGAATAAAACTTTATTTGGTGCGACCAGCTCAACAGTGATACAGCACCACTGTGGAACAGCTCAATAGTGCTATAGCATGGGGCCAGACAGTCCTGGGGCCAGCACCTCCCAGGGTACACAGCCCTGCTCCACTTCACGCTGCTCCCTGGAGACCCGCTCTACTCCCGCAAGCCTCTTTCAGCTCTAGCCAGCAAAACCCAGTCTTAAAACTTCATTGGAAAATGTGCTCCTCAAGCTACAGGGGAACTGGCTTATATGGGCAGGAGTCCCTGCCCCTGGTCCCTGATTGGTTCATCCTCATGCAAATGAAGACTCCGAATCCTCACAGTTTGATTGGTCCAAAGACGTTATACTGATTGATCAGGGTAGAGACGCTTTGATTGGTCAGAGCTGGACATCTCTAATTGGATGAGAAGCCTCAATCTTATTGGTTGAAACAGGATTCCAAGAAACCTTTTTAAGGGCTGGCTCAGATGGCAGGAGCACAGTGGGGGCTGACAGTTCAGTGGTAGCTTCCCCATCAAGTGCAGTTTGCTGAGAGGCCCCTGTGTAGACATGGCTGCTGGGCTCCTCTCTTAAAAAAATGTGAGCCCGGTTAGCCACCAGGAACCTTCTTAGTAGGTGTCTTTTTTTCCCTCAGGGTTCCCAGCTCCTTCTGCTGGTATGTAACTTAAGTGATGATCTTACTGAAACCAACCCTGTTTGAGACTTATCTGTTCTCCTTTTTCTTAATACAC
Organism: Phyllostomus hastatus; assembly: GCF_019186645.2. Lineage (NCBI taxonomy): Eukaryota > Metazoa > Chordata > Mammalia > Chiroptera > Phyllostomidae > Phyllostomus > Phyllostomus hastatus. The sequence continues at coordinate 7,823,387 of NW_025334005.1, read as the reverse complement.
TTAAATCATGCTTGGCTTGACATACTAATTTTGACAGACTTTGCCTTAATCTATTTTTATTTTTTAATTTCATTTTTCACTTAGAGTTGACATTCAATATTATTTTGTATTAGTTTCAGGTGTACTGATGTGCGTGGCATAGTGGTTAGGCAATCATATGCATTACAAAGTGGTCCTCCTGATATTTCAAGTACCCACCTGGAACAGTGCATAGTTTTTAATACATTTTTCTTTGTCTCTGGATAATGGCAAGCATTTGTATGTGAGAGTGTGTACTTTCAGTTAATGGTCTTGGTGTCAGGTAGGTACGCACTCAGGATCTGAGTATGTGCCTTGTCTATGTTGCTTACCCTCCTTCCTGAGCTTCACATAATCCACCTCTTAAATAAAAATTGTTAAAACCCCTATCTCATCGTGTGGTTGTGAGAAATAAAAAAAAATATGTATGTAAAGACTCTTTATGTAGGACATTGCATGTAAATAAGAACAATAAACAACCCTAACCAGCAGGGTGATTTCAAGGATTAAAAGAATATATACAGGGTGAGGCAAAAGTAAGTTTACAGTTGTTCATATGGGAAATAATACAATAACTGATAAATAATACAAGAGTCAACTCTGTGTTTTCTGTTCTCACAACTGTAAACCTACTTTTACCCCACCCTGTGTGAAGAGCCCATTAGACAGGCTAAAAAGTAAGTTCGGATGATATTATCCGTCGTCAAGGGTATGAGGAGATAGGTGCCCTCGCACACTGTGGGCAGGAGCATCCACTGGTAGGCACTTTAGCGAAATTGACAATGTCTATATAAATTTTAAAGTACCCATATGCTACAAGCGGCAATACAACTTCTCTGTTTCTACCATAAACAGTGCATATTAGCATGAAGAAGGATGTACAGACATGCATATTGCAACACTGTTTGTAATTAACCAGCAAGACGTGAAACTAAGTCATTTCCATCAGTGCCTGTCAATGGAGGAAGAAGTACATTAAGTTCTGGTGTATCTGTCCTGTAAGACAATTAAAAAGACTGAGACAGGTTGATACATATAGCATGGAAAGAGCTCCAAAAAACAATGTTAACTTTAAAAAAAAGCAAGGTATAAAATGAACATTCAATTTATGTAAATACACACAGAGCCACATAAAGCACTATTTTTGATTGTCATATATGTGAATATTTACATGCAAAAAGATGTCAATTTATATACCAACATAAATAGTTGTTACCCCTCAGGGAGTCCAGGACGAAATTGAAGTTGAGGGTTATGGTCAAAAGAAAAATTTTCTTACGTGTAATTTTTTAATTTATCAAGAAACCTGTGCTAATGTTAAAGAATTAAAATACATTTTTTAAAATCACTGGGCACAGTGCCTGGCATATAAAAAGCATTCAGTGTTTATTCTCTTCCTTGGCATAAAATCTCTAAATTATCTGTCAAGTGAATTGGGATTTGTTTTTATTCATTGATTAAACAAATACTAATGAAGCACATAATTTGTCCTGCTCACGTCCTATGCTTTGGGGAAACAATAGGGAACAGTTTAGACAAGGATGTTAGCAACTTAGGATGGAGACAGATGACTATGCTGTGGAGACACAGTGCAGCGACTCTCACCCCAGTGGTCACAGCACAAACCAAATGGCAGCACGAACTGAAAACAGGACTGAGGCAGAATGGTTACAGCCAAAGTAGACGTGACCTCGGATGGCTACCATGGTTCACCAGGATTTGTATACACACTGAAGAAGCAGAACTTCAGAAATGTTCGTCCTTTCCTCAAGAACCATCTTGCAAAATAGAATTAGACAATTTAGAAGTCACATTCAATTCGGCTACAAACTCTTGCAACTTGGTTGTCCTGTTTCAGTTCATGACTTGGTTAGCCTATCTCAGATCATGCCCTTTCTCAGACCATGGGCCCTTCTGAAATAATGCATGAATATGAAAGCAAGGACATCAGAACCGTGAGGCAAGCTGGGCTCAGATTCCAGGGATACAGGAGACAGAATCCAACTCTAGCATTTGAGGTAGAAAAGAATTGGGGATGGGGTGAGGACAACAAGTAGGTCAAATATCCACATAAGGCCAAGAGTGAGAACTGACCTAGAAAGCAGATATGGAATCAAAGTTTCTAGGGGAAGCATCTCTTTCTTGACTGTTCCTTAAACTGGGTAGTCCCACCCAGTCACTAGGAGGTTCAGGCATGAAAATTAACCTTATGACACTCTATTCTCTAGGTCTTCCCACTGTGACTTTGTGGCGTTGTTATCAGCTGGGTTTGGCTCCTATTTCTGGCCCCAGGAGACATTATGATTCCAAATGCGTGATCCTTGGCTCTTCTCAGACATGGTTTCCAGGTAGCCTATCGCTCTCCTGGCTCTGAGTAATCATCCCTGAACCCAGCTCAGTTAGGCTTCTCAAGTTTTAATCCAGAGTCAGCCTTCCTGGTCAGCAACAGCCCTTGAATAAGTGTGAATCCATGGCAAGAAAAACAAAAGTTGTCCCGAATGGTGAATGGATTGACACGAGCAGTGTAATATTGTAAAAAATTCTCAATTGAATGCTTGTGGTCCTAAGGCCATGCCCCAGTTAGTTCTAAGGCATGGTCTCCTGAACCCACCACCTGGTGCCAGACAGCTAAGGAACATTATGAAAAAGCACATTTATTTTCTGCTGCAGATGACCCAAATTAAAACCCTATTGATCCATAACAAGTAAAGGGAAGAAAACAAACAGCTGTTGAACCTAATTATACAGGAGACATGTAGGTTGGGGGTCTTATTTGTAGCTTCTTTAATTTATTATTCAGAGTCTGTGAATCACTTATTATTGTATTATGCCTATTTACATGTAGCAAAACTTAAGACTTTTCAGCTCAAGGGACTAAAAAACACATAAAAGACATCTGCTTCTTCCTCTCCTTGAGTTTTTTCAATGCATCTTTGATTTCCTTGTTTCGCAAACTATATATGATAGGGTTCAGCATGGGAATCATGGCTCCGTAGAGCATGAACACCACCTTATCTTGGTCCTGTGAGTATCCAGCACTAGAATGAAGGTATGAGAAGAGACCAGAGCCATAAAAGAGAATCACTGTGGTCAGATGAGAGGCACAGGTGTTGAAAGCCTTCCTCCGCCCTTGGGTTGAATGGATCTTCATAATAGCAGTAATGATGTAGCCATAAGAAACCAGAACAACAAGAGCTGATGTCCCACCAACTGCACACACAACAAGAAAGTTTACTACCTGGCTGAGGAAGGTACTAGAACAAGACAAGACCAGCAGGGGTGGCAGGTCACAGAAAAAGTGGTTAATGACTCGTGGCCCACAGAAATGGAGCTGGAATATGGAAGTGGCTTGGACCAATCCCGTGAGAAATCCACCAGTGTACGCTGTTATGGCCATCCCCACACAGAAGGTGGGTGACATGATGGCAGTGTAGAGCAGAGGGTTGGAGATGGCAGCATACCGGTCGTATGCCATGGCTGCCAGGAGACAGCACTCAGTGCCTCCCATCCCAATGAAGAAGAAAAACTGAACAGCACAACCCACAAAGGAGATGGTCTTCTGGTCTTTGAAGAAGTCACAGAGCATCTTAGGAGCGACAGAGGAGGTGTATGAGATATCGACAAAGGACAAGTTACCAAGGAAGAAATACATGGGGGAGTGGAGTTGCGACTCCATCCAGATAAGGACAATAAGACCCAGGTTCCAAGCCAGTGTCATGAAATAGATCCCCAGGAACAACACAAAGAGGAAAATCTGCAGCTCCAGATGCTCTGAAAATCCCAAGAGGATGAAATTGGTCACCATGCTGATATTCCTTCCCATGTCCTCTTTCTGCTGCCTTCAGAGCCCCAAAGAGGGATTCCTGTGGCCATGAAGATCCAGGTGAAGAAACCATTTCATTGTGTCATGGAATCATAAACTCCCCGAGTCAGAAGAGACTGGGAGGTAAACATCCTACCTCTATCTGACACAGAATTCCCCTCTACCACATCCATTGGGTCTTTCAGAGGGTTCATAATCACCCTTGTTTTGATGCATTTTTTTATGGAAAAGTGACATGTCCCAGAATAGCCTGACATTTTTGCATTATCTGGGTCATTACCTTCACTGTCAATGTCACCATTTTACCAAAGGAAGTTATTAATAGAACCTGGACTACATGCTCCCTTTTTTTTCAGTTGCTCCAAGTGTTGCAGTTGACTTACTGAGCCACTTGGATTTATCCTAAATACTCTGTTGTTGTTGTTTTCTTAAGAAAAATAAATACATCAAGAATTTAAATGCCCAGTGAGGCAATTCTGTTTTTCTTATCATCATAGTTTGTTCTGTATGGAATCAAGGTGTTCTTTCTTTTTAAAGCAGTAGAGTGAAGCACTTAGAGGTATGAAAAACTGACTAAAATTCCCTTTAAAGATTACAGAAAGGAGTAAAAAAAATTTCAAGACTGTGAAATGCTAATGCTCATTTTGCACAAATACTGTCAACTTATCAAACACATTGCACCATGTGCTTTTGGAGCTAAATGCAGATGATGGAGAAAGTAATAAAACATTACTATTTAGTTCAATATATCCCTCATAATGCATCAGGCAGACAGAAAACAAACAAATCACAGCACAATGGGATGGGGCTCCCTGGATCCAGGACATAGCAGGTGGAGGCTTCCGAGGGGAGGAGGAGTCCAACAATGAGTAAGGAGTTACCAGGATGAAAATTTGGTGTGCAAGGGAGCTTGGGAGGTGGTTGGTTCCAAGGGCTTCACATTAAAGTTGTAAAAAGCTCGAGAGAGCATAGTGTTTGAGGAACCTTAAACATGTCAGGGTGGTGGGAGCACAGGAGTATTAAGAGAAGGTAACAGAAGTCTGGTTTTGGGAGACAGTGGGAGGTGGACAGATTTTGAAAGAGCTCCAAAAGCAAAGATGGCAAGGATGTTTGTTTAACCGTTTCGTATGTATGTAATTGCATATACTGTATATAATTGTGTATAATCTCCATGTAATTGCATATGCTGCATATTTAATTGCATATATCTGTGTGCACATTTATATTTAATTTCAACCTTCTCACCACTTTTAGACCTTAGTACCCCTTTACCCTGCCCTGTTCTTTTAATAATACCACCTTCCACCATTGCATATAATTAATTGGTTTGTTGGTTATCGATTGCCTGTCTCCCTGCACTAGAATGTAAGTAAGCTTAATGAAGATCAGAATTTATAGGAATTTTTGTCTCCTTTGTTTATTAAAGTATCCCGAGCACCTCAACCAGTGTCTGACACATACTAGGTGCTCAATAAGTATTTATTGGATGACTATTATGTTAGAGAGCTTGACATTTCTCCTATGGACAAGAAAAGCTTTATTTCTGTTTGTTTTTTACATTTTACTTGCATCTTTGTAAACAGAGAACTAGGTGTCGAAGATGGGTTTAACAATATAACAGAGAGCAAAGTAGAAGTGGAGAAGCTGTACAAAAGATCGATGGGGGTGTAAGAGACTGACAAGGAAGATTAGAAAGTTGCTTCAAAAGACAAGAAGAAAGCTTTCAACGGTTTGAATCGAGGCAGGTCGATTGAGAAACAAATGCTCTCTTGAGATGCGACAGAACCAGCATTCTGAAGAGAAACTACACACAGCCAGACAATTACCCTGTGCCCCACCCTTTATTTTTCACATTTACAGTTATCATCGGACGTGTATCTTAGGAAGATTTATCATAATTCTTTTCTCTTTTGACCCCAAGAGTCTATCATATCTAGTCTATTACATTTTAAGAATATGATAAAAGCTGACTACCATTTATTTCATATGATTATTTTGTGTGATTTTTTCCATTTGTAAATAGCGGAACATTTTTTAAAACAATTTTTTTTGCAGAATTTTTAAATATAAAGTCAAGTCCAGCCCCCTCTGGTTAAAATCAAGCAGTAAGGAAAGATAATGCAGGTTATTTTGACCTAAATTATCTGGAGGTAAATATAATGTATGCCATATACTCTGTATTTCTATATATAAATAGAATATATGGAAGTTATACATATAGAAACAGAGTATAGGAATATGATATATGTGTGTGTTAGTTTACGTGGTTTGAGAAACACCGCCGCTTGCTTTTACAGCATTTTTGAGTTTGTGCAGCATTTTCACATCCATTATCTTATTTGTGGTGGTCCACAGAGGAGCTTTGATGTCAGGCAGAGCCAGTCTCTAATCTGTACACCAGCACTCACTGGCCGTAGGGCCTGGGTCAAGCTGGCACATCCCTTTTAAATCTCCCTCCACTGCAGAAACAGAGGCAATGCCAGGACTATCTCATAGGTGGTGGGAATTAAGTAACTTACATTGAGTTTTGTAGAAAAAAAAAATTATTACTTAACAAGTAATCAGCACTGCCAGGATTTGAATCCAGGTTTCTTCACTCCTAATCCAAGGTCTGCTCTTCACTGCACTGGCTGCCTAAACCCAGGTGCATGTACTTGTATGTCATAATAATGGCTACAGTGATGAAATGTCCCTTCCTTATGCTATTCCCAATATTTATAAAACATGTTGGCTTATTTCATAACATTTACCACACTTTGTATTTACTTTTGTTTGCCAACTTGTTCTGTCTGTATTCTTGACTGTAAAGTCTGGGAGGACATTATAACCTCAGTGCCTTGCATGGGCCCTGGCACATAGTAGACATTACATGATATTTTCTGAATAAGTTCAGTTTACAACAATTCCAAAAGATACTCATTTCAGACCAGAAGCTCACTGAGGTTATGAGAACCCAAAGAGTTATTAAGTGACTAGGCCAAAATTTAAATAACTCTCAACTCTTTGATTCCAGAGCCTGTTCTCTCTCTTGAATGCTATAAAAGAGTGTGGCCATAGGGCTGGGAAGTTGAGGAAACCACGTTATAGGTGTGACTGCAGGTATGACCCTTTCCCCGTACCAAATGGACGGGACAAGACTGGAAGCTGAATGCTTAAAATCATTGTGAAACAATGAAATAAAATAAAACTAAAACCATTGTAAAGAGCCTTCTTCTCCTTAACCTGGACAGGTACATTTAAATTTTAACAAAGCTATAAACCAAGATAAAAAGGAATGAAGTTCTAATGTGGTAATTCTCAAATGAATGGCATATTTGAAGTACAGGGTATAATTGCAGTTCAGATGACTTTGTAGGGTATGATGAAGAAAATCTAGAAAGACTAGTCTGTAGGAAAAAAATGTGGTTTCTGCTTGCATCCATTCTTTCTCATCTGTTACAGTGCTAGGCATATTATAGGTGCCCAGTGACTATTTGCTGACTGGTTAAGTATAGGGTTATAAAATATTTACTATATAGACGCTGTAGGTTTGCCCTAACCCCAAGACCACTGAACTGATCCTATTTTAAATATGGCATGGATGTCCAGAAAATTCTGGGAATATAACTAAAATAATAGGATACGAGAGGTAAAAGCCAGTTAACGTAGAGTTTCTCCACTATTGACAATAAAACTAAAGCCAAAAGAGAGAGAGAGTGAATGTCTGTACAGTTGGTTGAGACAAGAGGTGAAACCAGGACCTGCATCTCATTCTCCAGGAGTAGCTCCTTCTGCTTTACTTTATTCTAAAACCTGGGGTCTCCGTGGTAACTAGATAGGATCTAAGGAAACTAGATGATTTTTTTAAAAATTGCAGACACACTCACACATGCACACATTTATAAGTCTAGAACAGCATAAAAAGCAAAAGCCTGGAAGCTAAAAGAGAAAATGCTGATTTAATTCCTGTCCCTCCTACTTTTTTGCTATATGACCTTGGGAAAAATTATTTGCCCTTCTGAATCTTAATCTTCAAATCTCCTGCTTATACAATAAATTAGCTTAGGTACGTGCTTTTTAGTCCATGTTCCTTCCTTCTTTCTTTCCATTTGTAAATGGAAGAACATTTTTAAAAACAAAATCTTTTGCAGAATTCCAGAATATAAGGTCAAGTCCAGCTCCTCTGGTTAAAAACAAGCAGTCAGAAGACAGGATGTTGGCACCTTGCCTGCTCTACCTTCCCCTCCTTTAAGGGTATTTCTAACTCACCCATTTTATGATTCTAATATTCACCAGCAACCACTCCTGAGGAAGGGCAAAGGACAAACTCACCTACAAGTCCTTAAACTCTGGGTTTCAGTCAGATGTCTAATACTAGAAGCTTGGAGCAAAATCCTTCTCTTCTGGCACCTGGAGCCCTGGTCTTGGCCAAAGAGATAAATAAATTTTAAATGCAGTGACTTTAAATTGGCCACCAAGGGAAGGGCTTGATGGGGCTTTAAAGGAAGGCCACTTCTCTCCTAGGTACCATTGGGTCTCTATAGGTTGTGGGGTATGACATGTCCCAGGGAGCATCAACTGGCAGTTTGGCTTGATGCCTGGGTTGGGCGGTAAAGAGGATGCCAGCTTTGGTTGGGTGGAGTTGAGTTCCATTGGCCCTACTTCCACTATATTCTTAGTCCTTGGTCTGGTTCCAATAAGATATCCCTAGAGGCAGTGAAAGCCAAGAGTGGCTTTTGGCCTCAAAATATGTAATCATTTCATCAATAGCAATTACCTTTGTAAAGCACTGGATATTTTACAGAATCTCTTCAATGTAAGACTATCTTTTGCGTGACTTCAGGAGTTGTAACTATGACTAAATGGATGAAAGAAGGAAGGAGAAAGGAGGGAGGGAGGAAGGGGAGGGAGGAAGAGACTGTAGGAGAACAATAGAATAGTCTAAAAGCAGAAAGACTATTCTGGAAAAGAATAAGTTCTCCATCACTGGAGTAAGTAGAAGATAGTACACTGGACAGTGATGATCTCGCTTATATGTGGAACCTATAAAACAAAACAAAACAAAAAACCTCAAACTCATAGGAACAGAATAGATTGGTTGTTGCCAGAGGCAGGGGTGGAGGGTTGGGGAAATGGATAAAGTGGATCACAAGGTACAAACTTGCAGTTATAAGGTAAATAAATCCTGGGATATAATGTACAGCATGGTAACCATAGTTAATGATAACATATTATATATTTGAAAGTGGCAAAGAAAATACATCTTAAAAATTCTCATCACAGAAAAAAATTGTAATTGTGTGAGATGATGGATTAACTAAAACCACTGTGGTGTTCATTTCACAATACATACATATATCAGATCATTATGTTGTGTACCTTAAACTAATACAATGTTATATGTCATCTATAGCTCAACAAAACTGGAAAAATAAAAGAAACAGACTAGGGTAGGGGGAGAGTAGTGGGGGGAGGATTGGGGACAACTGTAATTGAACAACAATAAAAAACACAGGTAATATAGTCAATAGAAATAAAAGATGAACGCAGATGATTTAAAAAAAATAGACTATCAAAAAGAGAATGTGAATTAGTTGACTTTATAGGTTCCTTAAAATTCTAAGATTCTATGATTCTGTGAAATAAAGACAAAGAGAAAAGACAGATGGGTGCAACATTTTTGGTAGTGTGGGTGGGGACTTCATATACTTTATTTCATAATATTCCTCAGAGTAGTTCCCAAAAGAGAGCTTTCTTAAACACACTTTCAAGGGAGAAAATGGAATTTTGGAGAGGTGTCTATCAGAAAGATTGTGGCAAGAACAGAGTTTGTCTTCAGGCCCTCCAGAATCCAAAGTCCGTGCTCAGCCCTCTACACCCCACTGCCACCCACCCACAAGGATGTGACAAAGGGGTGGCAATGGGGGAAGGAGGAAAACCACTTGACAGACCTCACTTTTCCAAAGATCAATGTGCAGGGTATCTTAAAAAAAAAATAATCCTTTGCTGTTTGACTAGGGCCAGATTTCCCTCATGTGCATGTTTGTTTATGATTTATCAATATCCAACTTGGAAAGACTTGAGCTCTATTTGTGTGTCTTAGGGAGGGGCATTCAAGGAACAGAGGGAAGTGGGCATTGTGCAAACCCACAGGACACTGTGGCTTCTTTCAAGGGTTTGAGAAAGATGGCAGCCACACCCTGTTGATGTTGGCAGCCTTTCAACTTGCATCCAGATGGGAAAAATATGCAGTTTCCCTTCTCCACTCCCAAACCCCACCCGCTTCTCTCCTACCAGGGCCATAGCCTCTTTCCCCAGATTCCCCGCTCTTGGCCTTATGCCAACATTCTTGGGTCTCTCCAAGGTTTGAAATAGAAGAAAGGATCACTATGGCCAGTGAAGTAGTTTGTATGTAATTAACCTGCGCTAGATCATAAATAATAATAATAATAATAACAAAATAAACCTCTTGTTTCTTACTCCTTATTGCAGGGTGAAGAATGTAAGGAGAGGATGCTGCCAGATTGTAATGTTTTTTTAAATTCCTCCCCCTCTCTTTCCCCCACTCCATTCCTTCCTTCTCCCCAAGGCAAAATTTCAGAAAAGACTCTCTTTTCCTTTCGTATTTGAAGAATATAAACATCATCAGGGGAATCAATGAGGCCTCCTGATATCTCCACCCCAACTCCTTTTTGTCAGGCAGTTTTAACATAATTGTTCATAATCTTCCAAAATCTTCTAACAGGTTTTTTTTCCTTCAGACTCCCTTCAGTACAACTCTTCCTCCTTTACATGTAGATGGACCTCCCTAAAGCACAGATCCAGTCATGTCGTTCCTGTCTTGAGAATATTCATTAGTTTGTCATGGCTCATTAATAGCCTGATGGCATCCAAATTCCTTATCCTGATCCTCAAAGCACCACCCAGTGATGCTTATAAACATGGCATGGAACTCAAAAAGAACAACAACAAAAAAAAATGAACAAAAGGACATTGGATGTGGCAAGAAGGAAGGAAAGTGAAATCTTCCCAGCAAAGTTTCAATAGTGCATCCCAGATGGGGTATCTGGAGTGGTGTTCAGGGGGAAACTGGAGAGAGTGAGATGCCAGTTTAGCAGTGAAAGAAAAGAAGGAAGTGGAAAAGTAGGTACAGCATCTGGAGATGTCAGGTGAAAGAATTCTCAAGGTTTGGAGCCTGAAAGAAAGGCCACGGAGAGACATGCTCTGAAGCAGAGGTTCTCAGTCAAGGCTGCCCACCAGAGCGCAACCAGTCATTGGCAGAACCAGAGTTTCAGCCTGTGCCTCTAATTTCCAGGGACAAAGGAAGACTGTGTGAAAACACAGATGCCAGCAGTAATGGGAAAAACAAGGAACCCAGAATCAGGAAAGGAGGGGCTTCAAATGGGAGGGGGTGGTGGAGAGGGCAAAATTATAGGACTTCATACTTTTGCTTAAAGTTAGTCTTCTCTGTCTTTGCAAAGGGTTGTTTTTAGCTTATTGAAAATGACATAGAAGTGTATTTATTTTCCTGGATCCAATGTAAATGAAGAAAGTGTTCTCTGAAATTTGTTCTCAGTCTTAGAATAGATTTATATACCAGCATGAAAAAAAAACCTAGAAAATACTTGCCCAATCACACGTGTTAGGCAGATGTGGCCCTCCACACACAGTGTCTATTGTCTATTTTTAACAGAGATTCTGGTCCTTCGGTCCTGTTTGGGGTGATGGGAAGGTAGAACCTCTTCTAGGAAGCCACACTGCTGTCCTGCTAGGAGAACTCTCTCAAAGCCTTTCACACAGAAGCCTTTCTGAGACCAGGAACACTGACAAGCACGGAGCCAACGGGAATCACGCATCTAATTAACTCTTATGCATTGCAACACGGAGCTGTCCCTTAAAACAGACCTGAAAATGATCCAGAGCTGATGTGACTTGGAAAATGTACAACCACCGTGAACTTGCTTGATCTTAAATGTAGCATTTTGTCAGCAGGGCTCAATTCCAAGGCAAAGAGGCAGCTGTGGTTGGAGGCAGGAAGTGAGGTTGATAAATGTTCATTGGAGAGGGCTATCCAGCTGGATGCCAGATGGTGGGAAAGGCCTTGTGTATGAGAAGCCAGATGAATTGGGGACACATCATTCTATGTGGACATTGATAGTGTAGGGAAGGAAGAGACGAAGAAAGGAGAAGACAGCCATGGGTTGTCAAGTATCCGTTTATTTTACTGAATCATTAATTCATCTTGAAAATCTAAAATTAGTCTTGAAATTCTCTCTGTCAAATATGGCAGCTAGAAAGATGAGGGGCAGGGGAGCCAACAGGTTCTGTCTGTGCGATGCCCATGTGATATCTTTGATTAAGGTCTCAAGATATCATTTTCTCAAGCTGATCACCAATGGGTTTGGGAAATCAGCTTCAAGACCAGATTTCAAGCTCAATAATACAGGAACTAATTCTGGGTAGACTTTACCTCACTGTGATCACTTCACTCCTCTCTATGCTTCTCAAGTCAATGTTTATTTGTCCCCATTTATTTAAGGGCAACAAGAAAGATAAATCAGATGGTTTAAAAGTTAATGCCCCTCCAAATTCCCTAGCTTCACACTGTCTCAACCTCTGTATTCCCACTGACTTCAAATCCTGTGCCACCCCACTCACATGATTTGGCAGCCCCATCTCAGACCTCACCATAATGGGAAAGTGCTTAATTTTAAAATCTCAAACTCTAAAATTTACCTTTACCAAAACTTCCTGTTTTTCTACGGCACAACTCAGTAAATCTATGCTTGGTAACTTCTTGCTCCTTGGGCCCACCCAAGTTCATGAGTCCATCACTCTGGCTCTAGGTGGTTCCTACCCTCACCCCTCTTTTCTGGTATATAATTCCCAGACTTGGGTTGCTAATGGGATCAGCTATTTAAATGTGGTCTCCAGTCCAGCAAAGTCATGTACTGCTGCATAAAATCTTTCCTGAGCTTCATGTTGATTCCCTGTTATACTCCTCACAGCCACCCCAAGATAACCTTTCTATTTTTCAAAAATTTACTATTGTTCAGTTAGAGTTGTCCTGTGTTTTTCCCCATTGCTCTCCCCTGCCCCATCCCCCACACTCTCACAGTCAATCTCTTCCCCCCCCATCATCAGTGCCCATGAGTCCTCTACTCACATTCCTTTGATTTCCCCTTCCCTTTCTTTCCCCTATTATCCCCCCCCACCCCCGTCCCCTCAGGTCACTGTCAGTTTGTTTTTTATTTCCAAGTCTTTGGTTTTATTTTGCTCATTTGTTTGTTTGATTACATAACCTTTCTTGACACCCTCAACTGGATATGATTTCTCTCTCTTCCAAACTCTCATAGCTTCCAGAAATGACTCAGATAATAGTTATTCATCTCCTTGTATTATTTCTCTTTGATGTCTTTTTAGGGTTTTCATTTCTTATCCATCTCCGTGTCCTAGTGCCTGGCATCAAATAGACGCTCAGTGACCATTTCCTGAACCAAATAGGACAACTCTTCTACAAAGGAACTTAAAACAAATAGCTTCATTGGGATATTAACTGCAAAAGTTCATAAGTAGTTTTATAGAGAAGCAAATTAAAATGTGCAATGAGAATATTAGTTTCCTGTTGCTGCATAATGAATCAGTACAAATATAGCAGCATGAAACAACAAACAGTTCTCTAGGTCAGAGGTCTGAACACATGTAACTGTGTTCTCTGATTACTGTCTTCCTCCTGAACAGGGTAAGGAAGGATATTGGGGTCATCAATCTCCACCTCCCTCTTCAAGCAAAATGTGGCTTTTTTTTGTAACTTATAAGGTAGAGAGGGAGGAGACTATAATGTTCCTTTTGTAGATGAAAAGTGATAGGTTGAAATTACTTGGAAAGAACTTGTTGCTCACTTCAAAGAGGGATTTTCTCACAATCAGAATTTTTTAATCTTTATCCAAAGATAAAAGGGACTGAAAAAAGTTGTGAACCCTCTAAATGAAGAGATGTGTTGAAGAAAAGTGTTCTTATTGCCTGGGCACAAAGGAGATCAGGATGCATTCAGTCTCTCTCAGATATTTGTGCCAAAATATTTGAAGCATTAATCACAGCTGAAGTGGCAATTGTGGGAAAAGGACTATCCTGCATAGACCACTGTGGGAGAGGTGTTAACAGTCCTTCCACTTGAGTGATTCAGGTGCACTTGCATGCCGTGTCCCTCATCTGATGCTTGTTTGCTAGGTCACCTTAGCAAGTGTGAGCTGTGGTCCTATTTCTTCATCTATAAGATGAGGGGCTCGTAGTCAAGCTGCCATGAAGACCCATGTTTGTGAATATAAACTGAAGAGTTACACATGCTAAATTCATTATCATCACTATCACCAGCCACATCCATCTACTGCATGCCTGTCTGTGTTAACTTCTCAGTTACTCTAGTCTGTGATGGCTCCCTCTACTGGTTAATAAAAGACTCAGGATTTCCCATTTTGGTGTTTCATCATTAAAAAAATACACATATATGAGATGTTGTTCCATTTTATTTGCCACTTAATATTAATTGGTTAATTTGGTCATCTTTGTAGCCATGTAGTATATTCCTGACAATCCATATATAACTCTAATCAGTACAAGTCAAGTCATATTTCAAAAGCATAAAGACAAATGGCTGTTTCAAGGAAATCTATGGTAAACCTCTTCATTTCTAATTCTGACCAAAGGGGCTGCTGTCCTCTCCTTTTCTTTAATTCTGCATTTGGCTCAGTCCTGTTCCAAGAACACTTATTCGTCCAATAAATGTCGTGTTGATGAATGATCTATCTGGACCATGTCATGGCACTACAGGTGGGGCAATTGCAATACTCCTGGCAGTAAGACCTGGAAACAGCCCAAGTGCCCATCAGTAGCTGAGTAGATTAAAAAGCTGTGGTATATTTACACAATGGAATACTAGGCAAGTGTAAAAAGGAACTATTATCCCTTGTGACGGCATGAATGAAACTGGAAACTATTATGCTAAATGAAATAAGCCAGTCAGAGAAAGACCAATACCATATGATTTCACTTATATGTGTAATCTAATGAACAAAATAAACTGACAAACAAAATAGGACCAGAGGCATGGATATATGGAACGGAGAGATCTCAGATGGGAGGGGAGAGGGCAGGACTGGAAAAGATTAGCCAAGGAACAAGTAGGCATATGACATGGCCCCTGACAACAATATGCTGAAGGCCAGTGGGGTGAGGGGGCTGGGTGGAGGGGGAAGCTCAGGGAGGCAGTGGGGACATCTGTAATAGTGTCAACAATTTTTTAAAAAGAGTCCTGGCCTACTGGTCAGTTCTAGCAGAATCTGAGATCCAAGACTGTGCAGGGCTATGAAAAAGTCAAAGAACAATAATGAAGAAGCTTGCCCGTTTCCTGACAGCCTTGGCCAGTACTCATATCTCTGGTTCTTGAAATAGTATGTGTTAGGTAGGGATGGGATATTGAGTGGTAGGGATGGAATATTGAGGGGAAGGGACACAGCACCACTACTAGTTGCAACAATACTTGTCAATTTCTTGGCCTATTAATGTATTGGATCACAAATGATGAAGAATGGACATGTTGAGCTTCCAGATACTTCTTGTGCATTTTTCTTATCCCTGTGCTAGTTGTGGGTTTCTAGAAGAAAAGTATAGAACTGTAATTCCACAATTAGAAGAGTCATGGGTCAATGTTTTAGTTGATACTTTTCCTACCCGGGACATCTGGAGTAAATTCCAAAATTAGTAACATCAAGAGAAGATTTTCTTCTTCCATCTGTTTAGGGCATCTTTGATTTCCTTGTTCCTCAGGCTGTAGATCAATGGATTTAGCATGGGGATTACAGTAGTGTATAAGAGTGATGCCAACTTGTTTTGGCTCCGGGAATCACCAGAATTAGGATACATATAAACAAAGATACCTGAGCCAAAGAAGAGGGTCACTGCAGTCAGGTGAGAAGCACAGGTGTTGAAGGCCTTGGACCTGCCTTCAGCTGAAGTGATCTTCAGAATGGTGGCAACGATATAACCATAGGATATCATAATAACCAGGACAGATGTGAGCCCAAAGATCACTGTGAGCACAGAAATCAGGACCTGGAAAAAAAAAGTGTCAGAGCAGGATAGGATTAGCAGTTGGGGTAAGTCACAAAAGAAATGGTTGATGATGTTTGGCCCACAGAAATGCAGCTGAAGTAAGGCACACAGTTGGATAGATGAGCCAAAGAATCCAGTTATGCAAGATCCTGCCACCATCTGCACACAGAGTGTGGGGGACATAATGGCTGTGTAGAGCAGAGGATTGCAAATGGCAACATAGCGATCATAAGCCATGGCTGCCAGGAGACAGCATTCAGTCAGACCCAGGCTAGAGAAGAAGAAGTATTGCATGGTGCACCCCACAAAGGAGATGAATGTATGGGTCTTGAAGAAGTCTGAGAGCATCCTGGGGGCAACAGTAGAAATATAGCAGATGTCTAGCAAGGACAGGTTACTCAGGAAAAAGTACATAGGTGTGTGCAGATGGGGATCCATCTTGATGAGCGTGATGAGGCCCACATTCCAGGACACTGTTATCAGGTAGATCCCTAGGAATATTGAAAAGAGGACAAATGTGAGCTTTGGAAATTCAGAGAATCCCAAGAGAATGAACTTCGTGATCATGGTACTGTTCCTTCTCCCAGTCATTGCATTGATGATTCTAGGATCTGTAAGGAGAGAAGAGAATGAATCTCTTTAAGTCAGCTGTTAATTCAGTTTCTATTGAAACAAACCACCTTCTACCCACACTGAGCACAAAATCAAGAAAAATATTGAGTCATTTTAGATGAACTAACCTTGGTTAACTTTGCTCCTAAATAACTATAATGGTTTTGTGCATCAATTTTCCCACATATAAAAGAGGATAATTACACTTTTCATTATTAACCCACTGGGCTCTTAAAGTATAAAAGAAAGTATATTAACATTTAGAACACCGTTCTCAAAAAATGCTTTGGAAGTTTTAGGATGTTATCAGTGGAGCTATAACTCCTGTGTATAGCTCAGTGACTGAGGCCTTATAGCTACTTTCGAACTGTGGCTCTGCTCTCTGTGAGCTTTTTGACTCTAAACAGGTTGTCTAAGATCTTTCTGCCTGTTACTTTATCTTTAAAATAGGGATGATAATAATAGTAGAACCTATTTCATAGGGTTCCCTTGAGGTTAAATTAGTTCTATTATGTACAGTGCCTGCCATGCATATAGTATTATATGAAGTAGTGTCACTAGGAGATATCTTTCTAATCCAATTGTGAAGTACTCTGTTGGTGTGTGAAAAACTTTTAAAGTTTAAATATTAAAGAGTTGGTCATACAGATAACATTCTCAGATTACAGTGTGATTAAGTTATACATCAATAGCAAATAGGTAATTTAAAAACATCATAATTGGAAATGATTTACAATATGTATTCTAAAGTATTCACAGGTCACATAATAAATTATAACAGAAATTATAAAATATTTAACTTAAATATAGTGGAGCATACTATTTATCAAATTTTATGGATTTTTAAATTGAAATGTAATTGACATATAAACATTGTATAAGTTTAAGGTATACAATGTGTTGATTTGATACATTTATATATTGTAATAAGATTTTCATCATAGGTTTAGCTAACACTTCTATCACACTATATAATTATCATTTCTTTATTTCTGAGAACACTTAACAAATCTTGTAGATTTAACTAAAAATTTATATAGAGAGATAATAGTTGTCTTAAATGCATATAAAAGATTAAAAAAACAAATGACCTGATTGTAATTCAGAGACAGGAAAGAACAGATAGTTTTTAAATTATGTATAACTTCAAAATTATACAAGAAAACCAAAGTTGATTCTTGATATATCTGATGACACCAAGCCAAAACAACAACAAAAATTAAAACAATGGAAAAGGAGATATAGCTCTAGATCCTGGACATGTTATAAAGGTAATAAGAGGATACTCTAAACAATTTAGTGTCAATAAATTTTTAAATTTATTTAAAATGTACAAATTTCTAGGAAAATGTAAATTGCCAAAACTGACTAATATAAGAATAGAAAATCTGGATATTCTATAAACACTAAAAAAATTAAATCAGTAATAAAAATCTTCCTGTGCAGAAAACTATAGGCCCAAAATATTTTATCAGCAAGTTGAACTGAGAATTTAAGGAAAGCAATAATTTTAATATACATAAAATTTTCAGGGTATGGAAATTTGGAATGACTTCCAACTGTTTTTGTGGGACTATGACTTAATACCAAAAAGGGAATAATAAAGGAATATTATAACCATATTCACTTATGAACTTAATAGTTAGAAACATCTTAAACATCTTAAATGTTTAACTATTCTAGCTATTTTGGCAAACTGAACCTGACAGTATATAAAAATAATTCAACATTATAAATAAGTTGGATTTATTCCAGAAAAGCAAGGTTGGTTTAATACTAGAAAAGCAGTTAATGTAATTTGTCAAATTAAGAAATTAAAGAAGGAAGCAATATAATCACCTAAATAGATAAAAGTAAAAAATTCATTTATGATTTCTTTAAAAATAACAAAAAAGTCAAATATTTTAGCTTTGTGACAAATATGTTACAACTAATCTCATTTAATTACATCTTTAATGGTAAAATATTAAAAGCATTATCCTAAGGGTCAAAACAAAGAAAACATTTCTTTATCTTTAAACTAGCTTTGTGTAAAAAAAAAACAAGAAAAAAACTTACCATCACATATTTTATTATTCTTTTCCTTAAAGAGTTTAGTTAGTACATCAAAAAAATTTTTTTAAAAGACAAGAGTTGTTGGTGAAGATCAAGAAAAGGGAACCTTTGTACACTGTTGGTGGGAATGTGAAATGGTGCAGCCGCTGTGGAAAATAATATGAAAGTTCCTCAAAAAAATTAAAAGTGCAGCTACTATATGATCCAGCAATTCTGCTTCTGAATTCATATCCAAAGAAAATAAAAACAGGGTTTCAAAGAGACACTTTTGCACTCCCATGTTCATTGCAGCATTGTTCACAATAACCACAATTTAGAAGCAACCTAAACATCCATCAACAGATGAGTGGAGAAAGAAAATGTGGTGTATACATACAATGGTTTATTATTCTGTCATAGAAATAAAGGAAATTCTGACATTTGGGACAACATTGATGAACCTGGAGAATATTAGACTAAGCGAAATAAGTCAGTCATAGCAGGACAAAGAGCATATGACTCCACACACATGAGGCATCTAAAGTAGCTGAACACATGGAAACAGAGGGCAGAATGGTGGGTGCCAGGGATGGAGAGTGGAGAGCAATGAGGAGCTGTTGTTCAATGAGTATATAGTTCCAGTTATGCAAGATAAATGAGTTCCAGAGACCTGCTCTACAACATTGTGCCTATAGTTAACAGTACTGTGTTGTACACTTGAAAATGTATCAAGAGGATACGTCTCATATTAAGTGTTCTTACTGCAACAAAAAAAATTTATTTTAAAAATTTAAAAAAGATTCAGATACAACAATCTAGCTGTCTTCTATTAAGCAGCCATTCATGAGATTTTCAAAACTAAAACAATGCTCCCTTTTCATGAAATATTTTTGTTTTGGAAAATATAGTCATTGACTTGGTGTAGTTATCTTACTGAAATGTTTCCTTATGTTAATACATAATCAGTGAAGTAAATAAACAGCAGAGAACCTGTAAGTGATAATTGGCCAGCGTCTATCAGTATTGTTTGCTGATGAGAGTTACGCATAAGCATTATGGCTATCTTACTACCACATAGCCATGCCCAGAATGGCTATGCCCATAATGTAACTGAATAATTCATGGGTACTCACATAGGAAATGGCAATTTCTAGAATTCTGTGCAGAGAGAGAAAATGAAAGATAGACAAAGCAGTGGTGTGAGCCCCCTGCATTTTGTCTATTATCCTGCATCTGCTCAAGTTACCCAAATTCATCCAGATGAACTCTTCAATGTCTTGCATCTCTATACTGTTGTAATATGGGGGCAGAGGATGGAATTCCCTGCATGTTTCTCTCTAGTCTTTCTGCAACTCACTCACCCCGCCCTGAAAATTATCCCTCTAAAACAGAGCTTCTTAACCATGGCTGGACATTAGAATCATCTAGAGCACTTTAGAAAAACACATGGATAAGGCTGCATCTCAAGCCAATTACATCAGCATCTCTGGGGCTGAGAGCCAGGCCTTAGAATATTTGGTAAAAGTGCACAAGTGTAGTCACACTTCAGTGTGCATACGAATCACCCTAAGGGCTTATTAATACACAGGTTGCTGGGCCCTACTTCCAAGAGTTTCTGACATAATAGGTCTGGAGTGGAATCTAAGTTTGCATTTCTAACAAGTTCTCAGGTGATGCTGATACTGCTGGTCCCAACAGTGCACTTGGAGAACCATTGCTCTATAGAATAAATGAGTTAAGTGAGATTTCATTACTAGAGTATAAACAACTGTTTTGGAAAGTCAACAGAATGGTTGGATGTAGCTCACATATTCTAGAGGAGGAACACACTCTTGTGGTATTGAAGGAATACCACAGTCTTTGATAGAACTTAAGATTAAGGTAATGCTTCTCACTCATAATGTTATCATTTATTTCTATTAGCTCTTTAAAATAGGTAGAACCATGATGGATTTTCTTCATGTTAGAAAGAAATCACACTGGTAGGGCTAAATGAGAATTTCAAAAGATTGTTTCATTCATTGAACTAGTATCATCTCATTTGAGGGGAGGAGGAGTGCGTGTGCTTAAAAAGTCTTCTATATTAGAACGAGAAGCAGAATTTGAGTTTCTCTAAGCTAATAGTTTCTGTTAAAGTGGGGAAAAAATAGTCAGTGTGTCTTGGGCATTACTATTTGTCCTTATGACTTCTGCTGAACCAGCCTAAGGGGCCATGGGATCCAGAAATCCTGAGACAATAAAAATGTTGGTAACTAAAGATGTTGCTTTCAGTAAAGTTGATTTACTGTAAGCCTATCATGTAGAAAATGTGTTGTTGTGATTTGTATAGTTTATAGTGACATATTAGAAACTATTGCCCAATGTAAACTTCTTAAACTAGCAAAGGAAAGGATGTCTTCTTATATTTAATAGTTATTTTCTCTTTATTACTCCTTGAAATTAGGAAGGAAGGAAGGAGAAAAGAGAGGAGAATAGAAGGAAGAAGGAAAGAAGTCCGTATTTAAAATTCAAAGAACAAAATAACCCACTTACAAAGGCAGGGCATGCAGAACAACAATGAGCAACATTTACTTCATTGAGTCTTGCAGTTTGTGATATTTCAGGATTCTGTAGAGGATGGGCTAGTTCACTTGCATATTTTACCATTTAACTTCTAACTATACCCTTAATGAATTTAGTCAGATACAAGAAGCTACAACATGTGAATTAATTGTTGAATTTTACTGAAATCCTCAGGCAATATGACATGAGGTATGACATGATTTTATCATTAAAAGGTTTGCATCTGACATGCTTTATTTTTTAATTTAATTGTTTATTCTATTACAGCTGTCCCAATTTTTTCCCTTTTACCCTGATCCTCCTAGCCCACCCTTGTCACCCACAGTCAATCCCCTCTCTCTTATCCATGTCCAGGAGTCATTCATACATGTTCTTCCCCTTCCTTCCATCATTCCCCCTTCCCTCCTCTCCTCCTCCAGCTATCAATCTGTTCCATGTTTCCATGTCTCTGGCTCTATTTTTCTCATTAGTTTATTTTGTTCACCAAATACCAGTTATAAGTGAGGTCATACAGTATTTGTGCATCTGACGGGCTTTAAACATCAAATAGACAACTATAATTTTCAGGGTTCAGTATCATAAATATCTACCCTCTGTTTATCCGTTTTAATAATAGTAATAAATATTTATTGAGCACTTACTGTCTACTCCTTTTTTTCTAAAACATACATTAATCCATTTAATCCTCACAACAACCCAATGATAATACAAGGTACATAAAGTTATGGAATTTTCCCAGGCTTCCATGACTAATGAGTGACCTACTTGGGAACCCACTCAGGTAGACTGGCTCCAGAGCTGGGCATTTAACAATTACTCTATCTTGCAAATTTACATTAAAAGCTTTTGTCTCTTTCACTTTATTTTCCTAGTCATTAGCATTGTACTATTTAATTAAATTTTTAGATTGTTTAAAGCTTGAAGATTATTTTTAAAGAATAAATAAGAAAAAAATAAGAGTAGGTCAGGGCAAGGAGTGGCTCAGAATCAATTGTAAGTCATGTATGCCACCCTTTTCATCAAGTATTACAATGACTAATATCCCACAGGTCTGCAATGATGGCAGTTAAGGACAAGTTCTAAAATTTCAAAAAGCTATTAAAATTGTATATTTATGCAAAATGAGACTATTGAATTGCTTTGGAGTAAAATTACATCAACTCCCTCTGGCTACTCTATTTCAGACTAAGCAAAAGTTTCAACTATCTCTGATGAACATAAATGGGAAAGTAAATGAATTACTGAGAAGCAAAGCATTTTGGCTCCACCATTTACCAACTTTATGATTTTTGGCAAATCATTTCATCTCTATGTGCCCCATTTCTTCATCTGTAAGGGAAGAATGATCATAACTTCATAGGATTTTTGTGAATACCTATTTAAGTATGGTATGTAAAGTATGTAATAGAGTGTTAGTCACATAGTAAGTCATCCAAATGAGAACTGTTATATTAATAATGAACACTAATGATTGTATCATAAAGGTATTTCACTAACTATAGGTCTTTTACAAAGCAAAAATGGATTATTTGGTGGTAAAAATTTGTGATTCCTTGGCCCATTTGGTGAGCTGTCAGCAAATCTCAATGCCCTCCAATCCTCATTCCACCTACTTGCTAATGCCTGAAATTCCATCTTAAATAGTTTTATTGTTGTTCCAATACTTTGGCTTCTGTTAAAATTCAAATAATCTTATTGGGATAGGGCAGAGCAAATATGGTTATTTTGAGAAAATAAAATAGTCATTGAATCTGAATGCATGTCTCTGGGTTAAGGGCATAAGAAAACAGGGTTGTAAGAAGAAGGAAGAAAGACAAATTGAAGAAAGAAAGCTATTTCTATTTTACCCACCCAGGTATTCTTCTAGATATTCTGACAGGTATGTATTGTAGAAATCTGGGAGGTGCTGCCCCACGGCTGCCTGTTGCTGGATCTGAATCTTGACCACACTCTAGATGTGCAGATGTGCATGTAGTTTTTCCAGGAATTAGAGGATACAGACATCATATAAGCATTCAGGATGAAGACATTTACTTCCCCTAGGCTCTGTGTCTTTGGCCATGCCTTCTGCTACCAGAAGTACTGCTACAAGAGAAGTACTTCCAACTGAAAATTCTCTTAATTGTTTCCTTAGGGTCTCTCGTGCAGAGAGATGAGACAATTAACAGAAAGCACTGTTTTCAGTTAATTACCCTCTAGAGTGATGGATGGAAAAAACAAATGGAGAAATGCCCCCAGACAATTCCATTTGTCCACACTCTCATGTGCCCTCCATGACCCACTTGAATCAAGTTTCAACTTTCCTTTCTAGACTTTTCAGAATCATGACATCTGGGAGGGACTCTCACCACAGGGTCATCATATCATTTATTCTCTAAACTGGGCAACTTTGGTCATGAGAAGGAGAGTTATTAACAACCATGTCAGGGCAATAAGCAGAATTGTCCCAAGCAAACCAGGCTGCATGGTCACCCAAAATTTGAGGTCTTTATCAGAACAGTCATTCACTGTGGTTTCGGTGACTATGTGCTCAGGCTCTGGATAGACCTACTTGGGTTGAATTCTGACTTAATTACCTTTGATCCTTTTACTTAATCTCGTTGTGCCTTGGTTACTGAGTAACATGGAGGTGACAGGTGCCATAACTACCTAAAAGGGTGATAGTGAACTTAAATGAAATAATACCTGTCCAGTGCTTGGAAGCACTTATTATTACTAATATTATCATTATTATAATTTCTCCATTTTTCTGCTCATATTTTTACAAAACTGGGGTCATATTGATATCTTCTCCCATTGGGATTGAATCTTTGAGGGGTTCCTAGCAGTCTCTTAGTAATGTCTGTATGGTTCTTCTTGGCTTGGAAACATGTGGACTAAACAAGTTATCTGTTTTCCACACACCCAATAGGTGATGATGGAACATGGACAGGATAATGGGAATAAACACAAATCTTTAGAAAGCAAAAGAAGAGAAGATATATAGCACTCACTGGTCTATAGCAAGACCAAAATCCTACTAGGCAGATACGAGGAATCCCCACACTGGGAGTGTGGACTATTCTGTAATTAAATACTGTTTCCATTCTCCCTAGTCCATTATCTTATATGACACGTACTTCTACATTCTGTGAAGTCCTTACTTAGACATATATCCTCCTCAGCCACAACTGAAGTTCATGAATTCTCCCATATTGTAGCCAGAGCAAACTTCTCCAAGATGTAGTACATTACAACTGTTTAAAAAACAAAGACAAAGAGAGAAAATCTAAAGCAACAAGGGAAAAAAATTTCTCACATACAAGAGAATCCACATAAGGCTGTCTGTGTATTTTGTAGCAGAATCTTGGAGGTCAGGAGAAAGTGCAATGATATCATCAAGGTGATAAAAGAAAAAAAAGCCAACCAAAAATGCTTTATCCAGAAGAGCTGTTCTTCTGAAATGAAAGACAAATAAAAATTTACCCAAACAAGCAAAAGCTGAGTGAATACATCATCACTAGTTCTGCCTTACAAGAAATGCTGAAAGGAGGTCTTTGAGCAGAAATAAAAGCACACTAATTAGCCACATGAAAACAGATGAGAATATAAACACATTGATAAAAATAAATATATTCACAAAATCAGAATAATGTAATAGTATAATATTATGGTGTATCAACCACTTGAACTAGTATAAAGGTTAAAGAACAAAAATACTCAAAATTATCTACTATAATTTGATAAGGAATGCACAATATAAAAATAGGCATATTGTAATATCAAACCATAAAATGGAGGGAGAGGGAATAAAGGGGTAGAGTTTTGTGTGATTGAAGTTATAAGTATAAAGAGTCTGTTTTAACAGTAAGATGTTTATGTAAGACACATAATATACACAAAACAAAAACCTACAGTATATATGCAACAGATAAGGAGAAGAGAAACCATGTGTAACACTATGGAAAGTCATCAATTAACAAAAGAACAGAAAGAGGAAGAAAAAATCAAGGGAACTATGAAATAGCCAGTAAACAACAAGATGACATTAGTAAGTCCTTAAATATCAATAATTACTTTCTTTTGCAATCACTTCCTTCACTTTTTATTTTTTATTTTTTTAAATATATTTTTTTGATTATGCTATTACAGTTGTCCCAATTTATACCCCTTAGCCCCCATCCACCCAGGACTCCACGTTCCCTCAGGCAATCCCCAAACCATTGTTCATGGCCAAGGCTCATGCATATAAGTTCTTTGGCTACTCCATTTCCTATACTGTACTTTACATCCCCATGGCTATTCTGTAACTACCTATTTGTACCTCTCAGTCTCCTCACCTCTTCACCCAAGCCCACAAAACCCCCTTCAATCTGGCAATCTTTTTCTCAAATAAGTCCCTTTAACATTTCATATAATGATGGTTTAGTGATGATGAACTCCTTTAGATTTTTCTTGTCTGGGAAGCTCTCTATCTGCCCTTCCATTCTAAATGATAGCTTTGCTGGGTAGAACCATCCTGGCTGTAGGTCCCTGTGTTTCAAGACTTTGAATATTTCCTGCCCATCCTTTCAAACCTGAAAAATTTATTTTGAGAAATCAGCTGATAGTCTTAGTGGAACTCCCCTGTAGATAACTAACTGCTTTTCTCTTGCTGCTCTTAAGATTCTCTCTTTATCTTGAACCTTTGGCCTTCTAAATATCATGTGTCTTGGAGTGGGCCTCTTTGAATCCATCTTGTGTGGGAACCTCTGTGCTTCCTGGACTTGCATGTCTATTTCCTTCACTAAATCAGAGAAGTCTTCTTTCATTATTTTTCGTATAAATTTCCAATTTCTAACTCTTTCCCTTCTCTTTCTAGCACCCCTATAATGCAAATGTTGTAATGCTTGAAGTTGTCTCATAGGCTCCTTATACTATCCTTGCTTTTTGGGGTTCTTTTTTCTTCTTGTTGTTGTAATTCGTTGTTTTTTGCTTCCTTATGTTCCAAATCATTGACTTGTTTCTTGGCTTCATCCACTCTACTGTTGTTTCCCTGTAAATTATTCTTTATTTCAATTAGTGTATCTTTCATTTCTGACTGGATATTTTTATGCTGTTCAGGTCCTCACGAAGTTCCTTGAACATCCTTATAGCCAGTGGTTTTGTTTAAGATTTTATTTATTTATTTTTATAAAGAGAAGAAAGGAGGGAGAAAGAGAGGCATCAATCTGTGGTTGCCTCTTGCACACCCCTAACTGGGGACCTGGCCCACAAACCAGGCATATGCCCTGACTGAGAATTGAAATGGCAATCCTTTGTTTCACAGGCTGGCACTAAATCCACTGAGCCAAACCAGCCAGGGCATAACCAGTGTTTTGAGCTCTGCATCGATAGATTGCTTATCTCCATTTTGCTTAGTTCTTTTTCTGGAGTTTCGGTCTGTTTTTTCATTTGGACCATGTTTCCTTGTCTCATTTTGACAGCTTCCCGGTATTTGTTTCCTTTTTAAAATTTTTTAAAATATATTTTATTGATTATGCTATTACAGTTGTCCCATTTCCCCCCTTTACTCCCCTCCACCCTGTACACCCTCTCCCACCTACATTCCCCCCCTTTAGTTCATGTCCATGTGTCATAGTTCTTTAGCTTCTACATTTCCCATACTATTCTTGCCCTCCTCCTGTCTATTTTCTACCTACCATGTATGCTACTTATTCTCTGTACCTTTTCCTATTCTTTCCTCCTCCTGCTCCCCTATTGATAACCCTCCATGTGATCTCCATTTCTGTGGTTCTGTTCCTGTTCTAGTTGTTTGCTTAGTTTCTTTTGGTTTTGTTTCAGGTGTGGTTGTTGATAATTGTGAGTTTGCTGTCATTTTACTATACATGTTTTTTTTAATCTTCTTTTCTTAGATAAGTCCCTTTAACATTTCATAAAATAAGGGCTTGGTAATGATGAACTCCTTTAACTTGACCTTATCTGAGAAGCACTTTATCTGCCCTTCCATTCTAAATGAAAGCTTTGCTGGATAGAGTAATCAGGGATATAGGTCCTTGTCTTCCATGACTTGGAATACTTCTTTCCAGCCCCTTCTTGCCTGTAAGGTCTCTTTTGAGAAATCAGCTGATAGTCTGATGGGAACTCCTTTGTAGGTTATTATCTCCTTATCTCTTGCTGCTTCTAGGACTCTCTCCTTCATTTTAATCTTGAGTAATGTAATTATAATGTGCCTTGGTGTGTTCCTTCTTGGGTCCAACTTCTTTGGGACTCTCTGAGCTTCCTAGACTTCCTGGAAGTCTATTTCCTTTGCCAGAATGGGGAAGTTCTCCTTTATTATTTGTTCAAATAAGTTTTCAATTTCTGGCTCTTCCTCTTCTCCTTCTGGTACCCCTATAATTCGGATGTTGGAATGTTTAAAGATGTCCTGGAGGTTCCTAAGCTTTTCCACATTTTTTTAATTCTTATTTCTCCATTCTTTCCTGTTTGGTTGTTTCTTTCTTCCTTCTGGTCCACTCTATTGTTTTGAGTCCCAGTTTCCTTCTCATCACTATTGGTTCCCTGTGCATTTTCCTTCATTTCTCTTATCATAGCCTTCATTTTTTCATCTAATTTGCGACCAAAATCAACTAATTCTGTGAGCATCCTGATCACCAGTGCTTTGAACTGTGCCTCTGATGGGTTAGCTATCTCTTGGTCGCTTAAAAGAATGGGTTCTGGGGGTTTGATTTGTTCTTCTGTTTGAACCATCTCTCTCTCTCTCTCTCTCTCTCTCTCTCTCTTGGGCGGGGGGGTCTCGTCGCACCTGTTACAGTGAGGGGCAGAGCCATAGGTGTTCACCAGGGCAGTGCACCCCAGTCGCTGGGTTATGACGTTGTGTGTGGGGACGGGGTCAAGAGGGAACAATGGTGGTTACTCCGTTCTCTGTGGGACCTCAGTCCCCTCTGCTGCTTCCCCCAAGCAAACTGGGCCCCTCTGGTGCCAATTCCTGTGTGGGTGGGCTTGTGCACACCGTGGGACCCTCCAAGGACCTCCCCTGTGAGGCTGGGTGTCACTCCATGCACCTCAACTCCCACAGGTGTCCTCCATCAGTGTCCCGAGGCTCTATTTCCCAGCACTGTGATCCTGGGTTGCGCACACTGCTTTGCTTTACAATCACCACCTCACTGGGTCTGCCAGTTGCTGGTTGCCATCCCTGGGCCAGGGTCTGCCAGCTGCTGCCTGCGCACTCAGGGTCCACCTGCTGCAGTCTTGCGTGCCCCGGATGCCTTAGATGCCTCCAGATGCCTTATGCGCCCAGTCCCAGTGCTCTCTGCTCTCTGAGCTGCAACCCGCGCCTGGATGCTCATCTCCGCCCACTACCGGTCTGGATGCACAGGTCTAATTCAACTTCTTGGTTGGTTGACTTCCATTCAGATCAATTTTCTGTCATTTCTGGATGTTATTCTGTTTCTAAATTGTTGTTGTCCCTATCTTGGTTATGTGTAGAGGTACGGTGTGTCCACCTATGCCTCTATCTTGGCCAGAAGTCCTATTTGTTTCTTTGTATTAGGTCTAGCTGCTATGACTCCCTGTCTCAATAGCATGGCCTAATGTAGTAAGTGTCCTGTAGGGTCCAGTGGCACAGCCTCCCCTATCACCCAAGCTGGATATGCAAGAAGTATCCTTTGTGTGGGCCAAGTACATCCTCCTCTTGTAGTTGAGCCTTGATTGTTGTTGGCAGGTCAATGGGAGGGATTAACTCAGGCCAGTCACCTAGAAGGACTGGCTGACAACCAACCTCTGCCCTCCATGCAGGATTAGCTGTGCAGGGTTGTGGTGCTCTGACATGACCTGTAGCTGTCCACTGGGTGCACAAGCTCTGGGGTTTCCCAGGTAGTGCAGGCCAAAGTCAGCCCCTACCTGTGTTCTTCCCAGGGCCACCCTGTCTGAGCTGTAAAGCAATCTGAGATGGATGCTACTTGTGCTGGGCTTGGAGATTCCCAGGTGAGGTTAAGCTGTGAATCTAGGTTCGCTGGTGCTGGTGCTTGCACAACCAAAAGAAGGATAGCAAGCAATTTAAAAACAATAAACAACCATAAGTGCCAGAAAATAAAACTGCATGGAACTCTGACAACCAAGGAGTTAAAGATACATTGATCTAGACAAGTAGGAGGGGCAGAGAAATGGGAGACAGGCAGCCAAGTGGAGAGAACACGTGGCAAGGTGACGGACCCAGCACTCGAGGTGGGGCTAGCTGAACAGGAAACTAAAGGCTCAAAACTTCTAGTTGTAAAATACTGTGGAGGTTACAATGGCAGGAGAAACTCCAAGTCTCACAGGAGAATTCATTGAAAAGTGGGGCTAGAGCCAAGCAAGGAAGAGGCATTTTTCCCTCTCTGACCACTCCCCTGCAGACAGCACCACAACGCAGCAATTTGCCTGCCCTGGTGAATACCTAAGGCCCTGCCCCCTTACAGCTTAATAGGTGTGCCAAGAGAAAGAAATATGGCCCAAATGAAAGAACAGAGCAAAACTCCAGAGAAAGAGCTAAGCGATGAGGAGACATCCAGCCTATCTGATGTGGAGTTCAAAACACTGGTAATCAAGATGCTCACAGAACTGAATGAGTTTGGTCAAAAAATGAAAGAACAAATGAAAGCCACCAAAAGTGAAAAAAAGCAAAATATTCAGGGAGCCAACAGGGACAGGGAGGAAACCAGGGCTCAAATCAACATTTTGGAACAAAAGGAAGAAATAAACATCCAACTGGAACAGAATGAAGAAACAAGAATTCAAAAAAATGAAGAGAGGCTTAGGAACCTCTGAGACAACGTTAAACATTCCAACATCCGACTCATAGGGGTGCCAGGAGGAGAAGAGGGAGAGCAAGAAATGGAAAACTTATTTGAACAAATAATGAAGGAAAACTGCCTTAATCTGTCAAAGGAAATAGACTTCCAGGAAGTCCAGGAAGCCCAGAGAGTCTCAAACAAATTGGTCCCAAGGAGAAGCACACAAAGGTACATCATAATTACATTACCCAAGATTAAAGATAAAGAGAGAATCTTAAAAGTAGCAAGAGGAAAGGAAAGAATTACATACAAAGGAGTGCCCATAAAACTATCAGCTGATTTCTCAAAAGAAATCTTGCAGGCAAGAAGGGCCTGGAAAGAAATATGTGAAGTCATGAAAGGCAAGGACCTACATCCAAGATTACTCTATCAGGCAAAGCTCTCATTTAGAATGGAAGGGCAGAGAAAGTGCTTCCCAGATAAGGTCAAGTTAAAGGAGTTCATCATCACCAAGCCCTTATATGAAATGTTAAAGGGATTTATCTAAGAAAAAGAAGACGATCAAAAATATGGACAGTAAAATGACAACAAATTCACAATTATGAACAACTGAACATAAGACAAAAACAAAAACAAACTAAGCAAACAAATAGAACTGGAACAGAATCACAGAAATGGAGATCACATGGAGGTTATCAGTGGGGAGGGGGGAGGGAAATGGGGGAAAAGGTGCAGAGAATAAGTAGCACAAATGGTAGGTACAAAATAGACAGGGGGAGGTTAAGAATAGTGCAAGAAATGTAGAAGCCAAAGAACTTATATATACCACTAAGTGGGGGTGGGTGATGACAGAATGGGGATGACAGAAGGGGATTCAGGGCAGAGGGGAATAAAGTGGGGGAAATGGGGCAACTGTAATAGCATAATCAATAAAATATATTTTAAAAAAAGAAAAAGAAAAGAAAGCAAAAAACAACCAATCAGAACAACGAGAAGGAAAAAAGATCCAAAAAAACAAGGATAGTGTAAGGAGCCAATGGGACAACTTCAGACATTCCAACGTTTGCATAATAGGGGTGCTAGAAAGAGAAGAGAAAGAGTAAGAAATTGGAAATTTATAAGAAAAATAATGAAAGAAGACTTCCCTGATTTAGTGAAGGAAATAGACATGCAAGTCCAGGAAGCACAGAGGTTCCCACACAAGATGGATGCAAAGAGGCCCACTCCAAGACACATGATATTTAGAAGGCCAAAGGTTCAAGATAAAGAGAGAATCTTAAGAGCAGCAAGAGAAAAGCAGTTAGTTATCTACAGGGGAGTTCCACTAAGACTATCAGCTGATTTCTCAAAATAAATTTTTCAGGTTTGAAAGGATGGGCAGAAAATATTCAAAGTCTTGAAACACAGGGATCTACAGCCAGGATGGTTCTACCCAGCAAAGCTATCATTTAGAATGGAAGGGCAGATAGAGAGCTTCCCAGACAAGAAAAATCTAAAGGAGTTCATCATCACTAAACCATTATTATATGAAATGTTAAAGGGATTTATTTGAGAAAAAGATTGCCAGATTGAAGGGGGTTTTGTGGGCTTGGGTGAAGAGGTGAGGGGATTGAGAGGTACAAATAGGTAGTCACAGAATAGCCATGGGCATGTAAATTATGGTATAGGAAATGGAGTAGCCAAAGAACTTACATGCATGAGCCTTGGCCATGAACAATGTTGTGGGGATGGCCTGAGGGAACGTGGAGTCCTGGGTGGAGGAGGCCAAGGAGGATATACTGGGACAACTGTAATAGCCTAATCAATTAAAAAAAATGTAGAAAAAGAAAAAGTGGCCCCTTTGAGAGATTTCATCAATAGCCCATCCTAAGATTTACTTGGTGGACTTTATTTTAAAGTTCAATGTATCTGTACACCAGGAAAGAAAACTGAAGGGCTTTGCCTACCAAGACCGATACAGACAGGATTACTCTCAGGAGACCAAGTATTTATTTATTCTTGGCTGGTGGTGTCTCACTTCCTCTAGATCATGATGTGTTAACCAAAACTGCATTGGACCCACTCAATTCAAGAACAAGGTCCTCCACAGTCCTCTGCAGGCTGCTCAGATTTGCCTTTTTAGTTGAAACAAATCAGATAGTATAGGCCTCTCACAAACAACCCACAGCTCTTCCCCTGGGCATGTGTTCTCTCAACTTAAACACAAACCAAATGAGACAGAGGTCTCCAGCGCCCACTTTATGCTGAAGGGTATTACACAGCCTACATTCTTAGATCATCTTTCAACAAATCTTTGCTTTTCAGGCTAAATGAGCTGCCAAGGAAGCAACCCCTTATAAAACGTAGACTTCAAGGGCAATGATATGAAACTATAATATTAATAAATCTTCAAAGCTCCTCCTGGAACTTCCTGGCCTTGACATGCCTTAGAACAGAGCCCCTAATGACACACCTAAGAGTTCTGAAAAGCTTTACTCTCCTGTGACCCAACTGTTTTACTTTGTGCCAAGGTGTTCAGAAATGGCCAATAGATATTTCCATTTTGAGCCTTTGAGGGTAACCCACTCCATTAGAACTCTGGGATGAGCACATGGTCTTTTGTTAGTAACAAGTGACTTGCTCAGCATCTTTAGAAATGGCCTAGCTGTGGAAAAAGAGGGGCTTAAATGCCATGAGTTTTCCCTGCCATATCTAAGAGAGAACTCGGAAGCACAACCTACAACAAAGAAGGAGTAATTAAAGCCACGCAAGCTGCACATAACTTCCCTCCGCGGTGGTAGAGACAGACCAATTCTGTTACTTGGTCTCTTAGGCTCCAAGATGTCCCTTTATGGTGTTAATCTTTTGAGACATTTTGATATCAAGGAGTCCTCCTTTCACCCTGTAAGAATCACAAGGCCAATATAGAAATATCAACCTTCCAACCATGTTATCTAAACATAAATTGTGTCACCAAAGCATAGAAACAACCATCAGAAACCCCTGTCTGGGAAAAACACCAGGAAGTAGCAAACACCTCCAGCAATGCTGAGTCAGACTCTCTGCCATAAGGGAGTCTCAACTTTACCTTCTTATTTTGGACTAGTTTTGTTTTGTTTTGGGGTTTGTTTGGTTTTTGGTCATTGTTTTTTTGTTTTGTTTGTTTGTTCTTACTTTTAGATGGGGCTCCATGGATGGATCATGTTCAGAAATACCTTAAAGATATTTAGAGTAGGGAAGAAGAAATGTAAATATCTCTCTTTTTTCCCAAGGCTCCAACTACATGGATTAAAAGATTACAAGATGGGAGAGGGAAAATGAGAGGAGAAAGTAATTGTATGAAGAAGGGCAGAGACAAGGAGGAAAACAGGTAGAACTGGGCAAAGTGTGTAGGAAACTCTGAAAAAGTAAATACTATATTCAATTTTCCCGAGCCAAGAAAGAACCTTCCTACCTCCCCCCCCCCACACTTTGCTATCTTCTTTCCCCAAACAGGCAAAAAGAGAAGCAATTTTTATTCTGTAGCCCAACACCAAAGAAGACTAAGACTTTGGTGCTTCAGTTCTGGTTTTTCTTTTCTTTTCAAAGTAATTCACAAAATAACAAAAATTTTTATTATTTTATTATGCTGCCACACCCAGTTTATAACTGGTCCGAACCACGATTGCAAGAGCCTGCTATGGCAATCTGTTTACTTGTAGGTACGAGGGGAATTTCATCTCCGCCAGATCTGTAAGCAGAATCATAGATAGGCTGTCAGCATATGAGTAGAAGGGGAGAGGAAAGCATGGGAAGAGTGAGGGTGGAATAAAAGCACAAAAGTCACACACAAACAGTTGGTTTACCTTGCCCTACTTATTTAAATGTTCAGGGAAGGTCATAGTAGATCAAGTTGATGGGAGAATATGGGAATTCATGGAATATCTTTATGTGCAAAACGGTCAGGCTCTTCCTGCTCCAATGCAGGTCAGGAAGACCCAAGTCAGTTATCTGGACACAAGAAAGTGAAACGCAAGTATTTCTTCATTTGTGTGAATGATCACAGAAGAGTCAAGCTCTAAGTTTCTCTAGTGTAAGACTACAAACATGAAACTATTAATCTTTGGGAAAAGGTTAAAAATCTCATCAGAGTCCATTTAATGTACCAGTCACTAATTCATGAGTATGTGAGTGAGTGTGTGTGTGTGTGTGTATAATCATATGTACCTACCCCCCGCCCAAATTAGGGGACTGTAGGTGGTTCACATGGACAATAACACATTTTCTAAAAACTCCAAAAATTAAACTATAAAATCAGACCATGATAGATAAATAAAATATGTGACAGAGGCGTTTTGAAGACAAAATTTTTTTAGACCAAAAGAAGGAAAATCTATCAGTCTGCAAATAATATAGTGATTAGAGGGGAAGATGGTCACATAGAAGGCAATGAATGTCTGGGGAGAAAAAACTGACCGCTCCTCAGCCCAGGCCCTCAGCCGGTGTGGGCCCTGTAGCTGGCCGCACGGAGCACTGATACGCATTATCCACTTTGCTTTGATTCCTTTCTCTCCAAACAGACTTTAAATTGCAATTTGTCTTCCATGAGGTTTCCTTGGCAAAACAGAGAATTGAGCCACAGGTTCAAGCTTGGCAATTTTGTTCCCCACTGAACACTAAAAGTGGCATCCTGGCATATGGACCTAGCTATTCTGAGCTCAGAAACTTCAGCCCATCTGGAAATCATTTTCAGAGGCTGCAAAGATGAGCACCACACCCTGGACTGTGGTAATTTTACTAAAGTGAATTCATCTCCAGTTAGCTAACCCTGCCTAGATACAGCTGTACCCTGTCTTGCTTCAAATAGCTGTAAAATACCTTATTCTGTCAGTGCCAAAGATATTCTGCTTACTGTATATCTCTTTGTATGCCTCATAATAAATGCACTTATTTGGGCAGTTTTATTTAACATGTGGCTTACTGTAAACCCCACATAATTTTTTATTTATTCAAGCCATGACCAATGCCCATCTTATGCATTAAATTCAGTGATTATTAATAAATGTTTGTTACTTTCTTTTTTAATTATATATTTTATTGATTATGTTATTACAGTTGTCCTATTTCCCCCTCTTTATTTCCCTCTTCCCTGCACATCCCCTCCCACCCACACCCCCGCCCCCCACCCCCGCTTTAGTTCATGTCCATGGATCATACTTATAAGTTCTTTGGCTTCTACATTTTCTATACTATTCTTAACCTCCCCCTGTCTATTTTTTACCTACCATTTATGCTACTTATTCTCTGTACCTTTTCCCCCTCTCTTCCCCTCCCACTGCCCTGCTGATAACTCTCCATGTGATCTCCATTTCTGTGGTTCTGTTCTTGTTCTAGTTGTTTGCTTAGTTTGTTTTGATTTTAGGTGTGGTTGTTAATCATTATAAGTTTGTTGTCATTTTACTGTTCATATTTTTTATCTTTTTTTCTTAGATAAATCCCCTTAACATTTCATATAATAAGGGTTTGGTGATGATGAACTCCTTTAACTTGACCTTATCTGAGAAGCACTTTATCTGCCCTTCCATTCTAAATGAAAGCTTTTCTGGATAGAGTAATCTGGGATATAGATCCTTGTCTTTCATGACTTGGAATACTTCTTTCCAGCCTCTTCTTGCCTGTAAAGTCTCTTTCGAGAAATCAGCTGACAGTCTGATGGGAACTCCTTTGTAGGTTACTGTCCCCTTATCTCTTGCTGCTTCTAGGATTCTCTCCTTCATTTTAATCTTGAGTAATGTAATTATGATGTGCCTTGGTGTGTTTCTTCTTGGGTCCAACTTCTTTGGGACTCTCTGATCTTCCTGGATTTCTTGGAAGTCTCTTTCCTTTGCCAGATTGGAAAAGTTCTCCTTCATTATTTGTTCAAATAAGTTTTCCATTTCTGGCTCTTCCTCTTCTCTTTCTGGTACCCCTATGATTCAGATGTTGGAACATTTAAAGATGTCCTGGAGGTTCCTAAGTCTCTCCTCAATTTTTTTGAATTCGTGTTTCTTCATTCTTTTCTGGTTGGATGTTCCTTTCTTCCTTCTGGTCCACTCCATTGATCTGAGTTCCAGTTTCCTTCCCATCACTATTGGTTCCCTATGCATTTTCCTTCATTTCTCTTATTGTATCCTTCATTTTTTCATCTAATTTGTGACCAAATTCAACCAATTCTGTGAGCATCCTGATCACCAGTGCTTTGAACTGTGCATCTGATAGGTTGGCTATCTCTTCGTCGCTTAGTTGTATTTGTTCTGGTGCTTCGATCTGTTCTTCCATTTGGGCCATTTTTTTTGTCTTGGCACACCTGCAGCCACACAACTGTGGTTCCTTGGAAGAAAGTACATTCTCAGTGGAAGGAATGGATCACAGATCTTTTCTTTCCAAGTTTTCCACCTGTCACATTTCTTCCCTCCAGCACGTCGGCCTGTTACTTTCTTATTGGTAGTTGGGCCAACTACAAAACTATCTTATATTTTCTCAATGCAAAGAAAAAATCCATTACTGGCAAACATATATATTACCAAACAAGAGAGACTTTTATAAAGATCTTATATTCAGAATCTTTGTTCATCAAAAAAAATGGAGATGGTAATACATCAGTGACAACTGATTTTATTTATTGCTTTGTGTTGTTCTAATGACTTTTGGCAGTAGGAGAATTTGAAATTAACTACCAAAGGTAAATTGAAGGATAGTAGTTCAGTGAACTACAGTGTGGATAAAGACAAGAGAAAAAATAGCTGTAAGGAAAAGAACAAAGTGCCCAAGTAGCTGATAGAATTGGCAAAACAGTAGCATGTCCATGTGAGGCCACTTCTTTTGAACTTGAGTTCTATCTATTCCCCTAAGGACTGCTTCTTATGCGCAAAGGAAGGAGCACAGATGAGAGGTACAGATATACCCTTTACCAAGACTATTATCCCAATTTGAGTTGACAGTCCAAAACTACTTAATTTGTCTGCCTTTAGCACATTAACCTGGATTTCTCTTAATGTATACAAAATTGACTAATACCAGACACTAAGGTAAAGCCCTTTTCATGCATATTCTCCTTTAATTGTATGAATTCTATGAGGTAGACACAATATTTATTCTCCCTTTACAAGTGAGGAAAATGGTGCTTCTAAGTAACTTACATAAGTTCACGTGTCTGCAAAATGGCAACAATGAGATTAATAACCGCAGGTCTCCTGACTTAAGAGCACAGTGAATTCTTAACCACTCTTTTCTGTGGTCTGCACATTCACTTTCCAATGCATGAAAGCCATTATGAAGATCATATTCCCTACCAAACTTAGGAAGTGTTTTCTATTTCTTTGGCTCCTTTGGTGATAAGTCATTCAATAATAATAATAATAATAATAATAATAATAATAACATCACCTCTTTAGCATTTGTTATATACACAAAACACTATTCTAAGTGTTTCACATTTGCTGACTCATTTAATTCTTCACAATAAGCTCATATTATTCCTATTTTATAGATGAAGAACTAAAGCACACAAACCCCAAACAGCTTGCCCAAGGACTTATAGGCAGATACTTATTTATGGCATAGCTAAGAGAAGCCACAGCTGAATAAATGTATTCCAGATTTGCACTGATGGTTTAAAGACACATAACTTCTGAGAACAATCACTCTCTTAAGTTCCTTGACTAACTTCTTTTCTAGCACTTATCACAAAACTGCTGAAAACAGAACCCCTCATCCCAAGTGAAGGTATGTTCCTCTTCTCTAGCTCCCTAAGAAACTGTTGAGTGCTGTTTAGAAAGTCATTACTTTGGACTTAAATGATGATTCCCTGGTTTTGTTCAAATCATTACAGAGACCACTTTTTTGTAGAGCTGATTGAATTAGCCATGAGGTTGTCCTATTTGTTTGGTCATGAAGGCCTGAATCAGAAATTTTCCATCTCTGTCCTGCTAATACATCTCAACACTCAGTACTATACCCCATGAGTCACCAGACCTCTCATTGCCATGATTCTCAGCATTGGGAAGCTACCTGCTCCTGTGCTCTAAGGGAAGCAAACTAGAACCTCATGAGAGGGGAAGGCAGCTGTTTTAGAAAAAGTGTTTCCTCCTCAGGTTACCATGCTATGCATCCTTATCCTACCTTAAGAATCACCACCCTGAATGCTGGACTAACATTTTTTCGATGTCTTCCTCCTACATACACAAACTCTATTTTAATGTTTAGGTTATTTAGTCTTTGCCATGGTAAAGTTGTGTGCTAAACTGAATATTTATAATCTCAATCTATGCAGTTTGTTCCAGAAACCAAAACTGGCCAAATTGTTTTCCAATAACCAATAAGTAAACTGATCAGGGGAATATTGGAAAAGGTCTGGCCAGAAGAAATTATTGTGTAGATTGACTAGTCCAAAAGCATGTGAAAGTCTGCACAACTGATCTAGCTCATAGCTTTATTGTAATCATTAGCTCAGGGTCAGAAAAATGAATGCTTGTGAGAAAGCATGCCATACCTTTCCACAGCTTTCCTTATGGCATCTTTAATCTCCTTATTCCTAAGACTGTAGATGATGGGGTTGGCCATAGGGATCACCAGAGCATAAAATATGGACACCACCTTGTCCTGGTTTAGGGAGTAGCTGGAACTGGGTCGCATGTACATGAAGAGACCAGAACCATAGAAGAGGGTCACAGCAGTCAGGTGAGAGGCACAGGTGCGGAAGGCCTTGGTCCTGCCTTTCACAGCTTTGGTCTTCAGGACAGCAGCAACAATGTTACCATAAGAGATGAGGATCACAAGGACAGACACCACTCCAACAACAACACCCACAATGAAGTTCAGCACCTGGCTGCTGAAGGTATCAGAGCATGACAGAACCAAGACTGGAGGAAGGTCACAGAAGAAGTGGTTGATCAAGTTGGGCCCACAGAAATCATGGTGATAGACAGAGTATGTTTCAATGAGAGAACAAAGGAATCCACCCACATAGGCTCCTGCCACCATCTTCAAACAGAGTGTATAGGATATGAGGGCTGTGTAGAGCAAGGGGTTGCAGACTGCAGCATACCGATCATACGCCATGGCTGCCAAAAGAAAGCATTCTGTGAGCCCCATTCCACAGAAAATGAAGAACTGTGTGGCACAGCCAACAAAGGAAATGGTTTGCTGCTCTGTGATGATGTCAGACAACATCTTGGGAGTTGTGGAAGACACATAGCAGATATCTAGGAAGGACAGGTGACTGAGGAAGAAGTACATGGGCGTGTGGAGGTGGGAATCTATCCTGATGAGGGTGATGAGGCTCAGGTTCCAGGTTAGGGTCAGTAGGTAAATCCCAAGAAATAACACAAAAAAGAAAATCTTCATTTGTGGGTGATCTGAAAATCCTAGGAGGATAAATTTTGTCACAATTGTATTATTCCTTCCTACAGCCATATACCTGCTTCCTGCATAAAGGAAAGAAGCAATCCTGTGATCAGTTAGATTTTGTTTTTCACTATGTGAGAGGATATTGCCTGGAGATGATATGAACAGGTAACACCAAATTAACTGTTGTCCCAGCCACCTGCTAGGCAAAGTCTTCTCAGAAGAAGTTGGTCTGTGATAATCTCGTGGAACTATTTAAAACCTGTACATTCTATATCCTGCTGAGCAGAGGAGAATCAGTCTAACAGAGTAGAGAGTGATGGGGAGGCAGGAATCCGAGTTTTATTCATATTCCATTGCTAACTTTCTGGGGAGGGTGGAAAAGTCACTTCAACTCATTGGATCCTCGTTTTCTCAACTGAAAAGTGAAAGGGTTGAATCAGAAGAGTCTCAAGGTTCCTTTAAACTTGAGTTTCTTACGGCTTTTTAGACTTGCTGACTTGAAGATATAAATCCAGATTAACAATAAAGTTAGGGACTTCTTATATTTATATATCTTTATCATGAGAATCTAAAACAAGAGCTAAATACAAAAAGCTATATTATTTGACATATTCCACTTTGAGGAAGGAATTTCAACACATAATAAAAACAATCCACCACTTTAGGTAGTAAAACTAAGAGAAATATATATATTTAGAACTAGACATTTTTTTCTAAATATATGACAACTCACTGCATTGAAAAGATCAAAATTTAGGCTAAGCCCATCAACACCACTATGGGATAGAAGGGCTATGGACATACCTCCATGGGAGGAGAAGAGAAGTAATGCCAAAGTTTACTGAAACTGGGTCAGCCATGGTAGTCTAGAACAAGCAGAAATTAGTATTTCCTAAGCAAGAAAGAATGAAGACGTTCATTAAGTTCTTAAGAATAATATTTTAAAATAAGCAGGAGATCTTTCAATAGTGAACACACAATATAATATACAGATGATGTATTATAGAATTGTACACCTGAAACCTATATAACTTTGTTAACCAATGTCACCCTGGTAAAGTCAGTAAAATTTTAAAAATTAGAAATAAATAGAAAAAATAGGTAAGAAACAACTTTGATATTATCAGACCAGACCAGATTATTATTTTTAACACATGAGGTAAGCCCAGACACATTTTGCATTTAAAAATGACAGGCTGGTACTGATGATGTAAGATCAAAGTGGAAAAGTATAAATGGCTATAAAAAGGCAGACACACCCTGGGGAAGACTCAATGGTAAAAATAAAGTCACTGCTATTTTCCTATTTTATGGAATTTGATTGTCTGTGCATGTTTGTAACCATTTGCAATTATCCGATGGTGTTGCTCTGTCACTCATCATATTAAAATCTCTTCTACACAAAAGGGGTGCTCAAGATCACTAACCATCAGGAAAATGCAAATCAAAACCATGAGATTCCACTTCACACCTTTCAGGATGGTTATAGTTAAAGAGACAAAAGATAAGTGTGGGCAAAGATGTAGAGAAGAGAAAACCCTTGGCACTGTTGGTGAGAATGTAAATTGGTGCAGCCATCATGAAAAACAGTATAAAGTTTCCTCAAAAAATTAAAAATAAACTACCAAACAACCAAGCAATCCCATGAGTAAATATCCAAAGGAAATGAAACTAGTATTTCAAAGCACACCAATGTTTATTGCATTATTTACGTATGAGAACAACCTAAATGTCCATAGAAAGATGAATAGACAAAGAAAATATGAGAGAGACAGACAGACAGACAAACAGACACATAAACAGATGATAGATTATTATTCAGGCACAAAAGAGAAGGAAATCTTGTCATTTATGACAGCGTGGATGAACCTGGAGGACATCATGCTAAGTAAAATAAGCCAGATGCAGAAAGACAAGTTCTGCATGATCACACTTACATGTGGAATCTAAAATGAAAGAGTCAAATTCATAAAAGTAGAGAGTAGAATGTTGGTTGCCTAGGGCTGAGGGTGGGCTAGAGGAATGGAGAGACAGTGGTCAAAGGATACAAAGGTTCAGTTCTTCAGAATAAATAAGTTTTGGAGATCTAATGAACAACACGGTGCCAATAGTTAATATTACTGCATCATATACTAGAAGTTTTTTAAGAGGATAGATCTTAAACTAAATCTCCTCACCATACACACACACAACACACACATGCATGAGAGTGACTAAGCAGAGGTGGTGCCTAAGTTATTTAGCTTTTTTGTGATGATCTTTCCACAGTGTAGGTGTGTGTGTAAAAACATCAATTTGTTAACACCTCACATATGTACAATTTCCATATGTTAAAGCTATCTCAATAAAGTTGTTCAAATAAACATTGCCCTTAGCTTCGTGTTCTCTAAAAATGTTAAATCTCTCCACAGTCACCACCACCTGGGCAGCCAAAACCAAGAAGAGCTGAAACGAATCTTCACTGTGACATTAATCCATTAACCCTACCAAAGAGGAAATAGCATGGGGTTGGTGTCTCCTATCTTAATGGACTCCTCCCCACCAGAATGCAAACCACTCAAAGGCAGGCAGGGAGCTTTGTCTGTTCTGTTTATTGACCACGCCTGAGTCCCTAGCACCATGTCTGAGACAAAGGTTCAGTAAATATTTGTTGAATAAATGAATTTTTTCACTCCTTATTCACAGACCTTAGCAGAGTGTTTGGCTTATAATGGGTGCTCAATTATAATAACAAACAATGTAATATATGATACAATCACAACCACTTATTTAGGGCTTTTGAGTACCAGACACTGTTCTGAGGACTTGATTTATATTGATTCATTTAAGCCTCCCTGGAGGTGGGCAGAGTTACTCTGCCCCTTTTACAGATAAAACATGAAATAGGCTGTAACTTCATGGTTGTCGTTTGTTGGATGAATGAGGTGGGAGGAAGGAGCTGGGACTTACTGAATTCCTTCAGGTAGAAGAGTCCTGAGATCTCATGACACAGGAGAAGAATTACTGGTTTCTTTGTCCCAATAACATTTTTCGCATACATCAAGTCACCTGCATTTCCCACTGCTCTATGCCTGGTTTCTGGGTCACTTGCTATATTTTGACCTCATGCACATAGTAGTATCTGCTTTCAGAATCCCTGCACCTTTATTACCAAGCCTTCAAAACGGCCTTTGGGAGTTCATTATTTTAATGGGCAGGAATAGCCACACTTTTCCTCCACCTGGTTGCCCTTCACTCACTCCTGGGTCCAAAGGAAGAGCCCAGCCATCATTAGAGCAAAATGTCTAAGTGCTAATTGTTCTCTGGAGAGATGGGGAAAGGGACCAAGTACCCATTGCCAGAGTCTTATTCACAGCCTCCTTCCTCAGTTTCCTTGGAGTTCTCCCTGCTCTGAGTCCAGGAAGATTTCCTCTGCTTTGGTGGGCAGCCTCCTGCCTGAGGAGACCCTTCCCTGGGAGTGAAACCTCTCCCAAACAGACTAATCCTCGTACTGAAATAAAGTGTTTAAAATGAGACAGTTGGGTTCCAATGCTGGCTTGAGCACTTTATCTGTATAAACATGTACACAGTTTTTAAACCTCTGAAGTATTGATTTCTTCAGTTGTAAAACTGGTATAATAACAGTCATATCCACCCCCAAAGGGTTGTTGTGACAATGAAATGAGGTGTCAACAGGAAGGTCATGACACAGTGCCATTCACTCAGGGAATGTTAACTAATAACATGCTAACTCTGTCTCTAGGGTCATGGCCAAAAGCTCTTCCCTTCCTCTTTCCTGTGACTAATTTTCATTGCAATAAAAACAGTTCCTTTACTCTGCTATTTTGGGTGCTGACAGGACCTGAACTTGACACCATGGGTGACTCAATTAACCCCTCCCCTCTGCTACCACCAGGCCTGAGTATGTTGGGCTAACACTCCAAAGACCCCTCAAGCCCTCAAGCTCTAAAATTTCGAGACCTTGATTTCCTGTTTCTGAAACTTTTTCTATGAGAATAAAAGTTTACAAAAAGGAGTTAATCTGTTTCAAGTTAGCAATTCTTAGTCTGAAATAAAAGTCAATTAAATGACAGAAAGAGCTCTTATGTGAAGGAACATAATTACTAAGACTCTTGATACACAAGGTAACAGGATGAGCTTAAAAAAAGAAACTTAGCAACTGATCACATTGGAAGAAAAAGGGGTAAGTGCCCCCCAAAATAGACTGAGAACAAGAGGAGGTCAAGAATTTCTTCGTCCAGAGAAGTATTCCTAGCCGGGACTGGAGATAGACCAACTCAGCCAGTCCTAAGGCTGGGAGAGTCAAGCCCAGCTACCTATCAAAAACTTTGGAGACTGAATTAAAATACAGAGTAATTTAGAAGGTAAACCCCAGATGATGATCTATACATGTTCTTAGGATTAGAAAAGACTGATGGAAGAGGATAGTAAGATATTTCATCTGCCATGCTGACTCAGGTTATAGTGATAATGATGACCTATAAAGCAAGACTGAAAAGCTCAAGAATAAAGAGCAAATTATAAATTGGCAATGTCTGCAATGGACAGGAAAGTGAAGAGCTGGGACAGTCAACGTACTTGTCAACCTATTCTACAGGAAATTTGAGAGT
Organism: Phyllostomus hastatus; assembly: GCF_019186645.2. Taxonomy (NCBI): domain Eukaryota; kingdom Metazoa; phylum Chordata; class Mammalia; order Chiroptera; family Phyllostomidae; genus Phyllostomus; species Phyllostomus hastatus. Next base: position 7,779,561 of record NW_025334005.1, on the reverse strand, counting down.
GAGGGGAAAAGTTGCTGTATTAAATTAACCTCAACATAACCATAAACTCTCCATACCCTTATTTAAAATAACAAATTTCAAATATGATTAAGTATAAGAATTTAAAGAAGAAGTTTAAATGAGCATCAAAAAAGTGTGGAAGCAGAACTGGCTGGTTGGTGTGGTTCAGTGGATTGAGTGCCAGCCTGCAGACCAAAGGGTTACCGGTTTGATTCCCAGTCAGGGCACAGGCCTGGGTTGTAGGCCAGGTCCCCAGTAGTAGGGGTTGTGCAGCCACACCCTAATATTTCTCTCCCTCCCTTCCTCCCTCCTTTCCCCTCTCTCTGAAAATAAATAAATGAAATCTTTTTTTAAAAGTGTGAAATCAAGTAATACATAAATGCAAATAAATTCTATAGAATTACAAATGTTTAGGAGATACTTCTTTGAGACTCAACTCAAATTTTACCTCACTTTAGATTTTGTTTACTGATAGCTCCTAAAATACGATTTGCTTCCATATTTGTTTAACATTTTAGCATATTTTAATACCATTATTTTCATTCTTTCAAAGCCAAGCCCAGGAAAAAAAATCCAGAGATGCTTAGCAATAAAATACAATCTTAATTCTCAAATTGGATTTTGAAAAGTTATCTCAGGTTGTATTTCTTGCCGTGGTGATGAAGATGAACATCAACCTGACGTAGATCCAATGTCTTTTCACCAAGCAGTCCAAACGAAGATCAGGTACCATATAAAAGTACATTTTACAGGTCTTTGAAATATGTTTACGAGAAGTAGGAAGCCGGAAGTCAGAGAACCTGCGTTCCATTTCCCATTCTGCTGTGGGAGATGAGGCTCTTGACCCCTCTCTTGCCCTCAGTTTTCTACTCGTAAACAAAAGAGCTAAGGTAAAAGACTTCTAAGAACTCAGCACGATTACAACTGAGATAACTGTGTTAACAAACCATTATGTGCACAGATGCTTACTAGTTTAGACACTCGCTATGAAGTGGTGCTGCCACCTGGTGGAAGTATGTCTACATTGTAGGGTCAGTTTTAAGAGTTGACCTTGGGGGGCTAAAAATCCCTGCGAGAACCCAGCATTGTAATAATAATTGATCATCCTCGAACACATTATAATCTCACCGTGCTCTAAGCACTGTGCCACATGCTCTGCAAGTACCTGAACTCAATAGTGTCATGCAGTTCAATTCTGGGAAAGACACCAGACCAGGATGACGGGCAACTTACTGAACAGTTTGAAAACAGTAAATTTAGATAGGGGTAACGTAATTAAGAACAGGCAAGCCACAAGTTCACATGTATGGTACCATTTTAAACAAACCTATGATTTTTTTCAAAATTAAAAGTTTTATTAAAAAGTCATGACCTGCAACTGAAAACGAAAATAAACATCCCTCAAGTGTAGAATAACTCAACAAATTGTGTGGTATCCATACAACGGAAAACTACTCAGCAATAAAAAGAAATGGACTGCTTACAATACAGCAATATGGGTGCATCACCAGTGCACGATGGTAAGGGTATAAAGCCAGATTCCGGCAGTACAAGCCTTGCTGTCCCATACGTTGTTTTTGCCCAGCTGATCACAGGAGGTTTAACACTGCCACTTGCCTTCACAATGAAACCAAGACCTTATCTCACCGACAGCATCTTTCACGGTCATCCTACCACGCTGCTCTTCAAATAGGCTGGTTCTCCCCTTCCCGTTGTTCTTCAGCGCCCCAGTGAAGGGACTTCCCTCTGAGCCCTCTGTGCAAACATGCTTCGGAAGCGGGGGTCAGTATGCAAATCAGATGTGATAAATGTACTTTAACATTCCCATTTCCCGAAGGCTCTGGATTCTTTGCTCTGAACTGAGCCAGAGAATATCTGGCATCTCAAACTGTTCAATGCAGGCTACTGTTTAGTCTCATGAACAATGTGCTACAGTCACTCCCTAATGATACATTTTGGGCAATAAATCCAAAATCCAGAGTATATACACAAATTTTACCCAATCTAATTTATAATCTACCCTTCTTGCTAATATACTTAGAGTCCATTCTAAATATATTCCCCCAGGATTTTCCCAAAATAATTCAGTAGTATCTTTTAAGTTTGGGAGAACTAGGTTCTGTTCTCAAAGGTCCTTCTTTGCACTTGTCCTCCTGGGGCATCCTGAGAGTTGAGTCTCACTATGGTCTGACAGCCGTGCAGGACAGTCTGGTGGGCCTGGAGGCGAACATGCATTCCTGTGCAAGGCAAGTGTTTCATATGAGGTTAAGACATAGTCGTTGCCCTGACCAGTGTGGCTCAGTTGGATGGAGTGTTGTCCCAACCAACTCAGTTGGATGGAGAGGTTGTAGCTTTGATTCCAAGTCAGGGTGCCTACCCAGGTTGCAGGTTTGATCCCTAGCTCGGGGCCAGGGGGCACCTATGAGAAAGTAACCCACCAATGTTTCTCTCTCACATACAAGTTTCTCATTCTCTCCCTCCCTCTCTCCCCCCCGCCGACCCCTTTCCTCACTCTAAAAGCAATTAAAACTATCCTCAGGTGAGGATAAAAAACAAACAAAGAAATAGTCATTGAACAAAGAAAGGCTAGTCTCTTCAGACAGGCTAAGGGTGACCATTTTAATGGCCAGGAAGGCTCAGGGTTCTCTGGGGGTTCAAGATTACCAACTTCCTCTGAGTCTACTCAAATGTTCCTGTTTCAGTTCTCATTGAAGTTCAATGTTCTCAGTTTACAAAACAAGTGAGTGTTACCTTTTAATTTCTCTAACCTCCATCTCCAAATACATAAATTAGAGTCTTGTTTCTGTTGAGTGTCTGGCCCCAGGTTATTTTTTATTTGTATGTGGCCCTCTATAGAATAAAAGTCCTATAGCTATGTACCGTGTCATGTTATTCCAGAGCAAGATTGTTTTTTTTTAATTTATGGGAAATGCCTTGTATCTAATATCTCCCTCCTAGGGGAAGATAGTAGGCTACTGCGGAATGGGAATGGACTCATGGATTGAGGGATAGGATTGACCATATCAACACATTTACTCGCAATTCAGATACAAAATAAACACATGTACTGTACACTCATCTGCAGTGGTTGGTGTCGCCTTGTCCTGGGTTCAAATATTGGATCAATCTCTTAGTAGCTATAAAATTTGAACTTATTTAGCTTTACTGAATTTCAGTTTCCTCTCCTGTCGTGGTGGGGGTGAGGGGTGGGGGTGTTGGAGGATTTTCTGAGTTAAGATACATAAAGCACCTACTGTAGTTATCACATAGTAGGAGCTTTATAAAGTTGAGTTCCTACTCATTCAACATATTTCAGACCAGAGAAGTTCTACGAAGAGATGGGCCAGTGATATACATGCAATCCTGTGTCCTTCTGCAGACTAGGAGTTTATCTTCCCAATGGCTACTATACCGACTTTGTACACCATATACACCAGAAGAGAGCTTGATTAGCCTTGGGGGATTGGAGAAGCTGGCCATTGGGATGGAGTTTAATAAGCATTGTCTTCAGAGAGTTATATGAATATATGCTCTCCACACCACCCCAGAGATCAATTAACTATAAATCTGTAAAGTTTGGGTGATACATTCCTTTTTCTTTCAAAAGAGACCCTCAAGGGCAAAGGTGATGAAACATCTCCAAGGAGAGACTGAAAAAAAAAAAAAACTCTCTCAAATTTACCCTCCTCCAGCTTTGAAACACTTCCAAAATGACTCCAAATTCAGATATTAGCAGATACCAAAATAACTTCTTAAAGATTACACCCCTCCTCTTCTTTCTGTATACCTTTTCCCTCCACTTTTTTTCCTAAATTACTTTACTGTTATTCAACTACAGTTATCTCTCTATTTTTCTGCCCACAAGCACATATTCCATGCACCAAGTGAGTATTTTTATCTTTGATGAACAAACCAGCCTCTAGCTTGTTCTCAAAATGTGTTAACACTTCGGGGATTGAAAACAGTTACTGAAGCCTGAATAAAATCCTTCCAAAGGAGAACTCAGAACTGGTACCACCAGCTCAAGGACAGACAGAACAAGAGAGAGAGAGGGTGAGTGCAATAGTTCATCACTTATTTTTTTGTCTTCATGCCTGTATTAATCTCCCTTTATAAAGCACCCTAGATCTACAAACCCATATTGATAACTAGAGTTCTTTGGGTTTTACTTTTCCTTTGTGTACTTCTCTATTCTATCTGTGGTACCCCAAATTCACTCCCTGTTTTACCTTAATCTGCTCCTTTGATGGGCTTCCTGGAGCATGTTTGAGCCCTTGCAATGCAGAAGATAATTAAAAGGGAATGAAATTTCTGAAGGAATCGCTATGTCTTTGAACACAGCCCCAACTATAATATTAGTAAATAATCTCAAAAGTAATTTGGAAGGGCTACAATTGGGACATATTGTCCAAATACAGCAGAGACCTCTAACCTCTAAAACCCTCCCTTTTCTAATTGGTGGCTTGTATTTTACCGTCCAAATCTTATTTCTTGGATTAAAGTCTTTGGAATTCTCACTTTATGTGGAAAGGGACTCCTTCCATTTCATCAATCATTTGCGCATTTGGATGAAAGATGAAGCTGGAAGGACAAAAAAGATCTTGAGGGCACTGGGCTCCTGCAAAGGTGAGCAGAGGAAGCATCCTGAAGTGAAGAGCAGAACCTAGATCAGGAAAGATGGGGACAGACAACTCACACCAACTACAAAGTTTGATTAAGGTTCTCCCTGTCATCATTTCATGTTTTTCTTCCATCATCAACTGCATCTGTTAAGCTTAGACCAAGAAGACTTGGTTCTAAAACTCATCACTTTCTTCTACATGTTTAATAAAAGATGTGCTGAGTCATAAATCAACTCTACAGGTTCCCATCTACCTCTGAGTGTCTTTTACATGCAAGGTACTGTGCTAGGCACTTAATTTTACTTTATAATAATATCTTCACCATGGCCTTGAAGGCTACTGTTATTCACAAAGACAGCTCCAGCATCCAATGAAGTCACTGAGCCTCTCAAACTCTCTTTCTGCAGCTTTTTGAAATAGTCCTGCTGTTGATTATACCTACATTATAGGACTGTAGGGAGTCCAGACTCAGTCCAGACTGAGCTTGCCCCTGAGTTTACTGCAAAACTGAAGGAGATTTCCTTTCTCTCTCAAGCACCTCTTCATGAGCCATGTTCAGTGACATAAAATGGCCCATACAACCCTTAACATATCTTCCCTTTAACATTCTACAATAAGATTTAGGGCGTCCACATGTCAGGATAAATCACTGGATATGCTTTTCCTCTACTTTCAATTTGTCCAGCTTTATCTTCTGTTTCTGGGGATGGGAAATTTCATCCTTAAATATAAAAGTTTCTCCTCCCAGTAGCAACATTCAAAGCAGACTTTCAGTTGACACATCAACACCTAGATCATTAAACCCTTCAACCTCACATGGGACATCAGTGAACTCCTTATGTTTGTAAGATAGCCGCACTCTGACCTATGATATGAAGAAGTGTTTTCCTCCACTGCAAAAAAAAGGCTTGGTTCCATAAAATGTTCTTTGAGGAATATTCACTGCTGATAGCAGAGCTCCAATTTATTAAGCAAACATCCTATTCAAGACCTATGAGCCTGTCACACATTATCTTACACAATCCTCAAACCACACTGTTAACTAGTCATTGTTATCCCCACCTTACAAATGGGAAAATTGAGACTCATAAAGGCTAAATGAGTTCCCCCAACACCCCACAGCTGGCCTGTGACAGAGTCAGGATTAGAGCAAAGACTTGTCTTGAAGGTGGAAGAAGAAAGTTGAAAAGTTTGGTGAAACCTTGACTGGCAATGAAAGGACATGGATTGATTTATGAGAAACTAAGTATATTAAAATAAAGTGGCTCTTCTAAATTAAGCAAAAAAAAATCAGAGCAAATATAGAAAGTGTTACTCCCCAAGCATCAAGTTACAGACCTGGAACAATTTTTGTAATAAACATAAAAAATTATAGAGGGTCTGTGTGATCTGACACATCACACACACACATGCACATCCTTGCACATGAAAGGCACACATCCAGATGTTAACAGCTGTTAGCCCAGGAGCTGAAATGTCACAATTCCCAATTTCAAGGGTTTTTTGTATCAATCAGGAACTACATATGATTCTAGGTTTAATATTTCAGTTGTTCATTGATCAGATTATTCTACAGTTCTCACATATTGCCTTAAATTCATAAAATAACATTTATACTTTGAAAAATAAAAGGAAACTGGTGAGATTCACTCTATTTCAAAAGGTAGGTAAAATAGGCTGAAAATATAGTTTAAAAGACAATTAAGGAATTGGCAATTCTACCTAATACACAGAAACAAACACAGGGACGCTGCCAAATTGTACACTTTTTAAAAGACAATTAAGGTAATTTTGTTGATTTCCAAATTGTTTGGATTGAGACCTGAAGAAGAATCGGATATATTCTGAACCATTAAGGGTCATTCACTATGAGCACCAAGCCCTCTGACCACACTTTTCCTTGTGCTGCAGGGAGAGAGCCTCGGCTTCAGAGACGTGCTGGCAGCAGGTGCTGTCTTCTTATTTGTGTGGATCAAGACAGTATAGATGTGCGAGGGAGTGATGGGGATTCTTACAGACATGGATTGGATGGAATCAAGTCCCAGATCTTGAAAGATGCTTTATACACTGAAAATTCTAAGAATTTTTTGAGGACACTTAGTAATTTATGTTTTTCACAGAAAACACATAGAATACACTATGGGCCAAACATATTCTAAAGAAGAGGAAAGATCCATAGATAGACTGATAGATACATACACACATACATAAATACATACATCCCAATAACAAAGTAAGTACCATTATTATCTCTGATATTATAGTCAGAGAGAGTTCACATGACTTGCCCAAGATTACATATCTACTAAGCAGTAAAGCTAAGAATTGAATCCTAGCAATCTAAATCTAGAGACCATATTCTTAACAATTAAATAGCTAAGAGAGCTCATACTGAAGATGAATTTGAAACCAGAACTACATTCATATATTTGCATTTATTTTGACAACTAAGAGCATTTTATACACATCTAGCCTAGTTCTTTAGAATAAAAACATTCTAAATGTCTGATTGTTTCATAACTACCTAGCTGAACTGGTCTCTCTGTTGGTTTCTCTATTTCAATACTAAAATTCAAACAAAAGTTAGATGAATAGATATTTCAGGGCATGAGTGACACATTTGGGACACAAAAAACTGTCCTAATAATAACTTTCACTGAGGATTTAGGGTGTGCCATTCACCTTATGTATTTTGCCTAATTTAATTCTTAACACAAATGTGTGAAGTAAGTACTGTCACCCATTTTAAAGATAAGGAAATAGAAGCCTAGAGGTATTAAATAGCTCACCCAAAGTAACACAACTGCTAAATGGTAGAGGCAGGAATTGATGACAGGGAGTCTGAATCCAAAGTTTAAGCACATATCCATCACCTACACTGTATCAAAAAGCAAATATTTAAGACAATGACTACGGTTCCCTCCTGAGAGAAAGAGAATATTTGCACAAAATTGTAATTCTCTGTAATACTCTGCACTTCCTCTCATGTATTTTGTAATTATTTGTTGACATTACGTATAAAATGGATTATCATTATTGTCCCAGATCTGCATCTCATCCTTGTGATTCACGGGAGACATGTCCACAGCTAAGGCCTGGAACAGCTCTTCAGTGACCACATTCATTCTCCTGGGATTTGCAGACCATCCAGAGCTCCAGGTCCTCCTCTTTGTCACCTTCCTGGGCGTCTATCTTGTGACCCTGGCCTGGAACCTGGCCCTCATCTTTCTGATCAGAGGTGATACCCGTCTGCACATACCCATGTACTTCTTCCTCAGCAACTTGTCCTTCATTGACATCTGCTACTCTTCTGCTGTAGCTCCCAAGATGCTCGTGGGCTTTTTCCAAAAGCTGAAGACCATATCATTCTTGGGCTGTGCTGCTCAGTTTTTTTTCTTTGTCGGTATGGGTCTAACTGAGTGCTTCCTTCTGAGTGCTATGGCATATGATCGATATATAGCCATCTCCAGGCCCCTGCTCTACACTGTCATCATGTCCCAGGGCCTCTGTACACGCATGGTGGTTGGGGCATACATCAGTGGTTTCCTGAGCTCCCTGATCCAGGCCAGCTCTATATTTCGGCTCCACTTCTGTGGACCCAACATCATCAACCATTTCTTCTGTGACCTCCCACCTGTCCTGGCACTTTCTTGCTCTGACACCTTCCCCAGTCAGCTGGTGAATTTCCTTGTGGTGGTCGCTGTGGGGGGGACATCATTCCTCATCCTCCTCCTCTCCTACAGTTACATAGTGGCCGCTGTCTTGAAGATCCGCTCAGGTGAAGGTCGAAGGAAAGCCTTCAACACATGTGCCTCGCACTTGATGGTGGTGACTCTGTTGTTTGGGACAGCCCTTTTCATGTACCTGCGGCCCAGCTCCCGCTACACACTCGGCAGGGACAAGGTGGTGTCTGTGTTCTATTCACTGGTGATCCCCATGCTGAACCCTCTCATCTACAGTTTGAGGAACAAAGAGATCAAAGATGCCTTGTGGAAAGTGTTGGAAAAGAAGTGTTGGAAAAGTTCTTAGTTCATGATTGAAAACATACTGCTCCAAAGTACTGTAGCTGTAAGTGATCCACCTCCAACTCTGGCTTAGGCAATGGGGATATATTGTGTGCGTATTTGAAAATGGGGTTCCTCCCTACTGATTCCTCACCTTGTTTTTCATGGTCATGTGTCTACTGACCCCACCACGTACAGTCATAAGGGGGAAGAGACTATTTAAAAAAAAATCTTTTCAGGGTAGCCAATTCTCACAATTGGTATTATAACAACTACCTTTTATTGAGTGCTTAATATGTACCAAGCACAAAAGTTATTTAATTAAATACTCATTGCAGTGCTACAATGCATATTGCATTATCCTTATATTAAAAATGAGGAAACAAGGTCCCCACAAGGAACAATGATTTGCCAGGGTCACACAGGAAGTAAGGGGCAGAACCCCCATTCAGACCCAGGTCTTCCTGACTCCAGAGCCCTTGCTCAGCCCAAATGCTGCCTTCTGCTTACAACAACAAACAGCCCTGCACGTGCAGAACTCTTATCACTTGCATCTGGCAGAGTTCAAAAAGATACGCTCTATACATAGTTGAGCTGAATTACAAAACAAGATGCCAACTCCACTAAGCACTCTCTCCAAGATGTCCCTGTTGGACTCCCATGAGGGCTACTCAATAATTTGCCAAGCAAATGCTGGAGGACATTAGCCTTTGCTGCCATTTCTATCTCAGCTACATAGGAGAATGGAAAATTTGAGTCCAACAGTATCACCTTAATATTCTTCTCTAACCAAACACAGTCACCTAAACTACCTACTCGGTCAGAATCTCCTTTATTTCAACCACATCACTCCTTCACCAGTTCAGCACCTGACACCATTTCTTAGCTTCGTGTCCCTTTTGATCAGCACACCCTGAGTTCCTCTTGCTCTCATCTACCTGAACCCAATGCTCCTATAAAGTCTTTGTTTCTGTACTTGAATGGATTAGCCCCAGCAGCCCCACATTCACTATTATTTGTGATCATCTCAAGGGGATATACCTTAGGCTGTCACCTCCAAGTCAGCACTCCTTCACGGCGGATACTTGCAGTGGGTTGCCCAGCCCCATTGCTGCTGGTGCATCCCTCTCTCACTCCTTTGTGGCTCTACCCTCTTCCCCCCCTACCCCACGGCTGCACATTCACTCTCCCATTAGTGTAGGTCTGTTGAATACGCAAGCGTGAAGTGGTCCTGAGGCTTCTTCAACCTCCTTCTTTCTAACCATAGAAAACAGAAAAAAGAGACCACTGTTTCACAAGTCCACTCTTCACAGAAAAAAACCCCCTGAAAATTAGCTTTACCCTCTCATTCAAAAATCTTCCACCTCTGAAATTTAGCTCTTTCCCCTTAGAAATTAGAAGCCGACTTAACCTGGTTAAAATATAAAATGATCTTATAAAATATTTACAAACTCAGTTTTACCAGAAACACTTTCTAGAACATATTTCAATAAAGTTTTAAAGCAGAGATAAAAAGTTTTCCACTTGTGCCCTCACTGGTGTGCTCAGTTAATTGGAGCATTGTCCCACAAAGTGAAGGTCACCAGTTTGACTTCCTGGTCAGGGCACGTGCCTAGGTTACAGTTCAATCCCTGGTTAGGGTGTGTACTAGAGACAACCAATCGATGTTTCTCTCTCACATCAAAATTTCTCTCCCTCTTTTGTTCCCTTCCTTCCCCTCTCTCTAAAAATAAATGAAGTTTAAAAAACAGTTTTCCACTTATTATGTCTACTCTTTCTAGTTTCAAACTATTTTAGGATGACTTCAAATATGCAAGCATTACACAAAATAAAGCAAGTTGGAAATAAGTGAAGTTTTATGTTCTTTATATGGTCATTAGAAAATACAGGTAAATATACATGTATACTTGGAATAGAAAAGATCTTTGTAAACTTAATGCTATAAGCAAAACCAAAAAGAAAAAAAGAACAAGTCTGACTACAAAAGTGTTAAAATCCTTATGGCGAACAAAACAAAAAAAATTAAAATACAGATGTTTAACTTGGAAAATATGCATGTGACATATGGTAGACTATGTTTATGAAGCAAATAAATTAAAATTTTTATATTACATTAAATTAAAATTTACATTAAATTAATTTAACTTCATTTTCATTTAAATTTTATATTTATGTATAAAATTTTAATGGTACATTTAACTGGTAGGTACTTTTTATGAGTCTATAATCCTCTATTGATTTTATATACATGTGGATCTTCCATAAAAAGATATTCTCCATTCCTTCCCTGAATAGTGCTACATAAGTGCACATTTTCCTGGACTTACATGTCTATTCCCTTCAGGAAGCACAGAGAGTACAAAACAAGATGGATGCAAAGAGGCCCAATCCAAGGCACATCATAATTAAAATGCCAAAGGTTAAAGATAAAGAGAGAATCTTAAAAACAGCAAGAGAAAAGCAGTTGGGTACCTACAGGAGAGTTCCCATAAGACTATAAGCTGATTTCTCAAAAGAAACTTTGCAGGCAAGAAGGGATTGGCAAGAAATATTCAAAGTCATGATAAGCAGGGACCTACAGCCAAGACTGCTCTACAAAGCAAAGCTATCATTTAGAATCAAAGGGAAGATAAAGAGCTTCCCAGACAAGAAAAAATTAAAGGACTTGATCATCACCAAACCATTTTTATATGAAATGTTAAAGGGACTTACTTAAGAGAAATAAGTTCAAAACTATGAACAATAAACCAGCAAAAAATACATATCTATCAATAATTGAATCTAAAAAACAAACTAAGCAAACAAAAACAGAGACAGAATCATCATGACTACAGAGAGTGTTCTGATGGTTGTCAGATGGGATAGGGGTGTGGAGGAAGGGGTAAAGAGGTGAGGGAATGAAGAAGTACAAATAGGTAGTTACAGAATCGTGATGGGATGTAAATTACAAGTATAGGAAATGGAGTGGCCAAAGAATTTATGTGATGACTCATGGACATGAACAATGGTGCAGGAATGGCCTGAGGGAGTGGGGAGTGCTGGGTGGAGGGGGGCTACGGGGGAAAATTCAGGACAACTGTAATAGCATAATCAATAAAATATAATTTTAAAAAATAAGTGTACATTTTCAGTAAAAGAAAACTAAAGTATTCCAGGAAAAGTATGTGTACTCTGTGCTCCTTCACCTGAGGGAGAGGTTGCCATGTGTGGTGTGAAAAGGGTGTGGGCCCATGATTTGAGGACTGTGGTGCAAAATGTCCCTATACATGGTGAGTGTTAGTGCCCATCACTTCATCTGCAAATGGGTCACCTAGAGGATTTAATATATTAACTTAAGCAAAATGTCCAGCACACACTTGGTAAACAATAGAAACTCAGGAACTGTGAGATTCTCTGGGCTGACAGGTTATTTGTGAAGTAGGTGGTGAAAGGGGCAGAATTTAAGATGATCAAGTGTTTCTCCCATGCCCTGGATTCCAGACGTCCCTGTGTGTCTTCCTCACAGACCACAAAGGAGAATCCCGACCTGGAGCAACCATGGAGAATCTCAGGGTCTGACCACTGGGATGTCGATGATATCTGCCTCTAGAAAATTTAAATGAGGTGATGTATCCTTTACACCCAGAGAGTGATTAACTTACAAATTTGGATTTTGCAAATCCTTCCTTCACAAACACACTCAAGCAGTAAATGAAGTAATTCTTCAACAAGGCTATAGAAAGCCATCTCCTTAAACACACCCCTAACCATGGATGGTGAAAACCCCTTCTCTACTATCCAAAAAAATGGATGCTCACAGGCACTAGAAATGAGTTTCTTAGAGATTGCACTCCCCTCAGTCCCATTTTATCTCCTCATTTCAAGTGTCTGCCCACAAACACTTCCAGTTTATTCTCCCAGTCTCATTAGACAGCAACTTGCAGACTGAAAGGGGCTACAGGTGCCTGATTAGACTGCATTCAAAGCAGAATAAAACCAAATATACAGTAGTTAAAGAACAGGCTGGCGAGAGATAGGAGGGAGAAGGTGAAGGCAGCCAGAATTTTCTCTGTGTTTGCACTGTCCAGTCATATTTAAGAGGCCTGGGGACATAAGGTTCTGCCAGAGGACAGAAGCTTTTTTTGTAGCATTTCTCCTCCATGTATTACTGCAGTCTCTCTGCCTTTCTATAAATTCAACCCAAATGCCTCCCTTTCTCTTCTGCTCTTCTGATGGGTATCCTAAGCAATGTTTCAAGTTTTGTTCCCAGGAACGAAAATTAGGAAAAGGAAAAGTTCCTCGGGAGATTTCTTGCTCTCAACCCCTTACCCAAAGAATTAGGAAGTGAGTAGACAGGAAGTGGGTAGACATTCTAGACAGGAGGGAGGTCGCTGACCTCCAAAAGTTTCCCCGATTTGCTTGCTCATGCCTGGAATTCTACCATCTGAAACTCACCCGTTAGTTTAAAGCTGTCCACCTTTTGAAAGGCCAAACATTCCTTTTTAAAAGACGTTACTCTTTCAGTTTCACAGTCATTCGAACAGTAAGAATCTAGAAAGTCAGTCTTAAGGAAGAGAACACCCAGGACAAGTCTCAGACCAGAAGAGGGCGCTCTCACAGACAGACTTCAGGAACCTCACAGTCTGAACTGGGGTCTGTTTACATAACGTTGACATAAATTTGTACCATCTCACTTTCACAGCAAAGACACCTGTCAAACCAAAACTGGCAACCCAAATGGTCAAGCCCACAAATATTAAGACATTTGAAACTGGCAAGCGCTAATTCCGTGATGTAATATGTGTACAACATTCTGGGTCTTGCACACCAACACAATCTTATCTGTTTTATTGGTTTTAGTATCATTGTCTAATAGAAGGATCATTCCCAAGACACTCCCCACCATTCCCCCACAATATACATAAAGAAATTAACACTGACTGAGTGCCTGATAGTCACAGAGCATCCTGCCAGATGCTTCATGGTTGCTGTTTGACACAATCAGCACAAAGATATTTCTCAGATGATCAAGGTTCAAATCCCAGCCCCAAAAGTTGCCAACTCTGAGAATCTGGGGATGTCACTTATGCTCTCACATCCTCAGTCTCTTAATCTACCAAGGGGATACTACTCTTCTAAAGTTGATTTAATTTTCATATCTATTCTGCAAAATAGCTGTGGGAATTAAACTATATACATATATGTAATTTCTGTAATTTACAGCTCAAGGAAAAAATCCCCTCTTCTAAGTTCAGGGAATCTCTACACCTTTCACAGTAACATTCAGGGCTTTCAATCAAAAATCTCTGATGATATATCATTCCGACTTGTTTCTAAAGTAGCATTCAGTGCAGCATATCCCTGTTCTTTTTCCTCTGGAGTCACCTTATCTAGTAGAACATTGAATTTATGGTGCTAAGAAATCTTACCCTTCAACTTTGAGTGTTCTCAGGGCTAGTCTCTAAACTGAATTTTTAAGGACAAAATAGAAGAATGATGAAACAGAGTCCCTTAATTGACTTTTCAAGCTACCAGAACATGCAAGTAGTCTAAACACACCAGTTAAAAGATGGAGACTACAAAGTGAATTTTTAAGACCCAACTATATGTTCGAAAACATATAGTTTTTATAGAACAAGAAACCCACTTTACATATAAACACACACAGCAATTAAAAGTAATGCAATGAAGAAAGATAAACAGAAACAAAGCTGGACTGGATATACTGATTTGAGATAAAACAGACTTCAGACCAAAGAAGATTATCAGAGATGAAGGTAGGGTCTTTATAATGATAACTACAGAAAGGTCAATTCTCTGAGAAAACATAACAATCCTTAATGTGTGTGCACTTAACAACAGAGTGTCAAAATAAGCAAGGCAAAAACTGATAGAAATAGAAGGAGAAATAGGAAAATCCACTATTATATTGGAGACTTTGACACCCTCAATCAGTGACTGACCAATAGGCAGAAAATCAATAACAGTGCATTTGAACTGAATAGCAACATTAATCAACTGGATCTAAGTGATGTTTATATTTTATCCAGCCACAGCAGAATGCACGTTCTTCTCCAGTTCACATGGAATGTTCACCAACAGAGACCACATTCTGGGCCATAAAACACACCTTCACAAATTACGCAAAGTACCCTCTCAGACCGCACAGAGGAAGAGAAAGCAGTAAGTGGAAGTTAGATGGGATAATCCCAATATTTACACGTGTCGCTTAGCAACTTCTTAATAACTCCCATGGCACCTGCAACTGCCATCTTCCCATTTGAAAATTATTTTTCCTACAAATAGCTGACAAATTCCCCATGCTGATTGTTATATTATTAGACTTCCACTCAGTGTCTCAGAGAGCAGTGTGGACAGTGCCTGTGTCTGCGTGAGGAAGAACAGAGCCATGAAGATGGGGAGCCCTGCAGGCTTGCCTTCATAACCCAAAGGTAGGTGGGGGCATCCTGAAGACACAATTGCAGGCTACTTTAGCTTAGCATACGTATTGTTATATACTTACCATAGTGTTCAGTCTTCAATCCCTGAAAGGTAAAATATTCATCTGCAAGGCTTGTTATACATGTCATTTAAAACTGAATGATTTAAGTTGATTAAAAACTCATGCTTTCATGTAAAATGTCAGGCTTGTGAAGACACATTCATGTTAGAAGGTGATTTTTATTATATTAAAACTCATTCCATAAACTTTAACTGAGCACCTACAATGTTTAATAAAACAATTGGTACCACCCCTTTCTTTAAAAATAATATCAAAAGCTAGCTGGAGCAGGCAGAGAAACACACTTGTGTAAATGACATTAGCATTACAATGGTATTAACACCTTACATTTTGATAGTGGTTTCAGGTTTACAATGTGCTCACATATGAGTTGTTGTTGAATTGTCAACAAAAAGTGGATAAGGGGGGCAAAAGAGGGAGTTCAGGGTGAGGATGGAAATGGAATAAAGAAGAAGAGATACTTTGTTGGGTAAATACTGCATAGCAGGCATCCATCATTCATTCATTCATACATTCATTCATCATTCACCTTTTTTAAAAGAGTTATTGAGTAACTGACATATGCTGGATAGGAGCTGGGTATACAATCTTGACCAAACAAAACCCCTGCCTTTAAGGGGTTTACATTTGGAGGAGAGAGTAAAAACAACCAGACATGTAATGACAGACTGTAAAAAAATGCTAGGTCATAACAAGTAACTCCCCACTGCAAAGCAAGCTTCACTCCATGGAAGAAGATTCTGGAGTGCACAGAGGTTAAGCTGCTCAGGGTCACACAGCCAAACTCCAAAACATTTGAACCTGAATTCAAAGGCTGTATTCTTTTGAATAACCTGCTTCTAGATTCCAAAATGCAACCTGGAAGTCTCAAGATACAAGGGCCACCATCTGGTTCTGACCTGACCTTGTACCTGAGAGTCTAAAACCTCTAAGGTGAGTGGCCAGAGAAGAAAGGAGAATCATATGAATTCAAAAGAGAAGCCAAGAGTAATTAGATTCCACCTCTGGAGATATGAATTGCCTGGTCCTCATTTCTCCACTGGATGCCTTCATTATCAGTTAAAATTAGAAAATTCACATCATTTCACCCAGTAAACCTATGTCTGGACTTCAAGATGCAAACACAAATGCATTTACAAAATGTGGAGTGCAGCATTATCTGAAAACAGTGATTCGGTCCCAAATAGGCAAACTGGAGAGGGCCATGGATAGATTTTGTGGCCCCTCACCTCCCACACATCCTGCACATTCTGCAAGTCTGACCCCTGATGCCACCCCCTTCACCCCTATTTTCCACAGCCCTTTCCAACCCCTGCCTCCTAAGACTGCTGTGCTGTCCAGGCTGGTGCCCCCATTCTGACTGAGTCTTCATCACCGATGCCTATTCTCCACAGGCCAGATTGCCATACACCTATGAAAACCAGACTCTGCCTTAGTAACCCATGTATTTCCCATCAATTTCCACACAGGAGTAGGGAGATCTAACAGCAGCAACAACTAAACACGTCCAGTAAAACAATAAAATGCAAGTGAGAAACTGTTTAGGGACTACAGTTGAAAAAATACAGAGTAGGAAGTGAAGCCTCACATATGGTTTTAAGTGGATGAAAGATAAAAGAAAGAAAAATGTCCCAGTCATGGTCTAAGAGGAAGACATTTGGGTCTAGAACAAATGTTTCCCTTGGGGTCTCAAATGGGGGGAACTGAATGGATCCTGTCCTCAAAACTGTAACAAATAAGTTGGTTGCAGGGTGATTTATTATGCTTTTATTTCACTAAAAAAAGGTGCTCTATTTTTTTTCATCTTGTCTACTCTCTTCTTTCCTATCCTGCTGTCTTCACATCTAATTCCATTGCTTCAAATACCAGGACTATATCCTTACTTTCTATCATTGAACTGAATTTCAGCCACCTTAAAAATCTGAATTTTCAAAAATGATGTGGTATATGAGAGTCCTTAGACATACAGATGTCTGTGTAGAAAAGAATTTTGTCCTCTGATGGCCAGGTACTTCATTTGGAAAGAACCTAGTTTGCTATAATACAGAAATAATAGAAAATCACTAGAATTTGTGTCCACAATCCTGGTTAAAATTCTCTATTTTTCTGTGAGTTCAGCTACGTTAGATTCCCCTTACAAATGAGATCATGCAGCGTTAGTCTCTCTGCATCTAGCTTATTTCATTAGACATAATGCCCTTCACTCATAGAAGCAGACTGTGGAATGGTGATGACCAGGGCCTGGGAGGAGAACAAAATGAGGAGGTGATGGTCAAAGGGCACCAAGTGTCAGTTAAGCAGGATGAGTGAATGTAGCTCTAGTTGACCATATTGTATACTTGAAATTTGTTTAAAGACTAGGTCTTAAATGACCTCATAACAAAAAAAATTACAAAAAATGCTTAAAAAATTTTAATTCTTCATCTTTCACCAATTTATAGACAGATCCTGGAAAAATAAGCATCCTTCTCTGTTCAGTGCAGTCATGAGGAGGGTTGGGCTAAGTCACCTTGGAGGTCCTGACGCTATAATGATCAGTTGGTCCGTGATACTTCCCTGTGCTCTCAACAGTGATTGAAGCTCTACATATACCTACAGCCCTGAGGGCCTGAGTGAAGTTCTCGTGTCTCAGAGGACAGAGAGGAGTACTGAGGAGGGCCTGATTGACCTCTTCCTTTAAAGGAAAATGTGAAGATTAAATAAGCAGACCACTTAATTAACTATTTAAATCTTGTCTACCCACTGTAATTCTGAATGTAAGGGGAATGATGGTGGAAGGGGAGGTACAGTCCTGAAGGGAAATAAAGGAGGAAAAATTGGACAACTATAATAGCATAATCAATACAGTATTTTTAAAAAATACAGAATAGAGGGATTGTTGCTAAAGACAAGCCAAGAACTTAGATACAAGGAGTTAGATATCAAGGGTGGAGGAGGAGGAACTTGATCAGAATCTAAGGTAGTGGCTTCCTGCCAAACTGACTTAGCAGAATTCTGGCTAAAACTGCACTCAACAAGGGAAGACATGAAAGGCCAAGGTCAAGTTCTAGTAGAGAAGAGCGCTCAGAGCAGCCTAACAAAAATTTAGTCAAAAAAAGGAGTCTTTGTCAAGTCAGAAAAATTATTTTGGTTCAAATCTTTGATTTGATACTTAATAACTTTGAAATTATGCAAATGTAGGCAAGTCATCAATTGCTCTGAGCTCCAGTTCCCCCCATATATAATGGAGATAATCATAACCACTCTACAACTCCACAGAGACATTATGAGTATCAACATCAAAATGAGATGTTAAGGGAAAAACCTTTGTTAATATGCAAAAGCTTTGCATATTGCACGTGTGAGGAAGTTCCTCTTACAGGACCTAAGATAAGCCAGAGTCAAATGACCATGGTCCTCTCATCTCCCTGTGGTCAGAGTAAGGGTGTAGGAGTGTGACAGTTCTCCCTGCCAACCCACAGTCTGTACAGTAGGAAAGAATAACCTCGCAATGAAGAATTTCCAGACCAGTTCTCTGAGGAGTCACAATCATTTGGAGGCTTGAAAGAGCTTTATAAAAATGTATGACAAATGATGTTGCTGTCTCTTGATACCATACTCCAAATCCTAACGTGTCTTCTCCCAATGTAGACCTGGAAGAGAGTGGCTCCCATCATGGGCCACAGTAACCACACCCACGTGAGGGAATTTGTCTTCCTGGAACTCACGCACTTCCGGGAGCTGAAGTTTTTCTTGTTTGTGTTCTTCCTTGCTGTATATACAACAACCCTGCTGGGCAATGCCCTCATTGTTGTGACCGTCACCTGTGACTCCCACCTCCACACTCCTATGTACTTTCTCCTGAGGAACAAATCAGTCCTGGACATTGTTTTCTCATCAGTCACGGTTCCCAAGTTCCTGGTAGATCTTTTGTCAGACAGGAACACCATCTCTTACAATGGCTGCATGGCACAGATCTTTTTCTTCCACTTTGCTGGTGGGGCAGACATTTTCTTCCTGTCTGTGATGGCCTATGACAGATACCTTGCAATCGCTAAACCCCTGCATTATGTGACAATTATGAGGAGAGAGGTGTGGGTGACTTTGGTGGCAGCCTCCTGGGTGGGTGGTGGTTTGCACTCAATCGTCCAGATAATTCTGATGCTTCCACTCCCCTTCTGTGGCCCCAACATCCTGGATGCCTTCTACTGTGATGTGCCCCAGGTGATTAAACTGGCTTGCACCGACACCTCCACTCTAGAGCTTCTCATGATCTCTAACAATGGGCTGGTGACCTTGCTGTGGTTCCTCCTGCTCCTAGGGTCCTATACTGTCATTCTGGTGACACTCAGATCTCACTCTGGGGAGGGCCGGAAAAAGGCCCACTCCACCTGCACCTCCCACATCCTGGTGGTGACCCTTCACTTTGTGCCTTGCGTTTACATCTACTGCCGGCCGTTCACTACACTGCCCATGGACATGGCTGTGTCCATCAATAACACGGTGATCACTCCCATGCTGAACCCCATGATCTATACCCTGAGAAACCAGGAGGTGAAGTCAGCCATGAAGAGACTGAAGAGGAGACTTGGACATTCTGAGAGTAGTAAACTGGGGTGAATACTCGGACTCAACTGGAAATCCAACTGATTTGGTTTTCTCAAACTGTTAGCCTGAGAGTAAGAGACACTGAGCTCTTTCTCTAGTCACTTCTAAACATACTCATAGCCCTTTGGTTCTGCTAGAAGAAACATGAGAAAAAGAGGAAGAGAGGGTAATGAGCAACATAACCATAGGCTCGAGGATTGGGAGAAATATGGGGTATAAGACTGAAATCAATACCCTAAATGCTATTTTGGTATACTCTGTGATTCTTAAACCCACATATTTTGCTTTGAAAATAATTTGTCTACTAACAAGGCTGTCATGAGAATGAAACAGGATGAATGTTGAGAGGATGAGAGTTGTGATGGTGAGCACTGTCCTGCCATGAATCAGGCATGTAATTAATATTCCCTATTGTTTATCCCTCTATCCCTACCTGTGCTCATATATGGAATATGGGGGGCACTTATTTCATACATGCTTTCTCTTGCAACAGTTATGTCCCATTGATTATTAAAATTACTTCTTCATGTTGTATTTTAAATACAGAATTTCTAGTATATTTCACCATTTAGTCTAAAGAGAAGGAATATTTTAATTTATCTTAAGCCAGATATATACATGGACAAATCTACACATGGACCAAGCAGTTCTTATCCTCAGGTCCATTCTACTTGTTTTCCCACTGAAATTAATCTCAAAAGAACTTGTGCACTTTGTATCTGCACAAAATTCACAATGATAATTTATTTTATGTTAACCTGAACTTTCTTTTTCCTCTCTATCTCTTCTTTCCATCTTACCTCTAAGACTTTTATAACTGAAGCAAAACTATAGTCTTTGCCTATGTATGCATAGACAGTTCAAGGCAAATCATAGCAGTACCAAAAAAAGCTGCCTAAGAAACACCTTTCCCTGTACTCAAGAACCATTTTGCATAACAGCAGAGCAAAGAAACACATTCTATGATCAGGGTCATTAGGAATAGTCACAGGGTCTGCATTGTGATCTACCCCTCACCCATGGGAAGGATTCCAAGCAAGTAGACATATACACAGTGAATCTTTCTTCTTTCTCTCTGTTCACCTTAAATTTACCTTTCAGCCTCAGTAGTCATTCAAAGCTTAACCAAGGGAAATAAGGAAGTTCAGGAAATTGCAGCACACAGAACAGTTTTGGCAAGAGGTTATGATGCATTAATATTTGACCAAAGAGGTCCTAGTAGGTGACACATCTGTGACCTTCTCTGAGTCCTGCAAGGCAGACACTTTGGGCGAAGACATATGCCAGTTCTTTTCAAATTTTTTGAAGTTATTGACCCTCAACAATCTACATTAGATATTTTTTCTAATTTTTCTAAAAAATCATAGATATGTAGCACCCCCACAAGAAAATATAACACCAAAGTATACTACATATCGTTTCATGTACTGAGGTTCCATGAAGAGCCATATGTCACTGTAATATCTCAGACTTTTTGACCCCAAAGAACCAACATTTGCACTTTTGGGAAGTTGCCCACAATAAGAACGGATGATCATATAGTATTAGATATTTCTTTGATATATTTCCTGAAAACTCAGAAAATCACAGAATAGATTTGTGGTTTCTGGTGCCTCACTAGAATTTTTAAAGAATAGAAATGTGGGCAGCTTTGTGCCTATGTGTGTGTGTGTGCATATGTGTGGAGTTACATTCAGTAATGACTCATGTTTTACACTACTTATTAAGTTTTAAACTACTTAACTCCCACTGGAATTCCAACACTACCATAAGAATGTACATTCTATTTCTACATTCACATCCAATCAAATTCCCTTCACTAATTCTCATATTAGACTTGGGCCTGAGAGACTGGGGCACATGGCAGGGACACTGGGATAAGCAGAAAGCCACAAAGACATGACTCCTGCATCTGCCTTTCCCAAGGTGACTACATCAAGCTATAATGCCTTTGCACTGCAAAGAAACACATTAACAAATAAAAAAGACAACATACAGAATGGGAAAAAATATTTGCAAATTATATATCCAATAAGGAATTCAGATTCAAAATATATAAAGAACCCCTATAGCTCAACAGCAAAAAAAACAAAAGTGAGTAGAGGAACGAATAGATTTTTTTTCTTTATTTTTTTTCCCTGGCTTATAAACAACAGAAATTTATTTCACACAGTCTGGAGACTGAAAGTCCAAGATGAAGGTGCCAGCATGGTCAGGTTCTGAAGAGAGCCCTTTTCTGGGTTACAGATTGCCATCTTTTCATTGTATCTTCACATGCTGGAAAGGGGATGAGAGAGGGTCCCTCCTATAAGGGCACTAACCTCATTCACCAGGGCTCCACCCTCATGACCTAATCACCTGCAGAAGTCCTAGACCCTGATAATACTATATTGGGGATTAGGATTTCAACATACTAATTTTTTTATTATGTATTGATTTCAGTGTGCAGCTTAGTGATTAGACAGTCATATCCTTTACATACTTGATATTTCCAGTACTCCAACTGGCACCATGCATAGTAATCACAATATTATTGACTATGTTTGTTAAGCTTTACTGACATTCCCTCAACATTTTTGTAACTACCAATTTGTGCTTCTTAGTCTCATCATCTCTTTCACCCAGTGCCCAATCCCCCCTCCCCTCTGGCAATCACCAGTTCTCTCTGTGTGTATCTAGGAGTGTACTTCCATTTTGTTTGTTCACTTGTTTTGTTCTTTAGATTTCACATATAGGTGAAATCACATGGTTTTTGTATTTCTCTGACTAACTTATTTCACTAAGCATAATACTCTTAGGTCCATCCATGTTGTTGCAACATGGATGATAAGATTTCATTAATGTTTATGGCCACGTAATATTCCATTGGATATATGTGCTGTAGCCATTTTATCCATCACTATATTGATGGGCACTTGGGTTGCTTCTATAGCTTGGCTATTATAAATAATGCTGCAATGAACATAGGGATGCATGTATTGCTTCAAATTAGTGTTTTGGGTCTCTTTGGATAAATCCCCAGAAATGGAATCACAGGGTCATAAGGCAGGTAGGTCCATTTTTTAGTCTTTTGAGAGAACTCCATACTGTTTTCCATAGTGGCTACACCAGTCTGAATTCCCCCAGCAGTGCACTAGAGTTCCTTTTTCTCCACATCCTCACCAGTACTTGCAGTTTTATTGATAAGATATGTGAGGTGTCAGATGTATGTGAAGTGGTAGCACACTGTGGGTTTCATTTGCATCTCTCTGACAATTAGTGGCATTCAGCATTGCTTCATATATCTATTGACCTTTTGTTTTCCTCTGGAGAAGTGTCTCTGAATACATATTTTTCAAAACAAGACATATGAATGCTCAGCAGGTACATGAAAAGGTGCTCAACATCACTAAGCATCAAAGAAATGCAAATGGCAGGTGGTGGCTGGTTTATCACATGCAACTGTGGGACTGCCCAGAGTTGCATGCAGATAACCAGGAGGAACATGGGGAGTGAGACAACCAAGCAATCCAGGGTTACAGTGTGGGGAAATAAAGCCTCAAAACCTCTGACTGAAAACATCTGTGGGTGTTGTGGCACTGGAAGAAATGCCCAGCCTCACAGGAGACTTTATTGGAGAGACCCACAGGGTTCAAGAACATTCACAAGCCCACACACCCAGGAATCAGCACCAGAAGAGCCCAATCTGCTTGTGGGTAGCAAAGGAAGTGACTGAAAGCCAGTGGAGAGCTGAGCAAGTGGCACTGTTCCTTCTCAGAACCCAACCTACATAAAGCACCACAACACAGTGATGGAGGTTGCCCTGCCCTGTCAAATACTTAAGGCTCCAATCCCATACCACATATTGGGTGCACTGAGATAAAAAAAAATGGCCCAAATGTAAGAACAGATCACAGATCCAGAAAAAATACAACTAAGTGATGAAGAGATAGCCAACCTATCAGATGCAGAGTTCAAAACACTGGTGATCAGGATGCTCACATAATGGGCTGAGTATGGTTGCAAAACAAAAAGAGGAAGAAGTGAAGGCTCTAACAAGTGAAATAATGGAAAATGCACAGGGAAACAACCAACTGTGTAAGGAAGAAAACTGGGACTCAAATCAACAGTTTGGAGCAGAAAGAAGAAATAAACCTTCAACCAGACATAATGAGACAACAAGAATTTTTTTTTAAATGAGGAGAGGCTTAGGAACCTCCAGGAAAACTTTAAATGTTCCAACATCTGAATCATAAGAGTGCCAGAAGGAGAAGAGGGAGAGCAAGAAATGGAAAACTTATTTGAAAATATCATGAAGTAGAACTTCCCCAAGAGCAGAACTCTCTGGCAAAGGAAATAGACTTCCAGAAAGTCCATGAAGCTCAGAGAGTCCCAAAAATGTTAGGCCTGAGGAAGTACACACCAAGGCACATCATAATTACATTACCCAAAATTATAGGTAAGGAGAGAATCTTAAAAGCAGCAAGAGAAAAGGAGATAATTACCTACAAAGCACTTCCCATTAGACTATCAGCTGATTTCTCAAAAGAAACCTTGCAGGCAAGAAGAGGCTGCAAAGAAGTATTTGAAGTCATGAAAGGCAAGGACCTACACCCAAGATTACTCTATCCAGCAAAGCTATCATTTAGAATGGAAGGGTAGTAAAGTGCTTCCCAGGTAAGGTCAAGTTAAAGGAGTTCATCATCATCATGTCCTTATTATATGAAATGTTAAAGAGACTTATCTAAGAAAAAGAAGATGATCAAAAATATGAACAGTAAAATGACAACAAACTCACAACTATCAACAACTGAACAAACAAACACAAAAAAAATGAGCTAAGCAAACAACTAGAGCAGGAACACTCTCACAGAAGTGGAGATCACATGGAGGCTTATCAGCAGGGATGTGGGGGGGAACAATGAGGGAAAAGGTACAGGGAATAAGAAGCATAAATGGTAGGTACAAAATAGACAGGAGGAGGTTAAGAATAGTATAGGAAATGCAAAAGTCAAAGAACTTATATTGCAACCCATGCACATGAACTAGAGGGGGGAATGCAGGTGGAGGGGCAGTGTAGGGCAAAGGGTAATAGAGGGGGGGAATGAGACAACTGTAATAGCATAATCAATAAAATATATTTAATAGAAAAAATTAAAAATGGAACTTCCTTATGGTCCAGCAATTTCATCCCTGGTTTTGTACCCAAAGGAAATGAAACAGGCATCAGCACTCCCATGCTCCTGTCTCACAGAGGCATCAGCACTCCCATGCTCAATGCAGTATTATTTGCAACATCCAAGATATGGAAATAATCTCAGTGTCCACTGATGCAAAGAATGGTTAAAGAAGATATAGTATGTAAGTGTGTATATGTGGCATGTACCCTATTTTGTGTGTATAATGTGCATCCACATTTTTTGTGCATTATACAGGGGATTATTTTACTGATTATTATACCTATGGTGCATAATCATTACAGCTATGTATAACATGCATCCTCATTTTTCCCTCAAAAAAGAATGGGAAAATTTGGGAAAAAATATGTGCACTATACATGGCAAAATATGGTGTGTATAAGCATATATGTGTGTCTGTGTATATAAACTTATATATAATAGGATGTAATCAGCCATAAAAATTAAGGAAATTCTGCCCTTTTCAACAGAATGAGAGGACTTTGAGGGAAATCAACCAGACAGAGAAAAATAAGCATGTTATGATCTCATATCCATTTGGAATCTAAAAATCTGAACTCACATAAACAGAGAGTGGAGTGGTGGTTGACAGGTGCTGGGGGAGGGGCGAGATGGGGAGATGTTGTACAAAGGGTACAAGCTTCCAATCTCAAGGTGGGCGAGTTAGGACACCTAATGTATTGCATGGTGATCACAGTTAACAATACTGTGCTGTGCCCTTGAAAGTTGCTAAAAGAGTCCATCATAAATTTTTTCAACACAAAAAGAATTCTGTGAGGTGATGGAGGTGTTAGCTGACACTACAATGATAATCATGTTGCCATACATAAATGGACCAAATCAGCACACTGCATACCTTAAACACACACAGTGGTACATGTCTATTTCATCTCACCACTCCTGGGAAAGAAAGCATTATCCATCTCAACCACACAACCTGCCTCCTGCGGTTTTCATCTTTCTTAACTGGTTTAACATACTAAAACAAAATATAAACGCAGTTAAATCTAAAGCCATCATTACTCTGCCAACAGTGGCGTGGCATGTATTGTACACATTCTCTATAAGATGAAACGATTTAATAATTGAGTTAATTTTATATAACTACTGTAATTGTGTAGGCTGTCTACACAATTTATCTAGCTATATCCCAATTGAGAGACTCCATGTGAGTAAATTCTGGAAAACAGGAAAAATGTGCATTTTTCCCAAACATCTGCAAGCCATGTTTCTCCGCATGTGGAGACTGCACCATCATGAGACCGTGATCACCATGTCTATAATTAGAAACTGAACTGGTGGCAAAGGATCTCAGATCGACTTTGCTTCATCTAGTTTTTGGCAATCTAATTGAAACTCATTTGTATATAGTGTCCTCTGAGCCTGGTAAGCCATGAAAATTGGACCCTTGTCATCTCTTGGGCACAAAGTTTGGCAGGTTTTCACGGCATTCTCATTGAGCCATGGGTAAGAGAGTAAGTATCTTATTCTGCCTCTAAATAATGTGGACAGCTGGGAAAATGTGTCCATGTGTGTGTGCATGCATGTGTGCTCACCTGCACATGTGTGAAAGTCTCAGTAACTTTTTAATAACTCCCATTGAAACTTCATCACCAACAGCAGAATCAGACACTTGACTTGCACTTCCTTGTCCAATAATATTCCCTTTGCAATTCCTGTATTGGGCGTGAGGCTGACAGATTTGTATATAAGATAGGGCCACAGTGGAAGTTCTTGAAGAGGAGATTCTGTGGATCTGCCCTTTCTCTCCTGACAGGTAGGCAAAAATGCTAAGATATTCAGTGTTTCAAAAGGCTTTACCTTCAGAAACAAAATTTTCAAGAATTAATGTCGCCAGTGTTCTGTTCTGTACTGCACCTTACAGCATACCTCCTGTGGCTGGAGTTTCAGGACCCAAGGAATCAGGTAAAGACATCCAACATCTAGCTAAGGGTGAAGGTTATGCATAGTGAAATTGAGATGTCCTTATTTGGATGATGTATAAATAGTTTGACTTTGATATTTTCCAGGTAGTATATTAAGTGCTTCATAGCAAAGATGGTCTCAGTGATGGAAACAGCACAGATGAGTGTTATCCATTGGGAAGAAAGACATTGTGTTCAGAGGGATTCAGAAATGTGGTCCATTCAATGTGCAAGAAGGCATTATGCATTTGTGACACTTTGACTTTCTTATTGGTGAGGTTGCCTCAGACTAAAATCAGTGTCAGCAGGGTTTCCAGAGCCCTTGTCTGCCTAATTCTTATCTTCAGACAGACCTTATCAAACATTCTTATGACACAAAATTAGCCCCTGTCTACACATAGAAGACTGAGGGGGAAAGACAACAGTTTCTGCCTTCCTACTTCCACCTCTCCCTTCCCTTCAGGCAAACACAGATTCATAACATGTTCCATGTGAAAAACAAGAATAGCATTAATACTTACAAAAGGATGGTGGTGAAAATTAAGGAAAACAACTTGTCCTACTTCTTGTTTTAAACTTTCTCTTTATTGTTGATATTAATACAGATGCCCCCCATTTTCCCCACCTCTGCCCACCTCCACCCAGCCCCCATGTCCCTTCCCTCTGGGCATCACCACACTGTTGTCTGTGTCATCACTCGAAAAATAGTCATTTTTGTTACTGCTGGAAACCATGGTATTTCCTATCACACCTCCTATCCCACCCAAATCTACCTCTACTTCTATCACGACGCATTTCACATTTTGTCATACATTATATTCATCAATTTACACAAACCATCCACTTTGGATAAGCTGTGAGTGCCTTGAAAATGTGGTCCAGCCCTGGCTGGTGTAGCTCAGTGAATTGAGTGCAGGCTGCGAACCAAAGCATCACAGGTTCAATTCCCAGTCAGGGCACATGCCTGGGTTGCAGGCCACAGCCCCCAGCAACTACACATTGATGTTTCTCTCTCTCTCTCTCTCTCTCTCTCTCTCTCTCTCTCTCTCTCTCTCTCTCTCTCTCTCTTCCCTCTCTAAAAGTAAATAAAATAAAATCTTTTTAAAAAAAAGAAAATGTGGTCTAATTTATCCATGTACATTGGGATACTGCTAGAAATGTTCACTTGTTAAGTATAAGGTAGAACAAATAATAACTATGAAATTCCTAAGAAGGATCAATAATAGCTGATTTTTTTAAAAAGGACGTGGTTCTAATGATACCAGGGTCTACCCCTGCCATGTGATCCCCTCACTCTCCTGTTTTTGTCCCACAAAGGGAAAGAGGCAGAGAACATGACTGACACAGTAGGAGCCACTTCTCAGAAGCAGGTCACTGTCTTCATTCTGTCCCCTACACTCGAGCGAGGATCACGTCAGTTATACAAGATGGATGAGGTTCTAGAGGTCTGCTGCACAGCCCTGTGGCTGTAGTTAACAATACAGAACCATGCACTTGGGATCTGTTAAGAGGGTAGATTTCATGTTTAAGTGTTTTAACTTTAACACAAAAATTGATGATATACTTTGAGATATGGATTTATGCATTGTTTCAATCTGTATTCCAATAGAAAATTATACATGTGTTTAAGTAATTAAGCAAATAATCAAATCAGCATGAAGTAATTACAGTGACAAGTTACACAGAATAATGGGCTGTAATTTTAAGAAATTCAACAATAAAGAATCAAGAGCAAGGAAACTGATTCATGTCACAGCAATGTTGCAACAAGAACAGAATGACATCCCTTTCTTTAGCAAGATAAGACCCTGTTGAAGTGAATGGAATATTTTCTAATACAAATATTAAACTGATAGACTATAAACGTACAATGGATGGAACCGTGTCTTCCATATCATTGTATTTAATGCTTCAGACAGTTCCTGACATTCAATGAGTATATGTGGAATAAAAAATAATAAAATTTTAAAATAAAAATAAGTTGATTAAACTAAGCTATGTAAAGGTCACTACTTAACGTAAATGTTTATTCTCTCCAAAACAGTTTTATACAAAAAAAGAGTTATTGACTCTGCATGTGATAATTTTATTGGATCACCAAACTGACTGCAATCTCAGAAGTTTGCACAACTCCAAATAATTGCACACAGTGCAGCCACATGGGCAGCGTTCTGAACTGCATTCTCAGTGCTTAGGAAGGAAACAAGAAATAGAGAAGTAGCTCTCCATATGAAGTAGCTGGAAACACAAGAGAGACAGAGAAGATGACTCCATGGAGCCGGAAAAACGACACCAGAGTAAAAGAATTTATTTTCCTTGGCCTCACCCAGAATCAAGACCTGAGTTTGGTCTTCTTTCTTTTCCTGCTTTTGGTGTATGTGACAACTCTTCTGGGAAACCTCCTCATCGTGGTGACAGTGACCTGTGAGTCTGGTCTTCACATCCCCATGTACTTCCTGCTCTGTAATCTCTCTGTCGCCGACATCTGCTTTTCCTCCATCACAGCTCCCAAGGTTCTGGCGGACCTTCTGTCACAGAGAAAGACCATCTCCTTCAATGGCTGTTTCACCCAGATGTTTTTCTTCCACCTTGTTGGAGGGGTGGATGTATTTTCTTTGTCAGTGATGGCATTAGATCGGTATGTGGCCATCTCCAAGCCCCTGCACTATGTGACCATCATGAATAGGGAGCGCTGCACTGCCCTCATTGCAGCCTCCTGGGTGGGGGGCTTTGTCCACTCCATCGTCCAGATTTCCCTGCTGCTCCCACTCCCCTTCTGTGGACCCAATGTTCTCGACACTTTCTACTGTGATGTCCCCCAGGTCCTCAACCTCGCCTGTACAGACACTTTTGCCCTTGAGCTCCTCATGATTTCCAACAATGGCTTGCTTGCTAACCTGTTGTTCTTCTTCCTACTGGGGTCCTACATAGTCATCCTAATGATGCTGAGGTCTCAAGCAGGGAAGGACAGGAGCAAAGCCATCTCCACCTGCACAGCCCACGTCACTGTGGTGACCCTGCACTTTGTGCCCTGCATCTACGTCTATGCCAAGCCCTTCACTGCCCTCCCCCAGGATAAGGCCATCTCTGTCACCTTCACTGTCATCCCCCCCCTCTGCTGAACCCCCCTGATCTACACTCTGAGGAACCAGGAGATGAAGTCAGCCATGAGGAGACTGAAGAGAAGACTCGTGCTTTCTGAAAAGCTTTAGAGGATTTTTTTTTCTCCTTTTTGTCCTTCTTCTTACCCCCCTTTGAAAATGTTTCTCCATCAAATAAACTGTATTTACTAAAAAAAATTCTAGTTAATGTTTATATTTCTGCTAAGATACACATGTCTTTCAAAAATTATGAACAGCATGAAATAATAATGTAAAAATATGGGTTTCATGTTACAAAAGAAAGTAATCAAACTGTTAGCCAGAGAGGTGTGTATTATTGCAATACAAATTTGAAAAAAATATGAAAACAAAATGAAAATACACTCAAACAATTTTATCACATTGTAATTGTTGTGGAGTTTTTTTCCCCAGCTCTACTGAGGTATAATTGATAAATAGAAGTGGCATATATTTAAGAGGTGCAACTTAATATGTGCATACACTATTTATAGGCCTTAAAGAGCAGGATAATAGTGCATGTTTTCACAGAATTTCAGCAGCTCGGTAATAAATATACTGATGAGGGGTAAAGATAAACACAGAGAGAAAAACTAAGAGACTACTGAAATAGTCCCAGGAAAGAAATAATACAGACATGGCCTAGGAGAGGAATCGAGGGGAGGTGATGAGATTTTTTAAAAACTGTGAAGGTCGAGCCAGTGGGATTTGCTGATGGGTCCAGGGTGGATTTTCTGGTTACATGTGCGCCTATGAGAACTCCTTTGAATTTGAGTTCTTTCTATTTCCCTAACAACTGCTTTCTATGGGCAAAGGAAGTAGAACAGGTGAGAGGTACAGGCATACCCTCTACTGAGACTATTATGACCCAATTTGACTTGGCAATCCAAACCTACTTAATTTCTCTGTCTTTAGCCATTAACCTGGATTTTTCTTAATGTATACAAGATTGACTAATACCAGACACTAAGCTAAAGCTCTTTTCATGCATATTCTCCTTTAATTGTATGAATTCTATGAGGTAGACACAATACTTATTCTCCTTTTACAGGTGAGGAAAATGGTGCTTCTAAGTAACTTACATATGTTCATGTGTCTGCAAAATGGCAGCAATGAGATTAATAACCACAGGTCTCCTGACTTAAGAGCACAGTGAATTCTTAACCACTCTTTTCTGTAGTCTGCACATTCACTTTCCAATGCATGAAAGCCATTATGAAGCTCACATTCCCTACCAAAGTAAGGAAGTGTTTTTTATTTCTTTGGCTCCTGTGGTGATAAATCATTAAATTAAAAAAAAATAATAACAATAATATTACTTCTTTAGCATTTGTTATATACACAAAACACTATTCTAAGTGTTTCACATTTGCTGACTCATTTAATTCTTCACAATAAGCTCATATTATTCCTATTTTACAGATGAAGAACGAAGGCACACAAACCCCAAACAGCTTGCCCAAGAACGTATAGGCAGATACTTATTTACGGCATACCTAAGAGAAGCCACAGCTGAATAAATGTATTCCAGATTTCCACTGATGGTTTAAAGGCACATAACTTCTGAGAACAATCACTCTCTTAAGTTCCTTGACTAACTTCTCTTCTAGCACTTATCACAAAACTGCTGAAAACAGAACCCATCATCCCAAGTGAAGGTGTGCTCCTCTTCTCTAGCTCCCTAAGAAACTGTTGAGTGCTGTTTAGAAAGCCATTACTTTGGACTTAAATGATGATTCCATGGTTTTGTTCAGAGCATTACAGAGACCACTTTTTGTAGAGCTGATTGAATTAGCCATGAGGTTGTCCTATTTGTGTGGTCATGAAGACCTTAGTCAGAAATTTTCCATCTCTGTCCTGCTAATACATCTCAACAGTCAGTACTATACCCCATGAGTCACCAGACCCCTCATTGCCATGATTCTCAGCACAGGGAAGCTGCCTGCTCCTGTGCTCTAAGAGAAGCAAACTAGAACCTCATGAGAGGGGAAGGCAGCTGTTTTAGAAAAAGTGTCTCCTCCTCAGGTTACCATGCTATGCATCCTTATCCTACCTTAAGAATCACCACCCTGAATGCAGGACTAACATTTTTTTTATGTTTTCCTCCTACAGACACAAACTCGATTTTAAGGTTTAGGTTATTCAGTCTTTGCCATGGCAAAGTTGTGTGCTAAATGGAATATTTATAATTTCAATCTATGCAGTTTGTTCCAGAAACCAAAATTGGCCAAATTGTTTTCCAATAACCAATTGGTAAACTGATCAGGGGAATATTGGAAACAGTCTGGGCAGAAAAAATAGTGGGTAGATCGACTAGTCCAAAACAAAATGAAAGTCTGCACAACTGATCTAGCTCACAGCTTTATTGTAATCATTAGCTCAGGGTCAGAAAAATGAATGCCTGTGAGAAAGCATGCCATACCTTTCCACAGCTTTCCTTATGACATCTTTAATCTTATTCCTAGCTCTGTAGATGATGGGGTTGGCCATAGGGATCACCAGAGCATAGAATACAGACACCACCTTGTCCCGGTTTAGGGAGTAGCTGGAACTGGGATCGCATGTACATGAAGAGATCAGAACCATAGAAGAGGGTCACAGCAGTCAGGTGAGAGGCACAGGTGCAAAGGGCCTTGGTCCTCCCTTTGAGAGCTTTGGTCTTCAGGACAGCAGCAACAATCTTACCACAAGAGATGAGGATCACAAGGACAGACACCACTCCAGCAACAACACCCACAATGAAGTTCAGCACCTGGCTGCTGAAGGTATCAGAACTTGACAGAACCAAGACTGGAGGAAAGTCACAGAAGTGGTTGAACAAGTTGAGCCCACAGAAATCATGGTGATAGACAGAGTATGTTTCAATGAGAGAACAAAGGAACCCACCCACATAGGCCCCTGACACCATCTTCAAACAGAATGTATAGGATATGAGGGCTGTGTAGAGCAAGGGGCTGAAGACTGGAGCATATCAATCATACACCATGGCTGCCAAAAGAAAGCATTCGGTGAGCCCCATTACACAGAAAATAAAGTACTGTGTGGCACAGCCAACAAAGGAAATGGTTTGCTGCTCTGTGATGATGTCAGACAGCATCTTGGCAGTTGTGGAAGACACATAGCAGTTATCTAGGAAAGACAGGTGACTGAGGAAGACGTACATGGGCGTGTGGAGGTGGGAATCTATCCTGATGAGGGTGATGAGGCTCAGGTTCCAGGTTAGGGTCAGTAGGTAAATCCCAAGAAATAACACAAAAAGGAAAATCTTCATTTGAGGGTGATCCAAAAATCCTAGGAGGATAAATTTTGTCACAATTTTGTGGTTCCTTCCTACAGCCATATACCTGCTTCCTGCATAAAGGAAAGAAGCAATCCTGTGATCAGTTAGATTTTGTTTTTCACTATGTGAGAGGATGTTTCCTGGAAGATGATATGAACAGGTAACCCCAAATTAACTGTTGTCCCAGCCACCTGCTAGGCAAAGTCTTCTTAGAGGAAGTTGGTCTATGATAATCTCGTGGGACTGTTTGAAACCTGTACATTCTATATCCTGCTGAGCAGAGGAGAATCAGTCTAACAGAGTAGAGAGTGATGAGGAGGCAGGAATCCGAGTTTTATTCATATTCCATTGCTAACTTTCTGGGGATGGTGGAAAAGTCATTTCAACTCATAGGACCCTCATTTTCTCAACTGAAAAATGAAGGGGTTGAATCAGAGGAGTCTCAAGTTTCCTTTGGACTTGGGTTCTTATGGTGTTTTAGACTTGCTGACTTGAAGATAAACCCAGATTAACAACAAAGTTAGGAACTTCTTATATTTATATATCTTTATCACGAGAATCTAAAACAAGAGCTAAATACAAAAAGCTATATTATTTGACATATTCCATCTTGAGAAAGGAATTTCAATGTATAATAAAAACAATCCACTACTTTAGGTATAAAACTAAGAGAAATATATATGTTTAGAACTAGATGTTTTTTTTTCTAATTATATGAGAAAAAGAAAAGATTGAAAAGATCAAAATTTAGGCTAAGCCCATCAACACCACTATGGGATAGAAGGACTACACGGGAGGAGAAGAGAAGGAACACCAAAGTTGACTAACATTGGGTCAGCCATGGTGGTTTAGAATGAGCAGAAATCAGTATTTCCTGAGCAAGAAAGAATAAAGAGGGTTCATTAAATACTTAAGAATGATATTTAAAATAGGCAGGAGATCTTGCAGTAGTGAACACACAATACAATATACAGATGATGTATTATAGAATTGTATACCTGAACCCTATATAGTCACCCCACTGTCACCCCAGTAACGTCAATAAAATTTTTAAAATTAAAAGTAAATAGATAAAACAGGTAAGAGACAACTTCGAGTTCATCAGACCACAACAGATTATTATTTTTTAACACATGAGATAAGCCTCAAGTGTCAAGTTTTGTTTCCAGTTTTGCTCCCAGGAAGAGAAATTAGAAAAAGGAAAAGTTTCTTGGGAGATTTCTTGCTCTCAACCCCTTACCCAAAGAATTAGGAAGTGACATACATTCTAGACATCAGGGAGGTCCCTGACCTCCAAAAGTTTCCCTGATTTGCATGCTCATGCCTGGGATTCTACCATCTGAAACTCATCCGTTAGTTTAAAGCTGCCCTCCTTTTACAAGGCCAAACATTCCTTTTTAAAAGACATTACTTTATCTTGAAGTTTCATATTCATTCGAACAGTAAGGATCTAGAAAGTGAGAGGCTTAAGGAAGAGAACACCCAGGACAAGTCTCAGACCACAAGAGGGCGCTCTCACAGACAGACTTCAGGAACCTCACAGTCTGAACTGGGGTCTGTTTACATAACGTTGACATAAATTTGTACCATCTCACTTTCATAGCAAAGACACCTGTCAAACCAAAACTGGTAACCCAAATGGTCAAGCCCACAAATATTAAGACAGTTGAAACTGGCAAGAGTTAATTCCATGATGTAATATGTGTACAACATTCTGGGTCTTGCACACCAACACAATCTTATCTGTTTTATTGGTTTTAGTATCATTGTCTAATTGAAGGATCATTCCCAAGACACTCCCCACCATTCCCCCCACAATATACATAAAGAAATTAACACTGACCGAGTGCCTGCTATTCACAGAGCATCTTGCCAGACACTTCATGGTTGCTGTTTGACACAATCAGCACAAAGATATTTTTCACATGATCAAGGTTCAAATCCCAGCCCCAAAAGTTGCCAACTCTGAGAATCTGGGGATGTCACTTATGCTCTCACATCCTCAGTCTCTAAATCTACCAAGGAGATATTACTCTTTGAAAGTTGATTCACATTTAATTTTCATATCTATTCTGCAAAATAGCTGTGGGAATTAAATTATATGTATATTGTAATTTCTGTAATTTACAGCTCAAGGGAAAAAATCTCCTCTTCTAAGTTCAGAAACTCTCTAAACATTTCACAGTAACAATTCAGGGATTTCTTTTTTTTTTAATCATGGTTAAAGTACAGTTTTCTCCCTTTTAGTCCCAATCCAGCCCACCCACCCAACTCTCCCCACTTCGTTCCCATTATCACCCTCCCCCTAGTTTTTGTCCATGTGTCCTTTAAATTTGTTCCTGTAAACCCTTCCCATTCTCCCCTGAAATTCCATCTTCTTTCCCCTCTGGTCACTGCCAGCCTGTCCTCTATTTCAGTGTCTTTGGTTATATTTTGCTTGTTTCTTTGTTTTGTTGTTTAGGTTCCTGTTAAAGGTGAGGTCATATGGTATTTGTCTTTCACTGCCTGGCTTGTTTCACTTAGCACAATGCTTTCCAGCTCCATCCAAGCTGTTGCAAAGGGTAGGAGCTCCTTCTTTCTTTCTGCTGCATAGAATTCCATTGTGTAAATGTACCATAGTTTTTTTGATCCATTCATTTACTGATGGGCATCTAGGTTGCTTCCAGCACCTAGCTATTGTAAATTGTGCTGCTCTGAACATTGGGATGCATAGGTTCTTTTGGATTGGTGTTTCAGTGTTCTTAGGATACAGTTTCAGCAGTGGATTGCTGGGTCAAAAGGCAGATCCATTTTTAGTTTTCTGAGGAAGTTCCATACTGCTTTCCACAGTGGTTGTACCAGTCTGCAGTCCCACCAACAGTGCACTAGGGACCCCTTTTCTCCACAACCTCTCCAACACTTGTTGTTTGTTGCTGTGTTTATGATGGCCATTCTGACTGGTGTGAAGTGGTATCTCATTGTGGTTTTAATTTGCATCTCTCTGATAGCTAGCGATATTGAACATCGTTTCATGTGTCTTTGGATTTTCGGCATGTCCTCCTTGGAGAAGTGTCTGTTCAAGTCCTTTGCCATTTTTTAATTGGGTTCCTTGTCTTCTTAGAGTATAGTTGTGTAAGTTCTTTATATACTTTGGAGATTAAACCCTTGTCTGAGGTGTCATTGGCAAATATGTTTTCCCATACAGTTGGTTCTCTTATTATTTTGTTACTGTTTTCTTTAGCTGTGCAGAAGGTGTTTATTTTGATGAGGTCCCATTTGTTTATTCTTTCCTTTATGTCCCTTTCTCTAGGGGACATGTGGGGAAAAAAAAGTTTCTGTGTGAAATATCTGAGATTTTCCTACCTACATTATCCTCTAGGGCTTTAATGCCATCTAACTTCTGATTACTGCTTTCTATTCCACTGTGGCCTGAGAGCGTACAGTGTGTAATTTGTGAAGGTGTGCTTTCATGACCTAGAATGTGGTCTATCTTGGTGAACATTTCATGTGAACTGGAGAAGAACGTGCATTCTGCTGTCGTTGGATAAAATATAAACATCAATAGATCCAGTTGACTAATGTTGCTATTCAGTTCAACTGCACTGTTACTGATTTTCTGCATAGTGGATTGGTCAGTCACTGATTGAGTGGTGTCACAGTCTC
This sequence comes from Phyllostomus hastatus, assembly GCF_019186645.2. Taxonomy (NCBI): domain Eukaryota; kingdom Metazoa; phylum Chordata; class Mammalia; order Chiroptera; family Phyllostomidae; genus Phyllostomus; species Phyllostomus hastatus. Next base: position 7,742,703 of record NW_025334005.1, on the reverse strand, counting down.
CAACATAATAGTGGATTTGCCTATTTCTCCTTCTATTTTTATCAGTTTTTGCCTTGCATATTTTGACACTCTGTTGTTAAGTGCACACACATTAAGGACTGTTATGTTTTCTCAGAGAACTGACCTACCTATTGTTATCATTACAGAGACCCTACCTTCATCTCTGATAATCTTCTTTGGTCTGAAGTCTGTTTTATCTCAAATTAGTATATCCAGTCCAGCTTTGTTTCTGTTTATCTTTCTTCATTGCATTACTTTTAATTGCTGTGTGTGTTTATATGTAAAGTGGGTTTCTTGTTCCATAAAAACCATATGTTTTCTAACATATAGTTGGGTCTTAAAAATTCACTTGAAGTCTCTGTCTTTTAACTGGTGTGTTTAGACTACATGCATGATCAGGTAGCTTAAAAAGTCAATTAAGGGACTCTGTTTCATCATTCTTCTATTTTGTCCTTAAAAATTCAGTTTAGAGACTAGCCCTGAGAAGAACACTCAAAGTTGAAGGGTAAGCTTTCTTAGCACCATAAATTCAATTTTCTACTAGATAATTTGACTCCAGAGGAAAAGGAGAAAGGATACGCTGCAGTGAATGTTACTCTAGAAACAAATCGGAATGATATATCATCAGGGATTTTTGATTGAAATCCCTGAATTGTAGAGTAAAAATAGCCTCTTCAACAAATGGTGTTGGGGGAACTGGGCAGCTACATGCAAAAAAAATGAAACTTGAGCACCAACTTACACCTTATTCAAAAATAAATTCAAGGTTGATGAAAGACTTAAATATAAAATGTGACACCATTAAAGTCCTAGAAGAGAATGTAGGTAGGAAAACCTCAGATATTTCACACAGAAACTTTTTTTCCCCACATGTCCCCTAGAGAAAGGGACATAAAGGAAAGAATAAACAAATGGGACCTCATCAAAATAAACACCTTCTGCACAGCTAAAGAAAACAGTAACAAAATAATAAGAGAACCAACTGTATGGGAAAACATATTTGCCAATGACACCTCAGACAAGGGTTTAATCTCCAAAAGTATATAAAGAACTTACACAACTATACTCTAAGAAGACAAGGAACCCAATTAAAAAAGTGGCAAAGGACTTGAACAGACACTTCTCCAAGGAGGACATGCCGAAAATCCAAAGACACATGAAACGATGTTCAATATCGCTAGCTATCAGAGAGATGCAAATTAAAACCACAATGAGATACCACTTCACACCAGTCAGAATGGCCATCATAAACACAGCAACAAACAACAAGTGTTGGAGAGGTTGTGGAGAAAAGGGGGTCCCTAGTGCACTGTTGGTGGGACTGCAGACTGGTACAACCACTGTGGAAAGCAGTATGGAACTTCCTCAGAAAACTAAAAATGGATCTGCCTTTTGACCCAGCAATCCACTGCTGAAACTGTATCCTAAGAACACTGAAACACCAATCCAAAAGAACCTATGCATCCCAATGTTCAGAGCAGCACAATTTACAATAGCTAGGTGCTGGAAGCAACCTAGATGCCCATCAGTAAATGAATGGATCAAAAAACTATGGTACATTTACACAATGGAATTCTATGCAGCAGAAAGAAAGAAGGAGCTCCTACCCTTTGCAACAGCTTGGATGGAGCTGGAAAGCATTGTGCTAAGTGAAACAAGCCAGGCAGTGAAAGACAAATACCATATGACCTCACCTTTAACAGGAACCTAAACAACAAAACAAAGAAACAAGCAAAATATAACCAAAGACACTGAAATAGAGGACAGGCTGGCAGTGACCAGAGGGGAAAGAAGATGGAATTTCAGGGGAGAATGGGAAGGGTTTACAGGAACAAATTTAAAGGACACATGGACAAAAACTAGGGGGAGGGTGATAATGGGAACGAAGTGGGGAGAGTTGGGTGGGTGGGCTGGATTGGGACTAAAAGGGAGAAAACTGTACTTGAACAATGATTAAAATTTAAAAACAGAAGTTAGATGGGAAAATCCCAATATTTACACGTGTCACTTAGCAACTCCTTAATAACTCCCATGACACCTGCAACTGCCATGTTCCTATTTGAAAATTATTTTTCCTACAAATAGCTGACAAATTCCCCATGCTGATTGTTATATTATTAGACTTCCACTCAGTGTCTCAGAGAGCAGTGTGGACAGTGCCTGTGTCTGCATTAGGAAGAACAGAGCCATGAAGTTGGGGTGCCCTGTAGGCTTGCCTTTCTAACCCAAAGGTAGGTGGGGGCATCCTGAAGACACAATTGCAGGCTACTTTAGCTTGGCACACGTATACTTAGGTACTTTCCATAGTGTTCAGTCTTCAATCCCTGAAAGGTAAAATATCCATCTGCAAGGCTTGCTATACGTGTCATTTAGAACTGAAAGCCTTAAGTTGATTAAAAATTTCTACCTTTCAGGTAAAATGTCAGGCTTGTGAAGACACATTCACGTTAGAAGGTGATTTTTATTATATTAAAACTCATTCCATAAACTTTAACTGAGCACCTACAATGTTTAATAAAACAATTGGTACCACCTCTTTCTTTAAAAATAATATCAAAAGCTAGCTGGAGCAGGCAGAGAAACACACTTGTATAAATGACATTAGTATTACGGTGGTACTAACACTTCTCATTTTGACAGTGCTTTGAAGTTTACCATGTGCTCACATATGAGTTGTTGTTGAATTGTCAACAAAAGAGGATAAGGGGGCAAAAGGGGGAGTTCAGGGTGAGGATGGAAATGGAATAAAGAAGAAGTACTTTGTTGGGTAAATACTGCATAGCAGGCATCCATCATTCATTCATTCATACATTCATTCATCATTCACCTTTTTTAAAAGAGTTATTGAGTAACTGACATATGCTGGATAGGAGCTGGGTATACAATCTTGACCAAACAAAACCCCTGCCTTTAAGGGATTTACATTTGGAGAAGGGAGCAGTAACAACTAGACACGTAATGACAGTAAAAAAAACGCTAGGTCATAACAAGCAACTCCCCAAGGCAAAGCAAAACTAATACTCCCCACTCCATGGAAGAAGATTCTGGAGTGCACAGAGGTTAAGCTGCTCAGGGTCACATGGCCAAACTCTAAAACACTTGAACTTGAATTCAAAGGCTGTATTCTTTTGAATAACCTGCTTCTAGATTCCAAAATACAACCCTGAAGTCTCAAGATACAAGGGCCACCATCTGGTCCTGACCTGACCTTGTGCCTGAGAGTCTAAAACCTTTAAGGTGAGTGGCCAGAGGAGAAAGGAGAATCATATGAGTTCAAAAGAGAAGCCAAGAGTAATTAGATTCCATCTCTGGAGATATGAATTGCCTGGTCCCCGTTTCTCCACTGGATGCCTTCATTATCAGTTAAAATTAGAAAATTCACATCATTTCACCCAGTAAACCTATGTCTGGACTTCAAGGTGCAAACACAAATGCATTTACAAAATGTGGAGTGCAGCATTATTTGAAAACAATGATTAGGTACCAAGTGGGCAAACTGGAGAGGATCATGGATAGATTTTGTGGCCTCTCACCTTTCACACATCCTGCACATTCTAGAAGTCTGACCCCTGATGCCACCCCTTCACCCCTACTTTCCACAGTCCTTTCCAACCTCTGCTTCCTAAGACTGCTGTGCTGTCCAGGCTGGAGCCCCATTCTGACTGAGTCTTCATCAACAATGCCTATTCTCCATGGGCTCGATTGCCATACACCTATGAAAACCAGGCTCTGCCTTAGTAACCAATGTATTCCCCATCAATTTCCACACAGGAGTAGGGAGATCTGACAGCAGCAACAACTAAACATGTGCAATAAAACAATAAAATGCAAGTAAGAAACTGTCTAGGGGCCACAGTTGAAAAAATACAGAGTAGGAAGTTAAGCCTCACATAGGTTTGTAAGTGGATGAAAGACAAAAGAAAAAAAAATGTCCCAGTCATGGTCTAAGAGGAAGACACTTGGGTCTAGAACAAATGTTTCCCTTGGGATCTCAAATGAGGGGAACTGAATGGATCCTGTCCTCAAAACTGTAACAAATAAGTTGATTAATTCCGATTTATTATGCTTTTATTTCATTAAAAAAGGTGCTCTATTTTTTTCATCTTGTCTACTCTCTTCTTTCCTATCCTGCTGTCTTCACATCTAATTCCATTGTTTCAAATACCAGGACTATATCCTTATTTTCTATCATTGAACTGAATTTCAGCCACCTTAAAAATCTGAATTTTCAAAAATTATGTGGGATATGAAAGTCCTTAGACATATAGATGTCTGTGTAGAAAAGAATTTTGTCCTCTGATGGCCAGGTACTTCATTTGGAAAGAACCTAGTTTGCTATAATACAGAAATAATAGAAAATCACTAGAATTTGTGTCCACAATCCTGGTTAAAATTCTCTATTTTTCTGTGAGTTCAACTATGTTAGATTCCCCTTACAAATGAGATCATGCAGCGTTAGTCTTTCTGCATCTAGCTTATTTCATTAGACATAATGCCCTTCACTCGTAAAAGCAGACTGTGGAATGGTGATGACCAGGGCCTGGGAGGAGAGCAATATGAGGAGGTGAAGGTCAAAGGGCACCAAGTGTCAGTTAAGCAGGATGAGTGAATGTGGCTCTAGCTGACCATATTGTATACTTGAAATTTGTTTAAAGACTAGGTCTTAAATGTCCTCATAACAAAAAAAAATCACAAAAAATGCTTGAAAATTTTTAATTCTCCATCTTTCACCAACGTATATAGACTGATCCTGGAAAAAATAAGCATCCTTCTCTGTTCAGTGCAGTCATGAGGAGGGTTGGGTTAAGTCACCTCTGAGGTCCTGACACTATAATGATCAGTTGGTCCGTGATACTTCCCTGTGCTCTGAACAGTGATTGAAGCTCTGCATGCTACCTACAGCCCTGTGGGCCTGAGTGAGGTCCTCGTGTCTCAGAGGACAGGGAGGAGTACTTAGGAGGGCCTGATTGACCTCTTCCTTTAAAGGAAAAGGTGGGGATTAAATAAACAGACCACTTAATTCACTATTTAAACATTGTCTACCCATGGTAATTCTGAATGTAAAGGGAATGATGGTGGGAGGGGAGGTACAGTCCTGAGAGAAATAAAGGAGGAAAAAATCGGGCAACTGTAATAGCATAATCAATACAATATTTAAAAAAAAATAAACAGTAGAAGGATTCTTGCGAAAGACAAGCCAAGAACTTAGGAGTTAAATATCAAGGGTGGAGGGGGAGGAACTTAATCAGAATCTAAGGTAGGGCCTTCCTGCCAAACTGACTTAGCAGAATTCCTGCTAAAACTACACTCAACAAGGAAGGACATGAAAGGCCATGTTCAAGTTCTAGTAGAGAAGAGAGCTCAGAGCAGCCTAACAAAAATTTAGTTAAGAAAGGAGTCTTTGTCAAGTCAGAAAAATTATTTTGGTTCAAATCTTTGATTTGATACTTATTAACTTTGAAACTATGCAAATGTAGGCAAGTCATTAACTGCTCTGAGCTCCAGTTCCCCCCATATATAATGGAGATAATCATAACCATTCTACAACTCCACAGAGACATTATGAGTATCAACATCAAAATGAGATGTTAGGGGAAAAACCTTTGTTAATGTAGAAAGCTTTGCATATTCCATGTGTGAGGAAGTTCCTCTTACAGGACCTAAGATAAGCCAGAGTCAAATGACCATGGTCCTCTCATCTCCCTGTGGTCAGAGTAAGGATGTAGGAGTGTGACAGTTCTCCCTGCCAACCCACAGTCTGTACAGCAGGAAAGAATAACCTCACAATAAAGAATTTCCAGACCAGTTCTCTGAGGAGTCACAATCATTTGGAGGCTTGAAAGAGCTTTAAAACAATGTATAACCAACGATGTTGCCGTCTCATGATACCATACTCCAAATCCTAACGTGTCTTCTCCCATTGTAGACCTGGAAGACAGTGATTCCCATCATGAGCCACAGTAACCACACCGACATGAGGGAATTTGTCTTCCTGGAACTCACACGCTTCCGGGAGCTGGAGTTTTTCTTATTTGTGTTCTTCCTTGCTGTATATGCAACAACCCTGCTGGGCAATGCCCTCATTGTTGTGACCGTCACCTGTGACTCCCACCTCCACACTCCTATGTACTTTCTCCTGAGGAACAAATCAGTCCTGGACATTGTTTTCTCATCAGTCACGGTTCCCAAGTTCCTGGTAGATCTTTTGTCAGACAGGAACACCATCTCTTACAATGGCTGCATGGCACAGATCTTTTTCTTCCACTTTGCTGGTGGGGCAGACATTTTCTTCCTGTCTGTGATGGCCTATGACAGATACCTTGCAATCGCTAAACCCCTGCATTATGTGACAATTATGAGGAGAGAGGTGTGGGTGACTTTGGTGGCAGCCTCCTGGGTGGGTGGTGGTTTGCACTCAATCGTCCAGATAATTCTGATGCTTCCACTCCCCTTCTGTGGCCCCAACATCCTGGATGCCTTCTACTGTGATGTGCCCCAGGTGATTAAACTGGCTTGCACCGACACCTCCACTCTAGAGCTTCTCATGATCTCTAACAATGGGCTGGTGACCTTGCTGTGGTTCCTCCTGCTCCTAGGGTCCTATACCGTCATTCTGGTGACACTCAGATCTCACTCTGGGGAGGGCCGGAAAAAAGCCTGCTCCACCTGCACCTCCCACATCCTGGTGGTGACTCTTCACTTTGTGCCGTCTGTTTACATCTACTGCCGGCCCTTCACTACGCTGCCCATGGACACGGCTGTGTCCATCAATAACACAGTGATCACACCCATGCTGAACCCCATGATCTACACCCTGAGAAACCAGGAAGTGAAGTCAGCCATGAAGAGACTGAAGAGGAGACTTGGACATTCTGAGGGTAGTAAACTGGGGTGAACACTCAGACTCACACTGGAAATACACCTGATTTGGTTTTCTCAAACTGTTAGCCTGAGAGTAAGAGACACTGAGCTCACTCTCCAGTCACTTCTAAACATACTCATAGCCCTTTGGTTCTGTTAGAAGAAATATGAGAACAAAAGGAAGAGATGATAATGAGCAACATAACTATAGGCTCATGCATTGGGAGAAATATGAGGTATAAGACTGAAATCAATTTCCTAAATGCTATTTTGGTAAAATCTCTGATTCTCAAACCCACATATTTTGCTTCGCTTTTACTGCCTGTAACATTAAAATAATTTGTCTCCTACAAAGGCTGTCATGAGAATGAAACAGGATGAATGTTGAGAGGATGAGAGTTGGGATGGTGAGCACTGCCCTGCCATGAATCAGGCATGCAATCAATATTCCCTATTGCTTATCCTTCTATCTCTACATGTGCTCATATATGGAATATGGGGGCACTTATTTCATGCATGCTTTCTCTCCCAACAATTATGTCCAGTTGATTATTAAAATCACTTCTTCATGTTGTATTTCAAATACAGAATTTCCAGTATATTTTACCATTTAGTCTGAAGAGAAGGAATATTTTAATTTATCTTAAGCCAGATATATACATGGACAAATCTACACATGGACCAAGCAGTTCTTATCCTCAGGTCCATTCTACTTGTTTTCCCACTGAAATTAACCTCAAAAGAACTTGTGCAGTTTGTATCTGCACAAAATTCACAATGATAATTTATTTTATGTTAACCTGAACTTTCTTTTTCCTCTCTATCTCTTCTTTCCATCTTACCTCCAAGACTTTTATAACTGAAGCAAAACTATAGTCTTTGCCTATGTATGCATAGACAGTTCAAGGCAAATCATAGCAGTACCAAAAAAGCTGCCTAAGAAACACCTTTCCCTGTACTCAAGAACCATTTTGCATAACAGCAGAGCAAAGAAACACATCCCATGATCAGGGTCATTAGGAATAGCCACAGGGTCTGCATTGTGATCCACCTCTCACCCATGGGAGGGATTCCAAGTGAGTAGACATATACACAGTGAATCTTTCTTCTTTCTCTCTGTTCACCTTAAATTTACCTTTCAGCCTCAGTAGTCATTCAAAGCTTAACCAAGGGAAATAAGGAAGTTCAGGAAATTGCAGCACACAGAACAGTTTTGGCAAGAGGTTATGATGCATTAATATTTGGCCAAAGAGGTCCCAGTAGGTGACACATCTGTGACCTTCTCTGAGTCCTGCAAGGCAGACATATTAGGCCAAGACTCCTAATCATATGCCAGTGCTTTTCAAATTTTTTGATGTTACTGACCCTCAACAATCTTCATTAGATATTTTTTCTAACTTTTCTAAAAAATCATAGATATGTAGCACCCCCACAAGAAAATATAACACCAAAGTATACTATATATCATTTCATGTACTGAGGCTCCATGAAGGGACACATATCATTGTAATATCTCAGACTTTTTGACCCCAAAGAACCAATATTTGCACTCTTGGGAAGTTGTCCACAATAAGAATGGATGATCATATAATATTAGAAATTTCTTTTGATATATTTCCTCAAACCTCAGAAAATCACAGAATAGATTTGTGGTTTCAGGTGCCTTGCTAGAATTTTTAAAGCATAGGAATGTGGTCAGCTTTGTGCCTATGTGTGTGTGTGCATATGTGTGGAGTTATATTCAGTAATGACTCATGTTTTACACTACTTATTAAGTTTTAAACTACTTAACTCCCACTGGAATTCCAACACTACCATAAGAATGTACATTCTATTTCTACACACACATTCAATAAAATTCCCTTCACTGATTCTCATATTAGACTTGGGCCTGAGAGACTGGGGCACATGGCAGGGACCCTGGAATAAGCAGAAAGCCACAAAGACATGACTCCTGCATCTGCCTTTCCCAAGGTGACTACATCAAACTATAAAGCTTTTGCACTGCAAAAAAAACATTAACAAATAAAAAGACAACATACAGAATGGGAAAAAAAATATTTGCAAATTATATATCCCATAAGGAATTCATATTCAAAATATATAAAGAACCCCTATAGCTCAACAGCAAAAAAACAAAAGTGAGTAGAGGAACGAATAGATTTTTTTTAATTTTTTCCTGACTTATAAACAACAGAAATTTATTTCACACAGTCTGGAGGCTGAAAGTCCAAGATGAGGGTGCCAGCATGGTCAGGTTCTGAAGAGAGCCCTTTTCTGGGTTACAGACTGCCATCTTCTCATTGTATCTTCACATGCTGGAAAGGGGATGAGAGAGGGTCCCTCCTATAAGGGCACTAACCTCATTCACCAGGGCTCCACCCTCATGACCTAATCACCTGCAGAAGTCCTAGATCCTGATACTACTATATTGGGGATTAGAATTTCAACCTACTAATTTTTTATTATGTATTGACTTCAGTGTGCAGCTTAGTGCTTAGATAGTCATATCCTTTACATACTTGATACTTCCAGTACTCCAACTGGCACCATGCATAGTTATCACAACATTATTGACTATGTTTGTTATGCTTTACTAACCTTCCCTTGACATTTTTGTAACTACCAATTTGTGCTTCTTAGTCTCATCATCTCTTTCACCCAGTGCCCAATCCCCCCTCCCCTCTGGCAATCACCAGTTCTCTCTGTGTGTATCTAGGAGTGTACTTCCATTTTGTTTGTTCACTTGTTTTGTTCTTTAGATTTCACATATAGGTGAAATCATATGGTTTTTGTCTTTCTCTGACTGACTTATTTCACTGAGCATAATACTCTCTAGGTCCATCCATGCTGTTGCAAATGATAAGATTTCATCAATGTTTATGGCCAAGTAATATTCCATTGGATATATGTGCTGTAGCTATTATATCCATTCCTCTATTGATGGGCACTTGGGTTGCTTCTATAGCTTGGCCATTGTAAATAATGCTGCAATAAACAAAGGGATGCATGTATTGCTTCAAATTAATGTTTGGGTTTCTTTGGATAAATCCTCAGAAATTGAATCACTGGGTCATAAGGCAGGTCCATTTTTAATCTTGAGAGAACATCATACTGTTTCCCATAGTGGCTAAACCAGTCTGCATTCAGCAGTGCACTAGAGTTCCTTTTTCTCCACATCCTCACCAGTACTTGCAGTTTTATTGATAAGATATGTGAGGTGTCAGACATATGTGAAGTGGTAACACACTGTGGGTTTCATTTGCATTTCTCTGACAATTAGTGGCATTGAGCATCACTTCACATGTCTATTGACATTTTATTTTCCTCTGGAGAAGTGTCTCTGAGTACATATTTTTCAAAACAAGACATATGAATGCTTAGCAGGTACATGAAAAGTTGCTCAGCATCACTACGCATCAAAGAAATGCAAATCAAAAATCTTGAGAGGTAAGTATTGGCAAAGACATCGAAACATGTGTGTACTGTTGATAGAAACATAAATTGGTGCAGTCACTATGGAAAACAGTTTAGAGGTTCATCAAAAAATTAGAACTTCTGGCCAAAATGGATGCATAGGTAGATAAACTTAGCCTCCTCACACAACCAAAAGAAGGACAACAACACATTTAAAAACAAAAACAACCAGAACTGCCAGAAAATCAAACTGTATGGAAGTTTTCCAACAACCAAGTGGTTAAAGAAAAAACAGTTACCCAGACCCATAGGAGTGGCAGAGATGGGCACTGGGGGGAAAGAAGACTCTAGGCAAGGCAGAGACTGAAGAACTGGGGCAGGTGGTGGCTGGTTTATCACATGCAACTGTGGGACTGCCCAGAGTTGCATGCAGATAACCAGGAGGAACATGGGGAGTGAGACTACCAAGCAACCCAGGGTTACAGTGTGGGGAAATAAAGCCTCAAAACCTCTGACTGCAAACACCTGTGGGTGTTGTGGCACTGGAAGAAACTCCTAGCCTCACAGGAGAGTTCATTAGAGAGACCCACAGGGTTCAAGAACATTCACAAGCCCACACACCCAGGAATCAGCACCAGAAGAGCCCAATCTGCTTGTGGGTAGCAAAGGAAGTGACTGAAAGCCAGTGGAGAGCTGAGCAAGTGGCTCTGTTCCTCCTCGGAACCCAACCCACATAAAGCACCACAACACAGTGACAGAGGTTGCCCTGCCCTGTCAAATACTTAAGGCTCCACCCCATACCACATATTGGGTGCACTGAGATAAAAAAAAAATGGCCCAAATGTAAGAACAGATCACAGATCCAGAAAAAATACAACTAAGTGATGAAGAGATAGCCAACCTATCAGATGCAGAGTTCAAAACACTGGTGATCAGGATGCTCACATAATGGGCTGAGTATGGTTGCAAAACAAAAAGAGGAAGAAGTGAAGGCTCTAACAAGTGAAATAATGGAAAATGCACAGGGAAACAACCAACAGTGTAAGGAAGAAAACCGGGACTCAAATCAACAGTTTGGAGCAGAAAGAAGAAATAAACATTCAACCAGACATAATGAGACAACAAGAATTTTTTTAAATGAGAAGAGGCTTAGGACCTCCAGGAAAACTTTAAATGTTCCAACATCTGAATCATAAGAGTGCCAGAAGGAGAAGAGGAAGAGCAAGAAATGGAAAACTTATTTGAAAACATCATGAAGTAGAACTTCCCCAGAGCAGAACTCTCTGGCAAAGGAAATAGACTTCCAGAAAGTCCATGAAGCTCAGAGAGTCCCAAAAATGTTAGGCCTGAGGAAGTACACACCAAGGCACATCATAATTACATTACCCAAAATTATAGGTAAGGAGAGAATCTTAAAAGCAGCAAGAGTAAAGGAGGCAGTTACCTACAAAGGATTTCCCATTAGACTATCAGCTGATTTCTCAAAAGAGACCTTGCAGGCAAGAAGGGGCTGCAAAGAAGTATTTCAAGTCATGAAAGGCAACGACCTACATCCAAGATTACTCTATCCAGCAAAGCTATCATCTAGAATGGAAGGGTAGTAAGTGCTTCACAGGTAAGGTCAAGATAAAGGAATTCATCATCATCATGCCCTTATTATATGAAATTTTAAAAAGACTTATCTAAGAAAAAGAAGATGATCAAAAATATGAACAGTAAAATGACAACAAACTCACAACTATCAACAACTGAACAAAAAAAAACACAAAAATGAGCTAAGCAAACAACTAGAGCAGGAACAGTCTCACAGAAGTGGAGATCACATGGAGGCTTACCAGCAGGGGTGTGGAGGGGGAACAATGAGGGAAAAGGTACAGGGAATAAGAAGCATAAATGATAGGTACAAAATAGACAGGAGGAGGTTAAGAATAGTTTAAGAAATGCAGAAGTCAAAGAACTTATATTACAACCCATGGACATAAACTAGAGGGGGGAATGCAGGTGGGAGGGGCAGTATAGGGCAAAGGGTAATAAAGGTGGGGAATGGGACAATTGTAATAGCATAATCAATAAAATGTATTTAATAGAAAAAATTAAAAATGGAACTTCCTTATGGTCCAGCAATTTCATCCCTGGTTTTGTACCCAAAGGAAATGAAACAGGCATCAGCACTCCCATGCTCAATGCAGTGTTATTTGCAATATCCAAGATATGGAAATAATCTCAGTGTCCACTGATGCAGAGAATGGATAAGGAAGATATAGTATGTAAGTGTGTATATATGGCATGTACCCTTTTTGTGTGTATAATGTGCATCCACATTTTTTGTGCATTATACATGGGATTATTTTACTGATTATTATATCTATGGTGCATAATCATTATAGCTATGTATAACATGCATCCTTATTTTTCCCTCAAAAAAGAATGGGAAAATTTGGGAAAAAATATGTGCACTATACATGTCAAAAAATGGTGTGTATAAGCATATATGTGTGTCTGTGTATATAAACTTATATATAATAGAATGGTATCAGCCATAAAAATTAAGGAAACTCTGCCCTTTTCAACAGAATGAGAGGACTTTGAGGGAAATCAACCAGACAGAGAAAAATAAGCATGTTATGATCTCATATCCATTTGGAATCTAAAAATCTGAACTCACATAAACAGAGAGTGGAGTGGTGGTTGACAGGTGCTGAGGGAGGGGCGAGATGGGGAGATGTTGTACAAAGGGTACAAGCTTCCAATCTCAAGGTGGGCGAGTTAGGACACCTAATGTATTGCGTGGTGATCACAGTTAACAATACTGTGCTGTGCCCTTGAAAGTTGCTAAAAGAGTCCATCATAAATGATTTCACCACAAGAAGAATTCTGTGAGGTGATGGAGGTGTTAGCTGACACTACAATGATAATCATGTTGCCATACATAAATGGACCAAATCAGCACACTGCATACCTTAAACACACACAGTGGTACATGTCTATTTCATCTCACCACTCCTGGGAAAGAAAGCATTATCCATCTCAACCACACAACCTGCCTCCTGCGGTTTTCATCTTTCTTAACTAGTTTAACATACTAAAACAAAATATAAACGCAGTTAAATCTAAAGCCATCATTACTCTGCCAACAGTGGAGTGGCATGTATTGTATACATCTCTATAAGATGAAACGATTTAATAATTGAGTTAATTTTATATAACTACTGTAATTGTGTAGGCTGTCTACACAATTTATCTAGCTACATCCCAGTTGAGAGACTCCATGTGAGTAAATTGTGGAAAACAGGAAAATGTGCATTTTTCCCAAACATCTGCAAAGCCATGTTTCTCTACATGTGGAGACAGCAACATCATGAGACCGTGATCACCATGTCTATAATTAGAAACTGAACTGGTAGCAAAGGATTTCAGGTCGACTTTGCTTCATCTAGTTTTGGGCAATCTAATTGAAACTCATTTGTATATAGTGTCCTCTGAGCCTGGTAAGCCATGAAAATTGGACCCTTGTCATCTCTTGGGCACAAAATTTGGCAGGTTTTCACGAAATTCTCATTGAGCCATGGGTAAGAGAGTAAATATCTTATACTGCCAATAATTTGGACAGCTAGAAAAATGTGTCCATGTGTGTGTGCATGCATGTGTGCTCACCTGCACATGTGTGAAAGTCTCAGTAACTTTTTAATAACTCCCATTGAAACTTCATCACCAACAGCAGAATCAGACACTTGACTCACACTTCCTTGTCCAATAATATTCCCTTTGCAATTCCTGTATTGGGCGTGAGGCTGACAGATTTGTATATAAGATAGGTCCACAGTGGAAGTTCTTGAAGAGGAGATTCTGTGGATCTGCCCTTTCTCTCCTGACAGGTAGGCAAAGATGCTAAGATATTCACTATCCCAAAAGGCTTTACCTTCAGAAACAAAATTTTCAAGAATAAATGTCACCAGTGTTCTGTTCTGCACTGCACCTTACAGCACACCTCCTGTGGCTGGAGTTTCAGGACCCAAGGGATCAGGTAAAAGCATCCAACATCTAACTAAGGGTGAAGGTTATGCACAGTGAAATTGAGATGTCCTTGTTTGGATGATGTATAAATAGTTTGACTTTGATATTTTCCAGGTAGTATATTAAATGCTTCATAGCAAAGATGGTCTCAGTGATGGACACAGCACAGGTGAGTGTTAACCCATTGGGAAGAAAGACATTGTGTTCAGAGGGATTCAGAAATGTGGTCCATTCAATGTGTGAGAAGGCATCTGCATTTGTGACACTTTGACTTGCTTATTGGTGAGGTTGCCTCAGACTAAAATCAGTGTCAGCTGGGTTTCCAGAGCCCCTGTCTGCCTAATTCTTATCATCAGACAGACCTTATCAAACATTCTTATGACACGAAATTAGCCCCTGTCTACACATAGAAGACTGAGGGGGAAAGACAACAGTTTCTGCCTTCCTACTTCCACCTCTCCCTTCCCTTCAGGCAAACACAGATTCATAACATGTTCCATGTGAAAAACAAGAATAGCATTAATACTTACAAAAGGATGGTGGTGAAAATTAAAGAAAACATCTTTTCCTACTTCTTGTTTTAAACTTTCTCTTTATTGTTGATATTAATACAGATGCCCCCATTTTCCCCACCTCTGCCCACCTCCACCCAGCCCCCATGCCCCTTCCCTCTGGGCATCACTACACTGTCGTCTGTGTCAGCACTCCAAAAATAGTCACTTTTGTTACTGCTGGAAACCATGATATTTCCTATCACACTTCCTATCCCACCCAAATCTACCTCTACTTCTATCATGACACATTTCACATTTTGTCATACATTATATTCATCAATTTACACAAACCATCCACTTTGGATAAGCTGTGAGTGCCTTGAAAATGTGGTCCAATTTATCCATATACATTTGGATATGCTAGAAATGTTCACTTGGTAAGTATAAGGTAGAACAAATAATAACTATGAAATTCCTAAGAAGGATCAATAATAGCTGATTTTTAAAAGAACATGGTTCTAATGATACCAGGGTCTCCCCCTGCCATGTGATGCCTTCACTCTCCTGTTTTTGTCCCACAAAGGGAAAGAGGCAGAGAGCATGACTGACACAGTAGGGGCCACTTCTCAGAAGCAGGTCACTGTCTTCATTCTGTCCCCTACACTTGAGCGAGGATCACGTCAGTTATACAAGATGGATGAGGTTCTAGAGGTCTGCTGCACAGCCCTGTGGCTGTAGTTAGCAATACAGAACCATGCACCTGAAATCTGTTCAGAGGGTAGCTTTCATGTTTAAGTGTTTTAACTATAACACAGAAAAATTGATGATATACTTTGAGATCTGGATTTACACATCATGTCAATCTGTATTCCAATAGAAAATTATACATGTGATTAAGTAATTAAGCAAATAATCAAATCAGCATAAAGGAATACAGTGGCAAGTTACACAGAATAATAGGCTGTAATTTTAAGAAATTCAACAATAAAGAATCAAGAGCAAGGAAACTGATTCATGTCACAGCAATGTTGCAACAAGAAACAGAATGACATCCTTTTCTTTAGCAAGATAAGACCCTGTTGAAGTGAATGGAATATTTTCTAATACAAATATTAAACTGATAGACTATAAATGTACAATGGATGGAACCGTGTCTTCCATATCATTGTATTTAATGCTTCAGACAGTTCCTGACATTCAATGAGTATATGTGAAATAAAAATAATAAAATTTTAACATAAAAATAAGTTGATTAAAATATGCTATGTAAAGGTCACTACTTTACATAAATGTTTATTCTCTCCAAAACAGTTTTATAGAAAAAGAATTATTGACTCTGTATGTGATAATTTTATTTGATCACCAAACTGACTGCAATCTCAGAAGTTTGCACAACTCCAAATAATTGCACACAATGCAGCCACATGGGCAGCATTCTGACCCGCATTCTTAGTGCATAGGAAGGAAACAAAAAATAGACAAGTAGCTCTACATACAGAGTAGCTGGAAACATAAGAGAGAGAGAAGCCCTGGCTGTCACAGATCAGTGGATCCAGTGCGGGCTGCCAACCAAAGCATCGCAGGTTTGATTCCCAGTCAGGGCACATGCCTGGGTTGCAGGCCACAGCCCCCAGAAACCTCACATTGATGTTTCTCTCTCTCTCTTTCTCCCTCCCTTCCCTCTCTAAAAACAAATAAGTAAAATCTTGAAGAAAAAAAAAAGAGAGAGACAGAGAAGATGACTCCATGGAGCCGAAAAAATGACACCAGAGTAAAAGAATTTATTTTCCTTGGCCTCACCCAGAATCAAGACCTGAGTTTGGTCTTCTTTCTTTTCCTGCTTTTGGTGTATGTGACAACTCTGCTGGGAAACCTCCTCATCGTGGTGACAGTGACCTGTGAGTCTGGTCTTCACATCCCCATGTACTTCCTGCTCCGTAATCTCTCTGTCGCTGACATCTGCTTTTCCTCCATCACGGTTCCCAAGGTTCTAGCGGACCTCCTGTCACAGAGAAAGACCATCTCCTTCAATGGCTGCTTCACCCAGATGTTTTTCTTCCACCTTGTTGGAGGGGTGGATGTATTTTCTTTGTCAGTGATGGCATTAGATCGGTATGTGGCCATCTCCAAGCCCCTGCACTATGTGACCATCATGAGTAGGGGGCGCTGCACTGCCCTCATTGCAGCCTGTTGGGTGGGGGGCTTTGTCCACTCTGTCGTCCAGATTTCCCTGCTGCTCCCACTCCCCTTCTGTGGACCCAATGTTCTCGACACTTTCTACTGTGATGTCCCCCAGGTCCTCAACCTCGCCTGTACAGACACTTTTGCCCTTGAACTTCTCATGATTTCCAACAATGGCTTAATCATTACCCTGTGGTTCTTCTTCCTCCTGGTGTCCTACACAGTCATCCTAGTGATGCTGAGGTCTCAGGCAGGGGAAGGAAGGAGGAAAGCCATCTCCACCTGCACAGCCCACGTCACTGTGGTGACCCTGCACTTTGTGCCCTGCATCTACGTCTACGCCAGGCCCTTCACTGCCCTTCCCCCAGATAAGGCCATCTCTGTCACCTTCACTGTCATCCCCCCTCTGCTGAACCCCCTGATCTACACTCTGAGGAACCAGGAGATGAAGTCAGCCATGAGGAGACTGAAGAGAAGACTCGTGCTTTCTGAAAAGCTTTAGGGTATTTTTTTTCTCCTTTTTCTCCTCCTTCTTACCCCCTTTGAAAATATTTGCCCATTAAATAAACTGTATTTACTAAAAAAATTCTAGTTAAGTTTTATATTTCTGCTAAGATACACATGACTTTCAAAAATTATGAACAGCATGAAATAATAATGTAAAAATATGGGTTTCATGTTACAAAAGAAAGTAGAGAAATCAACTGTTGGCCAGAGAGGTATGTATTGTTGCAATGAAGACTTGGAAGAAATTATGAAAACAAAATGAAAATACACTCAAACAATTTTATCACATTGTAATTGTTGTGGGGTTTTTTCCCCCAGCTCTATTGAGGTATAATTGACAAATAGAAATGGCATATATTTAAGAGGTGCAACTTAGCATATGTATGCACAATTTATAGGCTTTAAAGAGCAGAATAATGGTGCATGTTTTCACAGAATTTCGGGTGCTCAGTTATAAACATATTGATGAGGGGTAAAGATAAACACAGAGAGAAAACGAAGAGACTACTGAAATAGTCCCAGGAAAGGAGTAATGGAGACATGACTTAGGATAATAATGGGGCAGGTGGTGAGAATTTTTTTAAAACTGTGAAGGTCGAGCCAGTGGGATTTGCTGATGGCTCCAGGGTGGATTTCCTAGCTACATGCGCACCTGGTGAGATCCCCATCACCCACTTTGGTCCTCAGCCATTGAGAGGGATTTCTTGCACTCTGGTCTGCACACCCCTTTCAGGCGCAAGGGTTCCTTCCAATACTTGTGTTTCACACTTCAGGAATCACCCCATCTGGTGAAACTGCCTAAGGAGTCTGTGCAGAGACCCTAAGAATAGACATTTGTTTCCCAAGAAGAAAATTACTAAAAAGAAACAACAGGGGAAATTCTGACCAAAGTTACCTAACATGGTTTTTGCTGAAGGGAGGCAAGGGTGCTCAGATATTGCTTGAGGGATGGTAGAGGGTGAGGAACTTGATGAGATGTGAAGGGTAGGGGGTTCTGGCTAAACTGACTTAGGATTTTTGCTAAACTTGGATGATGCCGAGACAAACATCTCATCCAAAAGCTGAGGTCTAGACCCAAAGTTCAGGGGAGCCTGAGTGGAGTTTGCTTCCAGACAGAATCTTTGTCACAGCTAGAAAATGTTAGACCCTAGACAAAATGTGTGTTCCCAAGCACATGTGCCTGAGTAACATCTTAATTACTCCCACTGAAACAACCTCACTGTCGGCAGAATTTTTCCACAACCACAGCCAACTTTATTCCCTCTGATAATTCTCACACTAGTTTTGGGATTAGGGAATCAGTAAATATGGCAGAGCGCTGGGAATCAGCATAGAAGAGCCAAGGAAAGACAACTCCCCAAGTCTGCTTTTTTTTTTTCACATAAAGATAAAGGAGAAGCCTCTGAAATCACTGGCCCTCAGAGAGCTATTTAACAGAGTTTCCCAGAGCTGAATCATTCTCAATGTCCCTGTGAACATTCTTTAAGATGTTCTGGAAAGAAGGTTGGAGATTTTAGGTAAGAAACATAACTCTATGTGAGTGTGTATGCCTGTGGGTTCTGGGCATCCGTGCATAGGAGTGGAAACAATTGAAATATACATCTAATCACTAATATGCATATTCATTAAGTACATTTTGAGTAAAGATCACATAATGTGTACAGAAGACACTGCGTTCCAGGGTGAACCTCTGGTGACAGCACAGTTAAGAAATAGTAACAAAGAGGAGACTGTGAAATGACGTACATAGAAATGAGTTCCATTTGGGAGAGGGGAAAGAGTAGTTTTTGTTTTCTGGGACCCTTGAACTGTACAAAGAAGAGGGCTTTTTCTCAAGCTTATTTCCTGGAGATGGAGCTTCCCAAACTGCTACAAAGATATTTCTCATGCTAAAGTTAAAACTAGCAAGGAAATAAAATATTTCAAATCTTCCCAAAAAGTTGAAAGAATGATACAGTGAACACCTACATACCCTTTCTTAGATTTACCAAAAAAAATGTTTTTCATAGTAATGATTTCCTTTCCCATGTTTGCCATGCCTACATGTTTGCATCCTTTCTTTCCAGCCAAACTTACCACTTATGAGCAACATTTATGTGTTCAAGTGTCCGAAAGCTGTAGTTCCCTTTCTCTCCATTCCCACGCACCCCAAACATAGACAGCACCTTCTCCGTGCAAGTTTCTCTGAGCCTCTTAGTGAGAAATCACCCTGTGCTCACACACAGCTCATCTGTCTTCAGACGGCCCCCATCACCCCCATATTACTATTGGATTTCCATTTTTTTTGTCCAGCAGTTTTAAATTATTTTCCTTTTTCTCAAATAACCTAGAACTCTGCCAATTCCCCATCAATATTTGCTAAATAGTCACATGGATTGAAAACAGCAGAAAGATGGCACGGAAGCTGGCGGGTGTCATCCAAATCACCGAAGGTGGTTTGTGAACTTGGGACCTACTCCTCTCTGACAAGCAGGCCTGACTTGGGGTCTGAGGTGCCTTCTCCCCGTCTGTGTAAAACATAGTCTGTAATGCACGTGGGGTCCCTCAGGGAGGCTTTCACCTGATCCTCGTAACTCCATACCCACTCCACAGATGAAGGAGCGGAGACCCAAAGAGGTCGCTCACTCCGCCAAATCACAGTGACAAAGCCAGGACTTGAGCCCAGATGGCTCTCCCTGCAGAGACCACGCCCTGACTTCTCTGGTCTGCCGAGATGATGTCGGGTGAGAAGCCAAACCCAGCACGGGCTCCCCTTACTCTCACTCACTGTCACCAGCTGCTGGGCTGCTCTTACTGACACTGAAGGATAAAGATCTATGTTCCTCAAGACAGTATGTTTGGCTGAAGTTGTTTTACAATACACGGTCTGGGAAATACACAGCTCCTCTGAAAGACTGTCAGTGTAGTAAAAGCATCTGTGTCTGTGAGAGTCGCTAGCCTGGAGTTTTCCTTTAAGGCAACACACACAGAATCACACTTTTAATGGCGTAGGCAATGCTCTAAGTGCTGTTGCTCTACATGGATCAATTCACTGAGTTGTCACAAAATTCCTATGAGGGAGAGGCTATTGTTTCCAAATACTGAGGCAGAGACTGAACCCAAAGGGGTGAAGTCACTTGTCTCTGTTTACAAAACCAGTATGTGCCCAGCGGGCATCTGAAGAAACTGTGTGGTGCCAGAGACACTCTGATACCTCTTGAGAGTTTTGTTGTTTTTTTTTTACATTTTCATGTTCAATAGAAGTTGGACAAAACTGCACACAGAGGAAAGAAAACTGGAAAGGAGGATGAGCTAGGCGAAAAGAAGTATCTTCATTTGAACTGAAAAGCACCCCCAAAAAGTGGGCGGGAAGTGACTTTACCTTTCTTTTGTTTCTCATTAAATGAAACAAGAGAAAAAGGCCCATTTTAAGGCTCCACGGAAAGAAAAAAGGAATTCAGAAGCAATGAGGTTGTATGGTAAGTATACTTTTAACATCTTCATAAACTGCCAAAGTGTTTTCAAAAGAGGTTGTAACCGTTTACATTTCCACCAGAGTTCTAATTCTTTTACATTTTTACTCGCTCTGGAAATATCCATCTTTTTGTATTTTAGCAATTCTAATACATAGGTACTAGTATCTCACTATAGTTTTAATTTACATTCTCCTGGTGATAAATGATGTTGAACGTCTTTCTATGTACTTATCTTTGATCCCTATTATCTTCTTGTCGAAGTGTCTGTACAAATCATTTGTCTTTTAAATTGTGTTGTTTGCTTTCTTATTATTGAATTGTCAGAGTTACAGTCATTCCACTCCTAGGTACTTACCCAAGAAAAATAAAAACATATGTTCACACAAAGATCTGTACGGGAATGTTCAGAGCCAGAAAGTAGAAATAATCCAAATGCTCATTAGCAAGCAAGCATATAAACAAACTGTTGTGCGTGCATGCAATAAAAAGGAACAAATATTGGTACACACAAAAACATGTTAGAACTTTAGAGGGAAATGAGCCAAACAAAAAGAAATTACCTACTGCAGGATCCCATTTATTGAACATTTTAGAGGAAAACAAACTAATGGGTAGTGACAGAACCCAGATCAATGGTTGCCTGAAGAAGAGGAGGCACAGGAGACAGACTGCTAAGATCACCTAGGACACTGCTGGGTGACAGACGCATTAAATGTCTTAAATGTAGTGATGGTGTCATGGGTATAAGCTCATACCACGTCAAACCCCAGCCAAGTGTGTATTTCCAATACATGAGTCTATTGTATGGCAATGACAGCTCAACAAAAAAAATAACTTTTTAAGCAATAAATTTGAACAATGAGCAAAAGAAAACCTCTGAGTTATACTTTTTTATTCCTATAGTTGAGGTTTTGGTACCTAAAGTAATCTAAATTGAAAGTAGAAAGAAAAACTCCCCTTAAGGAAGAACAGAGCAATAGAAAAATTATGTGGCTTTAAAAGTTTCTAATTTTCCATAGAATTCAATGTGTCATTTAGAAAAAGGGAGGAGTGCTTCTGTAGAATTCAGTCCAAAGAGAACCGTTTTGCTGATAGGAGTTCTTAAACTATTTCAATGGAGCAGCCAGTCTGGAAAAACGAAAAAGACAAACAAACAAAAAAAGTGTTCCTGCAGAATTCGGAAAGCCCCGGGTCACACCAGACAGAAACTGCCTTCCCCACACACCAATCTGACCCCACTTTTACATCCCTTGTATCACAGGAGTCCCTTTCCGAATATTTCCCATGCCGCTGTTTGTCTTGGATACTTAGAACTTGTATACCCAGAGCAAAATTTTTATGCATTTTCTAAAATACTTATAATTTACAGAAAAAAAGAATCATTAAATGAATGTTTGTGGAGTAACATGTCACTTTGGACACATTAACAATAATCTCGGGAGAGCAATTCATGTTGTGGTGACAGCTCACTGGTTCTCACACCTATACCTGACTCTGGAAACCTGAATCTGTTAAGGGAGCGTAGAGGACTTCTGAAATAACACTTTTAATTTTTTCCAAGCTACATGAGGAAGAGAAAACATGATCCAATGGCCTTGGAAAATGGCACCGTGGTAAAAGAATTTATATTTCGGGGGCTTACGCAGTCCCAAGACCTGAGCTTGGTGTTATTCCTTTTTTTGTCTTTTGTGTACACGACAACTCTGCTGGGAAACCTCCTCATCATGGTCACCGTGACCTGTGAGTCTCGCCTTCACACCCCCATGTACTTCCTGCTCCGCAACCTAGCCATCCTTGACATCTGCTTCTCCTCCATCACTGCTCCGAAGGTCCTAGTAGACCTTCTGTCAAAGACGAAGACCATCTCCTATGCAAGCTGCATGACGCAGATCTTTTTCTTCCACCTCCTCGGTGGAGCAGACATCTTCTCACTCTCTGTTATGGCCTTTGATCGCTACATAGCCATCTCCAAGCCCCTGCACTATGTGACCATCATGAGTAGGGGGCGCTGCACTGCCCTCATTGCAGCCTCCTGGGTGGGGGGCTTTGTCCACTCCATCGTCCAGATTTCCCTGCTGCTCCCACTCCCCTTCTGTGGACCCAATGTTCTCGACACTTTCTACTGTGATGTCCCCCAGGTCCTCAACCTCGCCTGCACAGACACCTTTGCTCTTGAGCTCCTCATGATTTCCAACAATGGCTTAGTCACTACCCTGTGGTTCTTCTTCCTCCTGGCGTCCTACACAGTCATCCTAATGATGCTGAGGTCTCAGGCAGGGGAGGGAAGGAGGAAAGCCATCTCCACCTGCACAGCCCACGTCACTGTGGTGACCCTGCACTTTGTGCCCTGCATCTACGTCTACGCCAGGCCCTTCACTGCCCTTCCCCCAGATAAGGCCATCTCTGTCACCTTCACTGTCATCTCTCCTCTGCTGAA
The DNA here is from genome assembly GCF_019186645.2 of Phyllostomus hastatus. Taxonomy (NCBI): domain Eukaryota; kingdom Metazoa; phylum Chordata; class Mammalia; order Chiroptera; family Phyllostomidae; genus Phyllostomus; species Phyllostomus hastatus. Next base: position 7,719,337 of record NW_025334005.1, on the reverse strand, counting down.
CCCCCTGATCTACACTCTGAGGAACCAGGAGATGAAGTCAGCCATGAGGAGACTGAAGAGAAGACTCGTGCTTTCCGTGATGGAATAGAGTAAGAATCTCCAACTTCTTCTTCACCAGGGACTCCTTTCACTATTTTCCCAATGGCTTATATAGGTATTCAAATAAATTGTCAATAAACCAATGGTACTTACTAAGTAACATTGTATTTTCCAATTTAAGAATAGGTTACTGATAACCCAAGCTTCTGGTGGGAGTGAAATAACTAGTATTATAATATTAAGTTGATGGATGTGTTTCCCATGAAGGATAACTAAATGGCAGTGAAGAAATTAATTGAATCCAGCCCCTTTTTTAAGAGGTAAGTAAATAGAAGCCCAGAGATAAAGGGATTTGCTCAAAATCTCGTAGAGAAGTCTTCAGATACCCGATCTATTGTTCTACCACCACATAAATGTATTACATTATTAGACCTATCTGTACCAAATCCGGTTCTGGAAAGATCCCATGATCAGTGAGTGCCTCTGAAATACACCTACGTGGGTATCTCTCACAGTTTAAGAAATTTTCTCGCCTTAGTTAAACCCCACATGGTCTTGTGACCTAAGAAATACATAATGGTTGTTCTCCTGGATTCTTAGGAGGAATGAAAAAGCTTGAGAGGATTTCCTGAAATGGCCTAAAGGGGTTTATCTTCTGCAGTCCACACAGGACAAAGGCAGAACCCCCAGAGACCCTACACCCAGAGCGCTTCCTTCTCAGCACGCAAGAACTGATTTTTCCAGTTGCAGCCCCATCAGGGCCAATCTCCAATCAGCTTCACCGTGGAGGATTTCCATTCTTCCCGCCAGAGAGACAGAGAGCACAAACTCTAACCAGCCTATTTTCCAACCTGTTGTTGGTGGTGAAGAGGCAGTGTTGGCTAGCACTTTGGTCTGGGAAGGCACGGTGAAAGTAAGGTAAAAAAGGAAAAGCATTGTAGCTGAAAGCTCTGAGTTCTGAGTCAGCCAGACCTGGGCGCAGACCCCGCCTCTGCCGTCCGCCAGCTGTGTGATACTGAGCAAGGTATTGTACTTCTTCACGGGTCATAGTTCACCTACACAAAGGCACTTACAATATCTGTCTCATGGGGTGGTTGTGAAGATTAAGTGAGATCACACATGTGAAACAGACAATGCCCTGCCAATGGTAAATGCTCGGTTAAAGGTTAGCTTCATCCCTATTGCTCTGGTACACTTTCCTCCTACATGGCCTACAGTCCTCATTATTTAAGAAAACTGATAACATAGAATACATGGGGACATACACTGAATCCAAAGCATCCATTATCTTAAAATTTCTAGCTTTCTGTCATTAGAACATGACCATAAGTTTGTTGTTATTTAGACAGCTTGCAGAGTCCCTCTGAAGCTGATGAGACAGGGTGTAGGAGAGTTTCGTGTCAAAGAGGACAATGGGTCCGAGATAAATCCTGGCTTTGAGGGTGAAAATAGGAGATCAGACCAAGAAGTCAGACAGACCCAGAGGGACAGAAAAGGACACTCAAGGACACTTAGCCCAAGAATGTGAATGTGGACGTGAATGTGCATGTGAATGAGCTTGTGGATGTGAATGTGAACGTGAATGTGAATGAGTGTGAGAACGTGAATGTGAGTGAGCATGTGCCTGTGAATGTGCCTGTGAATGTGCATGTGCATGTGCATGTGCATGTGAATGTGAGTGAGCATGTGCCTGTGAATGTGCCTGTGCATGTGCATGTGAATGTGAATGCTGGAGGCAGAGATCACCGCTGTTCCTCCTGGATCTCGGCTGGCCCCACAAGCACTCATCAACCAACTGGTTCAACTGTTCATCATCCCCTGTCTCCTGATCAATCAGTTCTAACTTTTTACAGTATTCGCTTCCATCCCCTAGCCTGCAAATTGTAAGAACAAGTCCCACCTCTCATTGTTCATAGAGTCCTGCTCCCTTTGGTCAGGTAGCTCCGGTCTCGAGAGTCCCAGGCTTTGCATTATGAAATTGCCTATGAAAAATGCATGCCACAGGCCACCGTAGAGTCCATTTCCACTCAAATGTGTCTGTTCCTTTCCTTCCTAGCTCTTGTGAATCACTCAAAGCAGATTTTTATCACTATGTCACAATCGGATGGCACCAAAGATCTATGGGGTCTGAATCACTGTACTTAAAAGCCTAATCCCTAGGGGCAGGAACCCCTGTCTCATTAGTGTCCTTGAGACTTCCTCAGACCCTCTCTAAACACACGACATCACCTGATTCTACAGTTTTGGGGAAAGGGAAAGCAATTGCATCTGATTACAATATATATCATTTATCTGCATAACATAAAGTCACAAGCTGGGCTCATTCTTCCCTTTGAAATCAGTTTTTGTTTTTTAAGATTGTATTTATTTATTTTTAGAGAGGGGGGAAGGGAGGGGAAAAAAGAAGAAAAGAAACATCCATTGGTTGCCTCTCCTCTGCACCCTCACTGGGGACCTTGCTTGTGACCCAAGCATATGCCTGACAATGAATTGAACAAGCAACCTTTTGGTTTGCAGGCTGGCACTCGATCCATTGAGCCACACCAGCCAGGGTGAAATCAGCTTTTGTCATTTCTTCAGCTCTGCTGTTGCTTCTGAGGTCCATAGAAAAGTCAATGCATTCTGGGCACATACATGGCTTTCAAACTGCCCTCCCCTGCCTTGTTCCCTAGATCAAGCATTTTAATGATAAGCATTTCTGGCTACCCATGAGCCCACTAACACAATTCTGAAGAAATTGAATGGATGGACACCAAGGGCTCTCACTGTGCTACCTCTCAGCAAGCTGGGGATCTCAGTGATGCAGACTACAATAACTGTGTGGGACAATATACCCATCCCATGAAACCGAAGTTGCACACATACATCTACACTGTAGGGGCTCTGACAGTGGCCACAGAGCTTTGAATTTACCGTTGCTACCCTTCTACTGAAGTTTCAGTTCTCAGCAGACTGCAGCCAAGGTGATTTTGATGCGGAGAAATACTGCATCCTTGCTGTGGTTTAACATACCACAGCAAGGGGATAAGCCAAGGAGATAATGGACTGTGTCATATGCGTTGTCTAGGGAAAAGGACATGTCCCAGATGTGCACTGGTTCCTCTGCATGAGCTATGAGATGAGGCACAGAGGAGAAGAGGGAGAGAGAGAGGAGGAGGAGGAGGAGGGATCGGTGACATTCAATGACCCACAGAAACCACTGAGTTGCCACTCAGCTTCCACATTCATACCCAACCACATTCTCTTGCTACTTCCCTCACTGGGCTTGTGAAGATGGCCAGGCTCCACAAGGCAACGTGGGAGAGTCAGAATGAGGTGATTCCTTGTGATTGCCTTTTCCCAGCTGAAGAAAGGTGATCAGAGAATCACTAGCCTGGAGGTAGACGTTCCATCAAACACAGAATTTCCCCAGAACCTACATCTTCTAAGCTATAGTTGGAGCACGCTAAGAGGATTCATCTCCCTCTTGGAGGCTGAAGTCAGTGTTGTGTGTGTGACCTTCAAAACTGCAAAGCTGTCTGTGTCCTACTCGGCGGGATGTTGACCTCAGAGTGGTTCGCAGGGAGTCGAGAAGGTGCTGAGAGCCCCAGCTCTCCCTCAGGAGGGAGACCTGCCTGGAAAAACAATTTCGTAAAGACAGAAATTCCAGAATCAGTATATGCAGTCTGGTCAGCTTTGGTTCTTGGCAAGGAACGGAGTTTGGGAGGCTTTGAGTCAGGTGTTTTAAAGGCCAGCTTATCTGTGCCCTCATGTCCCCTCCGTCAATCAGTGTAGAGGCTTTTCAACGCTGGGAAAGCGAAAACTGAACTGAGAGACCTCAACTCAACGCAGAGAATGGGGCAGCATTGGCTCAGAGGGAGGCTGGCGTGCGAGGGTAACTCTCAGTCCGCAGGCTCTGTCCTTGGTGTTTGATGAGCTTGTTTCCAAAGGATGGTGCTCTTTGGGGTGCTTTCGAAGAAATCCTTGTGCTCCTTAATTTTTATCTTGCAAAAAACACATTGTATTTTGTTTCTTTATCCATTTTCCCCTCCCCCTCACTAAGTGTGTGTGTGTGTGTGTGTGTGTGTGTGTGTGTGTTTCAATGTAAGGTGCACAATCTTATACTTTCAAAGTACCCTTCCCACTCTTTGTAAAAAGGCAACATCCACAGGAACCCCCCAGACCCCTCTTTTCAAGAGGAGTTCATGTTTAAGTTCATGCTCTGTAGAACTCCATTTCTGCCCCTCGCGTGGAGCGCTCTGTAGTTGACCCAGGCTCCTGGTGGAGGTAGCTCTAAAGACAGCCAAGTCTGCTTTTTCAGACCCTGCTTTTTGTTTTTTTTCATAGTCACCACCGACTTCCTCTCATGCGGAGTCACTCTCAGCTGCACCTGTCACTCATCATGCGCAGGCTTCTTTCTCCCACCTGCAAAGGTCTCTCCTGAGCCCTTTTCTTGGCACGGTTTTCTGGGAAGGGCTGGCCCACCCTGGGAAGAAGTTTTGTTGCTGTAGTGAAGAGCACAGGTCTTTGAATAAGACAAATCTCGGTTTAATAAGACAAGACCCGGCTCTACCAGCTGTGAGATGACCTTGAACAAGTTACTTGAACTTTCTGTGCCTCAGTCTCCTCATCTGTAAAATCAGACAGTGATAGTTATTTCACATGGATAGTATAGGTTTAGAACAGATAAATCAGAACAGCTGGCATAGCACATAAGAATTACCCCATAAATGTTTGCTAAAAGCAAGTGAAAAATAAGCGAAGCAGAGCTCCAACATTCTGCCCACTCTTCTGTAATGCTGAGACCTTGCACATTGCATGGACCCTCCCCCAAGGCCTGATATCCAGATGACTGTATTTGTAATTGAAGATTATAACTTATTTTCTTTCTGTAACATTTATAGTATAAATAACTGCATTTATAACTGCATACAAAAATTATTTATGTTTATAAGCAGGTATGGGATACAATACCCTATTTTATTTTTAAGATTTTATTTATTTATTTTTAGAGGGGGAGAAGGGAGGGAGAAAGAGAGAGAGAAACATCAATGTGTGGTTGCCTCTCACGTGGCCCCCACTGGGGACCTGGCCCGCAACCCAGACATGTGCCCTGACTAGAAATTGAACTGGCGACACTTGGGTTCACAGCCTGTGCTCAATCCACTGAGCTACACTAGCCAGGGCTCCAATACTCTGACTATTTTAGACATATATCTTAGCTCAAATTCCTGAGCAAAAAAGAAAAAAATATCCCTAGAGGAGAGATGGCATTTCACACTTTTGTACCAAAGTGTTGGGAGAGGGCTTTGCTTCAGGGTCAATAGCAAGACGCATCACGGTGAGACAGGCCCCCACAGGTGGACCTGGCCTGTGGCAGGAAAGAAGCACTCACCTGGAGCTCGTGAGACGAGGCAGCTACTGGCAAACTCAGACTCCTCAGCTGCTTTCAGTTTCCAAAACCGACACAGAATCTCACCTCCTCCTTAAAGACACCCTCGGTGTGAGATAGGGCTTATTATCACCACGTTGTAGATAAATCAAAATGGTACACGCTAAAAAATGGACTCTAAGTGATGCCCTGTGAACCTATTTTTAGATTTCCACAATATTTTTATCAGCAAATAAATGTATCTATACACACAAACAGGCTAGTTTAGGAGGGATTCTGCCATTCTGGACTTCTTTGAGAAATTCCAAGAGGGTTCAGATTGTTTCCATTTAATTTTAAAAATGCTAGTGTAGTCAGCACCACGGAACTATATTTAAGCATCCATAAAATTCCAGTCCCGACACTACCCTGGGCTGGGGGGTACAGGGGCACGGAGGGGCTCTGCAGAGTTTCATTGAGTTATTGTTGTTTGAGTTGTCTTTCAAGTGTGAAAGGGAAAACAGTCCTGAGTGGCAAGAGATATGCATCCACAGTTGCAAGCCCTTTTTAGTAAATGCTCTAAGAAAGGGAGATCAGGGACTATCTCATTGTTTGTGGGGGGAAAAAAACAGTAAATTCTCCAGGCAGCTTGCTGCTTTCCCGGGCAGGCATTTTCATGGGAGGCCAGGGTCATCCCAAGGACATGCTGCATTCTGCCAGAGTCCATGGTACAGCTTGGTGTCTCTTGGTGCAGAGGTTTGCACGGAGTTGTTATTATATGCTGAGAGTTCTGCAATTCTCAGGAGCACGAGGAAACTTTTAGGGGCAATAGAGATGTTCCTTATCCTAACTGTGGTGGTGGCTTCACAGGTGTATATACACAGGGTCCGGCAGAAGTAACGTCTGCTGGAATGTGGTTGGTAGGGTAATAATAATACGGGTGTAATAATTTATAGTTCTACTTGGAACGTTTCACCTAAAATGTCCTACGGTGTGCTTGAGGGTGATATTGTTGTGTTACAAAATTACACGCTTATGATTTTGTAATAAAAAGGGGGCATTATTTGTGCTGGACCTGTATTTGTCAAAACTCTTCAAATTGTACCCTTTAATTAGGTGCAGTTTATTGTATGCAAGTTACAACCCAACAAAGCTGATTTAAAAAGGGAGCCAGGGTCTTCTCAGGGTCGCTCCTTGAGTGAGGCTGCTAGAAACGATGTTGATGTTACTGTTTATTCAAAGCTTCCCAGGCCAAGGTCGATGGGTGCCCTTGAGAGGAGCGCTCAGAGGAGCCGGGCTAGCGTCCGGTCAAGGAGAAAACCTTTGTCAGAGGGCGACATCACGGAAAACATGTGGGGCTGTTTGAACTCTTTGCCACAGACACATAACTTTTTAAAAACTACTTTTAATTTAGTTATCTGGACTTGAAGTTAATCATCAAAGGAGGGAGGTAGCCGTCGGGATATCCAGCTAAGTGGTGGCATCACACGAAGTTTAGAAGGGAGCAGGAGAGGGTCCCAGTCGGGGCACCTGCAGGCAAAGAGCCAGGGGCAGTCGCGAGGCCGCAGGCCTAGAGGCTCGAGAAGGGCCGGCCGCCTGCACCTCCCAAGAGTTGACACACGGGGGCAGCCTTGGCTGCTGATCTACGGCAGCGCGCCGGCGAATGGAGACGGTTTGGGGAGACAAAGCCCTGAGCCACTGACGAAACCATGGCGTCTGCCGCTTCCCAGAACAAAACGCCAAGATCCGGCTGGCAAAAAGTAACGCTTATCCTAAAGGATTACTGATGCCAAAAGGATGGCCCCTCATGCTATGGTTCCACTGGGGATCGAACCCAGGACCTTCTGCGTGTAAAGCAGATGTGCTAACCGCTACACTATGGAACCGCACGTGAAGACTTGCTCGCCAAGGTCGAATAGCTCCACACAAAGACCTTTTGCTGTCCGACTTGACAGACGGAATGAGGCTGAGATTTGACGCTGGGCGATCTTTCAGAGAGAGAAACTCTCAAGATAATTTCAGACTCTGAAGCACAGCTCCAGTCCACACTTTTCCTTGGCGACACAGACGACATGATTTCGTGAAGAAAGAATGCATGACCTAACCAGCGGTGAATGTCCCTCGGTAACCACGTCTCACGCTTTGATGTAAGTAGCGCAACAAATTCTGTGGACGCTTGGCTCTGTGGCGCAATGGATAGCGCATTGGACTTCTAGATAGGTGGAGGCATTCAAAGGTTGTGGGTTCGAGTCCCACCAGAGTCGCTTTTATTTTGCTATGGGGGAGTGAGTGATAGAAGTAAAACACCAACAAAATACTTCACTCGTTTTAATTCTCTAATCCGACTGCCCCACCATGAAAAGGAAAGACACTCCAGTTCCTTCTTAGGTGCTCAGTGGTGAATAAGGTGTGAGGAACCCCACTGCTTGAATTTGTCTTCTCAATCAATTTCATGTGGCTCCAGAATCTCTGGGACCTGGAGATGAAGAAATTAGCAGGATGTGATGAAAGTTACTAAAATTTTTTTCCCCTTACAATACTATTTTTTTTACATCAGGAATAAAATTTTTACATTGTTCTGCAACTTTTCAGTAGCTTAGTCCTGTTCAGATTATCAGTCAATAATATGAGAAGGCTGTGGGTGCTAGGGTGGTCAAGTGGTTAAGGCCCTGGACTTAAGGTCCATGTAGGCTTTTACTCTTGTAGGTTCAAGCCCCACCTCTGGAAAAAGTTGCCATTATTCTCCAAAATGAAAAAGAGAAGGACAACTCCTGAAAAGTTTAACCATGGTGAACCGTGTCAGTGTTCTACAATCCTGGGGGTTTTCTCCACGTGACAGTTCATGTCTACTTGCCAAACAAACAATCTTAAGGATTAATGTTTGGGAAAATAGAAAACACGTGCTTGAAACTATCCTCCCTTGTGAGGGAAACGCATTGTGCAGGGAAAACATTCACTCTTTGAAATTAATCGAGTTATTTCTTAAAATCCTGCTTTGTGCCAAGTACTGTTGTAAACCCTGGGGTCGTGGGAATGCAGCAATAAAAAAGAAAAAATGCAAAACTAAACAAAAAACAACAGCGACTAAAAAGGCAAGGTCCCAGCCAACAAAGTTACTGCCCAGCAGCATTTTTATGACAGAATGGCAGAGGAAAGAGGTTTATAAACCGATTTGCTTGGCTTATAAACAAACAAATATATAGAATTTCAGATGGCAATAAGCGCTCTAAGGAAAATAAAACGAGGACAAATTTATTCCACTTGATGATAAAATCATTCACCTTCACAGGAATGCTCTTCCCTTCTTTCTGCTCAGCAGCCATTGTGACCGCAGCACTGTAGTACCGTTGTTACGACGCTGGGGTTAGGCCAAAGGCTCACTAACTCCCAGGGCACGGGAGGCTTTTTTCTTGGTGGTGGGGCGGGGGGAGCGATGGGGAGGGGTTAGTGTTCTCAGTTGAGCCCGGACTTAATCATCTGATTCTGAGAGACCCACGTCTTTATTTGTGAAAATTGTACCTAACTCATTTGTAATTTTTCTTTTTTCAAGATTTTATTTATTTATTTATTTATTTATTTATTTATTTATTTATTTATTTTTAGAGAGGGAAGGGAGGGGGAGAGAGAGAGAGAAAGAGAGGGAAAGAAACATCGTGCAGTTGCTGGGGGTCATGGCCTGCAACCCAGGAATGTACCCTGACTGGGAATCGAGCCTGCGGCACTTTGGTTTGTAGCCCGCGCTCAAACCACTGAGCTACACCAGCCAGGGCCTCATTTGTAATTTTTCAGTACCAGCAACTCTCCTCCAAAACCTTGAGGCCTGGAGGGATTTCTTGGACGGATTCCCGTCCTAGGAAGGAAATCCATGCTGTTAACATGTCTCTGCTGGGATCTGTAGGAAACGGGGATCAGGAATGCTTGATCTGAAGGGGTGCCTAAATGATCCCAGAGGGTGGAATAATTTACAGACTACATCTTTTTTTGTTGTTCTTTTTATTAGGAAGTGCCACATATATTTTTATTAGGAAAAGAAGACGTTTTTTTTAATCCAATAATACAGATGGACCTAAAGAAAGTGGCAAGAGCCCCTTCTCACACACTTCATCACCCTTCCTTGAAATGTTTGTGGGTTCGTGTTTTATCCTTAAACCTCTCTTACCTATATGCAAGCGGCAAAAATACAAATATATATAATCGAAGGATTCAAATACACAGCCTCTAATCTTTTCATCAGTATTACATACATGGCATAGCACTTTGTGTTGTTTTTGCTTAACATGGATATCTTTCCATACGGATACCTTTTAAACACTGCTCAGAGTTCCCGGTACATTTCTCCACAAAAGAACGCAGGCCTCACGGTCCGCCCACGGGGTGGTGCCGCTGAAATCCGAGGAGGGCTGTAAAGGTGGTGAGGCTCCGCCCCAGGGGATTCCCTTCGAGAGTCCTCACCCCATGCCTCAAGGAATGGCACGGCAATGAAGGAGCAGAACGAACGACAAATGTAGACTCATTAATTATATGCGGGACAGAGCTGCCCAGGGTAACGGGCCTTCCTAAAAATAGAATTCCAGACCGTAGCTTGTCTGATCAAAACCTTTCCAATGGAGGCTTCAGAAAAATGTTCCGAGTCCCTAGCGCACGTGCTTTCTCCCATTGGCTCAGAATTCTTTTCCCAAGACTTCGGGGTGCAGCCACCAGGCACAGCCCAGTCAGACATCACCAGCCCCTGAAGTCCTGGCGGCTCCTTAATTCTGGCGTCGGCGGGGGTCCCCCGGGATCCCCACTAAAGCCTTGGACTGGGCGCTTCTGTTCTGCGTGTCTTTGCGCCCCAGCGAGGACCGGAACCGGGTCTTTGCAGCCCGGAAAGCTTGCTCACTCCGCTCCTGGGACGCAGCATGCTTTCAATGAACGTCTGTCCCATAGGTGGTCTGAAGCCTAACCAATTATTGATAATGCTCCACTCACAAGGCGCTCCAAGTGCTCTGCAAAGATGGAAGTTCGACCAAGGTGAGGACTGGAAATCCTGCTTGCTCCCCGGAGGCCCGCCCAAAGGCCCTAAACCTGGAGAATCCCTCTTAAAGGGGCATTCAGTTTCCTTTAGGACCCGGGGGCGGGGCAGGCAGGCAGGCAGGCAGGCAGTTGTTTTCTCCAGAGTCTACCTGTGATAGGAAAAAGGAGAAATAAAGATTCTGTTCCTCCAAACATCTGCTGGAGCTTAGTTTTGCACTTTCACTTTTCAGGGAATCAGCCAAAGGACTCCGAATTTCAGCCCAGTAGGAACAGACTGAGGCCACTTGGTCTATTTTACGCGGATTCCTTTGCAGGGAGGGTTCTTGTGTGAGCCCGGATAGCTCAGTCGGTAGAGCATCAGACTTTTAATCTGAGGGTCCAGGGTTCGAGTCCCTGTGCGGGCGGAGAATTTTTAAACCTTTCCCCAGACCCGTCCCCCTCCCCCAACGTGGGTAGGTGCCAAGGCCACTCTTACTGAGCAGGTATGGGTTTGTGCCACGCGCCAGTGGGTCTCGCTTTCTGGAAACTGCAAGCCAGACCTTCCGCAGATTTGGCTGTAAGGGAAAAAGCGAGGCTAGTGCTTCACAATGATCTCTTCCAGCCTCGGTCCTTTCTCTTCCAGGCTCCGTGTGTGCTACTCGGCCTTCGGGTATTTCCCCCTTAAAACCAGCATGTATTACGTTTCTATTCAGACCACCAACACACGCAGACGCAAAGCCGTGGTACACCTAGCGTCAGAGTCACGACAGGAGCGCGCCGGGCTGTGACGGTGCAGCTTTGGGCGCTGAATAGTTCTGGAATTTTTTATTAAAACCGCGCTGAGAAAACGGAGCCTCCAAAAACATTTCAGACCAAGGCAAGTGTTTGTAAATCAACTTCTCCAGCTGGGAATCATCCTTCACCAGGTTCCCAACGCTCGGGTGGGACCCTGATTTGCGAGTCTTTGCGGAGAGGAAAACGTTTTAAAAGACTGTCTTCAGGTCTGCCGTGGACGGAAAAACCTTCCAAGCCCAGCGAACTTGGCTGCACTGGCGACCAAACCCAACCCCTTCTCCTGGTGACCCAGCCGTGTTAGCCACCGCGCTGTGAATCCTGCTACATGTCACCGCCTAATACCCAACAGTCTAGACGGAGTGACTAGGGGATCGGGGCAGATCATCACACGATTGGTGACTTCTTTAAGAGGTTCAAGCTCCTTGTCTCCTCATATTGCTGAAACTACTGTAGATGCATTGTCGTCTGCCCGCTAAGACACTATAAGGAAAGCAATGGACTCCACTCCCGCGCAAAGATAGGTGTGCAAAAGACCTGCCGAAACCCGGGATCGAACCAGGGACCTTTAGATCTTCAGTCTAACGCTCTCCCAACTGAGCTATTTCGGCGAGCTTGAAGATACATTCTATATTGTTCGTGGGATTTAAAATTTAAAAAAAAAAAATCTTCATCCTTTCAGTTTCTGATTTCACCTTGCAAATAGTACCCTTTTTAGCTCTGAGGTTTTTTGAAAGCCATGAATGAGAAAACCAGTTCTTGTCATGTGAGGAGAAGTTTGCTTTGGGCCTTGTCCCTGGTTATCTTTTATTGTCTTCCTAATGCTTTCCCTACCTCCCCCCAGGGTTCTCATAAAAGTAAAGCCAGTCACTTACTACATGCCTACTGTGTGCCCAGCACATGATCCATGTGGAGGCATTCAATCCTCACGCCCACCCCCTCTGTGAGGTTGTTTTGTGATAATTTTTAAATAAAATAACTAATTTGCTCCAAATTTTCCACAGAGCTATCCAGCTCCAAAGCCCAAAACACCCTTGGTAGACAGATTTTACTTTTTTTTTTCTTACTTTTCTCCAAAGGGTGAAAACCACAGCGAGAGTGGACATGAACTTGAGAAGAAGGGGGAGAGAACTAGGAGGTCTCAGGGCTCTCCACCCTTGCCCTCTCCTTCCCCAGGCCTGGTCTGTTCTCATTCAGTCACAAGAAGGAGCAAAGGAACTCCCCTTCCTGAGGTTGTCAAAAGTGAACTTGACCCCGTTCCAGGGGACTCCCTCAGGAAGAAGAAAAATTCCACTGTTTGCCAGAAGGGCTTACACTGTTTCTATCCCTGAAATGCCAGGAGAGCCCCGTGATTCACTCTGTTCAAGTAAGAAACCCCTGGTCACCAACCAGTCCACTCCTCCCTGGATCAGTGACCATGGCGGTCCCTTTAGCATATACTAACCAACACGGGTCACATGAACATGGGCTTACGCTCTTGGGCATATTTGCAATGCATTTCTTTGAAATGGTTCTCACCTATTTCAGTACGTTACGTTTTGTTTTCAGCCTAGAAAGCTCTTCAATAATAATAGCTACAATGTATTGAAGCTTTGCTTTTAGGCTAAGACTCTATTAAGCACTGCTCCAACATGTTATTTTATTTTTATCACTACAAGTTTATGAGGTGGATGCTGCTGAGGGAGCTGCACTTTGGAGAGGGGGCAGGAACTGCGGGTTGGTGCGCGCCCAAGAGCAAGAGACTCCTACGTGTCCTGTGGAGGCCCCATCGCACTAACCAGGACTCCCTGGATGCCACAGTGCGTCAGGTAGGAGGGCAGCAGACTCACTCGGCCCCCATCCCCATCCTGTTAATGGGGAGATCAAGCAACAGACTTTCTTCTGCTGCCTGGTAGAACCCAGGAAGGCTCCGGCTAAGCAAGGATGGTCCGTTCACCTCACCGGGACACTAGTTTAGTCTTGGGGAACCTGTGCCTGTGCTTCTCTTGGATATACAACCCAACTTCCTCAAAATCTTTCAGGACCCGGACGTTTCCTTATTAATTTGTAGTTAGTGGGAGCTAACTTTTTTCTTTTCCAAATGCCAGGACTTGTCTCGTTCCAGTCCCTTGGATACACTCTTTCCCAATATGCACCGTCTTCCTCCCACCAGCAGAAGCTACCATCTCAGCCTCAGCTCCCTCCAGTACTCAGGGTCACGCTTTGAGGGTAGGGGAGAAATCTGACTTCGTTTGGGGGGATGGACTGCTTTGCTTGGTACCTCAGATTGTGGTTGGTCATCTCTTCCTTTTCAGAGTACCGAAAATTCTCTAGAAGGGTAGGAAGGTGGGGTCGCAGGCTCCTAGCGAGAGAACACCCAAGTGAGTGTCGGCCACGGACAGTAGGGCAAAGGTGGGCAGAGACTGTGGAGGGGGTGCTCCAGGAACGTCCTGAAGGTGTCTGTTCCCCATTCTTTAATTACAGCAGTAGTGGGAACCCGGCAGGCCAAGGGTTGGTTGCAGAATAAATCAGCCTGTCTAGTTCCTACAGTCACGCGCTTGCGGCGCGTCAGTCCTGGAGGCGCCCGGCCCGGGCTTTTCCCAGTAGAGCGGTTGGATTGGCAGAATTTCAGTCTCTGCTACAAAGGAAAACGGCTAACACAGTCCGCTAAAGCTAGGTCTCGTTTCTTTAATTATACCGAAAAAAGTGGGGGAGGCGAGAGACAGAGACAGAGAAGAAAGACCTTCTTGCCCGCGCTCACACCATCCATCCTTCTCCGGCTGAACCCACACTCCCCACTTCTCACCCATAAACGCTCTTTTAATCTTCTGGGCCTTTGCCTGTGCTGTTCCCTCTAACTGGAACGTCACCTCCTGTCACTCCACCCCAGGCAGCTTTGAGGACGCAGCCTAGTCGCCACCCGCGCCGGGCAGCTGCTGCTGGTGACCAGCGCCATCCCCGGCCTTCCGCTCCCTGCACCCTAGGCCGAGCGGGCAAGTGTGCGGGCAGCGAGGCTTTGAGAGCCGGGGCAGTCGGTGCTTTAGCGGAGGAATGTGCAAGTGCTTGCTTATGGCGGAACGACTCGACGGCGTGCAGAGTAGAACCTGGCAGGAAAAAATAAAAAAACATTGGTACCGTGCCTTAAAAGGTGAGTAGGAATGGGGCTGGTGAACACACAGAGCAGTGTACAGATGTGGTGTGGAATTGTGCACCTGAAACCTGTATGGTTTTGTTTACCACTGTTACCCAATAAGTGCAATTTGAAAAAAAGAGAAAGAATTGCTTAGCATTGCTTTGCTAAGAAAAGAAGAAAGGGAAGGAAGGAAGGAAGGAAGGAAGGAAGGAAGGAAGGAAGGAAGGAAGGAAGGAAGGAAGGAAGGAAGGAAGGAAGGAAGGAAGGAAGGAAGGAAGGAAGGAAGGAAGGAAGGAAGGAAGGAAGGAAGGAAGGAAGGAAGGAAGGAAGGAAGGAAGGAAGGAAGGAAGGAAGGAAGGAAGGAAGGAAGGAAGGAAGGAAGGAAGGAAGGAAGGAAGGAAGGAAGGAAGGAAGGAAAGGCCTCCTGTTCCCACCCACACCAAAAGTCGTCCCAGGCCCTTATTGTTAATCTGGCTGGACCCGTCGGAAACCCCGGGTTTCTTTGGCGGACTGAGAGCGCAGGGGGCGGGGCACCAGCCTCGCCAAGCCCCGCCCACTCCGGGGCGCGGAGGCGGTTCGGGCACTGCCTCCGGCTTGGAGCCCAAAACCGGGAAAAAGGAGGGAGGTTCTGGGAAGATTTGAAAAGAAAGCCAGCGGCGCGCGGTGCGGCGGGGGGGGGGGGAGCGCAGTGCCAGCCAGACCCCTGCTCAGGGACGGGACGCTGACTTCGCACTGGGCAGTTGAAAAGCAACAACAAAAACCCCTTTTCGGTTTCCAGACTCTTCCCACCGGTAGGGAAAAAAGCGGGTCGCTACTCCAGTGTCCACGAGCCGGTGAAAATGTCGGAGATCTTGTCACGAAGAGGGACGTAGTGCCAGTTTGGAGGCACGTTGACGGCGGCACCTAAAACCTTTGCCGAAACCCGGGATCGAACCAGGGACCTTTAGATCTTCAGTCTAACGCTCTCCCAACTGAGCTATTTCGGCGGCTCCTGGGCAGGGTTCCTCCGCATGTGCACAAGAAACATTAGAGTCATTGTGACACATCGGGTCGGTGCGGAGGGCTAACTGGAGGTTAAGTATACAATAAATATCACAAAAGTCAGGAGACAGGCTTCCGTTATAAGCTGGAAGTGATAACTAACTTTTCTCGTTCGTTTCACTAACTGCTCGGCAGTCAGCTTTGCTTATTTAAAAATAAATCACGAACTTCTTTTGATGCCGGTATAATAGTATAGACTATTTCATTCTTTGTAACCCATGCACGGTACCGAGTCGTATGGGTATAGTAACATAATCCACTTAATCAAATTTCTAAGGGTGGACATTTTGACTTTTCCCCTCTCGTTTCCATTATTAGAAACAATATTGTAATAACTATCGTTTTGCATTTATTTGTTATTTTTGTGAGAAGGTAGAGTTCTTCCACGGTCAAAAGATAGGAACGTTTTGAATTTTTCAGATATTGTCACATTGGACTCAACAAATGTGTGGAAGGAGACAGGAAGGCCATTTTTTTTTAAAGATTTTATTTATTTGTCTTGAGAGGGGAGGGAGAGAGAAAAAGAGAGAAACATCAATGTGCGGTTGCTGGGGGTCATGGCCTTGCAACCCAGGCATGCCCCCTGACTGGGAATGGAACACTTTGGTTCACAGCCCGCGCTCAATCCACTGAGCTACGCCAGCCAGGGCTAGGAAGGCCATTTTTAAAGATTTCAAGTGTGGACTTACAATGTTACTTCCAGACGAGGTGCACTAGTCATTGTATCTGTACGTTAAAAGCATTGCTTTGCTAAACCTAAATATTTAAAATGTACCTCCATTTTTGTCATTCCACCTTGGCATTTAAAAAACTTTAAATATATAGTACCTGGCTGGGTAACTGAGGTGATTAGAGTCATCCCGCTACGCCAAGGCTGCCGGTTGGCTCTCCTGGCCGGGGCACATACAAGCAGCAACCAATGACTGCATCAATAAGTGGAACAACAAATCAAGCTTTCTCTCTCTCTCTCTCTAAATCAACTGATCAATCAATCAATCAATCAGTAAAGTGTAATTGGCTCAGACATCTCTCAAACTTCTGAGAAGCAAGCTCTGGTTTTAATAATGTCCCCTAGTATGCTGGCTGTATTCCACCGCCTCCCATTTCATAGTTTTGCACCCTTTGTGTTTATATAACTAGGGCGGGGCAAAAGCAGGTTCACAGCTGTTCACATGGGAAATAATACAGCAATTAATAATTATACCAGAATGAACTGTGTTTCCCATACTCACAACTGTTAACTGACTTTTGCCCCACCCTGTATGTGTAATTGCACTAAGTGGATTGGAATCTCTGCTCATGGGGCTCAGGATTGTGTAATTTTTAAAGCTGCTCAGGTGATATCAATGTGTAGCCTCTCTCAGCACCCTGTTCCTCTGTTCTCACACAAAAATGTAGCTGTTACACATAGATTCATGTTTTAAATTGCTTACTCAACCTCTCCACAGTCACCTCCAACTCAGAACGTCCAAAAATGAACCCATATTTCCTCTAAAATTGTTTATCTTACTACCACCTTCCACCCAAGTTTTCAAGCCAGAAAAACACAAATTTCTTCTTCCCACCTTCTGTTCTTCACCCATAATTGCACCCAAGTGCCAGTCATTTCTGTTCAATATTTCTGGAATCCCTCCACTTCTCATTCTCAAGTCTTTTCCAACCTCTTCATTGATCTTCCTGTCTATAAATCAGTTTTCATACTGGGACCCATCATCTTGCTTAAAAGCCCTTCCCTGGCTCCCTAGCTGAAAACAAAAACCAAGTCTTCTTTACATGCAACATCAAGATTCTCCTACCTTGGGCTCTGCCACTCTTCAGCGTCATACCAGTGCTCTCTCCCCAACTCTAAACTCGGATCATTCATGCAGCCATGCATGCTCGGGATGCTCTCCTTGACTTTGCTCATCTTTGTCCATGCAGCATTCTTGACATTACCCTTCGGCTAACCCCCATTGAAACTGCAACTCTAAACTTGGATTCTGTCTCCTACGTCCTAGAAACCTCTAACACGGCTCAGTGCCCTCTCACTGCATCCCTGTAGGCTGGTTGCCCCTGTACAGTGCTTTCACAGAACTTATCAGACTGGATTGTAACTGCCATCTGCACCTCTAGTGTATGTTATATAACAGGCTGGAGTAAATGTTCAATGCATGAAGACATTCCTAGCTACATCCCAGGGCCAGCTGGCTCTTCACTAACTTCTAACATCACCTGGTCATACTCAGATGCGCCCTCTGCAAGGCTATATATATGGAAGGTCCTGAGCTCTTTAGTTCTTGCCTTTAAAGATTCCTCGTCTGACTACCCTACTGCCTTCCCCTGAGGGATGAGAGATGTCTGTGAACTAAGAGGGGCACTCCACTGGAAAAGAGGAAAGTCTGAAGAGAATACAGCCAGATTATCTTAGGAGTTTTGGAAGAGGAAGACATGAAGGCTTGGAATGCTTCCCGTGGGGCGGGGCAGAGTTCTGGGCAAAAGCTTCATCAACTTTTAGAAGCAAGCTCTAAATTTTCGTAACAATCTTAGAGTTTCACACAGTATACTGGTAGTGAGTAGATTCCACAGGTGTTTCTATGCTTCCCTTTAAGGCTATACTGTAGGCTGGTTTTCACCCATCTTGCTGGAAGTAGAGCAGATCCTTGAAAAGTATAGGTGTAAGATTTTTGTGGGCTTCAGAGGTCCCTGAGAAGCATAGCGATTTGCAATTTTGTTGAGTCATGATTTTGAAATTACGAGTGTGGTGGACCTCTGTCCCAACCCATAAGGCCACAGCAGCCCACCGAAGGTCTAAAGGAGGGATTCAAATGTGTCAGGTGTATTTGACGGCTCCTAGTGGAAGAGAGTATATACCACAGGGGTGTTCAAGACTGCGGGATGCAGCTCTGACAAATATCTACTGTGATGGATTTTAGCTTGCCAGAAAAAAATTGTTGCTGAAACTTACATCAAGCCCAGCATTGGGAATCAGGCAGATGACTTGAACAGGTAAGCTGCCTCTCCGGGACCAGGCTAGAAAACCTCCCTCTGACAACCTAGCTAATCTTGTGGACATGAGGGTCTTGAAGTGTCAAGGAGCCTGGAGGCCGAACTTCAAGAATGCTCCTTCCTACAGGTGGAAGCCCCAAAGTGGTACTATCCACATTAATAAGCCTCTGGAAACAGAACAGCATTTCTACAGGATGTGATCCCATCCAGGGGGGAAACAATTTTATCAGCTGCCTTCCACCCCGGCTTCTCCTGGAACACAAGGTTGGCGGGGTCACAGTCACCGGGGTTAAACAAACTGAACTCTGAATTCCAACAATGTGACTAACCAGCTACGTGACCTTCAGTGAAATCGTTAGTTACTTCCATGTCTTTCTCCATATTCAACCCGGTGATCATAACATTTACCCTTAAAACGGTTTAAGCGTAAGCCAGACAATCCTGAGTCCCTATCTCTCAGCACCCTGGACACAGAAGCAAGTGCTCGGTCAAGGTGCAGGCCTCCCACAGGGCAGGGACTGGGCTTGCTCTCTGGTGGAGCACCGCTCCCCGCCCCACCCCCCCGGCTCCCCCCAGGCCCCTCTGATTAATTCCTCTGCCCTGAACTCCACAGTTAACCCAAATAAGCATTTTCACCGTTCTTACTTCTACGGTCTTTAATATCAATACCCACTTGCTTATGCTTTGAAACATAGGTTTGAATCCCTATATGAAACAGCCAAGAATTTAGGAACCTAAACAGGCCAGAGAGGTTGAACTTTTATTTTTGAGGTGAAACAGGCCCAGCATCAGTAACACTAGAAACTGTTCCCCTCCACCAAGGTGAGACACGGTGGATCGCACTCCATCGAGGCCGTGGGAGCTGTTAGAACTACTCTTCTGCGCACGGGGCCTCCAGAATGTTGCCGAACAGCTGAAGCACCTGGAAACCGGTGCCCAGCTTTCCGTTTCCTGGGAAGATCGGTGCCCCAAGAACAAGTCACCACTGGGCCAGTTCGCCACTTCCTCCCACCCTTTCCTACCCAGTAGAAGTGAATCAGACAAACGATAATGACTTTTTAAAAATTATTTAATTTAGTAGTTTTCTTGGAAAAAAACAATAAGGCAAAAAAACCGAAAATATATATAGTTTTGTTTTGTTTTCATGTGACTTTACTTTCACCCGAAGGACTCGAAGCTCCCTCCATTAGCAGGAATCTGACCGGGGACCAGGCTGGAAGTGTAGTACAGACGGTGGGAGAAAGGGGGCAGGAGGCAGGGAAGTTCAGATTAGTTGGGGGATCCTCACTCTGTCTTAGGCCCCCTAAGTCATCAGGCCTTCACTTTTCCAGGCCTCCTTGAAAGAAGCCCCAGGGCAATCCCTCGCTTCCGCTGGGAATCAGGTTCTTAGGAGGACACTCCCCAGCAGCTGCCCCCTATCAAGTCCGACAGCTGGGAAGGGAGGAGGGACGGAGCACTAGCTCACCCAGTAGAAACGCAGCTTCCCTGGAGGGCTGGCTTCCTCTGGAATGATGCTGCCCCCTAGGGCCCACGCTGGCTGAGGCTCAGCAGTTAGGGAACAGAAACAAACACACAAACAAACAAAAAAATATCACTAACAAAAGGCGTACAAGGAAGGCACCTCAATTTGTGATCCTCAACCAAGGCTGGGCTGCAATGGGGGGTGAGACTTCGGAACAAGACAACCCAAACAAATACAGAAAAAGTGAAGGAAGCCAGAGCCCAGCGGGGGTTCTCTTGTCCACCCCTGGCGATGCTGCTCTCAGCCCCGCCTCCGTGCCCGAGGAAGAGCGCTGCTTGGGGAGACAGCCGTGTGAGCTGTGGTTCGGACAGAGGCCGGGTCAATCTGGAAATCACCCTCCGGGCTCTTGACCCACACTCCCCCTAAGAAAAGAAAGGCTTCAGGAGGCTGGGATTTCATTTTCATGAGTCGGGAAGTTAGGAGCAGGCTTCAGGCAGCAGTGGGCACCCCATGACACGAGTTGCAGGGCACGTCCCTGCTCAGGTTCTGAATGCGTCTGCCCCTAAAGGGTGGAAAGTGGAGGAGGCCCAGTCCACATCCTCCTATCCAAGCGAGTCCCAGGGAGACCAGCAGTATCAAAAAAACAAGATTCTTAAAAGGAAGAAGGAAAATCAAACAAAAATTAGATTTTTCTCTACATATGTATAATATACAGATTTTTAATACATTATTCCATAGGTGGCTCCAGTCCATGGGGCTTGAGAGATGGTGACAACTTTCATTCCAGATGAACCGCTTCTCTCAAAGTCTGCCGGAGATCAGAATGGGACAGGACATGTCCTGCTCCACGCTGGGGCAGAGACCCAAACTGGTACCGTGCAGAGAGAGAGAGAGAAGCGAAGTGTGAAAGGAAGTGAAGGACGGGAGTGAGGAGGGAGTCGGAAAGCAAAGGTGGCCGGCAGTCTTTCTCCATCCTGCCTGTGTTCTCAGGAGTTCTCTGCCGGAGCGAGTCCACGAAGCCCCTTTGTGAGGATGCTGCAGCCCTCCTACCAACCCCCGAGGCGGCCTCGGGCGCTGTCCAAGGAGATGGAGAACAGCAGAATGGTGTTTTACGTGGGTGGAGACAGAAGCGCCCAAGAACGTGACCCAGGATTCCAACCTCACAGAAGAGTTCTCCTGCTGAGTGTCCCAAGATGCAGTCATCCACACACGGACACACCATGCCACGGGCCCCACTGGTGAGCGCGTCTCATGAGGTCCACCCCGAGCTCCACCGCAATCCTGCATGATGCCGCCGCTGGTAAGTCTTAGATGCTTCTAAGGGAACTTCTAAAACCAGCTCTTACTCTGAACAGCACCGAATGCCCCGGATCATAATCGTGCGCAGGTCTTGGCTGAGCAGGACACTACGAGGGGAGGCTGGACGACACCGTCTTGAGTGGGGGCCGAGGGGGAAGGAAGAGCCAAGAATATTTGCCTCTACAGAAGTGGAACACTACCTTTCAGCCACTAAACCTCTCCCTTACAAACACAGGCATCTAGTATGTTGATTTCAGTTTCAATCAGCTAAGGCAACCAGCCAATCACCACCACTGGTGTCTGCTTCTGGTGATTGATTTGGAAAAAATGATTGGTTAAGACAGACAAACTTGAGGAAAGCCCTCGGGAAGGGAATCCCAGCTTTCCGGGGCATCTTCTGTCCCCTTGGCCTTTGGCTCCTCCTCCTCCTTTTCCTCGCTGTTGGTTCAGAAAATGTTCGGGCATAAGCTCCAGTCCTGTTTTTCTTTTGACTCCCAGTATCCTCCCCTATAAATATGGGTTAACTCCTTGGTAACAGGGTCTTCCTTCGGCTCAAACCACAGTGCCTTATAGGGATCGCAGGGTGTGCCTGAAAGGGAAAGGGGGCAAAGAAAAACCAATTAGAGCCCCTAACACATTGGTACTGTCCATACACCAAGAAATCGAGAAGAGGGCAGGTCTGTTACCATCCTCTTTGGCCATGCCTTTCATAGATTCTGCTTCTCTCTTCCTTCTGGAAAGTCTTTGTTTTTCCTCCAGGCGCTGCTTCTCAGCATTTGCTTCATCCCACTTCCCCTCTTCCATGAGTCTCTGGTCGGGCCGTAATCGGCTGTCTGTGGGAGCAGTGCCAGCCTCCTCGGCGTTGAGAGTCAGAGCCAGCTCTGAGAAGTAGTACATGTTTTCTGCATTCTTCCTGAAAGCAAAGGATGAGAGAGAAATAGGCTCATGCCAGAGCCCGGGCCCCAGTTAGTTACGGAGCCACAACTAAGCACGCTGCTGAAAGAGGACCAGGCTGCTCTGCGAACGGACAGACTCACAGACCATGGCACCTCCCCCGAGTTCAGAGCCCCAAAATGAACCATTCCACCTCTTCTCCCAGGACCACTCAGTTTCATAGTTTTCTGGGCTTGTGCTGCACTCCGTTGAAAGTAGAAATTCATTAGGAAAAAGGAAACATTCTATAAATGAAAATTCCTTATTCCTGTTTCCTTTGCCTTTTTTTTAACCTCTTTCTGAGATCATCTTGGCTCTTACTGCAGACTGAACACAGTAAATGACAGAAAAATGGCTCTTGTGTTAATTTATTTCCAAAGTCCTGTACATTATCTCAGGAAGCTTTACATTGGGGCTGGGCCTTTGGGCTAAACTGTCAACAAGTGGTATGCCTCTGTCTCCTCCAGCCAGTTCTGCATAAATTTTTGCCCTAAATTATAGTTTTGCTCTAAATTACAGAATAATATCCATCTGAACCACAATCTAAAGGACCTACAGAAAGCACCAAACACGGCTTGGCAGATAGTGCTCGATGAGTTGGAACTTTCTTGGGATGAAGCATGCTATAACCCCGCCACACGGTGACAACCTTCTGGCAGTCTCTCCGAAGGTTCCGCTCCCTCTTGCTCAATCCCTCCCATAACTCAGCGGGAAGCAGCGCAAACAGGCCGCCAGCACCGCCCCCAGGCTGAGGTCACAGGGCACCCAGGCGGCCCGCGTGGCAATACTCACGGTAAAGGATTCCGCTGCCACAGCGTGACCCTGCTCTCCTCCGCTTCGTGGCCTCTCTGCCGAGCATCACCCCCGTTGTCCCCAGTCGCTGGCTGTACTTTGAAACAGTCCATTTTCTCATCCCACGTCCCCAGCAGGACAAAGTGAACTTTTCCTGATTCGTCTTTCACTTCCCCGGTCACCTGCAAGGATGGGAAGCAGGGCTTTGGCACACAGACCGCAGCCTCCGTGGGCTAGCTTGCCTGGCTCTCCTGGACACCAAAGTCCTGGGGTAAACGCTAGTTAAATCTTGTCTGACAAACATCACAGAGTCTTCCAGATTATTTAAATTTTCTTAGGCTGCTTAAAATAAGTGAAGCATGAGTTGGAGGTTTCATCATTATTTTGTTGCACAGGAATTTTTGTTGCAATAATACTGTGGAGGAAAAGGATCTGACTGGTTCTCAGAATCATGGTATCTTCTTCTCTCCAGAATACAGAGAGCCACAGACAGACTTAAATCTCTACTTTTCACTCTCCCATCAAAACTCCTGGCACAACTGCACTGTGGAGCAACACAGAACTCTGCCAGGCGCAGTTGCAGGGTCCAAGCGCCCACACCCTTTCCCTGGAAGCCTTTTGTTAGACCTGCCTCTGTGTTTCCCATTTGTCTCTCTTTGCTCTTGACTTTTCCTTTCTTACTTGTTGCCTTTCCCAGAAAGAAGAAAGATTTGGGGTAGTAATGCAATATAGTCCCCTTTCTTGCTGACTTTCTCCTTTACCTCTTCTGGGTTTTTTTTTGAATCATCATATGTATATATATGGAGATTATCTACCTTCCTCCCTCCCTCCCTATCCATCCATCCATCCCAGCCACAAAGGAGTAGGCTTTCTAAGGGATACACACTAAATGAAAAAATTGTAATTCCAACTTTTCTTACCTTTCTTGCTATATCCCGAGAAAAGTAGCTATAAGGAACAAATTTAAGTTTGCAACTGTCTCCCGTCTTGTGATTTATAATATCAATTTCACCAGACTACAAAATGAAAAGAACCATGGATTAGTTTTATTAGACTGGATGACCTGAATATCTGCCAACCCCATGCCTCGTAATTCTTACTTTTCAATCTTATATTCTAGCACTCCTTTGCTTAACATTCAGGTCTTAGCCAACCTTGAGATGCTATGGGATCCCTTTGTAACCTTGGTATCCCAAGTTGGGATGAAAACCAAATGACCTTTTATTTAAACATTGTGCCCTGGCTGGTGTAGCTCAGCGGATTGAGCACGGGCCTGAGGGCCAAAGGGCTATCAGTTTGATATCCCAATCAGGGCACATGCCTGGGTTGCGGGCCAGGTCCCCAGTTGGAGACACAAGCAACCACACACTGATGTTTCTCTTGCTCTCTTTCTCCTTCCCTTCCCCTCTCTCTAAATAAAAAAGGAAAATCTTTAAAAATAAAAAAAAATTGTATGTCACATGTTAGATAGCAGGATTTGCTCTTCAGCACATATACTAATATTCACATAATAATTTACTTTCCAAACCAATCCTCACTAGCCCCCTTCAGGAGCTCTGTGCTTAAATCAAAGTGCTCAACTCACAATGTCAAGGTTACATATGGCAGACCTTTCTACACTTCGTTCAGTTCATATTTTCCTCCTACCTTCTGAATCCCAAACTATTCTTTTTTAAAAAATATTTATTTATTTTATTAGAGAGAGGGGAAGGAGGGAGAAAAGGAGAGAAACATCAATGTGAGAGAGAAACATTGATCAGCTGCCTCTCGTATGTGCCCAGACCAGGGACTGAATCCACAGCCCAGGCACAAGCACTGACCGGGAATTGAACCGGCAACCTTTCACTTCGTGGGATGACGCCCAACCAACTGAGACACACGGGGCAGGGCTGGAGTATTTTGTTAAATATTTTTCAACCTATGTATTCGTGTCACGTATCTCCAATGATACAATAAGTCTTTGAAGGACAATGTTTCATCTGATTTTTGTATCCCCAGGACCTGGTACTCTGCTTAGTAGTAAATGTCTAATGAATAACGGAAGGATGAAGAGTGGGAGCCGTGTTTGCTATTTTCTTGAATCCTTCATAGCGCCCTACAGTCCTAGTAGTCACTGAGTGCTGCAGTTGGTCACTTATAAATACTAATTTAAGGCACAAAATCTCGGGGAGGGCAGGGTGGGCTACTGCCCGAGATGAGTTCCTTGGGAGAGACTCACAGGCCAGGAGCAACAGCCTGGGGCTTCAGGAGCACGCCGGGCACTTTCGCTCACCTGGTCTATCCACAACTTGCCCACGATGATGTTGTGCACGGTTGTGGTCACCTTCTTCCAAGTGTAGTGGTGCTCGCTGTCTTTGAAAATACAGTGGATGCTGCCTGGAAGCAGAGAGAGACACACAAATTAGGCCTACTATTTAAAGAAATAGCCATGTTAGCTAGAAATAACAATGGATTGATTCTCTTCTTTTGATATTTCTTACTTTTAAGTGGAAAACAGTAAGTCAAAAAGGAATTCATGACCTTTGTAAATGATGGAAGCACTGACTGAACTGTTTCACTCTATTTCAAAACTTATGAATAAAGCACAACTAAGTGATGACAAACACTGAAAATAGCTCAGCTAGAAAGCAACTGTGCACAGTTGCAGAAATAAAGATGAAGCAAAACCCCACACTTTTCTCCAACTGTGCCCATCACACCTGCTGCAACACCGACCGGAGCAGGTCAGATCTGCCCCAAAGCAAAAAACACAAAATTGCATTGTGGAAAGCAGCATGCATTGGCAGTTAATTCCGGGGCCAGGCCCTATTTTTAGTAACTAGCTCGGTGACCTTAAGCAAACCACTTATCTAAGGGCCTTCACAAGGAAAAGGAGGAGTGGAGAGAGCCATGGCTTTGGAGTCAGACAGCACTGAATTAAGTCCTGGCTCTGCCACTGATTCAGCTGTATGGCCCTGTGTTGTGGAATAAAGAATCGGCCTGCTCCTTGTCCATGGTTCTGGGGAAGAAACCTTTAAGTCCTTGAACTTCCCAAGTGCCAGCAGTGTTTCTGTTATTCATGGGGGCCCTGAAAGTGTATGCCGAGGAGTCACCATGGTGGGCCCTAGATAGCTTAGGCTAAAGAGAGGGTTCAGGATGAGGGCAGGCCAGAAAGACCAACCATGTAATTGGAGAGTAGGGGCTTTGAGTTATCTGATAAGGGCTGGACCTCCCGACCTCCTGGAAATAACATCCCTTCCCTCTAGGAGGGAAGGAGGCCCGGATATCGAGTTCAGTCATGTGGCCAATGATTCAATCAATCATGCCTCCATAATGAAATCCCAACAAAATCCCTGGACAAGGGAAGCTGGTGGAGCTTCCTGGTGGGTGAACACATCAATGTCCCAGGAGGGTCCTGTGCCCCCACTCCACGGGGCGAGGGCATGGAAGGACCTTCCCAGACCTCACCTTGTGTGTGTCTTTGTTTGGCTGGTCCTGATTTGTACCCTTTTTAATAAAACTGTAATAATGAGTATCGCATTTTCCTGAGTCCTGTGAGTCATTCTAACAAATTATTGAACCTGAAGGAGTTGTGGGTACCTCTGAGTTTGTGTGCAGGTGGCCTGGGGACCTCCAAGCTTGTAGCTGGCACCTTAAGCGAGGGCAGACTTGTTGGAGACTGTGCTCTTAACCCATGTGGTTGCTGTTAATCTGGGTAGTTAGCGTCAGAACTGCATTACAGCACTACACGGCAGGCAAGTGTTTAACTTTCCAAGGCCTCAGTTTTATCTGTTTGTAAACTTGGAGTAACCACATCTTGTGCTGTAAATGTCTGTTTATTTACACAGTAACATGCTTGAAACACAACAGGCACTCGGCTGTAGTCCTCTCCTATTCCTCTGAGCTAATCTCCAATGAACACCAAACCAATATCAATTAGTTGTTTGAACACAAGTGACTGGAGAATCAAAATAATTAAAAATTTAGAGATATATATATTTATTGTTTCAAATCATATATATACATATGTATGTATATAAATATACCATATTTTGCCATGTACCATGTGCACTTTTGCTCAAAGTTTTGAAGAGAAAATAAGGGTGCACATTGTACATGGGTATGATTACATACCATGGTTGGAATTAATCCCATGTACAATGCACACAAAAATGTGGGTGTACATTATACATGGGAGTAAATTATACATGGCAAAATAAGGTGTGTGTGTGTGTGTGTGTATATAGTCAATAATACAGTCAATTCCAGCAATGTTATAACTCTAAGCTCCCCGTGCGACCACTAGTGAAAAGGACACACTGTGGTTTAGGTGTGCCTTTTTTGCACAAAAGATCAGAGTTGCCCCAGGAGCTGCAGCTGTAGTGATGATGATGATGACAATGACGTTAACAACAACAGCAGCAGCTCTGCTGAGAACACGGCGGTGTACCAGACAGACACTGTGCTAGCTTCCCCTCGTACATCACCCGCCTCATCAGTCTTCACAGCCGTCTTCAGAACACATCTGTGATCTCTTGCTCAGCACCTCCTCCCCCACCACTGCAGTCTACACCACCATCACCTCTTACTGGACCCTCTAGACCCACTTCTTTTTGGTGTCCCAGCTTCCACTTTTGCCCCCTTACAGTCTCTTGTCAAAATGATCCGTTTGAAACATGGCACATCAACTACCACACTGAGAAAACTCTCTCGGCGACTTCCCACTGCGCTGGGGATAAAGCCCCTGAGCCCCTCCACGCCCCTGCCGGCGCACTCGCACTCAGAACGAGCAGCTGTGGCCTCGCCGTTCTCAAACGCGATGTGCCTGGGCCTTGGTCTTGGGGGTTCTGTCTGGCTGGCACACTCGCCCTCAAGTCAACTCTTGGCTGGTTTCTTCTTGTTCCTTAGGTCCCTGCTCAAACGCAACCTTTTCAGAGAGAATTTCCTGACTACCCTATCCAAGGAACCACACACACGCTCGTTTCTCATTAACCCCTACCTCTACTTTGTCTTCTTCACAGGCCTACCACATACAGTTAAATTATTTATATATTTACTTTTTTGTCTACTTAAGAAAAGAATGCAAGCTAAATGAGAGCAACGTGGCTTTTGTTCACTGCTGTACCCACAGCACCTAGAATATTTTCCGGCCTACAGTGACTCTCAAATATCTGTTGATGGCTTAGCCGCAGGCACTATTATCCCCTACCTTTGTTTCCTATTGCTGCTGGAACCAGCTGCCACAACCTAGTGGCTGAAACAATACAATTTATGCCCTGCAGTTCTGGAGATCAGAAGTGTCAGAAGGGCTGTGCTCCCTTTGAACGCCCTAGGAGAGGATCAGCTTCCTTGCCTTTCCAGCCCCTAGTGGTCACCTGCATTCCTTGGCTCGCAGTCCTTTCCCAGCATCACTCAGTGTCCTGCTTCTGTCGTCACCGACTCTGATCTTCCACCCTCCCTTACATCTATCCTTCTGATTATACTGAGCCCAGAGAATAATCCAGGATTATCTCCCCATCTTGAGATCCTTAACTTAACCCCACCTACAAACTTCCTTACGTAAGGTGACATATTCATAGCTTCCACACATTAGAATGTAGATGTATCTTAGGGGGCCTTATTCAGCCACATCCTCATTTTACCAATGAAAACTCTGAGCTCTGAGAGGTCAAGTAATTTGCCCAAGGTCACACAGCTAGAGACTGCCAGAGCTCAAGTTTAAAATAAGGTCAGAACACCTGTGTAGCCCAATACCATAACCCTATTTCTCACCTGGATAATGCACCTGCTGTTCTACAGAGTGCCCCTTCCAGCTCATAGGGATAATAGAAAGAAAAGAATGTCCTCTGACTGCCTTCTATATAATATAGTATATAATATTTGTGTTTTGAAAACTTGACATTAAGTTCAAGATGGAAAAACAGGGTCATATAAATGTATGAAGGAAAAGACAGCCACTCCCAGAATGGTGTAGTAAGGTCTTCCCTATATCTGTTCCTCAATAAAATCAACAAGAGCACTAGCAAAAATTATCAGAATCAACTTTTTCAGAACTCTGGAAATTAACCAAAGGCTTACAATAATTTAAGAAGCATGTATTCAAGAGAAGTGACTGAATCCAGGTAAGAAAAATGAGCTTTGGGGCAAGAATTTTAACCTGCTCTATTCCCACCCTCCTATTGCCAGGTTGGCAGTAGCCTTGAACCCCAGCAAGCAGCCTAGCGGACACCTTTGGGGAGCCTCACAGTTTACCAACAAGTATGAACTCCCCAAAAGTCCCATTTTCTTTTTTTAATATTTTATTTATTTATTTTTAGAGACAGGAAGGGAGAGAGAGAGAGAGAGAGAGAGAAACATCAATGTGTGGTTGCCTCTCACATGGCCCCCACTGGGGACCTGGCCCACAACCCAGGCATGTGCCCTGACTGGGAATCGAACCTGCGATGCTTTGGTTCACAGCCCGAGCTCAATCCACTGAGCTACGCCAGCCAGACCATTTTCAAAGAACTGTCATTACGTGACCTACGGGGTGGTTCCTTGTAAACTCCCACTCACAGGGCTTACCTTTATTGGACCTGACTCAGCACCTGGTCACTTCACACAGCCTTTTCCCTGGGGTCATTACCAAAACTATCAGTGGCAAATGGCAGTTTAACACAGCAGCTGCCTGAGGTGGTGATAATAGTTGGAGCAGTTGAAGAAATACAGGCCGGAAATTCCTCAAATGGGACAAACACCTTCATCTACACATCCAAGAAGCTGAATGAACTCCAAGTAGGATAAACTCAAAGAGCACCACACCGAAATCCATCATAATCAAACTATTCAAAGGTAAGGACAAGGAGAATCTTGAAAGCGGCAAGAAGAAGCGAGGCATTGCGTGTAAGTGATCCTCAGTAAGATGATCAGAAACTACGGTGGCCAGAGGCAGTGGGATAACACAGTCAAAATGCTGGGGGGAAGAAAAGATCGTCAAATCAAGAGGTCTATATTCAGCAAACCTATTCTTCATAAACAAAAGTGAACATAAGACATTCCCAGATAAATGAAACCTAAAAGAATCCCCAGCTGGCAGATCTGTCCTCCGAGAAATACTACAGTCCTTCCGGCTGCAATGAAGGGACACTAGATAGTAACTTAAATGTACATTAACACATAAACAAACCAAAAAAGGAAACTACCATGAAACTATATAAAAGACAATATAAATATACTTTTTGCTTGCAATTCTTTTTTTCTCCTGTATGAGTTAAAAGAAAACTGCATAAAGCAACAGTTATAAAACTATGTTGATAGAATTATAGTGTAAAAAATACAATTTGTATGAAAATAAAAGCATAAAGGAGGGGAAAGGTAATAGATCCATATAGTTGGCAAAGTTTTTGTACACAATTGAAATTAAATTGGTATGAATCTGCACCAGATTGTTGGAAGTTAATTGTAATACCCAGGATCAAAATACCCAGGATCAAAATATTTTCATAAAACCACCATGAAGATACCTCTAAAAAATACAGTAAAAAAAAAAACAAAACAAGGGAACCAAAATGGGAAACTAAGAAAAATCTACTTAACACAAAAGAACTAATGGAAGAGCCACTAATGAAGGCACTCCATCAAGAGACACTAATGGAAGAACAGAGGAACAAAAAAGACACAGGATGCACAGGAAACAAATACAAAATAGCAGATGTGAGCCCTACTTAATCAGTAATTAACAATAAATGTAAATTTTTTTTACAATAAATGTAGATTGATTAAACACTCTTATCAAAAGACTTAGAAACTGGAAGAATGGATAAAATATATGAGGGGGATTTTTTGACTAAAGTATCACTCAGGGCCAAATTCAAGGTCCATGGAGTCCAGTAGTGTCAGTGACACAGAGATCAGCAGGCTGAATGGTTGTTTCAGTCATATTCTCAAATTGTGACTCTTCTTGGGCTAGGGAACTCCAGAACTATAAAATAATGTTCTTACTTTTTTTAAAAAAAGTTCTTGTTTAAATGTATCTCTTTAAACTTCAAGGTTACAGCCTAGTTCCAACACCCTGATGAGAAAATTCATGGTCTTTATCATTTTACAAACTTCAATCCTATTTTCTGGAAACATTCTTTTTTCCAGGCTGCAAGAATTCTAACCTGTTTAGTCTATTTTACAGGGACACTCAGACCCCCTGCCACCACCTCAAAAAACACGTATCTGCCAAAGAAGGAGCTCCTACCCTTTGCGATAACATGGGTGGAACTGGAGAGTATTATGCTAAGTGAAATAAGCCAGGGGGTGAAAGACAAACACTGTATCATCTCACCCATAAGTGGAACCTAATCAACAAAACAAATAAGTAAGCAAAATATAACCAGAGACATGGAAATAAAGAGCAAACTGACAGTGGCCAGAGGGGGGATAACAGGAGGGTAAAGTCAAGGAACCCGTACAAAGGACCCATGGACAAGGACAACAGGGAGGAAGGAGGATTGAATGTGGGAGGGGGGAGTGGGCAGGGCAAGGGAGAGCACTGGGGACAACTGTAATTGAACAACAATAAAAAAAATTTTTTTAAATAGCATCTGTCTGCCTGTTCGCTCACAACCCTATTCATATATCTTTCTTCAGTGACATCTTTCGGCCTGACAGTGCCCCCTCTGGGAGCTGAGCGCCACTGCAAATGTGAAAACTGCACCGCATGATTCTCCTTCCAAGTCACTGATCCAAAAATATTAAATATAGCCATCCCCCGGGCTCGTGTCTGGAAATCCCACTGTCCATACTTTCGTCTTCAGTCTTCTGTCACTGGGTCAATTCTTCATTCAAGTTCCTCATAAAGGCTGGGATCCGGGTGTTGTTCACTTCCATTCCCACGCCCGTTACACGGCAGGTACCCGTATCTAATAGACAACACATCCCAGTGACCCGAATCCTCAAACAACCACGAGAATGGAATCCCATCAAAGACATTTTTTTAACTCTAAAAAATTAGATCTACCAATTAGACCATGTTCATATGCCTCAGAGAATTCCAGATTAACCAAATTATAACATACAGCATGTCACTGGTAAACGAAGTTTATTGCTACTTTTCAAAGGTAGATACAACCCTCCCCAGAAGTAAACACACTTGGTCTCTTTAGAGACCTGCAGGTGGCCCCGGAGGTGAAAGTCGTACTGCGATATGGCCACTGACGCCCAAGTTCTGAAAATTAGGTATGAACATCCCAGGTGCTTACCACTCCTAACTTAATACTCCCGAAATTATTAGCTTCAAAGATAATTAAGCAATGAGAACATTTTTAAAGGTCTTCAGTAAAGATCAAGACCAAAATCACTTTGTCTCCTTTTCAAAGCAGACCTCGGGGCCTTTTGCATTTTAACCATGAAGTGACAGAATTAACACTCCAGTTTCTTCCCTCCCTCTGCAATTACAAACAGTCCTGGATTTTTTTTTTTTTTTGGCTGACTTCTAGTTCACAATCTACCTGTTACCTTTTGTGTCTCTGAGGGAACTTCATGAAGGACGACTACAGCGCCATAAGCAAGCCCTGCTGCTAGGCCCCTGACCGGCCAGTGCCAGGAGGCCGAGAGCCACAGGAGCTCGGGCAGCTACTGTCTCTAGAGAGCTGCTGGGTTTCCGTGGCTTTGTGGTGCTGCTCTTCCTACAGACCAGCACTCGCCCTTCCGTCCACAAACGGGCCCACGTGGCTGCTCTTGTTCAACAGAGAGTCAAGAATCTCTGCTACACGTTCTGAACAACCTCACTTCCCTTAAAACGTAGGCTAACATCGCAGAGTAGGGTCCCTATTCCCAGGCCTGGTCTTTTTGTTCTTGCTGCACAACTAACTTGTAATCCACTGAGATCTTTTAAAGTAAAGTTTCATTTTACCTGGGGTTCGGCGTTACATAAATAACACCTAACCCATCTGGGAGAGGAAGAGGGAGGGGAAAAAAAGAGAGGGGAAGGGGGAGGGGTAGCTGAGAAACCTAACCTCTTAGCCACAAGAGTTTTGATTTACAAAGAACCTGGCTGCTAGGGTAATGAGAGAAACAACACCAGTTAAGAGATAGAATTTTTTTTTTTTGCATGTTACAGTTTATATTTTTAAACAGTACTTACAGATGCATTAAATAGAGCTAAGAAGACAAAAATCGTGACTGGATGGGTCCTTAGAGTCTCGTGCCTTTGCACTCATTTGACAGCTGAGAAGTTAAATGACTCACACAAAGCAACTCATCAGGTTCAGCGCCCAAACCAGACTTCCAGCCTCCCGACTCGTAAACCAGGGCCCTCCCCCACCGTGCCGAGAACCCGTTGTTCCAGGAGCACCAGCTCTTACCAAGACGGTGGCCTTACCTAGGGGCATAATGGAGAGGTATTTGCCTCGAAACTTGCTGGTGATTTTGATTTCCTGACGCAGCGTCCAGCCGTTTACAGACTCGGCATGGTGTGCAGCAGCGGGGGGATGATGACTCACCTTGAAGAAACCAGTGGTTCAAATTAAGAAGGGAGAAAGGAGAAGGAGAAGGTACTGCCCATTGATTGGTGAACACCTGGAATTCATACTTGACATTGTCACACCCCCGGCAGGTGGGAGCCCTGAGGGAAAAGAAGGCAGCGTGGGGAGACGGGGGCTGGAAGTTCGGCAAACACAACACCGGAGGGTGGACAGAGCAACGCAAAATATCACGCCTTTCTTCAAGAAGGAAATGCGTCACAGTCCCGAGGCACCTTTACCTGCTCACAGAGGGATCGGTACCCATTCTCCTCTATTCGATCGAGCTCGAAGGTCTCCCCAAGGAGTGGGTTGAATGGCTTGCTGGTACGGAAGACAGTAGTGGAGTAGGAGGACACGGTGAAAGCTGCAACATAACAGAGCTGTTCTAGAGAGTTCTTACATTTTGCAGCTTGGTCTAATAGCTCATGGTATTCCAGATCTTCAGTAAGGCGCTGAAGCATGGATAAGGGCTCATTAAAGTTCACCTGTCAGAAAGAGAACAGATATAAAAACTTTGCCCACACATCTATAAGAGACAGTTTCATTTTTCTGCAGGTGGAGAAACATGTTGAGTTGTCACAATGATAAAGCAAATCACTGGTAAGAGAAGCGGCCTTTGCTCAGTAGAGCAGCTCTAAGCTCTAGCCTGCCAGCGATCCATTCTCCCAGGCCCACGTTCACGTCAGTGAGTGGCTCACGTCACTGTTTTCATTTGCATCACTAACTATAAGGTCTTTATTCATCACTGGTCGTGCAAAGCCATCAATGCCTCACACACAGGAGGCCGTCATCAAATAGGTATCGAATGAATAAACAAAAGAGGAAATGTATTTCAGCACAAGTATACCCGAAGAGAAAGGCTGGTATTTAACATTCTTGAGGAAAGGAAGGGCAGTCACTTTTAAGTACAGGCATGCCCTGGTTAGTGAAATGAAGACATTACAAGTTCACTTCCACTCCTGCACTAGATGACCATGAAGCATCAGTTCTGTTCTACATCAGGCCAGGATTCTGACTTCTTAGCTCTGAGACTGGACAGGTGTTATTTTGGACCTGGAGTGCTTTTTAATGGGAACTGAGAGGGGGCTGTGAGTGTTTCCACCTTTGAAATTTTAGAGCCAACTGAGGGCACTCACCTACTGGACATCCCCTGCTTCTCCCCAGCAGAAGCTGCTCATTGATTCCTTCCTTCCACAAATATTCCCTGAGCCTCTGTGTGCCGGGCCCTACGCTACTCACTGGGTGCAGAGTAAATAGAAGATATGCCGTCTCCCCAAGTCTCCCCCTTAAAAAAAGTTACCTTCTAAATTGACTGGAATTTAAGATGACATTAGTATTTTTAAAAGTGCTATTAAAAAAAAAAAGAGCTAACTTAATCTGCAATGCAGCTGAATAGACCCAGCTATCTATCACTGGCCTAAATTCCGAGTCCAGAGAACAGAGGAAGGAAAAAAAAATTTCCTTTCTAGTGAATGGAGCTAGCCTAAAGCAACATTTCAGTTAAACAAACCAAACAAAAACAACACTTTTCTTTCCTGTGGTCCACCTCTTTTTCTGCATCTTTGTCTAGCGTCCTACCTGCCAATCCCTGAGCCACAGGCTCCCCTCATATTTACTGTGCTCCCAATTATAAAGTATTTTATAATTTCCACTATAACGAATTTTAAAAGCAAAGTATGAAGGAAAATTTTACTTGAAATGCCATTGACCGATGATAACCATTATTAATGTTACATTTGTTTCTTTGCATTTGTACAATTTTAAATAATATAGTAGAGCCTGCTTCTTCTCTGAGGAGTATACCAAGCATTTCTCTGTTAAATTTCCCAGTGAAGACAGAGCCACAGGACCAACACCAGAATCCTCCCCTTGCGGAACGTAGGATCTACCCTCCCTCAACCAAAACAGTGTGCCGCTCCCTCAAACCGCCTTCCTGGCCCCGAGAGAGCAGCGCTGTGACAGGAAACGTGCACACTGAGACGGGCAACACACTGGGGTAAGACTTGAGTCTTTGTCTTTTCCCACAGAGGATGCTTGTTAACTATGCCAACAAGACTTCTCATTGGCAGAATTTCAGGTGACGTTAAGGAGTATTTCCAGACATTCTGAGAAAAACTGGGGATGGGTGGTATGGTCTCCTAGTGGCTGGAAGACACAGCTGCACTGCCTCATTGTGTCCTTAAGCTATCATTGCTTTCCACACATCACACAACTGACCCCCAGCTGTTCCTGGAACCACAGTTTCTCTAAAAGTGCCAGGCTTTTCCTATTGGTCATTTTATCACTCTGGGGCCTGACAGGGGAACAAGGGAATCTGTGAATTTAAAGTGGAGGGAAGCAGGGAGCCAGCTGCACAGCTGACGGAGAGTTGGGCAGCCCGCAAAGGCAGGCTAGAGGTTAGCACCAGCAGGAAGCCACAACCACTGGGAAGCTGAAGGCGCAGACAGCAGCAGTGGCACTACTTGGCCTACAGGCCAAAGGCATCTGGCAGAAGCTAGAACCCCTGGAAGTACCCTGGGGTTCCCCCCTCGCCCCTCTGCTGCGAACTCCTGCTGGCTCCCTGCACTGGTGGAGCCCAGCCAGATGCCAGCAGACACGGAAGCCCGAGAAACAACCTGGAGCGCCCAGCTCTCCTGGGACACAGCACAGAGCAGGGAAGGGCAAAGTCCAGACCTGGAGGCAAACGGGTGTTGGACTGCACATTCCCAGTGGCAAAGTCAACAAGGAACTAATGGTAAAGGAGGACAGAGAGGTCACCTACACTCAGAAGCTGTTTCTAAGCAAGATCTGCATTTCTGAGGCTGCAAAGACCTGCCTTTCCAGCCCACCTTCCCAAGGCACCAAGCAAGTGGGGCATCTTTAAGGCCCCAAGTGAACCAAGGACAGTGTGCTTACTCATGGCCTTTTCTGGAGGTCAACATTTTTTAAACAGAAATCTTACACACTCACATATAAATCTATCGGGTTTCCAAGACCCAATTAACTGATTGCTTCAGCATTTGCTGAATGGTGTGTGCATGTGCCAGGCCCTGGTGAAAAACTGAGGTTATAAAAACCAGTGAGACACAGTCTGCCCATGAAGAACGCAGCCTGTGATCACTGGTCTGTAGGCCCCAACGGGGTGCGAGAACGCTGCCTGTATTTCTGTATGCACCTGGCTGTGTGCGGAACCTGCGGCCACCCTCCACTGCGCAGTCTTCCTCCCTTCTGTAAGAGAGAGAACTCCGCATTTTTAACAAGGTGGTGCCACTGAATATAGGCGTCATCACTGCCAACCTCCCTCCCAGCTAGCTGTGGCCATGGGATAGCCCAGATCTGGCCAAAGACATCAAAGTGAAAGGGTTTATGCAATTCCAGGAAGCACACCCTTCTTCTCCTTCCTTCCTGCGCACTGGAATGCGAGCCTGATTACCCAGACCGGAGCAGCCACGAAGACCCAGAAGCTGAGGCCACAGGCAGCAGGCTGAGAGGACAGAAAAGAGCCTGGTCTGGACACGGCGGAGTCCAGACCCAGCCCCGAGCCACCTCCTTCCGGACTTTACCGTGGGAATGACTAAGCTACTATTTGTTTAAGGCGGGGGTTGGCCAGGCTCTCTCCGTCAAGGATAGACAGTAAACGTTTAGGCTTCGAGGGCCATAAGGACTCTGCCACAACCATTCAACGCCGCTCCCTCCCTCGGGATGAAAGCAGCCATGATGGGCAATCAAACGAGCATCGCTGTGTTCCAATAAAACTTTATGGACACGAACGTCTAAATTTCATATAATTCTTATAATTCTCACGGTATGAAATATTCTCCTTTTGCTTTTTCTAGCACTTAAAAATACAAAAACAATCGTATAATATTAACCAATGTCACTCCAATACATGAAGAATAAAACACACGCGAGCTACTGCTAGCTTGCAGGCTGCCCAGATAGCGGCCAGATTTGCCCAAGGCTCACAGTCTGCTGACCCCTGCTTTAAACCAATATGTTTCAAATTTGTTTTTTATTTGTTGTATGTCCTCACTCAAGGACATTTTTTCATTGCTTTTAGAGAGACAAGGGAGGGGGAGAGAGAGAGGAAACGTCTATGTCGGTCGGCTGCCCACTGGCATGCACCCCGACCATGCCAGAGGCGCACGGGAATCGAATCCTCGAACTTTCGGTTTACGGGATGATGCTCCAACTAACTGAGCCACACCAGCCAGGGCTGAATTTTTTCTTTCTATTAAACTTATACCTAACCAACATGCCGTTACAACACCAGGCAGATAACAAGCGCTCAGTGAATGCTTATGGGATGAACAAGCAAGTGCTGTCCATTTCCCAGACATAAACACGGGACTTACTAGTGCACAGGAGAGACAACATGTCACCCTGACTGGATGCATGGATGAAGCTGTGCTGAAAGAGACGATACTACAGCTGAATCCTGACAGAAAGGGTATTTAGCAAAAGAAAAGCGGCCAGGGTGGGTGGGGAGCTGCTGAAACCCCCAGCAGAAAGGGCAGTGTGTGCAAATGCCCCGAGGGAAAAGACAAGCCACCTCCGAGCATGCGAGGGCAGTTCACAATGACCAGAACACCAGACGTGTGTGGGCACAGCCTTGTCCTCAGGGAGGAAGCATCGAGCCCACCCAGGAACTGGCCTACTTGCAAAGCCATAAAGACCTGGTAAAGGGTTTTAAGCTAAGAAGTGACACAGCTATGTTTTCAATTTTGAAGAGATCACGTTGGCAACAGGGAGGCCAGGCAGGAAGAGGGCATGACTGGAGGCAGGGGGGCCAGCCCAGACACCGTCTTCATCGTGGCCGTGGCCCTCGCCTTCTTGGTTGGAATGAATTGTGTTTTTTGTTTTGTTTTTCAAAAGATTTTATTTATTTATTTTTAGAGAAGGGAGAAAGAGAGGGAGAGAAATATCAATGTGTGGTTGCTCTTGTGAGCCCCCTACTGGGGACCTGGCCTGCGACCCAGGCACGTGCCCTGACTGGGAATCAAACAGGCCACTCTTTGCT
This sequence comes from Phyllostomus hastatus, assembly GCF_019186645.2. Taxonomy (NCBI): domain Eukaryota; kingdom Metazoa; phylum Chordata; class Mammalia; order Chiroptera; family Phyllostomidae; genus Phyllostomus; species Phyllostomus hastatus. Next base: position 7,681,072 of record NW_025334005.1, on the reverse strand, counting down.
TCGCAGTCCAGCACTCAATCCACTGTGCCACACCAGCCAGGGTGGAATGAATTGTTTTTGCTTCTGTGCTCCCCAAACCTTTATATGTACAGTACTTCAAACAACACTATCATAGAAAATAACGTGGATTTTTTTTACCTGTTTTCATGCTTGACTCCTTTAAACTACACACTTCTTGAAAACAGAAACTATTATCTTTGCCTGGCAAAGAAATCTGCTAGCCTAGAAATCTGCTCTTAAGTAAACTGCTGAACAGATGGTTCAAGGTGATCTGAGAACATACCAGATCCACAGCCCAAATAAAAGCAGATCATTTTAAGGGGTAGATACAACTCTAAGGGTAACCAACACTATGCCACAAACTGCCACACCAGTGGGTGGGGCCCTCATGGCAGCACTCTCCCTTGGGGGCCTGAGGGAGCCTCTAGGCAGCCACCCGGGCGTGTGAGAACCTCACCGGCATGGGGATCTTAGAGAGTTCTTTCCCGATGCAGTTCTTCATGATGCTCCACAAATTGAGGCTATAGTTTGGCTTCTGTGGTATGTGAGTTCTCTTGACCTTCTTGGTCTCTTCCAGCTGATACTTGTACTAAGAACAAACACAGAGCCATTCAATCTCCCGAAAAGAACAGAAAACCTGGTATTTATAACCTTCCCTTCCCCCCTCCTAAAATAAAAAAATCCAATACTTTGTTTCTCTAAGTGTTTTACAAACAAGTCCTCAGGAATCACACTTCAGGTCCCTCACTTCGGATAAGTCCCAAATAAGAGTTACCTGTTCATCAAGGCTGATGTCACTGCTGGCTCCACTGATGTTGCTGTCAGTACGTCTACACAGATGGGAAATGTATAAGAATTAGAACAAAGAGCAGAACTAGAGTTTGGTCCTCACCGTGTCTTTACAAGGCAGAATTCTAAGCATAGTGCACAAACTTATCAATGGGTGATCAAAAGACACTTAGAACAAACTATGTATGAATTTAAACATCTCTGGACAATCTGTTCAGGTAAAAAAGCTACCAGTTCTCCACTTACTTGAGGAACAGGGCCTAGAGCTCAGTAAACACTGACAAACCATGACATTTCCACTGAAACATTTCTAACCTTTTGATGGTCAGATATGCTCATTCTTGTGGAGTCAAAGATAACTTACTTGTGGCCCAGATTCACAGGCGTGGCGATGATCTCAGGCGCGTCAAAAAATTCATTCTCATCATCCTCATCACTCATGTCTCCTTTGCCAGAGCAGCACCGATCTGCAAGGGGGAAAAGCCTTACTCACTCACCTTGGCTACATTTACCAAAGCCTGGCACGGCAGGCTCACTTAAATCTAATCACACACGCAGCAACAAACGGCAGAAAACAGTGGAAAAGTCGGAAGAAATAAGCGGCTCCAATTATTGCATCTCACATGAGTCACTGCTCCTGGAGAATCCGGAGTTCATCCGCCAGTGGCTTACCTTTACTGGAACCTACACTGTCAGGAGTGTTTGCCGGCAGCACCGTGGCTCCTCGGAAGGCCCTCTCCAGGTGATTATGCTGTTTGGCCAGCTGCTCCAGGGTCTCCTCCAGCCGGATACGCTGGTCTCTCTCATACTGCAGTGACTTCTGCCATTTTTTACTGTGGGTCTGGGCTAATGTAAGGAAATCTCTGCAGGCCTGTAGGGGAAAAGAGTTAACATGTGTCACATCAACTCGGCTAGTCAGAAACACCCCTCCGGCCTCTGTCGGCCCATTAAGGAACCTTATTCTGGGAACTTCAATGCACAGATTCCAATGGAAGACTTTTCCCGTTATTCCACCGTCTCAGGGACAGCCAGCTCCCTGATGCAATGAAGGTCAACTCCAGGAAAAAAAAAATGAGCATGGTTTGTCACGGTTCTTTTCTATTTCCCTGGTCATGAGGACCAACCAAATGCCAAGAGAGGAGTAAACCTCGACAAAGTATTTGTGGCAACACCACAAAGGGCAGCTATGTGAACTACGCCGAGAGAGAGAAATCTAGTGACTGAAACAGAAGAAAAACAGAGGATGACTGCTTTCAATAAATTCCTCACTAAACTCAAGTCACCGACAGCTGAGGACTTCAGGCACTGAGAACAGGGAAGCTGCACTGAATTAGACCAAATACGGGGACACTTAATTTGTTTTTCTTTTGGCCATTAAGAAACAATTGACGTTAAACATTAGAAGCCTACCTGAGGAATCAAAGAAAGGCTCTCGAGGCGAAACACCAATCTGATCAGATCGGTCCCTTCACCGGCTCCCCAATTACCAGCTATAAACATAAGGGCCCTTCACAGCAGGGCCACCGCCCGCCTGGCACCCTCCTCTCCAGGCTCCTGCATCTTCCTGCGGAACTGCACTGCACTGCTCACCGTGCCCTGGACTGACAGCTTTCTTTCAGGCCTTCCTATCGCAGCCTATGTTATGCGCTCTGCCTAGGAGGCCCTTTCCTACCACCTTTCTCTACTTGGCCGAGACCTCCTAACTGTTTAATATCGATGGCAAATGTTATTCTTCTGTGACACTTCCCCCCAAGTCTCTTCTCTACATTTCCACAGCACTTGGTACACACTTCTTCTGTTCTACACCAGCCACAGCAATGTCATGGACTGATTTTCTGTCTCTCCACATGGATCATAAGCGATATGAAGACACAATTTATAGTTATTTCCTATCTTAGTGGCTTTGTACATAGCAGGAGCCTGATAAAGTTTGCTTAATAAATAAATGGAAAAAATGAAGCAATGTAATCTTCAAATTCAACACCCTGTTCTAGAGAAGCTATAAGGTAAATAAAGTATCTACACCCATGGTTTCAACTCTTGCCGACAGGCTAACGATTATGAAATCAATGATTCCAGCTCTGTGTTCATTAGGCTTCAGATCAGAATATTCAGTTACCTATTCAGTGGCTCACGATAATCTCAAACTGTGGGTCCCAACCTGAACTCCTCAGGTTCCCTTCCTGACTCTCCCTCTCCCTTCGGAGTTCCCTGTGGCCTCACAGCTCCAGGGCCCTCCCACCCGCCCCAGCCAGAACACCAAGGAAAATCCTTGATTCGGAGTCTAGTCCCTCTCCACATCCAGTTATCAAGTCCTATGGGGTTTTCTTTAATATTTCTGGAATCTGCACACTTCTTTATTTTTTAAAAAATTTTATTGATTTTTAGAAAGGAAGAGAGAGTGGGAGAGGTTGAGAGTCAGATTTGTTGTTCTACATATTTACACATTCACTGGTTGATTCTTATATGTGCCCTAATCAGGGATCAAACCCACAACCTTGGCATATGGGGGTGACACTCTCGCCAACTGGGCTACCCAGCCTGGTGCACACTTTGCTCTATCCTGCGTGCTCAGAGGCAGTACAGAGTACGTACAATGGAGCGGGACTGCTGGAACTCCAATCACAGCTCCACTCTACTGTCTAGCTATGGAATTCTAGGCAGGTAATTTAACCTCTCTGTGCTTCATCCTCCTCCTCTGTAAAAGAGAGTGACAATAGTAACTACTCAAAGAGTTCTTGCTTTACATGTAAAGCATTTAGAACCATATGGGCTTGCAGTAAGCATTCAATAAGGTGTTGGCTATTATATTAAGGCTGCACCAAAACGGATCTTATCCTCTTTAAATGTGCTCCTACCAAACCCATTAAGTATGATCTGCACCCCATAGCCTCCTCACACTTAATTTTTTTCCAGCCTCATCCCCAGCTACTACCTTGCTCCACTAGGAGCCAGTTACCAAACTTAGGAAGACAGGAAGAGATCCACATACGCCACACCTCTACCTGGACCAACTCTTCTCCCTCACTTCCTTTTAGTGATATTGATCACAATGAAAATTTAGTGAGAGACAATTACATGTCAGGCACTTCGCTGAACACGTTATATCAGTTACCTGAGAAAAGCCTTTCAACAACCTTGTGAGCAGCTTACCAGCACTGTCACCGTTTGCACAAAAGAAACTGAGGTCACGGGGGAAGCAGGCTGCCCCAGGCTGTACCGACAGTAAACTGTGGCCCCCCGGACTTCAGGGTCCCAGGCTCTATATTCCTTTTTTCAGAGGAAGGCTCTCTCTGGTCATCCGGAATTTAGTTGAGTTCTAAATTCTCCTAGTCTGAGCTAAACACCTCCAATGCGCCATCCCATAGCAGCCCATGCTGTTTCTGCCACGCACCCAACACAGTCTGTACGATCTGGTTACTTCTCCGTCCCCTCATTAGAAAGCAATCTCCCTGCGGGCAGGGACTACCCCCACATTTGTTTTAAGTCTCCTAGCATAGTGCCTAGATCACAGAATCACAGAAGGTACGAAACAGATGTTCCCCGATTAGCAAATGAATACTCTGACTGTGTCAAGCTTTCTCCTTTGATTAGATTCACTGTGGTAGTAAAGAAAAGCTATGTCCTAAGAAATTGAATAAAAGGTATTCTTCCTTTGATATAAGGCCCCCTTTAGAGATGTGGCGTGCTAGGATAGTAATTTCTAACATGCACATTATGCTTAAGACCTAGCCACCATCACCTAGAAGGTGTAAAGGAAACAAGACAGGGATAAAAAAACAAAACAAACAAACAAACAACGAATTTTAAGCTATAGCAGTTATGAAAAAGGTACAGGCAGTGCCTGAGGGGAGGAGAGAATCAGACACAGCTTTCCTCCGACATCCAAGGAATCATTCCCTTTGACACAAACTCTGGACCCTTACAATTTGGAGTAGAATTGCCCCCAAGAACAAAATGAGCACAGTTTCAAGAGTAAAGTCCAAACTAAAGTTTCAGTTTCATGAGAAAATTTTTAATGAAGAGGTGTTTTATTTGGCAAATTTTTTATCAACAGAGGAAAAATTGTCACAGAGCAAGGTGCTCCCCTGACAGGGAGAAAAGACAACATTACTCAGTATTGATTAATCGACCTGCGTGATCTGTGAGGTTTTCCTGACCACAAGAGGACCAGAAAAGCAGGCACAACCACTAAGAGGTGCCCCAGTTTGGAAAACGGGCGCGCGACTAGACGTGAGGAAGCCCAGCACAGTGCCGATGAGCAGAGGAGTCCCAGACACGGCTGGTGTCCCCTCAGTGCACAAAGTCATGTGTCTTTTCTACCTCCTGCGAATGCTCCACACTTCAGAAAATGATATGAAAATAAAGGTTATTTTTCGTAAGGAACAAAGGGGTTTTAAATGAGCACAATTAATTAACTCTCCCCCTGGTCACAGGGAAGACCTCTGATCTCTAGGAGCCACGAGAGCCACAGGAGCTCTAAGCAAATGTCTTGTTATCACTCCCTAACAAGGGAAAATCCGGCCCTAGTGAAGTAATTTCATCCCATTTAATAAGACGAGAAGAAAACAAACCGCACACAAGCCCTTTCTCAGAGAGTTGCCTTCGCACTCCTGTTATGAAATGCCTTCTAGGGCTCTCATGTGGAAGCTGCTGAAACAACCTGCCAGGTGAGATCCAGCCACCAGCAGAGGACAAACGGCATTTTAAACCATGTATTCATTTCATACCAATCACCCAGGATCTGAGATACATTGCTAATGCCGGTGGTGCTTTGGCTTTGCCTAGAGTCTTGCAGCCAAGCAGCAGAGGTATTCCACCAACCAACAACAGCCACCAAGATAGAAGTCACAAGGAGGCAGAAGCATTGGCCCCTTCTTTTTTTAACAGAAAGTATCCAAAGCTGGGTGTTTTGCCTTACCACCCAAAGCTACCCCTGAAAGCAAGGAGTAAAGATGGGAACACCGGCAACTAGTATTACAAGGTTCTCACCAGTACTTGACCCAGCCCCCGTTTACCACACTGGAGGCCACATGCATTAACACGTAGGGATCAGACGGCAACTTAAAAGCTCAAAGAACTTGATGGTGGAAAGGACCCATGAGATCTTTTAGTTCTAACAGATACAGTTAGCTCAAAATAAATAAGACCACAACCCAGACAGGTTAGAGGATGCAGTTAACATCGCCAGCAGAACGCACTCCCTGGCCGGAGCAGTGTCCTCCTGCTCATTCGAGCAGAGCATGAAAGTCATTCCATCTGTGCACCCCGTCCTATTTCATGCAACAAATGATGTAACTTAAATCCTGAGCAGCAAAGCAGGACCTAATGCTCTGTGCCTTATCAGTACAACTTTCCAGCATTTGGGAAAATTACATTTTGAAAGAGGGAAAGAATCACAAAGCAACACAGACCATCTGCACTCACATTGATCATGGCATTGGACGTAATCCTAAAGAGAGTGGCCCGTTCGTTGACCTGCTTGATCTTCTCATTGCTCTCGGCGGGCAACCTCAGGGACTCCAGCTCACTGAGGGAGCGCTGCAGCGCCGTGCCGTGCTTGGCTATCAGGTCGTTGCACGTGCTCAGGTCCTCCACTTTGCTGGTCAGGGTCCGCAGGGTATTCTGCAGCTCTGTCTTGTCAGTTTGTGAGACAGACTCTTCATCTCCTGACTCATCTGCAGAAGCAAAAGGTAAGTTGCATGATTCCAGGCCCAGGAGTGAGAGCCTGAACCCTGCCAGGTCTGCGCATGACCAAACTGACGCTTCTCCTACTATGCGTTCTGACCAACAGCTTACCGATACCAGACAGCTTCTCTACAGTGTGGTCCACAGCCCACCTGTATCACAAACACTGGAGTTCTTCTTAGAGGTGTGGACTCTCTGGCCCCACCCCCAGAGTTTGATTTGGCTGGTGTGAGGTAAAGCCTAGGAACCTGCATTTTGAATAAGCTGCCTGGTAATTCTGATACGCCCTGGAGTTTTAGAACCTACAGAGCAGGATGGAGAAGCTAAATGGCTCTTGGGGTTAGGTATGAATCACTGAGCCTTTCAACGCTCACGTGAGGGGTCCAGTCCAGTCCCAGCTGATTATTACTGCAGATTCACTGTCACCTGTTGGGTGATCAGTGGGTCCCATATGAAATGGGTTGAGAATCACAGCCTAGCTCCTTGCAAACCAAGTCCACATCACCAAAAGACTCATTAATTCGTAGTTTTTGAAGATGAGAAGACAACACATTTATTTGTCGTTTCTGACACGGCAGCCACCACTGCACTGAACGCAAAGTAAGGTCTTCTGATAAATGACTCCCCAGTAATAAGTCACGTTGACAGCTATGCTGTACTTCTCGCTCCCAGCTTTGTACTTAACACTTTTGTGGCTGCAAAGTGCTTTTCCAGAAGTGTCACTTCCTTTGGGGGAGCTCACATCAGCACTAAAGTCAAGACAAAAGAAACAAGGAAACACCTGACCTGTCTGCTAGACAGAGAGGCAAAGCCAAAGTGAAACTATAACCTGTTACCAAAACATTTACAAAGCAGTGAATTTTCCTCACACTGCTTACTGGATATGAAATACAGTATGGGAAATGACGGGGCACGGGAAAAACAACAGATGCCCTCGCCAGAGAGGCTCAGTTGGTTGGGCGTCATTCTGCAAACCGAAAGGTCGCTGGTTCGATTCCCTGTAGGGCACTTGCGGGTTCAGTCCCCAGTCAGGGTGCGTACAGAAGGCAACCAATCCATGTATCTCTCTCACATCGATGTTTCTCTTTCTCCCTCCCTTCCCCTCTAAAAAACAAAATGAAACAACAAAACAAAAAAGCCCACTATCACCAACAGATGAACAAAAGTCAGCAGGGAACCATCTTGGTCAGCTCAAAGTGGACAAGCTCAGTATGACCAAACCGTCAACAACTAGGGGGGAAATCCTACCATTTTCCCCAGAGAAAAATCCAAACATAATTAGAGTACTCTTTTTTGGTGAAACAAAGATAGCAAAATGAAGATTTTTTCATAGAAAACATCCCATACAATGTTTTTGGCATCCTACAAAGATTGTTTCAACTCAACTAACAGTTAAGATATCAGGAGGAAATAAAAAAGTAAGGGTAGATCCAGATTGTAAGCTGTAATAATCCTAAGGCTGATTTAGCATTAAAATAATTATTTCTCAAAATTTTAAGGTAGTCAGTTGGCATGAAAAGCCAAAAGGACAACTGTTTATGCCTGTAGGACATAAGCCTCAACCTCAGCACTACTGACATTTGGGGCCAGACAGCTCTTGGTCGGGGGTGGCCGTCCTCTGCCTTGCAGGAGGTTCAGCGGCCTCCCTGGCCTCTGCTCACTACATGCCAATAGCACCACCACCCTCGGCCAGCACCAGAAAAATGGCTCCAGACATTGCCAAACGTCCCCTGCAAGGCAGAACTGCCCTCAGCAGGAAATTGTCAATCCAGGAGAAATACTGCATGATGAGAAACCTAGACATCTAGGAGACAGTTGATAATTAAATGACCATGAGTGATAAAATAGGATTCGTGCGTAAGACAAGCAAGTGGAAAGTTTTCCAGACATAATGTTCTTTGCTCCCTACCTGATTCTGCCAGCATCTTCACAGCCTTGGCCTTGGCCAGCTCCAGGGCCGTCACCCAGCGCTGGCGCTCCACTTCCGAGCTGGCCTTCAGGTGGTAGGTCTGAGCACCCCCATTGGAGATCATGAAGTTGCAGGAGTCCTCCACAGTGATGTTGGCTGTGGCGAGGTTAATGGTTCCACGGCAGGTGTGTCTCATTTCTGCCTTTGACCTACAACAACGAGGCAAAGACACGCTAAGCGGAAAGCTGATGGGTGGTTACTCCTTGATCATGTTCCATTTCTTTTCATAACTCTAAGCCTTTTGAAAATACAGTATTGGTAGGAATGAGCAAGTCCTAATATTTCCCTCAAATGGGTCCCTAAATTCAAGAAACAATTAGTAGAAATTTCCTTTCAGAGCCTAAGTGTTGTTTCTGAGTCAAATGGTCAAATGGTATTGATCTGCTGTTCCTATCACCCTTGGCTTTTTTTTAAGAAAAAGGCTTCACTGAAGTATAATGACAAACAATATAAATTCAGCAATTTTTAAAAATTTATTTATTTTTAGAGAGAAGGTAAGGGAGAGGAAAAGTGAGGGAGAGAAACATCAATGTGTGGTTGCGTCTCATGTGCCCCCCAGACAGGGCCTGGCCCTCAACCAGGCATGTGTCCTGACTGGGAATTGAACTGGCGACCCTTTGCTTTACAGGCCCACACTCAATCCACTGAGCTCCACCAGCCAGGGGTAAATTCAGCAATTTTAAGTGTGTGATTTCAGTGAGTTTTGACAAATGTATATAATTGTGTAACCACCTCTATAATCAAAATGTAGAATATTTCCATCACACCAAAAAGTCCCCTCATGGCCTTTCTTAGTCAGGAGTTACTTTTTTATTTAGCAAGTCATAATTATAACATAGTGCTTTATAAACTCATGCAACAAAATTTTGCATAACAGTCTCATTCCCAAAAAGAATAGCCCCATTTTATATGTACTAAACAATCCTCCCTGACTTTAACTCGGCCCACATGAGACCTGTCACACTATGCTTCGAACTGTATTGTAGAAGTATAAGGCACACCTAGATGTTTAGAGTATTCAGTGTTGACTACAGCTCAAATGATATGAAATAGGAATGTATAGCTTTCTGTGGGAGAAAAGACAAAATAGTCATAAAAGAATCACCAGGTGGTCCAATCTTTCTGGACTATGTTCTTTCCTAGGGTCCACTGACCTCTATTGGTGGGAACTCCTAAGCCATCTATTAATAGCTAGGAACGATTCAGCAAATCTGTTCTCAGAGGACTGGGTGTAAAAATTTCCCCCGTCTCCACTGACTGACAGTTCTATTCATAGACTAACTCTTGAACTTTGCAGCACTGCTTGGTGACAGCAAGCGACAAGAGGCTTCACATAAGATGGCAAGCTGCTGCCCTGGCTGGTGTGGCTCAGTGGAGTGAGCACCAGGGCACACGGCTGCACTGTGGGCCCAGGTCCCAAGCCGGGAGCATGAGAGAGGCAACCTATCGATGTGTCTCTCGCATATTGATGTTTCTCCCTCCCTCTCCCCCTTCTTTCCCCTCTCTCTAAAAATAAGTAAATACAATCTAAAAAAAGAAAAAAAAAAGATAGCAAGCTGCTAGCACAATTGGGTGTACTGTGCAAACTGTCCTAATTTCCCCACCACCTGCTGGCCATGCCCAGGGACCTGCATATGGGGACTGCAGTTTTCCCTGACCAACTTGGAACACAGAGAGGTCGAAGTCCTTTGCCAGCTGCCACAGTGCAAAGCAGAGCCACTTCCCGCTCACTGGGGCCAAGCGGCCGAACACACCTGGCACATTCAGAATTCCTGCACGCCAGAAAGGACACACGCCCGTCTCCCGAAAGTGAGACTTGGTAGTGTTTGTGAACGTCGGTTTTCTGTGCTTTGGAAGACAGATGTGCTATTGTTCAGTCTGTCACATGAAACTGGTTTTTCATCCTCAAATGCACAAATGAGCAGTATGGGCTGGCCGGGGGGTCTCCACGAACTGGGCGGCTTTCCATCCCCTGCACCTGCCACACTGTAACGTGAATCCCTGTTTTGCCCTATTCTTACCTCCCCTCCCTCCCACCCAAGCTTCAGTTACAGTATGAATAATGCAGGCCGAATTACAGACCCACAGCGGACAGCAGCTCACCCTTGCTTTCTACTCCAAAGGTGCTACTGGGACCTTCTACCACATTCCTCTCCACGCGTTGGTAACTTCTCACAACTCACTTCCTGGGAATCTCTTCTGCCTGTTCACGTTCATGAAACTACTGAAGTTTCTCAACTCGTATAAAGTCCGTAGCAGTTTTAAAGATACAAAAGAACCCCGGGAGTAAGGCAGGCTTGACCTCAAGGCTCTTGGGTTTGGGCAAATACACAGATGGCTATAAATGATTAGTATAGAAGCTAGAAAAAAACTGATTTTCAGGGTGCACAGTAAGTTCTTCAGGCAGTACCGCATTAGGTGGCTGGAAATTTCTTCCCTGAAAATGCTACTTGAAGCAGTAACTCAATCTCTAGAAGCTAGCCAGGAAAACTAATACTATGGGCCTGTCGTGATGTGTCTGGGAGAGCTGGGATTCTACATTTGGTTTTAAGTAACTGGCCATCTGTGCAACTGGGTATGTAAGAAAGAACAGGATATGTAACAAGAGGAAAGCAGTGTTGCCAAAGCCTATCAGGACAGTTCATCAGCGGACAGGTCTAGGAGGTACATGATCTATCTCAATTGAAAACAACAACAACAACAACAACAGTATTTTGTGAAAGGCATATATAGGAAATGACAGGTTTTGGAGGCATGAAAAGCAAGAGGAATGACAACTTAGCTAAATAATTTTAGGGAGCTGAGGACCAGAAGAACTCTATTAGGAAGAATAAACTACCAACATAGTTGGCAGGAAGTACTTCAACTTGATTTTGAGGGTAATGCATAGACTTGATAATTCTGGATCCTGTTGCTCGGTTGATTCATGGGTGGGACTATCTTAGCTGGCAAGGACAGGCCCGTGGCATATTTCCCAACGTGTGGTTTGGTATGTTTTTGAACGAGTTTTATCTATAGTCAAACAGGTACCACTAGCTCTTACAAGAGAAGTCAAAAGTGCTTTCAAGTACTTGAAAACAACATATATAAGCGCTGGCCTGCAAACCAAAAGGTTGCCGGTTCAATTCCCATTCAGGACACATGCCTGGGTTGCAGGCCAGGTTCCCAATTGGGGGTGTGAGAAAGGCAACTGATGGATGTGTCTCTCACACATTGATGTTTCTCTCCCTCTCTTTCTTCCTCCCTTCCCCTCTCTAAAAGTAAACAAACAAACAAAAACAGTAACAATATATAAGTTATTAATGTTCAATCAAGGCCCATATTGATCAAGACTGGTACTGATCAAAGAATCTACTAGCCTAGAAAGTGGATTTGATAAGAACTTAGATGAGGAAAAATGATCGTGCATTAAGGCCCCTGGCTGACAAACAACTTTTGAAAATAGGGAATCAGTGTTAATAGTGACTTACAAGCCAAATTAGTATGCGAATCAATGGAACATTAGAATGAGTAAGGGAAAAAACTTTGGAACAAACTAAATTTTTTATTTTTGATCTAACCCTACAGTCCTGGATAAACAATTAGAGTAATGCAAATGATACACACAAGTATTCACAATTAATATTGCTAAGCAGTAAGGATACATTAAGGTATTTTCTACTCTTCCTAAATCCAACTAAACTTCCCACCTTTGGCTACCCCTCAAAATTTCTCTAAGAGCCAATACAATGAAGTTAATGGAAGAGATTTGTTCACCCTAACTCTCCTGGTGGCAGAGTGACTACTAGCAGAGGAAAAGAAATAGAGTGATCTACTTCTAACAACAGCATTTTGTGTCCCAAATAGGATGATGGTCTTCATAAACAGATTTCAATTAGAAATGCCACTGTACTAAGCAAAGTCTCCCTAGAAGACTTTTATATACTTTGTATAAAAATAAATATAGTAACCATGATCTATAAACTTACTTGCTACTGATACCTAATTATCTCTATCTAATTCATGTAATACTAACCTGGGTTTTAGGTTATGTTGGTGCGAACAGAACTAGTTTCAAATCCTGACTCCTCAAGACTTGAGGAAGGCTGCCCAAGCTAAGTCTGTTTCCTCATCAGGAAGATGGGAATATTTCCTGATTCCCAGGGTTGTTGGGAGTCAATGAAATACTGTATGTAAAATACCCATGCAAACTGGCTAGCCCTCAGAAAATGTTTATGTCCTCTCCCCAAATCCGGGATCTTAACCCCACTACATAGAGTAAAAGGAGTCGTCAAAAGCATGTTATGTTATAGCAAGACTGTGGATCACCATAAACATATATTTAACATCCCAAAACACACATTGTTAAACAGAAGTAATCATATCAAAGACATTGGCTCTTTTTTTAATAAGCTGAAACCTAAGTAATCAGAGAAATACTACTGGATAAAAGACTCAATCATTCCATAGGAGGAGGTGGGACAAGCAACAATAAAGCAGGACTGGAGTGCACATCTTCATTCTAAGCTGTCTAGGAGGAAGCATAAGCAAGTCTTGGAGAGGTAAGGAAGACAAGGGGACAGATACTGGGCCCACCCTGTGAGCGGTGTCCTTGTGCCCGAATGTGGAGAGAGCAAAGGCAGGTACATCAAGGATTGCTAATAACCTTGAAATTTGGAGACTAGGCACAAGCAGCCAAACCTTGGGACTTTTACTCTTAGTTCCTTGGGTGCAGAGCCAGGACTTTGCTCTCCTATACGTGCCCCCTGGCACCTACAACAGTGCCTTCCATGCGAAATTAACCATCGCACCGATGTGCTGGTGGAAACCTAATGGAAAAACCGATGCTCTTCAAACAACTGGAAAGGCCAGGAGTCGAGGGGGAACTTATGCCATCGAAGAAGGGTAAACCAGGCAGAGGGGTAACTCCTAGGGCATTCACTCTCTCTGATGGTGGGCCCATGTTGCGGGCTGTCAATGCTCGCAGGTGACGAAAAGGAGTCTGGGGCGACCTTGGCTGCGGTGCCGGCCAGAGAGGGTGACGGCGTGGGGACTGTGGGCTGCAGTGGGGAACAGCGCCCCGGAAGCAGTTACCTGTAGTAGCTCAGGAGCCCGTTGCTCAGCACGAACCACCGCCGCTGGTAGCCTTTGATATAATTGGTCCATTTGAAGAGCCAGCCCTCTCGAGCCGAGCCTGAACCCCCAGCGCCCGAGCCGCCAGAGCCCCCCGTCGGCGGCGCTGAGGCTGGGCTCGCCGCCGCCACTCCCCCAGTCCCGGGGCCAGGGCCGCTCGCAGCCGCCGCGGCCACAGTGCCCGGCGCGGGCCCGGAGCCTGGCCCGGAGCCTGACCCCGCGTCCCCGCGGCCGCCTCCACCTCCCACTAAGGGGGGACCGGTGCCGCCGCCGCCCGGAGCTGCAATGGCTGCCGGGCCCGACCCCACCACTCCTCTCAGCTCTGTCGCCGCCATGAACTGCCACCGCCCGGAGACACAGGACCGGAACCGCCTACGAAAGCCGCCGTCGCCGTCCGGAGAGCCCCACACAGCTAGCGCATCAGCCGCCGCCGCGCAGCGTCACCGCCCTGCCAGGCCCGCCGTGGGGAGGAGGGATCGGTCGCCGGTAAAAGAAAGTCGATTGGTGCTGCTGAGTGTCACTTGCGGAAGACCTCTAGGATATTGGCATTTTTCTTCGGGCCTGTCATTCCTTACCGCCAAGTGAGAGCCCGGGGATGGGACCCGTCCTCCAGGCACGCCTTTGATTGGTTTACGTAAAAGCCCATCAGATTCTTGTAAAGCTCATTGGTGATTTTCTGAAGTTCTTAGGGAGGATGGGAGAATGCAGAGCGCCTGGCCAATTGATCGCCGATTGGCTAGTGTTTCTGCCACTCATTTGAGTTTCTGCTCCCGTCACCGCCACGTCATCCCCTCTATCATTCCTTTTTAGCGTCCCTCTTCCGCCCTTACGGATTGGTGGTTGGTATCAGCTGTTTCTTCTACCCTTGACTGGACGAGCTGATGGAAAAGGGGAGGAGTCTCTTCGTCATATCCTTACTTTCAGTTCTTATTGGGTAGCAGACGTGTCGTTCACCTATGAGGGGGAGCTTGAGAATGTTGACCAATGAAAGAAACCTATTGGGAGAGGGGCAGGCCCGGACTGCCAATAAAGTCCAGGATGATAGCATAAGGGGTGTGTCCGCCTGCTTCTAGCTTTAGGGACGTTGATACGAGATAAAAGCGAGTCAGTTTCAGTAAACTGTTTTTGATTTAAGCGTAGTGTTGGAGTCCCTCTTGCTGAGTTAAGACCTCCATACTTTCTTAGTAGGAGAAGTGACTTTCAGCAGTCAGGGTCTGCCTGAATGAGTCTTCCCTTTCTAGAGCTCTCTCGCAGTATTTACTCCGAGCTGAAGGCCCAGATTCCTGGGGAGCCCAGAAATAGCTTCCCCGGTTCCTTCCTGGATCTTCCTGGATCCTTCCTGGATCCTCCTAATTCCCCTCCCTGATTTTCTCATCAGCGCACCACACCTCTGATCTCCTGCTTCTAATTCTGTCCCAAAGGTTGCCCACCTAGCTGTGAAGAGAAAATAGACTTGCAGGGACCTGACTTCGTATGTACCTCACGCCAGTGTCTCTTCCAGGGCTCAAGGCCCTTATTGGTTTTAGCATAAGCGCACGTGTGTATGCCTAACTTCGCACCAAAATTTTTCGTTATAAATGGACTTCGCTCACACATTTGTGAAAGTAACATATTCAGTAACTTATTTAACATTTAGATGTTGTAAACTACTGTTAAAATGGAGCTCTGGGGAACCTGTTACATTTTGCTAGTTTAGGTAGGCAATAGATGCAGCTGTCATTGTAAAACAAATTGCTTTTCCTTGGTAATGTTTTCCTGGTATCAAGAAAGTAAAGAAAAATATCCTTTTCTTAGAAAATATTTTTTAAAAGATGAGATTTATGGAACTCGGAAAAAATGCACTTTGAAAGTCTGCAGTTAGATGTAAGCTATTTGGGATTAATTTTTTTTTTATAAAACTGAACTAAAGGGAACCTATTTATGCTTCAATCCTGCTTTTGCTACTTACTGGCTCTAGGACTTGGGAAAAGTCATTTACTTAAACACTGAAAGACTCAGTGTTCACTTCCGTCAAATAGAAATAAAACCCTACAGGGATGCTGTTGTACATTTGAACATATTTGGTAAATTGTAAACAGCTGTAAAAATGTGAGGTGTGTTGCCAAATACACCTCTCAGCTAACTTGCCAATCAGAAAGGAGAAAGACATGTTTGCAATGGGGAAATCCGGCTGTCCCCACCTTAAAACCCAGTTATCCAACTTAGCATCATTAACCCTGGGACAATCAAGTTTTTGTGAGGTCCCTGTGTGCTGCAGCGTGAAGTCTGCAACATCACTTAATCAAGCTTTTTGCCAAAACCATTCAAGCTGATTCCAATCAAGACTTGAGCGCTAACCTCCCCTCTACAGGGGATGGAGGAACCAGCTGGACACCCTCAAAGAAACAATAGGAAACAACTCGATATCATTCAAGAATGTGAGACATTCTATAAGACAACTGGTTTTATAGTAGAGGAAACACAAAAGATCAAGCAAAATTGATGTCATAAAAAAGGGTCAGGGGCTGACTGTTATAAGCTTCAGAAAAACATAAAAGACAACCAAATGCTTGATTGGATTCAGGTTCTGGAAAATACCCAGGTTTTTAGACATTGTTGGGATAATTGGGGAAATTTGAAAATTGACTGGTATTTGATGATATTAAGCAGTTTTTACACTTGTTCAATGTAATATTGGTATGATGAATATGAAGGAAGACATCTTTAAAATTGAAGAAATGTTTAGGAGTGACCACTGTGAACACTTTGACATGTATTCTACTATCTTATGGATTTTAAAAATTAATTTTAAAAATTTTATGATTGAAATATTTGACACCTATATTTATTAGTTTGCTAGGGCTGCCAGAACAAAATGCCACAAATGGAGTGGTTTAAAAATGGAAATTTATTTTCTTACAATTCAGGGGACTAGAAGTCTGAGATCAAGATATTGGCAAGGCTGGTTTCTTCTGGTCTCTTGCTGATTTTCAGATGGCTCTTTTCTCTTGGTGTCTTCACATGGTCTCTTCTCTGTGCCTGTGTTCTAATCTTCTCTTTTTATAAGGACACCAGTCCTATTGGATTGGAGCCCACCCATGCTAATAACTTTATTTTAACTTAAGATCTCTTTAAAGGCTCATTCTCCATATGCAGTCACATTCTGAGGTTCTGGGGGCCAGGGTTTCAACATGAGTTTTGAGAGACACAATTCAACCCATAAAATCCATAGAATGCATATGATATATGAAAGTTATGAAGCATAATAGTAAAACTAATACCCATTAATCCACCACTCAACATAAGAAGTACAAAATGACCAGTTACCTACATCTTTATGCCCATCCCATTTCCCCTAAACACTCCCAAAGTAACCACTGTCTGAAGTCTATTTTTTAAAAATTTATTCTCTGTCCCTGGCTGGTGTAGCTCAGTGGACTGAGCGTGGGCTGCAAACCAAAGTGTCGCAGGTTCGATTCCCAGTGAGGGTACATGCCTGGGTTGCAGGCCATGGCCCCCAGCAACCGCACATTGATGTTTCTCTCTCTCTCTCTCTCTCTCCCTCCCTTCCCTCTCTCAAAATAAATAAATAAATAAAATCTCTTTTTTTTTAAGTAAAACAGAGACATACTTTAAAAAACAAAACAAAACAAAATTTATTCTCTGTCACTGTGCCTTTAAAAAGGCTCAGGCTCTTCATCCTGTAGACCAGGAATAGTGTTGTGAGGGCCTTTCCTAAGTGCCCCCTTCTTTTATCTATTTCCATCTTCATACAGCAGAGTGATTTTTATTTGCAACATTTATTTATTTGTTTACTTTTAATATCCTCACCTGAGGATACGCTTTTATTGGTGTTAGAGAGGAAAGGGGAGAGAGAGAGAAGCATCGATGTTGGAGAGAAACACCAGTAAGTTACCTCCTAGACGCTCCCGGATGGGGGACCGAACCCACATTTAGGTAAGTGCCCTGGCCTGGAATTGATCCCACAACCTTTTGGTGTATGTACAGGACAATGCTCCAACCAACTGAGCCACCTGGGTGGGTGAGTGATTTTTAAAAGCATATTTCAATCTGGCTGTTGTGGCTCAGTGGATTGAGTGCTGGCCTACAAACTGAAAAGGTTGCCCACTTGTTCGATTCCCAGTCAGGACACATTGGGTTGTGGGCCAGGTCCCCAGCAGAGGGCGTGTGAGAGGCAACTGTTGATGTATCTCTTGCACATCAATGTTTCTCTCCCTCTCTTTCTCCCTCCCTCCCCTCTCTAAAAATAAATAAATAAAATCCTAAAAACAATAAAAGCATAACTCAGATCATTATCTTGTTTTGTACTTTTTTCCTTAAAAACTCTGGAAAGGCTTCCCATTCCATGAGAATAAATCCCTACAAGAGCTGGTGTGGTTACCCTGTTTCACTTCCTTGACTCCAGGAACACTGACCCGCCACGGTCTCTTCAGCTTCTGTCGTTCTCATCTCAGGGTCTTGGCCATCTTCTTCATTTTGCTTGGGAATGCTGTTCCGAGACCTTTGCATGGCTGTCTTCTTCTCATCATTCATGCACCTGCTTAAATGTCACATGCTCCTCAAGGCCTTTCCTGACCACTCTGTCTGAAGTACCTATCTCCCCATCCCTCTTGATTCCATTATCCTCTTCTCTTCTCAGCACTTACCACTGTAAGTACCCCCCTCAGTGTGGAAGCTGCACCAGAGCATGGCCCTCGTTTGTCTTTGTCGCCCCTGTACATGGAGTAACGCTGGACACCAGTGCTTGCCTTATGTTATTAAACTGTTCCTGACTTAGGGGGTATTGTGATAAAACAAAAACAGTGTATTTTGAAGTGGGCCTCACACACACTGGCTAATTTATTAAGTTCTGTCCTCTGATAACCTTTTTAAGCTCCGCTTCTTTATAGCCCAACTACTTCATGAACAGGTATTTGTTTGATGTCTACTAGGTGTCCTCTCTGTGCTGGGTGTTGGGGTAGAGCTGTGAGCAAGACAGTTCCTGCATTTGTGGAGCTCACATATTAATGCGGTGAATAAATGAACAAACCGATCACCTGTGACTGAATACATCTAATATAAAAATGGATTTCAAAATATTGGAATAGAGAAGGGTGAAAACAAGGAGTCTTATGTTTCCTCCTTTTCAAGAACGCTCAACCCAAAAGGGACCATACAGATGCCTCACAATGGCCTTCCTCTAATTCTGATCTTTATGTATTGTAATTGCCCCTTTTTTGACATTACTGGGAGGCAACTCTTTGTCTACTGGAAATGAAGGCATTGAAGTCTGATCGGAAGGGGTTGCTGGGGGAGGAGGGCAAAGGGGGAAAAATTTGGACAACTGTAATAGCATAAACAATAAACAAATTTTAAACAAGAAGTCCGATCAGAAGAGTTTGCAGATATGTCCTTAAACAGTTCTAGTTTTTCTGCTGTTCCTATGTGAAGCATGGGCCTAGGGGCAGGAGCCTTCTTGTAGCCAGGACACTAGACTTGGAGCTTAAAATTCACCGTGTCAGTCCCAGTTTTAGCCCTTACTATAAGCTGGATGAACAATGATGACTGAGAACTGAATCTCGTTAATAAGGCAGCCGTTAAATTATGCCACAATGGCACACAGTGGGACACTATACAAACATGTAACAAACAGGGTAGCTCTCCATACAGTGACATAGAAAGATGTCCACATTGTATTATGAGGCAAAAGTAAAAATATCTCTAACTGTGTATGCATATACATACAGAAATCAGCAGGTAGGAGGGGGTGTGCCGGGCAGAAGGGAATAAAGGGGTGAAAATGGGACAACTGTAATAACATAATCAATAAAATATATTAAAAAATAAAAAAGAAATCACTTGGAAGACAATACGCTAAACTTAGCAGTGGGTTTCCCGGGTGTGGAACTTGAGATACTTTCCCTTTGCAAGTTATCTGCAGATTTCTCTCTGGTTCTTTAGACTGGTACAAGATCTAAGCAATTGAAGATATCCTATTCACGACTGGCAAAACACATACATCACTCATTACCCAGCGCCCTTATAGATGTTTCCCAGCGTTCAGGCCTGGTTTAGGTTAGTATTGACTTGAAGAATGAACTTGGCTAAGCCGGGGAGCTTGGAGAGCCACACTGAATAGTTAAGGAAAAGGCTCTCGGATCAGCCTTAGGTGCAATAATGAAAAGCAAACCAGAGGCTGTGAAGAGACCTGTAATCTACTCACAATCTGCTTCAAGGAGGAAAAAGGGCAAAACAATGGTATGAAGGGATTTCTAAGATACTGATTCCTCAGATTAAAGGCTTGTTTCCAAAAAACCCATATATTAATTTCTTAAGGATCACAATATTAATATATTTAATCAGTATATTTAATATATTTAAGAAGACAAGTATAAGGTGCCTTCAACTTCCCCACTTCATTCCCCCACAATGGATTTCACTGGCCTCCAGTGGATGGTAGATGGAGTCCAGTTCTCTGTCAAATTCAGTCGTGTCTTGACTTCCCTAATGATTGACAAGGACCTTGAGTAAAAGCTAGCTGGCTCACACCTAGGCCAAAGTAGATCTTTCTACAGATCCTGGGATCTGTAGATCCCATCTTTCTACAGGAGCTGGGATCCATCTTGATCTAACAGTCAGTTTGGAAAAATGCAATTAGTGTAAATATGGAAGTCTACTGGGAGATAAAGCTTGAACTTACCAAAGTTGTTCTTTGATCTTTCAACTAATAAATCATCTTATGTGTCCAATAATGGAATACCATCTCTCCAGATAATTGCCTTGCTTTCACATGACTTTTTCAGATCCCTAGCACATTCTTCTGTTACAGAGTCAAATGCACGGGCCCTAAATTCAAGGACAACTAGATCAGACCCTTTTGCCCTGGTAAAACAATGTGGAAGAGCAGGGACAATCGCCTACATACAAACTCCCCCACAACCCTTCCCCTTTAAGGCAACCACTGCTATTTGGTCACCCTCAACGGCATTCTTTTTCCCATTCTTTCCCCCTCACACAGATCACACCAAACACATACAGAGAACCTATTTTATGTTTAACATTATATTCTTAGTATTTTTTCCACACAACTAAATTCTTCCAAAACAGTATTTCTTCTAAGAATATAGGCAATGCATTTTCTCTATAGGAAATTTGAAAAATGAGAAGCAAAAGGTCCCCATATTCATACCACCATACATGCATTTCCTTAAAAAGAATTCGATTCAAAGCATGTACACTTTATGGTTTTCCCCCATGTTATATTATGAACACTTTCCATGATTAAATATTCTGCCTAATTATCCATGACACCTGGCTTATCATTTACTTAACCATTTTTGTGATCTTGGACATTTAGGTTATTTCTCTTATTCATAATGCTGTGAAAAGTATCATTATTTGGGAATCTTTGCTTAGATTTCTGAAGCCAAACTAACTAGTCAAAGGCTATGAATACTTTGGGAGCTCTTCACATCGCCAGATGACTTCCCAGAAATGCAGACCTGTACCCCACCCGTGTAAATGGCAGTTCCAAATCCTCACAAGCATTCTTTCTTCTTTTTTTTTTCTTTTTTGGCATTTAAGCACATTTATTGTTCCAAGGGCCCGGTTTGAATGCAAAGTGAGGATTAGTGGGTTCTAAGTAACAGAACAGCAGTGGCATTTACACACATTAACTCCCAAAGACCCTCTGTTTTAAGGCAAAGTGAGGAAGGGATGTGGTCCCAGACTAACAAAGGGACAGTAGACCCTTTTGGCGCACTACCAGTCCCAAGTACCCTCTGTGGCAATGTGAGAGAGCTGTGTGCAGAGGATCCAGGTTGACAGGAGACATTGGGGACCACAATTTTGCACATAATCGATTTGTGATAAGGGCTTTAAGTAATCATCGCTTTCAGATGTAAAGTTACTGCTTCATTCCCAATACAATGGTCACTACTAACCAATTAGAATTGTGCACGTTATCTGTCCTAGTGCATTGTTCCTGAGGACTAAAGGTCCCCTGCTGGATGTCTAAGGGAGTGGCTGTGGCCAGTTCACAGACATAGGCAAAAGCAATTATGGATGTGTTTAATTCGACAGAAAGGTCCTTGAATGTTGGGCCCACATTATAGCTACCAAAAGGGATACAGTGGACCTTTCAAATGAACAGTACTCTGGACAACTACAACTGTGAGAGTTCACTGTCCAAGAGCTAGTTTCTTGAACAAATCACTCCTTAGCAATATCCTAGCTGGTGTGACAGGGTAGGATTCCATTTTTTATTGCACAGGAGTATGAACATATGCAATTATGCATATCAACTCTTTAAGAGAAGGTACGATGTTACCGAGGTAGGCTTATCCTAGACTAATGGGTGGGGGCACTCTGAGCAATGAGGATTTTACGTATTCTCAAAGTCTGTAAGTGACGAGAAGAGCATGGGTGGGTCTTACCTGTTAGGCAGGACCATGAACCATCACAAGATTTCTAAAAATTTTGTTAATTTGATAAGTTAAAAAAAAACATATCTGATTACTACTGGGGGTGAACTTTTTTTTTAAAGATTTTATTTTTAAGAGAGGGGAAGGGAGAAAGAGGAGGGAAGCATCAGTGTGTGGTTGCCTCTCAGGCACCCCCAACTGGGAACCTGGCCCGCAACCCAGGCATGTGCCCAGACTGGGAATCGAACTGGCAACCCTTTGCTTAACAGGCTGGCCCTCAATCCACTGAGCCACACCAGCCAGAGCTGGGCATGAACTTCTTACTATTAAAATTACTTGCATTTTCATTTGTGAAAATTATTATCCCCGAGTCTGTTACATCTTACCTGGGTCTTCTATTTCTTAAATAAGATTATATACCTCTATGTCAGTTTTTGACTGCGACACACCATTGTACGTTGTTTTAGTGTACCGCCTAATTTATTTTTTGACATACATTAGCAGGGAGGCTAACACTGCTCTCATTGGTTACTTGGAGTCTTAGGTATGACTTTTCAAGCACCTAGGACGAACATTATCTGGAATATACTACATGCTTCAAAATCATTTGGTAGTCATTGTAACCTCCTGTTATACTTACTCATAGAAGAGAACCACATCCTTCCTAAACTCCGGCTTTTTCACACAGGCACGTAACACTGACAGTTTCCGGGCTCAGGCTGGTATTTCTCAGGCTGTGGAGAACTGGAACCTAGAGAGGAGCAGAGCCTACAGATTCCAGTTCCAGCCACTGGACCTGAGACCGCCCTCTCCGTTTCAGCTCCCTGGCTCGGGGACCAGTCTCCAAGGTCTTCCTCACTTGTTGCGTTCTGCATCTACACCTCTGGGGACCCATGGGCATCCCTGGGCCACCTCCTTTCTAATCAAGCAGAGCTATCTAGAGAGACTTTGTTCTTTCGTGTAGGGGTGAGAGTAAATCTACCAGAAGACACTTCTACTCCTTCACAGCACTGAGAACATCCTGTATGAACCCCCGGCCCTGCTGCGTCACCTCGGGCAAGCTCTTTAACTCAAGGAGCCTGTCCACTCACTCATCCGGGGAAAAATAAGGTTCATGTAAGTAGAAAGCCTATGTTACATTATCCCCCTCCCTCTTTACCATTTTGGACTTTTTTCTACTTGTTTGCTGTTATCTTTTTTTATTCACACTGAAGATCTCACATGTTTATTACTGAACCAGTCAACTAGTGCAGAAACATAGCAAAGAGAAAAATGGTTTCTTCTGTAGAACACGTCCACCTGTCCAGAGTGGTGGTATTGCCAGCTCGCTGTGGGAAGAGGCTAGCGCTGGTGACACAGCACAAGCGTGTGCACCATCTCACGTGTCATTCCTCACAGGTCACGGGTTCTGCTCCAGGGTGTCTCCCCTCGGAGCTGTGCCTGACTTTACTACAGTTTCCATCCAAACCCACTGGGGAGTCGGGGCAGCCCCCATTTTTTTCATGGTGAGACATCACTTGATTATGAATGTCTGGTGGGAAGACCCGGTGCATGAAAGACTCGACTGCACAATGGCAGAGCAGGGGAAAAAGAGCGGACTTTTTTCTTTTTTTAAGATTTTACTTATTTAGTTTTAGAGATGGGAAGGGATGGAGAAAGAAATATCAATGTGTGGTTGCCTCTCGAGTAGCCCCCACTGGGGACCTGGCCTGCAACCCAGGCATGTGCCCTGACTGGGAATTGAACCTGTGACCCTTTGGTTTGCAGCCCGTGCTCAATCCACTGAGCCACGCCAGCCAGGGCAAGAGCAGAGCCTTTTATCTTGACCATTTTAGAGTAAAAATGATACTGAAGTCTAAAGAGTAAATTTTACTATAACGAATTAGCCAATTTCCCCCACTTCCTTTGAGGATATGTACTGTGAGATGAAATTCAGAGCTAACCATGTAGGCAGCTTAAGGTCAAACTGGGCTACATGAAGAGAATCTTCAAAGTGGCCAGAGAAAAGGAGTTACCTACAAAGCAGTTCCCATAGGACTGTCAGCTGATTTCTCAAAAGAAACCCTGCAGGCAAGAAGAGGCTGCAAAAGTATTCCAAGTCATGAAAAGCAAGGACCTATATCCCAAATTGCTCTATCCAGCAAAGCTATCATTTAGGACAGATAAAGTGCTTCTCAGATAAGGTCAAGTTAAAGTAGTTAATCATCACCCAGCCCTTATTATATGAAACGTTAAAGGGACTTATCTAAGAAAAAGATAAAAAATATGAACAGTAAAATGACAACAAACTCACAACTATCAACAACAAAACCGAAAAAACAAAAACTAAGCAACTAGGACAGAAACAGAATCACAGAAATGGAGATCACATGGAGGGTTATCAGCAGGGAGGAGGAGAGAGAGTGGAGAAAGTTACAGGGAATAAGCAGCATACGTGGTAGGTACAAAATAGACAGGGGGAGGTTCTGAATGGTATAGGAAATGGAGAAGCCAAGGAACTTATACGTGCGACCCATGGACATGAACTAAGGTGGGGGAATGCGGGTGGGAGGGGGTGTGCAGGGCAGAGGGAGATCAAGGGGGTAAAATGGGACAACTGTAATAGCATAAAATATATTTTTAAAAAATCACATGCCTAAAGATAGATGAACTATATAGTGTATCTACTATAATCCATAATTGTTTTGTAATTAAAAGGGGGGAGGGGAGAAATGAAAGCACTCCAGGACTTTCAAGGAACATTACCATGTAAAAATAAGATCCTTATCTGTGTCCCTTACAACAAAATTAAACGGGTGGAAACATCAGGTAAGATCCTTACCAATCTCCAACATTAAGGTTTGCCAGTTCTACCTGAATACACTAGAAACACATTAAAAATCAAGAAAGGAGAAATGCCAGGCACACATTTTTTCAAGTATACAATTTGTTTTTATTTACAATACCCTATAAAAATGTAAATTTAGAAACTTTAATTTTTATTAATTAGAACCAAACAAAAAAGATAAAGCACAGAGAGGAAAAAATAATAATCAAGTGTTCACTTGATCGGCTGTGAAGTGGAAAGGCAGGAAAGGCGCCTAGTGAAAACAGTCAGTGGACAGTGTCGGAGGGACGCTAGGTGACGGCACTGCGGAACAGCTGGTGGGCCCAGGGCTGCACATGGGGAGAAATGGAGATGGAGACAAGGACAGCTGGTGTAACGGAGGCTTTTACTGTTGTACGGTACCTGTATGTGCAAAACGTGTATTCTCTTTCAACATCATAACCTGTCTCCCCCACTACACTCGGAAAGGTGAGAACAGCAAGAAGTGTATCAGGACACTCCTGTGAAACCAATTCAGACGTAACTGTCTCAAGGGCTGTAATCACTAGGGATCTAAACCCCTTATCCTGGTTGACTGCTGAGTGGGAAAGGGACAAGTGAAAAGAGTCATGGCAGGCTGTTCCTGCTGGGATTCATATCCAGGCCCCTGGGTGCCTGGGACGGGACTCGGGTGATGAACTAGCAAGAACAGCAGTTCTGCCCACGACGTGGGGGAGAATGGAGAGCAAAGCAAGCCTGACTTAGCGTCCATGGTTTCATGGGGACGTTTCTACCCATGACACCGAATAAACACGGGCGAGAGAGAAGGGAGAGCATGGCTTACTGAAGTCGTCTCAGGAAGACAAAAGGTACACTGTGGCAGCAGGCTCTACAGTAGAATCACCTCGGGCAACCTTCCACGCACTTGAAGGGGCAGGCTCAAGTGCACTGTAGCTGTAGCAGGAAAGAGGCTTAACCGTGTGCTGTTTCCATTCAGGTGGACAGAAACAAAGGAAATTCCAGTGGGGAGGAGAAAAAGGACTTCTCAGTCTAGAGCTGGGCATCAGCCAATTAAGAGTTCTGATTTTATTAAATATGCTGCATATCCTGTATTTATATTAAAACAAGGAGAACCCACCAAGTTAATTACAAGATGGACTAGAAACAAGATAAAAAATACATTAGCTGGTTTGTGTTTAGAGGAGGGATGTGTCAACTAAATATTTCTCCATCTAAAACTCATTCTTTAAGGATCCTCTGGAGACCACATAAACGTGTGTGCAAGCATATATGTATATATATATTAATTTCTACTTAATTGGCTCTCATATTAATATGGGGCAATGAAAAAGACTTCAATAGGATGCGGGATGGGATCCTTTGGCAGGCTACAATCTACTCTGAACTGGAGTAGTGGTGGTGGGATAAAGGGAGAGATTATATTTGTGTCTCTAGGGCAAAGAAAATGCAAAACTGGGAAGAATTGAGTCAAAGTAGGACATGCAGAATTGTAACGGAGAAGGTAAGAAGAAACCAGCAGAAGTATCACCCAGCCAAGTGTCCCAGAGCGGGGGGAAACACCTGGCACTTAGAGGCAGCCCCTGTGAACAGGAATCGGTCCCACAAGATGCTCTGGGCGACAAGCTACCTCCCCTCCCTCATTACAAACGCTCCATTGGTGATGGCAGCAATGCAGGCGACAGCCAAAAGGAGGTACAGGACACACTCGCAGATCTTTTACCGTATCCCCTGAACTAGCCTACAGGTGATAAAGAAAGAAAAGAGACTTGTTTGTATAAATGAATTAAAACAGAAGGCAATATTTTGTATTAATATAATATCCTTGTAAAAATTCTCATAAGAAAACACCCAAGAGCCCTCTACCCTTGTCATTCAGTCACCTCTGAGGTGCTGCTGCGCCCAGTACGGTGTTTTACGTCTGGTAGATAGTATGTTTGACCGAAGTCTGTCATCTCTTCCACCAAATTCAGATTTATGCCACCTGCCCCACCCCCGCCTGACCTCCGACCCCTACTGTCTGAAGTGCCCCCTAATGTCATCAGTGAAATGTGGAACTCTCCTGCCGCCAACTTACTGCAGTTTTGTCTCCAGCAAGTTCAGCTTCTGTCTGTCAACATAGCGAGAAAAGAGGGATACTAGGTTTGTGGGGATGGAGATTGGCTTGGCCAGGGATGCTTGGGGAATCCGCAGAAGTTCTCGGGTCGCCATGAACATCACCTCCGTCCTAATGGGAAAAACCAGTAATAACAATGTAAGAAAAATGAGAGGATTACCAAAAAGGATGAGATGATTACGTAAAAGAACTTAGAAGAAGAAATACAGCCCCGACTGACCACTGGTTGTTTTCTGCTGACCCTGCAGCAGGGTCTGAACTCTGCAGGTCTTCCCCACGGCTCAGGGCGACGAGGAGCAGTGACAGGCCAAACTGCAAGAGGAGAGAGGGAAGTAAGTTCGACACTGCACCTCACCCCCGCCGCCCCAGGGAGGGGAAACGGCACTAAATCAAAGTGACCCCCCTGCTGTGCTTTCCTATGGAACCGGGCAAAGGCCGGACGACCACGAGCAGAGATGCTGTGCCCTTCTACTTGCACAGCAGCAAAAACCATAGCCGATGCAAACGGAAGTCCCAGTGTCCCACGGTTCTCTCTGCTCCCCTCTACCCCGCCCCCCGGGATAAAGGGGCAGTTATTTCTCGCCATGGATAATGTGGGACGTAGCTTTTCTCCCATTTACAAGAGCAGAAATGATGTTAAAAGTTAAATGAAGACAAACTTTGACATAGAAAACTAAAGTTCATGGAAAAAATAAGCATTAGAATGAATTAAAAAGGTGCTAAAACCCATAGGAAAATGTACAAAGAAAAGTAACTGGAATGATCAGAATACAGAGAGAAGATTTCCTTAAAAAAGGACACACCTATCTGGAAATGCAAAGGCTTAGATATGATGCTAATGAGAGTCCAAAAAATAAAAGAGGGAAAGATAAACAGATATATTCACCATATCTAGGATTATTAAAATTCAGCAGCATGCTTTAGAGAGTGAAATAATAAAGGTATTTTTTATTTAGGGGTAGTAAGAGCAGAACACATACAGTCTAAAGCGGCACAGAACGGAAACGCAGAGAAGGGCCAGAAGTGCTGGGTTACTGTCTCAACCACAGTTACAGTGGATCGTGACAAGAAGGTGGGGGATCTGGGAGTTCCATGTCACCTTTCTGAGTCCCCCTCACAGAGGACCACCCTGCCTTTCCACGAAAAGTTCCTTTCATGTCCGAAAACAACGCTGGGCTATATAATTTCATCTGTCCTTCCAACCTTCTACTGCCTTTATCAAAAGTGTACCAGGAAACCCAATTACACGGAGGGCACATAGCTGATCACTCCGGAACCCCAACCTGAAGTCCCTGGAGGCACTGCTGCCCTCTCCCTTTGGAGTCACGCTTTGACAGGTTTCCGGGTGCAAGGAAGAGCCTACTTTTCCACTTCACTGTACCATCTGGCCCTTAACGCGTGCCATCTATGGGCACGACAGTGATCTGTTCACAGCTGTCTCTCATCTAAGTAACAGGGACACGCTCAGGGAGACGGCATCACCTCCACTTCACACAGCAGGAAACTGGCTGAGCACAGTGAGATCATCTGTCTGGGGTCACAAGCCTAGCAAGTGGCAGGCAAGGAACGAAACCTTGCTCTGTCTAAAAGCTCATGTTCTTTCATCTGTATTACGCTTCCCCTGTGAGCCTCTGATCTTTACCTTGATGGAAGTGAACTAATGAAACGGGGTGTTCTCTTCACGGTCTCAGGACCGAGACCACTGCTACCCCACCTGATGCGCCTTCCCCCTCCCACGGCACTCTGGGTTCATTTGTGACAACAACGGTGTGAACCAAACATGTTTTCCAGGCCTCCCTGCAGTCAGGGCTGGCATGTGACTAAGACTGGCCTTTGAGATTAAGTACTTGTTGGTTAAAACTCCTGGAAAGGGTCCAAATGAGGAAGGCAGACAGCTGATCCACACGTTTCAGCCCTCCACACGCACCCCTCCTCCTGATGCAAAGTGGCACTTTGAATTCTACCACCACCACGGACCCCGAGAGGTCCCGAGTACGGCGGCCACTGCTGAACTGAGGGTGGCAGAGAAGGCAAACCGAAGGAGTCGCACCCCCAACGGTGCTGTGGGGCCATCATACCAGATTCGCTGACACGAGATACACAAAATTCTACTTTGTTGAAACCACTGTTATTTCTAGCCTCTGTTACTAGGAGCTTAATGTAACTCCTGACTGTAGGAAACCTTTTTAATAAGTTGCCACAGCCACAGCAGCCATTACTGTCATCTACAACTATAATTCAGAAGCCCTGTAAAGCTCAAGAACAAAAAAGGCAAGACCACCTTGTTCTGGAGAACAGCTGTGAGGTGAGGATTAGAGGGTGCTGGTGCGGCTGCACTTTGAGGTAGGTTCATTAGCTGTTGCAGAAGGCTGGTGACAGTCACTGACGGAAGATGGTAGAGGAGGAGAGAGAAGGGACTCAACAAGCACGGCAGCACCTACAGAAAATAAATAAAAGCATTAGCCGCTAGTACCTGTTGCTTCAGCCACCCTCCACCTGAGGGCGTGGGTGGAAGGATGCCCAGCGGGGCACTCAGCGGCCCGCGGCGAGCTAACGAAAAAGGGCTGACAAGTCCAGCAGGCACTACTGGAGTCTCCGCAACGGAGTCTAAGGTCATCTCCTGAGCACTTTTTCAACTCGATGTGCACAGGAAGCATCATGGCTTGTGTGAACCAAGGGTATAAAAATCACTTCTCAATTACACAAGATGCATGATAAAACATCAGTATTTTAATTTATCCCACAAACATTTAAATGCCTACAGTGTAGCAGGCACTTAGGCCAAAAACAAAAGTTAAAAGGACAGACAGACCCTCAGAACCTAAAACACAGAGGGGAAGATGAGTAAACAGGCAATTTCAATGTATGTTGAGAAATACTCTAAGGTTGGTAAATTCTCAGTGCTACAGAATTACTGAGAAGTATTGTTCACACTTAATTCTATCATGGTTTATCTTTATAAAATCTCAAATGAGAAAATGCAGAAACGATTCACCAATCGTACAGATGAGAGAAGCTAAGTGATCAGAAATTCAGTGTTCACTGTTACAAAGCTAGACGGAATCCAAGGGTGATGGATTCTAGCCTGCTAGCCAATCATTCCTTCTGGCCATAGGCCCAGACTGGAAAGTTAAAACACAGAACTACCAACATAACTAGGTTACAACACATGGAAAGAAATCAAAAGTGCTTCTAGCACTCATTGTCCATGGTATAAAAAAATGACGGCTGGTTTTACTTTAAATAGCAGCCAAGGATGGAGAGTGGACTACGTTTTGTGATCTACTACTCTAAATAAACAAACCTTTAAAAATTAAAGTGTTATTGGCTATACACAAAAGTATAAACAGCATAATGAAATCCATGTACTCATCACCCAACTTCAACAACTGAATTAACATTTGCTAATCTTATAAATCTGTTCCACCTGTCTTTCATCTATAATTACTTGAGTTTGTATCTCTAACAAAATCTCTCAGAAAAAAAAATCTCACAATTATCACATCTAACAAAATTTAATTCCTCAATATCATCTAGTATCTACTCCCAACTCAAATTTCCCAATTGTCTAAAAAATGTCTTTTAGCAGCAGGTTTATTCTAATCACATTTCAAGTAAAATGCACACACTCACTGCACTTGGTTGGTAAGGCTTTTAAAATCTGTTAACAGGTCCTTTGTCACTAGCCATCACCTTTTCCCATATCATTTATTTGTTGAAGAAACTGAGTCATCTGTCTCAGTTTGAATCTAACTAATTGCACTGCTGGGGTGTCATTTAACAGATTCCTCTACCCTCTTTTTCCCCCATAAAAGCTGGTAAGTTAAAGTAGAGGTTTGATTAGATTCAAGGTCAACAGGGGCTGGTGGAGGGGTGGTCGAGCTGCTGTGCTTTCTACTGCATCACGTCGACGCACATAGCATCTGGCTGTCCCCTTCTTAGTGGAGCTGATGGTGATCAGTGGGTTCAGGTGTTGTTAGCCTGCTCCAAACCCCTGTAACATTCCCCACCCACCTTTTACTTTGTGCTTTTAGCAACAACGATGGCTGTCTGGACTGTTTTTTCTACTGGGGGCTGTAAAATGATTTCCTAATCTTATATTTTTGCATCCAGCAGCTGAAATTCTTCTATAAAGCACTTTCTATTATCAACTCTCTGGTCACCACACTTGGTTGTAATGGAAAGGCAGAATGAATGCTCGGATCTTTTCTTATCAGTTTTCAGATAATGATGGGCTAGCAACCTCTGAGAATGATTAACATACTTTTTGATATCATTATAAACTCACGAAATATATCTCCCAACCCGCTGCTGTAATTTTTCTTTAAGATGCAAACACTTTCACCTTTAACCAAAAGGAGCCCCTTCAGGTTGGTTTGTGCATCTCTTACACAGGACCCCAGTAATCTTTTAGCTCCCTTGCTTTCTGGCGTAAGATATTCCAGGATTATCTTGCACATTTTATAAGCCTCAGCCCTGAAATCAGCTATTATTTCAAGGAAATGGTATGTAGCAATGTGGTTTACTATGCATTAATGAATATACCCATCATTGTACCCGTGTGTAATGTGCAGCCTTATTTCCCCCCAAAAACTTTGGGAAGGAAGTACACATTATACATGGCAGAATGTGGTATTTAACCATGTTTTCCTCACTAGCATGTCAGCTCCAGTGAAGCAGGCATCTTTGGATTCCTAGCTCCCAGCACCTAGAGCTAGATGCTCTGTTTCTAGAACCAAAAATCAGTGCCTAGTACTTAGAAGTGTTCAGTGAACATCTGCTGAATGAAAAAAGCTCTTCCAAACTTGTTTCCATTGATGAGTTCCTCGGACATGATGAGTGCCTGTCTCCTCGCCCACAACAACTTACATGCTGTAAGGCAGCTGCTACTTTTAGTTTTGTTTTCTACTTTCCAGGATAAACCTCAGATCCTTAACCTTCAAACCATTTCCTCAAATCCATTTTTCATTCCTGAAATCTTAGCATGGATGGAACTGAAGAATATTATGCTAAGTGAAATAAGACAGGCAGTGAAAGACAAATACCATATCATCTCACCTGTAAGTGGAACCTAATCAACAAAATAAATGAGCAAAAAGAACCAGAGACATTGAAATAAAGAGCAAACTGACAGTTACCAGAGGGGAGAGGGAAGGGATAATGGGGGAAAGAAGGGGGACATGCAGAAAGGACCCACGGACAAGGACAACGGGGAGGGGACTGTCTTTGGGAGTGAGGGCTGGATGGGGCAGGGGAGAGCAACAGGGGGGAAAATGGGGACAACTGTGACTGAATAATTAAGAAAAAAACATAAGAAATAAAAGTAAATCATTTCCAAAGAAAAAAAGGTACTTGTCTCATCTCATCTCACTTCGTCTGCTGATGAAACCTAAACTTGGCATTCACTTCCTCTGCAGATGCTAACATTTCAAGAAGGTATGTTTTGAACTCATTTCTGAAGAAATAATTCTCAACTCTTTAATGTTATACCACGGATAAAATACGTTTCCTGGGGACTATTCCCAGACAGTTATCGCTCAACTTGTAGTCTACAGGTTCACTCTCATAAATTCTATTTTTCTGAGTCTCACAGTTAGTATACTAGTCCCTTGTGCAACCCTTATCAACCTCTCTGAACTTCTAACACCGCTCTAAATGGTCTAATCCTTCAAGTGTTAGGACAGGAATAAGCAGAGAACGATTCCTACCAAGAGTTAACTTGTAATAAGAGTTAACTTGTGAACTCGATAATCATGTTTCAATTTCCAATCTAGTTTAGATCGTAATAAAAACCACTGAAAACACTGGTCTGATTCCTGTGGGCAGGATGCCATTCAACTCAGTCTACAGCTAATGGCAACAATCCGGTGAGTGATACTTTACAGCCAGCAAAGTACCAAGACTTTAAATTTGTAAACTTCTTTAAAAAAAAACAAAAAACAAAAAAAGATTTTATTTACTTATTTTTAGAAAGATGGGAAGGGAGAAAGAAAGAGAGGGAGAGAAACATCAGTGTGTGGCTGCCTCTCATGTGCCCTGCACTGGGAATCAAACTGGCGTCCCTTTGGTTCATAGGCCAGCACTCAATCCACTGAGCCACACCAGCCAGGGCAGTGGGCAAACTTTAGTGAGCATCATATTCAGCTGGGGACCCAGTTATACAGGAGCCCTGACCTTTCCTCTGTAAATTCTGATTCAGCATATTTGAGGTACAGCTAAATTATTTGCTTTCCAAGTAATTCAGATATAGATGACAACTTTACAACTATGTTCAATGAGATAGAATCACTGCTTTCCTCAAGTTTAGAAACACAGTCTGTTGGATAAAACATGGGATTAAAAACATAAGCCTGGAGTACAGTTTTCCTTTAAATAATCAAGTCATACTGCCAAAGATGGGATAAAACAACAGAAAAAGAATGGAGAGCAAAAGAAATCTGGGCCCTAGAAACATTATTAACTAGCAAGACTCTGAGAAAAGATGTCCCTCCTGCCCACATGTGATCACCTCATCTTGTGCATCCTTCTTGATAAGGAAAGGGAGGTTCCTGGCCGTCGTCATAAGAACGTCAGCTGCTTGCTCTGTGGAGAGGAAAGGGAGAATGCGGGCAACCATTCTCTTCCCCTTTCGGATACACATGATCTGTACAAAGTGGTCGTCACTTGGCCTGCAGGGGAAAAGAATGCTAACGTAGGTCAGCAAGAACAATATAAAAAATCTTCCCACCCTCATATGTTACTGAATGAAAATACTGCACTCATTTTCACTCTATAATTACCTGTACTACAGAACAGTGAGAGTTACTTCTCCAAACCTCAACCACACAATAGAGTAATTTCTCTAGTTTCCCAAATTTAGATCATCATTTCAAAAACTGTATGTCAGAAATATGTGGTCAAACTATTAACTTTTAACTACGCAAATACCATAGTTAATACAGCAAAATCTGAAAAATACCTAAGCAAACAAATTAAAAATAAATTAATAACCTGAAAGTTAGTGTTAACTTTTGAGGAATTTTTTGGTGTATTATATAAATATTTAATCTCTCATAAAAATATGGGTCCCTAGATTTCATGTGGCTTTGTTGCTTCACTTTTCCCAACAACTTCTTATGAACACTTTTCCACATTAATAAATACACTTCAACTACATACTTTTCAGTGGCTGCATAACATTCCAATCTATGGACAAACCCACATTTATTCAATCAGTTCCCTGTCAGCCCACCTCCACAAAAGAAGGCACTTATTCTTTTTAAATAAGATTTTATTTATTTATTTTTAGAGAGGAGAAGGGAGGGAGAATGAGAGGGACAGAAACACCAGTGTGTGGTTACCTCTTCAGTACCCCCTAACTAGGACCTGGCTCACAACCCAGGCATGTGCCCTGACTGGGAATTGAACTGGTGACCCTGTGGTTTGCAGGCTGGCACTCAATCCACTGAGCCTCACCAGCCAGGGCAAAAGGTGATTATTCTTATGTTCTGTTTTGTTTATGTCCTATCTTAGTCTTTTTGCATTCACCAAATAAATATTGGGCATTTACAGAACATTTACCATTAGCAAGATTCTGTTCCAGATTCTGGGTGGAAAAGAAATGACAGAGATACAAAAAAAAATTAAAAAAAATAAAAAAATAAAAAAAATTAAGGAGCTTAGTCTTCACTGAAAGACTGACTGGTTTCTACAGTGTATGAGTATTCTATGGAAAGCCCAAGAAAGTTTAAATGTTTATATTTTTCAGCTTAGTGGAAAAGAAAATACATAAAGATTACAGGGTTCATTTGGAAGGAGGAAGTAAAACTGTCATTGTTTGCAGATGCCATGATAGAGAGACCATAGGGTTTTACACAGAAAACCCTATAGTCCCCACAAAAAAATACTCAGTAAGTGAATTCAGCAAAGTAGTAGGATACAAAGTCAATATTCAGAAACTGATGGCATTCTTGTACACCAACAATGCATTATAAGAAAGAGAAACTAAGAAAAAAAATCCCATTTACAAATAAATGAGAGCATATACTGTGTTCACAGATTAGAAGAATTAACATCATTAAAATGTCCATACTACCCAAAATGATCTATAGATTTAATGTAATTCCTATTAAAATATGAATGGCATATTTCACAGATATTGAACGAATACTCCAAAAATTTATATGGAATCCAGAAAGACCCCAAATAGCCTCAGCAATCCTGAGAAAGGAGAACAAAGTAGGAGGGATCACAATATCTGGCACTACGGCTATACTACAAGGCCACTGTATTTAAGACAGTCTGGTACTAGCATAAGAACTGACATATAGATCAATGGAACAGAATAGAGAACAGAAAAAAAACCCCATGTCTCTACAGTCAATTAATATTTGAAAAAGGGGCACGAGCATACAATGGAGTAAAAACAGTCTCTTCAACAAATGGTGTTAGAAGCACTGGACTGGTACATGGGGGGAAAAAAAAAGAAACCAACTTACACCATACACCAGAATAAACTCAAAATGGATAAAGGACTTATAAGTCATGGTATCATTAAAGTCCTAGTGGAAAACATAGTAAAATTTCAGACATCCCACATAGCAATGTTTTTGCTGATATATTTCCTAGGGCAAGGGAAATAAAGGAAAAAATAAACAAACAAATGGGACTACATCAAATTAAAAAGCTCCTGCATGGCTAAAGAAACCATAAAAGGAATCAACTGTATGGAGAACATATTTGCTAATGACACATTGGGCAAAGGTTTGACCTTCAAAATATATGAAGAACTCATATGACTCCACACCAGGAAGACAACCCAATTAAAAATTGGGCAAAGACCTGGGATGGGGGTAAAAGGCAGAAAACTGTACTTGAACAACAATTAAAATTTACTTGAACAACAATTAAAACTAA
Organism: Phyllostomus hastatus; assembly: GCF_019186645.2. Taxonomy (NCBI): domain Eukaryota; kingdom Metazoa; phylum Chordata; class Mammalia; order Chiroptera; family Phyllostomidae; genus Phyllostomus; species Phyllostomus hastatus. Next base: position 7,645,277 of record NW_025334005.1, on the reverse strand, counting down.
AAAACAAAACAAAAGGGCAAAGAGGCCAAATTGACACTTCTCCAAGGAGGACATAGAGAGGGCCCAGAGACACATGAAAAGATGCTCAACATCAGTAGCCATCAGAGAGATGCAAAATTAAAGCCACAATGAGATACCACCTCACACCAGTCAGAATGGCCATCATCAATAAATCAACAAACAAGTGTTGGCAAGGACGTGGAGAAAAGGGGACCCTAGTGCACTGTTGGTGGGAATACAGACTGGTGTAGCCCCTGTAGAAAAGAGTATGGAATTTCCACAGAAAACTAAAAATGGAACTGCCTTATGACCCAGTGATTCTACTGCTGGGATCATGCCCTAAGAATCCCGAAATATCAATTTAAAAGAACTTATGCACCCCAATGTTCATAGCAGCACAATTTACAATAGCTAGGTGCTGGAAACAGCCCATGTGCCATCAGTACATGAATGGATTAAAAAACTGTGGTACATTTACACAATAGCATACTTACTACACAGCAGAAAGAAAGAAGGAGCTCCTACCTTTTGCGACAGCATGGATAGAACTGGAGACTATTATGCTAGGTGAAATAAGCCAGTTGGCAAAAGACAAATACCACATGACCTCACTTATAACTGGAGTCTAAAGAACAAAATAAACTAACAAGAGAAATAGAACAAGAGACATGGAAACATGGGACAGACTGATAGCTGTAGGAGGGATGGAGGGAGGAGGGAAATGGTGGAAGGGGAAGAGACTAGTCAAAGAAAATGTATGAATGGCGCATGGACATGGACAATGGAGAGGGAATCCAATGTGGGCTACAGGGGTGCGGGGGGGGGGGGGAGGGTGCTGTTGAGAAGGGTAAAAGGGAAAGAATTGGGACAATTGTAATAAAGTAAATAAAAAAAGAGATTACAGGGCTAAACATACTAGTAAGTATAAATCAGGTACAATTTGTAAGCTTAAAATCAGAAATGATAATATTCCTGACTGTCTCTCCAGCACCCAGCAGTCCCTAGTAGATACTAAAGAGAATGTTTTCCTGGCTGGGAAAGATTACAAAATGTTTTATTTAAAGCAGATTTGAGTTAGGCCAAAAGGACAGACTTGGAGCTTACTGAGATGGTAGGGAGGGAAATCTAAAGGTAGAAATGTATAAAGTTCAGTTTAGCAGAGTAAGGAGTCCGGCTAGTCTCACGTTTTCCTCAAAGTGTGTAATTCTTACCTCTCTTGTCCAGGTAATTTCCCCCTTAAGTTGTCATACATGCTACAAATTTTGTGCTTTCTTTCTTCCGTCAGGGCAGGTCGCTCTTCTTCCAGACTTAGGAGGTAACGCCGTTCATAATCCTCCACATCAAGGAGTAAGCTGTAGGTCTGAGTCAGGACCAGAGTGTTAGATAAACCACCCCACGGTTCAGGACTATTTGATAAAGACCTAAGAATAAAACCTCAATGTAATAACATTGAGAGAACAAAGGTACTCTTTTAAATCCAGAAAAACAGAGTGAGATAACTCAAAAAAGAAAAAAAACCTTCAAAAACTGATCTTCATCCCTCCTTGACCTCTAATCCAGAATGTAGTGATACTGAAATGATTACTTTTCTAAATGATCACTCTCTAAATTTCCAGCAGCAACAACAGCACTGTAATAAAAACCGTCTGTAGCATTGCTCCAAGTTATGTCTTACATGAATAAAAATGGTAATAATTTTACTACTGGGTGACAGGCACTGTTCTAAGAACTTCGCATGTATGTACTCATTCACCACAGCCCAGTGAAAAACAGACTGCGATCATTTCCATTTTTACAGATAAACTGAGGACAGCACAGAAATGTTAAACAACTTGTCTCAAGTCACAGATTCAGAAGTAAAAAAGGCCTGATTTGCAACCTGTTTCTAGAGTCTGTGCTCTTAGAATCAACCACTATGCTCTGTGGCCTTGCAACACGGTATTTACACTTCACAAACTAAGTGCTGGTAACTACCTTGTTTTCCTTAGCAGCCAGCACAGTGCCTCACACCCAGGGAGTATCCAATAAATATATGCGAACTGATGAACTCACTAAAATAATTAATACATGGACAATGTCATTTTTATCCCCTTTGTCTTAGAAAGGTGACCTGCCCCTAGCACTCAGCGGTGGCCTGAACAAGCCTGGACAAAACCCCAGTACTTCTGGGGCCTTCGTGGCACAGCTCCTTCCACGAGGCCACAGTGAGGTACACTCCATTCCTTTTCAGTGTGCTTTGTACACAACAGGCACTCAACAAGAATATATCCACTAATTAAAGTTATGGAACACTAACTCCTAACTTTCCCACTTGTGTATACATTTGACAGTTCTGTAATTGAAACTAACTATATAGCCAACAAATTCTAACACTTACTTTCTCAATTATGACAAGGGTTTTTCGTCTCTTGTCCCGAACCTGTTTTTCTTTTGTTTCCTAAAAAAAAAGACAAGACTATTCAATGTGGACTCTTTAAGTCTGTTGAAAGTAAGTTTCTAAGTATGCACATGTAAGTTCCACTTGTGAAAATACTTTGAGATGACAATCTTGATTTTTTGAAAGTTAGTAATCTAAAAACAACACTGATGTGAACAAAGGTCACAAGTTGACTGAATCAATCTACATACAAACCATTAAACTTAGATAGGATTCATAGATAGAACTGATCCTTAGAATTCATAGACAGGCAAAGGTAATTTTAGAATGCAGCAGATATGAAGGTATCATAGAAAAATCTGAAAACACATAGAAAATGACAACTTAAAGACTGGAGAAAATAGCTGAGGTTGGTCGTAGCCGGTTGCCCAGTGGAAAGATTCCTGCTCCCTTGGGTCTTGCCTGGCTGCCTTAGAGACGTGTCAGAATCTGAAGAAAATCAGAATGCCGCGACAGGCCCAGCCAGAAGCTCCAGGTTGGGTTAGACTGTGAACAACTCCATCGTGCCTGGTTCCATTCCACCACAATGACCCCAAAAGAAGAAATGATGACCCGGAATTTCTCGACCACAGAATTCTGCTGACACTTACATCATCCTCACTCCGAGATGTCACAACAGCATCAATCATTTTCCGGGGATTATTCACACTAGAGACGGTAAGCTTTCCCAAAGAGCCCTCAAACTGCACTGCAAGGACAAAACATTCCAACAAGTAAGAACTCAGCAATGCAGGCAGGGGCTTTCCAAGATCTTTATATTCTCTATTCTTTACTCATAATCTAATTTACTACAAAAATCCATTTATCATCTAAAGCAATCTCTTATAAAACCTATCCTTTCCCCTTTTTTGTTGCAATAATAATCAAATTAAAATCTGAAGTGTTCCTCCTGTATCTATTTTAGGGATATTAGAAATTAAAACAGACACTAAAAAGTTATAAACTCTCAAATAGAAAAGAATCTAAGAGGTCATTTACCAAACCACTTATTCCACACTTAAATAAAGGCTGATCTCTGTATTTATTAAGGACAATGGTACTTTATAAATCAGTTCTAAACATCTGTATCCAATTGCCTGTATAATTATTTATATTTTAACACAGCAGCAGCTGCCTAATGTCTCTTATTATGGGCCTACGGATAAGGGCCTCACCTGGCTTGTAAGCGTGCTCCAGTTTGGCCACCTGAGGGGTAATGAGCTTGGTGCGCTCCTTTTTAGGGCCATCGCCTTGCAATTCTTCAGCAGCTGACAATTTCTCCAGTTTTTCAAAGTAATTCTGCCATGTGAGAAGATAATTTCAGTTGCAGCACAGGCACAGAATATGGCAGCTCTTTACGGATAAATAATTATACTAGTGGCTGTAATAACTTGCTGTCTGTAAATGTACTACTGATCTCTAATTTTCATTAGAACTACTATAAATGTCCTTTATCAAAAAAATCCCAGCCTTCAAAAAGCTAATTATCAATGGGAATATCTTTAAAGTTATACCACCAATATTCTTAATTGAAAGAACCAGATTACTGATGCCGAAGGGATTTGGAAACACTGGTCTGAAGGCCTCTGTGTGAAGGATAAAAGGCATGGATGCAAACCATTTAGTGAAGAGTGTGAGAGGCTCTCCAGCTGGAAAAGTGGACAGAATCTGCTTAGTCACTTTTATCCACTTGAAGACTACTACTTCAAAAGAAAATGCTATCAATATTCAACTCTACCAGCGTTTATATGAGTGCCTTCACCAGAGGAAGAGACTAAACTGTTATCCGCAAAACTAGCACAGAGTGTTTACCTGGTAATAAAAATCATCCAGGTAGGGATCAGTGCTTTGCAGCTGCATCATCTGGATTTTAGAGACCCAATCCTTTTCTCGCTGCAGCATGAGATTGGCGTAGGGATCCTTCCGGAGATGATCCTGGTGGCTGTTCCGGTGACTCCCTCTGTCTCCCGCACCATTGAGATTCCGATGCTGACTGAAACGCAAACGGGCCGCATTTCCTTCAAGTGGGTGCATCAACTATGCCTTACAATTACAATTACACAGGAGTAAACCAGGCCAATTAAAAAAAAAGATGCCTCTTGGCTTTTGTTAAAATTAGAGAAGTAAAAAAGAGCTGAATCTTTACAGAATTTGAGAGGAAAGAGTTATGCAATACACAATTAAGGAAATAAAACTAAGATGTGACTTTCTTCCTTACCACATGCTAAATACTCTCACCTACGGATTTCTGTGTATGCCCTACAATAACCCTGTGAGCTACTAGGGTTATTTTCTCTGCTTAACACAACCAACCAAGGCCAACAGGCATCAAGTAATTTGTTCAATTACCTGAACCTGGTCAGAGTTAGGGCTCTGAACACAGGCCAATTTGATTCCTAGTCTACATACTTTTAAAAAACTTGTTGAAAATCATGAAACACTTCAAATGTAGAGAAAAGCCCAGAAAATACTATAATTAATTAATTCATTAACCTTCCACCTCGACATAATGAAAAAATCTGTTTTGTCAAATTGGCCTCAGATCTTTATGAGTAATGTTAAGTGTCACATTTAAGGCTGAAGGCCCTCTTGTATTTCTCTGGATGGATCCTGGTTTTCAGCTTCCTTCTCTTCCTGGATGAATGACTTTGGTATGAATCCTCCATGAAGTGTTTGTATACGTTGATTACTTGTATGTCCATCTTTAAATTTTATCCAATATTATTCTGTGTGTCTTTCAATTTTACTTAAAGGGTCTCCTTGTTTCTTACCCAGTTATGTACTAGGAAGTGAAACTGTTGAGATGTGGTGTATTCACATTTTCAACCTTATTATTTATTGCCAAATTCTCTCTTAAGAGGCTGTACATTCCACTCTTGCCAACAGCGACAGTGATGAGATACTTCAAGTTTTGTCTATCTAGTGATGTAAAACGGTTATCTAATTTTCATCTCCATTTTTCTAATTACAAGTGAGTTTGAAAATCTTCATTTTCATGAGGGAATGTGCATTTGCGTATAAGGTCTTTTGTTATAGAGAACAGTTATCATGAGATTTACCCTCTTAACAAAGTATGAATGACCATAACATAAGCTCCACTAAAGCAGGATTTTATATGTCCTGTTCTTTCAATCCCCAAAACCCACCATAGTGTCTGGCATACAGCTGGGGGCCACATATATAAATATATGTTTGTATTTGTTTTCTGAGGATTAAATAATTGTGCTAAGATGCAAGAGTGACTGTTGGCATTATAGAAGACCCAAATGTAAGTCTAGCCACTATACTCAAGATTACTGAAAAGCTGAGATGGCAGACAAAAGGTAATTAAGAGTATGGTAAGAACTTAGTAAGCAGTGAATATAAAATGTTGGGGGGGAAAAAGTCAGATCTGAACTGCATTTCTGATGTACAATCAACAGAATTATAGTAACTTGGATATTAGTTGACAAAATCTTGTCATTTACATCCCATGTATCAAAATCATAAAACGATAGCTTATATGTTCTGACTTTACCAGTAAAATAAGATTATTATTAATTAAACTTACTAAAAAAGTAAATGAAATTAGTAGCACTTGTTACACTGTCAAAATGGAAAGCTGAATCAAGAGACTGCAAAGGAGGGAGGTGAGCACTTACTTTCTGTTCTGTTGCTGTCTCTGATGCAGAAGTCGACGGTGCTGTGGATGAAGGTGAGTGGTGTCTGGTCTAAACATCGGGGCCTGAGGTCTAAGGACAAAGGGACAAGGTTTTCAATTCTGCTGTCCTGAAGATCTGAAATTTTTCAGAGTGTTGTCAGCACAAGATAACTTCATGTGGGTTCATTCAGGGGAATGCAAACGTCCACTCTAAGGAGGCCTTCTAGAGGGAAAAGACAGCCATGTGTTCTGACATCTTCCACAAAGGCCGGTTCTCAGCTCCTGAGCAGACGATCACAAATCTGACCAAACTGACAGTAAAGCAGTATATTTTTTGTCTTTTTGCTACTGTTAAACAGAAGTCCCTAAATAGATTTAATGTACTTAGTTACAACCATTCGGGAATGACACTGCAAGTGTGTGTGACGGTGCATTTCATATGCCAACCTGGCTGGGCCGTGGGGCCCCGCTGTTCAGTCACACATCAGTCTAGATGTTGCTGTGAAGGTGTTTTGCAGAAGGGATTATTAACCTTCCCAATTGGTTGATTTTAAGAAAAAGTGATATAATGTGTGTGGGCCTCACTCAACCCTCGGAGAAAAAAACAATTTTGCCTCAAGACTGAAACATGAAAGTCCTGCCCAAATTTCCTGCCTGCCAGCCCACCACATCAACTTCAGACTCAGGACTCAAATTTCAATATATAAATTAGTAGCACCTTGTTACACTGTCAAAATTAAAAACTGAATTAAACCACAAAGGAAGATGAGTACTTACTCATCTATATGATATCATCATGTATATGTGTCCATTTATATGTAATAGATAATTTAATATATAATTTAGTTACACATATAGAAGACATGCACGCTAGAAGGTAAGTATGTACAGGGTGTGGCAAAAGTAGGTTTACAGTTGTGAATATGTGAAAGAGAGTTGATTCTTGTATTATTACTATTAGTTATTGTACTATTTTCCATATGAACAACTGTAAGCCCACCTTTGCCCGACCCTGCGTCTGCACATATGGCACCCATTGGTTCTGTTTCTCTGGGGAACCCTTAGCATATGCTAAGTCCTGTTAGGTAATACACACTGTGTGTGTGTGTGTGTGTTCAGAAAATGAGTATAAAGTAAAGCAAGTGACTTGGGGAAAATGTGATTCATAAGAAAGCCTGCAGACTGTCAAATATTTCTGTGTTTGGCAACCCGAGGATCCAGTCACATCTTAAAATTTATCACCTGCGCAAATCAAGACACTTCCATACTGTAACATTACACTTCAACAAGAGACAGCCAACAGTGCATAAACAAACAGCAGCATTTGTTGTGCATACCGTAAGTTTTGCAGGTGAGGTCCTGGGCCAGGCGGGTGCTGCTGTGGAGGAGGAGGTGTGGCGGGGGGTGGAGCACTAAAGAAGGCACGGAAGCCTGGTGCTGGGGGGAGCATCTGCCCAACTCGCCCTTGCAGCAGCTTGGGATTCATGGCAGCAAGTGGACTACCAACAAATCCAGGCACCCGCGCAAACTGGCTGGGAGACATCCGTCCAGGCTGTAGCTACAGAGGGACAGAATCTTAGGTTTAGTTCATCAGCAAGCCCCCTTGCTTTTATCCACAGAAAAGTCAAAATACTGTTTCCATTGGCAACTTTGTTTGAAAAGGTAATGTTTAAAAAAAAAAGGAGGCAGTAGTGATTGATTAAAGAGTAAAACAGGTATCATCCAGCACACTTTAGGAAAGTAAGATAGTTCTTGATGGGTCGGGCTATTCAAGACTTACCTGTGCTCCTCCAAGCAGCTGCGCTCTCTGGAGGGGGCTGAGAACAGGAGGAACAGCAGGAGGGAAAGGGTGACCCAGTAGGGAAGAGTTCTAGGGGGAAAAAAAGGAAAAAAGAAAAAAAAATTACACCATGAAACAAGTAAATCAGTATAATAAGAGAACTCAATAGAAACGCAGAACAAAGTCAGATATAAAAACTCTTAAATTGTACAGTCAAGTTGTCCATTGAAGAAATATAAAAGAATTATGAAATTATGAAGAAATTACAAAGTACTATGATAATGTAACAAGAAAAAAAAAGCAGTAGAATGAGGGACAGAGATAGCAGGAAACCAGATAATCATGCAACTTTAGATTTTTAAAGATAAGAATAAAACTGAGATGAGAAACAACTGAACATAATGAAACATGTCTTCTGATCTGGGGGCCAGAAGATACAGAAATTCGAGGAGAGAGATAGGAAAAAATATGTACAACTCAGGAGAAATCTATACACTTGTATAGTGATTACACAAGTAGTGATCAGGATGCATTTTCATTTGGTCGCAAAGTGACCTACCGGGACATTGCAGAGCTGGTTTGGAGACATCCTCTCACCATAGGGAGCAGGATACCGCGGCGGCATCGGGGGTCGAACATGGACAGGCTTCGGACACAGAATCTATCGGGACAAACATATAAACAACTACACTCAATGAAGTCAGTTTTTCCTCCACCTACACTCCCTCCCCTCTAGTACTGGTAGACACACAGAACTCAATGCAAAGCCCTACTTCTAAGCAAATTGCTATGGCTATGGGTTCACACATAGAACCTTTGGTCACTTCCTCTCACAAATATCAAGCAACAGTGCCACTTTTAACTGAGGAAGATTTAGCTAATTCTCCAGTTATCCCCACCCTTCCATGCTATCTGAGGGAGGTACCAGCAGATATTTGAACTTGCAAATTCTCTCCAAGAGGATGTATTTTGGTAGCAGTGAGGGAGAAGGAATGATAAGAAAGCTGGAGGATTAACTAAGTCCTATTCTGAAGCCCCTGTGATATGGCCGCCATGCTCAGCTCTTTTGTGATACATTGTGACTCCACCATTTCATAGGATCCTGAGCCTAACTAGGCCATACCAACACCACCCTCCCCCCATACCTTCCAAATTGGCCTTCCTTTTCAGCTGCTCGTTTCAGGTGGAGGAAAGTCTATGGAACAGGACTGCACAGGCTCTAGGGAAAGCAGGGATATCTTAAAGGTAAAAAGGGATGTGGACAATGCTGCGTTGTTCCCACTCCCCCCAGCTTTCAGTTACCTCTCTGCTAATGTTTTGGGCAGCCAGCAAAACCCTTTAAAAAGGACATATACACTAACTGTGGTTAACTACCCTTTCACTCCCCCATTTATAAAGCAGGAGCAACAGGAGCAGCACCAGCAAAGGGCATTAGGGAATGTGTCTCTTATCGGTACTAACTTCTCCTCCAACTGGCTATTTTTCTTTCTAATCTAATGCCTACCCAACACTTCCACCCTCCTCCCAGTACAACCAATTTCCCAAATAATTTTGCCCAGATTCCCAATATCCTGGGCTGAGTGCCTGTTAATGAGAGGTACCTGTTGGTTGAAGCCGGTTACAGCCATCTGCTTAGGTGGGGTGCCTATGGGGACGGCTCTAACAGGAGGGCTCCCAATGATAGGTGAAGTTGACCGCCTTGGTAATGCCCGCTCGGAAAGGTCCCGATCATCTTCTGGGCCCTGTGGGGGCCTCTGAGGCAAGGCATATTCTAATACAGACACTGTAGGCATTTCCTAATTAAGGAAGCAGTAAAAAAAATTAGCTAACTTGAAATGTTTTAAAAATCTCTACACATGCCAAAAGTATCTTGAGAAATCATTTTTAAAATTTTAATTGAACTTTATTTCATATCCAGTAAAATTTACCCTCTTTGGTGTACAGTTGTGTGAGCTTTAATAAATGCAGAGTCATGAATCTACCACCACAATCAAGACACAGAACAGTTTTATCACTCCTCAAACTTCCTCTGTACTGTGACTTTGTAGTCAACCCCTCCCACCACTCCCAAACACTGGCAGACACAGATCTGTTCTCCAGCCTTACAGATCCGCCTAGAAATAACTTTTTAAGTAACTTAAATTGTAGGCGGACAAATGTGAGTAACAAGGGCTCCATTCAAAGTAAAGCGCAGTCAAGTGAGCACTGCCCCAGAGGCTGAGGCAGGGCGCAATCAAGTAGTGCAACTGTGAGTGCTGGGAGAAGTAATTAACATAAAACTGGCCAACCATATCCAACTACACATGTCTCTGCACGGAAAGGATGACAACGGAAGCCCAACTTGCAGTTTTCACATATTAGGAATTTTATATAAATAGAAAATGTTTAATACCTGAGCAAGCAGTGGCCCTCGAATTCGCCTCAGAACTTCAGATCCATCCCAGATGCTGGAATTGAGACTTCCTGGTTGGGGCTAACAAAAAAGGAAAACACGCTAAGTCTGGAATACCAGGGGCTCTCTGTGTGACACACCTGCTTTTGGTGAACACGGCTCCCAAGGAGCCTCAACTGCTTGAGAACAAGAAATGATAGTGTTCCAGAGTATAACTATTCCCCACCTTCATTGCTAGAATTGTTATCAGGAATTATATTAACAATTTTCTACAGCACACATACTTTTCTCATTACAGTAGATGAAGTAAAATGGCAAAGCCAGTATTTCACTTAATCTGCTACAGTGCTCAAACCTGAGGAACTGACTCACTTGCAAAGCGGGCCTGGTCTGCACTGCCCTCATGATGGCTGGGTCTTCTAGTTCATTTTCAATCACCATCTTGCTGAGCCTCTCGGCCAGGTTCTCCTCATGGTCACCCAACAAGTCCATCTCATCCCTCTCTCCATTTCCTGTTTGTTCACTGGCTGCTACCGGAAGCTTCTCTTCCAATTCGGCCAGTCGCTCATGTGCTTCCTGCCAATCATCATCTATAAGGAAATCACAAAAAAGAAATTCAGTTCATACTCGAACTAGGAAGTTTTATAAAACTCTTCCCTTAACCAAGTGAATAATTTCAACTCCAGATAGGTGGAAAGTTAAATGTCTACTTGGACACATGAAATAAAGCTTAAACTATGGGGCATAATAAAGTGGGCTTCTCATTTTTAAGAATAACATCATACTAGGAATAAAATTCAAGCATTTAGAGTAATAGCTTAGTACATTATCAATGGTATCTAAACTATATTCTGAAACCAATTTTGAAACTGTCGATCTTGAGTTACTATGACATTTCAGGCAAAAAATTTAAAGGAAAGCTAAAACTCACTACACTAACATACAACTTCCTCTTAGATTGTAACTGTCATCTTTACAAGTTTTTTTATCTATTCATTTCACTCAATATTTGTTGGGCATCTAATGTGTGACAAGCCCTGTTTTTGATGCATGGGATACACGAGTGCAGAACATGGACAAGGACCCCTACCCTCCTAGAGTTTTCTTTTAAGCAGGGAAGAAATAGGTAATAGACAATACACACAATAAATAAGTAAATTAGAAACCACATTAGAAGATGCAATACTGTGGGAATATGGAGGAAGAGAGGCGGACCGAAAACTTTAAACAGGATAATCAGAGGTGCGTTTCACTGAGAGGGTCACACTCGAGGGAAGGATTCAGGAGTAAGCCAGCTAGCCATGCTGGTGTCTGGGAGTGTTCCATGGTGAGGGAGTCAGTATAAAGGCCACAGGATGAGACTGACGATTTTGAGAAACAGAAAGAACCGTGTTTGGACTGGAATGATCAAGGGGGGAGATAAAAGAAAATGAGGTCATAAAGGTAGAGAGTGGAAGAGAGCGGCTTTAGGGCCTCTTAGGCCACTCTGAAATGAGGGGCTACTGAAGGTTCTGATGTGGCCTGACTTTTTGAGAATCCCTCTGCCTGCTGTGCTGAAAGCCGACTAGGGGCAGCAACACTGGGAGCATGGAGGACTGCTAGGTGGCTCCTGCAGTATGCCAGGGCAAAGGTGGTGGTGCCCTGGACCAGGTCAGTTCCTCTCCTGTTTTCATGATGCCTGCGATTCCTGTGCACTACTATCAAGTCTGTAGCACTGGCACCAGGCTGCTGTCTTGTTTCTTTTCATGCTGACACAGGACTGTTTTTGAGTCCTCCTACAGCACAGGAGAGTGTCTTCAGAACCCTCTGTCAGCTTCTCTAAAGCTACACCTTACTTCCATCACTTTGCTCATCCCAGAGCTCCTCAATCTCATCACCGTATTCTGCTTCCATTATAAAAACCTTACTATTTTGCTCCCCTAAGCATTCAAATTCAGCCACCTTTCTCTCTCCATTGAAGCTTTCCCTAAATGACCTTTTCATTTTAATTCTACCTTCACCTCATTTAAACATGCATTACTTTCTAATCCACAAAACATCCATGTATTCTTTTATATGTTACATATTTTATTCTGATTTTAATTTTGTTTTGTATGTTCAATGAAATTCAACAAAGAAGTAACAAGGGAATTCCCTTTATGACTAACACAGAAACAAAGAATTCTCAAAAAGTGTCCTTAATGACAATTCTCTCCATATAATTTTCCCATATGCCTCATTAGAAGAAAGGAGAAGAAAGAAAAACAATGCCTGATATACAGGGTGCAATAGATGGGGTTCATGTGCAACTTGTTAAAATTATCTTTATTCTTTTTTCTGCTTACAAAGAAAATACATGGTTACATCACACAAAATGTAATTTAGAAAGTTTCCCACAGTTCCATATTGCAAACTATAAAGTTTAAACTTGTTTATTTTTTACTTAAGCAATATAGCTTGGATATCTTTTCATGCATGCACACACAGATAACTACTGATAATATTAATTCATTCTTTTTAATTTCTATATAAGATTCTATTCTGTTGACAAACTAATTTAGCTTTTCCCTACTGATGGCAATTTAGATCACTTGCAAATTCTCAATATAATGATTAATACTGTAATGAATATTATACATATCTTAATATCTTAAGCAAATATTTAAGTAGGTTAAGTCCCTTTTGGGGTTAGATTATAAACATTTAGAATCTGCTATTTTTACTGCACAACAATGTATCATGTAACACTAGTCCAAAAAGTGAGGGAAGTGGGACTTCCAAATTATAAATTTGGTATGATCAGAACCACACTGCCTTGTCTTTGGGTACCGCAGAAGATACAAATGTACTGCTTGTGGTAAAGAAAAAATCCATGTTACATGAAAATTAAGTATTAATTTAAATAATCAGTTATCAGCAAAAAAATTCCTGAAAAAATTGTGTAATTAAAAATCAGTTGTGCTCTGTCTAGTGTGGTTCAGTGGACTGAGTGCCAGCCTGTGAACCAAAGGGTCGCCAGTTCATTCCCAGTCAGGGCACATGCCTTGGTTGCAGGCCAGGTCCCCAGTAGGGGGTGTATGGGAGGCAACCACACATTGATGTTTCTCTCCCTCCCTCCCTCCCCCTTTCTAAAAATAAATAAATAAAATCGTTTAAAAAAATCAATTATGACATTAATACTTATGACATCTTTGCTAAGGAAGAGTAAACTGAGAAAATTTTTAAAAGACAAACCATTTTTTTAAAATAAATTTACTAACTCAGGAAATGCCAAAAAAATTGGGAGTCTGTAATCCTGAAAAAGGATTTTTTAATATTTATTTTCCAAATTTAATAAGTTAATTTGCTAATGGATTGATTCCAATGCAGTAGAGTTCTAATGTGCATTGTTTTCATTCACTGCTTACATACTTACCTTTACTAACTTTACCAGATCCTAGCCAAAAAGAAGTTTATTTGTCCTTAACAATTACATCTTAAAAACACTGGTTAAACAGCCATATTCTGTGAGAATGGCTGTTGTGAACTGTTACTTTTTGAAACATGTAAGCAAAGGAATCTATGTAAGGAATACCATCATCATCATTTCAGGTTTTACCTGCTGTTGTGAAAAATCATCTGAAGCAATGTCAGAGATGTCAAATCTTACAAGAGGATACCTCGCTGTGTGTTTTTTCAGATGACCTGAACATCTAGTTATGCAGATATGCCAACGCTGCACCTCAATCCACACTGGTCAAAATGATAAACAGAAAGCAAGAGAATGACAGAGCAACGAAGGGAAAGAGGTACCTGTTTTCCTTCAACTCATTAACCTATACCCTGAGGTGGGTTAGTGAATTCCTGATTGTTCCCATAAACTTGTGCTTGTAATGATTTCCCTGAAGTCTGTCTCAGGGATATTAATTTTTTTATATCTTTACTGATTTTAGAGAGGAAGGGAGAGGGAGAAATAAACACCAGTGTGAGAGAGACATTGACTGGTTGCCTCCTGTATGGGACACGACAGGGGATCGAACCCGCACCTTTTGGTGTACGGACTACGCTCTAGCCGAGCCACACTGGCCAGGGCTCAGAGATATTTTTAAATAAAAACAAAATGATTAGGAAGTACAGGTGATTTAACTTTAAGGCCTTCTCAGTCCCTGATGATTACAGCAGCTACCAATAAAAGTAGGAAGAGTGCGGAGTCCTTCCATGTGGAGGTGGGAGGTGCCCCAAGATTCCCCAAAGATTGCTTTAACTGGTGGTTTGCACTGATTCCATTTATAGTTACTTCATCTGTTACTTTCCTTCCTCATTTTCCCCCTTCCTCATTTGCTAAAATGAGGATAATAGCAGTGCCTACTTCACAAGGTTGCTGTGAGGGTTATATATAAAACATTTAGAATGGTGTCTAGCACATAATAAGCATCTTGTAAACGCAAGCATTTACTTTTAGGGAATGAATTGAGATTACTGTGGCTCATTTATTGCTCTACGAGGAAGGAAACATTTTCCCATGCAGATGACAGGTACTAGTTTCTTAAGGGAAGGTGACATCAGAGTAGCTGGCAACTTAAAATAACTACTGTATTAACAGGTTTCATTCAAGACACTCACTCCTTGAATTAGAAATCATCAAACCAAAACACGTGACAAAGGTCTGACATTTTTATCTCCTGGTTTAAATTCTCTGCACCACCTGTGTATCTACTTGCAGAGGTGTATTAAGCAAGACATAGGACGACTTAGCAATTTCCCTTTTATAAACCCTTACAGTATTTAGATCAAGAAGTTATGAAGAAAAAAAGAGATGGTATGAGGCATTAAGATTTTAATTTTACAATTCAAGTATATTATACTCAGTGGAAAAGGCTCGCACCCGCAACTTTTTTCATTATGAACTCTGTTAACCAAGAAATCCTTCTTAAACACCCCTATGCCTGAGGGCACAAAGTGGGCTGACCATGTGCTATCTCACTGCCTCTGCTTTTCACTGCCTGTTCTTTTGTGTGTAACCCCAGGGGCTTTTTCATTGTGTGTGTACTTTTCTTTCTATCACATAAAATACAGCTCTGTAAACTCGAGCATCCTTCTCAGGCAATATTTCCTCCATCTTGTGAGGAATACAGAAAGTCAGAAAAAAAGACTGTCCAGAGCACTCTGGAAGCCCAAGAGAAGGCAGGACTACTCCTTCTCTGCCCAGGTTCAAAACTGAGGGACACATTACTACGCCGAGTTCATCGATTTCATCAACTTCATTCTAATACTGAGGAATCTGCTGAAAAATGGTAAGATTCAGGCCCTGGCCAGATGGCTCAGTTGGTTGGAGCGTCGTCCCATACACCAAAAGGCTGAGGATTTGATTCATGGTTGAGGGGGGTTCTATCCCTGGTTGGGGGCACATATAGGAGGCAACTGATCGGTGTTTCTGTCTCACATTTGATGTTTCTCCCCCCGCCCCCCCCAAATCAATGAAGATATCTTTGGGTAAGGATTAAAAAAAAAAAGTAAAATTCAGTACAATATTTTAAGAGAAAAAGAATTCTAGAAAGAAGCACACAATGTATGTAGCTTCCATTGTATTCTATGGGGTATTAGTAAATGAACTCTAAATATAATTTACCATGCACGCCAGTTACCCACTTTTGTAATTCTACTCTATTGCTTTTGCCCGTGATCTCCATGGAGAGAGAACAGCGTCTGAGATCATGTCATTGTCCTTGGACGATCTCATCTCCTAAACTATGGCTATAATCCAAAAGGTCTTTGGTTCCCTTCTGTAATGAGTCTATGCTTCTACCTTAAACACTTCTCTTGTTGCTCCAAAAAGCGGCAGTTTTGAGCCCTCTATAAAATTTTGCAAACCCTGATTGATAAAAGTAAACTCTCATTTTTGCCAGTTCATTCAACTCAGTCTAAGCTTTAATAAATTTAAGCTGTTTAGGTCACTGCAAAACCAGTACCTATTATATCATCGTTACGACTTCTTTTTGGCCCTGACTGGTATGGCTCAGTGTGTTGGGTCTTGTCCCACAAACCAAGGGGTCACTAGTTCAATTCCCGGTCAGGGCACATGTCTGGGTTGTGGGCCAGGTCTCCAGTTGTTGGTGTGCCAGAGGCATCTGATCACGATGCTTCTCTCCCTCTCTTTCTCCCTCCCTTCCCCACTCTCTAAAAACAAAACAAAAAAGAACACCTCTTTTCGATATTCAACACCTTGTGACTATATACTACTGTTAAATTTTTCCTTATTACTTAACTTTGAATATTTGTTGCAAAGAAATCAACATATTCTACACATCCTAGCAAAAAAGTTGTTGCTGTTTTCAATATCAACAAAGCAAAAATATTTGCACTTAATCTTAACCTATTCATTTTTTAAATATACGGTTTAATTTAAAATTTTTACAGTTTAATTTTAACTTATTAGTGTACTTGTCCTAGGATCTATAATTCTCAAACTTTACCATGTAAGCTAGCTCTCTAAATTTCCCATTTCAGTAATCATAACTTTGTGACCTCTAAGAATAGGTTGGCTCTTTTACTTTTTATAACCTTTCCAACTCCTAGAATTTTTACTATATTCACGGATGGGAAAATTTCATCTTATTCTTACTTAGGAAAATTTTCTATCATCAAAATTCTTGGAACGAAAGGATTTTTATTTTATGGAACATACTAAAAGACAACAGCAGGACCATGTAATATATACTACTGACCAACTGAATTTTAAAACATACATACCAGAATCTGAGTTTCCTTCTAGCTCACTAGTTTTCCTTAAGTTTTATGTTCCACAAATAAAAATTTACCTCTTCTAGGACAATTTTAAATGTTTGTCAAACGTCTACTTCTCTAACCATTTGAATTCCTTATAGTGTCAACCTAGAGCAATACATCACATAGCTGGCAGAGACCAGACTTGAAGAACACCTGGTTTCATAAGTGAGGCAAAAGAGGCCCAGAGGAGAAGGATAGATGCTTCCAGTCAACACCAGTCTATTCTAAGACCAGGAGTGGAGTATTTTGCTAAATCAGTGACTGAGATTATACTAAAACAAAACACTTAGAAAGGAGAACATTTGAAAACAGCAAGAAATCAGTATGATATATAAGATGTCACTTACCAACTGCACCTGACCCAAACGTGTCATCATTGAATTGATCAATCTCTTCATCTTCCTCTCCCAGGCCCTGAAATGCATCCTCATCTTCATCCAGAGGACAATCCTCCAAAGACTGAAAAAAGAAAAGCTATTCGTGAAGTTCACAACCTCACTGTAAAATGTTCTGAAGATGTTCATCTTGTCTTCCCAACCAACATAGCAGCTTCATTATGACTTTCTGTAAAGATGGCAATCTTTCAATCCTCCAATTTCCCCAAACATTAGAAAATGTCAGCATCTTCTTTTCTTTCAGTTTCTCTTTCCTACTCATTTCATTTAACCTTCCCCCTAAATATTCCATTTCTCTATCAGGAATCAAATAACATTTCCTCATGGTATGCCAGCTTCCTTTGCATCACTGGTTAACAGTAATAACAGATGAAAACAAATTCTTTACTATTTTCCCTGAGTGTTAGTGTATTTTTCAACAAAATTTTCATCTTCCCCATATTCATGTCATGTTGTCAACTATTTTATTTTTCACTTGTAAAGCTTTCTCTTCATTTTCCATCTTTTCCCCCTTCTGTTTCCTACAGGCCCAAACTCTGGTCATCAAACTAAAGCTGAACTTTTCAAACACAATTAAGCAAACTCTCCTGGTGTGAACTTGGACAAGTAAGTCATTTGCAGCGATCAATTCATTAAATACCTCGTGAGCACCTATTGTGCCTCAGGCTTTGTTGGGCTCTAGTCTCTGAAGTGGTAATACAGGTACATCACCTTCCCCAGTTATGAGGATCAAATGAGGCACAGATTTAGACTGTGGATTGCTGAACAAAGCCAGATATTACGGTAACAACCTAGGTGGGTTCTATTTTACAGTTCTTCCTTCCACTTCAGTTTTTTAACGGATTTCTCAAGTTTTGTTCTCTTTTGGCAGCTCCTTACCGCGTCTCATCACCTCTCCACGTTTAAGTGAAGTTAGTTTGGTCTTAAACCATTTCCTATCACGTATCAAGTTAGGCGTCCATAATTTTCAAAGATTTGCAATCCGAAGGCAGGGTTGTGATACACCTCGCTTGGCCACCTCTTAGCTAGGCTGTTCCCACATAAAGGTGAGGCAAAAGGGCCATTTCGCCCACCTCAAGACCTCCCAAACGCACACAAAGCAAGTATGCAACATCCAGCAGCACTCCTTCCCCAATCGCAAAGATCTACGTAATCAAATCACTGGATTTTTAAATTGGAAAGACGCTCAGGGATTATCGAGAGCAGCTCTTTTATTCTACAAACCCAGACTCTATGTCCAGAGATTACGAGTCCCTCAAGGTCACACAGTGAATCAGTGACATGTTCAGGACTCTCGATTATTGCTACATTACCGGGAACGACACCAAAAACCCACGTCTCCCCCCACTCGGCCAGAAGAAACTTCTGTTGGACACGCCTCCTCCCAACTCCGAGGCCTCTTTAGTAAAGTCTACGGACCCAGTCTAAGGACGAGCACAGGTCCCACTGACCCAAGGGTTGCCTGTGTGTATGGGTGCGTGTAACTGGAGGGAATGTGGCTCCGGATCCAGGGCGGGAAACCTATCTGTGGGCTTTCCCCAGTGACTCTTCTTCAGGAAGAGCCACCAGGTGGGTGCAAGGCCGCCTCTTCTCGGCTCCTCCCAGGGTGGGGCTGGCGGGTGGTCTGGGTAAGGCACTTAACGGGCCCTCCCCATCTCAAAACAGAGGCCAACACCCCCCAGCGACAACTAATAGGAGTGTGCCGCCGCCAGAAGCCAGCTCACAGCTCTCAGATTAGCCCACGACTCCAGGCCTGACGCGTTCCTCTGGGTCCCGCGGGTCACACCACTCGTCCCCTCCCCCCCAGGAGCCCGGGACAGAAGCACAGGGGATAAGTAAAGAAAAGGGGCTCCAGAGGGAGGGAGGGGTCATTTCCGGTCGCAACTGCTCACCTCGTAGCGGAACATTCTTGGGGAGGGGGGGGAGGGAGCGGGGAGGGGAGCGGGGAAGGGAGGGAAGAAGAGTTGACTCGCCCGGCTCCTCCGCGCGCGGGTCCTCCACCGGCTCGCGACCCCTGGCCGCCGCCGTACGCCGGAGCGTGCGTGGGAACGTGCGCAGGCGCGCCTCAGGGAGGGCGGCCACCCGGCTCTGAG
Organism: Phyllostomus hastatus; assembly: GCF_019186645.2. NCBI lineage: Eukaryota > Metazoa > Chordata > Mammalia > Chiroptera > Phyllostomidae > Phyllostomus > Phyllostomus hastatus. The sequence goes on along the minus strand of NW_025334005.1, from coordinate 7,625,817 downwards.
CCGCAGGCGGCGTCTGCGCGGGGACTGATTTGGCGTCCGGCTTCCTAGTCTCAGCGGCGGGAAGTAGGTCCCGTGTTGTAAGACTGCGCACGCGCCGCTTGTCCTGGGCTTCTTAGCGTTCCGACCTGCAACTCCGCCCCTGCTTTCTCTGAGTCTGCCCAGCTCTCAGGTCAGAGTCACGAGTTTTCCGTCACCTACGGGGCGGAGCGAACCCTTGTGATTGTCACAGGGTATGGCTTTGAAGAGTTCCAAGCTGTCGGACCCGGGAGAAATGGAGATGCCTTGGCTGTTTGTCCAGCGTTCAACACGGTCTTCAGGTTGCTCGGCAGTCCTCACGATATATGACATGTACCTAGTAGAGGGAAAAAATTTGAGAAATTCAGGTCATCCAAAGGGGCTGAATTTGTCGCTGCTATCAGTGGCACGTCACCCGCTGAATCAACAGCATGTCAGGGCTGTGATTTATGTGTCTCAAAGTGGCGATGGCGCTCTCCTTTTTAAAGTCCGAAGGCACGTTCCGAGAGGTTCAACCAGGGTGATAATATGTAGGCGCCAAGCGCCCCAGGCACGTGGAGGGTGGGGAGCCAAAGGGGCAGCACAGCTGTGGGCAGCAAGGTCATTTGAGGCCGAGAAGCGCCATCCTGGGTGCGCCGCTGGTTGACACCACCTCCTTAGAATCGGATCAAAGCAGGAAAAGAGTGTGTCCAGGTTAAAACCTCCACGTACTGGTTCCAGAAATCTGGGTGGTTTGTGACATCCTCTAGTATCTCCCGTGCCCTTTCAGTCTTAGAGCTCCGGGAATTATACCTTTCCTCCCAAGGATTAGCACCGCCAAGAATGAATTCTTGTGCTTTCGCAACTCCTTTCTCTGCATATCTTAAAGTGCAACCTTGCCTTGGAGCAGCATACTGTAAATCCTTTCCATTTTAGTGGGATTGGATTAATCAGAGCCGGAGTGCTGGAAACCTTGGATTTGGAAATAAAAGTTCTGGGTGTGAATCAGTGCTTTGTGTTACTATCAGTTTTAGGCAAGCTATCTAAATATGTCTGAGCCTTAATTTCTTTGTAAAATGGGTTTAATGATACTTGCCTCACAGAGGAGTGCTTCAATGGCAAGATAATGCCAATACCAATGATGATTGAAGTCTCCCTGGCACTCTGCTAGGTCCTTTATAATAGTTTGATAATACGGATTATCAAATCGAATCTTTCCTAATGCCAACCCCATGAGGTAGGTACTATTATTTTTTCTACTTTATAGATGAAGAACCTGAGGGTTAGAGACATTAAATAATTTGTCCCAAACCACCCGATAGGAAATGTTAAAGCTGGCAACTGAGGGCTGTCTGATACCAAACACCCAATCTCTCAAACCTGTGACAATTTCACAAAAGCAAATGTTTACATGGGCCAGGCCTGCACTTGAAAGAGGTGGAGCAGGCCAAGGATAAGATAATTGTCAAGCATACATGGAGCATTACAAAACTTCTTGTGCTAGGTAACAGCAGGTCTTAACAATGACCAAAGAATTGGTGCCTTGTGAACCAAGGCAAACTATGGCCCTTGGCCAAATCTGTCCAGCTGCCTGTTTTTGTAAGTAAAGTTTTGTTGGACTACAGCCATGCTCATTTAGTTACATATTGTTTTCGGTTGCTTTAGGGAAACAAAGGTAGAGTTGAATGGAGACCATTTAGCCAGCAAAACCTAAGATCTTTATTATATCTGGCCCTTTACAGAAAGGGTTAGCTGATCCTTGATGCTGCAGGTTATGTTTTCCGATCATTATGTTAGAAATCAGAAATTTTTACTTCTGCTCAAGATAGCAGCACAGGTAAACATGGCTCACCTCATCACATACCACATCAAAATTACATCTAAATGATAGAACAGCCGTCACTCAGAACTGTCAGAAATCGAGTTAAATGGAAGTCTGACAACTACAGATTTAAGAAACCACATCTATCCAGACTGGTAGGAGCAGGTATATAGAATGCGCTGGCCCCACATCCATGTGTGGTGGACAAAAATTCGGGAAGCATATCTTGGGCATGAGGAGTCCCAGAACCACACCAGTTCCCCCAGCCCAGGGTTCCAGTGCCAGGAAGATGTGCCCCCGTAACTTTGGCTGCAAAACCCAGCAGGGATTGAGTTGGTGGAAGAAACTTCTGGAGTCCCCAGTAGTTCCTCTGAAAGAACCCACACATGGACTTACTCAGGCTCACTCCCTCTGAGCTCCAGCACCCGGGTAGCAGTTTGAAAGGCACCAGTGGCACGCAGGGAGGAACTGAAATGTCTGGCATCAAGGTGAGAGCTGGGGGAGAGCTTTCTCCCAGACAGAAAGGCAGGCAGAGGCCAGGGTCCCTTTTCTGAACTCTACCCCAACAGAGCCATAGAACTGTAAGGTGGGTGCCATATTTGAGATTCCATCAACCTGGCTAACACTGTTTGCCCTGCCCTGGAGCTACCCTGAGGCTTCCTCCCACCCAACTTACAGCTGTTACCAGTGGCTCTTCCATATGATAGTCTGGTCTTGGCTCGTGCTTCACAACTTCCTAAATCCTTTTGAAACCGGAAAAGACCAGTGTTCGTGCTGCCTGTCACAAACCAGACCCAATAAGCAGAGACAGATTGAATCTGTGTGGGCACTTTATTCAGGTAGCCTGCAATCTGACAAGATGGAGGGTTCACACCCTCACAGACTGTCTTAAATTCCATTCTAAAATGGACCATTTTGCAAGGAGAACAGAGTGTAGGTATGGGGTTTGGAATTTAGAGAAAAGTTAATTGGATTAAAAACTGCAGTATTCTCACTCTGGGTGGTGGTCTTTAGCTACGTCTGGGCTGTGGTATCTCACCCTGGAGCACAAAGGCTCAGATACCATCTTCATGGCTTGCAGTCCTCCTGAGGCACAAAGGTGGGACTGCTGATGGTCTCCTGCAGTCAAGGTGGGTCCTACCTTCAGTCCCTGGAACAATAGCTTTAACATATGCATTACTTGGTGAGCTTATAACCATTTACCTGAAAAATTCACAACTCTTGAGTCCCCTATCATTGCCCCACTGTTAGTTTTAAAATATCTTATTTTCTGAAGATCAGTTAGGTTGAAACAACGGAGTCCTTCCACATATTAGAAACCATCGTGTGGGCAATTTAACATGAGCAAAAGCATAAGATACATCAGTGGCGGTGGTGTAATTCATCTCCACACCTGTCGAGAGCACAAACCAGTTTTTAGTACAGTTGACAAAAGTGGCACACTCTAGCTGGGGTACAGTAGCAATCTTTAAGGAAAACATTTCCCTGTCCTTTATAGTTACCACCAGTCCTCAACTGTAAATAGCAGAGTAGATCATTTTCTTTTGGATATGCTCAAACACAGTATAATTTCGGAGGCTTTCCAAGGGTGTACAAACACCTACAAGCCATGAAGTGAAAGTTTGTTCAATATAAATTCCTCCTGCAAGACAAAAGTCAGAAATATTCAGAACATTTTTGCTAAATATACCCGAATATTTTGATCTTGTCTGAAAGGAATAAGTTGTCCGTAGAAGAGGTTAAACAAGAGGTAATGAAATTGATTTTGAAAGATGATTTTTCAGGGCTTCTTGAGGTTTGGCAGTCCATTGTTCCTCCAGTACTTTCTTCATCCTGGTGTGATGAATCCAAGGTTTTGTTCCTGCCAACTTCACCGCAGCTGGGCTGGTGAGGAGTACCTCCCAAGGTCCGGCCCACTTCTCTGGAGGTGCCGTCCTCCAAGTCTTGAGTAGCACCTTATCTGCAGGCCCAAAGGAAGGTAGCACGCCTTCGGGGGAGAAGTATCTAATACAGGCAAGGTCGTTTGTTACAGCTAAAGTTTGACTTAAATGTTGTACACATTTCTTTACCTTCACTTCTTGATCTATATCCATACCTCCCATGTCAATCATAGCCTGAAGTGGCCACCTGAACACAGTTTCACGGGGCCTTAACTGAATCCCACTTCGAGGAACCACGCTTATCCTGAGCAGGGAAACAGGCAAAGCTTGATCCCGATGGAGATGACTTTCTTGCCCCAGCTTGGCGATATTTTTCTTCAAGGTGCACTTCATCTCCTCTACCTTCCCAGAAGCCTGAGGTCTCCATGCCGTGTGGAGTCTCCGCTTGATTCCTAAAGTTTACTAACCTTCTGTGTAATTTCTGAAACAAAAGCAGGTCTGTTATCATTCTGGATGCTGCCAGGGAGGCCAGAGTGAGGGATTACTTCCCTCCCTCAGGGAAGTAAGGCTTTCACTGCCTCCAAGGATTTCTCCGTTCTAGTGGGACTGGCTGCCCGTCCTGAAAAGAGAATGACGTAACCTGGGCGTAAACCTTGGAGAATGACAACATGTTTTGTAGCAACTCAGAGACAGTTTGTTCTTAGCTACTGTATGCTTTTTTTTGATGTATTTATATTCCACTATCTCATTTAATTTTCTTGAAATCTTTAGCAAGTAGGAAGAGAGCTCCCATTAATACCTCCATTCTGTGGCCAAGGCCTTGTAAAGAAGGGAATTGATTCATTCTCTCACAGTGATTTAGAGGTGGAGGAGAGGCTAGTGTTTAGATCTCCTTGTACTTAGCAATCGTCACACACATCCTGCCTTGATTCTTGTCACAGGACTGTGAGCCAGTTGTTATCTTATGGCTGACACTCCCAGGGAACTCAGGACAAACCAGCAAACAGCTTTTCTCAGGTCAAGGCTCTTCTAGACTTGTTAGAATGGCCCTCATGATACTAGAAGAAAAAAAAACAAAGAAAATTCCACCCAGAGTTTCCAGCTAATTCTCCAAATCTACAAGGTTTCTGTGGTTGGGGCAACTCTAAAAAATTCTACTGATTCAAAGAAAAACTACATGAGTGAGACTTGGCTTAGTCTATGAGGAACTCAGCTGTGGTTGCAGGTACCAAAAGCACCCATCTCTGGTTCCTGGAAACACAGCCCTACTGATTGGCTCACAGAATTTGACTACTGGAGTCAAAGAGACCTGGGACCATCACCTGGCTACCAGCTATGTGGCCTTGACAGCTTTATCTCCAGGTACTCCAGTTTCTTCACCTTCCAAGTACACATAATATAAACATGTATCCCTTGAAGTTATTGTAAAGAGGTAGTGACTCCAAAGTGATTTGTACAGTGCCTGGTAGTGTTGTCCTTACGGGTTAGCTATTCCCATGACTGAGCCTTCAGAAGCTGTGCTGATGGCCCTGCGTGAGCCCTGCTGTAGGCAGCGTGAGTTCCCATTCTGACACAATCGTATGTAAAATCCTCGATGATCTTTTTTTCCCTGTTTTCAGTTCTCTCTGTACAATAACACGTCTTCCTGCATCTGATTATCTCCACGGGACAAAGCATCAGTATGTTAGCGTGGCATTATTATTCCTTCAATCCAAACCAGGGCACCCTGGTCCCAGGGCGGAATCCAGTGACCTAAAGGTGCTCGGTTCGAAGTTTCCAGTATCTCTTTCCCTTTTGAATTTTAATTACTATAATCAATGACTTAGACTATTTGTTTTATATTTTCTCTTATTTCACATTCCCCCAAGAAGGAGGGGCTCACGGCTCTCAGAGCATTGTACACCCAACACCTATCAGCACCAGAGTACAGGAGACAATGTAAGAATGAACGAAGGAGTTCCTACTTGTGTACACTAGGGAGAGGGAGAATACAGAGCATCATCTGGGAGATTTTGAGGTTCCTGTAAAAACCAGCTCAATGGGGGCAGTTTCTCCGGAACATCCTAAATCTTGGAGACAGAGCCCCCCAAATTTTCACCTGATTTCTTTTTTATTATTATTTATTTATTTTTTATTTTTTTAAAGATTTTTTATTTATTTATTTTTAGAGAGGGAAAGGAGGGAGAGAGTGAGAGAGAGAGAGAGAGAAACATCAATGTGCGGTTGCTGGGGGTTATGGCCTGCAACCCAGGCATGTACCCTGGCTGGGAATCGAACCTGGGACACTTTGGTTCCCAGCCCGCGCTCAGTCCACTGAGCTACGCCAGCCAGGGCTTCACCTGATTTCTTAGGACTGAGCAGATTTGTGTTAAACAATGGGATGTGAGGGAGTTAGCGTATGTACCCATGCAAGGGTCATTGCCGTCATCATGACTACATGCGTGGCCTCCGTTTTCTTCATTTTGAAGTTATGAGATGGAAATTGTTCAATGCACAGTCAGACCTGTTGTGTCCCCTCTGTCTGTCTTCACTGGGACTAAATCGTGTGAATAAGTTCACATGACAGATGGCAGGTCTCTAAGTTACTGACAATCTGGATAGAAAGTCAAAACTCAGATCAGACTTCCGTGGTGCTGCCAGTCTTCCAGGTTCTTAAAGATTTTACAAAAACCAGAGACAGAGACAGAATCCTTATTATTCCAAGGGATGATAGGATCACTTTATTATCAAAACTCTGATGGTGTGTCTCCTTTACGATGATCAGTATCCACTTCGTTCTAGAGCACAGAGGTAAGGAACCTGACACCCTAAAAGGCTGCTAAGAGAGATGCAGCCACTGGCTGGGAGCTGACCTTCCTCTGAAAGGATGAACCCCCTTCTAACCCAGTCCTCCCTGAGTCCATATATGAATTAAAGGTTTTGAAAATGTAGCTGACATTGAAGCCACAACATAAAGGGTTGTGGTGGCAAAAAAAAAAAAAATGTCCATCCTTTGAATCTAATAATCAGAGAAATTACTGGGAGTAGTGATCATAGTAACCGTGTCAGCTCTTGCCTCATGGAAGAGAGTGAGGTTGGGGAACAGATGGTCAAATTTGGGGATAGCTGTGAGCGTTGATCATTTCCCAACCTGCCTGCTTTGTAAAGCAGAATCACATGGAAGGCATGGGAGGCTCGTTAAAACTCGGACTGCTGGGCTCTGCCTTCTCCAGTCTCTGATTAAGTAGTTCTGGGGTGGGGCCTGGGAATTTGCATTTTAACAGATTCCCAGGTGATGTGGATGTTCCTGGTCCTGGAAACCAACTGCACTTTGCAGACCACTGTTGCAAAGTAGCAACTGCAGAGGAACCGAATACCTCCAGGTACATGTTATCATTGGAATAATCAAGAAGCCAGCCAGAATCCCCTGTGGTTCAACAATTTTGCCTAAAAGAGAAAAGCTGCTGCTTCTACTCCGCCCCCCCGCCTTTTTTGTTCATCTCCTTCTCCTCCACCCTCTCATCCTAACTCTTCAAGTATATTACTCCTGAAGTATTGTTTTCTTTTAGCTGCTATTATAATTGGGATTATATCTTAATTTCCTTTTTTGAAGATCAACTGATATTTGTGTATGGCTTTTGTATTCTGCAACTTTGCTGAATTTTTTTACAGGTTCTAATAGTATTTTTGTGGAGTCTTTAGGTTTTTTTTATGTATAAGATTATATATTTGCAAATAATTTTACTTCTTTCTTTCTGATTGGGATGCCTTTTCTTTTTTTTCCCCCTCCCTTGGGTAGTTGCTCTGACTAGGACTTCTGGTATTATGTTGAATAGAAGTGACAAATAATACATTCGTTAAGAGATTCTGAAAAGTTATTTGATAAATTTCAGCAGAGATTCTTTTTTTTTAAGATTTTATTTATTTATTTTTAAGGAGGGAAGGGAGGGGGAGAGAGAGAGAGAGAGAGAGGGAGAGGGAGAGGGAGAGGGGAGAGAAACATTAATGTGCGGTTGCTGGGGGTTATGGCCTGCAACCCAGGAATGTACCCTGGCTGGGAATGGAACCTGGGACACTTTGGTTCCCAGCCCGCGCTCAATCCACTGAGCTACGCCAGCCAGGGCTGAGATTCTTTATAAAAGCTCTGAATAGCCCTGGCTGGCGTGGCTCAGTGGATTGAACAGCAGCTTGTGAACCAAAGCGTTGCCAGTTCAATTCCCAGTCAGGGCACATGACTGGGTTGTAGGCCAGGTCCCCAGTAGGAGGCATATGAGAGGCAACCACACATTGATGTTTCATTCCCTCTCTTTCACCCTCCCTTCCCCTCTCTCTAAAAATAAATAAATTAATTTAAAAAATTTCTGAATAAAATAGTAATAGAAATAAACCATTTAAATATATAATAGCTAACTTTTAGTAATTCTGTAAATGTTTACTGAGTACTTATTGTGCCAGGAACTGGGAGTACAATGGGGAATAAGTCAGAAAAGACTAATGGTCTCATTCTTGCGTCAGTAATGCTTCTTCTGCAGTGGGCTCTCTTCTAAGGACTTCACATGTGTTATTTAACATTCACAAATACATTATGAAGGAGATACTACTAATACCCTCATGTTTCAGATTAGGAAACCGAGGACCAAGATTGAGTGACTTGCCCAAGGTCACATACAACTAGCAAGCAATGGCACCAAAATTCAAACGTATTTTGTCCCATTCCAAAGTGGGAATCAGCTAACTACAGCCTACAGGCCAAACCTGTGGGCTGCTTGTCTTCGTACATGATGTTTTATTGGAACACAGCCACACCTGTTCGTTTCCCTATTGCTCGTGGCTGCTTCCACATCACAACAGCAAAGCTGAATGGTGACAGAGACTGAACGGCCCACAAGGCCTGTTGTATATATTCTCTGGAACTTTACAGAAACATGTGCTGATCCCTGTGGACAGCTTAACCTTCAATCATGCACCAACTCTTTCTAGGGAAAAGACTGTATGAAAATCTCACAGCAGGCACCATTTTAATTGGTGAAATAACCAAACCATGTTCATAAAATATTGGGTGCTGGACAGGACCCCCATTGCCATGATTAGTCAACACTTTCTGGAGATTCCGAATCATGCAGTGAGACAGGAAGGTGAAAAAATTGGCCTCAGATGATAGGGTTTGAAACCCAGGGAACGTGAGGAATTTCAATGTAAAACTACTATATGTATTAACAGAATTAGGATGGGCTGGGCTAGGCCTGGAATTCTGCGCGTGTACCAAGCTCCCCAGCTGATGCTGATCCTGCTGGTCCCCATGTCACACGTTGACTAGCAAATATATCCTTTGTGCATGCAGTGCTCTTGGAACAACTCAATAATCATAGGCATGAGAATGATCAGGAGGGTTTGATTGAAAAAAAAAAAGGAATGAAGAGCAGGGAAAGAGTGGCCTTGGGCTTGGCAGTTTCAGACAGGGGGTCTCATTTGATTTCTGCTGCAACTCTGAGATGCCTCTTGCACTCTTCCCACGTTTAAAATGAGAACACTCAAGCCCATAGCTTCTCCAAGGTCACCCAGCTGGTAGATTAGGCAGCGAGGGAGGCAAGACAACACTAACCAAACTCCAAAGAAAGCAATGAGGATAAATACTCAGTGACCACAGACTGAGCCCGCTCCACGCTCAAGGGCACAGGAGAGTCATTTTGCCCCTGACTTTCCCCGCCTGTACCTGGTCTAGTGGCAGAGGAAGGCCCTTTTTGGAGAAGGGTTAGGAAAGTTATGTGTCTTAGAATACGGGCTTATTGGGCAGGTGACATTGTGGTTCAGTTTTGCATAATTCTTAGAACTTGTCTAGGTGCACGAAATTAACCCCTACTCAGATAAATTAAAACTGTATTTATTTATTTTTAATTGAAGTTGACATACATTAGTTTAAGGTGTATAACAGGGTGATTAGGCATTTATATAACTTACGAAGTGATTGCCCTGATAAGTCTAGTATCCATCTGACACTGTAACTAGTTGTTATGATGTTACTATTTTCCCTAGACTGTACTTTACATCTCTGTATTTTTTTATAACTGGCAATTTGTATTTCTTAATCCCTTCACCCTTTTCACCCACCCCCAAGCCTCCTTTTCATTTGGTGACCATCAATTTGTTCTTTGTATGTATGAAGTTTTTTTTTTTAAATTTTATAAAACTGTATGTCTTGATAAACTCCCTAAAAGTTGGAGTGTAAAAATTTTAGCAACAGTTAATATAGCTGAGTCTAGTAGCAATTAAACTAGTTTAGAATATCACATCCTCAAACAATTCCTATTTGTGTTCAAACATTGAACTACAGGGGATGGTCAAGTTAAGGTCAAGTGAACCTCGTAGGGCCCTATTGAATCAAAGTAGGAAGAGCATTGTTCAGAAATGAGATGAGAAGGAGTGAGAGTTCAGAGGGAACCCAGAAGTCTGTCTCTGCAAGCCCCCAAGTCTTGTGCTCTTCCCTTGAGAAGCAGCAGCAGGGAGGGGTTCAAGGTACTGAGGTGTGTGCTTCTTATACTGGTGTGCTTCTCAGATACTCAGTGTCTATGGTTCCCAAGATCTCAATGGGTTAGACCAATGAGCTAATTTTTATTTTGTGGCACCAGCCAGTAGAATTTTGTGATCTTCTTTAGTTATGTTCAGCCTGGAACAGAGATGTTGGCTGCTACAGATGTTGGATATAATCCTTGGTCAAGAAGCCAAGGGTAGTGACAGTACTGGCAAAGACTGATGCAAGAGACAGACCACAAATCTTGGTTGGATGGGGCAGGAAGTGAAGCCTGAAGCGTGCTTATCTGGGGGAACTGGAGGCATCGAGGAGGTGGTCTTGAAAAGGTGGAAAAGAAGCCCTGGCTGGCATAGCTCAGTGGATTGAGCGCGGGCTGGGAACCAAAGTGTCCCAGGTTCGATTCCCAGCCAGGGTACATTCCTGGGTTGCAGGCCATAACCCCCAGCAACCGCACATTGATGTTTCTTTCTCTTTCTCTCTCTCTCTCTCCCCCCCCCAAAAATAAAAAAAAATAAATAAATAAAATAAAAAATTGTCACTAAAAATAAAAAAGAAGAATTAAAAAAAGAAAAGGTGGAAGAGTAGTGTTAATGATTATTGCTAACATATACGGAGGGCAGAAACATGTACTTCTCACAGCAATCTTAAAGAGTTATCTTTACAGATAAGGAAATTGAAGCAAAAAGCTTCAATAACTTGCTCAAGGTTGTACTGTTGGTCGATGGCAGATCTCGGATTAGACCCTAGATGGTCTCACCCCCACGGGCTGTGTTCCTGACAACCAGGCAAGGGATTACGAGAAGAGAGGGATTGTGGTCTGGGAATGGTATCCTGTGCTTTAGGGTTTCAGTGCAACTCGAACAGATATTTATACACCAGTGTACACAATAGCCAGAAGGAGGAAACAAGCCAAGTTTCCCTAAAGAAATGAAGGGTAAACAAAAATGTGGTCTATACACACAGTGGAATGGTACTCAGCCACAGAAAGGAATGCAAAAATGTTGGTATGTATCGCCACATGGATGGCCCTTGAAAACATGATGTTTAGTGAAGTGAGCCAGATGCAGAAGGATAAATATTGTATTTATCCTCACTTGCATGAGGTCCCTAGAACAGGCAAGTTTGTAGACACAAAGCACAATACAGGTTACTAGGGTCTGGAAGGAGGAGATAGTGGGGAGCTGTTCTTTAATGGGCACAATGTTTTTGTTGGGATAATGCAGTTTTGGGTATAAATAGTGGTGATGGTTACACAAGATTGAGAATGTGTTTAACGGCACTGAATTGTGTACTTACACATGGCTAAAATTGTAAATATTATGCAATATATATCTTACCGCAAAATTGAAAAAATGTTTCAGTGGTGAACTAGTTCTGGGTGATTACAACAACAAAAAATCTGTTGGAGAAGTGAGCTGCGGAATGTAGGCTAGAGGTCACGACGGTCGGGGTGGAGAAGGTCAAGGAAGGGCAAGGCCAGGAGTTGAATGGGTCATCCAGGAGGAGCTCCGTGTCCTGACATTTATTTATCCTGAGGGCAGCACCTGTGCCATTATCAGACCCTATGCACTGAATACAAGGAGGACGCAAAACGACCTGGGATGATTCACTTCCACTTCAGCCCCTTCTCCAAACTCGCCGAGTTGTAGATGCTGATTTTCCTGACCTTCCGGATTGTGTACCTGAGCAGCAGCAGCAGCCATGCCTTCACTTCTGTGATCATCTGGGTCAACCGTTCTCTCCACACCACTGTGTACTTTTTCCTGGCCAGCGTGGCAGCACTGGAAATCTGCTATTCCTCCACCACTGCCCCTCGGACTGTGGTCAGCAGCCTGTCCACAGAGAGAACCCTCATCTCCCTGTCTGGCCGTGGCGCCCAGATATTCTTCGCCTCCCTGGGCAGCACAGACTGCATTCTGCTGGCCCTCATGGCCTATGTGCATCACCTTAGAAACAGATCCCTTCCCAGGCAAGCATGAAATAGCACTGTAGCCCAGCCCAATGCCTTCATTGCAGTTTTGTGAGATATCTTGACACAGAGACACCCAGCTAAGCCACACCTGGATTCCTGAATCACAGAAGTGATAGGATAATAAATGCTTGTTCTTTCAAGCTGCTACGTTTAGGGACACTTGTTATGCAGCCATAGATAACTAATACAAACTATGAGGGGGCAAAACTGCAAGTCAGAAATTTTGTTCTCCATCCTGGTTATTCTGTCCTTCCTGCCATGGGGAACAATTGCTGTGGAGGACAGAAAGAATCTTCCCTTCAATTCTCTAGCTCCCTTATCTTTTTCTACTGAACACCACATGCCAGAGACCCTGCCTCAAGGTACACCCGCCAGAAAGCGGTTTTACCTGTTTCACAGCAGGCTCTGGAGGTCCCTTTGGGGTAAGGCTCAGTTCTCTTCTCCACTGAGAAAGAAAGAGGCTTAGAGCGAGGAGTGAGGAGAAAGCCCCAAGTCCCAGGAGTCTGTCTTTGGTTTGTTCGTGAAGATGAAATTATTGGCTGATTTATTTATAACCCAAATGCAAACACTTGAATGAATCCTGACTCGTGTAATGGGGAAACAGCTGTACTAAAACCCGGTGGGTGGGAAAGGCCAAGTATATGTGGGGCAGACTAAAGAAAACACAACTGAGAGAATACTGAGTCTGGGACCGGAAGTCACTGTCCACCTATGTGGAGACCCTGGAGTCCACTTGGGCTCAATATCGTGTTTTCCTCACCAGCCCAGGGAGTCCTCCAGCTCAGGTCCCATGTGCCACAGGTACTTCACTTCCTTCAGTTTTTTTGTGTGTGCACAACTAGTAGGTAGAATCCAGACTGCTGCCCGTCAGGAAAGAACAAATATTAACGTTAAGATAAAATTAACAAAATAGGGTTCATCCCCACTAGGAGGTTCAGAGAAGGCTTGAAGTCTATAATAACTACCCTCAAATGGAATGCCATCCCCGGAGAAGCCTGCTGATGCTCCCCTTCCTGGACTCCGGTTGCAGGTCAGATGGCTCTTTACACTGTTTTCAGGATTTAAAAAAATAAGGGGAATCATACAGTTATTTCTGTATGGCCACACAGGCTAACCAAAAGGTCATTTTTTTACTTCATGGAAACATCCTCTCATTGGAAACCAAATCCCACCACCCTCAGTTTTATGGAGATGTAATTGACATATCACATTGCATTAGTTTAAGGCGTGTAACAGTGACTTACATGCTTTAAGTATGTGATTATGTACATACAGTATTGCAAAATGATTACCGTAAGTTAACATCCATCACCTCACAGTTACAATTTTTCTTATGGTAAGAACTCTTAAGATCTATTCTCTTACCATATTTCAAATATATTGCACATTATTGTTAACTGTAGCTACCATGCTGTACATCACATCCCCAGAACTTATTTCTCTAATAACTGAAAGTTTGTACCCTCACCCATTTTGCTCCTTCCCCCCAAGGACCAGTCTGTGCTCTCTATGTATGAATTCGAGGAAACAAAATTTCTTCTTACATAGTAAGTGTATTTTGTTAGGGATATGGAGTCTTTCAAAACAAGAGATCCACAAATGAAAAAAAAAAAAGAATGCATGATATTTTTGATCTTGAAGACTGGTAATCGTTAGTTGTGATCCGCTCCTTTACTTGAAAGATGAGGAAATAGATTGTATGATGTCAAGTGACCGCTGTTCTGTGGGAAAACTCTGTGACTAGATTCAGGAGACCCTCATTTCCCGAAGAGCAGGGACCCAGCTATCCTCAATCAAGATTGCTTAAGAGGTGGGATAGGGTTCTGATTTACTTTTTCCGTGTACGACCACCAGGGGGCGCAGAAGCCTTCCAGTACCACAGGTGGGAAACTCCACCTAGCGGGTAACACCTGCGGGAGAAGGAAGCGTTCAGGACTCACCAGGGCGGGTTAGGGCTGGGATGGCCGAGTTCAAACAGCTCTGCCGCTCGCGGACTGTACACATAGACCCTTATGGGAGGTGATGAAGTCAGCATGGAGCACACGCTGAGATCTCAGAAGAGGGCAAAGGTCTGTTAGAATGACGAAAAATAATTACAGCCTTTTCACCTGGATGCATCGAGCAGATTCTTTTCGTGACTTGAGAAATGAATCTTCGGAGTGTCAGTCCCATTTAGGGAGCGCCACTCTCTGCTGAGTGCGTCATTTGTTCCCCCCAAAAGGGGGCACACAGGGAAGAGAGAAGAGAGGGTGTGTTGCGGGAGAGAGAGGCAGGAAGATATTCCAATACAAATATCTTTACTTACCACCCTGGTCTGTCATTGACTGATCAGCCATGTCGCCCCTGCCAGCCAGGCCTCACCCCACACTGGGAAGTATTAGCTCTTATTTATAGATACAGGAACTGTCCCCTAGAGAAAGAGAACCGGTGCTTCCCCCAAGGGTACACACAGCGACAGGTGTTCTGACGTCAACGCCGAGGTGCCCGCCGTTTCTCCGAAGGGTCCCTACGGCCAACACCAGGAAATCCGAGTTCTTCGTCCCCGCCGGCCCCGTCCGCTTGCTCCTTCACCTCCAGCTCTCCTCCCCGGGGCCGCCCTCCGCCCGCTGTGCCAGCTCCTCTCCCGGAACGCCCCCCGCGCCCGGGAGACCGTAGTTGCTGCCTCCCCCGCCCGTTTCAGGGCAAACCCCACCGTGTTGGCCTGCGGCGCTTCGCCCCGCCTCGCCAGGACGAGCGAGTCCGCCGAGGGCAGGACCCCAGCTCGGAGCCTGGCCCAGGCAGAGAGCGTCTGCCGAGCGCCAAGGATGCAGCTGAGGCCACACGGGCGCCCTCGCTCTTGCTCGCCCCCCCACACCCGCCCGCCCGGGCTTCTCCGCTCTCCGGGGTCTCTGGGGCCCCGGGGCTGCGGCGGGGGAGTCAGAGCAGCCGCGGGAGGCGGGGCGGCGGCCGGGCTGGGCCCCTTTAAGGAGGAGCGCGGGGCGCGGCCCAGGTAAGGGGCGGGCCCGCGGGCGGATCAGCGCTACGCGCCGGCGCTGGCCCCGGAGCCGGATTTGGAGCGCGCGGCGCCGGCGGGGCCGCAGGGGGCGGCTTGGCGGAGCCTCCCGTGGTCTCGGACACTCCTCCCAGCCGGCCGCCGCCGCCGCCCGCCTCCAGCTCCCAGGCCCCGGCCCGGCCGGGTCGCCACTTCCGGCAGCTCACCTGGGACGCGCTCACCTGCCTCCCGGCGCCTGGGCACCAGGATGAAGGACCGGCTGGAGCAGCTGAAGGCCGTGAGTCCCGCCGCCCCCGGGACCCCGGCGGGCTGCGGTGGGGGGGGGACTTCGGAGGGTGGCGCTGCGCGGGAGAGGGGCTTCCCCTGTCTCCCCAGCTCCAGGCCGGAGGGGGCCGGGCGGGAGGCCTGCCCTGCCCAAGCCCCAGCCGCATCCCGCGCCGGTTCCGCACTCTCCCCTCCCCACCGGGGTCATGTGCCGCTGATTCATCGCTGGACTGCGGTTTCCCGGGATGCCTCTGCTAGGCTCTCCTCCCTCCTCCATTCCCCAGCTGGACAGCGTCCGTCCGGGGCTGGGATCTGCGGCGGGCGCTTGAGCCAAGAGGAGCTCTCTGTGAGGTCCGGGGCAGCTCCGGGCTCCTGGGGGACCTCCTGAGCTACGTGCTGAGACGGGTCCAGCTCCTTGTCATCCGGCGCTCTGTAATTATTAATTTACCCCAGCACCCTCGGGTCAGCTGTGGTCGGGGCAAAGGCTCTGAAGGTAGCCCGCCTCCAGTCCTGCTACACGAAAGCTGTAGAACCTTAGGCTACTTACGCTTTCGAGCCTCTATTTTCCTTATCTGTCAAATGGGGGTGATCATGCCTCGGCTAGAGCTTTGTAATGCAATCAAATGACATAATGAGACTTAGCACACACAGGTTTTTGAGTCAGATATTCACTGACTCATTCAACAAATAATTATGGAGTGCAGTCTAGGGGCAGGCCCAGGGCTCAGCCCTGGGCCCAGGCTCTGCCTCAATGGAATTTAAAAATCTAGTCCTGGCCACAAAATAGTCCATCTGCTTGGGAGCTTGTTAGAAGTGCTGAAGTCCTAGCTGTCCCTTGACCTCGGATCTGAAGTTTTGTCATCTGTGAAATGGGTGGTTGTGAGGACCACCCCAGAAGGGCCCTCTGTGTGGAGCACAGAACCCCGGGGACTAATGAATGGTACATGTAATGCTACTGACTGTTAAAGCTCTTTGGTAAAAGAGAGACCTTTATTGGGACTAGTGGGGGACTAGTGGGATGATGTCACAATTGTTTTTCTTTCTCCTCCCTTGCCTTGGGTGACACCTTCATGACTTTTCACCTTCTCTGGGTAGTAGGATAGCAGAGGAGCAGGTCAAAGGGGAATGTGAGAAAGGAGGGGACGGTGAGGGAGTGAGCCTCTGCGCCTCCTGCCTGCTGTCTGTCACCTGAGCATCACAGCAGTTACCAACAGGGCAGAATGTCCCGCCACTGTTTTTGTAGGTGAGGAGACTAGAGCTCAGCCTGGGTAGGAAGGAGGGTTGCCGTAAGTGACGGAGCTGGTGACCCTCCACAGTGCTTTTTCTCTGAAGCACGCTAGTTGGGGAGGCAGAAAGGGAACAGGAGCGTGGTTTTGAAGGTCTTCCTCTATCAGCACATCCAGCCGTTGTAGAACATTGCAAAACCGAACAGCAGGCAGAGGCAGCTCCCTTCCTCCGAGGGATTTCCAGAGGAAGATAACCCTGTGGCCTCTTTCAGTAGCCCATTGTCCACAATTAGCCAAGAGCCTTCCCTGAGCTTTGCATTCCTGGTATCAATTCCCTTTGCCAGGGAGCCTAAGTTCCTTTGCTGCTCCAAGCTTCCTTATTACTCCAGTAACGTGGGGCAAATGCTGTGTTTCCTCCCTTTGCCTCTTGGGGTGGTGGTCAAGGTGAGACTGTAGCAGGTGCAGCTGTGAGGGGAGCACCGTTCTGACATCACAGGTGCTCTAGCCTTTTGGAGCCAGGAGGTGGGTGGGCCTGGGCTGCAGGTTCAAAGGCTTCCATGGCCCTGCCACTTAATAGCTGTGTTCCTTTGTGTCACTTTCCCTGTCGGCTTCTCGGTTCCTCCTCTGGGAAACAGAGTTTGGCTGCGCTTAGAAGCTCCTTGGGCAATGTTAATGTTTTCCAGGAAGACTGTTAAGGTTTGTATACATTTCGGTTTCTAGTCCAGTTCCTCCCTTCCCCTCCCCCAGGAGAGAGATAGCTCTCGCTGCAACAAGATAACCATCTTCTCTCTCTGATTTCTTTTTATCAAGGGAAGGCATCCGTTAATCTGCATGAAGCCAGTTTCGTGCTGAGCAGCCTGTGCAATTTCTTTCCGAGGCATCTTTCTAAACCTCGGGGGAGGCGAGGCGATAACTGCCACCAGATAGCTGGAGGGCTGTCACGTGCCAGAGACTGGGTTCAGCTGCGCAGACACAAGGAGAAGATGTGAAGTTGAGGGGTAGAAATTACAATGTTGCATCGCAGCATTTTTAGTGGTCAGCGCTGCCCAAGGAACAGCTAGGCTGGCTGGAGAGGCGGTGAACTCTCACGCACCGGAGGGAGGAGGCAAGGAACCTGTTGGAATGTCAGGTGTTTGAGCATCTTTGAGGTGGGGGAGGCAGTCAGGAGGTTTAAGGCCTCTGTCCACCCCGAGGATGTGTGAAATGTTTCCTCTGGAGCCTGCGCTGAGCACCCGTTAGGCTCTGGCGTCCGAAGGCCTGAGGTCTCAGAGTTGCACCTGTAAAGCGGATCATCAGCTCTGACAGGTGTGACTCAGTTGGTTGGGTGTGGTCCTGCAGAGTGAAAGGTCACCAGTTCGTCTAGGTCCAGGCACGAGCTTGCGACTCTCTGGGTTCTGTTCCTGGTTGGGGTGTGTACGAGAGGGAAAGATGTTTCTCTGTCCTCTCTTCCTCCCTCCCTCTCTAAATATAAAGGCATAAAATATAAAGTGGCTCATCCTACCTTTCCCCTAGGGTCCCTGAAAGGGTGAAATGAGATAATCCATGATAATCACCCACCACAGTAAATGTGAGTTCCTCCAGCTTGACCTGCTGGGAGCAGCACCCACACTGCGGGGCCCACCCTCCTGGGGCCAGTGTCACAAGACAGGACTCATTTCTGGCACTGCCCCTCCCGGTGGGCATTCTCAGCCGTCAGCGTCTTCAGTGACTAAGACAGGCTGGCCGGGACTGTGCGCTGCCTGCACTTAGCCTATCTCAGGAGGTGGGTCCTGCTGATTTCTCACTAGCTGAACTTTGGATCTGCTGAGTCCAGATTAATTCCTGGCCAGGAACCTCTTGCTTGTCTCTCTTTTCAGCCAGCAAACATTTACTAAGCTCCTGCTGTGTCCCAGGTGTTCGGGATGGTGCTGGGGTGTAATGGTGATGAATACATCTTCCTGGCTCTCAGGAAGTTCCTAGTCGGATCGGGAGACACACGAGAAATAGACACAATGGTGTCATCCTTGTGGTAAAAGCGTCTGCAGGAATACCTCGTTGGCTGGCTCCCGGGAGATGGGGACAGGGTGTTAGGGAGTGGGGCTGCTTCCCAGAAGAACTGGTGCTTGAGCTCAGGTTTCTTCATCAAGTCCTAGTTAAAATCAAGTCTCATTTCTTCAGAGGCATGTGGAGTCTGCCCAGGAAGCCAAGGATCCTGAATTTTCTCAACCAGTCTCCCATTGGCGGGTGTCCACATAGACACTACAGTCTGTGCTCTGCGACCTGGTGGGCTTGCTCATCCTCATCCTTTTAGACCTCATCCTGCTGGGCATCACACGAGCCAGCATTACCACACAGTTCTGGTCCTTAAGAGTTAATGGTCATACAGGGAAAACAAAGGACTGTATTTTATGAAGTAAGACCCCTCCCCAAAAAAACACTGAAGGCCAATAATGATACTAGAGATGACAGTGATATATGGAGTAGAGGTCAAGGCCTTGGGACCCTGTTGGAGACTGATCTACAGAGGACTAGAAATGGCTTGGGGTGTGTGGGCCCCTCCAAGGCCAGCACCTAATGAGGTCAACCACCTGGGGCTCTAAAGGTCAGCCTCATTTTTGCCCTTTCTGCTCTGTCCTGCGTCCTACAAGGACTTGTCTTTGGCCCCCTTCCCCACGTGAAGTTCTGGTGTCTCTGCGAGGTCAGAGTTGCTCCGGATAATGGTGATAGCACAGCCCCAGAGAAACACAGCTGGGCTTCCCCTTTAAAGCTTAGTTCATTCTGTCAATACACAGGGTCCGGCACAAACGACGCCCCCCTTTTTTATTAAAAAATCTTCTATTACAAAATCATAGGCATGCAATTCTGTAATGTAACAATATCACTCAGTCATACTGTGTGACATTTTAGGTGAAATGTGCACATTAAAACTAAGTTATTACACCCATGTTATTGCCCTACCAACCACACTTGAGCATTACTCCTGCCACACCCTGTATTTTGAGTCCCTACTATGTTGGGGATGCTTTGGATCATAAGCAAATCTTAACATCCGGACTCAAGAATCTGTCTCTTCACTGAGATCCCACCCTTCAATGGCAAGATTTCTACCTAGCCAGCGCTTGCTTCCTCAGCTCCTCTCTTCCTCTGAGAGGGTTCATTCCCTGGGCGAGCTGTTGTGCAGGGGGCAGATGGGAAGCCGCTGAGATGAGAGTGACAGGGATTGAGCAGGGATTACAGACCCGTCGGCCGGAGGCCAGAAGAGAACATGCTTGGATGAGAGCAGGGGATTAGTTTTATTTTTATTCCTGTGCGTGTGGGGGAGGCCGGGGAACTGGCAGGCTCTGAGGGAGACATGCTCGCCCACGTTTCCCCTCTCCCTTGCGGTGTTCCCTTACCCTCGGTCAGAGTCCCTGCCTGTCTTTCCAAACTGACTCGCTGCAGGTGATGGCTCCCTAACCGGAGCCTGCAATATGCTCCCTCCATTCCAGCAGCCCGCATGGCTAGATATTACGTTGTAGCAAAATCCCTTTCTTCTAATAAACCAGTGGGGTTATTTGTTACCATGGAGTGGACTTGGACCCACCTTCCATTTTTTTTTTTTTTTAATGAGATGGA
Source organism: Phyllostomus hastatus (assembly GCF_019186645.2). NCBI lineage: Eukaryota > Metazoa > Chordata > Mammalia > Chiroptera > Phyllostomidae > Phyllostomus > Phyllostomus hastatus. The sequence goes on along the minus strand of NW_025334005.1, from coordinate 7,605,565 downwards.
CTCTTTGTCTTCTGGGTGCTGTTGTCTTTAAGATCGATGGTGCTATGACTTCTTGTTGCCACCATATCAGCTACGGTAACAAATGATTATCTACTGAGCAGCTACTTCCTATTGGGCAGAACTTGTGTGAGGCGCCTTACTTACCTGGTCTCTGATCCCCTCAACTGTGCAAGACAAGGTGTTGTTATATGATTCTCATTGCACAGGTCAGGGGCTTGAGGCACACAGCTGATGGACAGCTCCAGCTCAGAAGTAGTGGGACCAAGAATTGGGTGTATCTTTCTTGCTTTTTTTTATGTCGCCCTACACTGTATCTGCTCATCTCCCCAACTACTGTAAGCTCCTGGATGCAGTGGCAGAGGGGCTGGTCCTCTGGGGCCCCAGAGCCTAGCATGGTAGTTAGTAACCTGTTACACATTTGTTGACTGATGAACAGCAGCTCGACCCTTACACGTCCCTTATTCTGACGATCTTCTCACTCCATCCCCTGTGGGCTGGTGAGTCTTGACTTGCCTGAAGTGCAGCATGAACTCAGGGAACCCATACATTTCCTAAGGAAACCAGAGGTCCGGGTTCCACCCTCAAGGACAGGGATGGATGAGTTCTAAGGCCCCTAGCTGTACGGGTACGCCCAACCCTCCGCCCATACATCATGGAAGGTTGCCCTTGTTCAGAAAGGAAGTGAAGAAGATGTGGATGCCACAGAGAAACTCCAGCTGCCCCATTTCCCTCTGGCCAAATCTTGCACATCCTTTAGGGCTCAGTGCCAACGTCATCACTGCAGGGAAACCTCCAGACCCCGAGCTGACACATGGACTCTGCCTCCCCTGGGACTTCCACAGACTCTTTTACTTTTGTTGAGAGAGCAAAGCAGCCACACAGTGTTGCAGTTTCAGAAGCTGCCGGCGCTGTAGTGTCCTGCTCTCCAAGAGAGCACAGACCCCATGTGCCCCCTTCCCCTGTATTGTTCACTTCCCAGCCCGCAGCTGGGAAAGCTGTTAACCACATACCTTCGGTGGATGAATGGGGATGTTCTGCAGAGGAACTTTTCTGGAGACTCTGTCTTCCCTGGGGTGTGTGTGTGTTGAGGGGTGGGGGGCGCTGCTTATCTCCAGCCACCGTTATATTAGGCCCTTCTGCAATTTCCTCCCCTCACCACTGTCTCCACGGTCAGGTCAGCTCGTTTTCTGGCATTGGGCTGTTTCCACGGCAACATTCTCCATTCTCTCTGGAGACTGAGTGACATTCATCGCCCTCCTAAAGAGATCAGTGAATCGTGTACTCTCTGGTATGTTTCGCTGTCTGGGTTAGGGCTGTTTGGCATGGCATCAAAAAAAAGTTTGCTTTTTTTCTTTTTATAAATTAACTTTTTAGTCTAGGCTAATTTTAGATGTGCAGAAAAGTTACAAAAATAGTACAGAGAGTTCCTGTCTACCCCTCACCTGATTTCCTCCATTGTTGACGTTGCATTACAACGGAGCACTCGTCAGACCTGAGAAGCTGATATCGGCACGTAACGATTCACTAACCGCCAGATCCTACTTGCATTCCTCTGGTTTTCCCACAAATGTCCCTTTTTCTGTTCTAGGATCCAAACTAGGATATGACACCGCATTTAGTTGTCATGTGTTCTTGGCCTCTGGCCTGTGACAGCTTCTCGGTATCATGTGTTTCCTGACCTTGTGGGCGTGGCATCTTTCAGAGCTTTGTGAGTGTGTTTCTGGGGCCCGCAATGCACGCTGAGCTGGGGCAGGGGTGCTGGTCGGAGGCATCACTTCTGCCGGCGGAGTCCCAGGGCTGTGCCGCCAGCTGCCCAGGCTGTCCTGGTTCAGGCACCATCGCTGTCTGCACCATCTCTACAGGTTACTGGTCATCTTTATGTTCCCGTTTCTGAGCTCTCAGAAGGGGAAGGTCCTCAGAAGATGGTTATGAGATTAAATGCTTTGGTGGATATAGAGCACATGTCTTAGAAGAGCCCTCAGCGCCTGGAGAGCGCTCAAAAATGGTATCTGCAGCCCTGGCCTGTGTAGCTCAGTTGGTTGGGTGTGGTCCCACGGACCGAAAGGGTGTCGGGTTCAGTTCCTGGTCAGGGCACATGCCTGGATTGCTGTTTCTCTCCCTCGCTTCCCCTCTCTCTAAAAAATAAATATTAAAAAATGTTATTAATTACAACTGTTAATAAAGTAGCCTAGAAGGAGCTTGAGGGGGAGGGGCAGGATCCTGAGGGGGAGGGGCTGGTGAGACCGGCTGAAAGGAAGGGTTGAGGGTTGAGGAGAAGGCTGAGGGTGGAATAGAGGAAACATTAGTAGCTCCTTCCTCCTTTCTGTATCCTTGAGAACTGGATGTTGTGGGAGTGTTGGGGGACAGAGGAGGGGTGGAAGTCAGAAAAGAGGGAAGAAGGCTAGGGAAGGGGAGGATGGTTCGAAAGGCGACTGGAACTCTACTTGAACGGCTCCTGGGAGCAGAGAGAAAGCAGGGAAAAGGTGTGGTGTTGTCACCCCGAGGCCTTTCCTGAAGGTCTCCTTTGGTAAATACAGTCCACCTGCCAAATTTCCCCGAGGAGTCACCTGCGCACACATCTCTAGTCGGCTTCCATCTTTCCCGGGTTCTGGTGAGGTCGGGCCGCCGTCTTCTCCTGTGCGCACAACCCTGTGCTAAGTGCGGCCATCCTCAGCGTGTGGACGTGTAATGACTTGTGTGCCTGTCTGCCCCCCGCCCCCCGGAGACAGTGAGGTCCTGGCGAGCAGGCAGTGCTCCGTGGCGTCTGTGTGTCTCCAGTGTCTGTTCTTGGGCTTGGCAAATGACAGATGCTTAATGAATACTGTTGGTGAGTGAATGACCTTGTAATGAGAAGGAAGAGGTTGTGGGTGGGGTGGTTGGTTTTGAGACCCCAGAGCCCTTCATTCAGGTGAACGTCCATCCCTTTTCACTGCTCCTTCTCTAGACCTGGCTCAGGTCTTAGGAGGCAACAGCAGATGGGAATCAACATGACACGCAGAGATGAAACTTGGGTGATTTTTATGTACAGCAAATGAATGCAAGATCTTTTCAAATACACAGAGAAGATTAAAAAATATTGACCATGTAGTCCAAGCATAAACAGAAAATATCAAATTCCACACAATATGGAGTCATCTAGACTATGTTCCCTGTTAGATAATGATGTAATAAAACTAGAAATTAATAATACAACAATGGTTCCCTGATAATGACATAAGAAAATTAGAAATGAACAATATAGCAATAGTCCTCCCCAGATGCTTCTTGCTTTAGAAATTTAAAAACACTTTTCTAAATAACCCTTGGGTTAAAAAGAAAGCAAAATGGAAGTGACAAACTGTTTAGAAATGAGTAGTAATGACAATTGTAAGCACCAGAATTGGTGAGAATGTAGCAGAAGCAGAATCCACAGGTTGCTTATTTCTTTAAATGCACATAGCAGAGAAATAACTTCAGCAAAAACTCTCTTGGGAGAAAACAAGGCCCAATTCCCTGCTTTAGATGGTATGGTCTTGGGCATTTAATATGTACCCAGCATTGCTTTAGATTCTTTCTGTGTATCAACTAATTTAACCCTCACAACAGTTCTGTGAGTAGAGTACTCATGTTGCAAATGAGGAACCTGAGGCACCAAGAGGTTAAGTCCGTTGTTTAAGGTCACAGAAGCTACTAAGAGGCAGAGCTGGATTTCTAACGCAGATGTATCTCTGCATCTCTGCATACACGCACATTCACGGATTCTATGCACCGGTATTTTTTTCATTCATGTATATAGACTAATCCAACTTAGTTATAGTGACATCGCAGCATCCCCTGCAATAAGTGAGGGTGTGTTACCAAGCCAGAGGGGGAAGGGCGTCTTTGAGTGGAGTGTAGAAGGTAAGAACAGAGTCCTAGTGCCGCTATTATTAGCTGAATGACTTTGGATGAATCGTGCAACCTAATTAAGTGGTTGCCTCATCTGTAACTGGAGAAAGTAATTATTTGTCTCTCCTAGGCTTGACGTGAGAATCAAATAGCATATTTGAAACCACAAGCGTGTCTGCAAGCAGACACACACAGGTGTTATCTAGTGGTGTGATTGTTAGGGCAGAACGCATGGAAAGGGGTCCTCGGGGGCTTCGGCCTTAGTTCACTGGTCCACCAACTTGCTGGCCTTGGGCTGATTTGGTATTGAGTTTGTTCCTCTGCGTCTCATCTTCCAAAGAGGGCCATGCTCGCCTCCGGTGCTTAGCAGAACAAACACCTGGGAAGTGAAAGTGGGAGGCTCACCTGGGGTTCATTATCCGTGGATCTCCTCTTGATTCATCTGACAAGTGTGTTGGGGAAGATGCATTTCAGCCGAAGGAGGAAGTTCTCTCTGGGAGGGTTTCACTGGACAAGAAAAAAAAAAAAAGACAGTGTAGGAGGGAGAACTGGGCAGTGGAGAAAGGCCATGTGGCTCTGAATGGGGAACAGAGAGCACTGAGTGCCTATCGAGAGCTGACATGCTTACTCCGAACTTCTGGCTTCTTTTCATCAAGGAAGAGGGACTGGAAAAACCAGATGTCGGGCTCTGTGTGTGTGTGTGTGTGTGTGTGTGTGTGTGTGTGTGTTTGGAATTTTTGGAAGTGGTGATGTTCACCTTTGGGAATGCACAGACCCTCATCCTAGAGGAAGGCAGTGCGGGGGAAGTGAGTGGCAGGGGCAATAAAAATCATGCCGTTGTCTCTTTGAATCAAGTTTATTGGGAGAAAGTCTGGGTTTATAGAGAAGAATGTGTGTCTCCTGTGCAAAGAGCTGTTTAAATATGGAGAGGAAGGGGTACAAGAATGTGTGGTCACCAGCTTTTGCCAGGAGGGCTCCTGCCCCCACTCCTGCCCCCCACCCCTGCCCCCATCAGCCACAACCCTTCAACCCCCCCCCGGGGGAGTTAAGGACCAAATGTTCCTCTTCAGTCCAGACTGCTGGTCCCTTCCCCTCTGTTATTATTTGCTTCACCTCAAACTTTTCCCAAGAGCTCTGGGCCTTCTGTCTTGTTGTGGGACCCCCGGGTCTTCCTGGGCCGGTGCCTGTGGCAGGCAGAGAACCAGGGAGCCCCCGACTGGTGTCCTCCTCATTTGGGATGGCTTCCATTTAAAAAAATTCCTCATTGATTCCCTGGCTGGCGTAGCTCAGTGGATTGAGCGCGGGCTGGGAACCAAAGTGTCCCAGGTTCGATTCCCAGCCAGGGTACATTCCTGGGTTGCAGGCCATAACCCTCAGCAACTGCACATTGATGTTTCTCTCTCTCTCTCCCTCTCCCTCTCCCTCTCTCTCTCTCTCTCTCCCTCCCTCCCTCCCTCCCTCCCTCCCTCCCTTCCCTCTCTAAAAATAAATAAATAAAATCTTAAAAAAAATAAAATAAAATTAGTTAAAAAAAATCCTCATTGAGGATATGTTTATTGACTGGAGGTGGCGGGGAGGAGAGAGAGAATATGAGAGAGTGAGAGAAACATTGATCGGTTGCCTCCTGAACACATCCCTGCTGGGGACTGAACCCCCAACCTAGGTGTGTGCCCTGACCAGGGATGGAACCAGCAACTCTTTGTTGTATGGGGGGCCCCATTTCAACCAGCTGAGCCCTGGCCGAGGCTGGGACGGTTTCTCTTTTCTTTCTTTGTCACTTCCTTCTCGTCCTGCCCCTCTGATTTGTAACGATCCCTATGGAATTGCTGAGGATTTTCACCTCTTGGCAGCTGTGTTTTCACTTGGGGGGGAGTGAGGGCCCTCCCTGTTCTTTCTCTCCTTTCTTGAGAAGGCATCCGTTCCTTTACTTCGGTGGTTTTCCAGCTGGCTAGCTAAGCTTGCCGGCTTCCTTCCTTCTTTCTTTTTCTTCCTTTCTCCCCTCTCATGACAGCAGGATTTAATATGAAATGTTATATTCAACCCCAAGGCAAAAAGCAGATAGAAAGTGAAGCTGTGCAGATTGACCAGGGGGAGGGGACCGGTCTGCCTGACTCCACGCTCCCTGACTCCCCTGGGTGGTTTCTGAGGCGCATCTCAGGTGTCCTGGGTTTCCACAAAGCCGCACTGGAAAGCTAAATTCTACTGGGCGAGACAACCGAGGCTTACCAGAGACAAGTGCTGTGCCCAAGGCCCACGGCTTGTCTCTCCCGCCAGGTGCTTTCTCCCACCAGGGTGGGACTGTGGCCCTCCTGGGCTGCTGGCTGCTTTGGCGATGCGCTGCTCTGCTCTGAGCAGGGTGCAGTGGGGTTAGCAAGAGCTTGGGACAGACAGCTGGAGCTTGGGCCCCGACTCTGCAAGCCAATAGCTGGGAACCCTCGAATAACATAGACATTCTCTGACCTGCAGGTTCTCAACTTCAGCATACAGATGGGTTTTGTTGACATAATTTATCAAAGCAGTGTTGTGGCCACTCAGCTCCTACTAGGGACTAGAAATGGCAAGTATTTTTACTAAAGGAACTAGTGAAAAGGGACCCACAGTCAAATAGACTGAGGGTGGCAGGGAAGGCAGTTGAGAGAGAGAAAGGCGGTGAAAGTGGAGTGGGAGGACTCGCAGGTGAAATCACTTCATACTGACTTCTGGGCCCCTGAACTCTTGCTGCTTTCTGTCCAGAGAGGGCATGGCCCCGGCTGCCCTCACGCCCTTACTGAATTTTGGAACACATTTGAGAGGTGGGTGCTAGATAGGTCCTGGGCTCTCTCTCAGGGCTGCCTAAGTCACTGATGGTATCTCCAACCTCCTGGTGGGAGAGGCAGGAGGAGGCTGGGGTCAGGTTGTGGGGACAGGAAGTGGGCCGTTGGGCTGACATACACTGTTTTTTTTTTTAAACTGTGGCTGACGTCGCAGCTACTGGAACGTTCCTATTACCACAGGCCTTGATTGTTTGATAAAGATGCTCAAGTTTTCTTCTTGGCTGTGCTCAGTCATGTGGGCTGCAGATAAAGGGCCTTTGGGGTCCTTGAAGCCTCCTGGTCTGAAAGGCACAGCTGGGTCTCCAGGGAAGGAGCCCCAGCTCTGGGATCGGCCAGGTCCCCCTCCTCGAGAGGCACGGTGGCAGTTCCCAGTGTCACGTGGCTGCAGACAACCACCTTACCCAGATGACCTGGGAGAATGGCCTTCTTCCCTGCAGTTTCTGATCTACACGTGGTTGTTGTTGACGTTCTTGTATGTGGGCTGGAAGCAGCGCACCACAGCGGGAGGACCTGCCTGGGAGGACGGGTCCAGCAAGCCTGTGCTCTCTTCCTGCTGAATCCGTAACTCATTATCTGGAGTTACGTGTTGGTTTGCCCGTCTCCGAGAGAAGTTAATGATAGGCTCTGTCAGGCTGCATTGACTCTGCAAGTCCTGTGTCTTCCCTCCCCGCCCCCCTTTCCTGTTTGAAGGTACTTAGATCCCGGTTAAAACTGTAGAGAAGCTGGCGAGATCTTACACGCAGGTGTTCTATTGAGTTGTTACCATGTGCTCTTCATCGCGTAAGGAACTTTAAGTGGTGTCTTAGTTAATCCTCACAGAAGCCCTGGTAGACGCTATTGTTCCTATTTTGCAGATGAGAAGGTTGAGGCTCAGAGATGTTAAGCCAGTGGTTTAAGTGACCAAGGTGTGAAGGGACCCTGGTCATCATGACGCTGCGTGGTCCATCTCACTGACTGAGCCTGACTGTGAGCACTTCCTGTGGCGGGGGGCGGGGGGTGGACTCACCCTTTAGGCATCGGGTCTTCAACGCTAGGTGACGGGGACGCTGACATTTATTTATTAGACCCTGGAGTGTGCCCAGTGTCATGCTAGAAACTCTGCATGTATGGTCTCCTCTAACCCGCATAAGAGTGTTAACGTGTGTGGTGTTATTTCTGTTTACAGGGAAAAACCTCAGAGTAGTAAGGGACTTGACTGAGGCCTCCCAGCCAGCAGTTGGTAACAAGTTTTGGACCTCAGGTGTGCGTGGCCGGAGACGTCCCCTTTCCCAGTTCACACGTCCTCTCGCTGGACGTGGGCCAGGCCGCCCTGCTGGAACCTGCTGAAAGCCCACAGGCGGCTGGCTGTCTTGGAGGTGGGGGATGCCTGTACAAATTCTAGGGGTCTTAAACCTTATGTCGCGCTGGAGAGCTAAGTGCCTGCCTCTCATGCTCGAGGACACAGTTGTTCTCAGCTTCACCGCCAGGTGACGGGGTGAGAAACTCCCCTCAGTCCATCCCGTGATGGCAGCCTTATCCCACTTTCTTAGCATGCGTGTCTGTTTGAAGAAAGCCGAGTTGGCGCGCTTGCATGTGTGTGTGTATGTGTGGCTGTGGACACACACGTACACTGGGTGTGCCCCCTCAGTGTGAGTCTGCAGAAGACCTCTGAAGAGAGGGAACACCCAGCAAATGCTACCTAGAGGAAGACTGGGTTCCTGTCTGCTAGTGAGGACCACAGAAACCCTCCGTGGGAGACGAGCTCTCCGGAGGCTGCCGAGGTGCCCACGTGCTGCTCACAGCTGATCAGGGGAGCATTTCTCTCAAACTGGAAGCTGCTGGGTGAAGGCAGGCTGCCAGTCTGTGTGGACACTAGTGATTTGCTCAGCTGAAATCGATTACATTGCTGTTACATAGCCAGTGTATGGTCAGTGCCCAGAATACATGTGGGGTAGATTAAAGACGAGTACAAGTATTTTTTAAGAAAGACTTTATTTATTTACTTTTAGAGTAGAGGGGAAGGGAGGGAGAAAGAGAGGGGGAGAAGCGTCAATGTGTTGTTGCCTCTCACACACCCCCAACCAAGGACCCGGGCCTGCAACCCAGGCATGTGCCCTAGACTGGGAATCGAACCTGTGACTCTTTGGTTCGCACAGGAGGGCACTCAGTCCACTGAGCCACACCAGCCAGGGTGCAAGTACACATAGTTTCGATTGCAAAAGCCGATTCTGCCTAAGTGGATTTTAACCATGGTGGAAGAATCCTGTTCTGCTCATCGGAAGTGTGTCAGGGAAGGTCTGGAGAGCCTGTGCGACCAAGCCAAGGCGCGGCTTGGGAAGGACGGGAACGAGGGCCGCTCTGCGAATCTAGCAGACATCTCTGTTTGCCAAGGCCGGTTGAGTCTGCTCTGTTCCCTTCACAATTCGAGTTCCTCAGGGAGCCTGGGTCATGACTGAGAGCCTTCCCGGAATCAGGCGGGCGGGTGAGGGGCACCTGCACAAGGGAAGGAGTCCTGGGCAGGAGCTGCCACAGTAGATGTAGATACACACACACACACACACACACACACACACACGCATGCACGCGCACACAGTCCTGGCCCTCCAGGAGTTTACAGGTGGGGGGGGGAAGGATGCATAAATCGAGGGACAACTCACAGTAGGCGGAGTTGGCTGCTATGGAAGTTTGTACAGAATGCACTGGGAGCTTAGGGAGGTTTTAAATTTTGTGTGCGGAGGAAGGGTCAGGTAAGGCTGACAGGTGAGGCTGTCCGAGGTTGAGTTTTAAAGGCTAAGGACAAATTTGCCAGCTGGACAAACGCATTTCAGGAGGAAGACCTTGCGTGACCATTCAGCAATATGAAAGAATGATGTGTCCCGGAAATGCAAGGAGTTCCCAGTGCCTGGTGGAGACAGTGTCTCCTGGAGGGAGAGAAATGGGTGGGGCCTGATCTTAAAGGGCCCCACGTGCTCCAGTAGGCAGTGGGAATATTAGTCCTCGGAGGTGAGCCGTCATCGAGTGACTTCAAGTGGCAGAAGGACATGATCAGTTCTTAGTTGTGGGGACTATAGCAGTGCCTCAAATTTTAACTCCTCTGATTGTGGCTGTTGAACTTGGGGGGCTGATGGTTCCAGTTGAGCCCCAGAATGAGATGGTGGGGCCCCAGTCAAAAGAGGCTCCCTGGATGACTGGAGAGACCCAGACTGTAATGGGCATTCCCAGGAACTCCATCTGTGTTGCAGATCAGAGGGGGCAGTAGCAGGGGAAGAAAAGAGGCCCCTGGCGGCTTTCATTGCCCGTGGAAGTTCTGAGTGTGTGCCAGTGACGTGTCTTGGCTTAGAAAGCCACAGGACCACTAGAGGTGAAGAAGCTGGTGTAGGGGGTTTACCCCTCCCTACCTCCACTCGCAACAGCCCATTCTCTGTCCTTAGAAACGGGCCACGTGCAACGCAGCCATGGTCTGGGAAGAACTTTTGGGAAGAATGGAGCAAGAGCTTAGGCCCTTGATGCCCGGTGGGAGGGGAAGCCCTTCCTTTAGATAGCCGTTTGGTGATCTTGCAGAGGAAACTGAACGAGGTTAAGAAAGCTGGCGTTTCCAAGGGTGGCTGGGGGCTGGAGGTAGAGCTTCCTTTTCCTTGTAAACATGAACTCGGACAGGGAGCAACACAAAGCATCCGCCCATTTCCTTTGCAGTAGGTGCTTCTCAAAACAGGAAGATCTTCACTCCTGCTGTGAGAATTTGCAGCCAGTGTTTGGAGGAACTGTGGCTGGAAGCTGTTCTAAGAGATCTCACAGCAGGGTGGCTCAGGCACTGGACAGTGTGGATGGAGAAGGGGCTGGAACGTGGGCTCCAAAGCCCGGTTGGGCTAGACCCCGCCAGCTTTCCCATTGTAGCTGTGTGACTTTGACCAAATTACTTAACCTCTCTGGTTTCGGTTCTTTGCTTGGAATGAGTTATACTAATGTCTCCATCACCAAGCTTAACGATTTATTGAGTATTTAAGGCATGCCTGACACTGTGCAGAAGTGTTTTATCATTGATTATCTTACTGATTTGTTAAACAAGCCTGTGAAGTTAGGAGTGTTATTATTAGCATTTCACAGATAAGAAGACCGAGGCACAGTGAGGAGAGTGACATGCCCATCCTTCCCTCGCCTAACCTACCAAAACAAAACAAAACAAAACAAAACAAAACAAAACCTGTCAACGGTGGAACTGGGATTTAATTAAATTCAGACAGTGTGGCCTTGGAGCCTGACACGTCACAGAGCTGTTCTGAGTTTTGGAGGTTGTAAATGCAAAATGGCTAATGTGGATCTAGCGCATCATGGCCTTAGGGAGCATTCAGTACTGTGACCGAGTTCTTGCGTTTTTGGCCTCACCCCGCTCCTTTTGTCTCTTGCAGAAACAGCTGACACAGGACAGCGATGCCGACGAGGTTGAGATTGCCGTTGACAACACAGCTTTCATGGATGAGTTCTTCTCCGAGGTAGGCGACCTGCTGCTGCCTTCCTCTGAGTGTGTGTGAGGAGACACAGCATCCTCAGCAGAGAATAAAAACCCTCGGATCTTTGAAGGGCCTCACCAAGAACGTCCGTCTTTCCCTGGGGCAGGGTGGCCAGACCAAGAAGTTACAGGGAGAGCCTCTCCCATACTTCCTTGGGAGGATTTGAATTTTTCAATCTTAGGGACAAAGTCAGCAGAAGGTAAATGATATGTAATTAAAGAGATGCTTTTAAAGTCTTATTCTTACGTGACACGACAACTCTTTAGTGATATCCTTTTTTGCCTAAATTATTGTAACTTGAATACAGGACCAGCAACCATGGAGGCTCAGCCACAAGGATAAAACACCTTGCATTTTCAGGTCTGTGATTCATACAGATCAGATTTATTTCCAAAATTTAGTTCCTCTGACTTAATTCTAGTGGTAACGGAGAGACCGAGAAACCACCAGTTTAGATTTCTGCAGTTGAATAGGGGTGAAGACCAGTGAGTGTCCCATGTCTACAGACTCCCATAGTCTTTGATTTCGAAGGTCCCTGTTGGGAAGGTGCTACCGTAGACAGCAAGGGCTGGAATGCTGTGGGGGGGCGGGGTGCATCACGGGCAGGGACACAGGCTTTGGAGCCAGGTAAACCCAGGTTCAAATCTCAGCCCTGCTTCCCAGCAGCTGTTGATCTTGGGAGTGTTAGCAGGCCTGGTTTTCCCACCTGTAGATTGGGTGGGTAATGCAATAATCCCTGGAGGGTTATTGTCAGGATCAAAGGGCATAATGTTTCTAACACATTCAGTGTAGCATCTGAGATAATATGGATGTGCTCCATAATGGTACTTGGAAACAAAAAGAACAAAACCACAGAAAGTTCAGGCACTGAAGTTTCTGCCACCATACTATGGTTTCTTTCTATGGCTTTTCAGTCTTTTTGGAAAGAGGACAAGAGGCATCATATTCTCTTGCAGGGGGCATGAGGGTACGTCCTGTCCTCTAGCTTGCAGATGTAGAAAAGTCATCCTCTGGTCCTTGTCTAACCAGACGGGAGTGGAGCGAGGCTCGAAGGTTCAGACCCGTTCCGGGGTTAGAGTAATGAGCGGCCATGAGCGTGAACGAGGGCGTGTGCTGGCCTGTGTGGGAAGCTGGCTGTGGACGTCCCTCAGAGCCCCGCCCTCCCCTGGGGGTGGGCCTGCCCTTGAGGTTGAGAAGTCACAGTGAGATCAAACATCTGCGTTTTATGAGTTAGTTTTGTTCCACGAGTGGATCATGGTTAGTTAGAAATGTCTTTCTGTTTACTCGTTGGGTGAGACTTGAGATGTTTACGTCACTGTAGCACGTCCCTCTGATCTCGCCTTGGAGAACCAGAGGCCGTCGAGAACTTAATCTAAGGAGATAAGGAATAAGGGATAAGGAATCTTACCCACCCAAGGACCCTGTTCTGTGTCTTCTCTTAAACCAGTAAGAGGGCCTCTGAGAGGCAGTATTCCTTGTGAGGTGGGAAGAGGGTTGGCGTCGGCCTCCAAAACGTGGTCTGTGTCCTTCTTTAAGCATTTAATGACAGTTGATGTGGTTACATCACGTAACCCATCTGGGCCTTGATTCCTGCTCTGGAAATCAGGGACGGTAGCACTGACCCTTCCAGGCGGTTGCGAGGCTCACGTGAGGCCCCACGCCTGGGGAGCATTATCTAGACTGAAAGGCACTGGGTGGGTGGTGGTGGTTTTTGGAGACTTGAGGTCTCGAGGGCTGCTTTTTTCTTGCAGCTTGTTCTTTATCACCTGCTTTTTTGTCACTTAGAAAAAAAGAGCCCTATCCTATTTAGGGTGAAGAAGGGGACAGCATTGGGGGGTGGGAAGAGTATGGTCTTTGAAAGTAATTCCTTAACTGCTCTAACTGTGATCTTGGGCTCATTCCTTAACTTCTCTAAGTCTCAGTGGGTTTATCTTGTGAAATGGGGAGAAAAATAGTCACCTCACGGATTTATTGGGGATTAAAGGAGGTAACACCCAGAGAGTCCTTGGTGTGGGCATAGGTAGGTGTTACTTTCCTTCCTTCTCATCAGATGAACAGCACGGAAGGAGTAAATTCTGGAGTGGGGCGGAGGCGAGAGGAGGCGGGCCGTGGAAAGAGACCCGACAGGCTCTGGCTCCCCGAGGATCCTGGCCTCAGTCTCAGCTCTGCCCAGTACTCGCGGTATAACTTTGGAAGAGTTGTCTAACTGCGCAAAAACCCGGTTCCCTCTAAAGCAAGAACAGTCCTGCTGGTTATTATAAATATGAAATGAGAAAGGTATGTGATATTCCAGGCACGGTGCCTGACATACGCTAAGTACGTCTGCAGCGATTTTAGCCCTTGTCACCATCGTGTTCCCCAACGTGTTTAGAGTAAGTGGGCCACAGAGTTGATTTTATAGAGTCTGATCTAGAAATATCCTTGACAGTGAAATAAAGTACATTCCAGATGATGGGGATTTGGGGAAAGAAGGAGGTTTTCCTTTGTGACTGGGGAAGACACCCTGTACGAACTATGACCCTACGGGACATAGCTAAGTGGATTCCTTGGGAAGTTACTCCTATAGTAAGACCTGCCTTTTGGTCTCGTTTCAGCAAGTAGGGCGCCCTCAGCTATTTGCCGCGGACCAGCAGTGCGTGTGGTCCACAGGTGCTCAGAGCGGCGCTCGCAAGGTGTGGATGAGGCCAAGGACCAGGATGGTTTCCAGATGTGTTTGCGTTCTGAAGCTCCAGTGGGTTCTCCAGCTTCTCGGTTGTTAGAGAAAAGAGTTGGCCCTTGGGTTTGCAGGCCTCCTTGGCTGGGTAGGCCAGGGTCTAGTAAATGATAAACCTAAGACTTTTGTCTAATTGGCAGTCGTCCGTATTTTCCTTGCTCTGCTTTCTCAGTTGGCAGAGAGAGCAGATGGAACGGCGGAGAGAAGGCAGACCTCGAGGGGTTTATTGTTCTAACTTCCGTCATCCATTCATCGGTTACGTGAGTGCCGCTGTCTTCCAAGAGAGTGGGTTAGGTGCTGGGGAGCGAACGTCCCATGGGACGGTGTCCTTGCCCTCTGGTGTCCCCTTATCTGGTGAGGGTGACAAGTTTTTTTAAAAGTCGCATGATCGTGGAAACGTTAACAAGGTAGGAATGTGGGAGCCCAGAGGAGGAAACTTCTCTTTCTGCTGGGAAGGAGGGAAAGGGGAGCAGGGCAGGCTCCAGTGGTTTTTAACTCGACTCGCCCGTCAGAGCCACCTGCGAGCGGTTTACACACACACACACACACACACACACACACACACACGTGAGTCAGAGGGCTTGGAATCGCTCAGACTTCTGAAGTTCTTCCAGATGATTCTGCAGTTACACGTGCAAACCCCTGCAAAGTGATGGGGAGCTTTGGAGGTTTTAAGCAAGGAAGTAATGGGATTACAGTGTGTTTAGAGCGTCATTCTGGTGGCAGTGTGTGGAGGCGGACCAGCCAGAAACGGGAAGATCAGTAAGTCGGCTGGTGCAGCAGCCCTTGGGGAGAAAGATGAGAGCTCTGGCCTGAAGCTGGGTCCCTGAGCGGCAGCAGGGGGTGCCACTTAGGGATGCTTTCGAGTAATCAGTAACAGGCACCTAAAGCAATACAGATAGGAAATTGTTTTCACAAATGAACAAGTCAGGAGTTAGAGGCGGTGCAGTGGGTTAGAGGTGCTGGGACTCTAGGTCAGTATCTTTCTGATCCTCTTGGCTTGTCCCTTAGGATCGAGAGACGGGGTCTGCTCTGACTATTGCTGTGTAACAAGTTGATGTCACCGTTACTGGTGTCACCAGCCCTTTGGTGATGCTGACAGAGTCAGTGGAGTAGGAATTCAGACAGGGCACAGTGGAGGTAGATGAGTTTTGCTCCACAGTTTCTGGTGCTTTAGTTGTGAAGACTGGTGTAGCCGAAGGCTGGAATCTGAGAGAGACGCCTTTATTCTCACATGGGTGCCTGGACTAGAGTGACGCAGGAAAGCTCAGCAGAGACTGCCAGTTGGAGTGCCTACACCTGGCCTCTTTCTGTGGCTTGGACTTCTCAGCATGACGGAGCCAGGAGTGTGAGCTTGGTACACGGAGACTCAGAGGCCCAAGGCCGGCGTTCCAGCTGCAGAAATCACCTGTGCTTACTCTGCTGTGGAAGCAGCATGAGCCCCCCAGATTCAAAGGGTCCATACATGGGATACCACCTGTCAACAGGAGGAGCGTTAAAGAATTTGTGTCCTGTTCTAAAACCACCACAGAGGCACAGCTCCACGTGGTCTCAGCCTGCACTAGCGGGGCAGCTAGAAAAGTTCAAAGATCTTTTTATCATGGAGGAAAAGGACCCAAATCCTCCAAGCTGACTTTCCCTTGTTACCCATTGGCCAACAGTGGATCACATGGTTGTAGTCATTCTCAGCTGGAAGGGAGACCAGGAAAGTGACTCCTTCACAAAGGGACAGGATTGTCAGGATTGCCATAGAACTGGCCATGATTCATCCTCTGGGGCTGGCAGTACCGCTGCCCACACGGAATCAGAGTTCTGTTAACAAGAAGAGCAGGGGCAGGTGGGATGGCTGTTTGGTGGATCAGAGCGCATCGTGAACAGCAGGATGAGATGCCAAAAAGACTGCTGGGAGCAAATGTGCTTGAGAAATGCTTCCTACTCCCTCCTGCCATGGAGGTGTAAAAAGCACGTTAACACACTCAAGGCTCCAAGAAGTCCTGTAGTAGAGAGACCTGCTTTACTTCCCATTTATTTTTTCCACGGAACCCTTTCTGACATGTGACTTCTCTTAACAAGGGTGAATGAATACATTTTGGAAAATGCTGTCAGAAAGTTTTCTTCTTTGGATGTGCTTAAGAAAAGTCTGCGAGACAGTCCTGCAGTGGCGTGTGCTTGTTTCTTGCGGTTCCTTACGTCCTTTCTGCGGAGTGACACCACGTGCTTGGCACGGTGACGGGTGCCCTGTTGTCTAAGAGGAACAAGCTGGTCGCCGCCCTCGAGGAGATCTGAGTCAGGCGGGGGAGAAGTGAGAGCGGGTGGAGTGTGGGCAAAGTGCTGTGGGGCTTTGGAGGGTGGAGTGCACCTGGTTGGAGGAATGGGGAGGCGAGCGGTCTTGAAAGCATTAGGATTTGCTAGGTGGGCTTGATGTCTGTTAAAACGAAGAACCTCAAAGTGAGTGAATGCAACTTGGAAATCCAGGCATGAAGT
The DNA here is from genome assembly GCF_019186645.2 of Phyllostomus hastatus. Classification (NCBI taxonomy): domain Eukaryota; kingdom Metazoa; phylum Chordata; class Mammalia; order Chiroptera; family Phyllostomidae; genus Phyllostomus; species Phyllostomus hastatus. The sequence goes on along the minus strand of NW_025334005.1, from coordinate 7,589,201 downwards.
CAAGTACAGCAGGTTAAATACTCTGTGATTCTTTCTTTAGGTAGGCTGTTTGGATGACCAGGTAAGCTGGTAGGTTCTGCGTTTCTGGGTCCTTCCCTGGGCAGGCGGGAAGCCCTTGCCAGTCCTTTGCCTATTTGTTCTCAGGTCCACCCCCGCCCTTCCTGTGCTCTGCTCTGCACTGTAGGGAGCTCATTTCCCAGGTTCCCTTGCCAACTGGCTTCGGGGTGTTTGACCTCGGGGAGGCGCTGGCAGAAGACTCATGGAGGAGGGAAGAGGCCATGGTTTTCCTCCCCAGACCTGTCTCCCTCACAGGCTCAACTTTCACATGATGGGCCCACCTCCATGGTCCCGTTCTGCTGGTCCACTTCACTGTGGTCTGGCTCCCACCAGAGTGGCCCTGGCCTTAGGCCCAGGTGGCCCTGCCTTCCCTCTGTGTCCCTCCAACCTGCTGGGGCCAGTTTCCAGAGAGTCTCACTTTCCTCTATTGGGCTTCTTGGCCCTTCCATCTCTGTGTAAAGAATTCCCTGTATTCTGTTACTTCAGTTAAAATAACTAGATGGGTTTTTGTTTTCCTGACTAAGTTTTGAGTGTTGCAAAGCCCAAATACACTGCTGATTTGTCTAAGAATACTCGATTTCACTGGTCAGTGGGACTCTGAGATCATTCATGCCTTTTCATTCATGAGAGAGAGAGCTGAAACACTAGTCCCAATCTTGATAAAACCCCGGAGGGATTTGACTTCTGTTGCTTGGCTGACTAAGACCTCTCTCTGTCCCTTCTCATCAATGTTTACTTGTTTTCCAAAGCAAAGAAGCCAAGCATTCGAAGAGGACTTGACTCAGGACTTCTAGTATGAGGACTGTTTTGGATTGTTCTATTTTGGACAAAAAGTAATGAATTGTGAAAAGAAGGAGTCATTTATTTGACCCTTACAACTCCATTACTTTTGTCACATTAAAGGGTGGTGGTGCATAATATAAATATGCAGGAATTAATGCCTAACTAGAGCGGTGCAAGTGCATGGAACTTGGGGGAAGCAGAGATGTTTTAGGTAGAATGGACAAAGCTTTCTACCCTAGCCCCTGACGTCTGCCACTTCTCCAGAGTATTGCAATAGTACTTTCTCTGCTTTCCATTGTCTAATTAAATTCCACTGGCTACTTAGGTCCAGAGGGAAGAGGCCACCCATGCCTTGAAAATAACTCTCTCCTTTTAATTAGATGATAGTGATTAGTATAATGTGGTAATCATAATTTGTTCCCCGAGGCAGACACCCAACTTGAAGAATGGTCGACTTGCTTGTCTTACTTAATTTCCGTGGGTGGCTCCTGACGATACCACAGAGCATTTTGTTAATATTCGGAGTGGTGTGAGGGTTAAACGAAGTGTCCCCATAGACGCAGCATAGTACCTGGCATTAATGAATGTGCAGTCACTGCTGGTTATGATTGTGTTATCATCACCATCACTCAGTGTTTACTGAGCATGTACTCTGTGTTAAGAGCTTGACGTGTATTATCTCATTTAAACCCTACAAAAAGTCTAGGAAGTGGGAACTATGATAATTGTCATTTCACAAGTGAGAGAACTGGGGCTGGGGGGCAGGTGGTAAGTGGCTTGTTCAAGGTCATGAAACTGCTAAGAGGTGCAGCTGAAACTTGATCTTGGTATATTTGATGCTTATTTTCTTAAACTATACTATCTGGACTTCCATACTGCTGACAAATAAGAAGTAACATACAATAAGCAGGCACTGAGGATGTACTAGTTGCACATTTAGTGTGGTGATTAAAGAACCTGGTTGGTTCCCTTCATCGGCAGTGTTCCATGAGCACACTTTGTGTGAAAAGCTCTCTATAGGGAGCGTTGGTTGGAGAACCAAGAAATAAGGCCGGTGATCTCAGTGAAAGGCCACTGTGACCCTGTCACAGAACTGTGAGTCAAACATACACATAACCTGACACAGGCTGATGTGCACAGACCTGGGAGAGAAGGCGGAGGAGCCTCCTGTAGGTGGTTCTTGCACCTTTACCTGGTTCAGGAGGCAGGGCTTAGTATGTAACAGATGCTACGTTCAAACCTTGATGTCACCTTTCTGCAGTATGGCCTTGGGTGAGTTTCTGTACCTGTCTGAGCCAAAATGTTCTCATGCTTAAAAGGGAGAGAGTGATGGGGACTTCACAGGCAGGCTTGAAGGCCTTGTTTCTGCTGCAGGTAGGTGTTAAATCCGTTACAGTTCTTAAACATATTATTGTGCAGGGTAATGTCAGTATACTTAAAACAACCCCAAACAAACACACAAATGGCCTTGAGCTGTTAGGTTCAGTGCTGCTAGGTTCCCAGTCCTGGACCCTCCCTCCCCCACCCCATGAGCCTTTGGTTATCTGGCAGATGCACAAAAGGAAATTAACTGCATGTAGCTGCCAGTGTGAAATACCCAGAAAGTCACCTCTGAGGAACACCAACACTTCCAAGAAAATGTAAAGACACAAAGTTCAAAAAAAGAAAGCTTTTTGACTGGCCAGTGGCCCATCCTGAAGCTCTAAAGCAGGGGTGTCCAACCTTCTGGCGCCTCTGGGCCACACCGGAATGAGAAGAGTTGTCTTGGGCCACACATTTAATCCACTGTGACACAGAATCACAAAAATCTCCTGTGTTAAGTAAATTGACGATCTTCTGTTGGGCCACACGCACAGCCACCCCGGTCTGCACGTGGCCTGTGGGCCGCAGGTCGGACAGCCCTGTGTCTAAAGGGTGATCATGTGGCGCACGGACTAAATTACTAAATCAGCTTCTGAAATGCCTCCAGAAGGGAAGGTTGATGAGGACGGAGGAAGGAGCAGGGTGAGCGGGGCGATGGGAGAGGAGGCACGTGCTCCCCAACCTTGGGAAGTCCCACAGGCAGGTTGAGGATGGAGCACCTGGGCTCGATCTTCCTGCCCATAGGGCTGGACAACCTCCCTACCATCCCGTCTCCAAATGTCTGGAGCATTCTGAGCCTGAGGCCCAGCCGTCTCATCCTAGCAGCTTCTGGTCTCGTTTTTTATACTGTTGACCAAACGTTGGGTCATGATGCTTTTCCGTTTATGAAATAATATTCCAAATATATTTTCTAAGACATCTGATCCATTGAACATGCAAAATCTAAGGTCTCTGGCTTGTTAAAATATGTTAAGTTCATTTACCAATGGTTAGCATATTTCATTCTAGAAAGTCTCCCCCCGCCCCAGTCCTGTTTTATATAATGTAATTGCTTTGGTAAGACAGTCACCTGCTGTGATGCAATGACATTTTATGAGTTGGGGAGAGGAGCCAGTGTCTGATAGAGAGATAACGGGGAAGGGAAGGGTAAAGGGGGCAATTTCTGGTCACCCAAGGGCCTGATTCTGAGGTGGCTATGCCCCTAAGGCTGCCAGATTTCACAGGTGATAACTTGGGCCTTTTTAACAGTTGCATAGACTTGGGATTCTGCTGTAAGTGGAACAGTATGGGAAGGCCAGACAGTCTCAGGCTGCCTCCTGATACAGTCACTGCGGAGTCTCACTCTCTTCTTTATCTCTTTCTCCGTTTCTGTCTGACTGTTCCTTTCAGTCTCCTCTCTTCGTTTTTCACGCTCTAGGTGGGTTCTCTCCCTTGCACTTCTTTTCTTCCCTGCCTCCCCTTTTTCCCTCCCTCCTGTCCTCATCTCTTTCTCACTTTGGGGGGTGGGGCAGGTGCAGGGTGCTAAAGGATCTCCCTGATCGGGTGTGCTGGTCCTTCTCTGATTCCTCTTCACGGCTTTTCCTGGCTCCTCTTGACTCTGGCCTGAATCTTCCCGTCCAAGGTGGGCAAATGTGTTCCTCTCAGGGAGCGATGGCATGGCTTTTCAATGACTGCTCTGTTGAGATGACTTTATCCATGAAAAGCAGAAAACACGTCAGTCATCATCCTCTTCCCCAAACCCAAGAGGGCGGGCAGCTTTCACCAGGGAGCTCTGCTAAGCCTTAACCTCAGTCATGGACATACTCTTCCTCTGATGACAAAGGCCATTGTCTTTCTGATGACAGATCGAGGAAACGCGGCTCAACATTGACAAGATCTCCGAGCACGTGGAGGAGGCTAAGAAACTCTACAGTATCATTCTGTCTGCACCAATCCCAGAGCCGAGTGAGTGTTTACCTAGGGCTGAGTCACCAGCGATGGCCTTTGGCACTGGGGCCGAGCCAGTCTTGTTTTTCCTTCCCTCTGTGAACAGCGGGGGAGTGTACGTACACAGTACATTCCACCGGCGTGCACGTCATCTCATCCCGCATTCTCCTGTGTCCTGTCTGAGGTCACCCGGCCCAGCCACGGGCAGCTCTTGTCTTCACAGCCCTGCATAACCCATGTCGCCAGACTTTCCTTCCCCATTGGTCACTCTCAGGACTAGCAGCGACCCTTACTGCTTCTTCTTTCCCCGCCTCTGCCCCGCCTCTGCCCCGCCTCTGCCCCACCTCTGCCCCACCTCTGCCCCTTTGCTTGTGCTATCTCCTCTGCCTGAAATGCTTTCCCCAGCCCCCTGTCCAAGTCCTCCAGATCACGTGCAGGTTTTTATGAGGTGCTCCAAGGTGGTTCAAGTTCACCTCAGTCCCTCCCATCACCAGTTTCCTATTTGGTACCATCATGGAGGCAAACTTTTTCCCCCCTAATTATTTCACATTTTTGGAGTGGAATTTAGGCTATGTTTTGGATTCCATAAGAACAAGGAACAAGCTCGATACTGTTATTTTACTGGTCAGATTTTTCAATGACTGTCTATTACCTAAAGATTCAAGCTGAAATGTGGTAGTGGTGCACATGGGAACCTTCTTGGCCACCTTCCTGCCGTCCTCCCCCGTGTTACCTACACTGGAGCCAGACGGAACTCTGTGCCCCAAGTGCTGCTTGTGCCTACAGGTCTTTCACAGATTGTTTCTTCTCCCAGAGACTCCAGTCTTAGTCTGGGCGACGGGTGCCTGAGGGAGCGCCTCACCTCCTCTGTTGATTGGTCTTTTCTAACCGATCCTGCCTGCCTTTGTTTACCCAGAAACCAAGGATGATCTAGAGCAGCTCACAGCTGAGATCAAGAAAAGGGCCAACAACGTCCGGAACAAGCTGAAGAGTAAGAAGGGAGCCAAGGGAACAACCCTGCCCCCCACACTCTCGTCTGCCTCCCATCCGCGGGGTCCAGCTCTTCTGGTCCGAACCTCACCCCCATGGGAGTGATGCCACTTGTTCCACCTTTGCCTGTGGCTTGGGCACTGTCCCTGGAGTGACCTGTTATAGCCCCAGAAACTTATCTGTTCTTGATCACGAGCGTGGTTGGTGGACTGAAGCTAGGAGGTGGGACCTCAGGTGTGCTCTCGGCCGCTGAGTAGTTGTGTGACTTGGTCCTGTAACTTAGTCCCTCGGCCTTTCTGTTTCCCCAGCACCTGCCTCCATTTGAATGGTAATGGTACAGACACATAGATGCAAAATATATTATTTAGTCCATGGACACTTTTGGGGGAGGGCAGGCATATCACCTCCCATTACCCCAGCCCCATCCCTTCAGTTCAAAGCATCGTTCAGCGAAGCCGAGGTCAGAGATTGGATTCCTCTGGGGGCCCAGAAGGTGTCTTAGTTCCATGGCGACGGTCTGCATTCTTGTGCAGTGTATTTGGTGAATGCATGTCATTGGTCAGAGAGTGAAATCAGCATTGCTCAGCCCAAGTTATTATTTCTTCCCCCCCAAACAAGTCACAGTGCCTGTTTTCATGGGGGCGGAGGTCGGAGGTAGAGGTCACAGTGGCTGCTTCCGATAATAGCGATGCTAGCATGTCTGCCACTGGGCCAGGCACTCTGTGGACAGTCCGGCTGAGTCTTCACATCAGGGCCGCGAGAGGGGTGCTGTTGTCCGTTCCATTTTTATGGGCGAGGGACCACTAAGAGAGGTGAGGTGGCTTTCCCAAAGCCACGCAGCTAGTAAGTGGCAGGACAAGGGTTCGAGGCTAAGTTTCCTGGTGACAAAGGCTCATGCTGTTAACCACTGTGCTCAGACGCAGTCAGAGAGGACCCGGTAACGGTAAAGGGCGTGCAGTGCCAGTCCTGTGGCGCACACATAAGCTGACGTTTTGAGATGGTGCCTGCCTGTCATTTCATCTTCATGGGCTGGCTGAGAACGAGCGAGGGGGTTTCAGCTGGGCTGTGGGTGTCTCAGAGGAGAGCCGCAGGTGTGTGGCCAGAATAACCTGTCTCTCTCGTCTCCAGACATGGAGCGGCACATTGAGGAAGACGAGGTCCGCTCGTCGGCGGACCTTCGGATTCGGAAGTCACAGGTAGGACTTTCTCCGGTCTAACAGTTGTCTAGTCCAATCTTTTATTCTTTTCTCTTAGCTCAAGGCTTTTAAAAAAACACAGTTCTTACTTGGAACTCAGTTGGAGAACTGGTAAGGAAGGGGGAGCTGTCCAGGGTAAAGCAGAGGACCGGGGCCCCGCCCTCCTGGCCCCTCTCTCACGTACTCCTTGTCCAGGGAGGCCCCTGGAGGGCTTCCCAGGGCTCCCAGAGCACAGCTCAGGATTTCATGTGCCTCTTTGTTTCATGGGCAAGGAAACTGAGATCTCTCTAAAGATGGTGTGTCGTCAGTGGTCCAGTTTGGAGTTAGGTTGGTTGGCGGTCATCCAAGACACAATCCTTGTCCTTAAGGAACTGGCATGACATTCCAGCGGCATAAGGAACCTACTGTGTAAGACCTGACGGGGGAGCAGTGTGTGGGGACGTAATCTGATGCTCGTGCTCTCAGCATTAGAAGGCCTCGGGAAGGACTGGGGGTAGCCAGAGGAGCCTGAGCCTTGGATGGGTAAGAGTGCGCCTAGGGGCAGGCTCAGGGATAGAGGTTCTCCCAAGAGGCAAGGGGACAGGAGCAGGGTGTGTGTGAGTGCACGTGTGTGTGTTGGCAGCAGCAGTGCTGGTGCCGGGGCTGCGGTAGCGGTGAAGGGCGAACACGAAGAAGGGCAGCCCATCTGGGTAAAAGGCTGTTGTGGGATAGCGGACATTGAGTTTTTGCTAGAGAAAGTAGTACCATATTCCAGAGGTCCTTGGCTGCTTGTCTGATTACCACTGAGCAGCTGGGTGCATTTACTTCAGGCTGCAGTCTGCTAGGAAGGTAATCTGGTAGGTGTGGGAAGGGAGTCTGGCAGCATTAGAAAGCAAGCCAAGGGTTGTGGCAGAAAAATGCTCCAGGTCCACGTGGGTGCCGGGCTCTGAGATGCACAGATTATCTTATCTGGCCTCACAGTCACCATATGACGCCAGCGGGGCAGGTGAACAGATGCTGAAGACGTACTTTGGAAAGGTCTCCCATTACTGTAAAGTTAGGAAATCAAAAAGTTGAGTTTTATACGCTGGTCTTTTTTTTTCTCTTTATTGTTGTTCAAGTATGTTGTCTCCATTTTCCCCCCACCATTCCCATCCCATATCCCCGCCTCCCACCCTTGATCCTACCCCCTTTGGCTTTGTCCAAGTGGAACCTAGTGGAACCTCAACAAAACCAATAAGCAAGCAAAATGTACATTGGTCTTTTGATTCCAAGGCCAGTGCTGCTGGAGACCAAGCTGTGGCAGTTAGGGACCTCCCACCTCCCTCACCTCCTGGGGCTTACCGCATTTGCCATTACTCCCACAGCACTCCGTCCTCTCCCGGAAGTTTGTGGAGGTGATGACCAAGTACAACGAGGCTCAGGTGGACTTCCGTGAACGCAGCAAAGGGCGGATCCAGCGGCAGCTGGAAATCAGTACGTGTCTGAAGTTTGGGGATGCTTTTCCATGTCTTCCTGCCATGTGGCGGTCCGTCCGGGTCATGAGACCTGGGGGGAAGCTGTAGCCACTGTGCTCGTGGCTTCCGTCTCACATCCTGCGGCCATGCCCAGGACAGGTGTTCCAGCGCTGGCTCTTCCCGGATGCTGGTTCTTGGGCTGCAAGGTGGCTCTGTGTTTATCAGGCCCAAGTGATTTTGTTCTTGTGGGAGCCAGCGTTTCCTATACATAGAGGACAGACACCAAACAGTTGCTGTCCGGGGGACCCATGCCATTGTTTGTGTCTTTTTGATCGCGAAGAACATTTATGAAATGGAAGGTACAGCGCTTCTTGCCGTGAGGAGTGATGACGTTAGTGGAGCCATGGCCTTTAGAAGCTGAGTAATGAGGAACGCAGGGCCCTGCGGGGTGGTGTGCCCTGTAAGTGGAGGAACTGTAAGAGCAAGGGCATAGTCAGGAATACGCAGGCGTATTTAGGAGTGGCAGGTTGTCCAGGGCCTGGGAAAGCGTGCATCTGGGAGAAGCAGTGTGAGGTTCACAGGGATGGAGGGAGGCTCACCCAGCAACCGGCTCCTTGTCCTGAGGGCCCTGGGCTCCGTGGTGTAGTGGTAGGGCCAGTAAACGTTCTGAGCTGGGAAGGAACGTGGTCAGGCGTATGCTTCAGGAAGGTAATTGCTAATCATGTTAAGGATAAATTGGATTGGGGAGAAATTGGAAGATAGATGAGTCAGGGGGCTGTTGGCAGAGTGTTGTTAAGGCCACGGTCTTTGTGGTGGAATTACTGTAGTCTTAATTTCCAGAGCACTTTTGAAATGGCGTGCCTTGACCTTGTACTTGATGCTGTCCTTCTTTTGTTATAAAGCCGGCAAAAAGACAACAGATGAGGAGCTGGAGGAGATGTTGGAGAGTGGAAACCCTGCCATCTTCACTTCTGGGGTGAGTGACTGGGGAGCGGGGTGCACGTCCCTCCACAGAGGAAGGAGGCCACTGGGGCGTTCCACTCGGGTAGTGAGTGAAGGGTGGGCTGCAGGCGTAGGGGGGCAGGGGAGGTGAGGGGCTCGGCAGGAGGGTGTGTGGGGGCTTCAGCAGGGGATGGTGGCTGATGGCCTGTCTTTGTGTGGCCGCTTGTAGATCATCGACTCTCAGATTTCCAAGCAAGCCCTCAGCGAGATCGAGGGACGGCACAAGGACATCGTGAGGCTGGAGAGCAGCATCAAGGAGCTTCATGACATGTTCATGGACATCGCCATGCTGGTGGAGAATCAGGTAAGTGGCCGTGGGTGCAGTGTGGCGGGGAGGAGAGGGGAGCTCAGGTTCTCCTGAGAATGGTGAGGGAGGGACTGGGAGCCAGGTGGGGCAAGGTGAAAGAATGATCAGAATTTACTTAGTGGAGAAACAGAATCCCAGTGTCCCAGGGAAAGGAATGCTCTCTTGAACCCTGATGCATGGGGCCGTCTCGGCCTTGTCATTCTTTCCTGGCGCTTTGGCCTCACAGTTATTTCTAGTTAACATGGGGTTTGATGTGTCTGTCAAGTGCCTAGTTCCGTCTGGAGTCAGGCTCTCATTTTTTTTTAGAGATGTGGGCTTTTAATGATGATGCCTGAAAACAGTCCCCTGGTGTGAACTGTTTCACCGGTAATAATGAAAACATGTGCTCTTTTCCCCACTTAACAGTGAAAAGTTAGGTTCAACAGTTTTCAGTTTTTTCCATTTTTGTTTTTTATTCTGTATTTGCGCTTCCAAAAACGTTAACGCTTTTTGCTTAGGAACGAGAGCACACAACACAGTGAATGGGAATAGCACGATATTTACATAAAAACTCAAAACCCTCATGGAGCTTAGCAGGACAGCTTGTTCCGACCCTGGGTGCACTTCTCCGGGGTGCCAGTCTTCGTCCCTGTGTGTGGTGTTAGTGTCACACGGTCAGATGGCACCCAGTCCTTACAAGGAGGCCAGACATGGCTCGGTGTCACGGTGTCGTGCCCCCGTCACTGTGGACCTGCAGCTGCTCGGCCAGCTGGACAGGATTAGAACTCCCTCGGGAGAAGGACGACAATCCTAACCGCAGCCGCAGCGCTGCCTGGCTGGTTGTTGACGTTGGTTCCCTGCTCAGGGCTCAGGTGCCTTTGGCCTTTGAGACCACGGTTCTAGTCCCCCCAGCCCCACTTTTCTTTCTTCTCCCCACACTGCTTTGCCGAGGAGCTGGTTTGAGATTCGAGTGCTGGTAAGTGCCTTCTCTGCCTACGGACTGCAGTAAAGCGAAGGGTTGGGCTGAGGGAAGTGTAGGTAGGTGAGAATTCCTATCCTAAGACACAGGAAATTAATTGGAATGACACAACCTCCTGTCAGGAGGTGATAGCTGGGAAATGGTTGGGAATCTTGTTCAGAGACCACTGGGTCTTAGCCACGCAGCTTGGGTGCACCCTGTATATCACCTAAGGTGGGGGGGCTGGGAATATCTCTTACAGAAAGCACAGGTTCCCAGCCTCAGATATTATACTGAGTACCTACGGTGTGCCAGGCACCATTCTGTAGTAGTGAACAAACTTAGTTCAGGACAGATGAACTCGGTTCGGGTCCGAATGGCCAGGAAGAGGCCAGGATCCTGGCAACGCCCTAGGAACCTGTAGTTACCGGGCATCCAGGCAGTGTGCTCCAGGCGACCAGCCCAGTGCCTGTCGCAGAGAAGTGATTCCATGAGAGTGGCCAGCAAGGATGGGAACCGTGGGTAAATCACGGGGGGGAAGGGGAAGAGTGCCTTCCGGAAGGCCGCACATCAGGCTTCCTGGATGCTCCTCCTGGCATCGAAGTTTGTGATGTGGGGGGAGCCAGGACTGCCCTGGGGCGGGGGCTGGCGGCTGAGTGTGACCAGCGCCTGTTCTCTGCAGGGTGAGATGTTAGATAACATAGAGCTGAACGTCATGCACACAGTGGACCACGTGGAGAAGGCACGGGATGAGACTAAAAAGGCCGTGAAGTACCAGGGCCAGGCCCGGAAGGTGAGACTCTCCTGCTGCCTTCAGACAAGGGTCCGTTATGCACGCTGTCTCTCGCTCTTTCTTCCCTCCGCCTATCGCTTTTCCTGCTGCCGCCACCTCTTGCGTCTGGGGCAAGGGGGCCATGATTGACCGTATTGAGAACAACATGGACCAGTCAGTGGGCTTCGTGGAGCGGGCCGTGGCTGACACCAAAAAGGCCGTCAAGTATCAGAGCGAAGCTCGGAGGGTGAGCGCCTTCGTCCCAGCTGCTCCTACTTGCCTCTCCTCTCTCCGGTCATCCCCACCCATGTCCTGGAACCTGTGCCTCCTCTCCCTGTCCCGGCCTCATCCAAACCCCTGCGTCAGCCTTGCCTAGAGACTAGCCGTCCTCCCCTCCCAGGTGTGCCTCGCATGGATCTGGCTCCCGGGCTCTCCCCCAGGAGCCGGCACTGAACGCAGTTCTGTCGCGTGACTGGTACTGCGTGGGCGTCGTGCTTGCACAGAGCTTGTCGTCCCTTCAGATGCCACACTCGACTCCCCTGTCTTCAGAAACCTTCTCTTCATTGTCTTCTGCTCCAGCAGGCCCAAGCTCTGCCCCCTTTTTCTCTACCATGAACCCAGTGCTGTGCTGGTTGCTATGTAAACATCTTATTCCTGTATCTCAGGGAGCATCTATTACTACTTCTTCCTAGAGGAAACGGTGGAGGGGCAGAGGTGAGATGTTTCAATAATTGGCTTCAGGCCCTGTAGTCAGCATAGGAGCTGGGGCTCGGGCTCAGATTCTAATTGCGCTCTTTCCACCACACCGTCCCCTCTCCCCACCCCCTTCCTGCTGGTGATGCTGGGGGCCTTCCAGCTTCTCTGCCCATGACTGGTAGCCAGCTCTGTGGCTTCTGCTTTTTAGACTGTTTTTTTTTCTGTTTCTCCTGGGCTCTGATATTTTTGCTCTTCAGTTCCTTGCTTTCCTTCTAACTTTACTTATTGCTCGCGCAGGGATTTAGGATGCGGGGGAGTTATTTTACGTGACGGACCTGGGCGGGTTCACAGCAGGACCATAATCACGCTTTTCCATCCACAGCCACAGGGGTGGTCAAGGGGTGGTGCACTTTATGGGAGAGATGGACAGAAGTTTGACATTAAGACTATGTCAAAATCATCTTTACATTTCCTTCTTGAAAAGGAAAAGTGAGTCACTTTATATCTTGGCCTGTTGCTGCTTGGTGGCTCCGTGATAGTTCCTCTGACATCTGTCCACACGTGTGAGACCGCAGTGTGAGCTGAGAGCTGACAGAAACTCCGTGTTTCTATCTGGAATACTTTGCTAGCCATGAAGTAATCTAACAAATATAAAATATCCTAGCAGATGTGTCCATAGAGAGAGGTAGGCTGTTTTCTTTGAACTGATAAGATGCTTTCACTGTCGAGGTGAGAGGAGGCTGGGTTTTGGATGAATTATCATTGCTCTTTGGTTGTTTGTAATGATGGCTTGTGTTTGTTTCTCTCACCCCTCTCCAGAAATTGATAATTATCATTGTGGTAGTGGTTGTATTGCTGGGCATTTTGGCGTTGATTATCGGACTTTCCGTTGGGCTGAAGTAAGGGTGGCCTGAGAGGCTGCTGCACTGAAATGTAAGTAAACGGAAGGTTCTCGGGACTCTGTGTCGGCTCCCTGGGATTCTTTCCCACTGGCCTGGGATTTCAGATTCCACTTCTCCTGCCTTGTGATTGTCCTCGCACACACTGAGCTCTCTGAACCTTGCAGTTGCCTGTGCACTCTTGAATCTCTTTAGAATTCTGTTCTTGTGTTCCGGCCGCAGTCCATGGGTTGGGTCTCCTGTTCGTTGCTATTTGGTGGGTTCTGCCTCTGTTCTTGCCTGTTAGTGTGTTTCACCACCATTCTGGGCCTGTCTGAGCACCTCATTGGCATGCTTCTTCCTCAGCAAGCACGCTCCTAAGCTGGGCACCAGCTGTGTTTTCGATCTGGGGATGGTCTTCTGAATTCTTGCTGGATTTCGTGGATGTTGGGCTTTGCTCTCCTCTCCTGTTCACGTAAATGAAGCTTTGAACTGGAATTGGGGTCTGTAGGGGTTTGTGTGTGGCTGACTGGTGGGATTGAGAATAACTTAGTAGTTAACGTTTTTGAGTGGTGAATTGTGCCAGACAATATACTCAACACCGTATACACATAACATTGACTCCTCACCCCTATGAGATAGGCGCTATTGTTATCCACATTTTATAGATGAAGACACCTCATCTTACAGAGAAGTTAAGTAGCAGAACCAAGTGTGAACGCACAGATAATAGTGGACCTAGGAGGGTCCTTGACTACATCTCAGTTTCTCTTGGTACAACTAGGTAGCTATTTACCATTGTCTACGAAGTCCAGCAGGATAGTGACTTCACAATTTAGCCTATTAATTTCTCCAAAGTCCGGTAGAATACAGCTGACCCCTGAATCAGGATGTCATGTGTACAGTGGTAACGTAATAAGAAAGATGCAGTTATTGGGACTGGTAAAACTTAAGACTGTTAAGTCTGTGACTTCTTGAATATTATTTTTTTCTGAATAGAATATAGTACTTTTTTTGTTTAAAAACTCATAAAATACAGGAAAGGTGAGCAGAATTGATGTTTAATGTTATGGCTGATAACCTTGTGGCATATCGACACGCTCAGAGGCAGTTTCATACAGTTCAGACCGTGGTTTTCTAGTTGCAGTTACTTATAGTTTTTTCACCCCGTTACAGAATTATTAGCGTCATTCCACACCACTAAAAGCTCTTTGTAAATTGGATTTTCAGCACAAGGTTGTGAATATACTCTCAGTTATTTCACATTTTCCCAATGTTGGAGTTTGTTGTTATTGTTCTGCTGTTACTAACAGTATGACTAACTTAGAACATGGTTTTCTCATTTCTATTTTGTCTTTATTATACATTCATAGAAGTTAGATTACTGAGGTAAATAGATAGAAATATTTCTTTTTTTTAAGATGTTATTTATTTATTTTTAGAGTGAGGGGAAGGAAGGGAGAAAGAGAGGAAGAGAAACATCAATGTGTGGTTGCCTCTCACTTGCCCCATACTGGGGACTTGGCCTGAAACCTTGGCATGTGCCCTGACTGGGAATCGAACTGATGACCCTTTCATTCATAGTCCGGTGCTCAGTCCATTGAGCCACACCAGCCAGGGCAGAAATATTTCTAAGACTCGATATGAACTACTATGTTGATACCCAGTGCTGGCCCTTCACTTCATTTCTCTCCCCCTCCTTCCGTGTGACCGGAGGGTGTGGAAGCCACATTACAGCACTAACCATTCACCTCCTCTGGAGAGATGAGCAGCAATGAGGCGATCAACACGTCTTCAGTAATTAACTGATTGGTTTGTTCCCCCAGCATTTGGCGTCTAGCCCTTTATTATTATCAGTTTTTGCTTTTTAAAAAAATAATCTTCAGTGATTTTTTTAAAAGATTTTTTATTTATTTATTTTTAGGGAGAGAAGGGAGGGAGATAGAGAGAGAAACATCAATGTGCGGTTGCTGGGGGTCATGGCCTGCAACCCAGGCAGGTACCCTGACTGGGAATCGAACCTGCGACACTTTGGTTCGCAGCCCGCACTCAATCCACTGAGCTACGCCAGCCAGGGATCAGTTTTTTGCTTTTGAAGTTCAAGTTTTGTTCTGACTCTCATTGGAAAGGATGTTAAAATTAAGCAAAGGCATAATAGTGGATATCTCCTCATATCCTTGGATGAAAGATTTCTTGCAAATCCATAATGCCCTTTACCATTCCTAATTCCAGGAATTCAAAATGTAAATGGATCATCTTTTAAAACGAGGAGACTCATTAGTGTATTATTTTCAGCTGACGTGCTAAGTCACCCAGCAGTTGTTGAGTTGCTTACCATGACGTATGCTGTATTTCCTAATGAAATCAGGATGGATTGTGACTAGGTCTCAACTCCTCTCTGTCTCCATGTGACCTGAGAGAGAGAGGTCTCTGAACAGGAGGGAAGGAAGACAACCTGCAATTCTCTTCCCTGTTTGTGTAGCAGTTAATTGCTCTAGGAGAATAACGTTGCCCCCTTTTCAGAAGGGAAAGAAAGTTCTTCGAAGCTCAATAAAGAAACTTGCCCCAAACATACGTAATAAGGTGGAGTAGCCGTAATATGACCCCTGAACTGTTCCATACTCTTTTCAGTGTGCCTTTCTGCCTTCTAAGGAAAGTGGAGTGTAAGGGGAGTCATGGAGAAGATTCGAGTTTCAGAAAGCTTCTGAAGCGTATATTTGAAAGGTGCTGATGTGGGCCCCACAGAGAGAATAGGTGTTTGGGTTTTTTTTTTTTTAAGATTTTATTTATTTACTTTTTAGAGACATGGGAAGGGAGGGAGAAAGATAGGGAGAGAAACACCCATTGGTTGCCTCTTGCATGCACCCTGGCTGGGGATGGAACCTGCAACCATGCAGGTGCCCTGACTGGGAATCGAACTGGCAACCTTTTGCTTTGCAGCACAAGGCAAACTGGGCCACACCAGTCAGGGAGAGAGCAGGTGTTTCAACAAGTGGTTATGCCTCCCCACTGACAAGTCCTTGCATGGGAATGTACAGCCTGTGTGAATGGCTGCAGAAGGCCCAGAGATTTTTAAAATTTGCCCTCCGTCATAGGGCTTTGCTTTTTAAGCAGCAGGACACTGAATGTCAGGTCCTGTCTTGGGTACGTCTATTGGATTTCTCAGGCTTAGTGTTCACTTTCCCCAGTGTTCTCCTTTTTCCAGGTACTTCTGAGTTTTCCTCTCCACCTTCTAGGTCCGTGGCTGATTCATGTCGCTCCTCACTGTCACCCTGTGTGCTGATCAGATCCCCCTCCTCTGCCTCCCTTACAGCCCGATTGTACTCTCGCCTGGTGTGGCCACCTTGTCTGCAGACGGGAATGGACTTCCAGTGGCCTCCCTGAGAGAGAATGGGGCCCATTCCCTTGTCTCCTGTAACCATCCGTGGACCTGACCTGCACACCACCCAGCCCTGGAGGAATCTGACCCACCTGTGCAACCCTGACTTTTCCTCCAACCCTTCTCTCCTGGAGTGCCCAAACCAACCTGGCTTCTCTTTCTTCCCCCTCTGCTGTGTCAAATTTTGCCTCGCACCTTGGGAAGCCAATGATTTGAGACCTTCCCAAGGTGCTGTATTTTCTACCTCACGAGTACTCTTCTCCCAAAAATTGCATCGTACATTTTTTTAGGAGGGGTTTCTTTAACAAAGCAAAGGGATTCTTCCAAGTTATGGCAGCAATAAGGTTTGGACTTGCGTCTTCCACCTGGAAGGATCCCAGTTCTCACTGTTTGCTATCCCCGTGTCCTGAAAACATGAGGGATTGGCAGATGTCGTTTTTGGTCCGGGGAGCTGACTTGTTTGAAATTCAGCCTTCAATTAAGCTCAGTATGTTCAGCTTGGCGGCCACCCCACCCCCGATGCTCTCACGTTTACTTTCGGCGGTGCCAGCGCGATGCTGTCGTCTGAGGGCACCCTTCGCAGAGGTGGAGAGTGAGGGGTGTTGCTTTTCACGGTCAAGTCTTGGAAACTGGTTGCTCGGTGTTAGAGTCGTGCTTTGTGAAGCCGCTGCCTTGAAGCCAAATATGCTTTGCTTTTAAACAATGATGTTTGACACTTAAAGTTGGGCCAGGGACAAGGTGCTCGAGTCTCCGGCTCCGGAAGTGCTTCATTCAGACTGGTGCCAGCCTTCAGTCAGTCATTTCACGTGTTCCAGAGGAATTTCTGTCATTCTGTGTGATGTAAATATGTTCATGTGTCTCTCACGAAGTAGGAAGCTAGACGTGGAGGACATTCTAACCTCACAGAATAACCCTGATCTAGGCTAAAAATTAGGTTAAGAGACATTTGCTTACCTGCAAATGAATCACAGTAGTGATACGCTCTTCCCACGTCATCGAGAAACCTGCTGGTTCTGTATGAGTCCTGGGAGAATCTTAGACCTTTGGGGTGAGGACTAAGTTGATCTCCATTAAGTCTGTCTGCCTAGCAGGTAGGCTTGCCACGCTTTGACACCTCCCCCTACCCACTCTTGAGGCTGGGCTTGCCCTGAGAACATCCCAGAGCAATTTGGTGTCACTTGTGTGACCTTCGGAATTCCTTCTCTCCGGGGCTGAGTCAGCTGGGGGACACCAGGGACTACTGAGTAGCTCTTCCTTCTACAGGGTTAGTGAGCTTGACAGGTTCTTTGTGTCTCCCCCCGCCGCCTGCAAGTTCTTGTCAGGGAGAAAGCAAAGCAACAGCCAGGACATTTTCAAGTGTAGTGACTCTGCTGGCCCAGTGGTGAGTCTTTTTGATTCCCCACTGGTCCCTGCCAGTCGGATTTACTAATATATTTCAGCATTGATTTTAATGCTTTCTAAGACGGGGTGTGTACCCTCACCCAGGCTCTGCCCACTGGCTTCCTTTGCAAAGGCTGCTTACTCCCAGTCATCGCCCAACACCCAGACGGAGCCCAGGGGGCGCCCTCGCGCCCTTGGCTGTGAAGTCGATTGCCGTCTGGCTCCTGTAGCAAGGCCAGACAAGCTCTGATCACAGGCTTTTGCTCTGTTGAGATGGAGGTCTAGGGCTCGTAGTTTGGAATACAGTAAGTGAAGAGTTTTGTTGTTTGTATGTTTTTAAAAATGTAAACTTGATTATTTTATTGCTATTTAAAAATAAATGACTTTATATTGATTGTGAAACAGTTCTGGCTCTATTTCCCTGCAAAGCACGTAGTGATTGGGTGCCACCATGTGGTGGCTTTTGTTTAGGTTTTGGAAAAGGGGTTTAAATCTTTTTTAAACGTGTGCTGGCTCAGGTGGATCAAAAGTTCTAGTTTTTGAAAATGGCTCGACTCTCGGAGTGCGGTGTAACCATATTTGAGTTGCAGGGCTGAGTGCTCCCCCCAGAAGAATTTGGCCCCCTCGTTGACAGTACTGGCTCCGGGGGCAATGGGGTGAATCGCTGTGACAGTGTCTAGACTGCGGGGCACACGAAACTGTCGTCGGAGAGGGTTGCCGACGGGATCTCTCAGCTGGAAGTCACATTCCCGCACCCCGGGCTCTAGAAGCCAGATCCATCTCCCCTCTCCTTCGTGTCCCGTCCCACGTCCAGACCCACGCTGCCTCCCTTCCCCAGGACCTGGACCTGCACGGGGATGTTATCTCTCATTGTGCTTTTTCTTTCCTCGTCTGGATAAACAGAAGAAGGTCATGATCATGATCTGCTGTGTCATCCTTGCGATCATCTTAGCTTCTACCCTTGGGGGCATATTTGCCTGAAAAAGGTGAGCGGTCTGTGGGGAGGGTGAGGCCTGCCTTCGTCTACCTGACACGCTCGTGTCCTGCGGGCACTCGCTGTCTGTCACCAGGTGCCCAAATCCGGCGGGCAGGATCGGGTGTTAGAAGAGACGCTTCCTAGTGAGAAAAGTGAGCGAGGAATGAGTTGGTAGCAGGCAGACAGGGAGACAGAGGTGGCGACCTGTGTTGCACCAGGTCTGGTGGCAGAATGCCTTGTATAAGGGTGGTGAGCTCTGGTGGCAAAATTTGGGCCATGCCACCTGGGAGTGGCCAAAGGATGAAGAATTGGTTCTTGCATTAGAAGCACCCTGAACTCTTTGGAAGAGGGCCACACAGCAAACCGGATGTCAACATATTTCCTCCATTACAAGGTTAGGACAGATTAACGCAGCCTTGTGAGTAGCCTTTCGCCTCTGCAGGAAGGGGTTAGTGATCCCTATCTCGAACACCTTGCTGTGTAATATTTGATTTTTCCCCTCCACTTTTCTGTTATCTCCTGTAGCCCTCGCAGCTGGATCCACGACGGGCAGTTTTAACCCTCCTTCCACCTCGGTGGTGCCATCACTTCCCACTGCGGACTCCTCAACAGCGACTCCCCTTTCCATTACCAAACCTCCTACAACACAGGGCATCAACCATCAACCACCTACAGAAAGTTGTGCAGGGGGAGCCTTATGACAGTGCAGAGCTGGGTGGCGGGCAGGCGTGAAGGAACAGAGTGCAGAAACACCAGCCAGTTGGAAAGACGGTTTACAGGAATGGGCTGCAGGCTCACAGGCACCTTGGTCAGGAAGTGAAGGCAGACACGGCAGCACACCTGGTTCCTCAGGATCTCGTGTTCAGTGCCGCAAGGTCACCAGGGTCAGGACACTTTGTTACTTCCTTCAGGTTCTTCTAGGTCTCACCCTTCCCCGGCCCCGTCTGCCTCCTCCTTCAGGCCTCACTGGCCTTCAGAGGGGAGTGCTCAGTGGCAGGCACCACGCACGCCGCGCTCAGTGCTGTGTCCTGTGCTCAGCACAGCGCCTGCTGCTGACAGGCGCTCCAGTGTCTGTCGACCTCATTACCTGTAGTTAAGATCTGGTTTCTGCTCACGGACAAGTCCTTGGGTTTGCTTCTCAACCCCTTTAAGGCACCAGTGGAAAATGGTCTGTTAGTACCAGAGGCTGCATGAAATGCCTGGAGTGGGTTGATCTATTTATGTAAAAGTGAAACAGGATCCCCCTTACAGCAACTTACACTCTGAAGTCCTCTCTCTGTGGGGGGTGATGGTGGACTTCTGTCGGTGGCCTCTCACTCTGCTAAGATGCTTGGCCCCAGCATGGTGGTCCACTGAACTGAACATGGACCCAGAACACAAGGGATGGGTTTAGAGCGCAGTTGGACTCACGGCAGTCAGCAGTACTGTGCGCTGTGAGGGAGGAGCTGGAGGTGTTTGGTGGGAAAGGGGAGGTGAGACTCGCACTCACCTCCCCTTTCCCTGGTGCACGTTGCTAGCTGAACCTTTGTCGGCCAGCAGTGTGTGCCCCCAAAACTGTTCCACACACTGTCCCCAATTCAAGGTCCATGTTTGTTCTATGCAATTTAGTAATTAATTATATTTCAAGAGGTTAATGAAACTTACACTAAAAATAGCATGCAACTTTTGAGGACCACACAACTGTTGAGATAAATGTGTACTTTTGAAAGTGAATGACTTTCTTTGCAGGGGATCTTGTAAAGAAAGCGGGATAAAAACATTTGACATTGTAGTCAGTGTATGGTCTACCCACTTTCAAAAACAAGTGGTTTAATATTTCTGTCAATTTGTACTTCCTTTAGTTTGAACAATGGATAGAAAGCTACTACTGAACAATAGTTTAATCTTGGTAAGGGCACAGGGAGCTGCAACTTCGGGGCCCTCATTTACCCAGCAGTCACTGCTCCAGTGTGGCGTGGCGCACGGCACTGGCCTAGGACCTGCAGGGACACAAAAGCAGAGCCACTCTTCCTCCTCGATGAACCTCAAATCTGGGCAAGGCCACACAATTTCCACTTTTATCAGTTCCTTTTGCTAAGAGGCCAGGGTGTGTTCCTGGACATACTGTTCAACGTCCCCGCCTCGGAGATTGAGAGAAGATGGGTAGCTGGGCATAAATAAATACCTGTTGGATTAACCTATGTACTGTCATTTTTTTCTTTGCTTTCCCAAAAACATTAGTGTGTTTTTGTAAATAGTAAAACGTTACAGAAACTGGCTTCTGAAACATGCGCATGTGAAAGTTGGTGTGGATATCAAGTCCGACTTGCATCAGAGGTGGGAGAGGCAGCCGCCGGCCGTAGCCCTGCAGACCCTCGCCGTACAGCCAGGGAGGGCCCGGGCTCCCGAGAGCCCCGCAGGCCTGCTTCTTCATCATCGGAGGGATTAAGGGTGACCAGTGAAAAGTTACAACCGCCCTGGCTGGTGTAGCTCAGTGGATTGAGCTCAGGCTGCGAACCAAAGTGTCGCAGGTTCGATTCCCAGTCAGGGCACATGCCTAGGTTGCAGGCCATGACTTCCAGCAACCGCACATTGACGTTTCTCTCTTTCTCCCTCCCTTCCCTCTCTAAAAATAAATAAAATCTTAAAAAAAAAAGTTATAACCAGAGCTGATACTCAAATTTTATTTAATATAAATATAATGCACTCAAAAAAACAGACACAGTACACCTTTCCAGAAATCGTCCACAGCGCTTGTACGCTGCTCCTTGGTTCTGACATCGGAGCTACCCAAGGCCTCTCAGGGCAGGCTGAGGGAACACAAGTGCAGACTCCTCCTCCCTGTGGCTTTACTTCTCGTATTCTCACTACACGCGTTCGGGCAGGTAGAACTTGCCCCAGTATCGCCCCTTCTGGGTCAGGTCGTAGGGGCTCAGCACCTTCCGTATGCCCAGCATGTTGGCGGTGGCTATGCGCTCAAAGGTCCAGGGGTTTTGGTTGTTACGTTCTCGCTCCTCTTGGTCTTTCCGCATCTTCTCTAGCATCTCACGGCTCACCGCCTTTGCTGGGAAGGGCAACTTGTGGGCGACCTGGCTGAGGAAACCTTCCACCTCTTTGAATTCACAACGTCCCCCCATCTCTACTATGAGGCGGCCAGTCCTCACGGGAGTCACGTAGTGATCAATGGCGCCTTTGCCTCCCCCCATGCGCTGTCCCATACCCTTGCGGGTGATGGGCTTGAAAGGGGCTGGTACTCGCCACAAGGCAAACATGTTCTTGGGGTCCATGGAGCGGTTGATTGTCAGGCGCATCATTTCGAAATGGCCCCAGTGGAGGTAACCGCCACCCAGTGCCTAAAAGTGAATGGAAGAATCAGAAGCACGTGGGGATTTAGATATCTTCTATGGGCTCTGTTCTTAGGTCTTTTATGGCAACTGCGCCTTCAAAAGTATTCATGAAAATAAGAGTTCTAGTAAGTACCATGGAAAGCCCAGGACTGAGTAATGAGTGAGAACAAGGGTGGACCCACTTCACGGGTAGCCAGGAAAGGCCTCTTTGAGGGGGTGACATTCAAAGCTGAGGCCAGAACAGTAAGAATGAGACAAAGGAGGAGGGAAAAGTGTTGCAGGCAGAAGAGTGGTGTCAGCGAAGGCTGGATGAGCCGGAGAAGCCAGTGTGGCTGAAGGAGAGTGAGGAATGGGGGCTGTGGGCATGAGGTTCTGAGAGGCAGGCAGGGGCTGATCGTGGGCTGTGGGGAAAGGACTTTAAAACATCGCTCTGGCTGCCCGATGGCAAATAGAGCCTAGTCCACACCCATTTGTGTAGCTACTGACATTCAAGCCTTCATGGAAGCCGCTGAGTAAGGGAACAGCTGCCTCACATCCTAAATACTGCATAGTTTTATTTTTCCAGAGGCCTGAGAAGATCTCATAGTCTGATTATGGAGTAAGTTAGGTAGCCTCTTTCTTGCTCTGCTTTTACGTTATTTTTACTCTACATTAAAAAAAAATTCACAACTCAAAACATTTACTGATTATTGCACATCAGTTTAAAGAGCAACAGGTGGCAGTTTTAATAACACCAGTGAAAGCAGGGACTCAAAGAGTCTGAGATTATGTTGATCCCTGGCTCCCACCCTGCAGTTGCCTGATGCTGAACTCAACTCACCAAGATCGCAAAATTGCCTTCTGTGAACTCAGTAGCTTCCGTCGAAGGTCCCTGTATGTCACGTAAGTTTTTGGGTTCTCTTCTGACTTTTGGCACAAGTGGTACCCTTTCAACGAATCTCAGCTTTGGCTTTTCAGGAATGGAAACATCTAGAAGGAGCACAATTAAGGATAAGTGAACTGCACATCTCAAAGGATTCCTTTTCTTCCTGGAAAGATTTGTAGCAACCAGGAGAAAGTGTTAAATAAAAGTTACTGTGGAACTTTTGTATAGTTCCAAAACTATGTCAGTTTTTTCTTGTGGATGCTGTTACTGACACCGGGATCCTCTGGCTATGACAATGGCTAGTGTAAATGTTTGTGAATCTTTGAAGATAGCAAAGTTTTAGCCTTCAAACCCAAATGCATTTATCAAATGCCTACTCTGTGCCAAACACTCTACAGGGACCATTTGGGACAGGACAGAAATGTAAGACTCACAGAAGAACACTAGCCGACATTTTTTTTTAAAAGTAGTGCTAGAATTGAGCTGAATGCTTTACATGCATTATCTCATTTAATCTTTTAAAACAACTTTATAGCCTTGGACTTTTTTAGGGCTTCCTTTTTAAAAGTTTTGAACTTTTTAGTTTTCCACACATATATCAAAGGGCCAAATAAAAAAAAATGCACAGCTCATTGAGCGCAGGCTGCGAACCAGTGTCGCAGGTTCGATTCCCAATCAGGGTATGTGCCTGGATTGCAGGCCATGACCCCCAGCAACCACACATTGATGTTTCTCTCTCTCTCTTTCTCCCTCCCTTCCCTCTCTAAAAATAAATAAAATCTTTTAAAAAAAGGAAAAAAAAATGCACAGCTCAGTGAATTATCACAGAGTGAATGCTTAAGCACACCCACATAACTATCACCCAGATCAGGAAGCAGAACATGAGGCAGGTAGTATTTTTAATCTCCATTTTACAGAAGAGGGACTGCAAGCCTAGAAACATATTATAATTGGGTTTAGGCCATTCAGTTAACACAGCAAAGCCAGACAGTGTGACTCTTACAAAACAAACCTACATTGCATCTGTGGATGTTAATGGGGGTAGTGGAAAGAATACTACATTGTACCCGGAAAACACTTAAGTTCTCCTGCTCTGCCACATTCTCTTTGGGCAGCTTATGACCTAGGACTCCCGAGGTCAGTGCTCTTCCCTCTCCTCAGGCAGGGGTGCTCCGTTAGAGACTTGCACACGTCCTACCACATGCAGTGGCATGCAGGGTGAGGGTGGGTGGGCTGAAATGCAGGTCAAGACACCCTACGTCTATCATGTCTGGTGTTTTGGGGAAAAAATTAACTTGTAAATCATTTCTACAGTAAAACAAGCACAGCTCTACGATGGAGTCAAATATAAAACAGAAAACTTCAAGGAAGTATCAAGTTATTAACAGGCTATTCAGAGTTACAGAAACTGCCCCCCACCCTCCAAGTTTCTATATGAAGCTAGAGAAACAGTAATGCTTCCTCTGGTCTACAGGCCCATATGTATTTCTGGAGCAAGTAGCAGTGTAACAATTACGTGTAGAAGGCTCTCAGAGGTCCGGGCCCCTTGCATTTTTGCGATTTCCAATATATTTTTTTAAAAAAGGGAAATCAGATTTACAAGATTGCCACTTCAATATTTACATATTGAATACATATTTACATACTTTTACACATTAAAAGTATTAACAAATTAATACTTTTCACATAATCTTGTTAAGTGGCTGCATATATGTAACCTCGTTTGGAGAGAACATCTAAAGTCTAGATTTGAGGCCCACTGGCCCTAAAGCTGAGGGTGGGCATGGGGGGCATTCCCGTTGTACATTTGCTCCGTAAACGTAGGGACCTTTTTGGCTCTGCTTTGTTCTTTAACTAGAACACTGGTTGGCATACAGAAGGCCCTCGATACATATTTATTGAATGACTGAATGGAGAAGGAAAGCACAAGAACGTCCCGTCTTCATCCCAACCCCGCGCTGGGTTCCACCAGACAAACCGCTTACGAACATGAACAGGAACATGAACAGGACAAATCAGCTCTCACCCTCAAAAGTCGGCACCGGGAGCAGCGTCTTCAGGCCAGCACTGGCGGGCGGCGCTGCCCAACAATCTGTACAGAGACAAATGAAATTAAACGAGGAAGGCGACTCTGGGCCAAAGGCACTCCTGATGGAGGTGTCTTAAGGGGTGGGACGCGGTTCCACTAAATGAGTTCGCAGGCTCAGGCGCCCAAAGAGATCACCCAGCCGGGGTCTCTGGGCACCAACCTCCCTAGGCGGCTGGAACCTTTTTGCACGAACCGTGTGGCAGGAGGGGCGGCAGCAAAGCGCAGCCCCTACCAGCGCTCCGGCAACCAGTCGCAGGACTTCTTTGAGTTTGAGCGATAAAGGATAAAGCATGGGGTGGAAAAAAAGGACTGCCTGTGGGACCGAGAGGACTTCTGACCTGATAAAGGCACCCGCAGGAGGGGCGCGCTGGCGCGAGCCAGCAAACGCCACATGGTCACGCGTGTCCAGCCGCGCCGAGCTCCCACAGCGACCACGGAGGTTACCTTCACCCGGAGTGTGGCACTGTACAGCCCTGCTGGAATTCCCTCTCACCACTCTCCGTCGGGCCGGAAGTTGCATTTGCGCGGGTCCCTTCCGCAGAGAGTCCCCACGGAAGTAGAAGAAACCCGAGCTTCCGGGCATGGGTTCCGGTTCTGGCTCTTGGTGGTCTGGAAGGGCTTCCCTTTGACGCTCTGGGGTCTGCACCCAATCTGGGGTCTTTTCTAGATGAGGGTGGCAGGTCGCGGAGTTTTCTCTGCAGATTAGTGTGCTGAGAAAACCTGGATTCACATAACAATTTGGTTATGTTAACCTGAAAGTAAAAAAGCCTTGGCGAGAGGCAATGACCTTTGAAATCCAAAAATAATTATAATTCTGCGAAGCAATGTTTTAGAAAGAAACCCAAATCGTATTTAAATTGAGAGGTGAAGGCAAGGCGTATTCACGAGAAAAGGAAGGGGAATGATTACGTGACTAGAAGGCAAGACTTTATGTAGGTACAGAGAAAGGACACAGTGACGCTAATTTTAAATGTTTTAAATTTCAGGTCAATATTTACAATGTCTGCTTTCCTGTTTTCTTTGCAAATAGTTGTTTGCAATACAGAGCTGCTGTAGGCCCAGTACAAAAGTTATTTTGCCTGGTTTTGACCTTCCAAAGGTTTGAGGAGTAAGAAGTGCAAGGCACTTCCTCAGGAATTTCAGCTCTGACTTCATTTTAAAGTGGCTTCATTCATGTTATATTTTACAGTTCCTTACAACTCACTACATTACACCACTTTTCTAGGGTGCCCCTCAAAGACTAATTCATCATTGTATTAATATTTACTGAGCGCTTGCCATGTGTCCAGCATGTACAACAAATCCACAAGATAAATCATTACACCCATTTTTGCAGATTCCATCTGAGCATCAAGGACTTGATTTCCTCAGGTTTGCAAACAGGACAAGCAGAACTTGAACACAGTCTGTGTGACTCCAGAGACTCCAGTGATTGGAGAATATCATAACTTGATATCAAGTTAAAGTTGTAATTATTCCAGGAGGTTTTTGGGCAAATCATTTATATGGGCCTAAAGCTTTTTAATGTTTAGAACAAGAGTGGATCTTTTTCTAAGCTTCTAGGACACAAATGGGATTAGCAAATTGAGACAGATGTCTATTGTGTTTAAATTGCATATAATTTTTAATGAGCAAAAAGTACTTGGTAGCAATCTTCCTCCCTCTCTCCTTTGGAGCTTCACAAATTTGCATAACTGACCGCATCCCTAATTAAAGTTTAGGCGTTACCCGCCACGGCCAGTAGAGGTCACAAAAGTGCTTCTAATTAGTCACTGAAACAACCAAAATGAGGGCTTGGGCACTATGCCTTCTGCAGTAATGACCATGGCTACATTTTATTAAGGTACTACTCAATGCGGAATTACAACTTGTAGTAGATCTCAGGTCAGTATCACTTCCCTGTCTCCCACCCCTGCAGTTACAGATGAACACACACAGAATTACTAGGCACGTAGCTAAAACAAGGTTTTCATACATGAAACCAACCTGTGACTGTCTCCCTCTTCACTGTTTCCCACACTGCTCTTGTTCCTCCAATTTCTATCATTAGAGCAAAAGTTGGGGGCAGGACTTTTTAAAAAATTTTTTCAATTGTAGTTTATTGATTATACTATTACAGTTGTCCCAATTTCTCCCCTTTGCCCCCCTCCACCCAGTACCCCTCACTCCCTCAGGCAGTCCCCTGCACCATTGTTTATGTCCCTGAGTCATTCCTGTAAGTTCTTTGGCTACTCTGTTTCCTATGCTTTACACTTCAATGGCTATTCTGTAACTACCCATTTGTACTCCTTAATCCCCTCACCTCTTCACCCATTCCCCCACACTCCCTACCCATCTGGCAACCATCAAAACCCTCTCTGTGTCCATGATTCTGTCTCTGTTCTTGTTTGCTGAGTTTGTTTTTCAGATTCAGTTGTTGATAGATGTGTATTTATTGCCATTTTATTGTTCATAGTTTTGATCTTCTTTTCCTTAATAAGTTTTCTTTAACATTTCATATAATCATGGTTTGGTGATGACGAACTAACTCCTTTAGATTTTCCTTGTCTGGGAAGCTCTTTTTCTGCCCTTGGGGGCATGACTCTTGTGTGTGTGCAGGCACACACATTATTTTCGTTGTCTAATTTGTGGTTAAATAAGAAAAAAAGTCTTTGTTTAAAGTAGTTTTTCCCATTTTCCAGTTGCTCATGATTATGTATTGAATGAAGAAAACTTAAAAAACAGAGGAGCAAGCAAAATCAGTCATTAATAATTCTATCACACAGGGATAACCACTATACCTGTCTGGTATAGGTGTAGTTATATGATGCTGTGCCATCTGCTTCCTTCACATGAATGTCTTTTCATGTCAGCAAGTGTTTATTCTCTACATGAGTTTTAGTGACTTTTCAGTATCCCACCATATCTCCTCTGGGACATTTTTTCCACATCATAAACGTTATGTTATGTTATGTTATGTTATGTTATAGCAGTATTCACCACTCCCTAAGGGTTCCTTCATTACAGTAACAGTCCTAGCCTTTTTGGGGGATATAGTGACTTACCTAGTAGGTACGTTTAGGATGGGGATCTGGGCCTGTGTGGTTCACACCTCTCTCTCCCGGAGCCAGACTGGTACCAGAGCGCAGGTCTTAGCTCTGAGATGCAGGGTCAGGGTGGGGGCAGGAGACCTGTGACAGGGCCGTTAGGTCTGTCTGCTATGGGGTTCAGTGTGTATATGTGTATATATGCACACACACTGCATATCTAAGGCATATATACTGTAACTGCATATCTAAGTTTCATACTTTAATTGTCCCATCATTTTGACTCTTGCATATCTGTGTCCACTTATCATTCTCCCTTTTATATAACTTTCAGAATTGGGATTTTTGGGGGGGTCAAAGTTGAGTGTATTCTAGGTGTTTTGATTCAAATTTTCATATTCTTCTCTAAAAAGTTTGTGCCATTGTTGACTTTTAACAGTAGAGATTAGAATTATGATTGTCTTTTAAAGTTTTCATGTATACATATGCCAACACATATTGTGAGTTTATAGATTTATCTATATTTAGTGTATAAAATTATATATATTTATATGAGGTGGGATTATAGATGTATATCTACATTTACTATCTAAAATATATTATATCAAATTTTGTGTTAAATATTACATACAAATTATTTATATTAAATGTATTTTAATATACATTTAATAAAATGTATTATAAATTATATTTATATAAAATGTATACTCATATATAAATTGTATAAAAGTATCCATTTAAACTTGAATTTACCCAGAACAAATATTGGAAGTGGAAGTAGAGAATTATGACATTAATATAGTTTGCCTCATTCTGAACCATCTCGGGGTCTCATAAAATAATTTTGGCCATTTCATGTGTACGTGTATGTTTATATGTTCAAACAAGTGGTTAGAAAAAGAGTACTTGTTATATGATGCAAAAATAGGAGTTTCTAAAATATATCACTTCATTTGCAAAAATAAAGGAGTGCATTGGTGGATTAATCAAGCTCGGATTGGTCCCCCAAAATATCAGCCGGGCTGTCCTATCTCCCATCACACTAGGTTTGACTGACAACTGGTGGTCAATGCCTTTGAGAAGCTGGATTTCATTTTCACAGGTCACAGATGTTAAGACTCTAGAGAAGTTTGTGTCATTTATTCTACACATAGTTTACATATTTTCCCAGGAATATGGTACCACCGTAGATGTCCACTGTTTGGCATAGATTTGAAATGACCTGAAAAAAATTCCAGCCGTCCTTTGGAGAAATGCCCAGTAGAACGTGACCACCTTGTCCTTAGTACTGGGTAAAATTGGCTGTGATGTGCTCATGATTGAAAGGTACGTAGTCAGCAACTCCTGGAAACAAGCACAGAGGGACAGGAGGTCACCAAGGTGCATATAACCATCCCCCCTCCCAAAGGATTAGTTCATCATTAGAGAAGTAAAATCACTGTAGAGCGAAATGGGCAGCTGGGTGAGTGTGGGAGGAGCGTTGGACTGAGGTTTAGGGAGTCCTTGTTGGCAGACTCCGGGTGGCCCTGTGGAGCATGTCTTCGGGCAAACCCCTTACATTGTGTGAGCCTCATACATAAAATCGCACAAGTAATATTTACCCTGGATTAGAAGTAATGACTACTAGATGCCTAGTATAGTATCTGACACATAAGTGCTCAATAAATGGTGATTATTATGAAAATGGCTTATTTAATAGAGCATTTGTGGCAGGAACTTAAGTTCACTTTTGATGTTTCTGAGAATTTTTGTCTTTCAGGGCAGGAAAGCTAGATGATGACAATATCGATGACTGGCTTTGGCATCAAAAAGAATAACAGTTCCAGGCCCAAATGTTTTTGGATCTCTGAGGCCTGTTTACCATTGCTTCCTTCAGAGAAGAGTAACAACTGACCACTTGAGAATAAACCTGTGTTAGTTCCCTAGGCAATTCTTGAGGTGAAGGTGGCAGGGGAACTAATACTAATAATGACTAGCATTTTGAACACATGCTATGCAAAAGACATTGCACTTACTCATTTTAAATACATTATTTCTAATCCTCACAATAACACAGAAGTGGTGATCCCTGTGTCCATTCTATGGCTGTGGAAACTGGCTCAGAGAAGATTTATTACTTGCCAAGTGCAGCTAGTAAATCAGAGAAAGAGCTTCTAGTCAAGGCCCATGTGGCTCTAAGATTCTTATTATAGGCTTTGCTGCAATCCCACAAGTTCTGATTAGCCAGATTTCTGTTAAATACATGACAGACTGTCAGAAAAACATCTCTCCCACCGGAATCTTGGACACTGAAGCATCTTTACAGAGCCCAGTCTCGCCTATGCTGTGACTTTGTTTGGCTGAGTCACATCTCTCTGCACAGTGACAATATCAGATTAACCAAGTAATGTCATCTTTAGACAAAACCACACACCGCTGCCCCTTAAGTTGAAGGACATTTTAGTTTTTCTGCAAAAATTTTAAAGAAAGAGTTTCGCTGAACTCTGTGATTTATTCGTCCCACTTGGCTCCTGCACAATGCACGGACGGACTTTCCTGGCTCTGGAGATGCGAAAACAAAACAGTAACGGCAGGGAAGGCAAGGAGTGGATTTTGAGCAAAGCTGTGGTAGAGAACACGCTCACTCTGGGCTGGACTCGGCTCTGGCACACACGGGATGTGCGCCTCGTGCAAGCCCCTTCGTGTCTCTAGGACTTAGTTTCTTTCCCTGTCAAAAGAGAGTCACTAATACCTACAGAGCGGGTGTGTGAAACAAGAAAATGTAACATCACTACATAAATGGCTACTATTCTGTCCCTCATAGTTGTTTATTACTGGTGGTGCATTCACTGTGCTTTTGTTTTATACGTACTGTGTTTACGTTTTCAGTCCCAAGGCGGCTGTCTTCTTCGATCACACAATAGTTTTTCCGTCTTTTTTCTTTTTGGTCCCTCTCACATTATTTGCCTTTTCCTTCTTCAGCCCTTATTGTTTTAAGTAAATTGATCCACTTTTCTTGTTCACTGGATATTTTCCCAGAGTGGAGTCAGGATTCTGGATTTTTTTTAAAGCTTATTTCTATCTATCTATCTAATCACCATATATGTACTCATAATATATTTGTGTATGTACATACATATAACCACTGTATATGTGATTATGGTATATGCACATACAATCTTACAATTATTTACTGATTAAATGAATGAATGAATTAAATAAGGAAAAGAAATATGTAGCCTTCAAACGATGGAGGAAATGCCCACATTTCTTTTATCCTCCCACCTTCCATCAAAGGTGTCGTGCCACTAAGGAACTGCCAATACGTCTTGTGATTCACATTCTCAGCGATGTTGTTGATGGAAGAGACGACAAGGCCCCAAGATGTCATTGTGGTCTCGAATCTGTAAGAATAAAACCATGTGTATGATTAACACCTCACTTTAGGTCAGGCAATAAGGGGTTAAGATGAAGGGAGAGAGACATGGAAATGATTTAAAGATCAGGTAAAATCATGCTTAAAAGAGAAAAGGCAAGTGATTGAAAAATATGAAATCACTTGGGATTAAATGAAATTTAAATGAATGGATTTAAAACAAAACTATCAATAAGCAAATTAAAATGTGTAAATGTCTAACAATGAGCAAATCATTAGGTGAGCAACGGAATGAACATCCTATATTGGATATTTTACAATGATGAAAATTGTATTTTTCAACAATTTTCAGTGACATGGAAGGAAGCTTATGCAATAATGTTAAGTGAAAATGTGGTATACACATTTTATGTGAAATATCAATCTATGCCATGGATATGGTGGACACAACTATTTTGTAAGATGCATAGAGAAAAATACCTACAAAATTATAAAAAAGAGCAACAGTAATTATATTGTGGATGGAGATAGAGGCTTTGTTTCCTTCTTCATGCTTCCCCCTCCTCAAAATTTCTATGTATATTTTAATTACATTTACAGTCAGAAAAAGAAAAGTCAGGCAAAATTAAAGCAAACTCACAGAAGTAAAGTACATTCAGAGGGTTGTTTGAAATTAAATATTCTTGAAATGCAATTTTTATCCTGACTTGTCTATAGAAATTAGGGAACAATAAACATTCCACAAAATCTAATTTTCTCCTCTGTGATTTATTTCCATGTTCTACTCTTCCCCAGCAGGGCAGTAGAAGGAACATGAGCTTCAGAGTCGCTCAACCCTGGGTTCAGATCTCAACTCTATTAGTTACATGTTATGTGACCTTAGGGATATTAGTGAACTTCGTTGGGCCTAAGTGATTCTGTCCATAAAATGGGAATAATTAGATCTGTCTTGGTTTTGTGTTCAGTGTCTTTTGCTTGTCCTGACTTCTTTTTCTAGAACTTCTTTTATACCTTCAAAAGCTTCTGAATGTTTCTCTTTCAAACATCCACAGTTAAACATATCTGGAGGAATAGCCTTTTTCTCTAAAAGTCCTTCTCTCTTCTTGACACTCCTGTCAATAGCGGTGAAGCTTCTTTCTCTTGACCCCCACATCCAGCACTCACACAGCCCTGGGGACTCCTCCTTGCTAAGAGTCCATGTATGCGAGCTGAAGTCCTCATCACTGTACAGCTTCATCACTGTAGTCACGCATGCCCTGGCATTGAATGTTTTACAACCTGGCTTTTCACATTCGAATCTTGCAGTGCTTCTGTGCAGTATGCAGTCCAGCCTCCTTGGTATAAGGAAATACCTCCTTGTATTTCAAGCTTTTTACATTATCACCCAATCTCGCCTTCCAGGCTCAATTAAATCTCAAATTCTCTTGTCAAGCTGGCCTACTCATTAATCTTGAATTCCTTGCCCATTCCTGCCTCGAATGCTTTGTGTTAGCCATTCCCTCTCCCCAGACACCACCCTCTCGCATTTCCTGTGTAGCACCTATTCTCTGAGTACAGTACAAAGCCATGGGCCTTCTTGACTATTCTAAGCCACAATGGATTCTCATTCCTTTGAATTCCTGTTTTTTTTTTAAACGCTATCATATATTAACCCGTATGATTTAATTTTTCATGAGAGATCACAGGCTCTTGAGGAGCTATTAAATAAAAATCTATTAAATTATGAAAAGAAAAAAGTAAGCAAATGAAGGAAGGAGGGAGGAAAAAATGGGAATTCAGGTTAGGCTTGGGGAGAATGGCTAACGCCACATGGAACACTCACTTGAACATGGAATTTTTGCGTTTTGCTTCTTCTAGGACCACAAGCAGCACGGATCCACTTCTCACACTAACTTCAGTGGTCACGTTGAAGAGCAGCTCCACCCCCCTCAGCTGGTTATTGATGGTGTACATGACAGTGATGTTGGATGCGGCAGTGGGGACAGGACTAGGATAGCTGGGTAGAGTTGGTTGCACCTCATGATCTGTGAAGAGCAAGGAGGCCACATTTGTTAAAGATTATGGGGTCTGTATTAAAGGAGCAAAATCCCCGTGGTTGGCAACCCATCCCAGAAAACATTTCAAAAAATGGCGATGAGTTTGTGGATTGTTCTGAGGAACTGATGTGATCTATGAAGCTCTCATTTTGAGTCTGGAGAACTGATCATAGGCTGAACCACTGACAGCTAGTTTTACAATGAACACTGATTTTGTTAAAAGAACTTGTAACTTGAAGTGCGGGTTGGGAGTCCTAAATCACATATTTTATATGATACTCACCGTTCAGTTGCTGTGGTTTTTTGTTAACCCTAAGAATCTGGAAGCAAAGGTAGTGCATTTCACAGTATTTAACAAAGCACCTGAGCAACTATTGTGGAATCCTGGAAAAACTCCGTGGTCACCTGGTTAAAGCTGGGAAATCACTGTGAAGTGTTTGCGGCTGTGTCTGGCATGGTTGGGATTAGGTTACTTGATTGTGGTCTCTCTAGAGCTTGTGCTCTGAGGTAGAAAAGGAGCTTATTAACCTCTGCTTGTCTTAGGATGTCCAAAGAACATAAAGTGAACAATACTTTATAGTAGCAGTTGAGTAGAAAGACGAGTTGGAGGAATCTATGCCAAAGACTAGTGATCTATGGAGTGATAACATTTTTATGCAGAACTCCCACTTTCTGAATGCATATTTTGGCATTGTATCTCTGTATTATATTTGTAATCAGGCAAAACAAAGATACGTCCAATAAAAAGGTTGTGTGTCTGAATACTGCCCCATCCCCTTGGTGTGCCGTGAGCACCAGGGATTTATGTTTAGGTCTTTAAGACCTGGCCGAAATGTCAACTCTGTTCTTCTCCTAAGACTCTCAGACAAAGTCAATGATGGATGATGGGTTACACTCTCTTTGCTTTTGAACTGTATATGGCTTTTATTTCTATTTACTAGTTATTTTATTTTTCCAGATATTGTGGGTTTTTGTCTAGATCTTTGTCAGCTGGCTTTGTAAAGAGAAGATATGATAAGATACTGCATATTTGGTATATTTGTCAAATGAATAAATGAAGTTGCATGTTATTTGATTGTTAGGGTCACAGATCTTCCCTTTCTATCAGCATCTCACAAAATGCTTTGCTCATAGTAGGCGCTTCCTAAATGCATGCTGAATGAAGTAGACACGAGGGCCGAATTCTGCATGTGGGGTGGGTCATGGCTGTGTGTTCTCACACAACCCTTGGGGATTGGAAGTCAGATGTGCTTCCACCTGCATGAAAGTAATGGGCATTAAAAAAGCCTGCATGCCTCTTAAAATTGATCCACATAGCATTTCTGATGTAAGTAGCCAGTTCATGACATGAGGAGAGACAGATGTTAAGAGTTCTTACCAGGGCTGCAAGATACGTGGGGCACATCTAGGTATGTCTTGCCTTCCAGGGAAGGGAGGATTTGGGCAATAGACATGGGGTTGTGGAATTTCCCCTGCTTAATCTCATTAAGTATTGCATCCATAGTCTTCTGACAATTCCACTCCTTGTTAGGTCGCTTAGGTGACACGGAGAGAGCCTGGGACAGGGGAAGAGAGAGAGAGGAGGGGGAGGGAGGGAAAAGAGGGAGGGGAAGAAGGGAGAGAGAGAGAGGGAAAAGGCGGGGGAGGGAGAGAGAGAAAGAGAGGAATTAAGCATAGCTGAGATTTGGCCTTTATGTGCCTTATAAGGGATACACTTGATCATTACTCTCTGTGGTCACCCACCCAGATCCAAGCTGAAGCTGCATAGGAACACCATCTGTCTTGTTCACTGCTGCATCCCCACCACTAAGCTCAGTGTCTGCCACATAGTAGGCATACACTTAGATTCAGCGAACACTACTGGGGCTGCTGTATTTACCAACAGTTCTTGGACAGAATGAGGGCGAGAGCTGGGCAAAGCAAGCCCTGAGGGAGTGTCAGTCTAGGACAACGTGGCCATCTAAACGCAGTAGACCTCTTTTGTTTTGTGTTTTTCTGTGCACCCTTGGTGGACTCCTCCCGCACTTTGTGATTGTGTTGGGACTGTCAGCCAGAGGCTCCACCACCCTGGCCTCAGGAGTGGACTCCTGGCCTGGGCTGGAGTAATCATGCAATGCCACCTCTGGGTGGCTGTGACTGTGGGGCACATGCACTAGACAAAGTCCTTCCCTGATATACACACATTGGGAGAGAGAAGCATTTTTTTCCCTCCTGGGGTTATCAGGAGGTACCATGAGGTAAGCATTGAGCTGCTAGTGACCATCTTCCATGGCCACTTCAAAGGAGCCAAGGGGCAGGAAAGAATGACAAAAACCAGGGCTGAGAGGTAAAAAAGAGTCATCTCTGATTATCATGATTGGAGCTCTTTATTCTCAAGAATCCTGAAATCACCTAATCTAGCCCTGGACACCCCAGTTTATGTGAAATAGCTAAGTCTCCATTTTTCTCAAGCAAAAATTATTTGGGTTTTTGTTATTTGCAAACTCAGTCTTGGTTAATACACCAAGCAATTCACTCTACTTTGCTGAATTTTTTGCCCCATGGGCAAAATAGAAACTGTAACTCCTGCTCACTTTTGGGTGACCCTTATGGGATGATATGCAGCATCATTTTGCAATGTATGATGCGTAGCTATCATTACCACCTCCCTCTCTGTAGGTTGGTGCTGACCACAGCCGCCAGCGTGTGTTAATGGGCTGAGATTGCTGATGACCGATTTACCTGAAGCTTGAGATGGGAAATGGGAGAATGGAAGGGGAGTCAGGAACAGCCCCATGAGCAGTAGTATGAACAGTTTTGACAGGCATAACCATTGCTGTGAACCTCGGCAACCAGGAACCGTACTTGCCAGAGGCCACTTTGTAGGACAGTTTGGTTTAGGGGCATTGGGTAAGTACCCCTCAGCAACCATACCTTGTTCACTTGTCATATTCACCTCTGAAGTCCTGCTAAGTGTGGGGTAACACACTACCAACACCAACACTCTAGACAGGAGTAACATATTAAGTTGTGAAGAATCATTAATAACTTTGCATGAGGAAGTTCATCAGATCCCTTTTCAAGTTACATTTCTACTACAGGAGCCTGAAAAGCATGAGAATATTGATGGAAGAAAGGGGAGAACTTCTGGAACAGAGGGAATGCCTTGTGAGAGCCTCAGGGATGCAGTGTGGGCAGCTTAGGTCACTTGAAGGCCACTGACTTCCGAGAAGGGGGTGAACGAAGGCTGAAAAGGAAGCTTAATGTCACCACCCTTCTGCTGGGAGAGACCTCTAACAATTATTGAACACCACATTGTGCCTGTGATGTTTTTAATACCTTTACAAGCTTGTTATAGTGAGGAAAAATGAAATTCAGTTCAATTCCATATTTCCATAAGATGGTGGCAGATCTACGACTTAACCCTAAATTGTTATAGCTCCAGAGCCCCTTGGTGTTCTACATCAGAACACTTTGAAGTAGAAAAAGGTCATATATCACACACTTGGTGGTTTCAGACTTTGGGCTGTCTGGGTAGACTCTGAAAACGGGCCATCAGGTGGTCAGGAGGAGGCTTTTTGCCATAACTGATGGGAAATCCACGTGCCCTGTTATCTGCACATGGCTGAGGTCCTGCCTTCTGATAGGAAAAGCTTTACTTCTCAGGAACAGCTTATCAGAGTGTACCCTGCTGGTGATAAAATCTAAACAGAATTCACAAATCAAACTAGCCAAAGCAAACACCTCTGTGTCTTGTGCTAAGGTGAAGCAAGGTTATTTTAAGTGACTCATGACTGAGCCCCATTTCCTATCCCTTTCACACTGGCCCTGCTCCTCCACAAAGCTGTCTCGGCCTGAGCCCTGGGATTGGTCCTGTATGACTTAGCCATGGGAACCTTCAGCCTTTTGTTCCATAGCAAACTCCATTGACCATGACCTGACGCAGAAGCTGACTTCTCAATTGTTGCTCCTATGCATGGTGCCTTGGAGTGAAGATTTTGTATTTACTCTTATGTTTAACATGAACTAAATTTTAGTCTGTTTGTGCCTTTTGCATAATTTTTCATGTGTGGACTGTCAATACCAGTCTCTGTCCATCCCTCTTCCCAAAGGGTTTCTAACAGCAGTCCAGAGCTGCGTTAGGTTGAGGGCTGGCCTTGTAACTCTGTGGCTCTCTGTTTCCTGGGCTTTCTGAGTTGGGAAGTTCATTCATGATGTTGTTTTTCTATTAATCCTGCAGGGCATTTTGAGACTTGGAAGCACAAACTTCTCAGTTTGGGATAGAGGATTGGGCCACAGATGAACCTTTAGTTTCTGATTCTAGTTGGTTATCTCTCTCCACTATCCGTGGGGTGTTTTGCATGAGAGGATGGTGCCCTAATCAACCCTAATCAAGCAGCACCTTATGTAATTTAAGCCTGGGAATCTATACCAGGGAAGCATAGTATGGACTTGTTACCAGACACACCTGGCCCCGCCTTGTACAGGGGCTCTTTCTGAGGTGAAAATGGGATCAAGATCAAAATAGAGCTTGGCCAAGAGAGGGTGTTCACTCAGCGTTAGATTATTTGAATTAATCACTTTAAATACAAGCCCCCTCTTTTATTTTGGCTCAAGATGAAGGTTTATAAAAAGAACACCGACTGGCAAAGTAGAATTAGAATAATTCAATATTTTTGAGGACCTATATTAATATCTTTTGTATATTTTGTATATGTTTTATACACCAAATTTTGATTAGTCTATAATTATTATGAACAAATTGATCATTATTAATAACAAACCAATGCATTTCTTGGATTCATTTGTTTCTTTTTTTTCTAAGGAAGGAAAACTAGTTCATGTAGATTTGTTT
Organism: Phyllostomus hastatus; assembly: GCF_019186645.2. NCBI lineage: Eukaryota > Metazoa > Chordata > Mammalia > Chiroptera > Phyllostomidae > Phyllostomus > Phyllostomus hastatus. The sequence goes on along the minus strand of NW_025334005.1, from coordinate 7,551,593 downwards.
TCACTTTACCTATAAACTAGGGAGGAGTTAACACTTACCTGCATCTTACCAGTAGAGAAACTGAGGCACAGGCACCACAAGGAATCTATCTAAAGTCACACTACCTGGTCTTTCCTAGAGATATGAGAGGAAGCCTGGTCTCTTGACCCCATAGTCTGGTCTCACTGGCATGGACCCAGCAAAGAGTGTCAATGATGTGTTTACCTGCATGGCAAGGCCAGTGCTGTAGATGTCCCCGATGATGCCATTGTCTTTGATCCTCAGGCTGATATTCTCCACAGTATCCTTTAGCACCTTACCAAACAGGGTCCTGTATCCTTCCTCTGACCCTACGGGGATCTTGTTGTACATACAGGTCAAAGCCAAGGTCACCATCGCTCCCGTGTCTGTGAATCATAGGGGGATAAGACAGCCACCACCACAACGATATGGTCAGTGAACATTTACTGTGTGCTTATTGTGTTCCAGGCACCTTATCTCCTTGACTCTTCAGGACAGTCTGTGAAATAGGACCTATAATAATCTCCATTTGAGACGATGGAGTCTCCAGTTAAGTAACTGCCCAGGCCCATGCAGCTAGAAAGCAGCAGCACCAGGCCTTGAACCCAGATCTGCATGACGCCACAGCTCGTGCTTTTAATTCATGTAGACTGGCAGTGCGTTCAGCCCCGTTTCTCTTATCCCAGTGTTTGTCTTTCAAAAAATGTCACTGGTTCTTGAAGGCCTAGCAGTCACCCCCTCTCCATGAAGCCTTCTCTGGTCACCTCAGCATAATAGGCAGTCTCCTTCCTGAACTTCAATGGTACCGGCTGTTTACACCTGTTCTGCAGTCTTGGCACTCTGCTGCTTTGTTGTTACCATGCTCCGTGAACTCCTGGACAGTGGGAGCTCAGCACAGTACAGGGGCTTTTCCATTGTGTTCGTGGGAGAACATGTGTGGGCTGAGTGAGCAAGCTCTGGCATGATAAGACCAGGACAAATAAAAGCCTTGCCAGATGGCATCTTTTCTTTCATTGATCTTTCCTCCCTATCCCCATCTCCACCTTAAAGTTGCATGACCTCATTAAAGGTGGCAGAATTGTTCAAAGCAGTGCTGTGAAAAAATGTCCAAGTTCCCTGTGCTGGCAGAGATGCTCCAGATGGGAAATGGAAGCCAGTCTGTTCTCGACCCACCGTGAGGGAACTTGCATAAATATCTACCTGCTTGTTGGCCTGAAGGAGCTCCAAGTATGAGGGGTTGCTGATGAGGCATGTGTAAGGGGGTGGAAACCTGAGAGAAGGCCTTTGCTTCGAGAGGGCGGAGGAGGAAAGGTGGCTGTGGGTGAGGGGCTTTACACAGAGAAGGGATCACGAGACACAGAAGGGTGGGCCCAGGAAGGACATGGTGTGGTACAGAAGTGTCCGTTCACAAGCAGCCACACGCTTGCAGAACAAAGGACCAAGATGGTTCCACTGTATCCCCCAAGGGGTGCACGGTGGGCTTAGGGTTCAGAGAACCGCTGTTGAACCCACAGCACAAGCTTGGGCGCTCTAAGGAGAAGCTTTGAGAGGAACAGAGTGTGGAAGCATCAGCACTGGTAAAAGAGGGGGCTCAGGGCAGAGCTGAGTCTACTAGGCATTGATTCAACCATGCACCTGGAACAGCTCCTGAGAAGCTGGTGGCAAGTTTATTGTTCCCAGTGGAGATTCTGTGACTGTCCAACATTTCAAGTATTGTTTTTGTTTCTATGTTTTACTATGTCTCTTTCATTTATTCCTTAACTGACACATCCAACGAATATTTGTTCAATATCGCCCCTCTACAGACATTTCCCTGGTCCCCAGCTCCTCCCCCTCCCACTTCTCCCTCTAGCTCTACCATTCAGTGCCCTTGACATTCCCAGCTCTGGACAGTCTGAAAGTGGCCACCGACTCACCCATGTTGAAGGGAGAGGAATTGGCCAGCAGGGTCTTGGCGAAGAGGGCTGCCACTCGTAAAGTCTTCTCAGGGTTCTTCTGGCACAGTGCCAAGATCGCCAGACTGGGTCCGTAGAAGCTTGAAGCCTCGGCATTGGGGCCTTGGGAGGGGATAGAGGGCCTGCATGAGACTAACATCCACCACAGTGGAGACATTTGTGAAAAGAGAAAGGCAAACCTCTTAGATAGACATTGCTAGAAAACCTGTCTAAACGGAAAGACACCATATTGGTGAAAATACTGTCAATATTTCTTTTCTTTCTTTTAAAAAAATTTTTGTTGACTTCATTTTATTTTTTATTGTTGTTCAATTACAGTTGTCCCCATTCCCTCCCCCCCATTATTCTCCCCTGCCCCCATCCACCTCCACCTCCCACATTCAATCCTCCCTCCTCCCTGTTGTCTTTGTCCGTGGGTCCTTTATACATGTTCTTTGATGACCCTTTATTTACTTATTTTTAAAGAGAGGGGAAGGGAGGGAGAAAGAGAGGGAAAGAAACATTCCAAACCCTTAACCCAGGCATGTGCCCTGACTGGGAATCAAACCGGCAACCTTTTGATTTGCAGGACAATGTCCAACCAACTGAGCCACACTGGTCAGGGCCCGTCAATATTTCTCAGAATAATATTCTGAGGATGGAATTAAAGGGATGAGAATGCAATTAAAAGGTTGGTGCTGTCTTCAGGTGGGTGATGGCATGGAAAGTCCGTGACCCTGGGTTAGTGGCCTTTTCTAGTTCATTTGGATTGGGAGTGAGCAACTCCCCCATGGAATTAGCAGAGGGAACCCGAGTGGAGATACATTGTCTCTTTCCTAACTTCACACTCTCCCATCCTTGTCTTTCTAGGTGTCAAGTTCTCAGGAAGGACCATTTGGCCCACTCTCCCCTCCCTTCTGGTGAGGTCTTACGTGAAGGTGCCCAGTTCTCCATTTGTTCCTGCAGAATCGATACTTTATTCCCGGGGTCTCGGCAGGAGGAGCTGAGGGCTATGATGTTGAGTGCAAGCTGGCCGATGGTCAGATCTATGGGGCAGAGAACAAAAGAGTGAAAGGTGTTTCTAGCCAAGAGAAAGCACTGGGGGGCCAGGGCTGAATTCTCTGCTTTTTTTCAGATCATTTTGATTTTTTAAAAAATAACATGATTAGTTTGTGATGGGTCTTAATTCTTAAGGAAAGAAGTATGGAAAAATACTTAAGGAACATTTAATCTAGTGGCCTTTGTGTGACTCGATAACTCTACTGAGAATCCTGCTATTTGTTTAGAAAAACAGCAAGAACTCCTATACAAATTCACATGTGAGAATTCATATAGTTGCAAACTAATTTTAACTTTGTTTTTTAACTTGAGTGCCAAGGCAACTCCTGTGAGGTAGCAGAACAGAGACTTGATTATCATTATCCTTGTTATTATTACTATTAGTGTGATTGTTGTTAATGGACTCACCTGCATTTTGCAAATGAGGTTGAGCAGGCTCACGAGACCCGGTCAAGGTCACGGAGTTAAGTGGCAGAACCAGAGCTGGAAGCCTGCTGTTTTTACATCTCATCTAGAGTTCTTTCTGTATTACTGCCCTCCTCTCTGAATGTCCTGATGTTACACATATTCCTTTCCAGGTGTTTTCCAGATGTGCCCGGAAAGGCGTTTGGAAGATTTGGGTGTAATCAGGGGCAGGGCTGGTGTCGGGGCTGGTGCAGGGAGTGGGGATCTGGGGCGGTGAACAGTTCAGGGAGCAGGACTCAGGGAGCAGGTGAACGGAGAGGCTCTGACTTCTCACCGGCTGTGTCACTGTCCATGAGCTTGTACGTCAGGAGCTTCTGGGCCTCCAAGTTGTGGGCTCCAACCAGGTTCATGGCAATCAGGATGCTGGGGTTGGGGAGGGCTGAGTTGGTCACGGAGCTCTCCATTAACACCTGTATGCCGTCAACCAAGGGCTGTTGTGCCGGGGGAACCGCTGAGAAGAGACAAGACAGCCATCCCCACCTCACTCCCCTGATTCCACATCACCCCTTGGTTTTGTCCACGAGTCCTTTTGTGGCTCCGTGGACAAGCCATGCACAAAACCCCTCACCGTCCTCCCCTCTTCACGAAACTCATTCGCTGTGGTTTTTAGGGGAAGACAGGTTTAGCATTGCAATTCTCCAGGACACCCCTTTCGGGACAATTACTAAAGAAACATGGAAAAGACATCGAGATTTTCTTCTGAGGCCAATTAGTCCCTCTATCTTCTCAAATAATTTTTATCTTTCAGAAACTCATTTCTCGTTTGACAACTTCAAGCGATATGGCTCCTGGACAGTTCATATTACTTGTAGCACATTTCCAGAAATCAGTTTTCCTTGCATCTATTTTTTCCCCTCATTCTTACATGACGGATTAATTAAAGATTTGGGATACGACTCAGTGAGGACCCGAAATCCCCACTAGTGGTGGCACCCGGTCAGGTCAGCCACGGAGTGTCTCTGCCTTTGCACCGTCCTCCTGCAGCACCACTTCAGTCTGTCTTAACGTGACGTGCGTCGACTCGGTTCTCAGAGAACTTACGCAGGAAAGAGGAACCGCGCACACACGCACCCTGACTCGCCCTCTTTGGAACCCTGATGGTGATTGCCGTTTTCCACCACCTTCTCCCGTCAGCAGACCTCAGTGTCTGAGGTCTCTGCCTGTCCCCGGGGTAACCGCTTCGCTTCCCTGACGTCCTTGGGAAACGCTGCATACTCACAGCACGAGCTTCGGGTCTGGGTGCTGGTGGCAGCCGTAGCCCAGAGAAGGTTCAGGAGGCAAAGGAAAAACCAGGCCATCCCTCTCTCTCCTGTTCTGTCCTCGTCTCCTGTTCAAAAGTCCCAGTATTATTAATTGGGGGTGTTTTCTCTACTTTCTCTTATATACACGTCTCTTTATGGAACAGCCTGCCCTCCACGCCCAGCCCAGTCACTCCTAACCACCTTGGCTGACCTCCCTCTCCCTGATAGAACTCATTTCCATTTGCTTATCTACGTCTACTAAGTCTACTGCCTATATAGACCCTCCAGGGTATCTGAAGGTGACTTCCAGATAGCACAGTCATATGAGAAACCGGGGCTGCACATGCAGTGAAGGCCATGATGACAAAGTGCCCTTTACCAGAATCCTGGGTCTTTACACTGAGAGGTTTGGCTAATGCTGAGTATAAACAAGACTTCCTCCCAGGCTCTGCTTCCACCCTGTCAGACAACTCTGCCTACCAACTACAGCTTCCCTGAGGTTTGGGGGATACCTAAGGCCCCACCTCACTCTAGGGTTTGAGGTATGTGCTTTTCCACATGTCCTTTCAGGCTCTCAGGTGAGGATCTGCCAGGTGAGGTCCGGCTTTATGTAATCAGTGAGGTTGACATGACCTGGGTTCCAGCCTAGGCTCTTTGAAGTTGTTTGACTTTAGGCAAAGCAATGGACCAGTTCCCCAGAAATCTTGTTTGACGTCTCTTTCCTTATCTAGGGATGAAAGTAGTTTCAAATACTGGGGCTTCCGATGTTATCTTTTAAAGTAAGTAATCAGAAAATATGGGATCAATGAGCTGTATGAAGTGTGAAGTATATACAGGTGTGGGCAAAAGTGGGTAAAAAACTCTGCCAAAGTGTGCTCAGGTACAGCAAATAGAACACAATATATAAATAATGAAGGCCGGCAATTTGAGCACTTAGGAGACTGTACCTAAGGGCACTGTACCACTGTGACGTTCCTTTGAGTTAATGAAGCTACTGTAACAATCACAACCTGCATGTCTTGTTCTGTATGAACAACTATAAGCCTGCTTATGCCCACCCCTGTGTGAGTGTGTGTGTGTATAACAGAGACCTGGAAATAATGTCTTAAGATCATGAGGAGGGGACTGATGTTTTCTAACCACTGGATTTTAAGCAGCTCCTTTTAGGGTGACTTTCTCCAGTGGCTCCCATCTTAGAATAAAAGTAGAGTTCTTCCAATGATGTATGCAGCCCTGTACTATCTGGCGTCTGGTTCCCTTTGTACCTCACCTCTATCCACTTTGTCCCTTGCTCACTCTGCTCTAGCCACATAGAACTTTAAATTTTTAAATTAATTGGGGTGACATTGATTTATAAGATTATATAGGTTTCAAGTGTACAATTCTATGATACATCATCCATATATTGCATTGTGTACCCACCACCCAAAATCAAATCTCCTTCTATCACCATATATTTGACCTCCTTTACCCTTCACTACCATCCCCCATAACCCCTTCCCCTCTGGTAACCACCATACTGTTGTCTGTGAGTTTTTGTTTGTTTGTTTTTCTTGTTTGTTCATTTGTTTATATTCAGTTTTATATTTCACGTATGAGTGAAATCACCTGGTTCTTGACTTTCTCTGTCTTATTTCTCTCAGCATCCATCCATGTTGTTGCAAATGGCAGTATTTCATCTTCTCTTGTGGCTGAGCGGTATTCCTTTGTATAGATGCACATTGCTGAGGTTGTGAGAACTTCTTATTCAGTCACCTTTGCCTTGCTGTCCACTCTTCCCAGGACACTCCTTTTCCAAATATTCTCACGGTGTCTCCCTCACTTCTTTTGTGTCTCTGCACAAAGGTCAGCTTTTAGACAGCTCTTCCCAGACCATCATATATAAGACAGGCTCACCCCTACTGGTCCCCACTATGGGCCTTATCTGTATCACTTCTCACCCTCCGTCATACTGTGTGTGTGTGCAGTCATTTATTGTCTGTCTCCTTCCCACTAGAACATCCACTCCATGAGACTTTGTCTATTGTGTGCACTGCTCTGTCCCTGGCACTTGAGATACTACCTAGCTCACAGTAGGTACTACTTGAAGAGTTCCTGAATGAGTGAACTGATCAACAGATATAAGACATGGGTTATAAAGCCTATTTTTCTTTCTTGGGGAATGTTAGTGGTGTTGCAAGGGGAGAACATAGGCTACATGTTGGGGTGAGCTAGAAAGCTTCTAACAGGGCCCCATGTTCCCACCTCCTAGTACATGCCCTGGCATAATCTCCTCCAGAGCGTGGGCTGGCTTCACTTCTAATGAATATAATACAGCAAGAGTGATGGGATGAGGTTACTAAAGGCCAACTTCCCTCTCACTTATAGTCTCTCTCTGACTTTTCTTGTTTATTTGCTTTGATAAAAGCCGGCTGCCATGTTGGGAGCTGGCTTGTGGAGAAGCCCATGTGTCAGACACTGAGCAGCCTCCAGCCAACAGCCAGGGAGGGAGGACTCCTGCCAGTGACTGTGTGAATGAGCTTGAAAGCAGAACCTTCCCCAGTTGAACTTTGAGATGGAGGCAGCACCAGCCAACATCTTGACTGTAGCCTCGTGACAGACCCCAAACCAGAGGGCCCAGTTAAGCCATCTCCTGGATTTCTGACCCACAGAAACTGTGAGATAATAAATGTTGTTATCTTAAACTATTAAGTTTTAGAGTAACTTGTTATGCAGCAATATATAACTGATACATGGTATATGGTGGGGGATGAGACAGGAAAGACAGTTTGGGTCTGCCTGGTGGCTGGAGGGCCTTGTACACCACGTGAAAGAACAGTTGGCAGAATAACAGCCCTCATAATGTCCACGTCCTAATCCCTAGCACTGGTGAATGTGTCAGGTTACACGGTAAAGGGAATTAAGGTTGCCCACGGAATTGAGTTTGCAAATAAACTGACTTCAGGATGGGAAGATTATCTTGGATTATCTTGGATTATCTGAGTGGGCCCAGTGTAATCACAGTACCATGGAGGCCCAGAAGGGAGAACATGCCTTTCCCCTGTCTCCAATTTAGCTTTCAAGATATGACACAGACCCAAGAGGACAGAATCCATTGCTGTCTAGTTATGAGGACATCTGTCTCACCCAATTTACTGGAAGCCTGGGCAGAGTTGAACCTGAGGGTAGATGATAATTGCCAGAAAGCAAGTGTGTGGGAAGAGGGCTCAAACCCCAACTATGATGCAAGGTTGCTGGTGGAGAGGAGGAAGCAAAGATTGTTGTGAAAAAAACACTGGAAGAATGAGGGAGACATTGCTGAAATAATTTTAAAAAGATTGTATTTATTTTTGGTGAGAAGGGAAGGGAGGAAGAAAGAGGGAGAGAAACATCAATGTGCGGTTGCCTCTCACATGCCCCCAACTGGGGACCTGGCCTGCAACCCAGGCATGAGCCCTGACTGGGAATCAAACCAGCAACCCTTGGGTTCAAAAGCCAGCACTCAATCCAATGAGCCACATCAGCCAGGGCTAAAACAATTTAACTAATTTCTCTGCAAGGCCTTTTCCTTTTGGTGGTTGCTTCCATGGTGACTTGATACTTTATCTGAAGCACCTTCTGTTCTTGGGCATCATAAAGGCATTTCCTGTTCCTGACTGTATGTGCAGGTAGCTCAGATCCTCAATAAAAAGTATAACCTAGCTGATGCTGCTTAAATAGGATTTAACCTTTTTGAAAAATGTAAATTCTGCTGAGATGAAAGTCAGAGGTGATTTTGTCTGCAGGTTTCTTCTGATGATATGAATATCAGTGTGATTTTTATTGGGTAGAAAAAGGAAAATAAATGTGGAAAAAAGAACAAATGGGACCCAAGGGAGACAGGAGACAGCTGGAGGAGGGCATGATATTTTTTCTCAAACTCTTTGGATTGACTTTATATGTATAAACCTCACATTTTCCCCTCTGAGCAGAGCAACATTTTCTTCTCCCACTCACTATCTGTATGAGGTCCATATGTCCACTCAGTTCCTCTCTTGCATCTGGGTCTGCGAGAGCTCATTCTCCTGCAAGGTGTCTACTTGATCTCATTGCTTGTGGTTGCAACAGTAAACCTTTTTTCCATTTTCCCCAGTTGCCCAAGGTCACTCAGAGAGTTACCAGAGGAACCTTGAATAGGACTCAGCTTATTAGACACAGTCCAATCTCTTTCACTTCACTTCTTTCTGAAGTGGTCTTCCCTCTAAGAATAATCCCCCTTTAAGATGAAATGATTGGAACGTGCTCTTTTTTTGTAGTTGCTGATATTTATTGAACATGCAAAGAGAGAAGGGGAGGTTATAGATGCTCCTTCCATGATTGGGATCAATGAAAAGGAGGGCATGAGGACAATTTCCACATGGAATCCCACTGAAAAAGAATTAGATCTGGCTGAGGAAGGTTTGAGTTTATTAGTATGTGCTCCAACGAACCTCCAAATTTTCTCCATTATGAACAACATAACTACCAACTCCTGAAAAGAAGAAGAAGGAGAAGTGGGTTAATTGAGTTGACCACCAAAGCACTAAATAATGGATATCATTCTCCTAATTCCTCAGCACATTTCTCACAGAAGCTCACGCCCTCACATCTGAACACTCTGGGCATTTTCATTCTTTGGGGCTTTTGGCTTCCTCTCCCTTACCTTGGCTCAGTGGTTTGCCTTCACTCAGAAGTTCCCAGTAGGTTCTGTCGTTATTGTTGGCCTCTAAGCCCTGAACAGAGGTGATGTAGGGGCCCCATGAGCTCTCCACATAAGTGAAACTGTGAGGACAGTGAATGGGTTACAGGAACTTATAATTTTAAAAGGCATTTGCAAACTTTAAAATCTTTTTCTTATTTTAATTGTTGTTCAAGAACAGTTTTCTGCCCTTTACTCCCATCCCAGACCACCCCCCCAGCCCTCCCCACCTCCCTCCCGTTTCTACCCCTGCTTGTTTTTGTCCATGTGTCATTTATACTTGTTCCTGCAAACTTTAATGTACCTAAGAATTACTTGAAAATGTAATTTCCGCAATGCAGATTTCCTGGCTCTATCTGCAGATACTTTGATTCTGTAGGTCTGAGCTGGGACCAGGAATCTGCTCATAAACCTGGATCACCTGTTTCATAAACACTCCAGGTGATTCTGATGCAGGCAGTCCACCATCCATGCTGAATTTGGGCATGATGCCCTTGGTTCCTGCCCCTCCCTCCCATCATAGTAGATACCTGATGCCCGAGGGGCAACAGAAGTACTAAGTTAGTAGGTTTTCTCTTAAGAAAGAGAAACAGGGAAGAATAATTTAATATGTCACATTTGTTTACTAAAAAGTGGCATGGTCAATATATGTTCCACATTCTTTAGTCACATTTCTCTATCTTCCTTGGAACACTTAAATGAAGCCTTATATATATATATAGGCATATATATGAATATGTATATTCATATATATATTCATATATATATTCATACATATATATTCATATATATATTCATATATATGATTTTCTCTGTAGCATCTTAAATCATGTTATTAAACACAATAAACAATTGTCAATTACTTTAAGAAACCAAGCAAACCATAGTTTTCAGAGAAAAAGTCAAGATCTTAATTTTAATATTTGACCTCTCAAACCAGGGAACTATTATCCAGGGGTCCATGAAATCTCTTGAAAAGGGGGGTGAGCATGGAGAGGCTTCCAGGCATTTGTGAAACCTCTGATTTAAATGTTTTGTGTGTATGTTCATTTTTCTGGAATGAGCATCTTATGCAAAAAGGTCAGTGACTCAGAAATAGTTAATAGGAGTCCATGAACTGCTATCCTTTTTGCAATGTTCTAGTCACAAAATGTTCTGCCTTAAGAAGTTCTAGTTATTAAAGGAGTTTTACAGGCAGAAGAGAGGTCCCTGGGACTGACTTGTCCATTAGGTTACCATGAATTTATTGCCTACTATGTGCTAGAAGATGAAAGGTCTCACTTCTTTTTTTTAAACCCCTGACATGAGATGTGGATGGTCATCAAAGGTGCTGATTAAGATGTGTTTTAAATGTACTTCGTGTTCATGAGCAGATGTATTTTTTACTGAGTCTTTTAAAGTCACACCAAATTTCTTAACCTTAAGTTATGTACAGACATACCGAAATACAGTCTCATTGATTTGCTGAGCTCTCTTCATCACATCCAGAAAGACAGAGCCATTTTTCACAGTGACATTGGTGAAATACGTTTCATTGATTTTCACAGTGTAATTGACTGAGATCCACGAGGATGAGCTATTAGGTTCCACAGGTACAGGCTCCTGAATGGAGATGTTAAAGCTACCTGGCAGAGACAGGAAAGCAGGGAGGAATTATTATTTGGAATAATAAAAGTGATGTTAGAGTTTGCAACCTATCCAACCTCTGTCCATGAACTCCTATCCTTTATGCAGAAGGGGATTTGCCACAGGAGCAAGTGGCACCATCAAGGGGCAGATCTTTCACGTGACTAAAGCAGAAATTAAAACCAGATGCTCACCAGCTTCAAAGGCTTGTGTTCAGCTTGACTCCCAGCTGTTTAAACAACTCAGTTGCCCTCCTCTCCCATTTCTTGTGGAGGCTCCTGTTTTTTTTTTTTTTTTTGCTACAGCATACAAGAATGCTTCTTTGTTTTTCATGGGTTTTTTTTTTTGCCTTTTTATTTCTTAACATTTATGGAAAAAAATATTGTGCCAGGTACTGTACCAGTCATTTTACATGAACTGTTTTATTTAGTCCTTACAAAAACCTATGTTAGATACTATTATTATTTGCATTTCTTATATTAGAAAATTGAACCTTAGAGGTTAAACATTTTGTTCAAGTTATCTAACCCCATCAGTGGCTGAACCAAGAATGAATATAATGGAGTAAGTCTCTTTATCTTATTGTAAAACCAGTTTGAATTAATGATTCATGCTGCAATTTCTTACAATACTGCCATATTCTTTCCACATGGATGTCTTATGTACCCGAGGGATCACTTACTGTGCATAATGAAAAGTCAGAGATGTCATGCTTTGTTTAGGATGGGAAGATGCTTAGAACATCTCTCTGTATCCAGCAATCAGAAAAATGCCTTTGGAGATAGACATCATTTCATCAAGTCTATCTTATTTATCGGTGTTTAAACCAAGAACCTATTAAGAACAAATTCTCAGGGGCTTTCAATCTCTGATGACATATCAAGGACTGAGTTCTATATGGGAACTGTGGTGCTTTATTTGGTCACTTTTGGCCCCTGAGGACACCTAAATCTCATGAGCTTTGGGTGTTATGCTGAAAGACAAAAACAGTTTGCTCTTTAGTGTTATACCTGAACCACAAGAAAAGCTATTGTTAGCATCCAAATAGGTCTTTCCAAATAGGGCAGGTAAGATCTGGGCTGCAGCAATTGGCCTATGGAATGATCCCTGAGAAATTTCTTCGAGTACCATACGCAGAGTTTGTTGACAATTCCATTCAGTTTGGTTGTAATAGTTTGCTGAGACAGAGAGAGCCTAATGAGAGAGAGGGAGAGAGAATTACTTAAGACAAAGGGGAAAGCTTACATCTAATTCAGTAATAATCATTTGACATTGACTACAAAGGAGGTACCTTATCCAGCTAAGACATTTCCTGACTTTGACTTCAGGCAACTTATAAACTATTTTGAGTGGGGAGGTGGGGAATTGCTTAATTATACAAACTATAATAGCACCAGTGAGACTTTCTCTACCATATTCACTCTTGTGCCCCCAGCACTGGAACAACACCTGTTATATAGGAGGCACTCAATAAATATCATTAAGAGAAAAACTGTTGTAAAGGAGCCCCTGGGATGAATGCTCTAAGAGAAGCATTTAGTGGCACAGTCTTTAGAAAGAGGAAGAGCTCTAAACATTTAGTGGGGCCAAGGCAAGTCTTGGTGGGGAAGGAAGTACTTGAGGTAGGCCTGATGATATGGTGGCATTTCAGTAGGTGACATGAGGAGGGGAGCCCGGTACCCAGAGGGAACAGCATTATGGAAGGTGCTAGAGTAGCAGTGGCCAGGGCCTGGGCTGGCTGTGATGAGAGTATCTGCATTTTAGCAAAACCCCCAAGGAATTTCTCCTGTTCTGGGAGGACTAGTGTATAGTATAGGGAGCGATCAGGGACATTGTAGAAGAATAGTCTAGATAGGGGGGTGGGGGACGATCGGTAGACCCTTGAATTTCAGGGTGAGGTGTCTGACATTATTTGCTTGACAGTGGGAAGTCTCATAGGTTCTCGATCAGAAACTATCTGGCCAGCAGATGTAAACAGGACTGAAGGGGCAGAATTATGGGTTAGGGAAAGTCAGGAGGGTATTCGAGTGAGAAAGACAAAGAGTAAAATGGTTTGGACTTGAAGATGTTGCTCTGTAGTTTCTGAGGGGAGAGCAGTCTCTGCTTTCTATTTTTTCTTGAAGATTCTTCAAGTTAACCAAGTCAACAAGCATTAGTGGGACATTAAAAGAGACAAAACTGAGCATACTACATCTCCTCTAAAAAACTGTCTTGCAGGCAGAAAGCTCTTGATCCTTCTGGGAATTAATATCACCTGTAGGGCTTTTAAATAAGACCAAGTGGCTGAAAGCAAGAAGGAGCTCCTACTCTTCCTGACAGCACAGGTGGAACTGGAGAGTATTATGCTAAGTGAAATGAGCCAGCGGTGAAGGGCAAACACCATGTGATCTCACCTGTAAGTGGAACCTAATCAACAAAACAAACAAATGAGCAAAATAGAACCTCAGACATGGAAATAAAGAGCAAACTGACAATGGCCAGAGGGGAGGGGGAAAGGAGGATGATAGGAAGGTAAAGTCAAGGAACATGTACAAAGGACCCGTGGACAAGGACAATGGGGTGGGAATTGTCTTTGGGAGTGGGGGTTGAACAGGGCAGGGGAGAGCAATGGGGTGGGGGGGTGGGGACAACTGTAGCTGAACAACAATAAAAAAATAAAACAAGACTAAGGCCCATGATCCACTCCTAAATTTCCTTTTTTGTAAGTAAATATTTTATTTTTATGATTATAATTTTTTTTGTTGATTAAGTATAGTTGTCTCCATTTCCCCACCCACCACATCCACTCATCCCCACCTCCCACCCTTGAACCTACCCCCTTTAGCTTTGTCCATGTGTCCTTTATACATGTTCTTTTATTAACTGGATGGCGTGGGGGCTGAACATGAGTGTTTTCTAAAAGCTCCTCCAGGTGATTCAAAATGTGCAACCTGAATGAGAAGCCACTGTTTTATACTAAATTCAAACTTAGCAAGGCAGATGGCATGAATAGTAACAACACAAACAACTTTATGATTGGACCCCTACCTGCAACACCAGCCTCATGTTGTGATCTTTCCCAAGGACCCTATGCTGACCATGCCGAACACCTTGATCTCCCTAAAATGTGTAATGTTCCTTGGTGCCTTTGGTCTTTGTCCTGCCATCCTCTGTCTCTTTGAAGGTCCTCTCACCTTGAGTCGGCATAGCAAAACTTTATTCATCATAAATACTCAGTGAAAATTTTTCTCTGTAAGCCTTCCTTGATCTCTTCTTAGAGTTGAGTAAATCAGTGCAGGAATAAAGTCTAAGACTTCAAGGAAGGTTTACAGGACAGTGTAGGTGCTGACCATGAACTCTGAAACCAACTCTTTAGGTTTCATCCCCAACTGCAAGATACTGATACTCTGTGATTCATGCTCTTATTCTAGGAAATGAAGGTAGTGATTCTTTCCTCACTGGGTTGTTTTGTGCATTAATGAGTTAATATCACTGAATACCAGCCACTGTTCCTGCACTGCAACTTGTACAACAATAATCTAATTTGGGAAGTAAGATGAAAACTCAAAACAATGGTATATGGTAAAGTGTGAAATTGCATATGATAGTACAAGACAGACTGTCATTGTAGTAGACTCTAGAATTTCTTGAAGAAGTTGTCAAAAAAGGCTTCATCAAAGCATTGGCTATGAAAAGGTAAAGAGTGAAGGTAAGGAGAATACATTTCAGGCAGGGAGGGAGATGTGAGTTAAATCAAGGTTTGTATAGGAAACAGAATGGATAATACGATCTTAGGAGGTCAATAAGAAAGGATGGAGATAGTGCTGTACTCCATGACTCCCCTCTCTGTCTCCTGTGTTAGCCTGTGACTTACCTGTATAGCTTCTCCTGTACTAAATACGTTTCCAATGAGACCATTTTCTTTTTTCTCATGCAAAATCTTTTTTACCAGTGACTCTGTATAATTATTGATATGCTTTAAATCCATTTCATTTGCTTTGATCTGCCCATTTATTATGCTCCTCTTCACACAGGTCAGGGCCAGGACAGCCATTGCTCCAGTGTCTGTCAGGAAACCAAACATTGGTGAGAGGGTGACCAACCATGCCAGTGTGCCCTGCACTGATGGGTTTCCTGGTATGGGGGGGGGGAGAAGGATTTCAAGATATAGCAAGTTTTCCTTCAATACTAATCACTCAAATATTTTAGGATTTCTTCCTTATGTTGAGTAACCAGTACCTTGTACTCACTAACTTGCACCTTGGTCATAGAAACACATATGAATTTATAGGTGCATACATATGAACAGTCTTCCACTTTTAGATCTTGGGTTTTTCTTTTCATTTTAAAAAATCTTTCTGCCATATTGGCAAAGGGATTGAGAGAATGAAGGATGATACACCAAACGAAATATGTCTTTGTAATTTTCCAAAGTTTCCATTACACTGATTAGAAAATAACACTTAAGAGAATTGATTTCCAATAGACTTCCTTAAGGGGGAGGATGAGGCAAGAGATTGGAAGAAGGGAGAATAAAATATTTCTTCTGGCTTGTTACTTGGTTCATTCTTTCATAGGAAAAGGAGTGTGATAAATCTCATATTCTTCTTACTGTCCAGAATGGATACTGAATGATTACTAGATACTGCATGATTTTCTTTGAGCTTGTGTATCTGGATCCATAGGGACTGAATACTAACGCTAGTTTCCTAGAAGGGACCTTTTTTTTTTTCGTTGGGTAAGCTGACCCAGAGGAAAATTTCTGGTCCTCCTCCATTGTGAGTACACACTTCATTGATCAAAATATTAGGCCTTGTCACCTTGAGAGGTTGTGTTGTTCAAGTAAACTCATACATCCAAATGGTTCCAATAAATTGGAAAAAGGGGCTAGTGTTATGGTATATAAACTCCACTGTATTCCCTTTCTCTAACACTTATACTTCCTAAAGTGTCTTATATGAAGATCTCATGGTCTATCCTCATTTTAAAGATGGGAAAATTGAAGTCAAAAGTTCACATCTATTAATTCTATAACTCAAAGAAGAGCTGGGATAGGATCTAGATTTTTCTACTATGCTAGAAATCTAGAAAGAGACTTAACAATTTCCATTGCCCCCCCCTCCCCCTCATTTCCATTCATCTCAAACAGAAAATTCCCTTCTAAGGAGACTGTGGTAGAAGAGATAGAAAAAAACCTAAGTACTTACTGCTAGAAAAACTCTAAGGGAAGACCTACTGGTAGCTGTGTCGTCTCTGTCAAGGAAATTGGGTTTAATGACTCACCTACTGAGAATTGACTACCAAAATAAAAGTTTTTATTTTCAGGAGTGAAGTATTTATTAACTTCGGTGATTGAGTATTTTCCATTGAACAGACACAAGGCCAGAACGTCCAGGCTGAGTTGATAGTAGTTAGTCAGTGGATTGCCATTGTGAGTCACTGGCAGAGAGAAAAGAAAGAGCTTTATTCATGGAAGTGGTTCTGGGTAATACATTTGCAGTCTATTCCTACTTACTTTGTTCCCATTTCTTTACACTTAAGGAGAAGTGAGTAATAGAAAGGACAATCACACATAGAATCAGCAAACTTGAGAAATGTCAAGATTCTAAAGAGCCACCAAATTCAAGTCCTTGCATTTTATCACTGAGGAGACCTAGCACTGAAGAGATGAAAATACTATCCTGATATTCAGGTGGTGACAGAGCTAGGACTAACACACAGATTTCCCACCCCCAAGACTTTTGCACTCTCAATGCTAATGTGTTAAAGCTATAAGTAGAAGTTGAGGCCATTGCAAAGAAGGGTGGGATTGGAGGGACTTAATGAATTATAGAATATTGGGTAGGAGTTGAAATGAAAACAATGCACCTTACTGGCAGTCATCATGGTCAACCTATTGTTCCCAGTGATGAAGTAATTTGGCCATCTTTATTTTCCATACTGGTATTGTATACTTTGGTACCGATGACATTGTGCCTTGTATTGCTCAGCTATTTCTGGTGTGATTCATTATTTGTCTAAAAGTCAAGCTTGTCGAGGACTAGAGAACTATGTTGTGTGTGTATGTGTGTGTACACCATCATATATAAGGTAGTCCTTGATGTACGGTCAATGCTCAGTTGAACATATTTTAAAAGACAATTCAAAATGTGTGTAAAAACATGGGAGAAGGGAAGACAATCTACAAAAATAGAGCGGGATGAATGAAATGAAGAGAAGGAAGGGTGGAAAGAAACTTCATACATTTTTGAATCAGTGGAGAAGACAAGGTTGTCTGGGATCTCTGAACACTTGATTCTCACCCATATTTTTAATTTCTTCTTGGAACTTCTTTTCTAGTTGGCTGACTAGGTGAACATATGTAATGGTTTCATTAGAGTTCTGACATGGTCCCAAAGCCAGTATAACCAAGGCAAGCTGTCCTGAGGTTAAATCTAACCCTGAAAAGAAAAGTATTCAGTTTTAACAAGGTATATACTTTTGGTATTTTTGGTCTCCTCTCTTCCTTGTGGCTTATTTCACATCTCACCTCTTCCTTTCATTCCACTCTATATTAATATTTCCCATCTTTATTCCCCCAAGCAGAGCCTTTTCTAGCTGTACTATAAAAATGTAAGCTAAATCTTAGGTTTTCCCCATGAAATATGGGAGCTTTTTGGAATCATGCAATTCTTATAAGAATAATAAAGAAGAAAAATAGAGAAATAATGGAAATCTTGGGATATTCTTTCTCTGTGGGTGTCATCTTCTCAGGATAGTAATAACTGACTTTTACATTCTGCCTTATAGAGTATCAAAACTCCCAGGCTTTTCATAATTCTTGCAATAAGGGGTAGGAAGGGGTAGCTTCATTTCCTTCTGATATTAAACAGAAAGCTGAGGCTCCATATAGACATGAAAGGCACAAAGTAGATAGAGCCTGGACTCAAACCCAGGCCACATCTCTGTTGCTCTCTGGTCGCCTCCCTAGTGTCCACTTTCTTAGTTGTGGTTCACATCCCTGTCTGGTTGTGAACTCAGCTGTCCTATACAGCAATATCAATGGGTAAGACTCTATAACTTCCTTTTGCTTTTCCTTGTGACTTCTTGAAGAAAAATGGTTTTTAGGACCCAAAGAAGTAAGTGGCTCTAGAGTAATTGACAGAGGATTTGTATTTTGAAGCACCTTTTGGCAACCTCAAGTTTCACACAGCTAGGATAGATGTAGAAGGGATACTTTAGACATAATTTTTAGGGTTCACTGGGGATAATCTCCATAGATAAGCAACTGTTACCATAAACTTTCCAGAGAATATATGTACTCACCCTTCTTTTCCTCACTTTCTTTGACTTCTTGGATCAGCTGTTGTTCTAAGCTTTGGTCCTGGATCCCAACAAGTCTGAGGGACAACAGGACATTGGCAGCTTGGATTCCTCTGGGATATTTTGAATTGATCATTGTATTTAATAGAGGTAATATGGTTAGACAGGAGTAGTTTTCTTGGCTTACCTCTGTGACAGGGGAGGGAGAAAATAAGATATACACAGAAAATATTAAGGTTAGAAACAGGTGTAATGTTAAAAGATTTAGTAACAGATATGGCGCAGACACAGATGAACTCAGTGGTCATTGGCTGTGTTGCTGGAGCCCCTGCTACTCCTTTACCAACTAGCATGGAAGTATTCCAATATGTTAACCCCTGGTTCCTCCTTGCCACTGGATACTGACAGGATATCAACCCTGCCTCGGAGATCTAATATCACTTCCTAATTTTGAATATGAGGGCTACAGAGGGAGTCCTTAAAGAAAATTCAGTAATCAGAGGCCTAATGGAGACTGGAACACATACCTGCTGACTCCCAGTCTATAGCCCTTTCTAATTTCTGGATTCTGTTCTTTTCTTTTTCATCTTCTGCTAACTCAACTTGGTTAATAGTGAGGGAGAGAAGGCAAACATTCTATGTTATATTGGAGATTGGCCCCAAAATGGAATTGTCTGACAACCTAACTGACCAAGCATCAAGGCCATTATTTAGCAGTATGCATGCTTTGGGAAACTCTCCAGTCTTAGACAACAACCTGCCCAAATCCCAGGGGGAAGGATGGTGGGAATCACATATGGTAGAAAGAATAAGAGAATCCGGAGTCCCCCAACAACTGGAGGGGAATAAGAAGAGTTAGTTACCACTCAGAACATTTCTAAATATGCTTTGTTTATAATTCCAAGAAAATCCTACCCATCTCCAGATTATCATGGATTAGAGGGATAATGAGAAGAACATGAGCCCTGGTCCAGCCAGACTTTGGCTGGATTCTGTGCTCCTTAACTTACAACTGTGGGTAAGTTACACAACTTCCCTAAGTTTCAGTTTCTGCACTTAAAAATAGTGTATATTAATGCCTGCTTCATAGATATTGGACAGAAAATCACTTAATAAATTATAAAATACTGTACAAATTATTGCTTTTAGCTTAGCTGGACCTTCTATCCCTATACTTAGAGAATCCAGGGTATGTGACTTCCCTTGCCCATCTTTCCTCATTTTAAAATGGAGATCAGGAGGATCTGAATTGAGTGATTGTAGGAAGGTCATGTTTTTTTTTTTTTTATTAATCATTGTTCATATACAGTTTTCTCCTTTTTACTCCCAATCCAGTTCCCCCTCCCACCCGCTCCCCCTTCCCTCCCATTACCACCCTCCCCTTAGTCTATGACCATGTGTCCTTTAAGTTTGTTCCTGTGAACCCTTCCCACTGTCCCCTTAAATTCCCTCTTCTCTCCCCTCCGGTCACCATCAGCCTGTCCTCTATTTCAGTGTCTTTGGTTACATTTTGCTTGTTTCTTTGTTTTGTTATTTAGGTTCCTGTTAAAGGTGAGATCATGTGGTATTTGTCTTTCACTGCCTGGCTTGTTTCGCTTAGCATAATGTTTTCCAGCTCCATCCACGCTGTTGCATAGGGTAGGAGCTCGGAAGGTCATGTTTTGCCACAAGTACAATTGGACAATTGTTGGGTCACCTCTGACATTTTGTGGAAGCATCCAGTTCAGAAGATTTTCTGGCTCTGAAACAGACTTTTTAGTTCCTGGTCAACAAGTCAAATCAGCTTTCTTGATCACTAAAGGCAAAGTTAATTATTTTGTATAAAGAATTGAACTTCAAGTCCTGGCTGGCATAGCTCAGTGGATTGAGTGCGGGCTGTGAACCAAAGTGTCGCAGGTTCAATTCCCAGTCAGGGTACATGCCTGGGTTGTAGGCCATGACCCCCAGCAACCGCACATTGATGTTTCTCTCTCTCTCTTTCTCCCTCCCTTCCCTCTCTAAAAATAAATAAATAAAATAAAAAAAAATAATTGAACTTCAAAACCTCTAGAGAGAATCCCTATTCTTGGGATACAACAAAGAAATGACGGGCTGGGAAATAACATGAGCATTGGCCTAGTCTGTGCTTTAGCTTATATGAACACAAGTCTTTCTGTTGTGGTGTTGATCTCTTCTTGTGGGCTACAGAGTACCAGGAAGATGAAGCCACAGATGGGACCATATAGTCATCTTTCGGCTGATTTGAAGCTCAATTCCAAGGTAAAGACTTACA
Organism: Phyllostomus hastatus; assembly: GCF_019186645.2. Classification (NCBI taxonomy): domain Eukaryota; kingdom Metazoa; phylum Chordata; class Mammalia; order Chiroptera; family Phyllostomidae; genus Phyllostomus; species Phyllostomus hastatus. The sequence goes on along the minus strand of NW_025334005.1, from coordinate 7,531,019 downwards.
TGCAGAAATCATACATCTGAGAGCTACACTAGACTTCGAGAAATCTGCTTCAACCCCCTTCTCTGATTATCCTCTGTTTATGTTTGAAGTTAAACAATCAGTAACATTGGATCATTCAGCTACTAAGGGATCAGACTAGACCTGAACCCAGTTTTTCTTTCTTCTTCTACTACTTTTTAACAAAACCACATAATTGGTGGAGTCTACACCCAAAGGAGAGATAATGGGTCTTGTACCCATGTCCTGTAGGAAAAGCTGAAAGGAGGAGGATGTGTAGCTTGGGACAGCTAAACTCAATGATGACCAGAGAACAGTCTTTATTATTTGAAATGGATTATTAATATTGTTTTTTTTTCTGTGTAGTCACAAACGGTTAACCCAAACCCCATGGATTGAATTTTGGAACATAGATTGTATCTCAAAATCAAAAGATAACTTTCCATGGTCTTGAGACTTTTCTGGGGTCATGAGTTTTCTACCATTGAAAACGAACAAAAATAGGCAGTTACTTGGTAGTGTCACTGTGGTAGAGAGGACCTGAGCATAGAAAGAACAGTTAGGTAAGTTAATACGGAATCTATGATCCTGCTTATAATAATATACATTGTAGAACTTTCCTTACCCTCTCTGGCCACCCTTTATGTTACTCATAGAGTCCATCCACATATAGAACTGAAATAAGGTCTTTGCTGAGGTAACTCTCTACAAAGTTTCCTATCAGTATCTGTCAGGAGTCTATCACACTAGAGTAATATTAGATCAAAGGATACTCACCACAGATGGTGCATAGTTGGCTTGGAATAAGAGAAAACAATAGGAGCCCCACTAGGGGCAGCTGGTGTGACTGTCTCATCTCTCCAGCAGTGTATTGGGAAGGCGAGGGAGGACTAGCCTGGCTATTTATTGGGTGACGGACAGAAGATAATGAGAGCTCTTGCTTCAGTTTGCCGCAGAGTCTTTTACTCAAGCAAATATTGAGCAATTCAGGTAGGTGTGGTCAAGTATATTTTTCCAAGTAATATGACAAACCGGGAAGAAATCTGGAAAGGTACAGTCAGGGAGAATGAGGAAATAATTTGTTTCCTATACCAAACCTTCAGGGTTCACATTTGTTGCTTGCCTTCATCCCAATGAGAATAAATTAGGTGAATGACCATTTTCAGTAATGTTTCTCTCTTTTCCATCCCACTGTTGTTATTTTTTTATGTGTCCTGGGACATTAGATTTGATGTGGCAAGGGCTTACAACACTTAAGTGTGAAAGCAGAAGTTCTAAGCCTAAAATCAGAGCAGGCAGTATAGGGGAGCCTGGCACATGGGAGGCAGAGTGGTTTTCATCCGATGATTTTCTCCTAAGACAGATGCCCTGAGAATTTCCAGGCAAGAAGGATAACCATAAAAATACATGATGAATATGGATTTTGGCTGTGCCAGGCAAGATGCCACATGCTACATGTGAGAAACGTTGTCTCTCAGTTCTTCCAAGAACTTTTAGCGAATACTATCAGGTTAGTTTTAAAATATTTGCTCTGGGTCAGCAAGATGATGGAATAGGAGGTCCCTTGCTCACACCCCCAACCCCCAATGCCCCCCACAGAGACAATATGTGATATAGCCACCCATGGACAAAAGTTCTGTGGAAATTTCGTGTTCTAGGTATGAAGTTGTGAAACCCCAGTGGAGCTGCTGAGGAGGGCTGTATTAAGAAGGCACACCAACAGAGAAAAGCTTGTATATACACAAGGTCAAGTGCAGAATTAGCTAACTCGAATTCCTCTTCCTGGCCTGGCATTTCCCCTGTTGTATCCTGACTAGGCTGGTTCACTGACCGTGGTCCTGGCTAGAGATGCAGAAACAGCCTTATATAAGTCTTTAACCTCTGTGAGTCTGTTTCCTTACCAATAAAATGTAGATAATAATAGTTCTTCATTCCTAAGGTTTTGTGAGAATTTTATGAATTACCATAAGGGCACTGGAATAGCACCTAGTATATGACAGGCAGTAGGTAATTTTTAATTCGTATTGTCTCAATAACCAACAACTGATTTGTATCAACTAGAAATCTGATGGTCAAACCTGATACCTGACTCCCTCAGCCACTGAGCTAATCCGTCTCCAGTGTCAAACATTCTACCTTCTGGAGCCAGTCTGTTCCTCTGCCTTCGCCGTCATTACTCTGGTCTAAATTACCATAATTTCTTTACTTCCACATTTTTGTTTTAGCCACTTGCCCCCTCCTCTTGGCCTCTTTCCATCTAACTCCTGGAGCAGCATTTCCCAAACTTGATTAATGAATACACCACTTCGAAAGGAAAGGAATTCACAAGGAATAGAGTTAGACACAGACTACCCTAAGACTTTGACTCTAGGAAAATGTCAGTTTTGAGTTTTTCTTGCAGAAGAGATATTTCATTGCCCTGGTAATTTTTTTTTAATTATTCAGATCCTCATGGAATTGAAAATATGCCTGCAACTCTGGGGGCAATGTCTGGGGACTCTGAATATGGTCTCACACCCACAGTGACCTTCCAAACCAAGATTCAGATTATTTGCTTCTGGGTTAAGACCTTGGAGGTGTCCATTGCACTTTGAATAAAACTCCATATTTTAAATGTGATCTCCAAAAACCTTCTGACCCTTGCCTGTCTCTTCAGCATTTATTTCACTATCTTCTGACCATCAGATTGTGCTCTTCTATTGTGCCAAGTTCCTTCCTGCCTCAAGGCTCACTTGCACAAGTGATTTTCTTAACTTGAATGCTTGCGTTCAGGTGGTGCTGCTTCCTGTCTCCTCAAAAAGCCCACTCCTCCTTCAGAGTAAACCACTTATTCAGGGATGCTCTCTCTGCACCCCCAGACCTGGTTATGCCCTCCTGTGATCTACTGTCCTGGCACTTCTGAGAAGTGCAATCAGTTATTTGCAGAATTATATCTTAACTGTGTTTGCTTAATGTGTGTCTTCCTGCCAGACCATGAGTTCCTCAAAGGTAAGGGTAAGTCTTTCTTGTTTGCTCTTGTATTTCCTATGGTACCACACAAAATGCTTGCTAGATAAGAGGTTGCCAAATGTTTGCTGGAAGGAAACTCCTCAGATCCAGAGCCAGATGATTAATTAATGACACATATTAGTAGATAATCTTATTGGAGTAAATATTATAAGTTTATACAAGAGCAAACTAGAAAAGTAAGCTATTGAGGTAACTTCCATCAGGACTGAGAGAGAACTCAGGATGGAAGCATCTGGGGTTTAGAGTCAAGGTCACCCAACTATTAAATATGTTAGAGTCCTCTACTCAGCACTTCCTTATCTAATTAAGCAGATCCACTTTGAGATAATGTACACTCCTTTTCTTTTGCCTCTTTGTGCTGATATGTAATATTTATGTGATTCTGGTTGTTTGCTTGACTTACTGAGGGTGACTATGGAGAAATGAGCCAAGCACCAAAATGTCTAGTAAAACCCAAGTTTCTCCAGGCTTATCAGGAGAGCAAGACAGGGTCCTCAGGGCTCTTAGGGTGATCAGGAGTTGTGGCCCAAAACAAGTTACTATGAGCTGAGCACAAATGGCCTCAGGTCTACTCCTGCGTTGCATGTATGGGGGCTGGAACAAGGGTATAAGTGGAGGCACGTATATCATATCTCTATGTAAAAGTTATAAATGAGTTGAAGAAACTCTTAAGCAAGATCTGCCCTGCCCTTCTGTTTTGACAAGCCAATGTTCATTATGAGATAGAAAGACAGATTTTAATTCAGAATTCTCAGAGGCTCAGAATGCCCTTCTGGAACATTTCCATGTGGTGAGTGCCATCATCTGTCTCCACTCCACTGCGCTCCCCATCCCACAGCCCATGGCCCAGTGTCTCCCTCCTTCCCAACCCCACTCTGGCCTGTGCTGTAAGGGCCCTCCCACCCATGTGCATGTGTGTGGGCACTACAGATGATGCGTCCAAGCTCTGTTCACATTTCTAGGAGGCAACTGCCCCTTGGCTCCTCACTGGGTGCAGAGTACACAACTTGGGAGGGCAGACCCAGGGGAGGGTCTTGTGTAGGCCTTGAGGGTGAGCTCAGGGCTGTTTGGGCAGGGAATTCTGGGGGCTTTACCTCTTGGTCCAATATACCTTTTTCCCCAAGCAAAGGCACGATGGAGAAAGCCAGAGTGAGGCCCTCAAAAGCATGGATTGCTGAGCAGAGACCCTTTCTTTCCATGTCAGAGGGTGACAAAAAATGGCATGGTGGCAACTGATTTATCCCATCTTTTTTCCCCCCCGTTATCATATATGGCTGTCTAGAAGAGGCTAAAACTGGGAGGAAGGAGTGAAATGCTACCTTGAGTGAAGGCTATTTTTCCCCCCTTATTGAAAGGCTTTGTTCAGACTGTTGATTCTGGAATTTGCCCCAATGTCATGCTACTTGGACTGGTCTCTCTGTTCTTTTAGGTCACTCCAGAGCCTCAAATGACCATGACTGCTAGCACAAATGTTTTACAGTGTTTCTGTCAGGTCGATGTTGGAAATACCAAGAGAGTACATGAAGTGAAGTAAGATTTGGATTCACTTGTTTATTCCTCGGAATGCCCTTCTGGAACATTTCCATGTGGCGAGTGCCATCATCTGTCTCCACTCCACTGCGCTCCCCCAACCCACAGCCGTGGCCGTGATTCCATGGCCCGTGGCGGTTGATTCATTGAAGATGACATTTATAGAGTAGTCTAGGCACATCTGATGTCTTATTTAAAATTATGATCTTACATGTCAAAGGACACAGAGGATTTCTAATATTGGTGGGTTTTTTAAAATAAGGCTCTACTATAAAACAGATGAGAGTGAAATGAAAACAACTGGAGTTGGAGGCCTGTCTCACTCCTTCTCTCATGAAAAGTCCCCAGGACCTCTGTTCAAGGTTTCTTGAAATGTGAGCCACCACAGTTCACCTGGGGCAGTTGGTAAAAATGCCTATTCCTGGGCCCTGTTCCTCTATATTAAACTGTGGGAACTGACATTTTTGACAAGAAACTGCAGTGATTCACGTGCACTCTAAAGCTTCCAGCTACAGCAGGTGCCCCTGGACTTGAGTGGGGCTAACACATCTGTGTTTTTAAATAACACTCCAGATAATGTTGGGTGCTCTCTGCAGGGAGAGTATCTGAGTCAGTGGTTCTCACAATGTGGTCCTGGCACTGGGGGCATCAGCATCCCCTGGGAACTTTCAGAAATTCACATTCTCAGGCTCCACACCATCCCTGAATAAAAACCTCCAGGACACAGCCTAGCAACCCATGTTTCCACATGCCCAGCAGGTGATTTGGACAGTGATTGTGTTTAAAAACCAGTCTCAAAATATCTCCCTGAATGTCACTCCCTGACACTTTATAAACAGGCATTGACCCTCCTGAACATTTTGTTTCGGCAGGAACTTCAGAGGGCGTGGAGGAGTCACAGGTCTCAAAGATTTGCCAGTGGCATTGCATATGCAGCCCTGATTTTGGTACTGGAGTGGTCCTGAGGTGTCCAGATTCAGGAGGGAGAAGGAAGACTTTCTGGAAATATTTTTTAAAATGGCCACTTTTATAAAGAGTGTTTAATTGTGTTCTATGTACTCTCCATATTTTTCAGACATTAAGCAATTTGAATCAGGAAAAACCCAATACACATCCCTAAAAAATAAAAGCAATCAGCAAAAAGTAATTTGGAAATGCAGTCAGCTGGGTGTGGCATTGGCTACAAAATTACCCAGAGCAGGTCAGGTGCTTCCAATTTCCCGAGTTTCTCAAGCTGATGACCAAAACCATGAAGGATTTTGTGGAGTTACAATGCTTATTTTTGTGCATGATTTTGGCTTTTTCTGAGCAAGAGTCAGGTACCTGTTTTGTTGTTTGAAGGTGTGATTTCTTTGAGGCTGCTGGCTGTCACTATTTGCTACTTTCAGGAGCAACGACTCACCATCCTATTTTTCTAACTGCTTTCTCCTTTCCCCTTTTCCATGCCCTGCCCCCATACTCCAAAGCAAGTGATTTATCTAGTTTATCTTATGTTTGGGAAAGAGATGGTTATATTCTTCCTCCTAGATATACATATTTCCCATTGTGTGGCTTTCCCTCCCATCATCCCACCTGGGGAAAGAGATTTCCCAACTTTAAGTTTCAGGCTGCTCTTCCATTATGCCACAGTGATCTGCTCCCAATCCAGCCCCCCACTTCTGGTCACCCCTGCCCTCTCCTAAGCAGTTGAGTGTTAGCTCTAAGTCAGGTTGTGGAAACAGAGCTCTCCATTTTTCCTCTTCTCACTTCTTATTTTTCCCACATCATAAAGTTATCTTTTAATATCTCTTATTTGTAACCCACTTACCCTATGTGTTCTACTTGTGGCTTAATTTACAGTGATCTGTTCTCATGTAACTTATTTATTTCTTCTTTACTAAAAATGTCACTGGATAGAAGTACTACATACAAAGTAAACTTAATGTTAATTTTGTCATTTCTAATACTTCTCAATCATGAAAATACAGTGTTAGATAGCTTATCTGTAGAACAAATCTCTGCATCTCTATTTGAAAACTTAGAATTTATCCCTGGTAAGAGAGTAAATGAGGCACCACAGCTGTGGCTAATGAGTCGATTTGACAGTCACCAGGCATGAGCAGGCTTTAAGCTAAGATACTCTTCATTTTGCTTTAGAGAAGGATACAGAGCAGGAGACATAACAGGTACAGATCTTCATTTCATAGGAAGACCAGCAGTTGCTCAAACATATGGTTTCCTTTGTTCCTTCACCTACAAAAGGTGTGTGGCTGCTATAGACGAGGGCCAGAAGCTTCCCACTGATCATTTATACTGGCCTCATCCTGTAGACCCAAGGCCGACACACCAGCTCAAGGCTCCCCCTCTCTGGGAGCAGTCCCACACCACAAGTGAAGCAGAGACAGCATCACATGTTTAGCTTAACTCTGTAGTTTTTAAGGAAATGGTGCTGGGAGGAGGAAATGAAGGTTGTCCCCAGATAGACCTGCGTGAGCCTGATCTGATGTTAATTTTTCACTCACAGCGGTTACAACTTCATCTGAATGATCGCATTGCATCTCTCAGAGGTGTTCCAGGGGTTACTTATTAGTTTATTAAGAGACTACGCACAGATTTTCTCTTGAGTGTCCTCCAGAACTAAAATTTTTATCTGAATCTTTTTTGGGGGTGTTCTTTCAACAGTGTCTGTAGGATGTACTTCTATGTTCTGGGCTGTGGTTGAACTGACTCTACTTGGTCAAGACCACTTTTTGCATTCTGACACAATGTCTCTGGGAATTGGCTGTCCTGTAACCAACATAATCCCTAAGAAGGGATATGAGTTTAAGTACCTGGTCACTGAGTGTGGCATTCAGAAAGAGGTAAGAGTTGTGGCCATTTCAAATAATAACCTAACCCCTGAATGTCAGCCTGACCTTAGCTTGCAATGGTGCTATGCTTACAGTCAGTGCAAGATAGGTACAGTCAAGGCCAAAGATGAAGAGCCTGCTCATTTTTATGACACTTGAATTTGGTGCTTTTAGGATAAAGACCAATGGGGACCCAGGATTTGGTCTTGAAGAGCTCATGATGCATCAGGGAAGAATACACTGATTTTTCAAGTAAAAAACTTTAAGTAAATTTATGATTTTGTGTTGGGCTGCATTCATAGCCATCCTGGGCTGCATGTGGCCTAGGGACCATGGGTTCGACACCCCTGGTAGAGCCTGACTTGGTGTTTTCTTGATGCTCCCTGAAGAGACTTTAGTATAAAGACCTTACATCTTGATGTGATCTGTTCCCTGTCCAGATTTCATTAAAACCCCCGCGTGAGGTGGTATTAAAAAGGTCTTTTTGCCCCATTAGGTTTGCTCTTATGGAGTGATTTTTTTTATTTAGCTCTCCACTATACCATCATTCACAAAGGAGTCACTGGAAGAATTCCCTTAATGTGCTTTGTTTCCAGGTGAGTTTAATGGACCAATTGGTTCACAGTTCGCTTTCTAAGCAGTGCTTGTTAAAAGTCAAACATTTGGAAAATGAAGCTCAGCTGGGCTGGAGTCCTGGACTGACGCTGGTTTGAACAATTCCTTTGTCCAACGAAATACTTCTCTGTGTCATTTGTCATTGCACATGCTCTGCCCAGGCCCATTTGGGTCATCCTCTCCATTTCTGTGTGCCTCTCACCTTGCTTCTGGGCAGTGGGGCCTTTAATAACCTCAACTGGGCCTTGGGAGTTGATGAAATTCTCCCCGCCTCTATGATTGAGTGGAATTTGTAAGAAAGCTGACTCTATTGCCTGATTCAAGGACGAAGCGTGAGGCAGCATTTGACTTTGGAGCTCTCTTGCAGTTTTGGCTGAGGCAAGGACTTTGCCTGAAATAGCACACTTTTCTTATCTTCATTTTCCTCTCTTGCTTCCCCATTGCCTTACTGGGGGCACTTCTAGAATAAATCACCTGTATTTAAATCTTCTGGTCAGATTCTGCTTGTGGGGATCCTACTGGGACAGTACAGTGGGCTAATAGAGCTCAGAGGTTGAAATGCTGAAGGTCATGTAGTTAGGAGATGGCAAGTGAGGGCCTAAACACTCCTTGTCGCACAGTTGCCCCTCTGAGGATCAGGAGATGCTTGGGAAGATAGGAATGGTGACAAAAGCATTCAGTTTCTACTCTTCATGGTCAAACATTTAAAAAAATTAATCCTGACCTAAGGTGGATAACTCTTTCTTCTATATAAGACCTAATGTTTCTAATTGTGGTAACTTACATAAACCTGTACACTCGAATGGGCATTATTGGATTGAAAAACTAGTGTTCTTTTTTTAAAAAAAGAAATTAGGGTGCTTGTTTAATGTGGATACTATGACCCTATGGCTTTTGGGAAAATTTACTAAACTTTTTTTATACCTTGAGGATATAAACTTTCAGTGTTCTAGTATGTATTCTTGTTGTTGCTATTTATTTGTTTATTTTTTTAATTGTTCATTTATGGTTGTTCCCATTTTTCCACCATCACTCTCCCCGACCCTACCCCACCCCCACCACCCACATTCAATGCTCACTCCCTCCGACCATGTCTTGGTCCATGTGTCCTTATACATGTTCCTTGACCTTTCCCCTTCTTTGCCCGAACATCTTTCTCCTCCAACCCCTCTGGGCACTGTCAGTTCTGTCTTCATTTCCATGTCTCTGGTTCTATTTTGCTCGCTTGTTTGTTTTGTTGATTATGTTCTACTTCTAATGGTAAATCTAAAAACTCTATGACTCCTGCTCTATGCTTGGGAGGGTTGTCTTTGGGAACTTCTGCATAAAGGTATCAGACCTAACATTCTTGATTGGGGAATAGGGTGTTGGCAGGGGGAGTGGGGAACTCTTTTCTTTTCTTAAAATTTTAACCGTATTTTTTTTCCATGACCATTTACCCATTTGGAGGGGAAACTCTTAATTGTGTTATTACTAAAAAAATCAATTAGGGGACAGGGTGGTGGTGGTGGGGGGAGGGTTGGCGGCAAAGCCACTACTGTTTAAGTAGGGTAGGCAGCAATCAGCCAGGTTAAAATGAGACTTAGTGGCTTATTTTAACATTTAACCTGATAGGCAAATTTTCTTTTCTTTAAAACTTTTGGCTCATCCTTTTTAGATACCACTCCAAGCACCACTGACAACAGACTTACAGAGTCCAACAATGACCTTCCCCCTGCCAAATCTGGTCTTTTCTCGAACTTACCTAATACTTGCTTGTTCGGATTGCCTTGGATTCCATACTTCCAAGACCCCTGGGTAAGATCCTTAGAACAGGCAGCAACAATGTGGTTGATAGAAGGAAGGACAAAGCTCAAGTCTCTGCTTATTAGTTTTTTTAAAATTTTAGTTTAGATAGTGTCTAGCTAGGTGATAAGTCCCACATTAATTATAATCATGTTTGAAAAAAGTGCCCCTTCTGTAAGTGTCCACATATGTTGTGGTCTTATTGATAAATCTTCTCTCACTGCAGTTATTGAGTCAAATGAGCTAAATCTCCACCTGGTTTAAATGTAATCTGGGTTGATGATCAAACCATTCACTTTAAATAGTGCTTGTGTACTGGGATAAAAGTTGCCATGTGACTCGATCTCCTCCACCTTCCCATCTAACAGCTGACACATAGTAGGTGCTCAATATTCATTGGTCAAAGAGTAGTCAGTTGGGTTTTCTGTACCAAATTTGCTGGTAGCAACATTGTAGCTGTTCATTAACTACCTGTCTTTTTCTTCTGCAGGTGAAGCCACCTCATCACTCACTTCTACTTAAAAGGCCTCATTCTTTAGCCTATGAGAATGCCAATGTGTCTGTGTTTTAGGTTATTCTGTAGCAATCTTGATAAGTGTGATTTATAGAATTCTTAAATCTAGTTTTTAAACCAATCACTGTAGATTTAGGGACTTATCTATGCCACCTCCTGGGATGCCATCTAGAATAACTTCCAGATGTGTTGTGATAGTGCCTAATATTTCTTCTATTTTAAGAAGTGTGAGTTTTAGCAAAGTGGCAATGTAGCCCTTGTATATTCTCTTATGACAGGTGGGTATCTATATATAATTTTTATGTGGAGTTGATTTTACAAATAAAACATGCTGTGTCTTTGTGGCTATACTTCTTGATGTCTGAGTGCTGAACTCACATCAGGCCCATCCTGTGAGGTTGGTGTGGAAGGTCATTGTCACCCACCCTGCTGTAAGTAGCTGTTCAATAAATCACTTATGAGGGCTCTGGTTGGTGTAGTTCAGTGGATTGATTGAGGGCTGCAAATCAAAGGGTTGCTGGTTCGATTCCCAGGCAGGACACATGCCTGGGTTGTGGGACAGGTCCCCAGTGGGGGTCACACATTGATATTTCTCTCCCTCTGTTTCTCCCTCCATTCCTATCTCTCTAAAAAATAAAATAAAATAAAACCTTTTAAAAAATCACTTATGAGAGGGGTACCCAAATAAAAAACCCAGAATTTATTTATATAAAATTGTGTATTTATTCTTACATGTTTAAACTTCAGTCACTGTCAAAGTACTCTCCATTTGATGCAATACACCAATCGCAACATTTTTCCCACTGCTCACAACAGTTTTTGAACTTGTTGATTTTGATGCCTATTAGTGCTTCTGCTGTTTTTTGATTCAACTCTTCCATACTGGCAAAAAGTTTTTCCCTTTGAGGACTTTTTTTCTCTTCCAGGGAAACAAAAAAAGTTGCCTGGGACAAGATTGGGTGAATAAGGAGGGTGGGGTACAGGGTCATGCTGGTTTTTTTTTTTGGTCAAAAACTGCTGAACACTCAGTGTGGTGTAGACAGGTGCACTCATAAGTCACCCATCATGAAAATGGGTAAATGTGTTGAAAGAATCTTCAAAAAACATTCACCAAAGCTGAATGCAGCCTCTTACACCAATGCCATCTGGGACACTGATACAGATGGGTTCCTAGAACACTCACCTAGAAGGGGAAACCTCTACTACAAGTGGCCTACCCTGCAGAAGATAATTTCATTTTGAGGGGGTCCCTGCTTATACAATGATTCTGCTAGTTTATGCCTGATAGCACATTAGAATTATTTTAGTTTAACCTCTTGTGAGTGGAGATGAGGTTGGAAAAATGAGTTGAGACAGAACTTTCACAAAGATGAGTGAGTGGTTCTTATCTGCCAGTTAATTAAGCACATCTTAACACCAGGGACCCTCTTCAATATTAGCAATTGTATCGAACTCCTACTTTTAATTTTTAATTTTTATTTTTTATTTAATTGTTGTTCAAGTACAGTTTTCTGTCTTTTACTCCCATCCCAGCCAACCCCCCCAGCCCTCCCCACCTCCCTCCCATTTCCACCCCCCTAGTTTTTGTCTATGTGTCCTTTATACTTGTTCCTGTAAACCCTTTTCCCCTAAAACTCTCTTCCCTCGATCTCCTACTTTTAAACCAATATTGAGTCTGAATTCTTATCTGAGAGTCTGAATTCCATTCAGATTGCATTTCACTTACTAGCGTGTGGCTTAGGGCTGATTTTTTAATTCTTCCATGTATCACATGATTATCTGTAAAATGGGAATAAAATATGTAATATCTCCCTCCTAGGACTTTTAATAACTAAATGAGTTAAGAAAAATTTTAGAACAAGTGCTTATTTGTTTTTTTTTAATTAAATTTATTGGGGTGACATTTGTTAATAGAATTACATAGGTTTCAAGTGTACAATTCTATAATACATCATCTGTATATTGCATTGAGTATTTACCACCCAAAGTCAAATCTCCTTCCATCACCATATATTTGACCCCCTTTACCCTTTATTAACCTTTCCCCACCCCCCTTTTCCTCTGGTAACCATTATACTGTTGTCTGTGCTTATGAGTTTTTGTTTTAGAACAAAATGTGTTTAAATGTTAACTCACGTCACAGATACAAAGGATAAGACAAAGGTCTTTCTGCAAATTTAATGAGATTAGAACGGAATTCAACCAACAGCTCAAATGAACTCAGAAGCCTCTTCTTTCCCAGAATCTGTAGATAAGAGCCCAGCCTGGCCAACATTGTGATTTGGCCCCATGGGACCCTAAGTAGAGAAGCCAGCTGAGCCCACTTGGGCTTCTGATGTCACATCTGTGAGGCAATGAGTGGTATTGCTTTAAGCTGCCAGATTTGTGGTGATTGTTATGCAGAAATAGGAAAGTAATACAAAAGGCATTCTGAGTGCTTGAGAGAATTGGGTCATGGTTCCTGGAACTCAGAGAGGCAGGAAAGAATTGTAGGGAATACAGTACAACAGTAAAGAGGAATAGATTAGATTTTACTTAGAAACATGGATTTAGCTCCACACAGAAAGGTGAAATAAAGAACTCATGGATATTGACAACAGTGTGGTGATTACAGGGGTTAAAGGGAGGTGAATTTAGGTGGAAGAGGGTATGAGGGAGATAAATGGTAATGGAAAAATACAATAAAAATAAATAAAAAAACACAAGAAAAACCCTTAAGGCCTATAGCACTACATTGTTTATAAACATACAATAAGATATATTTTTCACATTTGCACATATGTAAAAAACACTTGGAAAGTAGTATGGAAGGATGTACATTAACCACTTTTAAGGGTGACCATTAGGAATCAAGGAATGGGATAAAAGGAAAATAATACAATTAGAGGGTTTTCACAAAGATGAATGATACTAGTTGACTATGCTATAGAGTAGGATCAATTGATTTCTGGGTCCTGAGATTACAATAATAATTAGGAATACATACTAGGACACACACATGCACACAGAGAAAAGACCAGGTGTGAAACACAAACAGAGGATGGCCATCAACAAGCCAAAGAGAGGCCTCAAGAGAAACCAACCTTGCCAACACCTTGATCTCAGACTTCTAACCTCCAGGATTATGAAGCTAAATTTCTGTTGTTTAAGCCAGCCTATGGTACTTTGTCATGGAAACACTAGCAAATGAGTAAGACTAATATTTGTTCTGCTTTAGGATATTGGAGTCTTACTGGGTTCACTGTTCAAAATTTTTTTTTCTTGTATTCTGCTCCATAGTATTTTGATATTTTGAGAAACCTGGAGGGTGGGTGTGATTATACTATTTATAATACTGCAAACAGGTTTTTTTTTTTTTCTGGACACAATTACAAATGTCACCTAAGGTGAGGCATATCCCAAATTCGGGACCAGTTCTGTTCAGAGAACATGGAAAAGATTTCAGTTTAATTTTGGATTTGGTGGTGGTACGGGACTACTAGTCAAAGCACCTCCTGCTTTCGTGGTCTTGGAATAAGCCTGTCTCTGTGTTGGCCATCAGGGTCCCTGTTGGTAAAATGGGAATGTTTCCCGGGGTCTTTACCTCCCTTTCCCCTTGGAACTGAATAGTGTGGGTGAAGCAGGAAGGTGTTCACCCATTTACTCTAACTTCATTTGTTTCCAGCAGTTTTTTGATTTATTCTAACCAGTCCCAAACAAGTTAGCTAGATTCCCAGGCTGTGTCATTCAGGATGACTAGGGTTAACCTTGGACTCCAGGCACTAAACCACTACTGGCAATGGACGCTTCCATATACAAGTTGTACAGGTGGTGAAGTGTCACATAGCACAGTGCATTAAGAAATAACAGATAATCCATTAGAAGAAAAGCCATTTTATTATAACTCCTTATGAAGTTAAAAACAGAAGCAGATCCTTCTAAACAAAGGATTATAGAACAACAAAGTCCATCCCATTAAAAATCAAATCATCTAAAACATTAAATTTAAGATGACAAACAGGACCCTGAGACAGCACTCCAGCTTCTAACACACCATCCTCCTACAGTCACAGCTACAGTGATTGTATCCGCTTCTGAATTCCCAGGTGGAAAAAGATGAGCTGAGAGAGTGTTTTAAGTGGCAAACATGATTGTCGCTCTGCAAAGAGAAAAAAAATCAGCATCTTCACAGTGTAGCTTTCTCCTTTGTCTCAGAGGCCCTAGTGTTTCTGAGCCCCAGGGATGGGTGGAGCAGGGGAGCAAAGAGGTAATGTTTTGGGTCATGTTCTAAAAGCATTAATACAAGTTGTATATGTCTAGTGATATAAGTATTTTTATTTTTCTTAACCATAAAATATGTCACAGATGTGTAATATACATATGATTTTATATAGAATCTGTAACACACCTCAAATTTTAAAGAGTGCTTACCATCTCTCTAGTGCACAGCTCCTCCCCTCCAGACAGAGCTACATCCAAGTTCATAATATACATATCTGTATATATTAGAATTTCCCTTCTCACTGCCCAGGAAGGGAAAGCCATATATAATTTAGGAAATGTACACCATGGCAGTCAGGCATTTAATCCCTTAGGGACAGAGTCTAAGATATTCCCGAGTGCATATTATTGTGGATTATCTCTACCTTATCAAAGTCCACATTCTATGGTTTGCTATCAATTTTACAACATTTCTACTCAATATTCTATTGATGTTGACTTTGGTAAAAATGTTTCACCTACGGCCTCCTCCTCCATGGCTCCTGAGAGACAATCTGAGTCAGCGTGGTTAAACCCAGTTAACATGCTGATTAATGCCAGACAGACGAGGGACTGCTAAAACGATCAACGCCCCTAATGAGGAAGGAATGCCTTAACCAGCTTTTCCTGAATTGGAAGTGCAGGTGTTTATACAATTTCCTTGTAAAAACCTTGGTGTTTTCTGTTATAACATACCCTTGAACTGTGTTAGTCTACATACTTTAAGTAAGCTCACCTCAACTTTCTGGTTGATTGTCTTTCCAATGTATAAATTTGCTATTCCTGATCTTTTTGGGGGACCACCTTGTTTATTTGCATCATTTCCTATGCTTATTCTTATAGGAGCTGGATGGCTAGAGAAAGGGGAAAGAAGATACAAAGGAATGGGATTAATATCTATGCAAGTCCTGGTGATTGAAGTTCAGTACCTCAACCTGTGGTGTCATCCTGTCCTCACTTTAGAAAATGAGTTAATAGTTCAACGACAGCAACAACAAAATTAAACTAATGAGCAAAACAGAACCAGAGGTATGGAAACATGGAACAGACTGACAGCGACCAGAGGGGAATCGGGAGGGGCATAATGGTGGAAAGAAGGGGAAGGGACTAGTCAAAGAACATGTATGAATGACCCATGGACATGGACAATGGTGCAGGGATTGACTGTGGGAGCGGGTGTGGGCTGGGCAGAGGACAGCAAAGGGGGAAAAATGGAGACAATTGTAATATAGTGACAATAAAAAATTTTAAAAAAGAAGAAAATGAGTTAATAGTTTAACAATTGAACCTAGGAAGCTTCATATAGGGAAGGGTCTCCCAAATATCACCAGATTGCTATTAGCTGATCAGAAACCATTACTTAGAATTGGATGATCTTAAGCCATCTATAAAAGGCAGGGTCTAAATGAACTAATAAGAGTCCTATCTCATCAATCATGGATAAAGTTAAAATATTTAACATTAAACTAGTTAAAACTAGTATTCTAATAAACCTCTTTCCCTAGTCTAAGAACTTATAATGACCAATCTACTACCATTGATTTAATTAGGACTTCAAATATTCCCAGTGGGTCTTGGCTAAGAGAGAAGAAATAGAATTTGTAACATGAACACTATAATTAGAACAAGATGATTTCTCAATCTAGGAGTTACTATATATGTGGTGAAATGAGGCCTAGTAGTTGCATACACAGCTTTATACCTCAATGAAGAGAATTAACTGATGTGATGAGGGCACCAGCCACTACACACATTTTATGAGCCAAGCACTGTTTAATCTCTTTACATGCATTATGTCATTGACTTCTTACCACAGATCTGTGAAATAGGCACTATTCTCTCCACTTTACAGGTGGGGAGTCTAAGGCACAGAATTAATAAGTAACTCCTTTAAAGTCACACTGGTAATAAGTAGCAGAGCTGAGAGATCAGGGACACAGAACAATATGGCACCAAGAGAGTAAGAGTCTCGGGAAGGCTTGGTCAACACTGTATTCCTCTCTAGGCTTCGGCTCTCTTCTCCTCCTCTAACCAGTAAAGACAGTGGAGATGATGGAAACCAGTGTGGTAGACTCACAGCGGGACAGCACAGGCCACAGGTATTGAAGCTTCAAGAGTGGAGATCAGCGACAAAAAGATGATTTCAGATACAAAAAGGAGATGATCCCTTGGGAGTGCCTGAGGAGACAAAGGAAATGTATAAGTTGACTTAAACATTTTGTTAGGAATTAGTTGGTTTCGTCAACATCTCTAAGAAATGGGCACACACATTAAAAGGCATCTTACCAGTGGGAAAGAGAGAGCCATTTTCTAAGAGGCCAGAAGAATTAACTTCTGTTACAGGGCATGGTTCACAGGGGGTGAGAGAACCTGCTACTTGAGTTTAAATAAGATTGTCTCAAGGTGGTCATTTATATGATCAAGAAAGCATTCATAATTTCTTCTCTTGAGAAACTTTTCTCCAGATTTTAGGCCTTGTGACACTGAGCACAACCTTAAAATAGTGAGATACATCTAGTTATAAAGAATACTTTAAATAGGTTTATGTTCTTCAGACAAAACATTTTTTAAGGAAATGTGAATGATGGAGCATAGGCAATGTGAAAATTTAATCTCATCATCTGGGGACCACCACAGTGAATACTGGTGCATGTTTTCTTTGTGTATCCTCAATATTTATTTAACGCAAGGGAAACTCTCCTGTTAGCTTATCGGGCCCAGCCACTAATTCTCATCAGCCTCCTGATATTTTTTTAGGAACATGAACATAGTATTAAAATTTGTTTTAAAAAAGGCACTAAGCCTTTGTTCTTTAGTTTTTAAATAGGGAAGAAGTTAAAGGAAATGACACATTTCTAAGGGTTTCTTACTGGAAGTTGAGTGGGGTGAGATTGGTTATGTGTGAAGGCAAAGCGCCCAAGTTACCTGTGAGGCTTTCAAACTATCCATACCCTGAGTCAGACTGATGCCCTTATTCTGTCCATCCCAATCCCTGAATCAGGAAGGGGCACCAGGCTCTCCACTGGGAGCTCAGGTGTAGGGGACAGGTACGGTGGTCACTTGAAGATGTCATTTGAAAATGTCAGATATGTCAACTACTTGAACTCTTTCTCCACGTGCCTGCAGCCAGGAAGCACTATAAAAATTTAGAGGTGTATGAAGCTATGTGGTTAACTTTTTACAATGGGTCAGGGATGGGCTATGTAGCTTCTGGCCCAGCGACTCAACCTTGCCCTTCTAGAATGAAAACACCTGTGGACAGTAAATAAATGAATGAGTAAATGAGCATAGCTGTGTTCCAATGAGGGTGAATTAATGAACACTGAAGTTTGAATTTTATACTTCTTAGCCTATCACCAAATATTATTTTTTGTTATCTTTTAAGCATTGAAGCATTTAAAAATCTATTCTTAGCTCATGGACCACATAAATAGGTGGTGGGCCAGATCAGGCCTATGGGCTGTAGTAATTTGCTGACTCCTTGTATAGAGAACAAAAAAATAAAACATACGTATTCTTTTCTAAAAGTTAGATGAGTCCCATGTATTATTTAATTAAAAAATTTTAAAAATCCTTACCTAGGACATTTTTTCATTGCTTTTAGAGAGAGAGGAAGGAAGAGAGAGAAACCAGGGATGGAACCCACAATGCTTTGGTTACGGGATGACATTCCAACCAACTGAGCCTCACTGGCTAGGGTAGGTCTTATTTAGTTTTGCATTCTCTGGAGGGAGGTACAACTGACTGATGAGTGGAAACTGCATTTTCACCTTCCTTCACTGCTCATGGTCTGGATATAACATTTGGCAAAAATCAATTTGTCTTATTACTAGAATATAAAGAAACTAAAACAACAAAATATCCCCAAACCAAAACCATGGTATGCTGTTTGTGAGCCTGAAACTCTCTAAGAAGATTTAATTAGACAGGTATATTATTACCTGAATCTGAATCTTACAATTAGTGGGATGGTATTGAAACTCATAAAATCCTTGATACACTGAGGTTACAGGACAATGGTCTCCTAGAAACACTTCTTCAGGGCCCACCAGTAGATCATTATCAAATGCAGTTGACTTGACTCTGGCCAGGAACAGAGAGGGGCTGCATCGCACATACACTATTGTTAGGTAGAAAGTAAAAGCTGTCAGATCATCCAATGGTACCATGGAAAGTCAGGGAAGCTCAAGGCCAGTTAACAATAAAAGGCACACCCCTCCCCCTGCCCTTGGTAGAGGAAAACAGATTTGAGAGGTGATTGTTATAGTCTTACTTTCCCCCTTGAAACACTCACTTGCCCTCCCACCTCCAAGAATCATCCAGGTGAGCCTGCACATGGATAAGCATTAACCCAAACAAGATTTTAGATGCCCCATTTTACAGTTCTAAGTGGAAGGCATCTCCACTGTGGCATTTATATTAGTAATTATGGTCAATGGTCAGCCGGCCCTCATTCCCAGCTTCAACTCCTGAAAAGCACAACCTTTGTTCTAATCCTGGTATCTGTGTAATTTTGGTATTTTCTGAAGCAATACAGAGTATTGAAACATGCAGATTTGGAAAGTCAAAGAACTAGCCTCATTATTGATCATCAAGTTTCCACCATCTCTTCTAGTACTCTGTAAATACTGGTTGTTCTCCAGAGCAAGTCCAAATCAGAGAAAACAGGAGGTACAGCCCTCCTGACACCGGAAAAGCCTTCATCTGGCCAGAGCCCAAGGCAACATTCATTCAGGGAACAGGAAGCTGTGAAAGGACCACCTGCCTTGTGTTATAACCGAAGTCTGTCAGGTGTCCACAATAATCCACCACCTTGGACAGCTTGAGGAGGGCCTTTACTCATTATAAGAAAACCTAAAAGTTAGCATTTTATTAATACAAGTACTGGAGAGTAAGGTGAATAGAGTGAAATGCATCTTTTGAATACTTCCATACAAACCGTCTTCCTTGGTGTCAAGGTTATATTTGTGAATCCATCAGTTTCAGATGTGTGTTGAGTGAATTTCAGTGGCTGGTCCTTGGGAGGTAATCTGAAAAGCACGGAGGAGGAACATGTTTATTGCTGATGATTCTGAACCTATAGAGGAGTTCTTGCAAGGTTTTTTTTCTTTTAACATTTCTGAGTACACATATTTCTTGGTGATGGTGGTAGGGTGGTACTGAAGTGAGGAGCTTTAAGAAACACGACATTTTCTGTACACCCACAAAGCAAACCTCTGAGTATAATTGGGACCTAGAAAACCAGTTTTATCTGCTCCCAATATCACCAGTAGGAAAACCTGTCAAAAGCTCATTCTTTATGCATGTTACGAAATACTTAGTGCTAAAGTAAAATTCCTTTGTCACTTAGAAATCTTAAATAAGATTTTTTTCAGAACTCACTAAGAAAAAAACCTCAGATCATCATTTGATTCAAGTGCAGCATGTATTTTTTTTTATTTTAATTGTTGTTCAAGTAGTTTTCTGCCTTTTACCCCCATCCCAGCCCCCTTCCAGCCCTCTCCACCTCCCTCTGGTTTCCACTCCCCCCTTGTTATTTGTCCCTGTGTCCTTTATACTTGTTCCTGCAAACCCTTCCCCCTTTCCCCTGAAATTCCCTCCCCTCTCCCCTCTGGGCTGCATGTATTTTTTAAATACCAAATTCTTTGCTAGAGATAAAAGACTCTACAGTGATTTTTTTCATTATTATATTTTATTGATTATGCTATTACAGTTCTAGTTTTTCCCCCTTTGACCCTCTCTACCCAGCTCCCCCAACTCCCACAAGCAATCCCCATTGCATTGTTCATGTCCATGGGCCACATGTATAAGTTCTTTGGCTATTCCATTTCCCATGAATTTTTCTTCTGTTGCTTGTTTGAAAGGATTTAGGACAGGGGTGTCAAACTCATTTTCACCAGGGGCCACATCAGCCTCATGGTTGCCTTCAAAGGGCCGAACGTAATTTTAGGACGGTATAAATGTAACTACTGCTTAACAGTTAAGCGAGAGCTTGGCACTGCTGCTGGGTAGAAACAAGGTGCCAGGCAGGATAAAACGAGGTGGAGGGCCGGATTTGGCCTGTAGGCCTTGTGTTTGCCACCTAAATTTTAGGAAGTTATAAAGCTTGAGCTAAGACCAGTCATTCATACGGAAAAGCTACTGTTAACAGCTGTAAGTTGGGTGGGAAGGAGCCTCAGGGAATCTCCAGGGTTGGGCAAACAGTGTTAGCCAGGGTGATGTAGTCTCATATATGGCACCCACCTGAGGCCTCTGTGGCTTTTCCTGCTTTTCTGTCTGGGAGAGAGCTGTCCCCCAGCTCCTGCCTTGATGCCAGACACTTTTGTTCCTCCCAGTGTGCCACTGGTGACTTTGAAGCTGCTACTCTGGTGCTGGAGCTCAGAGGGAGTGAGTCTGAGTAGGGAAGTCCATGTGTAGGTTCTATAAGAGGAACTGCTGGGGACTCCAGAAATTTCTCCCACCAACTCAATCCCTGCTGGTTTTTGCAGCCAGAAGCTATGATAACTTAACTTTCTGGCCCTGGAACCCTGGGTTGGGAGTCCTGGTGTGGTGCTGTGACTCCTTGCTCCCAAGATATCCCTCCTGAATTTTTATCCACCACACATGGTTGTGGGAACAGCCCACTCTGCATCTCTGCCCTTCTTATCAGTCTGGATCGATGTGGTTTCTTTAATTCCATGGTTGTCATACTTCCATTAAACTTAATTTCTGATGGTTCTGAGTGATGGTTGTTCTATAATTTAGTTGTAATTTTGATGTGGTTGTGCAAGGAGGTGAGCCATGTTTACCTGTGCTGCCATCTTGACCGGAAGTCTACAGTGATTTTCAAACTTCTGCATGCATCAGAATCACTTAAGGACTTACTATTACCAGAGTTTCTGATTCAGGGTCTGAAGTGGGACTCAAGAATGTCTAATACTAATGATTTCCCAGGTAAGGGTGAAACTGTTGGCCCTTGATCCATACTTAGAGAACCATGATTGTTTGTCTAAAATTAAAAAGTAGAGATGTCTTTTTATGTAGATGAATAATCAATTTTATTGTCATTTTGTAAGAAGGGTATAATTATTAATTTTTCAGCCCGTAGTGAAAATGAAGGGACATACAAGTCCCATGGGTACCTTCAGGACTTTTCTCCTTTTTACATGGTCCAACTCATTGTCTTAACTAATTACATCCTCAAGGCTTTGAGCCTGGTCTATTTACCTTTGCACTTGTGTGCAAAAAGAAGCAAGTTAAAGAAACAGGAATTTAAAAAACCCCACCAATTGACAGTTACTTCTCATTTAGACTTTTCTGCCCTTTGCAGGTATATTTTGTGGTTTGTAAGATGATTATAGATTGTACCCATATGAAAATACAAACTTCTATTAATTTCATTTTAATATGTATGGGAAACACTAATGCCACAATTAACCCTTATTCGTGGAGATAATGTTGCTAAAAAAGGAAGTGCAGTGTGATATCAGACCTCATGAATACAGGTCCTTCTCTCAGACATGCATGTACCACATTTAACCATTTAATATTACACATATGCCCATTTCCTTACCAATCTGGAAATCTGATACTTACAAATAAATTAACTTATGAAAGCAATTGGTAGTAAGCTATAAATCTTACATCTACCTGGTCAACTCTCTTGGAAGGGTAGTCTTTTTGTGTTAAAGATGGAGGTGTGAGTGATGAGGTTAATTACTCACATCTATAAAATCTGTCAATTTTAATTACATAATATTTGATTCCATTCTAAAAATTACTTGAACTTACCTCCTTTTCTTGATTTCCATCATAATTCAGGCAGACCCTCATCATTTCTGGCTGGACTATTGTAATTCATCTGATAATTTTCTCAGAGCCCTGTCAGTGGATAAGCAGCCAAACCTGGAAGTCAGGACTGCGACTTTCATTCTTTCCATTTTAGGACATATCATATATGACCCTGAGTGAGTTGCTACTTCCTTACTGATGACCATTGATGTAAGGACACTGACCATCTTTCTGTTCCTTGAACAGGCCAAATTCTTCCTTATGTCAGGAATGCTCTTCAAATGGACATTTGCACTGATGAGTCATATCTTGCATATCTTGCTTTATGTCACCTCCCCAGGAGGACTTGCTTTCAGCTCCCTATCCAAACTAGCTATCTTTCCTATGTCATTGTTATTGTCTTTGCTAAATCTCTTAAGCCAAATAGATAACATAACCTGGGGTTGGGTATTTTCTAATTCTGACACTGCCACTAGAAGGCAGCATCTGCAAAGGTAGAGATTTGTTCACTGCTGCAATCTCTCACTGCCAGGAAGGAGAAGCAGATAGGACAACGATTACTTAATGGGAGGAAATGGGAGATAAGAGGAGAGGCCCATTAAATCTGAGAACCCTCAGATTATGTTTTCGAGAGAGAAGATGACATGAGCACATCAGTTACTCAGCGATATTAACCAGACCCAAGGAGGCTAATTGGAACCATCCATTCTCAATTTTTAGGAAAGAACAATCAAACCTAAGCAACTTGCCAGGAAGCCCCTATCTCATGGTCATCAAGAAACTAGTCTTTCAAAGTACTATCAGCCGAAGTTCATTCATACCTGGGTCTTGTCCAGCACGTGTCCAAATCAAAGGTGAGTAGAAGGTAACTTCACAAAGGCTTCCTTTATGCTAGATCGCAGTTAAGAACACCTCAAGCAGCTGGAAGTTGAGAGGATCTGAGAAGTTTGAAGTGGGCTTATTATGCCTAACACCCCACTTAGTATATGATTAGTTATGGCCTTGGAGAACCCAGAGAAAGCCCTCAACACCCTCCTGAGGTCTGAAGTGCAAGATGTTATTGTGTGAACCAAAGGAAGCATTTTGTGAGTCATCTTTGGAACATCTCTAGGACTTTTGAAGTGCAGTTCCCAAAGTGAGCTCCCCAGGGTAGCAGCATCAGCATCACCTGGGAACTTGTTAGAAATGTAAATTCTTGTGCCCTGCCCCTGGGAGTGGGAACCCAACAGTCTATGGTTTAACAGGCTCCCCAGGTGAATCTGATGCGTGGTGAATGTCAAGGGCCACTTCACTTTTAGGGGCTACCCATATGAGGGAGTTCTAGGGATGCTGAGGTACTAATTATTCACTGTTAGAGTTAATTTTTCAGATTTGAAGTCTCTCATCTATCTGGGAAAACCTAGAAGAACTAGCTTCATCTTTTTCCAATTTTAGACAAGAGTCAAACTAGGGAGACATGCTTTTTAAAGAGATTTGAAGGGTCAGGCTAATCCCATATTATTATTAGCCAGTGCAAGATCCTTCTCTTGATTTAACTGATCAATTCTTCCTCCATCATAGGCAATTATCTAATGTATTTGATGACTATCTTTTACAAAAAATTGATTAACTAATTTTTTCCATCACCATTGATGCCCTCCACCATACTCTTTTCCACCTTCACCCCACCCCACAATCACCACATTGTTGTCCATGTACACGAGCAGTGACTATTTTTTGAGTCCAATGTATGCTGTCGTTTTGTGGGAGCGAATCTTTAATTACTTTAAATGGCATTATTTGAGATACGTCATTCTTTCTCACAGACTTTTCCCTTGCTGTTCCCTCTGTCTAAATATCCATTTGGCTACTTACTTTCTTCAAAACCATCTTCCCTTTGAGTCCTTCCCACCCTATCTAAAAATTCACATGCATCAACATTTTATATACTCCCTTTCTTCCTTGTTTTTCCTTCTTATCACTGAACACATACTATATATTTTACTTTTCTTATCGATTAGGATGTAAGGTAAAGAAGAAGAAATTTTTGTCTTTTTTTAAAGAAAAATTAATGTATTCCTTAGGTATAAACCAATATTTTGCTCATAGCGATCTCTCATACTTGTTAACTGAATGAATGGTATAGCTGAAATGCCAAATCACAGATGTTCCTAATTCAAATATAATTTTGTATAGAAAAATACTCCCTTTCCTGACTG
This sequence comes from Phyllostomus hastatus, assembly GCF_019186645.2. Lineage (NCBI taxonomy): Eukaryota > Metazoa > Chordata > Mammalia > Chiroptera > Phyllostomidae > Phyllostomus > Phyllostomus hastatus. Next base: position 7,506,534 of record NW_025334005.1, on the reverse strand, counting down.
AAGTCAGTTGATGGAATGGGATAGTCTTGCAGTGCACCTGGCCTGAGCCTCTTGAAATGTACAAGCTCTAGAAAATAAGTATTTTTGTATCAATCTGTCCACATTCATCCACACACATTTTTTTGTGTGTGTGGGAGGAGGTTGATTTCACAACCTTGGTTTGTGTGCATTATTTTTGTAGCTCCTGGTGTTGGGGGTCTGGATTACTTGAATGGCTCTTGTTTACTAAAACATTGTTAAGACTTGTAAAAATAAAATAAAAGATCAGTATAAGTAAAGGTGGTAAGTGTGAGCAGATGGTAGGTAAATGATGCTAGCAGTGGGAAAATCATAATATTGGCAAGGAGAGTTTCACAGCTGGTCCAGTATCAGGGACTCTGGCACGGAGAACATAGAGGAGGGCTGTGCAGGGGTGTAGCTTTACATTGGTTGCTAATGTTGCAGAGCCCAGGAAAGCACCTGAGCCCGACCCTGTGCTCTCCATTCCTGTACATGCACAGTCCAAGAGAGGCAATTGGAGGAGTGGGTCAGAGAAAGTCAAAGCAAAGCAGCTTTCTTTACCTGTAAGGCAAAACGGTGGTCACAGGAAATAATTAACAGATATAGGCTGCAACAGCTGACTTCTCAGCACCTGAGCCCTACCTAGTGAGGTGTGCAGAGTCTTGGTCTTGCCCTTGGGCAGACTAAGTCATTGCAGACAGCTGAATGCGGCAAAGTCAATGATTGTATTTTCATTTCCTTAGTGGGATTTTGACTCTGCATCAGAGGAGATGAAAGCTTCTGTGCTACAAACGTTCCTCCACCTTATTTCTATGATTTGGTCTGCTTTGGGTCTATTACCTGATATGAATGAGAGAATATAGAAGAGTGGTTGTGGTTTATAAGGTGTGATGGCCTCTGAAAAACTGTTATATAAATAGTTCCTTTACGGCTTTCTGAAACAGGCTTTACCTTGGTTGTAAACTGGTAGCTAGTTGGATGGACCAGTTCTGTATTTCCAGTCAGGTTCATGGTTTCATCCCCGTATGGCTGCCAACTTGATCTCCCTTTATGATCATCTAATACAGTGATTCCAACATATTATTTTCATATTTTATGAACAAGTCAGAAGGGTCTTAAGTTTTATTAGAGTCTCCTTCATCTTTGTCCTTCTAATACTTAGGCCCATGCTTGTTATAGGACACAGGACATAAATTCAGTCAAACTTAACAACCTAGCATCAATGCTTAGGTTGGGGGGTAGGTTTCTGGGCTTTAGGATGGAGAAAGCATGGGCTTTCTTAACTCTGACTATGGTGACTGAAGGCTGTAATGGACAGTAAAGAGAATGATGGTATTCTCAGGGCTTTGCCTCCACACTCAGGCTTTCTGAAGGTTGAAATTTCTCTGCCACCTATTCAATATTTTCTGAATTACCTTGAGTGAGGTCCTTGAGTTTTCTGTGCTTAAGTTGAACCATTTGCTCACATCCTTCTCTGATGGGCACATGGTGAGGCTGCAATAAGATAATACATTGAAAGCATTTTCAACAGTGCCAGTCACATAGTATACCTTCAGAAGTAAGTTGTTTTCATAATTTCCTTCATCTATTTGAGAAGGAATCTTTAGTTTGCTCCAGTATGCCAACCTACTAATATTGGAGTTAATGTTGAGTAATATCAATATTGGTGCATTTCATTTACCTTTAAAGTGTTTTAATTCTGCAAAGAAGAACATCAGTAAGTGTATTCAAGATGCTTTTTTTCTCCCCCTAGAAACCTATGGAGGCTGCGCCCTTGACTTTGCTAAAACCAGTGCTATGGCTTCATTCTCCAGGCTTGCACATCATCTTGACCCATTGCAACTGAAAGCTAAGGGGTTTCTCCTTCTGATAATCCTCACAGCTGCGTAACTGTGGAAATCTCTAACAAATCTTATATCATGCATACTTATTTTCCAGTAGAGTATGCCTCCAACTCTACTGTTACCTTTGAGTTTGTTTGATGTTTTTTTGTATATTAGGGTTTTAACTGCTGTTATGTCACCCTCCTCCCTCTGGCCCCCAGTACAGATTAACTTCTTCATTATCATTCTATCAGACCTATGTCAGGTCCTAGGTGATTGGCTTGGATGGGCAATTGTGGTACAGGAAAAATAATTGTCTACATCCTAATCCCTGTGACTGACTATGTTACCTTATATAGCAAAAGGGACTTCTGCAAGTGTGATTAAATTAAAGATCTTGAGATGGGAAGATTACTTTGGTGGGTCTAATGTAATAAAAGAAAGGTGGAAGAGAGGATCATAAGAGGAAGGGAGGATGATCAGATGTAATGATGGAAGTAAAGATTGGAGTGATGGGACCACAAGAGAGGGGCCACAGCCAAGGAATGCGGGGGGCCTTTAGAAGACAAGAAGAAAACAGGTTCTCCTGTAATGTCATCCAAAGGAATGCAGCCCTGCTGGCACATCAGCCACAGGAGACTCATTTTGGTCTGCACCTGCTTCTCTTTCTGCAGTACAAACAGTATCTTCAACAATTACATCCATGATCCATGAATTTTGTACTACTATTTATTTTCTGCCTAAATACTCCTAATTGGCCGAAGAAAGTAAACTAAGAGCTTTTCCTTTTGGGATGTTATAGTCCCAGTCAAGTCACTTGCTTGTCTCTGCTGCTGATTCAGCCAAACCCACAGACATGAAAAAGTGATCATCTCCTGATTTCAAATATGCATGATTTAGGCTGTTCAGCCTACTAGGCAACACCTGAAAATTACCTGGAATAGTATAAGGAATAGTATAAGAAAACAGTTTCCTACAACTGAGCATCTGTTGGAAGTGTAGTGTGTCATGCCAACCTCCTAGGTGACTTAAATAGGCCTCTCATGCAGACACAAAGGTCAAAAAGCACTTTTTGCCTGATATGCCTCTCTGAACTTCAGTGTTTGGGAAATCAGGAGAGTCTCAGCTTCTAGGAGGTTGATACTATAAGCAAACCCCATGGATTATCCAAATAAGTAGGAAAATAAAGGCAGCTGAGCATAGGAGGCCATATAAAATCACTTAAGCCAGTTATCCCTTCCTATTTCCCCGAGAAGCCCTGTGCAGAGGGTCTGCCAAGATGGAGGTCTCTGTGGCTTTAGAGGTCTTGTTTCTCCTTGCTGCTTCGATGTGGCCTTGTGCTAACAACATGTTTGGTAAATGCCCAGTTTTAGAGAACGCATCTTTGGAGGGGTTACTCATAACTTTCCACTTAGGCACTCTCCTCTCTGCGAAATCTGATCTTACAATTTGCTAGAAGAGAAATATTTTGGACCAACTAGACTTGCATCAATGTGTTGAGGACACAGTTTCTCTTTTTGCCTAAATGCCTAAGGTCTTTCTTTTTCTTTTATTGTGGTCTTCTGTCTTGATCTTCATTTGCAGGTGCCTCAGAAATAGTCCTTGGCTCTACACATTGGTCTGTGTTTTCAAACCCACAGCCAGTTACAATACAATTGATTGTATTGTTTTATAAGATACTTGGTTGTATCTTAACTGAACTTCCTACTTCTAGACTCTTAATATTTCCCTTGGTGATGATACTGCTGTATTGTTCTTCTTTTAAAAGTATATTTTATTGATTATGCTATTTCAGTTGTCCCATTTTTTCCTCCCCTTTACTCCCCTCCACCCAGCATGCCCCCTCCTACCCGCATTCCTCACCCCCCTTAGTTCATGTCCATGAATCATACATATAAGTTCTTTGGCCTCTCCATTTCCTATACCTACCCCTATTCTTAACCTTCCCCTGTTTATTTTGTACCTACCATTTAGGCTTCTTATTCTCTCTACCCTTTCCCCCATTCTCTCCCCTCCCTGCTGCTAATCCTCCATGTGATCTTCATTTCTGTGATTCTGTTCCTGTTCTAGTTATTTGCTTAGGTGTTTTTTTTTTGGGGGGGTGGTTCAGTTGTTGATAGTTGTGAGTTTGTTGTCATTTTACTCTTCATATTTTTTTATATATGAACATTCACAGTAGATTTATTTCTAACAGTTAAAAACTAAAACCAATCCAAAGAGTACATACAGTGTAGGTCCATTTATTAAAATTCTAAAATATGTAAACTTAATCTATAACGATACAAAAAGCAGACTAATGTTTGCCTGTGACAGGACTGGGTGAGGGGGAGGAAGAGAGATCACCGAGGGGCACAAGAACACTTTTAGAGGTGATGGGTATGTTCATCATCTTCATGGCCGTGATGACTTCACCCAATCAAAACTACACTCTTTCAAAAATGTAGGTTTATTTTACATTGATTATGCTTCAATGAAATTATAAGAGAGAAAGAGAGCAAGAGGAAAATAGAAAAAGAATCCAAAGTAAAAGAGGCTTTAAAAAAATGAGGTATTAAAGGTGAACAGAAAACTGTGGGGCTGGCGTGTACATAAGAGGGCCTTCTCCTTACTCAGCACACAGTAGACCTTGGATCACATGGTTTGAACTGCGTAGGTGAAAAATTCACTTATGTGTAGATTTTCTTCAGTATAGGTGTATAATACTATAAATGTATTTTCTCTTCCTAATGATTTTAATAACATTTTTTCTCTAGCTTACTTTATTGTAAGAATACAGTATATAATACATATAACATACAAATGTGCCTATCGACTATTTATATTATCAATAAAGCAATAGTAGGCTATCAGCAGTTAAGTTTTTGAGGAGTCAAAAGTTATACATGGGTTTTTTTACTGCATAGAGGGCCGGCGCCCCTAACCCTCATACTGCTCAAGGGTTAACTGTACACCCTGTTTTCAGTGTGGCACTCACTCCTGCCCCAGACTATTATACTGTGCCTCATATCTTTGAGTCAAGTGCCTCTCTGGTTAAATTTCTTTAGAATAAGGGTTGGAAAATACCTGTATGCAGGCAGGACTTTGTCACAACTACACAATTCTGCTGTTGATAGCACAAAAAGAGCCATAGACAATATTTAAATGAAAAATATGGTTGTGTTTCAATAACTTTATTTACAAAACTGGTTGGCAGGCTAGATCTGGCCCAGGTGCAGGCTACAGTTTGCTGATCCCTGCTCTAGAAAAATCGTATTAGTCTTTCCACCTTCAGAGAACTCATCAATCTCTCTTCAGAAGTGATGGCTATAAAATGCATATAAGTAAAGAAGATAATTAAGCAAGTAAAAAGGGGGAGAGAAGTCATAAAAAGGAATACTGGAAATTTAAGAAGTCATATATAGTCTTATCAGCTACTAGCAGCAGATGAGGCTCAGGGGCAGTATTCTGATAACTTGCAAACACTGTTTCATCTGATGGCCTCACATCTGTTTCTCACTCAAAGCTGTGATTTTGGCTTGGTGCTCATGAAGCTGTTTCTTTAAATCAGCATTCTGATTGGAAAGAAAAAATATCTGTGGATCCTGCTTCATTTGAGCAACCAGTTTCTGGTGAACCTGAATTTCCACTTTAAGACCTTCCTGTAGAGTCTGCAACTCCATCCTCTACCTCCTCCACTTTCTCTTATGTCTAATTCTACAGTTTCTTCAGCCTCTGTTTAAAATAACAAACTCCTCTTCTCACTGCAGCGATTTTGGGGAAACTGGCCCTCCTTCAGCACTCTTGTTCCCTTCCTGCTGGCTGGCAGTCCCCCCTGGCAGCTGGAGGCAGGAACTCTATGAGCAGGAGAAGCAGGAGGAGGAGGAGGAGGGAACTCTTCTTCATGTGGAGGGAGGGAAGAAGCTGGAGCTGCTGCTGCTGCTTCTGCTGCTGCTCTGGGCCTCTCGCACTTTTTAGATATTAGTATGTTAAGATGGTAGGTTGTTCCCTTCTCCTTCCTCCTCTCGCTCTCTCTCACTCACTCTCTCTGTCTCTTTCTGGTACTGTTCATATTTTTGATCATCTTCTTTTTCTTAGATAAGTCTCTTTAACATTTCATATGATAAGGGTCTGTCTGGTAATGATGAACTCCTTTAACTTGACCTTCTCTGGGAAGCAGTTTATCTGCCCTTTTATTCTAAATTATAGCTTTGCTGGATAGAATAATCTTGGATGTAGGTCCTTGCCTTTCATGCCTTGGAATACTTCTTATCAGCCCCTTTTTGCCTGCAAGGTTTCTTTTGAGAAATCAGCTGATAGTCTTATGGGAACTCCTTTATACATAACTCCTTTTCTCTGGCTAATTTTAAGATTCTCTTTATGAGGGAATGAGGAGAGGGAGCAATGCTGCTTGCTTGGCTCTCTGACTTTCAGTCACTTCCCCCCTACCCATAAGCAAACTGGGTCCCTCTGGAGCTGATTCTTGGGTGGGTGGGTTTGTGTATGTTCTAGGACCCTGTGGGTCTCTCCAGTGAACTCTCCTGTGAGGCTATGAGTTTTGCCCGCTGCCGCAACCCCACAGATTTTTACAGCCAGAGGTTTTGAGGCTTTATTTTCCCTCACTGGAAGTCTGGGTTGTGCGGCCTGTCTTGGTCCCCTGTTGTTCCTTCTGGTTTATCCACACACAAATGTGGGGCTGCCCAGGCCTCCAGTGGCTGCCTTGCCATGGGTCGTCTCTGCCCTGGCTGCCGGTCTTCACCCCACCTACCAGTCTGGATGAATGTTTCTTCTTTAACTCCTTGGTTGTCAGAGTTTCATACAGTTTGATTTTCTGTTGGTTCTGGTTGTTTTTTTTGTTTTAAATTTGTTGTTGTCCTTCTTTTGGTTGTGTGAGGAGGCAAAGTGTATCTACCTATGCCTCCATCTTCTCCAGAAATCCTATTGTTCTTTTAAAATGCTGTCTGAACTTCACTTGTTACTTGTGTCAAATTCATGAATGGCTCTGCAAAGCCAGGACGATAAAACTAAATCAGTATCTGGTCTGCTCATAAGCTGATTCCAATATTTTTCTGTTTTATCTGGAATATTTTGTGTGTGTGTGTGTGTGTTTTGCATATGCTTTCCAGCTTCAAGGCCTGACTAAACATAAACCATTCTAAGGCAGTATTTCAAAATTATTTTTTGTGTTCTTTATGTTTTTAGAAGATCATGTGTACGTGTACGTTTCCTTCTGTTTGCAGTGGGTCATTTTTGTGTGGAACTGACTTGTGAATTTTTTTTTTTGTAAAGGCTACATCATATTTTCTAACTGCCCAGTGCATGGGAGACACAGAACAGATCCTCTAGATGTTTTTATGACAAGCTATCTTTCCATGAGGTCTTGTGAATAAGACCAATGATTTTCTAAAATTTATTTTTCAAAAAAATTATTTTTGAATTTCATTTGACATATATTAGTTTTAAGTGTATAACATAGTGATTACACATTTATATAAATTATGAAGTGATGACCTGATAAGTTTAGTACCCATCTGATGCCACACAGTTATTACAGTGTTATTGACTATATTCCCCATGCTGTACTTTACATTCCCATGACTGTTTTTTTAACACTAGCAATTCTTAATCCCTTCACTTTTTTCATCCATCCCCTACCCATCCTCCCACCTGGTGACCACCAATTTGTTCTCTGTACCTATGAGTTTGTTTTTATTTTGTTTGTATATTATTTTTATTTTTATTGTTATTTTTAGGTTACACATATAAGTGAAATTATGTGGTATTTGTCTTTCTCTGTCTGACTTATTTCACTTAGTACAATACCCCAGTACCCTCTAGGTCATATATGTTGTTGAAAATGGTAAGATTCAATTATTTTTTATGGCTGAGTAAAATCCATTGTGTATATTTACCACATCTTGCGAATTTCTTCTTTATCTGTTTGGACTGTAAATCCTTTGTTAGCAAGGACCTCATATTTCCTGATCTTTCCATTGTATTTAAGATAAATCTTTCAGAATCCTAGAATACCATAGCTCACATGTAGCAATTAATTATTACTGATATTCAAAAATTTCAGCTAGGCACATGTAGAGAAGGCACAATGACTTGTGAGTCAGGGGAGAATCCTGACGATCTTGGATGGAGTGAGTGGGATGTTCAGGCCGGACTGTGGTACATGATGCCTGGGTGCCAGGAAGATGCTGCTCCAGTTAATGTTCCTCAGGCTTTTTCTCAATTCATTTATCAGCTATTTGAGACAACCTCAGAATATCAAATGGAAACTTGACTCTAAAATTAGTATGTAAGGAAGTGGTGAAGCCAGAAGCATGGACTTCCTGTATGTCCATGCCCACTTATCTTTTGAATCCATGTTTTTTTTTAAAAAAATTTGTTATTGTTCAATTACAGTTGTCCCTATTTTTCCCCCATTACTCTCCCCTGCCATACCCACTCCCCCCACCTTCTGCATTCAATCCAATGCCCCTGTTGTCTTTGTCCGTGGGTCCTTTATGCATGTTCCTTGACTTGACCCTTCCCCTTTTTCCCCCATTACCCCCTCTCCCCACTATTCTGGTCACTGTCAATTTGTTCTTTATTTCCATGTCTCTGGTTTTACTTTGCTCACTTGTTTTGTTGATTAGATTCCACTTATAGGTGAGATCATGAGGTAGGAACTCCTACCCTTTGTGACAGAATGGATGGAACTGGAGAGTATTATGCTAAGTGAAATAAGCCAGGCAGTGAAAGACAAATGCCATATAAATCCATTTTTAATTCAAACTGTTAAAACCATTTTTTTCCTTTAGGAGGAATCATCTCAATAATCTTATCTGGTGATATTAGACTAATATTTCACACAGATGGAGAGAGGTGATTCATAGGTTACAATCACTGATGTAGAACACCTGCCTTCTCCAATCCCACTTTTTCCCCCATAACATCTCCCTGAATTTTCTTCTTTTCTTGATGATGATTAATTTTAAAGGCCATGAACTTCCAGGCTCCAGTTGTATTGAGTTTTAACTAGTAACTGGGTATATACAGAATTCAAGCCCTGTCCAGCCTGCTGGCAAAAGGCTGCCTCCTTAAAGGTTGGATTGCTAGTCAGGCTTTGCCCCTCCCCTTTCTTAAATGGTAAAGTGAAATTTCAATATTTCTGTTCATTTAGGAGCTTTGTGTGCAGGTATACTATCAGCAAGGGCTACAACAAATACACACTTTCAACATTTATTGTCTTTGTGTGGCTGTGAATATAAAGATGATTAAGAAATTAAATCTGTGTTCACATATTCTAGTTTGGATGACAGGTTGTGTTACAGTTATTTATATCAATGTCAAAATAATAAGGTAAGGTTTAAACTGCATTGCTTTTGCTTTTGTAAAACATGAGGAGGCTATATCAGGTGAGATAGAGACTCATGTTTCAGGTTATGAGTCTAATGCCTTAACAAGTACAGGACAGGTAGTATTCCATTGTGTAAATGTACCATAGTTTTTTATCCACTCATTTACTGATAGGCAGTAAGGTTGCTTCCAACACTTGGCTTTTGTAAATTGAGCTGCTATGAACATTAGGGTGCATAGGTTCTTTTGAATTGGTGTTTTGGGATTCTTCAGCAGAATGAAAGAAGGAGCTCTTCCTCTTCATAACAGCATGGATGGAACTGGAGAGCATTATGCTAAATGAAGTAAGTAAGGTAGTAAAAGACAACTGTCTATGATCTCACCTGTAAGTGGAATAACACAAACAAGCAAGCAAAATATAACCACAGAGACTGAAATAAAGAACAAAGTGACAGTAACCAGAGGGGAGGGGAGAAGGGAGATAATGGGGGAAAAAGGGGAAGGATTATCAAGGACCATGTATAAAGGACACAGGGACAAAGCCAGAGAGGGGTAGGATTGAGGGTGAGAGGTGGGGATGGGTGGGGGAGGGGGAGTGGTGGGCAGAAAATTGAGATAATTTTACTTGAGCAACAATAAAAACTTAATGCAAAAACAAGCATGAGATGGGTACTGGCTATGTAAGAACAGTCTGGTTACTTGGAAATTAAAAAAAAATGTTTGTCTCTCATTTGAACTTTGTCTCAATAGATATGTAAGTTTTGTATTGTGACTTCTATCTCATAATTGTTTTCAGATGTGTCTGTTTATATGCATGACTATAATTTATTTTCCATGCCACTTGGAATTTGATTATATGAATGTATCACAATTTGTGCCTTCATTCTGCTGTTGGTCATTTGGCCTGGAGCATTATGTTCATTTACATTGGCTATCATTGTTGATATATTTGCAATTCATTTATTGAAATTGTTTTTTATCTTCCCTTTTCATTGGCTTTTACTTCAACACTTTTCTACTTGTTTTCAATCACAGTACACATTCAATATCATTCTGTACCAGTCTCACATGCACAGCAAAGCAGCCAGAACACTATGAGCTCCACAGAGTGGTGCCCCTGCTTCCCCAAGCACATACCTGGCCTCATACATAGTTATGATGACATTATTGACCACACTCCCCACGCTACACACTACATCTCTGCAACTATATTGTAACTGCCAATTTGTATTACTTAACCCCTTCACCTTGTTCACTCAGCCTCTGAATACCCCTCCCCACTGACAACTGTTAGTGTGCTCTCTGTACATATGAGTCTGTTTCTATTTTGTCTGTTTATTTTGTTCACTAGATTCCACATATAAGTGAAATCATGTGGTATTTGTATTTGTTTTTCTGACTTATTCCACTTAGCATAATATGCTTTATGTTCATCTGTGCTGTCACAAAAGGTATGATTTCACCCTTTTATACAGCCAAGCAGTATTCCATTGTGTCAGTGTACCACAACTCTTTTATTCACTAATTTATTGATGGGCACTTGGGCTGCTTCCAATTTTGGCTATTGTAAATAATCCTTTGATGGACATAAGGGTGTATATATTTTTCTGAATTAGTGTTTCAGACTTCTTCAGATATATTCTCAGAAGTGGAATCATTGGATCATAAGGCAGTTCCATTTTTAATTTTTGGGGAAAACTCCGAACTGTTTTCCACAATGGCTGCACCAACCTGCATTCCCACCACAGAGTTCCTTTTGCTCCACATCCTCGCCAACACGGTTTGTTAGTTGATTTGTGGATGATGGCCATTCTGACAGATGTGAGGTGGCATATCACTGTAGTTTTGATTTGCACATCCCTGATGATCAGCGACGGTGAACAATTTTTCATGTCTATTGGCCATCTGTCCATCTGCTTTTAATAGAAAAAATATTTACAATATCATAATTTGTCTCCTTCAGGTGTTAGTGTGGCAAGACAAATTATGTCCAAAGTACTTGTCAACTTAGTTCCTATAGAGGATAGACAAGTGCCTTTTTTTTCCCTTTTTGTTTTTTCTACTTTTTAAAAATAAATAGAATAAATTACTAGAAATTTTTACAGCCAAAGTCAGCTTTTCTTTTATTCCATTGTGGAATTTTTGCTTTGGTTTATTTATTTCAGCAGCTATATGATATTTTCTAGTCTGCTTATTCTACATCTATTCATCACCTTTCTCTTGGCGAACATTTTGGTTGTTCTAGATTATTTTCCTCTTTTGAATAATTCTTTGATATATTCTTCTGCATATCTTATTGTTTACTTTTTTTGTTCTTTTGTTTGTTTTGGCTTTTTCTTTTTTCTTTTTCTTGCCTTCTATATTGTTTCAAAATTTTAAATTTTTTTCCTTCATTATGTTTTGTCCTCTAATTTGGAAGTATTGCTATCTAATATAAGATTGCTTTTTTCCCCCCTCTGTTACTTATTATGCATTTAAAAATAATTCTAAAGCTAACAAATCTTTGTTTTCTTCTCTCAGTGACAGAAAGACCTATGAAATTTACCTTTGGTTGATGCCTGTCTGGAATATGAAGTCAGACTCCAGCACACTTTTACTTCTTCCAGAGGAGAAACAAATCCATTAGAATCACTATTAAAAATAGTGATTATTATGAACTTACTGAAGATTTCAGTGTAGAGAATAATGGGTTTTACATGAAAAATTTTCTGAAATTTTCATCTCCAACTTTCATCTCTCATTAAACTATTTCCAGTTGTTTCTGGTTCTGGCTACTCTAGATGTGGCTTCTACTAATACCACACCCTTTGTACGTCTTCCCCCTGAAAATATTTCCGGGAATACACCACTCCTTTTCCAGTGCACTGAAACTCATTTCTCTCCCTCTTGTGCAGTCCAGAAAATATTACCCTCTTTGGAATCTAATTTCTTTAAGAGGAGGGAGCTCTATGATTATGGTGCTTCTTCTGGTATGTGGATTTTCTTCCCTGTGAAATTACTGAAATGTAAATATTTGGGGGATATAATTGTGTATGTATTTTAGAAAATAATGGTAATATGAAAACCCTTTCTATAGTATAAGCTGTGTTTGCCTTTCACTGATAGATTCATGATCAATTGATTATCTTTTATTTATTACAAAGGTCAGAACTGAATAACCTTTGGGCTCTTTAAGATAAATATGCATCTGATACTTTGTCTTATGGTTTTTTCTATAGTGAAAATAGCTTGTTCTCTGGACTGGATGGTGGTCCAAGTTGTCCCATATACTCACAGTGGATATGAGTATATACTGGCTGAGGAATTACACCTGGGGTCGGGCTGTCCTGCGACTCGGATAGAAACATATGAATATCATTTTGCATATCTCACTTCTGATTGTGGTATTAGGACACAGGTGAGACTAGTGATTATTTGTAAAAACAATTTATAAATACTGAAAAAGACCTTCATGCCTGATGCAAAAATTGTGTTTTTTTTAGGTTGTATTTACTTATTTTTAGAGAGAGGGGAAGGGAGGGAGAAAGAGAGGGGGAGAGACACCAATGTGTGGTAGCCTCTCTAGCACCCCCTACCTGAGGCCTGGCCTACAACCCAGGCATGTGCCCCAACTGGGAATTGAACTGACAACTCTTTGGTTCACAGGCTGCCACTCAATCCACAGAGCCACGGCAGCCAGGGCTAAAATTGTTTTTTCAGAACAAATTTTGCTCCTGCTTATAATGATGTATGAATAAATAACAGCATAGTTCCTACTTACCATTCAATGAATATGGGCCATCAATGTTCATAGGACCTCGTAACACAGACTGGACTGGAAGGGAACTGACCTTAAGTTATCTTCAGGCTACTATTGTATTTCATTATAGCTTAGCAGACAATTTTAAATTTCATTGAAAGCTCCTAATGTGGAAGGTCCCCAGTCCTGGGCCGGTTTATCATATTCAACCTTATGTCATTTGAACCTGCCCATGTTCTATGAGGACATGTGTCAATATGGGGAGTAGATTTTGACTGGAATAAAATCTGTCAACTATTTTGCTGGCACAAATCAACTGCATTGTTATCTTGACATGTTATCTTTCAAAATAGATTTCCAAATTTAAATACTGTATAATCATACTACAAAAATATTTCATGCCAATTACTAATGATGACAGTCATCTGTGAATAAGGTTTTGTCTCTGCTTTGGAAAGACGGGAACTGGAGCTTCAGAAGGTGCTTTAATAATTGGCCTGAGGATGCATGGCTGGTTGGTGATAGTTTAGAGGTCAAACCAGGATGGTTATCCTCCAAAGCTTATGCTTTGAACCACTCTATTATTTGACCTCCAAATTATCTTTCTCAAAAGAACTGTTGAAAACCTTTTCAATAATAGATCACAAAGGTGGCTCTAAGTGGCAGTTTAAGTCACTTTGAGATACTATTCAGATTCCCCCCACCCCACACTTTAAATCCACTCTTCCAGATAACAATCTTTTCTGTCCCAGTGGGTTGTTAGATCTTTGTAGTTTCCTAAAAGTGGAAACAGCCATTTCTGTGAGGTTGAATGATTTCTACTTCCTGTTCATATGTGTATAAGCCTCCTTTCCTACAAGAAATACCTTCTACTTAAACCTTTGTGCTCTCCTAGGTTCTTTCAGAGGATAGTCTCCTCTTGCAAAGTGAGCTGTACTATAAGCCAAGGGATCTACATTGCCCTTGCCAAATAATTCCTCTGCAGTGTTGTATCTCTAGGTGAGTCCGATAGCTCAGACCCCTTTTCAATGCCTTCACTTCACCTTATCAGACAGTTCTGCAGAGGTATATATTTTGGAGACTATCTGATTTACCCATAAGCCTATCTCCAAACAAACACTAAATTAGTGCTTACAAAAATATTTTAATGAATACTCTTATTTTTTTGTAATATAATAACCATTTTAGAATAAAAACATGGAATCCAGAGGGACTAGGTTATTTTATAGTAACTGAACTACGAAGCACAGTCATTAAATATGTAGAGTCACTTTAGTAAGTAAAAGAATCAAGCAAGATATTACCTTTCAAGGCTTTCTCCATAATACTATCTTCTGATACATTTCCATGTTAGGAGAGTAAATAGCTAAAAATTTAAGAGAAAAGCAATTTTTCATTTTAACACTAAGTCACAGAGATACATGAAAGGAAGAGCTGATCAGCCTAATAATTAAATGTACTTTGCTTGAAGTTTTGTGAAACTGAGACATTGACCCCTAAATGGACCCACATTGAACTTTGAGACCAGTGGAATGGTATCCTGGTAGACTTTGACCATCTCAGTGAAATATGTGCACTGAGTGTTATAAATTTGAATGACAAATCTGGAAACCACCTGAAAACAGGAGAATTCTATCCTTGTTTAATATATGAAAATAGTTGATACCAAAGCAAGAATTTGAAGCTCAGAGCTAATGTGCAAAATCTTTTAGCATGATCAGAGTACTATTGAGGGGAGGAGGAGAGAATTGTTTTTTTATTATGGTAAAATACACACAAAATGGCTAAAGTGGTAAATTTTGTCTTAAGTTTATAATTTAGTGGCATTAAGCGCATTCACATTGTTGAAAGCCTCTGATCTTCCCTTTAACTCACGTTAATAGGGCAGAACAAAGGCTGGGGACAGAACAGCGCTACCCACACATGGCAATGGGTCAGATGAAGCTTTTGACAGTTTTTACTTGCCATTCTTAGGACCTATTTGTCTAAGTCTGGACACTTGGGCGTTCTGCAAACGCAGGCATTATGTCACCTTCCTCCAGGAGGTGCAGGTCCTGTTCTGCACTGCCAGAACACCGAACTGACCGTGACCATGGTGTTAAAAAGTGGGGAAAATAAAAATACCTTGGCTCCATGGTTAGCTTCAGAAAGACCTGGTGCCAAGCACATGAACACTAGCTGCTTTCTGTTTTTCCTTTCTTTAGGAAATCAGTGTGGCTTACACCAGTTTCGACAGATGAAATAAAATTGGATCCCAGTCCCTTTATTGCTGACTTCAAGGCAACGCCAGAAGAGTTAGGATTACTATGTTGCGATTAAACTGACTCCCTCCTTAAGGAAAAACGAAAACTTGAAATTGATGTCATGAATTCTGTTGGAAAACATTGGGGTTTTTTTTTTGGTACAAAAAATAATTGCTATAAATCTTTCCTTAGGTGTCTTGATCCTTAAAAAAACCTTAATTCGGTGATGATCCTGATTCAGTAAAGGTGTATTTTTAAACAGTATTATTTATTAGGGGTATGCCTTATTAATTTTATGTTAACTATTTGGTACTTGATATTACCCATTTAAATTCTGTTTTCTGTTCTATATATTAATTCAGCCATATGTCCTCAATGACAATAGTTTGATCTATTTGATATATACTTCTAAACATTATTATGAGTATTTTTTTAGTAAGAATAAAAAGTAGAGACACCTGTGTAAATGTGCCAGAGACTAAAATTTGTGCAGAAGTTAAAATTAAACATACAAATTTCCAGGAGACATAAAGCCTTTTTATGTGAGAATGCTTTAACTTGGGTGTGTTTTCCTAATTAATCAGTAAAGCTGAGTCTTAACAATAATGTCCATCCTATTTAAGTAATTATTGCAGAAGAAATGAAATCTATGTGCTCAAATTTAAGAACTACCCCCTTCACTGAAATTTGATGCCAGATTGTCCTTTCTTCCTGATATGACTCTTCTGTACTTGAAATAATTGACAGGGTGAGATAGTCAAGCATTGCATCATCCTGACACATAAGAGCAATTCATTATACAATCACCTATCACCAGCTATTTGTTCTATCTTCTTTTCACTAAAGAGGAAGTCTGCCCAATAATACACCCCCCAAAAATTCACTTCTGACTTTGGGGATATTTCTTATATTCAATTGCTTACTGATATGTACATTTTGGGTGCTAGATCCTTTGTGAAACAAATTTTGCTAAGATATTTTTCATTAAGCTTTTTAAAAAAGATTTTATTTTATTTATTTTGAGAGGGGAAGGGAGGGAGAAAGAGAGGGAGCGAAACATCATTGTGTGGTTGTCTTTCGCATGCCCCCAACTGGGGACCTGGCCCACAGCCCAGGCATGTGCCCTGACTGGGAATTGAACCAGCAACCCTTTGGTTTGCAAGCCCATGCTCAATCCACTGAGCTACATCAGCCAGGGCTCATCAATTTTTTTTTTAAAGATTTTATTAATTTTTAGAGAAGGAGGAAGGGAGAGAGAAAGAAAGGGAGAAATACCTCAATGTGTGGTTGCCTCTAGTGCACCCGCTACCTGGAGCCTGGCCACAACCCAGGCATGTGTCCTGACTGGGACTCAAACCAGCGATCCTTTGGTTCACAGACCCATGCTCAATCTACTAAGCTACATCAGCCAGGGCTCATTTGTGGCGGGGATCTGCCCACAGAGTCCCCCTTTGCCTCAGCCCAGCCACCATGAATGAGAATAAGCCTACCAAGACACATCTGCTTGGGGAGGAAAGGTGGCTGATCTCTCAAAGGAGAAGGGCCAGGAGCCTGTTCATCAATGGGCTTTTACAGGGTTAAATTTGCATAAGAATACAGGGTGTACAGGTAAAGCTGATCAATCATTGTCAGGCAGTAATGATCAAACAATAAACAACCTTCAAAGAACTCTGAGGGTTTATTTTGAGTCAGGGTCAGAGGGCCATGAAACTTTGGGGAACAAACTCATTTCATGCTTGGACCCTTATCATTTAAATTGAGGGTATTAGCAAAGTAGGTTTCACAGGATTTTATGCATTCTTTCTTAGGCCTGATTTTCCCAGGGAACCTGCCCTTTCCAGAACAGGGCTGCACCCACCTCCGGCATTGTTTCAGGCTTAAATCAGGCAGGGGAAGTAAGACAGCCAAGAGATTAGGAGGCTTCTTGCAGACAGAATGAGGACTCAGGCTATGTCAAAGCCGAGGGGTGAGAGTCCATCACCCCCTTTTGCTATAGTCCCCCAAGTCCTTCCCTGAGGAACCCTTTGAGACAATGGAAAGATTGTATCATGAACGTATGCCTGTGACACACTTCCTCATATTTCTTTCTCTCCTGCTTTTAAGATACTTTCTTGTCCCTTTTGTCTGCAGTATTCCATTTACAATGGCTCTGGCTAACTGTTCTTCCTTCATCCCACGGCCTCTTCCTTCCTATCCCTCTACCCACATTGTCTGCTTATATTTCTTGTTCCAACAATGTGTTAAACAACATCTCAAAGTCAGAGACAGTTATTCCTGATGCCAGCTTCCTACCCAACACTATGCCTGCAGACCGCACAGTGACATCTGACTGGTTAGCACCCTCTTTGGTACCCCAGCAAAACATGTTCATTGCCTCCTCTAAAGTATTGCATAAGGTAGAGATCTGTTCAGCAGGAGTTAGAAGAGGCTGTCATTTTCTGGTAAAGATGCTGTGGTGATCGTTACTGAGTGTCTCCTACTCACGGCAAGATAAGCTTGAGAGGAAAGAAGTCTGTCAAGGCCTGGAGCCTCCAAGATAAACCCTGTAGAGTCCCTCTCTCCTTTCTT
Source organism: Phyllostomus hastatus (assembly GCF_019186645.2). Lineage (NCBI taxonomy): Eukaryota > Metazoa > Chordata > Mammalia > Chiroptera > Phyllostomidae > Phyllostomus > Phyllostomus hastatus. The sequence continues at coordinate 7,488,838 of NW_025334005.1, read as the reverse complement.
TTGTGTCTGTTCAAAGTGTCACCCAGTAGGCCACTGAGGATGTCTGCAAAATTTTCTGCTTGGTTGCCATGTACAGATTTGGAACACCCAGGTCTATAGATGGCTTTCTCTTGGTGGTTACTTTGGTGCTGTGCTGAAAAATGTTAGGTGTGATTATATAGCTATTTATTTGGGAAAAGGTGGGCATGGGCACACATACATACAGAGTATACCCCTTAGATATGTAAATCCAAGTGGCCGCACCCAAATTTGGCTGCCAGCTCTGGCAGTGAGGGATGGACTGGACACACCTGAGGTATGGAATTTGGGGAGTGAGTTTCTGCATAAACTCAGGGGGACAGTTTCAGTCACCGTATTTTTCAGACTATAAGATGCACCTCCCCAAATTTGGGAGGAAAAGGGGATTGCATCTTATAGTCCGAATATAGCTTATCTGGTTCACTGTGTGTGTGTGTGTTGCGGGGCAGCAGTGGAGCAGGGTCATAGGTTATTAAATATTTTACCACATTTTTTGCTTCAAAATTTTTCCCCTATTTTCCTCCTCTAAAACCTAGGTGCATCTTATGGTCTGGTGCATCTTATAGTCCTAAAAATATGGCAATGACATTCTAGTGGCAGCCAGGTTCTGATTCCTAGCTCCTCAGATTGCTGGCTGTGCAGCCTTGGGCAAGTTACTTTCACTTCTCTGAAGCTCAGCTTCCTCATCTGTAAAATGGAAAAGATCATAACAGTATCACCTTTTCATATGGATGTTGTGAGAACTAAGTCAGGTAACATGAGTAGGATACTTAGAACATACAGTGAAAGCTACATAAGTGGACTTAATTGGTGGGTCCTTAGAAAATCTACATTTCCTTTATTAAGAAAAAGACTAAATTAATATTTTAGAACATAATTTACTTGATCTGAAGGCTAAAAGTCTCCCTGGTTTTATAGTGGTTTTTTTTTTTTTTTTTTTGAAATCAAGTTAAATAATGTGGTTAGAATAGGTTTCTTCCCTCCAGAACTGCTCTGGAGTTTCTCTGCATGAGACTCTAATTCTTACAAATGTATTTCTCATAAGGCACAGCAACATCAGGCTGGACCAAATATTCATTCATTTATTAAACATATATTAGCTGAATGCCCAACATATGACAGACACTGAGCGAGGCACTGGAGTTACAATGATGAGAAGCCAGGAGAATCAGGGCTCAGAGGAGAAGGCAGAATAAGAAGGGAAGGAGGGGGAATTCAGAGTAACATTCATCAAAGTAAGACATGTGGGCTGCAATTCATTCTGGAAAAAGAGCAAAAAATGACCTCGGTGGAGCTTGAGGGGAAATGTGTTTCAGGAGGAGGGAAATAGTACTGAGAAAAGTTCAAGATGTTTGAGAGCTTGACACTTGAGAGGACTGAAAGAAATAAACAAGGCTGGACTGAGCTTTGAGATCAGGAGGGGTGAGGAATGAAGCAGAAGAAACATGTAAAAAAACAGAATGAGGTTTTGAGAATTCAGTGTATCAAAATTAGAGTCATGGGTACAAAAGCATATCAAAATAATCTTTAAAAATAGTGGATATATTGATATAGACACTTAAATATTTGCAAAAGACCTTTTAGAACATCTAGTCTGATAAATCAAATTCTTACCTGAAGCTTGGTTAAGAATGTGAGGATGGCCCTGGCTGGTATAGCTCAGAGGATCGAGTGCAGGCTATGAACCAAAAGGTCGCCTGTTCGATTCCCAGTCAGGGCACATGCCTGGGTTGTGGGTCAGGTTCCCACTAGGGGACGCGTGAGAGGCAACCACACATTGATGTTTCTCTCCCTCTCTTTCTCCTTCCCTTCCCCTTTCTCTAAAAACAAATAAACAAAATATTTTAAAAACAGAATGTGAGGATATTACATGTACGTGTGTGTGTAAAAAGATACTATTTGCATTTAATAGAAATATAAGCGTAAAGATAATTATATTACATCAAACATATATTTATTATGTTTCTAAAGTAGGCACACCCACAGAAACTTATAGAGAGTCAGACATAAAACTAAATGAAAATATAAATTTACTCAAAATTTAAACTAATTTAAAATTGTATTAATATAAAATGATGAACATGATCAAGTATAATTTTGTGTTCTAGGATGTCAATTTCAAAAAGAAGTTTTATATGACTGTTGCTAGATATACCAGGAGAGACCAAGAAAAATGTTGGTGACCTAATATTTTTTATCTTGTTTCATTTCTCTTTTCAAACAGTTTATTAGTTCAGGACCTTTATCTGTTGTAGCCGGGAGAAAACCCGCAAGAGTGTTGGTAAGTGGCAGTTCTTTCTCTTTTTCTATGATCATGGGAGTAGAAATTCTATCGATTAATAATAGGAGAGTAGCCCTGGCTGGTATGGCTCAGTGGATTGAGTGCTGGCCTGAGAACCAAGGGGTTGTGGGTTCGATTCCTAGTTAGGGCACATGCCTGTCATTGCCAGCCAAGCCTCCAGATGGGGGCATGTGAGAGGCAACTGACTTATTGATGTTTCTCTTCTTTCTCCCTCCCTGCCCCTCTCTCTAAAAGTAAACAAATAAAATTGTTTAAAAAAGTTTTTAAGAAATAATAGGAGACAAGAAGTTGATGAGTCTAACTGAGACACTGAGTCTCTTTAATGCTCAATAAAATTAATTTTCTTAAGGCACTCATATGGTAGATCATCAGAACATCACATACATTGTGAATACGATGGTTACTATGAGTATTTGATGAATCTGAAACTTAGAAAAAAAGCTTCTTGATTTTTGTGTTGTTAAATTGGAACAATTCTAATTATTTTGAGTGTACATTCTCCCACCACTAGTTCCACAACTGAAAGTCAAAAATTCTATCTTTAGTGATCCATTAAACAATTACCAAGTTTCTATTATGTGTTCCTACTAAATTGTCTACCCATTTAGACTACTTTCCTAGTCCATTCACCCTCCCTCCCTCCTGAATGGCTATTTCTCCTTTATATTCTATCCTCAAATCCCAATCCCTTTTCTCTCATCTTTACTCTCTCTGGTGATGACCTGGTTTCCTATGCTGACATGCTCAAGGCATCAGAAGAATTTTCAGATCTCCCTCTAACATCTCCTTCATGGACCAGATATATTTTTTCACTCTAACCTTTCACCATCAGTGACTTCTCTGTGATTTTCTCCAAAGCCAGTACCCCTCCTAGAATCCTAGCTTCTGTTCCTTCCCCACCATACAAGTGTATCACTCCAATTCTCTTTCTCCTAGACCTTCTTAATCAGCCTACAAGCATCCAGTTACTTCTCTCAAAAGAAGAAAAAAAAAAGTCTCAACCTTATTTTTTCCTGCTAGCTACAGTTTGCTTTTCCTTTTGTGGCTAAACCCCTTAAAGCAGGGTGTCAAACTCATTTTCACCAGGGGCCACATCAGCCTCGAAGTCACCTTCAGAGGGCCAAATATAATTTTAGGACTGTGTAAATGTAATCATCCCTTAACTAGGGGCAAGGAGCTTGGTGTTGCAGCAGGGTAGAAACAAGGCACTGGGCTGGACAAAAGAAGGTGGAAGGCCTAATTAAGCCCAAGGGCCTTGTGTTTGCAACCTGTGCCTTAAAGGAATTATCTTTACTTTGTCTGCAATTTCTATCTCCCCAGTTTCAATGAAACCCACTCCAGTAGGCTTTATGTTCTCCCCTATCACACTCCTATAAGATTACCATTACATTGGTAGCAGAGAGGTCAGTTCCCAAGCCTCCTAAAAATGGCCTCTTGAGCAGCACCTAGCACACAGCTGGTCACTTAGTCCTTCCAATAACATCTTCACTTGGCTTCCAGGACTCCTTGATTGAATGGTTTTCCTCCTGTCTTTTTAGTCTCTCCTTTTCAATCTCCTTTCCTAGTTTCTTTTCTTTTCTCTGACCTGTTCATGTTGGGGTGCCCCAGAGTGCAATGCTTTGTCACCTTCTTTCCTCACTCCACTGGCGATCGCATTCATTCTCAGGAGATGGCAAACCAACATGATCAGCTGTCTGTTCACTCTCCACCTTCACTTCCTGATGTTGTTTCCATTGCTCACTTCCTGCCACCCACCTTGCCCCTTGCTTCCCTGGAACACACCTGGGACACTGTGGCCTCGGGGCTTTGAGCGGAGTGTTTCCTGGACTACAAGGACATCCCTCCAGATGTGCTCAGGACTGACTCCCTCAGCTCTTTAATGCCTCTCCCCACCTGTCATTCCTAATGAGTATCACAAACCTCCCCTCCTCTCTCTGGTTTCCATATCCTCCTTACTCCATTCTAGTATCCTACAGCACTTAATTACTTTTAGAAAATATGACATAATTTACCTATTAGTATACTTAATTTTTTTGTTGTTGTTACCGCTGCTAAGCGTATCAACTCCTCAAGGGTAGGGAATCTTTGTTCATTGATGTTTGCCCAGCATCTAGGATATTGCTGATTGTGTAAACAACATTCAATTGATGTTTATTTAAATGAATTGTAGACAAAGGAAGGAAGTATGTGTTGTCTATATTAACTGAAAATTCTTACTGCTTTCTGGATGAAAAACAATTGTGGGATGAACGTTGCCAGTGCTACAATCACTTTAGTAGGCTTTGTTTTTCTCTCAACAAACTTAGTAACTGGCATCCTGTTATTCAAGAGTTGTCAGTCTGCACCATCACTGGACTTATGCAGGTACATGGGTGTCTCATTAATCGTATGTGTTAAAAAGTTATATTTCATTACAAAATATTGCAAACAATCTAAAATGTAGGGTTACCATCTTGCCTTGATTTGAATCTTTGTTCTGCCATTTATTAGCTCTGTAAAGAAGGGAACATTAGATTACCTCTTTGTGTTTCAATTTTCTTGTCTTTGAAATGATAGTAATAGTATCAATCTCACAGAGTTGGTACAAGGATTAAATAAATTAATATGTGACAAACAATTAAAATAGTGCTTACCACAATGAGTTATATTATTATTAATATTATTACTACTACTAAAATCGCCAGAGAGCTTAAATTTTAAAAAGTTTTGTTTCACATCTTGCTTTTTAAAACCAACTTGGGAGATTTATAAGTGCCTCTGTGGTCTGGGATTTTTCAAATAATGACTCATTGAAGTTTTGGATTACTTCACTTTTGAATTTGATTGTGGAATTTTCAAAGGAAAAGGTCTTTAGTAACCTTTCCAAATTCTATTTTTTGTATTTTTGTTTAGGCATCCTCTCTCTTCTGAGATCAACTTAGAAATTAAGATATTTCTTTAATTTGTTCATTTTTCCCATAATGATTTGTTAACTATTTTTCATGACTCATTTAATATTTATATGGGTCCAATTTTTCTGTGAATTTTATGGTATTTTCCTTCCAGTGCAATTTTGTATTTGTTTTTTTTCTAGATGCCTCAACAATAAGAGAAGGATCACTAATTTAGTACATTTTTTGTTTAATCTTTTTGCTTAGTATCTTAGTTGTTAGGAATAGTGTAAATGCCCAAACCTTTATGAAGTGCTATTAATGAAATTGTGGAGGTGTGATATTTGTCCATTTTTTAAAATTTTTTCTACTCACCTTCTTCATTTACTGCTATTCCAACTGGGAAATGTTAGTGACTGGGTCAGAATTTTGCCTCTGTAGCTTCTTCCACCCATGCCTACTTCACATGATACAGAAATACAACATCTCTCTCTTTCCAGGAAGAAGATTTCCATATTTTCAGATTGATATTGTATCTCTTACAGAGTGTGAGTATGTGGCTGTGTATTAAACCCAACTTCCGGTTTACTTTGTTCTATTCTGTGGGAGGGAAATATTGTTGACAATACAATATTTCCTGCTGACATTTTTTTCTCTGAATGTTTCTGCTGGGTTTGATATGAGACAGCGTATCCCTTGGGGCCTTATGTTTTTTTTTTAATTTTTTTTATTTTAATCATTGTTCAAGTACAGTTTTCTTTTCTCCCTTTTACTCCCAATCCAGCCCACCCTCCCAACCCTCCCCACTTCCCTCCCATTACCACTCTCCCCCTAGTTTGGGCCTTGTGTTTTTAGTGTTGATCTTTACCTTGCTGGAATTATGCGTAGCCCTCTCTGTCTCAGCCATATGGTGCAAAGCAAACTGCTTCAGTTCAAGAGAGGTGGGTTTGTTTAAATGAGTAATAATTCCATGGTCAGCCACCTCCCTCTGGGCTTTGAGGTCATCCCTGACTCTTGAGATTAGAAAGATAACATCTATCCAGTAACAGCTTGTGGGGTTCCTGGAGTAACAGATGGTACGAATGTTAGAGATGGAATGAAGGCTGGAAAAGAATTCTGATGTAAAACATGCAAGAGGAAAGAGTGCAATTCATACTAAGAGCACACATTTTTTTGTACAGAAAGAATTAAATTATATTATTTTCTTGTAACTTGTCACTTTCTAGCTATATACCCAGGGAAAAAACCACCAATTCCTTTTAGATTTTTGGTAACTGTAAAATTAAACTCAGTGAATTAATATTGGTGATGATCATGATGATAATAGAAAGGGATGGGAGGAGAGGCAGGTGATGAGCCTCTTCTTGGAGATTGATGTTGTTTTATTTTTCAGGCAACTTCCTCAACCCTCAGTTCTGTGGAATCAGGATCACATCCTCATTAAAGTAAATTTGAGCACAAGGAAATTCAACCTCAAATCTCCATGAGTTAGAGTTCCTGCCAAGAACTCAAAAGAACATGAGCCTTGAAGCGCATTCCTACTATCGTGGCACCAATCATGAGGAACTTGGACACTTGACTCAATCCTTTCTGTTCTCATTATAAATTCCATGCTTCTTTAGGCATTCCTGGCTTTGTAACTTCTATGATCACCACTCCAAAGTTGTTGCCAGAAACTGGTTTTCTTTTTTCTTACCTAACTATGCCATGGCCTTATAAGGTTTAAAAAAGACAGAGAGAATAATCTCTATCTCATGTATTCTGTCTAAAATCCAACCTCCATCTATCCAATGAAAAGAAAAGTCAGATTTTTTTTATTACTACAGAAAAATGCTTCTTGACTTTAAGTCAATCAGCATTGCAATCAGCATTGCAAAAATGGTCAAATGAGAAAAATTAGCATCATCATTAAGGTAAATTTTATCTATATTTGATGTAAGGTGGTCAAACCTCAAGATTTTATTTCAACTAGCTGCTGAGATGCATTCACACATACCCTGATACAAAAATAATGGTATGGATTGAGGGCTTTGAGAGAAAGATCAATATTTTTTCTTCAAAGCATGGTGAGGAACTGCAAACCAGAGAGACATAGAGAATAAGGGCTTTAAAGTCTCACAGATATGCATACAAATTCTGATACTGTCCCTCATAACCTGTGTTAATTTGAGCAAGTTATTTAACCTCTCTGACCTATTTTTCCTCATCTGTAAAATAAGTGTAAGAGTATCAGTATTTTAACAGTTTTTATTAGGGCGAAATAAAAGTAAAGCAAATGAGAAATAGCATCACACTCCTTGACAATGATCTTGCTGTTGTTGTTGGTCTTGCTGCTGTTGAGGCTGAGGTGGGATTGTGGTCAGATGTTCAGAAAAGATGGCAGAAAGCCTCACTCTTCCACTGTGGCTCCCCCTTCACCTTCCAGCAACTTCAATGCTTTCTTTCCTCTGAGATACATGGTTCCTGATTTATAAATCAACTGCTGAATTATTTACATTTCTGATCTATAAATTAATTTTTCTCTCTTGATGCTGAACTTATGGACATTATTCACAATGTCCATAAGTTCATACCCACGAGTTACTCTTAGCTACATGTTTACCATATGTGCAAAGATCTTTCTATAATCTCTACTAATTCTTTTTCAGAATACATGTGTATATACATGTGTGTATATGTATATATATATGTGTGTGTGTGTGTGTGTGTGTGTGTATATATATATATAGTCTGTCCAGAAGGTATCCAGCCATGTAATATGAAAAATAGAGACATTTATTGAAGAAGATACAAAATACAAGAAACATTGTACATAGGACAATGACACCTCAGTCTCCTTCAAAGTAGGCACCTTGGGACCTCACGCATTTCTCCCAATTGCCCACCATCAGCTGCTCAGTTGTATTTTCCTGAATCTCATCAATGGTCTGAAATCTTTTCCCTTTCAAAGGTAATTTTAGTTTTGGGAATAGCCAGAACTTGTAGGGTGCCAAATCTGGGCTGTAGAGGGCTGAGTCACCTGGGCAATTTTATATTTTGCCAAAAAACTCTGAGGTATGATGCATGAGCAGGTGCATTGTTGTGATGATGCTGCCAATCATGACAATTGCCCACAGCTGCGGCCTTCTGACTCCTCCAAATAGTTTCTGTGGAGGAATGATTAAGCTTAATGCAAAATTTTATTCAGATTCATCACTCTACTTGCTCAGTCATTTTGAATGCCACAGTCACATAGTACACATGCTCACTCAATGGTGACTACCACCCTCACTGAATAGTATAGTGAAGGCATTATTGTTCACACATGCACATTCTTCTTGGCGGTCAGGTTATATTGATGTCATGCAAATTGTTCTCATCATGTTAACAATGCCTTGACTTTTTACAGACAGATCTTGTATATATACTATTCTTTTAGTACATTCAACAATCTTTTAGGGAGTGCCTACTATGTGCCATGTACTATATTAGCAGTTTGGCATACATTAGAGAGTGATTTGGAGCAAATGGGTAGTCTGTATAAATCTTTCTCTTTGCATTTCTGAGGTCATATAAATGAAAAGACAAAGGTATTCTCTTCAAGTTTGGACTCAGTGCTAAGCTTATTGGGGCTACCTGTCTTGTTCTGTGAACAATTTTTTTTCATTCCTGTGGAGCATTCAGAGTTTAGTATCAATCTCAGCCTCTCTCACCCTTGGCATCTGAACCATATTTATTGAACCCATAATTGCCTGTGGAGGGTGGACAGAGAGAGAGAGAGAGAGAGAGAGAGAGAGAGAGAGAGAGAGGAGAGAGAAATTTTCCTCTGGGAGTATCCGAAGATACCTCTTAAGAAATAGTGCACTTTCAATGTGTAACATGCAATTCATGCATATTTATTTTGAGTAATTTGAGCATTCAGTTTGAGAAAAAAATGGTTCAGATGCAATATGACAGAAAATTTCTTTTGAGTTTGGGGAAAAACCCTTGGTTGTCAAAGAGGAAGCCAGATGGGCAGATGGATGAACAGCGGATGCAAATGTGTAGTCAGAAGGAGGAAATGTATGTGGTAGGAGAGAGATGTTAGTTCAATTATCTCTTCCTTTCAGGCAGATGTGTGATTAAAACTCATCTTGATAATTTTGCCCCCACCAAGAGAAAAGGCCATTTTGTCATGTGTCTCAATGTTCACTGTTGTGAAAGATGATGGAGCATGGCTGCAAGGACCCACAGTGTGGATGCAGAAGATTATATGCATTTCAGAAAGGGTTTGAAGAAGGTGCTGGTCAAAACTGGGATATGAAACAATTTGGAGATCATAAAATACATCTCAGTTTCTGGTTTGCATTTTTCAAGTTTCTATTGAAAATTCTCATAAAATAACATTATACCCAAACACCAAAGACCATCCTCCATTGGTTTCCTGTCTAAATCTCAAGTCTAATTTCTAATTATTTGCTGCCCACAAACTCCCAAAAAACTTCATAAACAGGCATTTATTCAGGTCTTTTTCCAACAGAGGTGGTATAATTTCTCTGAGGGAGAGGTAAGAAAGAGAAATCTCCTGAGGCTATGATCTTAAATCCTGGCTCAAATATTCCTTTCTCTGGGAATTTCTTCCTTGAATTCTACATACCCCTTTTCAGGTAGAATTAATGTGTTATTTTTATGTTCCAGCAGCCTCTGACATACTGGTAATATTATATCATTTATCTTTGTCCCATGATGCTAGATTATGAGCTAGACAAGGCCTGGGACCCTGGTTCCCATCTGTGCATGCTCAGTGATACCAGCAGTACCTGACATGGTACATTAAGTCCTTTTTGGATGAATGTATAAGTGAGCAAGGTTTGTTTCTTAATTACAATAACACATTGGTCAGGTCCAACAATTCCTGAAGACACAGTGGGAAGATGGCATGTGGGTTAATAAATTTTTATGTTCTCTTGTTCATATAATTATTTTAGTTTCCCAAAGAATGAAGATTTTTATCACATCCCAGAGAAACAATCCAGACAATTAGTGGTACAATTTGTAATATCTTACAGTTTAATGAAGAGGCATTCAAGACTATGTCTATAATTAAACTCAAATTAAAGTGTCCTAAGTCTGTGTACCTCATCTGTAAGTTCACTTTGCTATGGTCTAGCTACTTATACAGTCAGAATGAACACATCAGTTAAGTTCTAACCTTAACTGTGGCATATGGCTCAGTCCAATGCTACTGAGACCTACTCATAGGATTTGCCATCAAGTTCAAGTTCATGCCCCTCAGTGTTTTCACTGTCCCATCCTTGTCATCATAAAAATCAAAGCAACAGACCATCAGTCTAATAATTTAGCAGGCAATGGAGTCTTTGGTGTGAAAATGTCTCAGCACTCTATGCATCAGGAATGGCTCACAGTAGTTAGAATTCTTCCTATCCAGTTTCTGAGAGCATCTGTTTCAGAGAGCCATGTAAATTGTGTCCAAAAGAGAGGAAGAGAGAGAAAGACAATAACTATCGAAGTCAGAGATGAATCCAGAGATTCAGAGACTAAGACACATTCCTACTTGCAAAAAGTGCTTCAGCCTTAGATTATGCGTGAATCTCAGTATGTATTAAGTAGGGAAGATAGGCTTTTCAAAGGTATAATTAGAGAACTTCTGGTGTAGAAATAGCTAAACTGGGACACAAGTAGAGAGAATTCCAAAAGAGCATAACATCCCTTTCTGTTCTGCAGTTTTTTCCCTTCACCTTCTCAACTTCCATTAAACTGTTCCGTCTTTGGGGTCTGTACATCCTGCTGGTCTCAGGAAGAGTTCTTCTCCAGGAGTCTCACACTAGTTCCTATTCAGTAGACTATTCAGTTTTTCTCTTTAACATAGCAAGAAAAACCCTATTGATCTCAATCATCCAGTAAACTTATCTGCCTGACAAGTGTCTTAACTATGAAGATAGTCATCAATGTCAAGAGCCAATCTATCTTAACTGCCCACTCGTAGCAGACCTGAGAGGAAGCCCACAGGCTTGTTGTTCACAGTAATTTTCATTGCTGCATAGCTCAGTTAATTTAAAAAAATGGACACGGAACATAGAAGCAGAGCAACTCTTGCTCTCCCCAACCCACAAGAGCCCACCAGGTAGGCATAGGCTATTATTTTTTTTCTATGCTCAGTGAGGGGGCCAGAGATAGTCACAGTGCTGGGGAAGTGTCAGTTCATGGGCTCAGTCATGGACCCATTTGGTTTATTTAATATGTTGATAATATGTTGAGTGTAAGGAAGCTATTTGCTATACTTTACCAGTAGTTCTGTCTGGTTTATGGGGAGGAAGGTTTTTTGCTTAGCTTGTGAACTGGGAATAACTTAAGTTTTCTAACAAAAGAAGGTCACATTCTAGGTATGAGGAGGGGAGTTTGTACTCTCAATATAGATCTCTTGCCTCTGTGTCTGATGTGTACTAAGGGACAGATGCCTTTAAAAATGATCCTGGGTTCCTTCTTTGTTGGTCTTTGTGAGCCTCAAGCTGTGGGATTCTGCCCCACTGTTTAGAGGGGAAATGTCTTGGAGGGAAGGCCAGTAGAGGTGGATAATGTAGTTTTCCTTTGAATGCCTAACATGAACACATGTTAAGACTTTCTCTGAACAGTTTTAGGAGAGGCTGAAAACAGCACTTTGTGAATCAATGTCAGATTGAATATTATTGCAAAATGTTAAGTATATTCCAAATCTTTAGAAGAAAGAGTATTTCCAGTTATCTCTTCTGAGGATGAAAACAGGAGGATTGGAGATTCAACTAACCCTTCAAAGCCATTTCTTTGTGCACATGAAATTGGGTATGTCAGTGACAAAATAAATCCAGACACATTTCTATATTAAAAGGACTGAGAAATACACAGGTAAACCTGTGTGATCATTTTTATTTTCACTCACCAGTATAGATTAATGGAAAAGAACTTGGATTAGTTCTTGGATTAATAAGAAGACTTGGCACAGTTTTCATTCCATTTCATCTCCTTTAATCACTGATTAGATGGTGATCTTGGCCAGTGACTTGGACACTTTGAGCCTCAGCTTTTTATTAATTTCAATAAAGACTTTAATTGGAAGATTGTTTTGAAAAATACACCATCAAAACTTCCCTTTTTGTGAATCTAGAACTTTGCACAGGAAGTTAGAAAGTTTTCTCATGATTGAATTTCTGTTTAAACTTCACAGAGGGCCTGAAATTGAGCTTTTAGAAGCACCTTTCTCTGGCAACATCCTACTGGAGAAGGATATCTCATTATCACGCAAGACATGGCTGATATTTCTAAAGAGGGAGGTGGAATTCCTGGGGGTAAGTGAGCCTTCTCCAACCTCAATTAAAATAAAGACTGACTCTAGGAAAGAGTATTTGGTTGCATCAACAGTTTGCCCACTTGTATTTGTAAGGAGTCAACAAACCCAGTAGATGAAGACTTGATACCAACTGGGCCCTGTTGGGTGGAAAGAAGCATTTCCTCATGGAGATTAGAATGAAAATGACAAATAGGACCTGCCAACTCTGGCCAGCTGCTAGTGGATTAATGTAATATCTTGCTGTGAGGGATTTCGAATCTTTATCTTCACTTAGATGGAAAGGACAAATATTGATGTTCACCGTGACTACCTAAGTAAAGGGACATGGGAAATACATTGGTCATTCCTGCATTAGGTCATGCCTGTATCAGTTCTTAGTGTCAGAAGATACTGGGAAATATCAAATTTGGATCCTTTCTCAGGACAGCCTAAGACACCAAAGCAATTTCTCACATTTGGTCTCAATTATAATGAAATTTATGCAATCTTGGGAAAATATCTTGTTATTTCACAAAATGTCTGCCTTTTTCTACAGGTAACACAAATTCTGATTGGTTTCATATGTCTTTATTTTGGGACAATTGTCTACCCTGGGATCACAATTTCAGAATTCGAGAAAAAATTTTTTTCATCATTTCAAATAGGCTATCCATTCTGGGGAGCAGTACTTGTGAGTATATGTGTATCTATAGTTGTCTCTGAAATAACACTGCATGTAGCTCTTCTCTTACCAGATCAGATCTACCCAACTGTCTATTTCTAGCATTCATATTATACATAGTAATATATTTATATTATACATTTGCATATGTTTGTATAAAATATGTTTGCAGTTTATAAATCACCTTATGTTAAACATGTTAGCACACTTTTATCAGATGAGAGACCTGAGACTGATACAAGTTAAATGAATTGCTCAAGGGATCTTTATCCAATAAAAATAGAACCTAAACTTTCAGAATATAATTTTAGAAAAATGTGTCTAACTCTATTCATCAATAAAGTTATTTTAGTGAAGGGAAGGGGGAAGAGACTACTGATGTGAGGAAAACAAGGTCAAAGTCATTTGATGACCTTTTCTCATGCCCTATGAACTTTTTCAGGTGCTTTCTCATAGAATCTGTTTTAATCATTATACTGTTTAGAAAACTATATGACTGAATGAGATTATAAAGATATATAGCTTTACTGAGATATAATTGATATACAATGCATTGCATATATTTAAAGTGTGTGATTTGATAAATTTTGATCCATGTAGAAACACATAAAAACATTATCACATTAATGTAATAAACATCCAAATGTTTCCTTGTGCCCCTTGGTAATCCCTCCTTCCCTATATTCCCTGTCTTCCCATCCTCAAGCAATCACTGGTCTGCTTTCTGTCACCATAGATTAGTTTGCATTTTCTAGAGTTTAATATAAATAAAATTTTACAACATGTTCCCCATTGTTTGGCTTCTTTCACTCAGAATAATTATTTTCAATTAATCCATGCTATTTTTGTATCTCCATGTCATTCTCAGGATATATTTCAAGTCTGAAAAAAGCAAGCACATTGGTTTGGCACTCTGCTAAAGACTTAGGACTAGATCAGGAGTCTTCTTGAACCTTGGTCGTATTTTATTTGAAACTTCTCTCTGCTGTCTTTCAATTCTAAACACTTAGCTTATTTGTGTCTCTCAACTCCTCATGCAATCTTTAAAATGGTTTTGAATGTATGCTATTGATTTATATTTTTACCATGTACATTCTCATAATTACTAAATGTCCACATGATATAGCTTAGTCTCTAGAGATATACATGTCACAAACACATTTGTTGCACAAAGGAGCTGACAGCCTAACATACAGGGTGCTCATACAAACAGTTTCAAGGCAAGGAGAGTAGTGTTACAGCAGAATCATGCCCCAGGTGCTGCTGCTCTTGCTGCTCTTAAAGTGACTTGTGGCCTGTCAGTGTTAGCATCACCTGAGAGGCCTGGTAGAACAGAATAATCTCAAGTCCCATTCAGGACCTACTAAAAACAATCTGCATTTTAACAAAACCCTCATAATTCATGTGCACATTTACTTTTGAGAAGCACTCTACAGAAAATAAGAATAAGAAAACAGTGAGCTCATAGAAAACCTGAAAGGTTAACTTTATAGAGGACTCACAACTTGACCTTATATTTGGAGAAGGGGAGGTGAAAGGGACAGAGAGATCAGAGACTCATTGTTTTTACCCTTCCTTCCTTTGGACAGTTTGCTATTTCTGGATTTTTGTCAGTTATGTCTGAAAAGAAAAATGCAACATATCTGGTGAGTCACTATTTTGTCTCATACTTGAATAGGTAATACTTGAAAAGGTAAGAAAAGTCAAATTTTAGGAGTCTTGAGGGAGGTATGTCATCATCTCTTATGTTATGAGATAATGTGATTATTCTTTAGTCTATTTTGTGTTGAATATAATCATTAAAATATCACTTGTGTCATTTCAAAACAATAAAATGTAATTACCTTTACACTTGTTTAGAAATATCCTCACACCAGCCTTATCCTTATAAGGATAGGCATATGGTCAAATGATTTTTTTCAGTTAAGGAGACTATTTGAGGAGAGACTCTGTGTGAGTCTTCCTGAATGTGATCCCAGCAAGAAAGTTATAGATCTTTATTAAATAAATGCATTTTCAAGATTTCCCTTTTTAATCTATATTTTGTATAAATGTAGAGTTTACTAGATATACCCAGCCCTGACATGCCGATGGGTTGACTGAATGTGCTGGCAGGTGCAGGAGTGGCTCTAAGTATTCTTCATTATCAGGTGCATGGAAGCCTGGGAGCAAACCTGGTCAGCTGCCTAGCTGCAGGAGCAGGAATCTTTCTTCTCATCAAAAACCTACAGAACACAATGGCTTATCACAATATTTGCTGGGAAGCTTTTCAGGATGACTTCTGCTTCACAGTTTTTTTTTCCACTGTAAGTGTTTCTTCAGTCCTAATCTAAGTAAGAAACCCTCATTTCCTTTTCCATGAACACAACCCCCCTTTTTTTGCAACCTCTATCACATAATGTGGTATTCTATAGGCTCATGCACAGAGATGCAGATGACCTCTTCCTCCTACCCCCAGCTCAATTCTGCAAGGTTGGAATCATCTGCCTTGAGTAACCATCCCCTGGTTTTCTCTCTCTCTCTCCGTGTGTGTGTGCGTGCACGCGCGCGCATGTGTGTGTTGCTTTATAGGGACTGATCATGTGGGGGTGGGTGATATAAGGGAGAGCACCTTGAGAAATCTACCTTGTGATGCTACTTGTCTTTTTGGTTGTTGTTGGTTGTTGTTCAACAGGAAATTGTGGCAATGATCATGTTCGTCACCATTCTGGGATTTGGTGCTGCTGTGTTACTCATAGTCTACAGAGTTGGGGAATTACTCAAAGAAGATAAGGTAGGCAGAGATCTGATACTAAATCCTGAATGACAGGCTAAAGACTTTGAGCTTACTTGCTGACATATGGCCTAGGTATCCTGGAACATTTCTTCCAGAAAAATATTTCTCCAAGTTTCAGTGTTTTGGTGGCCAAATCTCATGTTTTAAAGCACATTTCCCACTCATAAGTAGCACAATAGCAGAATATCTCTGTGACTGAGGGTTAGGACAATAGAACCTTCATCATTTTAGAAAATGCAAATGTTTTGAAAAGTGTTGGGCATGAGATGAATGAGCAGGTAGCATGTGATGGAACCACACAGATACCTGGGCTTATTTTCTATCCTAGAACAGATTTCACCCTCTTGGCTTTTACCTTCATACTTGCTCTGAAGCCTCAGATTTTTTTTTCTTTTTAATTCACAACTACCACCTACATTTCCACTTGCCTTACCCATCCATTGCACCTTTAATTTATTAAAAGAATTATCAATCCTTGAGGCACTTACACTTTCTCAGATCTTCCAGATGAAACACACTCTTTACATCTGTCCACCTGCCTGAAGCATTCAAGTGTGGGTGCCTGTTTTGATCACTATCCTCCAAAGATAAACAAGGCAGCAGATGTGCCAAAGTTCAGATACACTCACCAACTTATCATTGGCTGACATAATTTATTTGGGCCCACAGCCAGCCAGTCTGGCTTGGTTTTTTGAAGATGGAGGGAATAATAAGAGTGTAATGGGAAAGAATGTGCGATTCAGAGACCAAAGGAGATCATCTACATTTCTTGAACAAGTCTTCTAGTGGTGGAACATTCTTGGTTATTGATATTGAATAATTTTTCCCTTACCAGGTTCAAGAAGAACGTCTTTATGAGGAATTAAATATATATTCACCAATTTATAGTGAGTTGGAAGCCAAAGAGGAGACCTCTCCCACTGATTCATAAGGATCATGTTCAGAACATTCTCATTTGTAACAAAGAGTATAGAAAGCCAAGATCTTTGTTTAAGAGGCTACTGGCAAAATTTCGCTTCTCTCTATAATCCTCCAGTTTTACGTTGTGATTTGTTCTCTAGATGATAATATTCTGTTTCTGTTGTTTCTGCACATCTAAGTACCCCACTGCTCAATTCATAGGTATATGATAGACTTCCATTTTTCATGTTTTCTATTGCTATTTTACACCCATCTCTTCTGGGAAATCAACATGCAATAAGCATTTACTCTGTGCCCATAAATGTGCAAATAGGAAAAATAAGAGGAAGGCTGGCTGAAATTGAGTTAAACTTTAAAAGTTTGATGTTTGGTTCTCAACCCTTTTTAGCATTCCCAAAAGTGATGGGCATGGTACATGTCTCCCACTAGATTGTAAGCACCATTCATCAAACATTTCTTGAGAACTAATTAAGTGTTTGAAGTTTTTCACACTTGCCTCTTTCACATTGTATATCTCAGTATTTCACTCAGAGTTGGTGCTCAGTGTATTTATGGAGTAAATGGGTAGAGATTCAGGAATGATAGCCTACCAGGCCAGGCCAGAGATAGAGTAGACAAGGAGAAAGGGATGATTCTGAAGTGAATTTGGACGTGATAAGATCAAATTGGCAAATTTAAGAACAGTGTTAGGAGGATACTCAGAGATTTGAATAGAGATTCTGCAAGCATGTATTAAATATTTTGGTGGATTCATATCAAATTAGCGATGAAGGCTTCCTGCTTATGTTTGATCTTATTCTATGATCTTATTCTATGGAGAAAACAACATAGTATGTTAGAAGGATTACCAATTTTATACAATGTAGGAAGTTTGTGTTGTAATCCCAGGCCTATTGCTTATTAGTTGAGTGAGTTGTGGCAAATAATTTAGCCAGTTACTCAGTATGGGTTTCCTCATCTATAAAATTAAGATAAGAGGAATAATTTACCTGCCATCACTAAAGGTCTATTTTGGAGACACACATACATACATATATGTGCCATAAATTAAAAGTGCTCTGTAAGAGATTCTATAAATTATTTAATTTATGTATACATATAAGCAATCTCTAAATCTTAGTAATCACCAATTATATAAAACTTAAATCCATTTTATCTTAACTTTGGAAGCCTTACTCTCTGTTCCCATTCAACTTTTTCTTTAATATGCTTTGTGCTTGACCACCTCATATCAGCACTCTGGCTTGAAATTTTCTGCCCTCTCTTCTGTACTTGCTTGATTTTTTTCTTTCTTTAATGCCTCTCTTTAATACCACCTAATTCTTTAAGATATTCTAGCCAACATTGCTCCTCTCTCAGGATGATTACTTTTTCAAACCAAATATATACACAACCACATATAACTTACACCATATATAACTTTTTAAATGCAAATATTTTACTTTTCATTAATGACAATACATTCTTTCCTAAAGACTCAAAGTCATATAAAGATCTGTATATTGCCTGAGTCATCAGTACATTCACTGATACAATATTCAATACACTTTGCAGATTGATGAGTGGGCAGTGGGGAGTGTAATTAAGTTACTTAGTATCTGGTGAGATGAAAACCATAAGAAGAAAGATCATTTAAGGAGGAATTTGAAATGAAAGAGGAATACATTAATGAAAAGTTTAGCTAAAATGAAGTCAATGGGCATGGAAAGAAATGGTCATATCTAAAACATAGAAACACTAATCAGTCTTCTTGTTAACAAGTTGAACAAAAGGATAAATTTAGGCATGCAATTGTTTAGGTAACACATTAAGTGTTTGAGCGTAAGATCAAAGGAGAAAACCTGGAAATGTTGAAAGAAATGATAGGGAGTCAGAAATATGGATTAATGGGGAGTATTGTAGACAGACCTAAATGAAGGTTGGTTTTAGATGGTCATTTTTATGAGACCAAAAGCAGTGCAACTGGACAGCATTTACTCCAGCACTCTGGTAAAGATGAAATGTGGTGATAGAGATTTGTGTTATTGTAGGAGAGCTCATTATTCAGTGAAGCAGATTAACACTGGAAGAGAACTATTTTGAGATTAAAGTGAAGCCAAGTTAACCTTTGCATGCCTATAACCAGAGGGAAAGTAGAAGGAAAAAATAACCTAGGGTGGAAGATAGAAGAATTATTCAGAAAAGTGCATTGTGAAATAGTAGACAGCAGGTAGCCCAAAGTGGAAAGCGATTAAACAAAGAAGGGAAAAAGGTAACCATCAGAGACAGAATCTGCAGGCTTGGGCAAGTCTACAGTGATAAATCAACTCCAGGTAATGCATGGAGATGGGGCAGTGAAAATACCAATGGTGAATGAATGCAAAGGTACAGAGAAGTTTGAAACAGCATGGTGATGAGGAAATGAATAACATTTACAGAGGCATTCAGAGAGAGGGAATGGGGGTATATGTGGTGTTAGAAGAGTAGGTTGTGAATACAAAGTAGTAAAAAGAGATATGCAAAATAATTTTGTTGCTGTTAATGTTTTTATTATTAAGAGAAGGAAAAAGAATTTAAATGTTTAGCCTAAGGAGAAGAAGCATCCTGCAGAGGCACTGGAAAATCATGTTGGGGTATTATTCACAATCCATTAATAAAATGATTAATTACATTTTATGTATTTAGGATTCCAAAATTAAAGAGAGACAATTAAATGTTAATTTCCTAGACTATAAAAGTGATCACATAGCCACACGACAAGCAGTTAAGTGACTTGGTATGCCTAACTAACCTCAGGACCTCAGGTTTTTATTTTCACTTTTCTGAAATAAAATTTTGTTTCTCAAAATTTGATAGCAGAATAAAAATGTACTCTTTCACTGTGTACTTGCTATGCTGTATCTCCATTTTTGATGACTTATAAGTATTTATCATATCACATCCATGGTATAGGCATTCACATTAAAACACAAAGCCTGGTCTATCAGGAACTCTTGAAATGGATCCAGTCTATCATTACAATTGTATAATATTTTACACCACTCTTTCTCCTGCTTGATTCATTTTTTTAACCACACTGTTGACTACATTTTCTATGTCCACAACATAATTTTTGTCTCAAGACCATTCTGATAGTTGTCCTGTCTCTGCCTGTCTTTTATCATGTACCCACTTCAGGTATACATTAAGCATATAACTGCCATGTTCTCTACCCATTCATTCTTCCAAATTATCTTTTGAAAAATTTCAACTGAAAGGTCATCTTCTCCATGAAAATTGCCTAATGCACACCTATTCATCCAGTCTTGATTTCTTGCTTCATCATGACCTTACCCCACAAAGCATTGTATTATAATTTATTGTTAGTGTACTTGTGATCTCCTTGATGCATTAACTACTAGTATTTATACAATAAATTGTGACAATTTACCTTGCTTCTTGTCTCTCTTTGTGTGTATATAAGGGTGAGGGGCTCATGAAGAATACTAGAAGTGAAGCATCAATTCAATGATGCTAAGGACCAAGAACAGCTTCTAGAGTCCTCTTCTTTTTTTAATCAATGCTTTATCAAATGGGACAATCTATTAATAACACCACAGACAGAAAACAGTTGTAAGAACAATTGTCAGCCATCTCTTGTCTACAAATGGTGGGATGAAGTTGAAAGGACACTGAACCATTAGTCCCATTTTACAACTTGGTCTGGACCCTAGTTTATTTGTGAACTTGGGACAGTCTGTTCCCTTTGTGAACCTCGGGTTTTCCATCTAAAAATGAGCCATTTGGAACAGAAGATTCCTACCCGATCTTTTTGCTTCCATGTCCTGTGCTTGTGAGAATCACAATGGCCAGGTTTGTGGTTGGGGTGGCAATAGAAATCAGAGCTTTTTGTTGCACTGTGTAGCAAGACATCTGGGATGACAACATTTGTCCTGAACTTTCTTGACAAAAGCCAATTAAAAGATTCTTTCTGAAAATTATCTTAGAAGTAAAAATTCCTGAATCATTCCTATTGTATTAGATAAAGCTCTACCCACAAAAATCAGTGATAAAATAGGGTACCATATCCATATTTTATTTCATCTTGAGTTAGAATGTTGAAGTATATTTAGCTGTCCAAGGGTGTGAGAGTCTTTGGTAGTTGCCACCTGCATTCCATGAGTATTTCTCTCCACTGGAGAAATATTGCTCACTCCACAGAGAGTCAATGGGCTCATTTATGGCTCCTAAACAGCTCCTATCTGGGAACTCTGCATAGGGTTTTAATGAACAATGTGGAGAAGAAGGGGTCTTGGAAACCTGCGATCTATAGCTCCCCATGGGTTAGAAGCACCTGGACTTGCAATTGATGTTCAAAGTGTGGGGGATGGGGAGTGGGGAGGGGTAGGGGGAGTCTTGCAAGATTGAACCCTTAATCTGTGATATTTGACACTGTATCCAGGTAGATAGTGTCAGAATTAATTGCTTGGTATTGTTAAAAAACATACATCATAACAATCAAGTAAAAATTTTATTTCAAAGGCAATCACATAGTTTCCAAGACTTAATTGTAGGGGCTTGTCTGCATGTACTAATGGGTGAAGTATGTGTGATCAGACACTGTACTTTTTCACAGTCCTGCTGGGAAAGAGTCTGAACACCACAGTAAATCAGTGAATACCTGTCATCAATGAATGGGTACAAGAGAAAGTTGTCTCCTTTACTTCAACCTTATCTACTGAAAGAATCACCATTCTGCCTAATTTTATGGGAAATATCTAGTCAATGGCAATTTGTAGTTCTGTGTTTTTCCTGAAGCCAATATCTGGCCAATCAAGAGACCACCCCCATCCACCACTGAGCACATATATTCAATACCAAGAGAAAAATACCATTTAAAAATATTCATTACATAAAAATCTACATTTCAGGGATCTCAAACTTACCTTTCTTAGGTTGGGATTCTTTGGTTGGTCTTCATATATTATCATAAAGACCAAATATCTGATAAATATTTCCCCCTTTCCCACTAAGAAGGCAATAGTTCTTCACATCCAGGGTTAAAAATCGCCTTTACAGGCATGCCAAATTTATTCTTGTCACTCAGAAGGAGGAAAAGCACACTCTATAAGAAACTAAATGTAATAGTTTTTCAGGCTGCACACGGGTTCAACTTAATATACAACAAGGTCTGCCTGGAAAGTATCCAGCCAAGTAATATGAAAAGTAGAGACATTTATTGAAGAAGACACAAGATACAAGAAAAATTGAACGCAGGACAATGATGTCTCAGTCTCTTTCAAAGTAGGTACCTTGGGACCTTACTCAGTTCCCTCAACTGCAACATGATGTTCCTTCTGCTCTGGTAGCAGAAGCTGCAGAACAAATTTTGCCACGACATGTTTCATGCCAAGATCCTGCATCAGCATCTTGGACACAGTAGTTTTTGGAATCCCCAGGTCAGCTTCTAGTTCTCACACTGTCAGTCGCTGATCTTTGTTGATTGTAGCCTGTACACATTCTATATTCTCAGGTGTTCTGTTTGCTGCAGGCCTTCCAGAATGTGGATCACTTTCAAAAGATTCTCAACCACCTTTGAAGCATTTATGCCACACTCATTGCATCATCCCCAAAATCTTCTCAATCATCTGAATAGTTTCTGTAGAGGAACGTTCAAGTTTAATGCAAAATCTACTGCAGATTTGTTGCTCTACTTGCTCAGTCATTTTGAATGTGATGGCCACACAGTACACGTGCTTACTCAATGGTGTCTTACCACCCCACTGACTAGTATAATGGAGTCACCATTGTTCATGCATGCACATTCCAGTACACTCTCCTTGGATTCCAGACTACATTGAGGTCACGCCAGCCATTCTCATTACATTGACGATGGTTGGACTTTTTCTGGATAGACTTCACGTATCTTTCATATCAATGTTTCAGGATTCTTCAGATATATTCCCAGAAGTGGAATTGCTGGGTCAAAAGACAGTTCCGTTTTTAATTTTTTGAGGAAACTCCATACTGTTTTCCACAGTGGCTGCACCAGACTGCCTTTCCACCAATTTTCTTGCTGGTGTTTACTGGAGGTCTGTGCAGGCTGTTGGCTAGAGGCCACTCTCAATTCCTAAAAGCTGTTCACAGTTCCTTGAAACATAGCCTTCTTAATAGAGCTGCCTACTTCCTCAAAGCCAGCAAGGAAGAGAAAGACACAGATGCTACAACCTTCTGCAATGCAATCATGTAATCACATACACATAAAATCATACATCCTGCCACCTTTGCTGTATCCTATTAAAGCAAGTCACAGCCCTGGCTGGTGTGTCTCATGGATTGAGCAGTGGCCTGTGAACCAAAGGGTCACCGGTTTGATTCCCAGTCAGGGCACATGCCTGGGTTGTGGGCCAGGTCCCCAGTAGGGGGCACGTGAGAGGCAACCACATCTTGATGTTTCCTACTTCTCTTTCTCCCTCCTTTCCCCACTCTCTAAAAATAAATAAATAAAATCATTTAAAAACAGCAAGGCACAGATCTTGTCTATACCCAGGGGAAGCAATCACACAAGACATGAGTGAGTGCCAGGGGTCAGGAATCATTAGAGGCATCCTAGAGTCTGTCCGCTATAACTATGCAGGAAGGGTAGGTGGTATTGGGTTGATCTCTCCTACTGCAAACCATGTCAAAGAGACTTCTGGCTGTGTGGTCTTCACAGCTTGCTCCAAATGGACACCAGGTGGAAGCAAGGAGAACTTGAGGCTGGATATTTTTGCTGGACCCTCAGGGATGGGACAAAGGAGAAACCATGGGCAACTAGCTGAGTAAGAGCATTAGAATTCTGAGGGCACCATGCCAATGAATCCCGGTGATAGAACCACTGGGCGGGCACTCAACCCTCACTAGCCTGACATCAAGTTGGGAAAGTACCAATGAAGGAAGAAATTTTCTGCTCCTCAGCATTTCTTATTCCTATCCTTGGCTCAGCAAGAATCAGAAATCCCTTTCAGCAAGCCAGCCAGAGAAAAAGAAGAACATTCTTCCCTTCTTCCCATTTTAGACAAGTGTCTTGTCTGAAGTAGACCGAAACTGAGGAAAAGAAAACATTTTCACTGTAAATGACAGCTGAGTTTGATTCTTGCATAAGACTATATTTTAATTACTGAAGTGACTGGAGAACTCTTCACTCACTGTCAGTAATTTATCTTAGATTTTGAATTAGAAGCTGAGGGGAACTAGGCACACAGTTGTTGGGGAAAGAGTAGGGTTGTTTTTTTTCTCTGTGAGTCCTGCTTATTTAACTACACGGCACAAAGATTTTGAAAATCTAAATAGGAGAAAAAGTACCATATTATTTTTGGGTTCTCCATATTGCATATATTCATGCTTTAGGAACTGAACTATTAAATTCCTTAACACCATGTGATTCTCCTTAAAGAAGAATTGGCCAATGATACATCTGATAAAGCGTTAATGTCCAAAATTTATAAAGTACTCATTCAACTCAACAAAACAAACAAACAAACTCCAATTAAAAAATGGGCAGAGAACCTGAATAGACACTTCTCCAAAGAGGATATACAGATGGCCGATAGACATGAAAGGATGAATAGTGTCACTAATCATCAGAGAAATACACATTAAAACCACAATGAGATATCATCTCACATCTGTCAGGAAAGCTGCCGTCAATAAATCAACAATAGGTGTTGATGAGAATGTGGAGAAAACACAATCCTTATGCACTGTTGGTGGGAAGGCAGTCTGGAGTTTCCTCAGAAAATTAAAATATGGAACTGCCTTATGACCCAGCAATTCCACTTCTGGGAATATATCCCAAGAAACACAAAACACTAATTCAAAGAGATGTATGCACCCCTATGTTCACTGCAGTGTTATTTACAATACTGAAGATAAGCAAGCAACTCAAGTGCCCATCAGTAGACAAGTGGATAAAAAAGTGGTGGTACAGATATACAATGAAATATTACTTGGCCCTAAAAAAGAATAAAATCTTACCATTTGCAACAACATGGATGGACCTAGAGGATATTATGCTAAGTGAAATAAGTCAGAGAAAGACACCATATGATTTCACTTGTATATGGAATCTAAAGAACAGAATTAACAAACAAACAAAACAGAAACAGACTCATAGATGCAGGGAACAAACTGTTGGATGCCAGAGGGGTGTGGTTTGGGGGCTGGGTGGAAAAGGTGAAGGGATTAAGAAGTACAAATTGGTAGTTACAGAATAGTCATGGGGATGTAAGGTACAGTGTGAATAATATAGTCAATAATATTGTGTAACTATGTACGGTACCATGCAGGTACTAGAAATATTGGGGGAAATCACTTGGTAGATTATACAATTGTCTAACCACTATGCTGTACACTTGAAGCTAATATAAAATAACATTCACTATTAACTCTAATAGAAAAAAGAACAAGGATGTTTAAAGTACTCTACTCAAATTCTATAATTAAAGAACCATAACTGCAAACCAATTGTAAAATTACTTACTTATTTTAACTAACCCACTGTTTGTACTTAAATAAATGCATTTAAAAATAAAATGTCATCACTGCATGTTTTTGTGCAGTATTATTTGTTACAATAAATGGTAACCACAAACAAATGTAATTTAAATGAAAAAATGTTACATTTTAGGTAAATACATATAACAATAAATTCAGTTGACTACTTAATGATCAGAATTAATGTGACTATAATTAATTAAATGATGAAGAAATTTTATCTGAATACCCCTTATTTAAAATGAAGATGACATTTCATATTGATGATAACTTCTAAAAAATTGAACCGATATTAAGAATCTCAAATCACACGTGTATTGATTCAGAAGGTTCAGAAGATTTTAATTCCATTACATGATATGATTTGACACATGTCAGAGTAAAATAAACATCAATGGGGCTTTCCAAAAATGAATAAATAAATAAAGCTGAGTTTATGTTTTTAAATACATGCCCAGTAAGCAAATCTCAGAGAGGAAATTCCCTAAGTACTTACTGGGGAGGAAAGTCAGGACTCTTTCTACCAGTTGTGCAAACTGAAGACTGACAACCAGCACTCTGGGTGGAAAAATGAATTGTTTAAAACAAGTCCTGTTGTCCAAAGTTTATAATCATTCATCAGATTTAGTGGGTTGGATTGGCTGTAATGAGACACAACACTCAGCTTTACTTCCTAGAAATAGTTACCTTTTACACTCAATATTAATTGCTAGCTAAAATTATAGGGAAAAATTGGTGAACAAATCTTGTTTTTTAAAAAATACCATTAACATTTGATATAATTTAGGGACTGTATGTGTGGGGTTTAAAGATAAAATATAAACTTCTTCCAAATGTACTTGAATAATATCTGAAAAGCGATGGTAAAATAGTTCTATATCCATTCACTGTCTGGTTCAAGAAAATACTTAGGAAGAAATAATCTTAAATGTGTTATTTCATAATTTTTTCAAATATTTGCAGCTAAATCTACAAATGAACTCAATAATCAGTCTACTTGAAGTATGCAAAGAACCCAACTCACTAAGAAATTATCATGCAAATTCAACACTAACTGTAAGCAGATAATTTGCCTCTTCACTATCTGGCCTCCTGTCTTCCTTACAAAACAATGGTGACTGTATTCAGTAATAGCACCATGCACAGCTGAGAGGCGATATTCTCCAGTGTTCCTTGTGGATGGAAATGGCAGTGTGACATGGCTCTGGACAGTGAGTCCTCACAGGGATTTTGCTGGGAGATTCTTGTGAATGTGTCAATTCCTTATTTTGGTATCACTCCTTCTCTCCATATCTTTCTTCTCCTTCCTACAGGGAAGGCGAATGGAAAGATGAAGGTGAAGTGTCCCACTTGCTACCGTACAGCTCCCATGAGGGCAAAAGTCCACTATGATTAGCTGAGCAGAAAGACAAAGGAGCACAAAACTCTGATGATGTCATAAAACTTCTTTATTAACTCCACCCGGCCTCCCCCGACTTCTTGGAGAACTCTAATTTCCTAAGCTTTGGTGATGAAGAATTTGTGGTATAGAATTAAATACAGTCTATTTGATAGGCTAACATGGGCATCTCTAGAAAGAATAAATATAGTTTGTGTAAATGAGAAAATAAACCTCATGATGTTGTAATAAAGCAAGTTTCAAAATGGTCTTCACTAATAATTACCTCGTGTACCTCTTCCAACACTTTGGGACACACCATTATTTAATGTTATAGTTGGAATGGCCTTAGAGAGTGTCTGGTTTTGTTCATCCCTAGCATTAAGCAGGTGGGGGAGCTGGGCTGCCTGGAGTTTTGATTCAGATCCAGAGCACCTAACTCCATGGCCAGCGTTGTTTCTTACCTGGTGTATTGCCTACAAGGCTCCATGTCACCTCTTCTCTTCCATTTATTGTTAGTGTTCTCAGGAAGCAAGACTAGCTAATAAGGGAACATGTATCAGTAATGCCAAAATGGGCTAGTTCTTGAAGGTGAGAGTGATAGCATTGCACTAGTTTGGATTCTCAGGGTCTCATAAATGCTTTTACCTGTAACTTCATCAAAATATCTCAAGGAGACTCAGGACGTAAGTAGATCACAGATGTAGGCAATTACTTATCTACAAATGCAGTTGTGAGGGAGACCACAGACTTAGCTAGCAGATTGCCTATTCCAGGACGAGGGACTGTTGGGTTTGTTTTCGTGAAATTTTCATGTATGGAAAATGCAATGGGCTTTGAAGATGAAGAACAGGATTCAATTTCTAGCTTGTACAGTTATCAGCTGTGTGAATAATCAAATTCTGGCAACAGTATTATTTGTGTTGTATTTGGGGGGTGGGTGAGGGGATTATTTTCCATGTATATCTGTGTCTGTATTTTTTATGTCTTTTTGGTTCTACTGGTCTCTGTGGCTTCTCATGTCTACATTGGTCACATCGGCCCACGTAGATTCTTTAGCCCTCAACTAGACGGCTTCCTATTTGTTCGCTCAACATAAAAAGTGGAGAATAATCAGATGTGTGACTTTATCGTATGTGCATATTTCCAAAACTTCCAGTTCAAAACCATAGGTCCCCTTTCACATGAAGGGAGAATCCACTTAGTGCCACCAGAATGCCCTGTTGTCTCCTGTGAAGACGTGTGGGTAGGAGAAGCTCTCCAGTGCTGTGGAGAGTCAGCTGAGCTGCAAAGAATTAAAGAAATAAAACCTATTATCTATTAATGTTTTTCCACTTAGTGGTATAAGAATTATCCCTGGTGGAATAAACACTGCTAAAAAAGAGTAAAGACATTTTTACCTACCTGTAGAGGGAAATTAACTTTATTATAAAGTCTCTCAAATTTAATAAAACCCTATTGATTTCTAGAGCCTTCTTAGAGTTTGTAAAAATTTAGAATAATAAGTATCAGGGTCTCTCAGAGGAAAAAGGAAAAAACAAAATGCACAAAAAAGGAACAATGTCGTTTTTGCTAAGGGAAGTAGACAATGATCTGGTGAAGATAAGAAACAGAAATGTACATTGGTTTCAGGCCCATTTTAAGAGATCCTTTTGTATTAAGCTACTTTTTAACAGATGATAACACAGTTTACAAGTGTTCATAGTACTTGGTTTAGAAACTTATGTGCAAAATTTACTTAACTCTTCTAATTATGGCAAATTCTTGGAACAGATTACTCAGTTAAATTCAATTTTAAAGACAGTTATCTGTCCTTTCCCCAGGTTTATCAAGAATAAAGAACCTGCCAGTATTTTTGTGTTTGGGAACTTTGATAATTATATGACTAAGGTTTGAAATCAAATTAATTGAAGCTTCCTAAAATTCCTAAAATTCCTTACATGTCTTCTTAATCAGATAAATGATCATCATTCACACTAACCATTTAGTGCTGTGTGAATGTAAGCTTTGTGTTAAACTAAATTGGGATGTAATACTGAAGCCTTAATAAAAATGGGCTCACATTCAGACAAGTATCACAATTTATGTGAATAGTGGACTGCTATCAGAGTGTACTAACATTAAACAGAAGAAAATAATTAAAAATCTTTATTAACACAACCATTTTAAAATAATTTAAAGTTCATAGATACAATGATCAGCAATTGCCACACTTCAGTTTTTCTGCTATAGTCAACAGTTTTGTTCCTCATAGCATGGAAATGAGAGGGGAAAAGCAATCTAGAGGAAAACCATCGTCATATGTTTGATAAAATGTGTCTTATATTTTAAAAGTGAACAGCAATGTTCTAAATAATATTGTCACCTAACAATATTAAATACTAATGTATTTAAATATACATATTGTTAAAATTAATATTTTTCAAGAATATTGAGATTATAGAGGATAGAACTGGTAAGGTTTTGCCTCCTTTTTTTTTAGAAAAAAATCTTTATTTTTATAACTGCACAATGAGGTTTGAATATGTTAATTGCTAATTTTTCAAAAGGAGGTGTCCTATTAACAAGTAAATCACATCCACTCAATTTGTGCATAGATTCCCTAGAATCTTCTTTATTCTTATTGTCAGAGTACAAGCAGTAAAACACTTTTGCATGAAGGACAGCATGAACAAGTAGTAATCCATTGTATACATGTGCCAGCACATTCTCATCCACTCATCTACTGATGGGCACTAGGGCTGCTTCCAGATCCTGGCTATTGTAAATAACACTGCAATGAACATAAGGGTGCACACGTTATTTTCTTTCGAATTCGTGTTTTGGGTTTCTTTGGATATATACATAGAAATGGGATCGCTGGGTCAAAAGGCAGCTCCAGTTAGGTTGCTCTCAGTTTGTCAAGAGCTTGGGAAATGGGAAAATAAATTCTTCCAAATTCAAAATTAACATCACTATTATCACTAGTTATTGAGTGCCTACTTTTCATTAGCGCTTTACATCCTTTCTTTTTAACTCCCTGAACAGCCATATAGTGGAATTCTTATTATCCATCCCCATCTAGTAGGTAAGAAAATTCAGGCTAAAAGGAACTAGTTGAATGACTAATAGGAAGGTGGGAAATGAATTCCAAATGGAGCCATGCAACTCACTAGTCCTCATAAGCTCTTTTTCTTGCATGTTACTTCTCATTTGTATCACTTTCCAGACCTTAAAATTCAGAAAGAGGAAGCAGAGGTATTTTAATATATCAACTATGTATAAGTACAGCCAGACTCTTGTGTAATCATAAATATTACTCTGAGAAAGGGGCAGGAAATCTCAAAGGCTGGAGAGCAAAGCAGCAACATCATTCTGGCAGGAACAGCCAGCAGGAAGTTCTGGCCGAGAGCTCCCGAGAGCTGACCTGGCTCACCAGCCATTGCACACGGGACTAGGCTACAGGAAAGGTAGGCACCTTGGTTTGATCATACATTTGGGGGGTGATTATTGGTTTTTTAACAGACATCCAGGAATTATATTCTGACCTCGTTTGTGCTGCTGATCAACTGCATGGACTGGTGAGTCAATTTCCCCTTTGGGTCTCAGTTTACTCGCTTTCCAAATAAGAGAACCGGGTGAGACCATTAGTTAGGTTTCTTTCATGCTTTGAGGTGGTGATTTTCTCTGATTCTCTGCATCTCCTAATGTGTTGTTCAGTCTCACACAAAATACACTCTCAACAAAAACTGCAATTAGATTACTGTAAATCCTGCATTAGGACCCCATTGTTCCACTCTAATTCTGTAATAGAGAAAATTGCTGTGTGCAAAGAAGTTGTCCTCCAAACTACGATTCGCCTCCCAGGAGGGGATTTTAGAACTATCTTGAGAAGCTGGGGGCCACCTCAAGTTTGTTTCCACGTGGTGAACGTGAAAGGGCAAAGATCCTTCTCAGCCTGCAGAGTTTGGAGATGATGGCATCAGTGTGGAGATTTCTTCTGGAGCCACCTCCACAACTGAATTCCAAAACGTTGTCAGCTTTCCAAACTGAAACGCCATGCCTGTGAAACAGTAACTCCATGTTCCCCTCTCCTCCCAGCCCCTGTAACCATCAGTCTACATTTTTAAAAAAATTAAATTTATTGGGATGACATTGGTTAATAAGATTATAAAGGTTTCAAGCATACAATTCTAGGCTACGTCATCTGTATATTACATCGTGTGCCCACCACCCAAAGTCAAATCTTCTGTTACCATATATTTGATCCACTTTATCCTTGACTATACCCTGACCCCACTTCCCTCTGGTAACCGCCATACTGTTGTCTGTGTCTCTGAGTTTTTGTTTGTGTGTTTTCTTGTTTGTTCATTTGCTGCTTTCAGTTTTATATGTCTCTATGGATTTAAGTACTGTGGCTGCCTCACAGAAGTATAATCATATATTTGTCCTTCCACGACTGGCTTATTTCAGTTAGCACATTGTATTCAAGGTTCATCCATGTTGTAGCACATGTCAGAATTTCCTGCTTGGCTTTTACATTTAGAATTGTTATCATCTCTATGTATTAGTGTCAACAATATTCATAGAATAATGTTGAGTGCAAAAGGATTGATAAATAATGTGGAAAAATTATTCTGTCTATTCAGAATGATGAATGTATATGAACATAAATAAATAAAGAGGAAGCAAAATGAGAAAGGAGGAAAAGAATGTAAAGGACATGCATGAAATAATCAATGTGTGGTAGTTAAGATTTAAGGAAATTTTTAATTTTCTTTTTCAAACCTTATTTCCCTTTTGGTTGTATTTGCTATGTTATGCACTCTTTTAAACAAAACCAACAGAAATAATTAAACAAATGAGTGTACATGGTACCCAAGGGTGCAGTGAGCTAGAGGCTACCAACTGGGCTTGTAGATCCTGGCTTCAGGCTTAGAATCAGGCTCATGCTGTAGTCCTTGAGTATGAGAACTGAAAAATGCAAAAAGGAATTCAGAAGGACAGGGACTTTTTAAAAATCCTTAAGTTGGGGTCAGTGTTTGGTTTTCTGTCTTCCCAACTTCATTTCTTTATTTTTTTTATTGTAGTAAAAGTACTTAACATAAGATTTACCCTCTTGACAGCTTGTTAAATGTATAAATACAGTATTGCTATCTATAGAGACAATGTTGTACTGCACACCTCTAGAATTTATCTTGAATAGCTGAAATTTCACACATGTTGCACAGCAAATCCTCATTTCCTCCTCCCCAGGTCCTGGCAACCACCATCCTAGCCTTTGCTTCTATGAGTTTGACTATCTGCCACACCTTATATAAGTTAAATCAGGCAATATTTGTCCTACTGTGACTGGTTTATCATGCTTAGCACATTGTCCTCAAGGTTAACCTTGAAAGAAGGAAATCTTGCAATATGTGACAAGATACATACACCTTGAAAGACTGGTTACTAAGGCTAGAAAGAAGAAGGGGTCTACATGGCACATTTGGGCCATTACGCCACAGAAGTGAGGCAGAAGCCAAGTTGCCAGAATACAGGAACAATTCTGGAGTTAGAGACCCTCAACCCTTATTCTCTAAGGTCAGAAATGTTACTGTGCATGATGGAGCTGGTGAGTGGCAACCAGTGGACTATAGCCACAAGGGAGGAAGGAAAGGATACAGGGGCTGAGGATTATGTGTAATTGGATTGGCAGGCCTAAACGTACAGTATGTAGAAGAGCTCCAGAATCAGACTACCTGGGTTGAAGTCTTGCCTTCACTACGTGCTAAATCCTGTGCAAATTGTTTGAGTTTCTAAGCCTCATTTTTATCTGCAGAACTCAATTAAGAATAGTAACTATGTCAGAGAGTCATTGGGTAGATTAAATAAAAACCCACACAAAGTTCTTAACAGAGTGCCAGACTCATAGTAGCTGCTTAATATTGTTAGTAATTATTATCATTTCACCAAAAATGTATTTGGTTTTGAAACCTACAATCTTTCCAAATCTGATTATTATTTTTTTGACTTCTCTGGCTTTTAAGATGTGCCAGAAGGGGCCTGGACCATCAACAGCATCCTCTCTCCAGCTCTATTGTGAGGATTTAGTATCAACACTGTTCCTCTCCTTGTTCATGTAATTTCACCCAAACTTCTACCCAGATCCCCAGATCCCTCCAAAAGATCACTATTTCCATAGACAAAGAGACTTTTATTTTGATAAGTCTTTGATTAAGGTACTTGATGCTGTGAGAGCATGAGAAACTTGACCAAGGCATAGAGGTAGGAGTAGAAATGAGGTAGAGGTTATTGGCCTCCCATTGAGTATTATTGAGCATCTGATCAAGACTTCAGAGGCATGACAAAGAACACTCATATGCATCACCTCATTCCACTCCTCACAATAATCCTTCATGATGCTATTTTATAGGTAAGAAAACTGAGGATGAATGAGGGGAAATAATCTGCCTGTGGTCAGCTAGTAAGTATCAGAGCTGGAATTCCAATGAGTTTGAGATACAGCTAATATGTATTGAGAGTTTATCGGTCACTCTGTTGAACACATTACATGCATCATCTTATTTATATAACCCTCACCACAAATGTATGAGGTGGCTAAAATAACTTTGCCTATGGTATTTTAGTAATAATTGGAGGGCATAGAATGTTAGCATAGGACTGGACTCCAAGACACATGCTCAGATGTGCAGCTAGATGCTGAAGCTATGACTCCCAGCCCAGTGACCTTTCCTACCTCCCCCACTAGCAACAAGATTGTGGATGCCTGTTCCAATATTTGGATGTTACACACTCCAAGAGAACCTGGGACCATTGAGGTGATATGTCAATGGACAGAACTGTGGCACCATCAGATTACCATATGCCTTCATCCAAACTATGGCCTGCTGAGAACAGACCTGGGGAGCAGCCCAATGACTGAACTGTGCTGCTGACACCACAGAGGCCCAGCAATGCTGCTGAGCTGACAGCATTGCTCAGTGCTGGTGGACAGCAGACAGCTTACTGCTTGAGTCTACATTGGAACTGCCAAACCTAGGAAGGAAGAAATGGGGGGGTGAGGGCAATTAATGTGGTAATGAGAAAAACAGCACAAGCTTGAGAGCTAGATCAACTTGGTTCATGCACTTTCTGGTTATGCAAATACAGGCTTATTAATAATTATATTTGCTACCATGTGTTAAAACTTTCTATGTGCCAGGCTTAGTGCTTTGTGTGACTATTTTATTTAGTGAAAGTCACTTGAACTTAATTAGTCATGAGTTTCTAGTGTATGGAGTGGATTTAATAATATCTAAGTTGTTATAAGAATTAGAATTGCTATGGCCTAGTACCTGGAGTTCATCAGGAGTTAAAGAAATGTTTATATTAACAAATTTTAAGCTAATATCAGCAGGGGGTCATTTCAGGTGGTACAGAAAAAGGATGTGGAATAGGATTAATCAACTCTTAATGGAAAGAAAATTCAAGAGAATGATGGAAGCCTGAGCAGGCAGTGTAGGTGTAGCACAAAGGGAGAATACAGGGAGATGTTGTGTGGGAATGTGTCACAGGTGAAGCAGAGGTACAGGAGGAAGAGAATCTGGAAGTAGAGATTATTGGAGGGCAAGTGAAGTGGATTCAAGGCTGCCAAGCAAGTTTTATGTGAATTGTCCACCTGAGGACAGGTCATCCCTTGGACAATGGAGAATAATTTTAAGTGCCTGCAAAGTCTGCTCCTTGGGAGTTTTATAGCATTAAGTCAAACCTTGGGCCCTAACTGAGTTCACTGCCTCTTTCAGCATCACCAGCATTATGTTATCACAGCCCAAAGCCAAGGAAGCCTTTGACTCCTTCACTCCAAAGGACACCTTTATCCCCTCAAAAGAAGGTAAACTGGACAATGATCTCCAAAAAGAAACCACAGTTCTTGGGGTAAGTCCACCTCATTATAAGAAGAACCCTGGGGAAAATATTGTGAATGTATCCCAACTACAGATCTACAATGGATCTGGGAGAGTTTCTCACTTCTTTCTGTCTCACTCTAGGCTAATGGAGACATGGAACGGGGGCTTCATGGGAAAACTATGTCCTCCCTAGGCCTTTCTGCAAACTAACAAAACCACTGGGTCTTTTCTACCTGAAATCTACACAGTGAAGTCTCTTATAAATTGTCCTTAATTATAGTAGAGATATTGATGTAACCGCATGGCTTTACTCAACATGATTGAATTAGATCTTACTTTAAGTTCATTTCTTAAACGTTTTGAGGCCACACGATCTGGACTAATCTCACCAAACACTTTCTCCCTGTTCACATGAGTCACTGTAAGACATCCCAGTGTCCAAGGTCATTGTCTTCCTTCAGATCCAGGACTTTAATTCCCTCATGGTTCTGAATATCCTCTTTTAAGACCCAACTCCTACTTATGCCCAGCTTTGGAAACCTGCTTAATCATCCCCTCTGGAATTCAAGGTCAGTTAACAGCATATCCTCTTTATGCCATAGCTTTTTATTTTTCTCAAAGGCCTCTTCATCTATAGTGCAAAGAGAAATCTAGCCCTGAAGGAACTGTTTCCACTGCAACCCTTACTTGTAAGCACAGAAGTGATGGCAGTGTCTTTTTAGCTTCTCAGGGACACTTCTAGATCAAGCTTTCCCTCTCATCTCTACTCCTGCTTTAGAATCTCATGTCATCTTACTAGGTAACTCACTCCCACTTAAAAAAGCAATTTAATTGTTCTTTTCATTTATTATTTGAAAAATCCTAAGTCAGTCTTCTACCCAAAATGATATTCTTAAAAATGTTATTTATATTTTGAACACTGGAAAAGAATAATTATTTCAAGTAATTATAGTCAGTCATGAACTTCAAAGGGTTTTTCTAAAGGTAATTTTAACATAAGGAATAATTGAGAAATTATAGGAGTATTAAAATTCTAGAAGATTGTTGACTTTAAAAACATAAAAATAATCAGAACATTAAATGATGTATTGGCAAATTGAAAAGTGATCATCCTTAGAAAAATCATTTGATGAATATGTTGCCTGAAACTAAAACCAATCAATATTTGTTATTCTACTGTTATTTACCAATGTTAACTCATTAATTAACTTCTTTTAACTAACTGATGCCATGCTGACTTGCATTTTTCCCTCGGAAGAAATCCCTTGTTCCTTCAGCTGATGCACCCTACAATCTAGCCTACACATAGCCTAGAATAACAAACACATTTCATTTGCTTCTGAAATCAATAGGAAATATTGTTTATTTATTTATTTACCATTAATTGAGCACCTTCAAGACATCAGACACTATTTTACACACTTAGAATAGGCAGGGAACAATGCAGCTGAAAGGAAAAAAGTGACATCCTCATAGTTTTTAAGAGATAAAGACAAATTTCAGTGCATTCCCACTTCTTTCACTCTCCCAAGTAATTTACCCCTTTTCCCTTCATGAAATTAGCTCCTTAATCACTGTGACTCCCTCCGGTGAAGTTTCTATCATTAGCCTTCACTATTTCAATATTCATGTTTATGATTCTTCAAGTATCATGTGCTCTTTGTTCCTTGACCTCTTCTTCATGGTATTTTATCCATACTTCCTTGGATAAACATTCCCTGACTTTTACCCTGGATTTTATCAATACTAAGAGCAGTAAACCCATCAATATCGACATTTCCTGCATCCCATACTCCAAGCACCAACCTTAATCTTTCTAGGTCACTCCCTCTTACTGTACAGTGACTGGAACTTTCTTTACTCTCACTGAGACTTATTGAGAATATCTCTTTTTCACAGTCTTACTTCCTTATATTATCATTTCCTTCACCTAGCCAAAATTTTATAGTTCACTCTTATGGAAGCTCTCAACAGCCTCATCTCTATAAAGCATAGTTTTCACACAAAAAACTGTGACATTGATTTAATTCTAATTCTGCCCATTTTCCTACTCCATATCCGAATCCATGCAGCTAATCTTACTCACACACACACATATGCACACACCCTTCTGATTTGTGACCACAACTTCAAATGGACTAAAATAAGCTACCTAAAAATACATATTTCTTTCATCTATTCACTTTCCTATTACCCCAGGAAACTATTTCATACATTCTTATCCCTCAAACCTCTTATGTTTCTTCCATCTCCATTTATTACTTTGCTTCCTATTATACTAAAAATGTTGAGGCAATCTGGATAGAATGTCCACAAACTGTTACACATCTACAATTTCCCATACCTGTGCCCATACATTCTTTCCCCCCACCCCAATTATTAAGAATAAAATGTCCACTCTGGCTGGCATAGCTCAGTGGATTGAGCGCGGGCTGCAAATCAAAGTGTCTCAGGTTGGATTCCAGTCAGGGCACATGCCTTGGTTGCAGGCCATGGCCCCCAGCAACTGCACATTGATGTTTCTCTCTCTCTCTCTTTCTCCCTCCCTTCCCTCTCTAAAAATAAATAAATAAAATCTTTAAAAAAAATAGGAAACTAATGATATGGTATAGTATTCCTTTAAAAAAAAGAATAAAATATCCATCTAATTAATGATAACCCTCCCTTCATGCAGTAAATTTTATCCCTTATCACTTGTTCCAGTAATTCTCCCCATCTCTCTGCAAAATTTTAAATTAATTTCATAAGCACAGAATCTTACTGCAATTTTTACTATCTTGAAAAAGGAAAGCCAAAACAAATACTTTTAAATTTATACTTTCTACATTGATGCCCTATTCATTACTTACCTTCCCCGCAACCCTCTCCTAAAAGGCAGGAAGTCAATATTTCCAATTATTCTTGAATGATA
Source organism: Phyllostomus hastatus (assembly GCF_019186645.2). Classification (NCBI taxonomy): domain Eukaryota; kingdom Metazoa; phylum Chordata; class Mammalia; order Chiroptera; family Phyllostomidae; genus Phyllostomus; species Phyllostomus hastatus. The sequence goes on along the minus strand of NW_025334005.1, from coordinate 7,451,337 downwards.
GCCTCTCTTTAATCATGTCCAATGGCATTGATCACCTTTGCTCCACATTGCTAACTCAATTTTTAAGCCTTTGTTGTCAACTTTATTGAGTTAATGAAAATGTTTGATGCAGCTGACCACACTCTCCTACTTGAAACATTTTATTCACTTGGCTTTTTGGACATCACATTCTTCTGGTTATTTTTTTTTCCTCAGCTGCTCTTTTTAGGCATGTTTACAGTTTCTATGAATTTCCCTGGTCCTAAATTTGGAGTGCTCCATAGCTCAATCCTTGCTTCCATTCTTTTTAAAAATCTGCTGCAGAGAGAGAAAGAAGGAGCTCCTACCCTTTGCGACAGCATGGACGGAACTGGAGAGCATTATGCTAAGTGAAATAAGCCAGGCGGTGAGGGACAAATACCATATGATCTCACCTTTAACTGGAACATAATCAATGAAAGAAAAAAGCAAACAAAATGTAACCAGAGACATTGAAATTAAGAACAATCTAACAATAACCAGAGGGGAGGAGGGAGGGGAAAGTGGAGGGAAGGGTTATCAAGAACTACTATAAAGGACACATAGACAAAACCAAGGGGGAAGGTGGAAGCAAGGGATGGAGGTGGGTTCGGCTGCGATGTGGGGGAGTGGTTGGGGGAGGAAATGCAGACAATTGTAATTGAACAATGATAAAGTAATTTAGAAAATAAAAAAAATCTGCTGCAATGCTGATTTCATCCAGTAATATGACTTCAAATATTACCTACACTTATGACTTAGGGGAAAAAAAGGCTATGTCCTTTGCCTGGATCTCTCCTCCAAATTTAAGACTCATATGTCCAAAAGCCTGTGTACATCTCTGCTTGGATATCTACTAGACATCTCTCTTTTAACCTGTACAGGACTGAAATCCTAATCCTCTTCCTCAAAACCACTCCTCATACAATACTTCCCATCTCAGATCAATTGTCATTTTTATCAATTCAGAAGCCCAAGCCAAAACCTTTGGAGGCAACCTCCATTCTTCTCTTTCATAATCCACATTCAAACTTTCAGCAAATCCTATAGGTTTAATCTTTATAGTACCTCTAGAATCCAGCCACTTCTTATGATTTGTACTATCAAAATTTCTTTTAAGTCAAGATCATCTCACATGAGAGTTATTGCAGTACTCTCCTTTTTGGTGATCTCCGTGCTCTGTTTCCTTACAACATATTTTTTAACAGAGCATGTGGAATAATCTTTTGAAAATAGAAATTAGATCATGTAACCATTTTGCTCAAAATTATCCAGTGGGCTTCCTTTTTTACTGGAAATGAAAGACAGAGTTGATAAAAGAGCCCACAAAGCCCTGCATAGTTTGTATCATGCCCACAGTACTTCTCATGTCTCACTTCCTACCACTTTGCTCTTAACTCATGCTATTTTCCAAGGAAGTCATTGTAAAGGACATAATACCTGTCAAGTGGCAGTGATTTATATTTGCTTTATTCCCCTGATGCTTGGCATTTAATAGATATTCAATAAATTAATTGTAGGAATGGTTGAATTCTCTTGACTTTAGGTTATTTCTCCTATGTTTGCATCATCATTCAACTGAATATTCACTAAACAGTAAGTAAGAGTGTGGGCTCTAGATGAAACTAACAGGCCTAAATTCTAGTTCTTCCACTCAGCCATTTGTGTGGGTTTGTACAAGTTATTTTAACTCCTGGTGCCTCATTTTTCTTGTCTGTGAATAAGATGAGGTGAATAGTCAGAAGTAGAATATGTTATCATCATGGCTTTCATAAAAATAGTAATTATTTGTGGATTGAGCACGGGCTGTGAACCAAAGATTCGCAGGTTCAATTCCCAGTCAGGGCACATGCCTGGGTTGCAGGCCACGGCCCCCAGCAACTGCACATTGATGTTTCTCTCTCTCTCTCTTTCTCCCTCCCTTCCCTTTCTCAAAAATAAATAAATAAAATCTTTTAAAAAATCTAAAAAAATAGTAATTATTATTAAAATCCATTGATGACAAAGATGAGCTAAATTGCAGCACTGAAGAATTCCTGCTCTATTCTATTTCCATTGAAATTGAGCCCTTTATGAACACTCCCTTGGTAAGTTTGCTTTCTATATCCATCTAACTGGACCATTGTCCAGAAAAAAATTTTCTCTAACTACTTCTCCTAGAACCATAAAAAATTTGTCAACTAACTTTTTCAAAATAAAGTTAAAATGTTCACATAATCAATGCCCTGATTTGCTAGTTTAATAATCCTATCAGAAAATAAAAATTGTTAGTAACACATGAATTCCTCTTAGAGATTGTCTATTTACTCTTTGTAACACATTTTTTTCCTTTTTGGTATGACAAATTATAACAGTTTAAGACTTTTTATACTTCACAATGTACATGCAAAAGCCACTTTTATCTATTTAAAGTGTATTCTAGAATTTTCCCTCTTGTCTCTTGTAGAGTATCCAGATCCTGTGTTGCCTGCTGATTTTAAGTTTGGGGGCCATTTTGGTTTCATCTCCCTACTCTTCCCACCTCAAGCCTGCAGTTTCCACCATATTGATGTACCCATTTTTAGGAGCTCTGTGTGTGAGTAGAGTGGGATCTCCAAGAGGGGATATGCTTTATAAATGCTAACAGGGTGCTAAGTCATGGAGTATCTCAGTCCCAAGAGGAGGGGAGAGAGCTGGAAAAGGCAAATGTCTTCAACTTTCCCTCTGTTATTATCCCTCATCATATCTCTGTAATTCAGGAAGAGCAGAGAGGGGTTTAATCTACTATCCTGAGTGAGCATCCCATGGAGTGAATGGATGGGACAGAAAGCAAGGGGGTAATGCAATGGGCATACCAGCATCTCTTACCTGGCCTTACACAGTGCCTCTGGAAAAGTGGAAGATTTTTTCACACTCTTCTTTGGGCCTTCGATGAGGCCATTGGATTCCCTCCAGTTTAGGAATAATTCACCTGTCAGGTAGAGAGTGAAAAGGTCATTTTTAAAATAAAATGAGCACCACTGGTAGATGCCACAGGTTTACAGAGGATTAGACCAGCAATGGTAAAATTCATGGGAAGCAGGGATACTCTTGCTTTGTGTTCAGAGGCAATCAGTGCTTGGAAAGACTTTTTGCTGCCTTCCATTTAATAATGGCTCATTTAAGGGCCCAGTGGATTTCTTTATTTGGACACTAGCTAAGGCCTAATCATATCTCCCCCCTATGCTTTTTTCTTTGTGGTATCCTCTACAAAGTTGAGAAAGGCATACATTCTGAGCAGAGCAGATGAATCTTACCAAGACATCAGTTCTATATGGATACAGTCCTTGTGTGAACACAAAAAGGACCTGTTCATACACCCAAAGCATAATTTGTCCTTGACTTTTCTATCTAGCCAGTAGTTGTGGCTTATATATTAGAATTAATTCCTGCTGGACCCTGTTTGTGACAACCAAATCCCTAAATCACAGCTTAACCAACATTTTAGCTTCTCAGAATATCTAATTCCAGCTGAATCCCTAACACCAGTGGGATCAAATATTGACTTCCAGGGCTTTATGATGAAAGACTATTCACATCTGACCCTGTACTGCCCACCTTCCTCCACTCCCAGTCTAACTCAGGCTACCTATACCAATGGCTTGAAGCCCATGTGTTTCTGTACCTTGTCCCACCAAGTGCTTCTATTGGCCACTCCCATCTTCTATCCCTTTAAGTCACCGGTCTTTCCCAACTTCTTTTCTTTCAACCTTGTAAAAAATTTTTTTAAATGTACAATGATGTTTATTATGGAATTATTTTAGATGGTGAGACATTACTAACCATGAAAGACAAGAATAATGATTCAATGAGAAAAGGCTTACCAGATGATGTTTAGTGGGAAAAAAAAAAGAAAAGAAAACTCTATTTACAATTAAATTCAGGGAAGAAAAGCCATATACATAAACTATATTTACAGTCAGATTCTGTGATGAAAAAATACAGCCCTAACAATAAACATGAATAATTAAGAAAGATCCCTACCTATTAGGAAGATCCCTACCTGTTACAGTTGATTGTAAGTGAGGAGTTTCCAGATGTTTCCATCTCACATCAAGTGCTTTGCAGATACAGCTTCTAGACAAGTGTGGCCTGTTGCAACAAGTAGACATCCCTAGACCTCTGTTGTAGGGAGGTTTCTAGATGATACACTAGGCCTGGGTTAATAGTCAACCTTGTAATTTATAACACTCTCCTCACATCATGCACACCTCCTCTCCAGGCTTCCTCAGCTTGCAACTATTTTCACTAACATGAGTCCATTCCCTTGTGCATCTGTTGATTCTTCAAAGTCAATGTAAACATCCTGAGGGCAGAAATCAGGTCTCTCTATCTGTATGGATCCACACTGTTCCTACAGTGTTAGCTTTCTAAAAGTTTTACAGTGCTTATTGATTGAGTGATTGACACATTTCCACAAAAGAAATGAATTGATTATTTCTCTCTTTTCTGAACAGTTTGCCATTGCTGGATTCCTCTCGATTATCTCTGGGAAAAAATCAACTAAGCCTTTTGTAAGTATAAGAACCGTCAAGTCTCAGCTGGTTGGTGTGAGTGGAACTTCAGAGTTAATTCTTCCAGTTCAAAATCTCCATTTGAGTGTCTAGAGAAATATAGCTCAGAACAAGCGAGAGAGCTCAAGTTTTGCCTGCTGGTCTGCTGGCAAAACTAGGAGTAAAACCCAGATTCCTTGCCTTTTGGACCAGTGCTCTCACCCCTACAAGATGAAGCCCCTGGATCATGTTCCAAGCTTAGAGGAGGTTTACCTCAGTTGCTTAAACAGTGGAAATTTTTACATATACCAAGAATTCCTTAAAGCTTTTTTCTTTTTTTGTTGAAGTTTTTGGGGTGACATTGCTTATTAAAATTATACAGGTTTCAGGTGTACAATTTTATAATACATCATCTGTACATTGTATTGTGTGTTCACCATCTCAAGTCTGTGTTCACCACCATTTATCCCCTCCATACCCTCTTATGCCTACCCCTACCCCTTTTTCTCTTTGGTAATCACTGTACTGTTTAAAACTTATCTTGGCCCTGAATAGGGTACATCCCAGCCAGACCCTAGAGATTCTTTTTTTTTCTAGAAAAATCGACCTAATAATGACTCAATTTCCCTAAATGGCATGGACAGAGGCACAGGTGTATGGGCTTAGATCTTCTCTGGCTATCTCCTCCACTCCTACAGGAACAAGAAATGATCAGACTGTGGTCCCTTTCCTGACAAAGGTCAGGAGTTGGGGGTAGTGGGTAGAAGCAGCTGAAGGCTTTGATCTTCTGCATAGCAACCCTCTCCCTTGACACAAACGCACAGAGATGACTTAGGGAAAAACCATATCCTGACTCAGGAAGATCTAGGGTCTGGTTAGCCATGGATGAGTGCACATAAGATGCAAAAGGCTGGTATATGCTCCTGATCCTTGAAGCTAGAGTCTGAACCTCGGTACCAGTGGATAGGGTTTTGAAGAGTTCACAGCATTGGCTGGAGTCAGAATTCTGGACTTGGAATCAGGAAACCTATGCTCCCATCCCAGCTTTGTCCCTGATCCATCTTTGTGCTTTAAAAAGTTCCTTCCTTCTCTGGGCTTCAGTTTTCTTATTTACAAAATGTGGAAGATGAATATGTGGATCTCAGATGTTGCTTCCCAAGTGCCCTGAATACACTGAAAGGAAAGACTGTACTTGGCTTGAACTGATACAATATGGGCTCCACATGTGGGAGACAGGATGATAAGTGGGCTCATATGAGAACTTTGGGACAAGGTGCTGCCCATTCATTCTGTTCTTCCTTCAGGGACTCAGCAACTTGAAGCCATATAGCTACTGGGCCAAGGGAGAAGAAGATAAGGCAACCATCCTCCCAATGCCCAGCACTCTACAATGATGCTCAAACAGAAAAGGGAATGCCCTGGTACAGAAATGAGGACTGGTACAGAGTCTGGCCCATCAGTGTCTTTGCAGAGGAATGACATCCCATAAGAGCCCTTTCCCCCAAAATGTTGACTATAACCCAGGAGCACGTACAGTAAATGAGGTTCTCATAGGCCTGACTCACCTATAGAATGTATTCCAACTTCTCCAGTGTGCTTCTGCCTTTTCTCTGAATCCACTTCATTATGGAGGAAGAAGCCATAGATTGGTCTTCCAGGGAGGGAAGCCCTTAAAGCTTCTAGAATGATTCTAAGTCTATTGATGAAGTCAAGGGAGATATTGACAATATCACTTCTGTCTTCAGTGCTGCAGAGAGTCAAGGGGCCAGAAGCCTCTTCCAAACCAGGAATTATTCACAGATTCTCTTATTCAACAAACATTTACTCATATAATGAGTAATATAATGAACTAGATAGGAGAGATATAGGGATGAATGGAACACAGTATGTGCCCATTAGGAGTATGCTGGTTAGAGTGGTGACAGACCCAAGGAAGCTCCATTGCAGTGCGGTAGAAGGAGGGAAACAGAATGACATGTTGCTTCTGTGATGAGATTCCAATGCAGAATTTCTCTTCTAGGCTGTGAGCAGCCTGACTTCCAATGCAGTGAGTTCCGTTGTTGCTGTAACAGGCCTCATCCTCCTTGCTGACAGCCTTGTAGCCCTGGGGAGTGCCTCTCAACTATGTGGCTCACAAAGGGAACATCTAACCTCATTGCCTGATTTGGAGTACGATTATCCAATATACGACTTTGAAGACTGTGTCCTGGATGGTGTCAGTCTAACAGTAAGCACTTTCGGATCAAATATCCTGTCATGTGAAATCTCTGTCCCCCACCCTTGCATAATCTTTCTTTTTCAGGAGTCCCTAGCCTTGTTGGTCTGAATATCTGGAAGCAGACAGAAGAAAAATAAATATCGTTGAAGGAGGCCCATCAGCAGACTGCATAATAGGATGCATTGTGCAAAATCAAAAAAGGAAATCGAGAAGGAATGTGGGTAGTCCCTTCTTAAATCTCAGTAGGTTTAGCTCTCAAACTGCCTGCCCCCTTAGTTGAACAGGCATTTTTTCCCTCAAAGAAATATCCCAGAAATATCCCTCTTTATTTGAATTTCATTGATTTGGGATGAGTGTATCCTGCATTAAGTTACATAAGGATTTTGAATCCAAAGTCCAAACATATAATTATTATACTTTGGCAGGCAGAGAGTGAGAAGGGCATAGGAGATGGCCTGCCAAAGGATTCTTAGGGGAAATGCCAACCTCTATGGGCAGCATTTTCTTGCTGCCTTTCCCTCAAACTTGATGGTCACCACCTGTTGATGGTGACAATCCTGGTGTAGTCAGTCCTCTCTATACAGGCTCAGAGTTTTGCAATCATCACCTCTGACCCTTTAAGGAGAAAGATTTCTTCCTTTGTGAGTCCTCCCAGTAGGAGCTGGGGAGACAAAGTCACTTCTATTTCATTCCCTGGGGTCTGTCTGTCTTGTGAATCTCAGAGAATGTGTGCTAACTTTCTGGGCTCATAGTTTCCCATGAGTCTGCCCATGTGACCTAGAGGGTGTCAAAAATAAACCCCTTTGACCCAGGAGCTTGAGGAAGTGAGATAGCGCAGAGACCCATCTGGTAGAAGCCAGCATGAGGAAGCCCAGGAGATAGTATAACCCTGATGTAGGTCAGACGTTAGGCAAAGCAATGGGGCTGGGAGAGGCATCCTCCCCACTGGGAAAGTAGGGGCTTAATTTAATGAAAACTAATGTCAGTACACCAAACTACCTCCCACTCTCAGATAACGAGTCAAAGAAAACTTTCTGCAACATCAGAGGAGTTGTACCATGGCAGGGTAAGCTAGTTCAAAGGTTCACTCTTTCTTTATTAACATAAAGATAACCTGGGCAAAAGTAACAAATTAGAAAATATTTACAGTATATATCCATGGTTTTCAGAAGAAGGAAGAAAGGGAGGGTGAGAGAAAGAAAGAAATCAAGGAAGAAAAACACGGTATGTTCTAGAAACTAAGAAAAACCCTAAAGCCAGGTCATGACCAAACAAGAGCTGAGACCAGAAAAGGTGTCAGAGACTGGGGTCATGGAGTTTTAATGCCCATGGCAGGATTTGAGGCTCCACAGAAAGCAGGGAGTGCACATAGAGCACCCTGCAAAAATGTTATAAGCTGAGACAGAAGGTTTACGAAAATAAGACAAGAAAAACTCTGCCCAACATCCCAAGGGCCTTCAAGAAAGTCTGCTGTAAAGGTTTCTAGGGATGAAATAATCTCATCAAGCCTTGTACAGATATGGTATCCAAATCCAAAATTACATACAAAAGGGAGGAACCTCAAATAGAAGCATTAATGTAAAAACTTCCTTGATCTGTGAAACTCCTAAGGTTCTATCAGAGTCAAACCTACAATTACTATTGAGGGAGATGTTCATAAACCCAATCTATGAGTTTCCCACAAATGAAGGGATTTCCCCCAATACCACCCCAAACTGAAATTATCTAAGAAGAAAAATATTTTGTAAAACATAAGAAAAAATGAGGAAAAGCAGCAAATGGGACAAACATGAAAGTTAGTTGCTCAAGAATTAGAGGCTACATAATAATTTGAAAAAAGTTATAATGAAAATATATTGGGAATGATTAAAGACACACAAAAAAGTAATTGAAACCAAAATGAAAGAACAGGACAGTGAAGAAAAAGAACGGGTAGATTTGAAAAAAAGTAAATGGTATGATTAGAAATGAAAATTATAACAGTTGATGTTAAATTAAAAACTTAGCATAACAGTTAAATAGCAGAGTCAACATATGCAAAGAAATAAACAGTGAAATTAAATGGAAGTCTGATTCAAACACACCAAACACAACACATTAAGATAAAAATTTGGAAAATATGAATGAGAAATTAGAAGACATAGAGGATACAGCAAAGTGAAAAGGTTTAACACACATCTATCAGAGCTCCAGTGGGACAGCATGGGAGAGGAAAGTTATTCAAAGAAAAATCACTGAACATTTGTTAGAAGTTTAAAAAGACATGATAGTTTAGGCTGAAGGAATGCACTGAGACCAGTGTGAAATAAATGAAAATAAATCCACATCTAAAACACCATGGCAATAAAAAGCAACAAAGGAAAAAAGAAAAGCCACTAGAGGTAAATGAAGAAATACTCTTATCTCAGAATGTTTTGAGATGAAGGTTCTGAGATCAAACTGTGGCTGCTTATTTCTCTTCTGTTAAGAGATAGAAAGAGAAAGCAAAAGAGACCATTAAACTATTTTCTTTGTTCCTTATTTTATCCACTGCTACAGCCTTCATCTCCTATATCCTCTCAATCAGGTGCAAGGGCTGGCTTAGGGTACCAACCATCCCTGTCCTGATTTGCAGGGTGTGCTGGTGGTGATGTTTTTCTTAACTTTGCTGGAATTCTTACTGGCTGCATATGCTTCTGTCTTTTGGTGGAAAGAAGTCTACTCCAGCAACCCTGGGGTGAGTACTCTGACATGTCACATGATACCTGCTGGGTCCCAAGATTTGAACTATGATGATACAGATCTAAAAAGAGAAGTCCATTATTGGTCATTGAGTACATGTGGAAGGCAACTTTTATAATGAGAGAAGAGTTCAATTAATGGGCTCCTTCATGATGACACTCTGGTCATCTGAGATCAGTTGGTGTCTATTGGGCAACAAACTAGTTAGAGAATTGCTTAATATGAAGCTAGATGACTTTCGAAATCACCTGGACCAGTCCCTTATAAAAGAATTAACGCTTAGATTAAATCACATGGAGAATGAATGATGCAGGCTCATGGGCTGAGGCTGAGAACCGGCATCTCTTCACTCTTGTCATGAACAGCCACCTGCCTCCCTGCCCAGTTCCCTTGCTTGTGTGATGAGATTTTACTAGAACATCCTCTCTTCTGTTTATGCTTTCCCATGTTCTTCCTTCCTTCTTCTTAGGTCTTGAGGTTACAACTTTTTAAAACTCTTACTTAAAAGTTGTAGTAGAAAAAGAGGAGAAACATTTAAAGAGAACAAGTAAATTATGATTCAGTTATGGTCTTATCAGGAAATGGTAACATAATTAGCAGATTAGAGAATGGCATTTGTTTGAACTAATATTGATGCAATTATACATTATGAGAAAGTTGGGAGAGCTACTACTCTACAACATTTGTGGGGAAAGCATTATAAATATGTATTTTAAAAGCCTCTAAAATCAAAAGCCTCTATTAACAAATTTTATCTTTCCTATAATTCATTTTCTTTGCCTCAGTTACAAGATTATATCAAATATGTCAAAGACTTCTTCAAGGTCATGGATGTGAGAACTCTCAACCTTAGAGAAAAAAAGGAGGAGAAACACAGTGCTCAAGGCAAAGTGTGATTAGACTTCCCTGAACTTCCAGCGATTTTAGACTCTGGAAGAAACTTTAAAAAAAAATAGCCACTGTTTTGTAGTTTGTCAGTGTGAGTAATTTTCTTTTTTCTTTCTTTTTTTTGTGAGTAATTTTCTTGCTCTTGAAAATAATTTCCCAAAAGGCTGGGCCAGTAAAATTTTATTTGCCTGTCTTCCAAAATGGCCATAAAATTTATATGCTTCTTTGGGTAAACTGGACAGAAAGTAGTTGTCTATTATAAATAAGAGGAGAAAATGTGCCCTCTTGTGCTAGTGTGAATTGGCTATGTGCCTGTGCAGGCTCTGTTTCTGTATTATTTTCACATGTATATTGCTTAAATAATAGATATTAGGATTGCAGGGACATTTTAATTAAAATATGGCTTCCTTTTTGTCAGTTGAATGAATTAAATTTTTGTCAATTAAATATAATAGCTCAATGGTCTGTCTCATTTAATGACTTTATTCTTAAATATCTGGGTTCAAAAATTATAATTAATTACAGTGCTCTGTCCCATCTAAGTTCTAACCAAGTGAGAAATTAGACCCATAGAAATAATATCAACTTCATTACATATTAGTGTGAACAACGTGAACTACCTAATAAAGAGATTCCTAATACTGCCCCTGGGTCTAGGTCTTGGGTCCTGTCCCAGAGGGGACTGTGCAACAGAAGTATACATGTATGTTTTCCAAGTGACGTGTGCAAATATGGTCATAGAAGTCATACACATAATAGTCCTCAAAGGAAAACTATCCAAATAAACAGTAGAAAAGACAAATAAAAATCGTGGTGTATTTAGATGACTAAGTACTATACAGCAGTGTGAGTGAACAAACTACAGTTCCTGCAGCCACATAGGTAAACCCACAAAATAATGATCAGGGGGACAAAAGCTATGTATAAGAGAGAATGTACTGTATAATTCCATTTACATAAAAGAAAGTTTAAAAACAAGCAAAACTAACAGTGTTAGAATCAGGAGCATGGTCACCTTTGTGGGTAATAATTGGAAGGAGACCCAGAGAGCCTGTGGTTTCCTGGAAATGTTCTTTTCCTTGATCTGGATGCTGATGCTGTGCACATAGGATGTGTTCTCTTGCTTCTCTATTATAACAAAATAAAAGCTATTTTAATAGTTACTTTTGACCTCTTATGCCTGTCTAGTTACTGAGCCAACTCTCATGTCTTCTCCACAGTCAAATTCTTTTAAAACATCATCTCCCCAAAATCTTGGAGTCATCCTTGACTCTCGCACATCATAACTAAGCTGTCATTAAACCCTGCTAGTTCTAACTTCAAAATATATTGAGTCTGATTACTTCTCGCCATCCCACAAGTACTCTGGTTCATCATTTCCCTTTGACGTTATCACAATAAGCAGCCAGCTGGTCACCTGCACCATTCAGCCCTTTCTCCCCATAGCAGACAGCAGGAGTTTGTTTTTTAATCTAAAATAGATCATGTCATTTCTCTGCTCAAACTCATTCCATTTTATTTCAAATAAGAGCCAGCATCCTTAAGTGTCCTTATAAGATCTAAACTCTTAGTTCCTCTCTGATCCTCTCTCTGACTTCTCTCCTCCTTGTTTCCTCTGCTCTTGTCATACTGGCCTTCTGCTGCCACTTGACATATTCTTTTATTTTATTACACTTGACATATTCTTTTATTTTATTACACAGCATCCTTCTACCTGAAAGGGTTTTCTTGCAATTATTTTCATTGCTTTCTCACTTCTTTCAGGTCTCTCTTCAAATCTCTCAGCCGCAATAAAACTACCCCCCCACCCTATAAAAAGTGTAACCCTCTTTCCTTGTCACTTGCTTATTTCTTTCTTCATGGTATTTACTATCATGTGACTTACTATGTATTTTATTTGTCAATTGTATGTCTACTCCAATAATCTGTAAGCTACATTAGGGCACTCAATTACTGCTCCCTGCTGAGGTTTCAGCTCCTATTTGAGTGGTTTTTAAGTGTGTGTGCAAGTGTGAATATTTTAAACTTGGGTACAGAACCTTTGAGATTCCTCTTTATCCCATATGTCAAGCAATGCAATAAAATTATATTTTATCCAGGACCTATTTCTTATTTGTTTGTTTGTTTGTTTTTGCTGTTAACAGAAAGTTTCTTCAGGATAGCTGGAGAGCTATGTTAAGAATTACCTAGAATAATATTAAAACTGACAGAAGGTGCAGTAAAGTTGCATCTTTCATTTTCAACTCTCCCCTGCTACCCCCCAACCCCCAACCTGGTTGTCTTCCACAAATGACACGACTACCCACTCAGTTTCCAAAGACAGAAGTTTGGAAATTGTTCTTGACTCCTTTCTTTGCTTCTCTACCACATTCCCATTGGGAAAACTGTTAGGCAAAAACCACTAACAGAAAGGTCTAATGAACTCATGGCAAGAGGAGTAGATGGTTTCAACCAAATCCAAGCAGACATTGCAGATCTTTAACATACACATTAGAAGTCTGGGTTCTCACTCTTAATTTTTTTTTTAAAAAATGCATCATCCCCAAAACGGTAACCCCAAATCAGTGACTGAGCCACACATATTCAGATCTTTATCACAAACTCTCCAATCCTTCCTCCTATCTTACCTAACTTGGTGCAAGATCTCCCTGCTGGTCTGATGAAGTAGTAAGCAGCCAGGTGAGGCAGCAAGGCATTGAGGGGGCTCCTAGGTCCTGATGGCAGCCTCTTGCCTCCAGCCAGCAAAACCAAAGTCCTTACTCATACACTCATAAGGAAACAAATTCTGTCAGCTATCTGAATGTGCATAACAGTGAGTTTTCCTCAGTTGAGCCTCCAGGTGAAAATACAGCCTGGCTGACTGGTTGACTGCAACCATGCAAAGTCCTGAGCAAAGGCACCCAACCAAGCCATACCTCACTCCTGAGACACGAAAGATGCGAGGTAATAAATGTGTACTGTTTTAAGCTACTAGATTTGTGGTAGTTACATAGCAATAGAAAACTAATACACACTGAACTGTTGCATGGAAAATGGAAGCGAAAAAGCCAAGTTCAAATTTCAGCCCCACCACTTACCAGCAGTAACTATAGTGCTCAGTTATGTCTTCAAAATAGTTATGATAATAAAAACTTACTTCTCAAGGTTTTTGGGAAGGCAACATGGTAATACCAGATGAAAGACAAAGTTAATGAGGGAGTGAATATCTCATTTTACTTAGAGCAGTGTTGTCACATACTAAGCACTAAATGTTACTTGTCAAACTCAAGGAGGGGAGGTCTCCTGCAGGTTGAAGGCAAGAGGGAATACCATTTCCACTCAAAGAATACCATCTTGCTTATAGATGCCCCATAAGGGTTCTGTCATTTCACCTTTCCATGGAAAACCTAGTTCCTGCTCTCTGGTCTGATTCCATTGATTGAAATATCAGAGAGCCCATTTTCAAGAAGTTTGAAAGTCTGAAGCAGGAGGCAAAGATGGAGGCTGACAACCAAAATGATAAAATGAGATGCATTTTGAAATAACCAAGGCATATAGAATTATAGGCTTCTTCTGCTTAATATCAGTATTTTGTTCCTAAAAATCAGGGATTTTGCATGAAGACAGTTCCTTTTCATCTTTTTAAAGGAAGAAAAATTATATGCTATTAGTCAACCCAAAGTCCCATCCATTTTCTAAAATGTGAGTAAAAGGCAGTAAACTATTTACATATAAGTTGTAAGTTAACAGGTTAGAAAAGGCTTAAAGTATTGCAATCACTTGCTCACCGAATAATCACAGTGGTAGATAAAGATGCTATGTGTGCAGTTTGTGGCTGCAGTTAGAGTCAGCACCATTGGGGGCGCACTTCTCTTTTCTTGCACAACTGGCTTTTGAAACTCTACAAGATTCTCATGGCCTCTTAGTTCTGCTTAGAATTTACATACAGACTTGCCCCACACTTTGTTTTGTTTAAAATGTTGCATTGCACTTTAGATACAAATTAAAATTTACCTGAATTAACATTGGCAGAAAAAGGTTATGTTGAGAAATACATACCTTCTCTGTGGTTTGGGTGTAAAAAACAAAGAGGTGTTCTATCAAAAAAAAAAAATCAACAGAGGGAACAGTCTGCGATTATTTCTGTACATCAGTGGTTCTCAACCTGGAATGATTTTGCACTCCCAGAGAGCAAATTTAGCCATGTCTGGAAACAGTTTTGGTTGCCATAGTTGGGACTTGCTGCTAGCATCTAATGAGTAGAGGCCATAGATGCTGCCAAACATCCTACAATGCACAGAACCCCCTGCAGCAAAGAATCATCAGGCCCCACTGGCCAGCAGTGCTGAGGCAGAAACCCTGCTGTGTATGGTTGCCACAAATGAGGAAATATTCAAGATAATATGTGTGTGTGTGTGTGTGTGTGTGTGTGTGTGTGTATATATATATATATATATATATATATATATATATATATATCTTTGGTTTTCTGAAATCATTTTGCCTTTATGATTTAATAGTTAAAATCATAACAGATATAGGAATATCAAGTACTGATGTGGAAAGAAAAATTACAAAAAGATTTTCTATTGTCTTAACTGTATTTATATAATTTAAACCAGGAAGACCTCGAGTAGAATTAGTTTTACTGGTCTTTCTGAAAGCTAAACTATGCTTTGTTAAAGTGGCAGCTACATTGGGCCTACACCTTCTTAATGACTGATTTGTATACTACAGAAGGATATGGTTGAAAATACAGGGGACAATTCATTAACTATGAGTGGGAGCCTCCTTCTGAAAGAGGGTGGAAGCATGATTGAACAGAAATGGCACAGATTTTGGAGACAGAAAAGCAGACTTTGACTCTTTCCCTTGTCCCTTAGTATGTGACCTGGGGTAAGCTAACCTTTCTATACCTCAGTTTCAGCATTGTAGAATTGTTTTTTAAAAATTTAATGCATATTAAAACAAAACACCTCTACAGTGCCTAGAGCATAGTGCATATTCTGTATGTTTTAGTTCCTTTGTATCTCATGAATATAGATGTTGGACTTTGCTTTTATGTATACTGTCCATTTATTTTGTGTTTACTGTCTGTTTCTAAACAAATTGACAAGTAAGTAAGTCCTCTGGATAATTGGATTCTTCACCAGGAAGATACAGGGCTGGATATGCTCTGGAATTCTAAGACTCTATGACTTAATGACTGTGATTCTGTGGTTCTAGTACTGAGGTGAGTAATCAGTATGGGCTCATGGCTAAGGACTCCATGTGGGACTGAAGGAAGACCATGATTGTGGCTGCAATGTTTGCTCACTCATTTTTTAGATAGAGTTTTGCCATTGAATCATGGGGTCATCACTTGAGGTCAAAAGATCGACCCATGTCATCACTCTACAACCAAATGAAACCGTATTGACTGCATTTCCCTATGGGCCTCATAGCTCTCTGCTGGATTTCCTCAGGGGAGAGCCAAGAGTCTTGGGGGTAAGTCCTTTCTCATCCATGGGTCTTCCTGGAAGGGAGAAAAGAAATGATTTCTCCATATATGTCTCCAGAGATACTTTTCAGGGAGGGAGTAAACTGCCTTCCCCCTTCCTTACCCTTCAACTACAGTCTATCATTCCTGATTAATCATAAATATGTCTAAGTCATTTGCTTGTACAAATACTTGGATCATCAGTAGAAGAGCCAATATGTAGCCAATACCATTTTCTTAGACTTTGGATAAATAAGAGAAAAAAAATTCTGTTTAGAAACACACACAGTTTGCCTCATGTCTTAGAAATGTTTCTGAGGGCTTATTTAACTCTGCAAAATAGAATATTTAACTATAACTACTAACTCCCACACCTCAAGGAAATCCTGTGGCTGTTTCATGAGGAGTTAGGCCTGTTCTTTGAGTCATAACAGAGGAGATGTGGGAAACTGGTCTAATTTTTCCAAATATTTTATTGAGGAGGTGACCTCAGGGTGTGGTGGCATCCTTGAGCTTGGAACAAAAGCCATTAGAGCTTAAACTTCCCCTCTGTGCTGTTACAGGCATTGGGAAGTCTTTAAGAACCATTCTCAGTGGTCCATAGTGAGCTACAAAGTAGACACACACACAACAACAATTACAGTCATAAATGTACTTAGAAGGGAGCTGTATGCACAAGAGTAAAACCCTTAGTACAAGAGCACTTAGTACAAGAGTACTGAGTACAAGAGTAAAATCACTACTTGTGGCACCAGGACACAGACGTGTGGAGCCTAGGGACAGAGCCCAGAATGCTGGGGGGACAGCTCTGCACTGAGAAGAGAAGAGGCACGGGCCCACCACAGAGCTCCCTTCCCTGCCGGCTGAAAAGCCCACTAGGTTACTCTCCACTCTATTCAGGCGGCTGCATGAAGATAGGAGACATAATCTCACCTTAGTTTCTCCACTCAGTGTCAGTGAACTTTATAAACTTTTAGAGAACTGGGCTGAGCTACAGTCCCAAAAGTAGACAGTGAATGTGGAAAACGTGTGTGTTGGGGAGTAGGGAAAGTAACAGGATGCTGGGGCTACAGAAGAAAAAAAGTATAAAGGTTAATAGCCTGTAGTCTCTGTCTTTAGGGCATTTGCAATCTATAGGTAGCGTCAGATGTATACTCAAATTTGTCTGATACAAGATAAATTGGTTTAACACCTGGGGTTATAGCAAGTAGTGATGGATGAGAGTAAAGCATTTGAACCTGAAGGACCCAGGCAAGTGTGATGAAGAGAAATAATGGGCCTTCTGAAAATCTGAGAGTGGTTGGCCAATGGACAGAGGAAGGCATTCAGAGATAGGGAAGTGTGACAGGGGCTTAGAGGGAAGCCCAAGGGTCCTGTGAGAGCCAGGACAGAGACACTGCAGTGCTTGTAACCTCATGTACCCATTTCTCTCCTCACAGGCTGTCCAGATCCTGCTTGCCTTGATCATTGTGAGCGTTGGAACAATATTCGCATTTAATTACTTCAGTTACTCCCAAAGATTTCCACTTGTTTTCTTCACAGGATATCCATTCTGGGGAGCGCTTATTGTGAGTACTGTCAGGAACTTTAGAGAAATTACTATGAAGGCTGGCCTCAAGTTCTGGGATAATGAATTCTATGAATATGGTCCCCAAGAAGACTAGTCCCTTCCGTGGGAAGAAAAGTAACTCCATTTAGTCACCGCACTGCCATCATCAAAGTAATAACTACTCATAGGTGTGCAGGGTTTAAAGGTTTCCAAAATCCTTGAATGTATAACAAAACATTGGCTCCTTTCTATTAGTCTGGGAGATTAGATGGGTGAACACCCTGCTTTTCCCTTTGCAAATAAGGAAACTGAGTTCGAGAAGAGTTAATTTAAACATGTTGGGTTGGCCAAAGTCTGTACGGTTTTTTCCTGTAAAATAAAAGACATTTTTTATTTTCACCAATAACTTTATTAATTTGAATATTTTGAGTATATCAGCTGTCTCCTGCATAATACAATGTTGATTGTTCTCAGTTAACATCTCAGGTTGATTGCCAATAATGTCAACTGGTCTACACAACCATGGAGCATCATCCAGTGAGAAATCTCCAGCACAAAACTTTGCAAACCACTTTTGACACATTCATTCAGTCACAACACCTTCTCCATACAAATCTGTTTTGCATTTCAGTTGTGTTTTTACCTTTCTTGAAAAAATAAAGCATAATATGCCAAAAATGTTGCATATATTCTTCAATATTAAAATGGCTACACAAAGATTCATAAATTTTAAGGTTTTTTTTTAAATGGATGATGATATGACAGTTGTCACAATAAAATTTAACAGAACTGTTTTCAATAAAGTTAAAGACAATTAAGTGCTACTAGAGCCATCTTATGGAAAAAACCAAGATAACTTTTTGGTCAACCCAATATCTAGTCAGCACTCATAGAATCACAGACTCTCATAGCTTAAAGAGAATTTTAAGATGATCATTATGGTTCAATTCCCTTGTTATCCTGAAAGAATTTTGTGAGTGTCACTCATCTAGTTAATTATAGAGCTATAAATAAAATTCTTAGTAGGGTGCTATTTCCAGCCAATCCTCACAGCCTTGGTTCCTATTCTTGTGCCACAATATTTAAGGGTAGACTCATTAGAACTGTCCCCACTAGAACACAGTCTCCAAGAGGGCAAGAATATTGTCTTGGTTGTTACATTTTCAGGATCTAGACTCATGCTGAATGCACAGTAGGAGTGAATGAATGTATCATTCAATGAACAAATGAATGAAATGAAAAATAAATGAGACTACTGTCTCCATTAAAATCTCTGCTCTTTTGAAGAACATAAATATTCTATGCCCTTTTTATAATCTGCATTACAAAGACAATTAGTCATGTTTTCACTTCCAAATATAAATAATATAATATTGACTGATTTTCAAACTACACACTCTGCACTGTAGAAAAACCAAATAGACCAACTCCTCACTTGTCCTTTTCACAAATAATTTTTCCAGTGTGACTTTGTGTGATTTGCATGCATAAATTTTAATGAGGTTCTGGCTTACAGCTTGTTAAAACTCCACTTCTCATTGAGAAGATATTTACTGAGCACAAAGTATATCTTCAGCAGTGTCTTAGCTGCTGAGAGTTCTGGTAAACAGACCCTTTTTGAGAGAACTGGCGGATTGCTCTTAGAATTTGTTGGGGTTTGCCATGTAATAGGGAAGCTAGAAATGAAGAAGTAAAAATAACATAACTTGTGCTAAGCATGCACAAGAAAGGAGTTCCAGGTGCACCATGTGAGGATTAATGGAGGACATATCTGGCCTGGGAGGTCAGGGAAGTGCTTGGCACATAGTTGTCATGGGACATCTTTTGGCGTGCTTGGGCTGGAGGATAGTTGCAAGTATTGGAGAGAAGTGCTGCTTCTCTCCATCTGTACCACAGTGTTTACAGTTTTCAGCAGCAGTGATTCATTTCATCCCATACAGTGGCTGTCTGATTCTTTCAATGATCTGTATATGATCTTTCGATGATCTTCCTTCTGTCAGTAGTAATAATAATAAGTATTTTCAATGTAGACTTCTATGCATTGTGCCTTCCCTTCTCTGCTCCAGACTGGCACTCATTCATCCTCAGGGATATCATTCATCCTCAGTAGCTCACATACTTATTTATTCATGCTGCAATGGGAATGATGGTGGCTTCATGTGCTGCGGAGATAACCAAGGGCTGATGCAGTTTTCTTGTGGTTTCCTGCCCTGGTACTGAGAGCTTAGATAACCCAGCTGCACAAACCTGCTTAAATCAGTATCACCTTTTTTTCTACAGGCTGGAGCATTTTATGGGCTATAGCTACAGCCTCCTGCATTTTCTTAACAATGTGAACTACCTTCCATTTCCCATCATACAGCAATACAAGTTCTTGTGCTTTAGGAGATCTTTGCTCTTAGTAGTTAAACACAGTTGGATGGGATCACGGTTTTTTATTTAAAATATCTGTATTGTGTATTATTGTCTTGGCTGTATTCCCAAAGCTTAGATTAGCACTGCTGTGGACCTACAGATTGATGAGCAAGTTCACAGGCCTCTTGATACTGTGAGTGGCCTCTTGAATCTCATTACTCTACTGTGTCTGGTTATGTGGGATCTTTCTCTTGATGGCTTGGTACATCTCATGGATACTCTTCCAAGTCTATGCCACAGAGCTTCATCTGTTCCCTATTCAATCACCATTTGAAGAAGAGTCAGATGAAGGCCTCCCAAAAGTTTTAAACAGCCATCTGCCCCTTATCATAAAGTATTTGGCCTTGCGGGACCTGATGTTGCTTTCTCAATATTCTTCATGAAGACAGGAAGAAGTTTTTAGTTTTAGCCAACCAAGTGGACATTCCCACAACTGGACAGCTATTTCCAGGGAGTGTTTGAATCTTCTAAATTATATGACTCAGAAGCTGGTTCTCTACCAAGAAGCTGCTGCTAAAAATGGAAGGGTGAGGTCTTTATCATACCCAGTGGAACCTAAGAAATTGAATTCTCCAGAAGAAAGTACTTTTCAGACCCCAAAATTTAGCCAGATTCCCTGGCCTTCTATACTCAATGTTTCAAGACCCTTTGGGTCCCAGTTTGGCTCTACTGTAATTTTATCAGATGGCTGGAACTTTTAATGTAAACACCTGCTATGGTAACCTCAAAGTTCTCAGCTGATAAGGAGACCAAGTTTATGGACTCCTGCTTCTAACCAGCAAATGAATGAACTTTCTAATCCTCCATCTATTGTTAGTGCTGAGAGCAAGACAATGGACAGCCCAGTGTGATTATTCATGGATTCAGAATAAACATGAACAGATAAAAAATTTCTTGTCAGAAGAATGGGTGCTGATAATGTGTTTTTTTCTGTAAGCACCCAGAGGCCTCTATTCGGGCTGTTTTTTCACTGGAAGGTCTGTCTCACTTAGTAGCAGCGTCATTTAGAGAAAATGGATTTGGAATTGTCCAGACCACATGGCCAGCAATTCTTAGTACTTTGTTGATTCTGCAAGAGGCAGTACAAGTACTTCAAGCTTCCTCATGCTTCCGGTACACCACCTTGGATTTCAGGAACCCTTGTGGATACCTCTTATAAAATGTTAGGATTTACAATTAGAGCATCACAAAAAACTGCCATCTATCAAATAACTACCACATTTGGAAAACATTCGAATGCTGTGCAAACATCTGCTAAACCTCAGAAAAGACTTCAGCAGTTCTTGGAGTTCCAAGAATAGTTGAGTAATATAAACTGTGTTCATTTCACT
This sequence comes from Phyllostomus hastatus, assembly GCF_019186645.2. Taxonomy (NCBI): domain Eukaryota; kingdom Metazoa; phylum Chordata; class Mammalia; order Chiroptera; family Phyllostomidae; genus Phyllostomus; species Phyllostomus hastatus. The sequence goes on along the minus strand of NW_025334005.1, from coordinate 7,430,249 downwards.
GCTGATACAACTACAGATGGGACAGTAAATGCCCAGCATTCTTGTATCTGAATAAAATGGGCTAATTAATGCTTCCTCTGTTGTGGTGGCTGCTTTGAGAACTATAATGGGAGAAATTATGGGAAACATTTCTTAACAAAATAACCAAAAATGGCCTTTTCTGTATCAGTTGCTCATTACGTATGTGGTATAACAAAATAGTCAATTAAAAAAAAAGAAGTGGCTGAGATTATTACCAGATTCCAGGCCACATATCAGCCTTTAGAGCGTTCTGCTCTGAGAAAGGCTCCTTTAATCTGCTCAGAGCAGACACAGCTCACCCTTCCTTTTCCAGACCCAGAGGCCAGGGTTATCTTACTTTTTGGAGCCCAGCTGGGCCAAACATCTGAGTGGTATCCTTTGGACCTTAAAGAGGGGCTTGCCTCTCCCATCTGACCTTGGCAAAGAGGACTTGGTCAGTGCTGAGCATGGCCAGTACAGTATTTCCTACATCTGTGTTACCCTCCTCTTCTGATGCTCAGGTAGAGAGACTGGTTTGGGAGAACCACAGACCAATAGATCACAATATAACCTCCTAAGTAAGTTATATTGTAAAGTGGTCAAATCCATCACTTGTTAACTTTTGTCTCTTTTCTTCTTAAAAGTTTATTATTACGGGATATATCACAGGATTCAACAAGAAGGAAAAATGTCTGGTAAGTCACTTTTGGTACTCCTATGTAATTTAAAGTCTTCTACTTGCTTTATCTCATCTTTGTGTACAAAGCCTTCAGTAATCCAGGATCCCCTACGGAAATCTTTACATATCAAATTTGCAGATCAAGTCACTGCTGTTTGTCAGTGTCACCATTAGTCCTACATCTTCCCACTGGCTCTCATTGCCCTAGTCAACTAAACTGAAAGAGTTGCTTATTGGAAGCCCTCCTACATTCCTCTAACTCAGCAATTTTCAAATGATGTACCGAAAGAATTTTTAAAACATTCGAGACTTGACTATTTAGCCAGAGGCATTGACCTCTTTTCCCTTAGATTGTCAAATAAAAACGACACAGCCAATACAAAAATTGCCATCAGTGTGAACGAACCAAAATTATACCCATTATTTTTGTCAGCTCGGCAAAAAATATATTTTTTGAGAATGTGAGTAGTTTATGTGTGCTATGGGATGAAAAAAGTTGAAAACTGTTGCTCTAACTCAATGGTTCTTAATTGGGAGCAATTTTGCTGCCCCTCCCCCACCCCACCCCTGCCACTCCCCCATCCCCCTGAGAATATCTGACAATGTCTGAGGACAGTTTTGGTTGTACCTACAAAATTGAGATGTGCAATTTTTCTTTTGTTTTGTTTTCTCTTTAAAATGAAAATATTCTCCTCCCTTCAAAGAGATTCAGACATGTAAATAATAATAATAATAATAATAATAATAATAATAATAATAAAATAAAAAGGGAATTAGTAGAGGCATTTGGATGGGGCCATGTGAACTTTCAAGTTGGAACACTAAGCTCAAGAAAGGAAACCTTTAAACCGCAGTCCAAATTTGTTACCATGTGTGAATTATGTTAATGACGACGTGGTGGGTTACTGTATGAATCCCCCTTGAGCAATGGATCTAAGCCATGTGAGGGCAGGACCTCACCTACCCTGCTTGCCTCTGTGTCCCAGGGGCCTAATGCAAAGTCTGACACATAGCTGGTGTACACTAAATATTTATTAAGACAGGTGAATAAATGGATACTGCCCTAAAATTAGGTGACATCACTGTCATTTTTAAAGGTAGAAATCAAGACTCCAAGAGATTAGCTATCTTGTATGACATTCTATTAATAGTTCACTAGACTCAAAATCAGGTTTGATTACAAAGCCAGGATAATTTCTAACACACTATTTTGCTTATCAGTTGTGAAAGGTGGTGCATCAGGATAAAGTAAACATTTTCTTTTTTTTAAAAAAATAATCTTTGTTGTATTTTTTCACTACCATTTTAGTCCCCTTATCCTAAGTGAAATAAGCCAGTGAGAGAAAGACAAATACCATATGATTTCAGTCATATGTGGAATCTAATGAACAAACTGAACTAACAAGGGAAATGGGGAGAGACTCAGAGATGGAGAACATTTTCTTGAGCATTAACCATAGAGCACCCTTTTCTACCCATTCTCTTTCTTGGCTTCCTGGCTCGTTCTAAAACTGTTTGCCTTTATTATTTTTAACAACTTTCCCAGGGGCAAGGTGTCATGGCCTTGAATGTGATCAGTTCCTTGGCTGCGGTGGCTGGGATTGCTCTCATCATTATCAGCTTTAAACATCGGCATGAGTACTGCAACGCGCCTTCCATGGAAGGAATATGTGTTATAGGTAGAATCCTTTTCACTGTAAGTGGTCTTGTTCTGTACAACGAAATCTTTGTAATCTTACCTGAGATATTCACAATGCATCGATTCAATAACTGATGTTGTGTCCCCATTGGAACTGACTGTTGAGAAGCAGGTTGTGGTTCAAGTCTGGATTTGAAAGCTTGGTTTTGTCACATATAGGCTTGTGGCCTGGCCTAACATTTTGTCTTTTCTGAGCCCCAGTTTTCCTCACATGGAAAATGAAGATAATAAGAATATCTACCTTATTGGGTTGTTGAAAGGATTACTTAAATTAGAATACTACCTGATACAGTGTAAGTAGTCAACAGATTTTAACTATTACCTTTAGGGTTGAAATGGATTGAATTAAATTTTACCTTTTCAGCGTTAATGAGGAACAGAATGACCTAAAAAGTTTACCCAAAACTAAAAGCAAAATACAGTGGGAGAAGGCATTTAAGTCACTTAGTAAAATATATTAATAATTTTAGAAGATAAATCATTGAATACAAATGTGCCCATTTTATTTGTTAAAGCAGATGAGATGTATCTTTACCAGGAAATATAATTGTAGGTGTAATTTTATGTATTTATCTACAAAGTATTCAATGAGATTACTTTTACACATGTCAATTAATCAAAAAAGCCATTCCCTCTACTTACCCAAGTGAATGCTGGGGTTTCATTCTCTGTCTACCAGCCACATCTTCACAGCTTTTGTTCTAGATTGTTAATGAGATTTGACCCATTTGAATAGAAGTGAAGGGGAATCATGGGAAATTGTCTTCCCCAATGAAGAGGGAAAGGAAAAAGAGCTATTGGTTACTCAATAGATCTTATTTGATCCTCACAATCACTCATTAAAGTGAGTCTAAGGATGCTTCCATATATTCTGAGGTAAATTCCAGACTTAGACTCGTAAAAGGTTACTAAAGAAAGCCAGAGATCAATGAATATAAGAGATAAAATCTTGTCCTAATTAGGCCAAGAATATTATATGACATTATAATCCTTACCTTTTTCCTAGTGTGCAGAGGGCCACCTGGCCCACCTAGTGGGCAGTGGGCACTAATTGTACATTACTTTAGTATATACCAGGAAGAAATTGTATACTGAAAGGGTTAAAGTTCCATATAAATGAACCTTTGCTGTCTACTTCCTGCCCCACATGGTCGGGTATTGCAAAATTAGTTTCTGCATACAGAATTAAAGACCATATTTTTCAGACCATAAGACGCACCTAGGTTTTAGAGGAAGAAAATAGGAAAAAAAATTTTGAAGCAAAAAATGTGGTAAAATATTTAATAGCATAAATAACATAATATTTCACCAATGTAAATGTAAACAGAACTCAACAGCAGCATTAACAACCATTATTCCTCCCAAATTTGGGCTGGGGGAGGGGGAGCATCTTATAGTCCCAAAATACGGTATATCTAATTCATTTCAAGACTTCATTTCTATCACTTCACAATTCCTTGCTGTAACACATACATCGTAAACAAAAAATGCCAGAGCAATGGGCTTTAGGCATTTCTTGGACTGACTTTTGTTCCAAAGACCATCCATTGTCTACACTTCAGTCTATACTTCAGCAGGTAAATCTGAGGACATTAGCCGATGGCTTCCTGTTAAACACAGAATTAAGACCCCAATCTGAAAAGGCTTATAAGACCCTATAGAAACTATCCTGCCTACCTTTCTGACATTATTCCAAGCCTTTGTCTTCCTCACTCCATTCCCCTGCCACTTTCTGAAATTCCGTAAGGTGTCCATACTCACTGTCCCAGGGCTATAAGGCCAGTTTTTCTTTGCTTCAAATGTTCCCCAGACCCATTCCTACCCTTTTTCACCTACTCACCAAACCCCTCCTCTTTCCTTACTTTCAATAGAAACATCACTTTTTTAAGGACACCCTTCCTGATTGCAGCTCTATGTTCCCTAGTGCAGACCTGGTCAGATCTCTCATGAGAGCCATGCATAGCTCCCAGCACTTTTTCACAGCACCTAACACAATTTAGTTGAGTAAATAATCGCCTATTTAATACTGTCTGCCTTCTTTACTATCTATGATAGAAGTTCCACAAAGACCAAAACCAGGTATCTCTTGTATAACAGCTGAAACCAGTAAATTTACAGTAGGTACTTCATACCTAATAGTTTACCAACAAACAGGGTATAACAGAAAAATCAAGATTCAGTTAGACTCAGTCACTTGCCCAAGGTTACGTGTAACCTTGGACCCAATTGTACTAGCTCTTTCTGTCTCCATAGTCTATGCTTTTTGGACACAATGCTATTCCATGCTGCTTCTTGATCTAAGCATTACCTTAAAGCAGAGTGTGCAAAATGGAAATCTGTGGGCTATATTAGCCTGAAGATATGTTCTAGTTAATTTACATAAGTAAATAAATAACTAGAAAATTTCACATTAAAAATATGTATGTCAGGCTTTCTTAGGTGGAAAAAAAAAGACCAGGCATCATGGGGTCCTTATTCCCACATGGTAACTATTGCCTGAAATGGGGTAATGGATGAATCCTAGAAATACCTTTACTCTCCACCATTTCTCCTCCTACCTGTTTAAGTCATGTAAGATGGTTGCCTGGCCTCTACAGGCATTAGAATTTGTTCCCTCTGCTTATTGGGAAGACATGAGATGAAAATTGTTCAATCACTGATGGCTACAGAAGCATCTACAATATGGGTTTTGCTCTATTTGGCCATACAGTGTAAGTGGTCCTTTGCTTAGATCTGTAAAATGAAACAGTTTCATCCCAATTGCCATTTTTTAATATTCAATTTTTCTTTTTTGCAGGGCATTTTGTCAGTCTTACTAATCATCAGCTTGGTAGAGCTCAGCATCTCCGTGACTATAGTCTCCTTTAGAAGCAAGTGCTGGACAAGGTCAAATGAGGTGTGTTCAATTGTTGTAAGAACAGATTCCCATTGGGACACTCCAAGGTGATGTCTGTCCTATCAGTGTGCAGAGCAATATTCTCAGATGCTGAATTAAAACTTTTAAGTTTAGGATGGTGATGGAGGTACAAGCTTAAAATCGAAGGCCTACTCTAACCTTTGAGACAACTATACTACTTTTTCTTGCTCTTCCTACTATCTCCATTCAGATAGCTCCTTATCTCCCTGCCAAAATGTGTAAAAGGCTGGACTTAATGGGAACTCATATTACTGTTGCATGAGGAGCTTATACTTTGGTCCCACGGGTGTGTGAGGCAATTCCCTCACCAGAGAGAAAACAGAGAAGAATGTTTAGCAGTGATACTAATATGACTTACAATAATCATTAGAGATTACATTTACTTAATGATATGTCAGTCAGTCATTATTACGATTGCTTAGCACCAACTTACTCAATCTAACAAAGCTATTAAAACACTTTTATTTTACCTATAAAAGAACTAAAGCACAAAGAGTAACCTCTCCAATGTCTTACAACACCAGGAATCTGACTCAAGTAATGTGGTTTCATTGTGCTCTCTATATCACAATGACAGTTCTAGGCCCTGTGTTAGTGGTTTCCCACCTTTTTTACATCAACTTTATGGAATTATAATTTAAAATCATTAAAATGCACCAATTTTAAGTGTATTATTCAAAGAGTTGTGATGGTAGTTAAACTACCATCAAATAAAAATGTTGTGAATTCCTGACACCCCAGATGGTTCCCTGGAATCTCTCTTATGGTCAAATTATCTTCATTACCTCTTTCATGGTTGTTACTTTCTCAAACTTCATATACATGGGATTTTATGTAAGTACTCTTTGTATTTGGCTTCTTTCGCTCAGCAACATGTTATGAGATTCATCCGTACTGTTGCATGTATCAATAGTTTGTTCCTTTTATGGAAGGATACAACACAATTTGTTTATCCATTTACTTTTTAATGGGCATTTGCACTCCTGTCTTTGTGTGGGCAGATGTTTTCACGTCTCTTGGAGTGTTGTGTCTAAGATTTGATTGCTAGGTCATATGGCAAGTGGATGTTTAACTTTATAAGAAAATGTTAAACAGTTTCCAAAGTGACTGTACCATTTTGCATTCTTTTTTTCTAAAGTATTTTTATTGATTATGCTACTACAGTTTTCCCAATTTTTCCCCTTTATCCCCACTCCACCCTGCCCTCCCCAACCCTCCAGCATTCCCCCCACCCTTAGTTCATGTCCATGGGTTGTACATATAAGTTCTTTGATTTCTCTGTTTCCTATACCATTTTTATCTCTCCCCATTTATTTTATGTCTCCTAATTATGTTTTTTCTTCTCTGTACATTTCCCCCCTATTCCTCCCTTCCCCCTCTCCAATGAACTCCCTCTGTGTGATGTCCATTTTTCTGGTTCTGTTCCTGTTCTGGTTGTTTGCTTAGTTTTTATTTTCATTGTTTTTCTTTTCTTTTAGGTTTATTTGTTGATAGTTGTGAGTTCATTGTCATTTTAGTGTTCATATTTTTTATCTTTTTTTTTCTTAGATAAGTCCCATTAACATTTCATATAATACTGGTTTGGTGATGATGAACTCTTTTAACTTGACTTTATCTGGGAAGCACTTTATCTGCCCTTCCATTCTAAATGAAAGCTTTGCTGGATAGAGTAATCTTGGATGTAGGTCCTTGCCTTTCATGACTTAAAATACTTCTTTGCAGCCCCTTCTTGCTTGCAAGGTTTCTTTTGAGAAATCAGCTGATAGTCTTCTGGGAACTCTTTTGTAGGTAACTGTCTCCTTACCTCTTGCTGCTTTTAGGGTTTTCTCTTTGTCTTTAATCTTGATTAACTTAATGATGATGTGCCTTAGTGTGTTCCTCTTTGGGTACAATTTCTTTGGGACTCTGAGCTTCCTGGACTTCCCGGAAGTCTATTTCCTTCACCAGATTGGGGAAATTTTCCTTCATTACTTGTTCAAATAAGTTTTCAATTTCTTGCTGCTGTTCTTCTCCTTCTGGCACCCCTATAATTTGGATATTGGAACATTTCAAGTTGTCCCAGAGAATCCTCAGCCTCTCTTCATTTTTTTGGATTCTTGTTTCTTTGTTCTGATCCAGTTGGATATTTATTTCTTCCTTATGATCCAAATCATTGCTTTGAATCCTGGTTTCATTCTTGTCACTGTCGGTTCCCTGAATATTTTGCTTTATTTCATTTTGGGTATCTTTTCATTTGTTCTTTCATTTTTTGACCAAGCTCAATCAGTTTGGCGAGCATTTTGATTACCAAGGCTTTCAATTCTCCATCAGATAGGTTGGCAATCCCTTTTCTCTTAGTTCTCTTTCTGAGGCTTTGCTGTGTTCTTTCATTTGGGCCACATTTCTTTGTCTTAGCGCAACTGATAGGTTGTAAGGGGGCAGGGCCTTAGGTCTTCACCCTGGCAGGGCAACCCTCTTTGCTGCGCTGCCTTTGTGGGAGGGGCCAGAGAGGGAACAATGCAGCTTGCTTGCACGTCTCTAGCGCACTTTCCAACAGACTCTTGTGTCAGACTGGAAGTATCTCTCACCACAGTAACCCCAACCTTAGCCCACAGTCAGCTCTGAGTCTCAATTTTCCCCTTAGGTCAGTCCCTCTGCTGAGGGCAGTCAGCCCTGCCCCCCAGCCGCCTCCCTGTGGTTTTTCTGAGTGGACCTGCTTAGTCTGCCTTACCAGTCTGGTCGTTCTGGTTGATTTTTTTCTTTAATTCCTCAGTTGTCGGAGTTCCATGCAGTTTGATTTTCTGGCAATTTTGGTTGTTTAGTGATTTTAGATTGGTTGTTATCCTCCTTCTGGTTGTGTGAGGAAGTGAAGGGTTTCTACCTACACCTCCATTTTGGCCACAACTCCCATTTTGCATTCTTATCAGCAATATGTGAAAGGAACAAGTGGTCCATATAACCACCAACACTTGGAATTGTCAGTTGTGTTAATAACTTAGCCATTCTAGTGAGTATTTAGTGTTCATCACAGCTTTAATTTGCATTTCCCAGATAACAAATGATGATGAGACCCTTTCTATGTTTACTGTCAATCTGTATATCTTTTTTTGAGATGTGTTCAAATCTTTAGTAAGCTTTATTCCATTATCTTATTGAGTTATAAGAATGAGTTATAACTTATTCTTAATGTAAGTCTTTTTATGAGATTTATGTATTGCTAATATTTTCCCCAGCTTTGGCTTGCCTTTTCATTTCCTTGATAGTTTCTTTCAAATAAGAAATTGCATAATGTATAATTTATGATTTCTTTTCTTTTATAGTTAGTCTTTTCTGTGTTCTAATAAAAGTTTGCTTACACCAAGACTGTAAAGATTTTCTTCTCTATTTCCTTATAAAAGTATTACAGTTTTAGCTTTTATGTTTAAGACTATAACATATTTTGAGTTAAATTTTATGTATAGTTGTGAGGTAAGGTTACATATTCATCGGCACACACACATACCGCCATGTAGAGTTTCAATATTATCTGTTGAAAATGCAATATTTTCCCCTAATACCCTGGCAACTTTGTGAAAATAAATTGACCTCTTATCTATAGGTCTCCTTTGGACACTTGATTTTGTCCCATTGATCTATGTATCTGTCTTTTCACATATTTCACACTGTCTTAATTTCTGCAGGTTTAAAGTAATTCCTTCTTGTTGTGGTAAAATATACATACTATTTATTATTTTAACCATTTTATGAATGCAATTCAGTGGCATTAAGTAGACTCATAATGAATTTAATTACCATTATTATTTATGCCCAAAACTTTTTCATCATCCCAATACAAACTCTGTACCATAAAATGCAAATTATTGCTAGGATTATGATTAGAGTTGCATTGAACTTATAAATAATTTAGGAAAATTTTACTTATCAGTAATATTTACTGAATTTTGTTGTGTATAATGCACATTTTTTGCCCCAATTTTTAAAAAAGATTTTATTTATTTATTTTTAGAGAGGGAAGGGAGGGGGAAAGAGAGAGAGAGAGAAACATCAATGTGCGGTTGCTGGGGGCCATGGCCTGCAACCCAGGCATGTACCCTGACTGGGAATCAAACCTGTGATGCTTTGGTTCACAGCCCGCGCTCAATCCACTGAGCTACACCAGCCAGGGCTTTTTTGCCCAAATTTTTGAGGGAAAAATGAGGATGCACAGTATACATGGGCAGTGCTATATCTATATAAATAATAGATATTATTATCTATAATAAATAATATCTATATCTATATATAATTCCATATCTATATAAATTTTAAGTTTATGCTTATGTGTTAAAAGTCTAACTCTAGAAAGCAATAACAATATCCATATGCAAAATGATACCCCAGAACATGATAATTGGTTTTGTTTCTAAATACAAATAAATAAATAACTGAATTTAAAAAATTTAAGTGAAAGAGTTTTTTCTTGAAAGTCTGGGCCAAAATGTGGGTGTGCAGTATACATGGGAACACATTGTACACAGCAAAATATGGTAGTCTTCCTTATTCATGTCCATAGACTATGTCTACAGTTTCTAACATCTCATTTCATTTCTCTCAGCAGTATCTTGTAGGTTTTAGTGGATAACTCCAGTGCATGGTTTATTAAATTTATCTTATATATTTCATTATTTTTCTGGCCATTTACATTGTATTTAAAAATTTTATTTTCCAAGTAGCCATTGTTACACATAGAAACATTTAGTTTATAGCACCTAGCATACCATCTAACAGTATCTACCTGTTTACCATTGTCCATCACACTATGTTGCATCACAACCTTATGTTTTTGCATCCACTGTTTCCTCTTTCTGGATTTTGACTCCTGTCTTACTTCATATTACCTTTTTGCTTGAGGAATTCCTACTCAGCAAGATATACATCAAATACAACCTCTTCTATGAAGTATTTTTTGGCTTTCTCAGAATTAAATTATCTTCTACATTCTTATAAACCACTTAATAGCTATTTATACAATAACTTTTGCTAAACTGTATTGTTATCTAGCTTTGTAATGAGCACCATATGGGCAAAACCCACATCTAATTATCTTTAATCTCCATCATTTAGCTCACTTAGTAGGTGATCAATAAATAAATAAAGCTGAATATATGAACACTGACTGGATAAGTTAAAATGCCTTAGAAGTTTTATAATGTTAAGTATAGAAGACTTTCAGACTATTTTAATCAAATTCCCCTATTCAATATTTGAGATAATAGAGGGTGATGACTTGTCCAAAATAAAACTGGTGAGTTGATAGTAAGGGCAGTACTGATACTTGTTTCCTTATTCCTCATGTAGTTGTTATTTTCTATCTACTGTCTTAAGGCAGAGATGAAAAGAATTTGGGAATACAAGAAGAAAAGAACATCAAAAATGACTTATACTAATTTTTCTCCTACCCTTTGGTTTTGTAGATTGTGTTTCTCTTGCCTTTGGATGTTACTCATGAGAGTGAATTATCTATCCCTGAAGAAAATGCTGTAATACAAATGGACCTTCAAGAAGAGTCAAACAGAGAGAACTCACCAACAAACATACAACCTGTTTTCTTTGGAGGCTATACTTTCTTCAAGTTAAGAGTCTCAAGAAATCCTTTAACCTTCCATCATTCAGAGAAAAGAGGCAGTAACAATTACTACCCATCTTCTTCATCTGGGTCAGATGAACAACAAAAAAATATCCCTTCCCATTTTAGCTATTCTGAGGAAGAAACTGAGCAGAAACCTTTGCCTCCCCAATCAGAGGAAAGGCCCTCAGAAGATACCACACACACTGAACAAATAAATGATGAAGATCTACAATTTGCTGTTGAACACCCCTCAGAAAAGCAATCCCAACTGCTGCAGGCTGAAGCCTTGCCACCCCAAGTTTTTCCATCCCATTCTGTAGAAAATCTTAAAGCATTACCACCTGATCACTTGTCAGCACAAACCCTGCTGTATGAAGAACCCACACCTCATGTCACGCAGTCTCATGACCTGAAATCCAAAGACATTTCAACACAAGACATGCTTTCCCAAGATATGCTTTCCCAAGTAGAGGGTCTGCCAATAAAAGCCATGCAACTTGAAACCCAAACATTTCATGCTGTGCAGGCCCTTAGTGTACAACAGCTAGAACAGCAATTCTTGGGTCTTCATCTACAAAGCATCCAACATCTAGACCAGCAATTTGCACATATGTCATATCAGAACATTCAATCAGAAGTAAATATGCTGACCCAAGAATGGAAATATGAGAAACACCAAAGCAGGAAATCCATGAAGCAGCATTCTTTCGAACAGCATAGTAAAGGCTGGCAATCTTCAACAAAGGAATTCTTAGATTTGCCAATCCAAGCCCCACAATCCCCAAGGAAGAAATCCATAGACCAACATATCAAAGGCTGGCTATTCCCAAAGAGGCACTCTATAGATAAACAAGTCCAAGATAAACAATTCTCAGATCAGGAAGCTGAAGACCAGCTGCCCCATGGAAAGCAATCCCTAAAACAACAATCCCACAGTGGGCAAGGTAAAGATGAGCAGGACAAAGAGGAGACATCTCCTGGGAAACAAAGCCAACATAAAGAAGCTAAAGACCTGCAGGCCCAAGAGGAGAAATCCCCAGAGCAGCTAGACCAAAATCAACAATCCCAAATCCAGAAGTACCAAGAGTGGCAGCCTTTAGGCCAACAATCCCAAGAGTGGAATATGCAAGAATGGAGAAACAAAGAGTGTAAAGAACAAGAATGCCAATTTGAAATGAAGCATTCCCTAAATTGGGAGTCCCAAGCCTGGCAAACCCAAGATCTATTAGAGAAAGAATTGCTAAAGCAGAAAGTTCTATACAAAGAAACCCACACTCTGCAAGCTATACCTCAACATCAGCTTGATCAGCAATCACAAGACATTGTACTTCCAGATAGTCAGTATCAAGATAAGAACCAACAAGATCCTCAATCCACTGGTATCCCAAAAGAAGATATGCAAATAGTCCCTATGCAAACAAAAGACCTCAAACTAGTGGACATGAAAAGTCTATGCCAAAAGTCAAGTGACCTACAATCAGAAGACGCAAAGCTGGATTTTCATCATGCCTCCTGTCAAAGCTCAGTACAAGATGCATCTTCCACCTATTCATCCAATGTTGGTTCAGAACAAGATATGCAAGATGTGCAACAAAATACTTCAGTTAGCTCAACTTTAACCTCATGTTATACAAGGGATCAACAGCAATCTGAAGACTCTGACTAACTTGTAGGATCTACCCAAACACCACACTACTCCCAATTATGGAACCAAATTAGGGAAAAACAATATAGTCACTTCCAACCTATATTCTCAGGTGCTGTTGCCACCTTATTCTCTCACCAGAAAATGAAGGGCAACCAGAAAACTCAAAGGATTTGTCCTTAAGTAAAATAAAATGATAACAAATATTAATACTGTTTCAGAACTTTGTGAGGGTAAAGGAATAATTCACATTTAAACACTTTGTCATCATGTTAGTGTCTCAGTTTATGATCAGCAATAATTTTACTACCTAATGCTTACCAGATGTGCTTTTCTATGGTGCTGATATTTCTTGCCTCACTCTACGTGTATTATAAGAGCTTAGTACGTCAACAAGGAAGAAGCCTATGTTAGCTCTTTGAAGTCTCAAGAACCAAAAAAGTCAGGAAAGGATAAAAATAAATTCCTCCATCCTCCGTTTTGCTGTTTCCAATCACCCAATTTAACTCCCCACCCCCAAATCTGTGCTGAGAGTATATACTGTATGTTTGTTCAGTTATTACTGGGGTTATGTGGCAATAAGGACAGAATGTGGCATGGGGAGAGAAAAAGAAGTAGGACACAGAGGAAGTTAGAGAATGCATATGTCATCAAAGAAAGTATGAAAGACTCATCTATTGAGCAATGAATGCTCTGGCTCCCTTCCACATATCTGCATTCACTGTTCTGAATTTCTCAACACTTATGACATATAATTTCATCCTCAGTGGTCAGAGGAAATTGTATGAACAAAAGCCATCAGTTATCCTCCATCCTCCAAGCCTAATTACATTTTTTTCTAATCCTCTCGGTCCTTGATCCCTTTGATACAGTTGGAGTTGTTAACCATCTCTTTTTTCTGCAGTCTTCATCACCCTTGTTGCCTTCTGTGCTTTCATCCCATTTCAAAAAGTCTCAAATAAGTATTTCCAGAGGACCTCTCACTAACTTCTTTCCTTTTTGAAATCATGTACACTCTTTGTTTTTTTTTTCAGTTTTCTTTTTTTATTGTTGTTGTTCAAGTACAGTTGTCTCCATTTCCCCCCCACCATTCCCCCCATTCCAGCCATCCCCACCTCCCTCCCCTGATCCCACCCCTTCTTGGTTTTGTCCATGTGTCCTTTATAGTTGTTCCTGAAAACCCTTCCCCCTTTTGCCCCCACTATCTCCTCCTACCCCCTCTGGTTACATTCAGTTTGTTCTTAATTTCAATGCCTCTGGTTCTATTTTGCTTGCTTGTTTGTTTTGTTGATTAGGTTCCACTTATAGGTGAGATCATGTGGTATTTGTCTTGCAGTTCTCTTACATTCTTGTGAATAAGCCCAAACTGTGTCATATCTGTCTTCAAGAGAATTTTGTACAAAGACTTGCTTCTAGCAGGCATTCAATCATTTTTAAAAGCATGAATGAGAGCCTGAACACCTAGAGATGAATGAAGTTATGTGTGGTAGAATAATGAGGCATAGGTCTAGAGAGACTGATCATATGTTCCCTGTTTTTGCCTCTGTAGTAAGGATTAGCCTCATGAGCTACCCAAGGTTGTTTGACCTTGGTACAGGCCCTATGTGAGTTTGTCTCCAGTTCCTAAATGATTATCACTTCGTATTCTACTTACTCTGAATACTACTAATCATTTCCCCTTTTACTTTCACTGGATTTGCACATGTTTGTAGGGTGCTTATACAAAGGCTTTAACTTTCAGTCCACAAACTCAGGTGTTCCCGAAACACATTTGCAATTCCTAATCAAATTCTTTGAGAATCCAGCCCACGTAGTCTTTCCTGCCCATTCAGCCCCATACTCATCCAACACACTCATACTCATTGATGCACACTTGCACAAGGGTTCTGGGGTCTTAAATAGTGGCAAGTCATCAGAGAGATGATTCCTGTCATCACTGACAAGTCCACACCACTAACCACTGAGAAACTCATTGTCTCAGTTCACACTGACCCTATGTGTCCTATGAACTTGATGCTTCTACACCACACTTGGAACTCGGGTTTTTCTCCCCCCTGTAATTGTAAGAATACAGTGCCTCCTAGGGCAGGGGTATTAAACTCTTTTTCACTGGGGGCCACGTCAGCCATGCAGTTGCCTTCAAAGGGCAGAATCTAATTTTAGGACTGTATAAATGTCATTACTCCTTAACAGTTAAGTGAGAGCTTGGTGTTGCCATCAGGTAGAAACAAGGTGCCAGGCCGGATAAAACAAGGTGGAGGGCCAGATTCGGCCCGTGGGCCTTGTGTTTGCCACCTGTGTCCTAGGGTATAAGCTCACAATGTGAAAATGTAAAAATGTTTTTAAAACCCATCATTTCTGAGGTTTACCATCCTAGTGGGAATGACACTAGAGAGCAAATCAGAAGCCCCTTGTGTCCCTCAGACCCTTAGGCACCTTTCCAACATGCAAGAATCCCCCATTTCTACCCCTGTTTTCCAGGCATTCTCCCTCTTTCGGAGATACCTAATACTGTCGCATCAATGAGTTTGGGTCTGGAGTTGACAAAATCAGATGTGTTTAGGAGCCAACAAAGGAGTATAAATACGTGATGTAGCAGTTTATAAGGCCTGGGGCAAAATGCTCTGGGGGACCAGAGCATTTATGATTTACTTAAAGGCAATATAATTTGTAAAAACAATCTTATTCCAAATACAACATGTCTTTTCCAGACTCTATTAGGCTCTTCCTTTGGTAAAAATTGGGAAGAGTTATTTTCTTATGCTACTCCTTTTTATACCTATAATTCCTAAGGCCTTGTGGCAGAAATGAGCCGGTTATTCACTGTCATTTGCTGGATTACATATCCCACAGCTATCTAGCCCCCTTTCCAGCCCCCTTGCATCTAAATAGGTGAGAAGGTGACTATCATCAGTGAAGTGTTGGTGACGTGATGCTCATCACTTCCAGGTTTGAGCCCTCAACCCCTTGCCTTGTTCTTATACTCTCTTTCCTCATGCACTGGCCAGATGCAGTGTATCCAGGACCCATGATGCTCAGATCTGTAGAGAATTAAACCTGGTCCATAAATAACTACATAGATCCCAATCCAATTGGCCAAGCAAAGCATGGAACTGTCACAGAAGTTACCCTACACTGAATAATAGTCACTAAGGCTCAAAATGGTAGAACCTTACCCTTAGCCCTTTGTATTATGTATCAATATGTAACAAATTACCACAAATGGAGCTGCTTAACAAAACACAAATTTATTATCTCAGTTTCTGTAGGTCAGAAGTACTGGATGACTTGGTTAGATTATTTGCTGTTTCACTTAACTACAGTCATAGTGCTTGCCAGGTGTATGGTTCTGAGGCTTGGAACCCTCTTTTAAGCTCACTCATTGTTGGAAGAATCCAGTTCCTTGCGCTATAGGTTTCACTGTCAGCCAGCCATCAGCTGTGTGGGGGGGTAGGGAGGTGACTCTCTCTGCTCCTAGAAGTCACCTGCATTTCTTCTCATGTGGCCCCCTCTATCTTCAACCCAGCAATGGTTTGTCAAGCCCTTCTCAAACTCCTAATTTTAAGGGGTCCTGTGATTACACAAGACCCACTCAAATAATCCAAGATAATCTCCCTATTATGAAGTAAATTTATTATATTTGCAAGGCTCCTTCTGCATTTTAAGGTAACATATTCATGAGTGTGATATCATTTCCAAAGTCCTGGGAATAAAATAATGGAATTTTCTTGGGAGCCCACAATTCTTCCTATTACACCCGTGATGAGTGATAAAGGTAGCAGAAAAAAATGACTCAATGTATTTTGATGTATTTACTTTTTCAGTTAATATATTTACTTGCTTTGTCACTCATGAAACCAAAGTACAATTTATTTTTTAACAACACTCGTTTAAACTGCATACATTCACTTATCCATAGATTTTGTTCACTATCTAGTCAGCCCTCTGTATCCTCAGGTTTCACACCTGTGGATTCAACTAATCGCAGATCAGAAACAGTCTTTTCCACTCAGATTGGGAGTCTGTGGATGTGGAGGAGGAATGTGTGTGTTGCTTTATGCCATTTTATATGAAGGACTGAAGCATCAGAGGATTTTGGTGTCTGTGATGGGAGACCATACTCAACCATCGAGCTCTGTTCACTTCACCAGTTGACCACAGGTGCATGAGAAAACTTGGAAGCAAAGAGCCGAGCTGGACAAGAACAGTAGAAACACCCATATGATCCACAGAATTGCGAGCAAAATCAAATAGTGGTTGTTTGAAGCCACTAAGATTTGGGGTCATTTTTTCATGGCTAAAGCTAATAAATTTAAATGGCAAAGTGAACAAAGAAACAAAAAACCCTGCCAAAGTGGCAGGCTAAACAGAGACCATCTCTGAGTGGTTTGTCCTTTACCTTCCTTAAGATAGAGAACTAAAATAAATGTTCATAGTGCTCTTCTACTTGGGACTTGAAATACCTCTGTAGATCAACTAATCCCACCTGATCAATGTACATATAAGGGAGCTGAAATCAAGAGAGGGGGATGTGACTTCCCATGGTCACAGTGACAGCATGACTGCGCAAGGACTACCAGGCGGGCCTTCTTCTCCCCACTCCTTGACTCACTCACCTTAAGATCGTGACCAATCCTGAGATTCCATGACTCTGTGATTCTGTGGTTCTATAATTCCAAGACAAAGTACAACAATGCCAGCGCTCCAGACAACCTTGGGACAGGAGAAAAGCATGGTCTAGACTGAAATACCAACTAAATCACTTAACACTTCAAAATATCAACGACACCATCATGGATTCAAACACTGCGCACAACCCTGTGTTCATGGTGTTACCTCCAGAGGTCACTATCCCCGAATTTCATCAGTCACAGGAACCTACAGCCACAACCGATGAGTCTGCCATGCCTTTTCCTAAATTACTTACTACAAAAATAAAAATCTGTGGGGTAAGTGAGATTGGCCCTAAAGTAAATTCTACTGAAGGTGTATTATAAACTTAATATTTATGTTCCCCCAAATTCACATTTGAAACCATAATCCTAATGTGATGGTAACAGGAAGTGGGTACTTGGTGGGGGGGGTGGATTAATGTAGTCCACTGATGTAGAGCTTTCATGGATGGCATTAATGCCTTATAAGAAGGGGTCAGAGAGCTAGCTAGGTTTCTTTGTGAGGATTCAACAGAGACGTCTATAGTCTGCCAACCAGACTAGGGTCTTCATTAGAATCTGATCACTGTAGCACCCTGATTTCAGACTTTCAGCCTCCAGAACTGTGAGAAATAAGTTTCTGCTGTTCATAAGCCACTCAGCCTATAGTGCTTTGTAATAGAAACCTGAACTAAGACAGGAGGCGAGGGAAGAAGAGGAAGGGAAAATATCTGATAGCACAATGTTTTAAGGTAGAAGCCAGTTCCAACTTTTATTTCTATTTGATTCAGAAAGTATCACCATCCTATATCAATTATGTGCAAGGTTCTGTGGAGAGGAAAACATAAATAAATAAGCTAAGGTTCCTGGGCTCTTACAGGTCAAAGTAAAAATCTCCAAACTGACCACTTCAGAGACTTCTCACAGTCAAGCTAAAAGAAAGGAAAGAAAAAATTAAATAGATATCAATAGACCAGATTCTATATCCTGGGTTACTGAGTTCTACAGTTTTATATTTCCCCAACAACAACAACAACAAAATCAGAATTCAGTTTGACAACATGACATGGTATTTTTATATGTGGGGCTTTTGTAGAAAATCCCCTAATGTTGCAAGTGCTCATCTCTCCATTCACCCATCCAGCTATTCATGAATATTATCTTTTATTTACCAATCCCCCTTTCAGACAATGTGGGAATTCAGGTAGTTTGAGGCTGTAATATTGCCCATATCTTAGAAAATATTTTTTTCTTCTAATTCCCAGCCTCCAAGAATGATATTAATTTTTCAGAAAAAACACTGAAAATTAGAGAAAAATTGCTTGCTGACATGCAGAAGAGGTCCCTCAGTCTAAATTTCTGTAGTGTGCTTCATATATAAAGGAATTCAATCTTCTGCTGAAGAGTTCAAATTATTTTAACAAATATATATTTAACTGTATGTAAGAAACTATATTATACACTGTGGGGGCTGAAAAAAATAAATGTAACTAGTTTTTTTCTCATTGAGGAGAATAAATATATAATTTAGAAGTGATAAAGTGAAAATATTAAAAACTACATTTCAATGTAGCATCTAAGAAGAGCCATAGATGATGTTGATGGTTGAGCAGGGGAACCTGGAAAGGGAAGAGCTACTTCCATCTAAAAGAGATGACATTGAAATTAAAAACAATCAGACAGTAACCAGAGGGGAGGTGGGAGGGGATAATGGGGGAAGGGAGGAAGGGTTTTCAGGAACAACTACAAAAGACACATGGACAAAACCAAGGGAGGGGGGTGGAAGCAAGGGAGGGGGGAGGGTTTGGCTGGGGTTGGGGGGAGTGGTGGGGAGTAAATGCAGACAACTGTAATTGAACAACAATAAACTAATTTTTTTAAAAGACAAAAAATAAAAGAGATAAGACAACAGCACGGCAAATCTGGCATTTAATCTGAACTCTGAAGAAGTGACAGAGTTTTAGCAAGTGGAAAAGAAAGGAGAGGAGGAAGGCAGAATGCTCTGGAGGGAGAAAGTACCATGAACAAACAAATGCTCAGGGCAGCATAGTCTGGGAGTGGCAAAGGAGAGCTGGGAGAGAACAAACTGGACTTAAAAGATGTAAGAGGATTGAAAATACAAGTTAAGAAATAAGAAAAACAAGTATGGGTAAACTGTGGGACATCTATACCATGGCGTGTCACTCAGCGCTCAAAGTCACCAGGCCGAAAAGAGACGCAGAGGGACCTGAAACGCACATGGCTCAGCGAAGGAAGCCGATCTGTAAAGGCTACGAACTGTCTGATTCTCGCTTTACGACCTTCTGGAAAAGCCAAAAAGTGGAGACAATGGAAAGATCAGTGGCTGCGGGGGGATGGAGGGGAGAGGAACGGATGAACAGGTGATGGGCAGAGGATTTTGAGAGCAGGAAAACTATTCTCTAATGTGATGTGGATAACATGTTATACATTTTCCCAAATCCATGGAATGTACAACACAGAAAGAAAGGAAGGTTTAAAGGGAAAAAAGTGAACTTCTGTTTGGACATACTGAATATGAGGCGGTGGTAACCATGGGACATTCAAGTGGGGATGTTTGACAAGAGCTAAAAATGCGGGCCTGCGGTCGAGGAAAATGACACTGTTCACAGCTCAGCTACTTAAAGGTAAGTGAGTTTAGTCAGACTGAGAACGTGGACGGGAATAGAAGAGGGCAGAGGATATAGACTCATACATCGTATACCTTCCATTCTTCATGTCGTTCTCACCTGTCTTCCCTAACATTCGTCCAACCATTGTGTGGTGTTGTAGTGCATCACAAGTGTGACAAAGGGAGAAAAAGAGAAAAGATGGGGTTCTGTGAACCCCGGGATGTGGCAGTACCTTCACAGGCTCAGAGCATTTGGTTGTCAACAGAAGGGTTTTCTGACACTTTGCTTCTGCTTGAGGCATGGCAATTCAGAATTCAGTGCTTCTTAAACTTCAGCATTTATATGCCACAGACTTGGAGGTGTCCCCCTGGCTTTATTGAGATGTAATTGACATAAGACATTGTGTAAGTTTAAAGTGCACAACGTGATATTTTGACACATGCATGTATTGCAAATGCTTAGCACAGTAAGATTTGTTAGTTATCACATCTTTCATTTCGCATAACTGCCATTTTCTTGTTATGGTGGGACCATGGAAACTCAACTCAACAGCAGCTTTCAAGTAAGCAATTATGGTGTTGCTAACCAAAGTCACCACGCTGTACCTCAGATCCTGGAACTTGTAACTGAAGCGTGTACCCTCTGACCAACATCTCCCCATTCCTCCCACTCCTCAGCCCCTAGCAACTGCCATTCTACTCTCTGTTTCTATGAGTTCAATGTTTTTGATTCCACATATAAAGGAGATCGTACAGTGTTTGTATTTCTCTGACTTACTTCACTTAACAGAATGTCCTCAAAGTCCATCTATGTTGTTGCAAATAGCAGGATTTCCTTCTTTTTTTGTGCTGAACAATATTTCATGTTCTTTATCCATTTATCCATCAGTAGTCAGTTAGGTTTTTTCCATGTCTTACCTATTGTGAATAGTGCTGCAGTGAACATGATAGTGCAGATTCTTCTTTAAGAAAATGATTGCTTTTCCTTTGGAAATATACCCAGACGTGGGACTACTGGACCATGTATGTGGCAGTTCTATTTTGAATTTGAACTTGGGGACTCTATTCAGCAAGCACAGAATTGGGCCTCCTAGTTTCCATCTCTAATTCCCCGGTGATCCTGAGGCTGCCAATCTGTGAACTACACCATCGGGAGCATTGATTTAGATCATTTTGCTTATTACCAAATACCAGATAGAGGGATCTGAAAATACCTGGGTGCATCAAAAATGAGGTTTCTACTATCCGACCCTTATTCATAAAAGAGGATAATTGCCAGATCCTTTTACCACAAGGAGATCTAAAGTTTTGAAAGGGGAGCCCACCATTTTGCTTTGTCCTCACCAGGTCTTTTTTTTCTGTTTACAGGCTATCCAGATCCTGCTTGGACTGATGAACTTTTCTTTCGGAGTTGTTTTTGTTTTCACCTTTGTAGATCCGTACCCAAGGTTTCCCTTTATATTTGTTACAGGATACCCATTCTGGAGCTCCATTTTGGTGAGTATAGTCAATCAAGTCCAATATGAAGCCACACTAACAAGGATATTAGAGAATTCTTTGTTACAAAATGAGCTACATTCACTTGCATGGTAGGTTTTGAAACATCAAAATAAAAATCAATCTTGTTGAAATTATTTTCCCATTAATTCATCAGAGTTACTGATATTCCATCATTGGGTCTTGAAGATCCTTTGGGAATATTTCTTTGAGTCTTGAGGTTATTTGCCCATTCATTCATTCAAAATGATTTACTGTTTAAGCCAGATACATAGAGGAAGTCAATGACAAGTCAAAGGTTAATAATACATGGGCCCAATATTCTGGTTTCTCTTCAGATTGTATAAATCTTTCACCTTTTAATACATGGGCCCTGAGTATGGAAAATGGTATGGAGATTCTTCCAAAAACTAAAACTGGAACTACCATATGATCCAGCAATTTCACTTTTGGGGATATATCTGAAGGAAATGAATATACTATGTCAAAGAGATATCTATACTCCCATGTTCATAGTGGCATTATTTACATCAGCCATGACATGGAAAAAACCTAAGTGTTCATCTATGGACAAATGGATAAAGAAGTTTATACACACACACACACACACACACACACACACACACACACCAGAATATTCTGCTGTAGAAAAATGAGGATATCGTGCCATTGTGACTACATAGATGAAGCTTGAGAGCATTATGCTAAGTAAAGTAAGTCAGATAGAGAAAGACAAATACTGTATGATTTCACTTATATGTGAAATCAAAGGGGGTGAGGGATAGCAAAGAAAAAAGAGGATCAAATATATGATGATGGAAGATTTGACTTTGGGTGGTGGGCACACACTGCAATGTACAGATGATGTGTCACAGAATCAAAGTCTATATAATTTTATTAATTATTGTCACCCCATCAAATTTAATTTTAAAAAACAAATAAAAAAGAAAGAAAAAAAAGGATCAGATTTGAGGTTACCAGAGGCAGAGAAGCATAAAATTCCAGTTATAAGATAAAAAAGTACTACGGATAAAAATACAATGCTATACATGATGACTATAGTTAACACTGCTATATGATATATATAAACACTCATACATATATATACACACATATATATATAATCTCCCAAGAGTTCTTATCACAAGGAAAAAATACATTTTTCTTTCTTTTTCCTTTTTCTTTGTATCTATTTAAGATGATGGATGCTAACTACAGTTTTTGTGGTCATCATTTCATAAAAGATATAAGTCAAATCAATATGCTGCACACCCTAAACTTATACAGTGAAGTGTATCAATCATTCTAATAAAATTGGAGGGAAAACAAAAATCAAATAAACAAAAGTAGTAATATGTGAAACATTACCATATTGTGTGATGAATGGTGACAGGGGACACACACACGCAGCCTCTGTAGGAAGCCACCTTCAAAACCGAGGGGTGGTTGCCCAGAGACATTTCCAGCTTGACTGAGTTTCAGGAGTGTTAATCAGATGAAGAGGTATCCAGAGGAAGGAAGGGGGGTGGTGGTTGGGTGTAAGGGGTAGGATATCTTGCTATATACCAAAGGAGAAACATGAAAAAAACGAGAGAAAAGCTGTAGGGTTGTCCAACCCACAGCCCATGGGCCGCATGCAGCCCAGGACGGCTATTAATGCAGCCCAGCACAAAATCGTAAGTTTACTTAACACTTTTTCTTCTGCTGATCAGTTTCTGCTGGTGTTTGTGTATTTAATGTGTGGCCCAAGACAACTCTTCTTCTTCCAGTGTGGCCCTGAGATGCCAAAAAGTTGGACACCCCTGGGAGAGAACACTTTCTAAGAGTTCAGTGCAGAGAGTAAGAGTGGAGGGATGAGGCTGAAGAAACACCAGGCAATGCACCAGAAATTTAAAAGTGGATGTGCTGTGATCAGATTTGAAATTTCTACTAGACAAAGATGCTACTACTATGACTCATCTCCATGAAAATTCTTGGGGTTTTTACATAATTCCCAAAATATTAGCTGCAACTCTGCCTATATTCCCACCTAAGAGAACACATTGGATTGCAAGTGGGTACAAAGGATATTTCTTATAAGAATGACGGAATCTGATTTTATTGGTTGCAAATTGAGTTGACACCCATATGTCCTCAGTCTGCAATAGCTGTAAAGCAACCATGGATGAGAAAACTAAAGCCCAGTGAAATTAAAAAAAAATTTTCATGTTCAAATAAATAGTTAAGGCTAAAGCCAAATTTCTAGCCCAGTGTTTTGTCCACTATCCACTAGTGGACAACCCGTACAAAGCACCTAATCCTTCGTGCTCCCCTGAGGGTTGTGTGAAGTATGAAGGAGTGCCTGTGAAAGAAACATGCAGAAGTCTATGCTGTGTGAGCTCTTTACATCCGTCACTAAGATATGTCTCCTTTTTAATAGTTCATTTATTCTGGAGCCTGCCTAATTGCATTGGAAAGAAAAGGCACCGAAACTCTGGTGAGTTATGTCTCCCCTTTAATAAAAATTTATTTACAACTTTGAAACGACTCATTCAAGCTTTGAAAATGGATCTGGAAAATCATGAAGCCTCTCTAATCCTATCAGCTGTCAATCACTGATACCCAATCAATGTTACTTGCTTCTTTTTTTCATAGAATCATAAAACATTAGTGCCAAAAGCAAGTTTTCTAGCTCATCCAGTTTAATTCTGATTTTAGGTATAAAGACACTGAGGTGTAGGATAAATGACTTGTCCAAGTTCCTCAGCCAAATGGCAGAATGGGTTATTATTCCAGTAACTCACTTGTTCTTTCTGTAAGTGTATTTGGTGCCCACTGCATGCCAGACGCTGGGATGGGCAGTAGTCTGACACCCCCATGATGGGCACACTGTACAGACATCATCATGAAACCTGGTAAACAGAATCTGATAATAAATAGGTGTTAATGAATGCAGCCTTTTAACTTACAGATAAATTATAAGTAGAATATTTTTGCTTTTCTCAAACAGTCAAAGCCAAGAGACATTAATGAGCCAATAAATTATTTTCAGCAAAGAACACTCCCTGCAGGTTTGCAGTTTTAGGATGATATAAAAATTGCAAATAAATAAATATGTTTAGTTAGACAGAGTCATAAAACAAAAATGTGAATAGGTCATGACTTTGACCAGAGCATCAAAATGCAATGTCCCCAAAATGCAACTACCCCTCAGAACCGTTTTCTCTTCTTCAGCGTGTACCCCTCCGCCCAAACAAATGGCACAAGTTATGGGGGATGGAAAGGTTGTGGAAAGTTCCCTGGACCTTCTCATTCTGAAGATGAGGGCCCGAAGACGGACGAGAAGTGACGCACACCGGAGGGCAGGGCAGCTCCGGGGCACTGTGGCTCTGTGACTGGAGTCCTGCCGTCCAGGCCACTACCCACAGACTCAGCCTGCGCCTGGCCATCAGGTTCTGTTTTCATTCTCTTTCAGGTGAGGATGAGCCGAACAATGAATTGTTTTAGTGTCCTGGCAGCAACATTTGGAATCCTTCTCCTTGCATTTGGTTTCGTTGTAGATCGAGGCTACCTTTGTGGCTATTCTGGAGAAGTTAGTCCGTGTAAGGCTGTTAACATCCTATTCCTTGTAAGTATGCTGCATTTTTAGGGTGAGGAGTAATGGGTTGAATCACAAATACTCGTTAGCACCTAATCAGCCACATCCAAATAATGTTGCAGACAAATGTGTTTTTCATTACAAATATGTACAGAAATCATAGTATCTAATAGATATACCAGGCATTGTGAATAGAAAAATAAACATATTATAACCCTCAACTTCAGGAATTCACAGATGAGTAAAGGAGATAAAACACATACATTAGTGACTATAATATATAAACAAGTGATATACTAAAAGAAAAAAACAGGTATAACAACATGGTAGTAGTTGTAGCCCTGGATGCACATTAGACTCATGAGTGGAATGTTTTTACATCTTGGTTTTAATATTTAGACTGGACTTCTGATAAAGCATGATAGATTGAAAACAGGCACTTTATTTCTGCTCTTTTAAAATCCCACTAAAATTAGTGTAAATGCATCTAAAAGATATGAATCTACACAGAGAGAAAAAGTAGCCCATGAGACTCATCAAAAATTGCTGAGAAGGCTTAAAATAAATTGCATCAGGAAAAGGGGGTCCTAATAGGAGTAAAATATCTCACATGGCAGATTCTAAGGAACATTTTGAGCCTTTGGATGTAGTAGGACCACAGAAAACAGAGGGAAAGAGAAGAAAATAGATTAATGTTGGCAATAGTAAAATGGGATTTGTGAATTGACCTTCCTCTGAAAATAAAGTCAGCATTAATTTGTTTTAATAGCTTTAAAAAAGGCTTGAAGAGCTGTAAAATTCATCTAGAACTCCTAGATAAATTTTTAGATGAAAGCCTAGTTTGAAATCTGTCAATGGATGTCAAAGAGCAACAAAAGTACTTATACCTCAAGACCATTTGCCAATGTTGCCCATTTGGAGTCTGATTAAGCCTAAGTGCAGCAGAGGGGAAAGAAACTAAGGGCCTGTGCAGTGCTGTGCTGTACTGTGTGGTGCGGTACAGTGCTGTACTGTGCGGTGCTAAAACAGCTGTACACTGTAATGAGCCTCCAGTTCATAAACAAACATTAAATATATGTGAGACGTGGGGAAGCCTTCTTACCTGGGCATCACTACTTCATTGTCATCAGAAAATCCATTATTGTGCAAAATCATGACTCTTCTTTTTTCTTTTCTCCTGTTACAGGGAATTTTGATCATGCTGATGGTCTTCAGCATTCTTGAGTTACTCATTGCTATGTCTTTCTCAGTTTTGAGTAGACAGTTTGACTGCTGTGACTGTGAGGAATGGTGTTGAAAAGCACTGTGAAAATAAAGAAGTGTTATACTATCATGGAGAGATGAAGTATGTTTGTGAGGAAACACCCAGAGGAACATAGGACATTAAGGCTGGCCAGTCTTTGAAGCAAAGCGGAGTGACTCAGGAAAGTAGGGTTGGGGAGCATTTTGGCTGATTAAGCACTTCCTGCCTCTTTGCAATGCCATCCCCAAACCACACGGTCACCCTGGGGTCACCTCCTGTGTCAGTTATGCATTCACTGACATGGAGAACAGCAGTGTGGTGTTGTCACTCTAACAAACAGAAAGGAACCAAAGCCCAGGGTGTGCAGTGACCAGGTCCATGATGGCCTGTTGATCTCTCCAACAGACTCTACTCAGTGGCTCCTACTCCACTGTTGGGCAGGCAGATGAGTTGGTTGGAAGAACGGCTTGGTCCACAAATTTTATGTTGATTGTGCAAGATCAATATGATCCACTTACACAACTATAACAGTAACAATAATGTACAGAGAACCGTTACACATGGCATGGGAATGTAGCCCAGCTCCCACTTGGAAAGGCCCATGGGGAGTGAGGTCCAGCACACAGGAGCCACAGCCATGGATAGGTTCTCCTGTGGGGAATCAGGCCTGCATTGTACCTAGGCTGCTATGAGACTTGCTTTTGCTAAAACTCCCTCACCCTGAATTGAGGCAGCAAGTGCTTACTGTAACTTCCTAAAATCTGAGCTAAGCCTCACAAATATGGAGTGTAACCAGTTCAACCACTTTTCCCATTTATCTTTAACATCCTTCTCTTTGAAATAATTAGCAACATTCTTTCCTTTATTATCTGTAAAAGGTAATCACCTATAGCAAACCTGTGCATAGTCAATGAGGACCATCCTTGATGTAATGTACCCAAAAAAGCAATGAAAGTCTGTCCAGGCAGGGGCCGGGGCCCTCTCTCTCACTCAGAGAGCGGCCATGCTGTCTCTTTTTCTCCACAAGACTTCTGCTGTCCATGTGAATTTGTTCACAGCCTCCACAACACACAGATCCTGCTGGCCAGGGTCTGTATCAATAATGGGGTGGAATATTGGTGAAAGCCACTATAATGTTCCAGGCACCTTGCAAAGTGTTTTATGTGTATGATTTATTTAATCTAAAGAAGATTCTAAGAGGAAAATTTTACTATGATACTCATTTTATGGACAAGAAAACTGAAGCATGGAGAAGGTAAGTGATATGCCCAGGGGTACAGAGGCAGAGCCTTAATATTGACAGGTACCAGGGCCCAAGGAGTAGACTCCTATACTACCATACCAATGTCTCTGAAATTTGTAGTCTCAGAACCCTTTTACACTCTTAAAAACTGTTGAAGACTCATTGGACATTACTACAAATAAAACTTTTATTAAAATAACTATACTTTCCAAAATAGAAAGAAAATTCATGTGGAGAGTAGCACTGACGTATGGTTTTACAAATCTCTTTTTTAAGGTTAGTTAACATTCTTTTATTTTTAGCTTTATTGAGTTATAGTTTGTATACAATAAATTGCACACATTTAATGTATGCATACTTCCGATATCATCACCATAGTCAAGATATTAAGCACATCCATCACTTCTAAAAATGTCCTTGTGACCATTTGTTGGGTTTTGTTTTTTGTTTCTGGGTTTTTTTGTACAAATACAACGTGAAATCTATCCTCTTAACGTATTTTCCAGCACACAATACCATATTATTAACTGTAAGCACTCTGTTGCACAAGTCTTTAGAACTTACTTTCACAAGAAAAACTTTAGATGTATTGCAAAACACATTCCCATTTACTAACTGCCAATTCATATCGTCTGGAAAACTTTTATAAACCCAGATGCACCACATGCTACCACATACCAATTAAATCAAAATGTGGAGAGCGCCACGCACCAGTGTTTTTTGAAAATCTCTAAGTGACTCTGACTCCAAGGCAGAGCAGTGTTTGGGAGCTACCACTTCTCTCTAACTTAATGGAAGACAAGTGGATTCTCTTCATTTCTTTTGTGTTCAACCTATTGGGACACTTCATCTTCTGTAGCCTGTGGAGAATACCACCATAAACTCATGGAAAGGGGCAAATAGGTCTTACTTAGTATTATCATGAGAGTTGTTCTGAGGTCACAGACCCCCCTGAAAGGGTTCCAAGAATTCCAGATGGCTCCCAGACCACATTCTTGGGTCGGCTGCCTTATATTATGTTGCATCCGGCGATGGAATATCTGCTCAGCATTAGAGTCCTTATTAGCTCTGTCATCTCACTCAATTCTCATGAGAGCCCCCTGAGAGGGATGTATAACCGGCCTATGTCACAGACATGAAAAGTGAAACTCAATGTGGTTAACTTTTCTGATGCCACAAGGGGATATGATTTAGAACCAGCACTTGAAGCAAAGTCCCCACCTCCAAACTCCATTATCCTATGCTTCTTTTGGCTGAGAAACAAACCTGGTGTGTTCAAAGAAATAAACTAGCAGGCTTTGATTTCTGCTAGAAGTTGGAAGGAGAGTGGCCTATAGTTACATATATGAGGGCAGAGGATGAGGGAGCGAGGTTCTGATAAAGATTTATTTTTAAATGTTTATTTCCAGCAGAGTGAAGTTTTGATGAAAACTATTTGGTGGCAGCCGAGTGAGGTTCACACATGTGAGGTTTTTTGAGAAGTATTTAGGGGTGAGAGGCTGTTACCTCAGGGTTATGACTTTTAAGTCAAACCCAGTTTAAATATCAGTTCTGCAATATAAAGCTGGTTGACTTAAACTAATGATTTAATCTTTGTGAGCTTTAAAGTCGTAGACTAAAATGCAATAATAATACTTCCATAATGAGTTCCACGAGCTTTAAATGAACTTTGTGGGCAGCCTGTATCAATGGCTGGACCCTAAAAATTACTTAGGAAATGGTAGGTTTTCTTTTAAATTTATAATTGAGGTTTTTCTTGCTTTCCAAACATCTATATTTTATCACTTACTCTGAGTTTGGGTCAATTTCTCCCGTTTCCTGAACTTTAGTTTTCATAACGATAAAACAGAACCAAAATTGTGGTGTTATATTGACAGTACTTGCAGTACACACAGATATTCAACTGGTGTTACTTTCCTGACTGTTAAAAATATAGAGCAGTCCTCCAGGACAGAAAGAAGGCCTCATAAACTACAAAGCTCTTAAGTCCTCAAATTTATACTTTCCTTAGTTTTAATTATTTGTAAGTATAACATTGGGACTTTCCACCTTGTAATCAAGTTCTATTTTCAGCATGGTGGGTGGTGGGGAGTAAAGGGTAAAGGAGTCAAATATATGGTGGTGGCAGAAGATTTAACTTTGGGTGGTGTGCACACAATGCAATATACAGATTATGTATCACAGAATTGTACACTTGACACTATATCACTTTATTAACCAATGTCACCCTAATAAATTTAATTGTAAACAAGTATTTGCAATGATGTCTTTAGTTTCACCTCTGAGAGACCCTTCATCTCCCTAGCCAATTCTCTAAAATCAAACCCTCCAACAGCAGGTAATTCGGGGTGCCAGGGCTTCCTGATAGTGGAGAGGGTTATGATAATCACTTGGATGGGAGGCAGGACCGAAGTAGAACCATCCTCTCTCACAGCACTGCAGGGAACGCA
Organism: Phyllostomus hastatus; assembly: GCF_019186645.2. Taxonomy (NCBI): domain Eukaryota; kingdom Metazoa; phylum Chordata; class Mammalia; order Chiroptera; family Phyllostomidae; genus Phyllostomus; species Phyllostomus hastatus. Next base: position 7,400,431 of record NW_025334005.1, on the reverse strand, counting down.
GAATCAGAAAACCTGGCCCTGCTCCCCAGGGACATGCAGGTCAAAGGACACAAATAATTGTGATAACACAGCATTATGAAATGTAGAAACCACACTGTAAAACATAGTTTTCATTAGACAGGCAAAATGTTTCCAGAATAAAAATAAATAAGAATGTTAGGAGGTTTCTTTTGGACTTCCGGCAAGATGGAGGAATAGGTGGATGCACTGTACCTCCTTGCACAACCAAGATTAGAACAACAATAATTTACAGATAGAATAACACTCAGAACTGATAGAGGATTTATCTGAATGGAAGTCAGACAGCCAAGAAGTTGAAGTAGACCCGTACATCCAGACTGGTAGGAGACGACGAGCCGGATGGGTGTGGGGCTGGCGCGCGGAGGTCGGGGAAAATTTGGCGCGAAATTGGCGCGATAGCCATCCGGGGCACAAGAACGCAGCGGTGATCCCTGAGTACGCAAGCTGCGGCGGGCGGACCCAGTGAGGCAGCGATTGTGGACCAGGGCAGAGCTCGCAGCCCAGAATCCCAGAGAAGGGTCTGAGCCCCGGAGAATGGAACTACTGCCATTATTCCCTCCCGCCGCTGCCCCCGCCCCCACATATAATGTCACAATCTAGCAACTGTGGTGCCCAGCCCCGGTGAACACCTAAGGCTCCACCCCCCACCATAACTAGAGCAACCAGACGGAAAAAAAAAAAAGGAGAGACAGGGAAAGACATAAGACATGTTTCCAACAGAACAGATCAGTCCTCCAGGACTCATCCTTTTGAGCGACCAAGAAATAGCCAATCTATCAGAAGCACAGTTCAAAACACTGGTGATCAGAAAGCTCACGGAATTGGTTGATTTTGGGCGCAATTTAGATGAAAGGATGCAGGTTACCATAAAAGAGATGCAGGAAGATACGCGGAGGAGAGCCAATAGTGAAAGGAAGGAATCTGAGTCTCAAAACAATACAGTGGACCAGAAAGAAGATAGAATCAACCAAGCAGGAAAGCATGATGAAATAAGAATTCAAAAAATCAAGGAAAAGCTTAAGAGCATCCAGGACACCTTTAAACGTTCCAACATTCGAATTATAGGGGTACCAGAATGGGAAGGGGAAAAGCAACAAATTGAGCATGTATTTGAACAAATAATAAAGGAGAACTTCCCCAATCTGGCAAAGGGAACAGTCTTCCAAGAAATCCAAGAAGCTCAGAGAGCCCCAAAGAAGTTGGACCCAAGAAGAAACACACCAAGGCACATCATAATTACATTAGCCAAGGTAAAAACGAAGGAGAGAATCCTACAAGCAGCAAGAGATAAGGGGGACAGTAACCTACAAAGGAGTTCCCATCAGACTGTCAGCTGATTTCTCCAAAGAGACCTTACAGGCAAGAAGGGGCTGGAAAGAAGTATTCCAAGTCATGAAAGACAAGGACCTACATCCCAGATTGCTCTATCCAGCAAAGCTCTCATTTAGAATGGAAGGGCAGATAAAGTGCTTTTCAGATAAGGTCAAGTTAAAGGAGTTCATCATCACCAAGCCCTTATTTTATGAAATGCTAAAGGGACTTATCTAAGAAAAGAAGACAAAGAAAAGACATGTATAGTAAAAGGACAGCAAACTCACAATTATTAACCATACCTAAAGCAAAACCAAAAGAAACTAAGTAAACAACTAGAACAGGAACAGAACCACAGAAATGGAGGGCACATGGAGGGCTAGCAGCAGGGGGGTGGGAGGAGGAGAGAGGGGGAAAAGGTATAGAGAATAAGTAGCATAGAATGTAGGTTGAAAATAGATAGGGGGAGGGCAAGAATAGTACGGGAAATGTAGAAGCTAAAGAACTCATAAGTATGACACATGGACATGAACTAAAGGGGGGGGGGACATGGGTGGGAGAGGGGGGTACAGGGTGGAGGGGAGAGGGGGGGGGGAAATGGGACAACTTTAATAGCATAATCAATAAAATATATTCAAAAAAAGAATGTTAGGAGGTAAGGTGAATCAAAGGAAGAAAAATTCCCATCAGACCAATAGTAACTAAATAAAAGTTGAGTTAAACTTTTATGTAGACTTCAAGAAACAGATCATTCTATGAAAGCAAGAAGGACACTAGATAATGACAAGAGGTTTAATACAAGAAAAAAAAATAGACCTAATAAAATATCTTCAAACGTAACAGAGAAAAAATAATGGAACAAATAAAGTGCTGCTGGCAAACCCAAACAGCGCTGGGGCTGCAGCACACCCAAGCACTTAAAGGTCAATCCAGCCAAACAAGCAAAGGTTACGTAAAAGTTCATTTATCTATACATAAATTCAGTTCAAGTTTATTCAGTAGCAATCACACTTAGAGCCACTTAAGCGATCTCACTTGGCCACAAAATAACAGGGTAGCAAACACTTCAAGACAGACTTGGGGAAAACAGGACCCACAGTGACAAGGATAAGAAAAGCCAGATGTGCAACCCCAGTTCGAGCCTCACTGAGGCCAGACATTTGCTCAGTCTGACTCCACTCTCATGCTCACTGAAATGACCTCACCTTTACGTTGGAACCTAATCAACAAAACAAACAAGAGAGCCAAATGTAGCCAGAGACATTGAAATTAAGAACAAATGGACAATAACCAGAGGGGAGATGGGAGAGGATAATGGGGGGGGGGAAGGGGGAAAAGTTTACAGGAACAGCTATAAAGGACACGTGGACAAAACCAAGGGGAGGTAGAATCAGGGGAGGGAGGTGGGGGAAAAAGACAACTATGCTTGAACAACAATAAAATTTTAGAAAATGGAAAAAAATAAAATAAAATGAAGGCACACCTCTCTAGCCATTCATCATCCTGGACCCAAACCTTGGGCCTCACCATCATCCACAACTCAGATCTTATGAAATCACCATCCCTGTCACCAACCATTCAAGCACTGGAGCAGATACTCATAGACCCAAAACCAGAACATTAAATGATGGCAGAGCTTGTGTTTCCATTCCTCTCCTCCCTACCATAGAAACTGTAGGGAGGAGAGGAGTAGAACAGCTTTTAGGGCTTACTCACGTGTGCCTGATGACAGCAAATTCTCTGTCCACATGGTAGTCTGTTCCACTGATGAACTGCTCCAGTGGTGGGAAAATGGCATTTTAAAATTTTTTATTAAATTCATTGGGGTGACTTTCATTAATAAGATTGATCCTAAAGGCAAGGGAAGTAAAGGCAAAAATGAATGAATGAGATGACATTACTTTTAATGTAATGTATCAAAAGCAGTCTCTCCAGAACTGCTATTACCCATTGCATCTAACCCTCTGGTTCCAAACCATCCTAAAGAAAAGGGAAGCAAAGGGAGAAATAAAGGAGGAGAGAGCAGAGGAGAGGAGGGGCGGGAGGAGAGGGGAGGGGAAGGGAGGGAAAACAGATTAAACAGAAGAAAATTGTAATGGTGGGAAAGTGTAACCCACCCCACTATTCTTTTGACATTGTTTCTGTAAGTGCTGACTCTGACTAATATGTAGCTTGTTGACATGTTTGTATAAGAATCCTAGTATCTGACTTCAGAAGATACAGACTCCAACCTTCAGGCATCTCAGCTCCGGAAGATCTGCTGATCTTCAACTGTGGAGTCAGGAGGACATTCACAAGTACATGGGCTTAATAATTCTTGACTTTGTCTGCTAGATGCCTCCTTCCCACCTACTCACTTCTAAAAGTGAATTAAAAAGGTAAAAGTCGTCACAGCCCATCTTTACAGAATTTCTAGAGCCCTTGTTGCCCTTGGGGACCCACGACCCACACCTGCTTGCAGGGTGGGGGCTGCAAAGCCCTTCTAATTAAGGTAGCATAAAGTACACTGTGCAGTCCCCTGGGGTCATTTTCAAGAAGCGAAACCTCCTGGTAGGGCAGAAACATTTTTATACATCCCTCAGCCCTGGCCACTGCATGTGAAACTAAAATAATTGGGGCAAAGCCCAAGGTAGCAGAAGCCACCGATTTCCTGTCGCCCTGGTATATATCAGAGGTCCCAGGCCTGGCCTATCTCACTCACCCTGTGGACTTGAGAAAGTAGCCCTCCAGCGAACTCAGCAGCAGGCATCAAAGCAGCCCCTGAGCCCTGAAGCTTTGGAGACTCAGGTAAGGAATTAATTTACATACTTCATTTAAATGACTGAAAGGGAGTGATGGGTAAGGTATAGAATGGTTTGGGAGACTGGAGATTTTCAGCTCTAACCCTAAGGCTTCCCTGGTCAAGTTTTCTGATGGTGTCATGACTGAGGAGGGGTGATATCAAGGCTTGCTGCCCACCTACTCCTAATTTCTCTCTATCTTTCTCTTTCTCCCTCTCCCTCGATCCTGGCCATGAGTTGAACTTTGAGTCATGCTACAAAATCGCAGATTACAGCATGTAGTTGAAGCATGGTTACCAAGCATTTGGATCAGATCTGCACTCTACGCCTTACAAGCCATATAACCTCAGGCCAACTTACTAAACTTCTAAGTCCCTCAGTTTCCTCTTCCGTAACATTACAGCAATAGTAATACCCACTGCATTATGAAGGTTCAGTGAGCTAAAATCCTGAAGCTCTTAGAATTGGTTGCCTGGTGCCAAACAAGAAAATAACCAGTGGTGGCTATAATGAAAATGACTCTATTCTTCTTGCTTTAAATGCTTTTGTCTCCAAAGGTATCCCACTAAATGCAAATATCCCTAGATGATAAACCCCATGAGCTAATGTTCCCGGAGGGGGTTGGCGGGCACCAAAATGAGCCCCAAATCCTGCCTCAAATCCATCTCAGAAGCTTAGAGTCAGAGTGGCCACTGAAGATGAGAGGAAGTTCTAATGAAAGGGGATCAAAATGAATTTTAACCATGTCATAACTCCTTTCTGAAACCAGTGTATAATGTGACTCCCCTCCCCTGTTTCCCATAAAATGGCTTGACCTCACTGATCAGATGAACTTTTTGTCCAATGTCCTGAGCATTTTGTAAAACTGTTCTGAGGAAGGTGTTCAATTTAATGTTCATTTTAACATTTACTGAGCTCATAGCATGTGGGAAATAGGTTCTCAAAACAATCCTAGTAGGACATTTCCCTGCAGGATTTACATCCCTTTAAGAGAAATTGCAATATGATGAAGAAAGAAAACAGTTGGTGACAAGTAAAAAATGCAGAGAGCTGTGACTTTGAAAGAGAAATCCTTGCCATGGGTGAAAAGAGAAGGGATGGCCTCAGGTGATGTGACCATCTTTGGGGAGTCTGACTGAAAATGAAGGGGTGGGAGGAGCATTTCCTAGGGGAGAGGACTCACTGAAGAAAGCAGGAAGCAAGTCCAGACCAGTGGCTCCAGCTCTGGTGGGAAGCAATGGGATGGGACTTAAGAAGTTAGGTAGAGCTGAACTGGGAAGGGCCTCTGCATCGTCAATGACAGGTACGAGAAAGAGTTCAAGCTCAGGAAGAGAAGGACATAAGTAGTCATTGAGGGAGCCTGATCACAGGCTAACATTTCTGGAGGGGGCTAATGGACACCAAAATGAGCCCCAAATCCTGCCTCAAGACCATCACAGAAGGGTAGAGGGAGGATGGATTAGAAAAAAAAAGAAAGATTCAAGGCAGAAAAGGGAGATTTCTGTGCCTCAACCAAGAGAGGAAATGAGAATCGAACGCATGAGGTGACACTGGAAGTAGAAAGAAGGTCCTTCTGCAGGATAAGCCCCATCACAGAGGCTGACAGAGCATGACCTGGCCACTACGTGACCATGGGAGACAAAGTGGCAGAGTGGCAGATGCCTCCGGCATTTTAAGCCTGGGTGACAGGGGAAACAGAAATAAAGCAGCCTGAGGGATGCCACCCAAGGAAAGGCCAGCGACTTTGCAGCACAGTCCCTGAAGGGAGCAGTTTCAGTTCAGTGGCTCTGGCTGCAACTGGCTGTGAAGCGTTGATGAGTGAGGAGGCGGGAGGAAGTGGAGGAAGAAGGTGGAACCATAAACTTGCTTTTTAAAAGCATATTTTATTGATTATGCTATACAGTTCCCCCCCTTATCCCCCCTCCACCCTGCACCCCTCAACCCTGCACCCCTCAACCCCCCAGCATCCCCTACCTTAGTTCATGTCCATGGGTTGTACATATAAGTTCTTTGAGTTCTCTGTTTCCTATACCATTTTTGACCCCTCCCCATCTATTTAATGCCTACCAGTTATGCTTCTTCTTCCCTGTACTTCCCCCCATTCCTCCCTTCCCCCTCCCCACTGAAAACCCTCCATGTGATGTCCATTTCTTTGATTATGTTCCTGTTCTAGTTGTTTGCTTAGTTTTTGTTTTCATTGTTTTTCTTCCTTTTCTTTTTTTTAGGTTATTTGTTGATACTTGTGAGTTTGTTGTCATTTTACTGTTCATAGTTTTTATCTTCCTTTTCTTAGATAAGTCCCTTTAACATTTCATATAATATTGGCTTGGTGATGATGAACTCCTTTAACTTGATTTTATCTGGGAAGCACTTTATCTGCCCTTCCATTCTAAATGAGAGCTTTGCTGGATAGAGTAATCTTGGATGTAGGTCCTTGCCTTTCATGACTTAAAGTACTTCTTTCCAGTCCCTTCTTGCCTGCAAGGTTTCTTTTGAGAAATCAGCTGATAGTCTTATGGGAACTCCTTTGTAGGTAACTGCCTCCTTTTCTCTTGCTGCTTTTAAGATTCTCTCTTTGTCTTTTAATCTTGGGTAACTTAATGATGATGTGCCTTGGTGTGTTCCTCTTTGGGTACAACTTCTTTGGGACTCTTTTGGCTTCTCGACCTCCTGGGAGTCTACTTCCTTTGCCAGATTAGGGAAGTTCTCCTTCATTATTTGTTTAAATAAGTTTAAAATTTCTTGCTGTTGTTCTTCTCCTTCTGGCACCCCTATAACTTGGATATTGGAACATTGCAGGTTGTCCCAGAGGTTTGTAAGACTCTCTTCACTTTTTTGAATTCTTGTTTCTTCATTCTGTTCTGGCTAGATGTTTATGTCTTCCTTTTGTTCCAAATTATTGATTTGAGTCAAGTTGTCATTGTTGGTTCCCTATTGTCACTATTGGTTCCCTGAATATTTTGCTTTATTTCATTTTGGGTATCTTTCATTTGTTTTTTCATTTTTTGACCAAGCTCAATTAGTTCTGTGAACATTTTGATTACCAGGGCTTTATATTTTCTATCAGAGATTTTCTATATTCTCTATCTTTCTGAGATTTTGCTCTGTACTTTCATTTTGGCCCTATTTCTTTGTTCAGGCCCCTCTTAAGTTGTAAAGAGGTGGGGCCTTAGGTATTCACCAGGGCAGGGCAAACCTCTTTGCTACGCTGCTGCACTGCCTGTTGGGGAAGGGCCAGAGAGGGAACAGCACAGCTCACTTGCTAGTCTCTAGCCCACTTTTCCAAGAGCTCTCTGTGAGACTGGGAGCTTCTCCCACCTCAGCAACTGCCGGAGTCCACAGCCACCTCTGAGTCTCAGTTTCCCCTTAAGTCAGTCCCTTCTGTGCAACCTGACACCTCGCTGCAGCCAGCCCCACCCCCAAGGCCTGCTGCCTCACCACAGTTTCACTCTGTCTGCTGCCTTACCAGTCTGGTTGTTTGTTTGACTATTTCTTTGATTCTGTGGTTGTCGGAGTTCCATGCAGTTTGATTTTCTGCCACTTCTGATTGTTTATTGATTTTAGATAGGTTGTTATCTTCCTTTTGCTTGTGCAAGGAAGCAAAGAGTTTCTACCTATGTCTCCATCTTGGCCAGAACTCCATAAGCTTTTAAGAAGCTGTGGATCAAGGACAAGGGAGACTGGGCAGTGGCCGGGGACACTGCTAGATTAAAGGAAGGGGCTTTGGGACTGGGGGACACCCCAGCACATTTTAACCATTAAAAAAAGTCCAGTGACTACAATTATTCTTTGAAGGTTAAGTCTTATAAATTACAAGTTATGTCATGTTCTCAAGGTAATACTTTCTCATCCAAGTACTAACCAGGCCCGACCCTGCTTAGCTTCCGAGATCAGACGAGATCGGGCGCGTTCAGGGTGGTATGGCCGTAGACAAGGTAATACTTTCAATAGAGAGATCACAAAAGTAGCAAGCAACAGAGGAAGACTAGCCCCTGCTACATAGCACCACAAAGAGTGAGACTGATGGTGCAACAACCGACTTCTTTAAAGGACTGAAGTCTTGGTGGAAGGAGATGGGCTGAAATGCACAGGCAGAGGGAAAGGAAGCAAGAACATTCTTCCTCAGAGATAAGTATACAAAAGGCCAGAAAGGATGAAAATGCAAAACAATTTTGAGTGACAAAGGAGGAAGTTGAGGTAACAAAAAGCTTTGAATTTCTCAGCAAATGATGGAATTACTGGACCTAAAGCTCCTAACTCAAATCACAACCCATGAAAGTTGTGAGTTCTTCAGAGGATGGACAGAAACAGTGGTGCCTTTCAGTTCAGTTTTTTTAAAATAGATTTTATTTACCTATTTTTAAAGAGAAGGGAAGGGAGGGAGAAAAAGAAGGAGAGAAACATCAATGTGTGGTTGCCTCTTACATGGTCCTCACTGGGGACCCAGTCCACAAGCCAGGCACGTGCCCTGACTGGGAATCAAACTGGCAACCCTTTGGTTTCACAGCCCTCACTCAATCCACTGAGCCACACCAGCCAGGAACAGTGGTGCATTTTAAAAGTCAAGAGAGATTTGCAGAAGTTGCTGTCATAAAATGGGGCAGTGTCTGGTAAACTGAATTCTGATTTTAATATAATTTAGTGAAAATAAGATAGTCTTGTTACCACATTTTGATTACTGTGATGAGTAACCCCAACTAGTATACCAACTAATCTTTAGGCATAACTATTTGGGGCATTGAGTAATTGTGGACATTTTTTTGGATGGGGCAAAACTTCAGAAATCTACAATATCCTTAGGAGTATGGGGTCTAGTTTTATATATTTCCACAGAATGTAACTTTTCATTACCCTGTCTAGGATTTTCTGGCGTTTTACACACACACACACACACACACACACACACACACACATTTAGAGTAGCATATAGAAACAAGTATGTCTGTGTTTATAAACTACCATTTCACAGTAATATTTACTGAAGGCTTTGCAGAAATTTCCATAGCAAGACATAACTTTAACAGAGCACACAGTTCTCCCCCATGGTCATGACTGCCATTCACCACTGCAGACACGGCCCAAGTAGAACTTGCTTGCATAAATGGTTTGTCTCACCAGTAATAGACATAACCTTAGGCAGCTGAAAAATATGGAGAAATTAAAAATGACAGTAGTTCAATCACCAAGATAATTGATGACTTTTGCTCTTTAAGTCATCATCACTAAAATGAGCCCTCTGGAGAGGAGTGTGGTGACTCCCAGCTCTTTCCAGACTAGTCATGGGAAAATTAACTTCTCTGAACCTCTGTTTCCATGTCTACAAGAAGGCAAAACACCTACTTAGTAAGGAAGGTGTTGGGAGATTTGGAACTACGTGCACATGCACTGTCCCTGGAACACAGCAGGTGCTCAGTGAACAGCTCTATGGGGTCTGGTCTGTGGTGCAGCACAAAAACACCAGCCTCAGAGCCATGGTGACTGCCTTCCAGTTCGACTCAGTCACTAAGTGCAAGGGCTTTAACAGGGCATGTCCCATCTATGGGCCACAGTTTCTTCTTTTGTTAGATGAAGAGAATGGTTTCTGAGGTTCATCTGACTAGCTCTAAAAATCCTTCCTGGTTACCAGAATCAGTTAGTAAAATTCCTGCTGGGCTACATTAGTATAATTCTTTCTGGTTGGTGGTCTGGTGGGGTGGTTTGTGGTACGAAGCAAATCCCCATGACCACATGACATCTGATAATCTAGAAGTCAGGCAAAATCAAGTGCAAAGCACCCAAAGCCTCCTGTCTTCCTTTCAACCCAGACAGATATTCTGTTGGCAATTGATTTATAGTCACTCATCTATTTGAAGGAAAAGGAAGAGGTTCATTAGTGAAATAGACTGAGTTCCTATTCCCCACGGAGGACAAAGCAGCCTGGTACCATACCTCCTTGGATAGGTCCAAGTCCTCATTTTAAATCTTTATTCATCATGAAACTTTGAACAAGTTACCTAACTTTTTTATGCCCTTGTTACCTTCTGTACAAAATAAGGGCAATGACTCATCTCTAATCTACTCTGTGAGGCTCAAATGACATGTCAGGTGTGAAATCTCTTACTATAAAGTGGGTACAAATGTGAGGCCTGTCACCTGTCTCATGGCACACCTGCAGTTGCTCAGCTGTGTGTGACTTCAGCAAGATAAATGAGAGACAGACAGCCTTGGTCTCCAAGGTTCCTTGTGTGACTTGCAGTCAATAGAGACAAGAACAATGACCTGTCCCTAAAGACAGATTTCCAGGGTCCAGAAAAAACCTGGTAGAATTCATGTAAGTAATTGACATAAACAAATTAATACCAAAAGGATGCACAAGGTGAAGAAGGTTGAGCAGTATTAAAATATTAGAGCTGGGAAGGACCTTGGTAATAATCACTAACTTCAGAAATTAATAAATCATAAATTGTAAGAATAAATAGCATTTATTACTCTTGCCTTATGTACTAGGCACTTTCACATGTTTACTTACTCACTTCTCATAAATGTCTGTGAAAGGAGTACTGTGTTTATTTTTCAGATGGAAACAATGCTCATAAAGTTAATAATATGAAAAATAAGAACAGCAACAGGGGGCTGGATTGGGAATAAAAGGGATAAAACTGTATTTGAACAATGATTAAAATAAAATTTAAAAAAAGAACAGCAACAAAAATACCTAATAATTATTCAGACATGGGTACTTTACATACACTTATTTCTTTAAACATATTTACTAAGAAACTACTGAAATACTGGACAAGAAAGAACTATGTCTCTGCTTTGATGGAATTTATATTATAGTGGGGAGGTTGAAAGTGTAAACAAGAAAGAAAATAATCAAAGTAATTCCCCACAGGTAAAGTGCATGAAGCAAATACAATGTGTTGCAGGAGAGAGTTACTAGGAGGATGCTTCATGGACTGAGGGTTCAGGGAAGGCTTTTCTGAGGATCTGACATTTGAGCTACACCTGAATAAAAAGACACCAGCCACCCACAGACTATCAGCTCATTTATTATATAGTGACCCTATCAGACAAGAATTATTTTTATTCCGATATTGCAGTTAAACTTGAGGCCCAGAAACTTTTAAAAAACTTGCCCACAGTTTCACAGCAAATAAAAGGATCATGATTTAAACCATACAATCTTAGAGAACCTCCTTGAAGTGATTAACTCAAGGTCACAGAGTCAGTAGTAAAGCAGACTAGAATCAGCCCCTCCTGATCCCAAGGACAGTCATCATCATACTGTCATGATGCCCCTGGTCCATCACAATGGACAAAAGCAGGTAAGCAAAAGTATAAGGACAAGTCAATGCAAAATACATTTTCTAATATTAAAGTGTAGGAAAAGCATCCAGGGATGAGAGAAAAACAGAACATGCAGATATACAAGCACTGAGTTCTCCACTAAGATCAAGTACACTCCAATCATAGTTGTCAAGAATACTGGCAGTGGCCCTGGGTCCATAAGCCTTGCCTGGGATGCCCCGCCCCCTGCCCTGCCCCAGATCCTACCTTAGAACACAGCAGTAGGCCTTGCTTCAGTTCCAAAACAGAAGGAAGAGACCATACTTACCCTCAATGTCACCCCATGGAAAAAATACAGACAAAAAGTATTCAGGTTGAATGACTCAAAATAAAAGACTGCTGAAATTCTGTTCTCTCTCTTCTCATTTTATTATTGGTTTTATTTTTTAGGAGTTTTGAAGGTGAAATGACAACACCCAGAAATTCAATGAGTGGAGCTTTCCCAGAACATCCTGTGAAAGGCCCTATGGCTATGCAACCTGCTCAAAAAATTATTCCCAGGAGGATGGCTTCCGTGGTGGGCCCCACACAAAGCTTCTTCATGAGGCAGTCCAAGGCTTTGGGGGTGAGTCAGTTGTCCTCCATTCCATATTCTAGGGATTCTCTGACCTAAGGAAGCAGATGCTGTTGGCCAAGGGCAGGACTCAATCCAATTTGAAGGTATCTGATCCAACCTGAGGTGTTCTTCATGTCAGAAATAATGGGTCAAATCAGTGATGTACTGAGAAGTTATCACAGTGATGTTATGTCTCTTTTTGATTTGAGGCTTGCATATTTAAGGATCTCCCATCTAAGTTCATCAGTAGCATCCTAGGTATATCTGCCTTGCAAATGTCCCAGGTGATAGAGAAAATGATCTGAACAAGACAAATGTCTTGGCAACTTTACCACTCACTCCCTCTGGGCATTTCACACAGGCTTCCAGCCTTACCTTTGCTTTCTGACTTGAAGATGATTTCAGTTCACCCACCAGTGCCCCTATTTCTTTCCCAGGCTGTCCAGATTATGAATGGGCTCTTCCACATAGCCCTAGGTGGTCTCCTGATGATCCACATACAAGTCTTTGCGCCCATCTGTATCACCGTGTGGTACCCTCTCTGGGGAGGCATTATGGTAAGTAAAAATTCACAACCATTTTGATGATGCAGACAAAAATGTTGAAAAGCTCCACAGGAATATACCAGATTATTTCTGTGTTGAGTAAAATTGAGCAGGAAATGGGTTATCTGGTAAAAGTGATGTAATGGAAAGGGTTGACTAAATTGGGTGTGAATGCCATGGTTGAGTTAGTCGTCATGCGTCATGTGAAGTTGGACGGAGATGCCCTACGTGAATCCACATAGGGAAGGAAGATTGTTCAAAGCATGGCCTCTCCACAGTCAATTTGAGGGGAGCAGGGAAGAGGAGTACTAGATATTTGGACTATATACCATGGTGTTTCAGAAAGCAAAAAGGGGTAGGAGCATCCCACTTCCAGCTGGTCCTTCTTCCCTACAATTCTGCTTAGTTACTATTGCACGTGGTAGAATTAGTCCCACCCCAAATAAATCTCCTATTGCTTATCAGGAGAGCAGCGGCTTCATGTACATATTTTCCAAGCTTTTAATTTTGTCTGGTTGTGATATGGGGCAGTGGTGTTTAAATTACCATTACAGTTTTCAGGTGCTATGATAAAAGATGAATCCAAGATTGAATTTTTCCAAACCAGGGGAGATGGATTAGAACAAGAATTCTCTCCATTGTACAGCTTGAACCATAGAAAAGGAAAATGATAAATAATCATCACCACTTCCTGTAGCAGCCAACATTTTAATGGGGTGCCCATGGCAGTCAGGCCAAGTATTTTCTACACTGATTCATTCTTTATTGGTGTCAGTCATGTAAATCATCATGTGTTACAAAAAGCAATTCTACAGGTTTTTTTAAAGAAAGAAAAACTAAAAATAATTTAAATTCACATTGTGACTATTAACTGATGGAAATGTGAATTCTGCCTCTTTGGTTTTATTATATTCCTAGTCTCAGCTCCCCAGTTCATTGAATAAAAGGTACAGATTAAGTGTAACTGATCCTGAATAAAGGAGAAATAGGACCACTGAAAAATAAATGAATCTGATTAAAAAAGGATGGATAGTTTAGTGAAAGTGGTTGAAAGTGTGGATAGCTTTTTTACAACCAGTTCTCAATGTTAAAAAGTAATAGACCGAAAGTGACCAGAGGGGAGGAGGGTGAGTAATGGTAGAAAGGAGGGGCAGGGACTAGACAAAGAACATGTACGAATGACCCATGGACATGGACAATAGTGTGGGGATTGACTATGGGAGAAAGGGGGTGGGATGGGTGGAGAAAGGCAAAGGCAAAGGGGGAAAAACTGGGACAACTGTAATAGAATAACAATAAAAATGATTTATTAAAAAAAGTAATCTCCTTCTCCCTCTGGGCCTCTCTTCCCCTCTGCCTGTTCTCCCATCTCCCACACCCTTCCCCACCCACCACCTCTCTTTTTTTCAGTATATTATTTCTGGATCTCTCCTGGCAGCGGCAGGGACAAGCTCCAGAAAGAGTCTGGCAAGTAATCGTATGTTTTTCTCTCCCACACATCCAAGGAATAACTAAGGTCTCAGTTGAAAACAAGAACCCTTAATGACCTTTGGAATCACAGTAACATTGAGTTCTCTAAAGCTTAAAAAGCAAAAGATCTTCTACACTGCTGTTTTGATTTTATTTATGAAAAAGTTAGAAATGAGAATCCACCTGAAATGCATCCATGGAAACAGAATTAAAACCAGATGGGTGAAGAGCATGCTTATGATCTTACAACTGATGAATGCTGTGTGAGACCAACAGATCCCTCTAAAAACCATATCATTTCCCTCAGGCCACCATGTAGGACAACTGTCTAATCAATGGTATGATTGACTCAAGTCATAGTTAACACTGCGTTTTAACTTTGAGCTCAGTTTACTTCCATGTAACTCTGAGTTTTCACCTGTAAAATGGAGGTAATAGTCCTTGCTACCGTATGAAATTGCTGCTAGGATTAAATGGAGTAGAATAAAGGAAAGTGCTTCAGAGGCTATAAAGAGCTACGGAGTGGTCTTGTTTATAGGGACACATTTACACCCAGGAAGAGCTCCCCATACTGTATGGATCAAGAGCTCATCAGCAAGTTAGTTTTCTTGCCCTACTTCTTTTTATACCTACTAAGCTATTACTCATTTGAGTCACTTCCAAAGTCAGTGAGGGACTGAGTGAATTGAGATGCCCCTCTCTAGAGGAGGTCTGACAAACTCAGTTTTTGGGGAAAAAAACTTTATGAAGGTCACATTGTTTTACTCTCCAAATACAGCCAGTCCTACTGACTTGCCATCTGTAGGTCATATAGTCAAGGATGAAACATGTTTGTCTGAAAGCAATCATCCATAATCTCATATCATTATGGCACTTGTCACATATATTTTCCTGTTTTGACCTTTTATTGTCCTCACAAGGTAGAACCCACCCACTGACATCCTCTTACCTAATGCTACCAGAGTTATCAGCCCCAATGGTATTTTAAAAGATGGCTGACTGGGGCTGATTGCAACCAATGTTAATAGGAAGTAAGTGGTGGTGTTATTCTTGCGGCTGTTTGTTTCTACTTGATAGTCTAGACCTGGGTTCTGTCTGCTCTTTCCCTGCTTATACCCACAGTACCACCCTAGTTCACCGAGATGAAAGAACCTCCTTCTCTCTCTCCCTTCTACCTTCCTGCACAGACAGATATGGTCTGAATATTTATCTTTATTTACCCAACAAACATTTATTAAATGCCATCTAGGACATTGACAATAGCAGTAAAAGGAAGTGCAAGGGGGTAATTGATAAGAATTAAGAATTATTTCCACAATTTTTTCTTGATAAACTGATTGGATGGTGATGGCCTAAAAAGAGATGGGGAAGACTGAGACAGATTGAGAGATGAAGGTTTTTATTTTACAGTGTCAGAGACTAAAAACAACTGAGAGAAGAGTGGTATGGATTATTTAGGTATAGGACCTTCATGAGTCAGAGGCATAAGATCTGGAATTCATGCCTAGCTTAAATTCTCCCAATGGAAATTAAACCCAATTAATAACTCCTTTATGTCTCCATTCCAGGTCACAGGGAAAATGATAATGAACTCAGTGAGCCTCTTTGCTTCCATTTCTGGGGTAATCCTTTTGATCATGGACATATTTAATATTACAGTTTCCCCTTTTTTAAAACTGAAGAGTTTGAACTTGAGCAAAGCTTCTGAGATTAACATACCCAACTGTGAAGCAATTAATCACAACGAGCAAACCACTCTACATATGGATTATTGTTATAGAATTAGATCTGTGTTCTTGGTAAGTGTGAAATTTGATTTCTTTTTAGAGAGGAAGTGTGGTATTTTTATTATGAGCATCAACTCTAGATCCAGACTCTCTGCATCTGGTACTTATTGCCTCATGGCTTTGGGCAAGAATTTTAACCACATTCTGTCTGAATTTTAATTATAAAATGTGGAAGGCAATAGTACTTATCTTATAAGGCTGTTTTGAGGGATGAGTTAATATATGCAAAGCATTTCGAGCAGTGTCTGGTACATAGAAAGTGCTATATAAATACTTGCTTTAACATTAGTAATACTGTTATTATTAGTGGTATTAATATTTATTATTATTATTGATTAAGGTGAACACTGAAGAACTACCTGAGTTGTCATGAATATCTTTTGCCCCAAGCAGTTTTTAGTGTAGAGTTTGAAGAGGAAAAAATGTATCTCCCAAGTATGAAGAGCTGTCCTTGGTGTGATACCACCTAAATAAAGCTAGATAAAATTTAATTTGGGGATCAGTAGTTGTTCTCTCCTACATAGAATTGACTCTTCAACTAATTATTTGCCTCTCATTTTTCTATCAGCAACATGTGTTAACTATTTGTTGTATGTCAAGAGTTGTGCTAAGGGTTAAGATTATAAAGATACTAGTATTAATAGTTCTTACTGGTAGTCATGATTTACTTGAAGAATTGGTCTTTTAATAATTTAATTTTAGTCAAAAGTCATTCACTGAGCGGCAATCACATTCTTGTACTTTTTATTATTACATTTTCATCCTCACTTTTCTGTTTTTCTTCAGAGCCTTTTTGCAGTGATGCTGATCTTTGCCTTCTTCCAGAAACTTGTCACAGCTGGTGCTGTTGAGAACGAATGGAGAAAGCTGTGCTCCAGACCCAAAGCTGTAAGTAGTAGCCCACCTGTCTACAACCTTCCTCTAGGAAAACCATGTCTTACTAACAAAAAAACAAAAACAAAAACCTCTCGAATGTTCACAGGAGAATGTAATGCAATGAGACTTTGAGCCTGGGAGCTTCATGACAAAATGGCCTCAGTGTGAAGAAACATGTCCGGAAGTTTGAAATAAGTCTATAGGTTAGACAGAAGATACAATTCTATAATGTGCCACCCTCTTACTAATCTTGACTTTTGCTTGACTTCAAGCATTCAGCTAGATTCCATACTAATTTGTAAGAAAACAGGTGACTGAAGGTTGAAGGCCAATGAAAGCCACTAGTTCGTCCACTTTATTTTTCAGTATTCCCTTCTTCCACCTACCCTCCATACATACAGCCTTCTTATCTAATCCCTCTTCCAAAACAATAGTAAGAAGCTCCACAACTGAGAAATAGTAATACCTATTGTCAACTACTTCAGAACTATAGAATGTTAGATTTAGAATGGAATTTAGGAATCATCACTAATTCCTTCATTTTGTTGATGAAAAAAGTAGAATTAGAGATAGATTTTCCCAAAATTATCTCCAATAGAGGCAAATCAAAATGAAACCCATTGTAAATTGTGCTGCTATGAACATTGGGGTGCATAGGTTCTTTTGACTTAGTTTTTCAGGATTCTTAGGCTATAATCTCAGCAGTGGAATTAGTTTAGGGAAGGCAATTAGTTCCATTTTAAGTTTTTTACAGAAATTCCATACTGTTTTCCACAGTCGCTGCACCAGTCTGCATTCTCACCAACAGTGCACCAGGGTTCCCTTTACTCCACAACCTTTCCAGCACTTGCTTGTTGACTTATTTAGGATGGCCATTCTGACCGTTGTGAAGTAGTATCTCATTGTGATTTTAATTTGCATCTCTCTGAAGGCTACTGATGCTGAGCGTCCTTTCACATGTCTCTGGGCCCTCTATATGTCCTCCTTGGAGAGATTATGCTAAGTGAAATAGGCCAAGCAGTGAATGACAAAAATACCATATGATCTCACCTATAAGTGGAACCTAATCAACAAAACAAATAAGCAAGCAAAATATAACCAGAGATACTGAAATAAAGAACAAACTGACAGTAACCAGAGGGGATGGGGGAGGGAGATAACAGAGGACAGAAGAGGAAGAGTTGTCAAGGAATATGTGTAAAGGACCCATGGATAAAACCAACAGGGGGTAGGCGTAGGATTGAGTGTGGGAAGTGGGGGTAGGTGAGTGATGGGGGGAAATGGAGACAACTATAGTTGAACAACAATAAAAAAATAGCTCTGCAAAAAAAAAAAAGAAAATCTAAGTGCCTCTATTACTGCAGTATTCCTTCCCAAATATTGGATGATCATTCCAGGCAAAGTGGCAAAAACTGCTGGCCTTGAGGATGAGTCTTGATAAGTGATTTGGTAAGAATGTAAGCACCTAAGAAATCAATCCTGGCACTTAGAACCACATAGGAAATAAAATAGGTAGCATAAAAACAAGGAGGTATTTGATAAATATTTGTAGAGATTGTTGAGAAATGTGTCAATGGTAAAGATCAAGAAAAATTTGTTTAATTTATGTATTCTAGGATGTTGTTCTCCTGTCAGCAGAAGAAAAAAAAGAACAAGCAGTTGAAATAAAAGAAGAAGTGGTGGAGTTGACTGAAACATCTGTCCAACCAAAGAATGAAGAAGATATTGAAATTATTCCAGTTCAAGAAGAAGAAGAAGAAACAGAAATAAACTTTCCAGAACCTCCCCAAGATCAGGAATCCTCACCAGTAGAAAATGATAGTGTCCCTTAAGCCTTTTTTTGTTTTCTGCTTTCCTTTTCTAAGCATTAGGGTTCGTAGCTTCTGAGACATATCTCCTCCCATTTCTTGAGGCACTCTGCATGTATCCTGCACAACCATCTCTGGTCTTTGTATAGAGTGACCATGGTTCCATCTCTGTGTTTCTCATTCGGAGAGTATAGCTATTGCAGCAGATTGTGTCAAAATGTTTCTTGTTCGGAGCAGTTTTCTTATATTAAAAAGGGCAGAATGTGATTTCTCACCAGCCTTTGCCTTGGCTAAGCTGTAGTAGTAGCAGCAGTAGGGTATGCTTTTCATTTCTTACCTTCTCAATAGGGAAGAAAGGCACCTGATGAAAAAGAAAAATGACAGCTCCACGCCATCCCTAAACTATTTCTAATTCCTTATACATCTACATTTTTGGTGGAGTCCCCTTTGAACCACTGTTTTAAGGAAAGTAAAAATAATGGTAATGAGGTGCTATAAGGAGCCTATTTCATCTATCTGTGGAGCTGACACTGTGACACATTCTTAGAGCCTCCCCCTCCCCCACCCCAATCAGGAAGGCTCTAAGTGGCCAACACCCAATCTTTTTTTTTTTTTTTGTATAAACAGCACAGCTTATACATGGCCATATATCTGTCTGTCTTAACTTTCCCTAACTCCTGCTCTAGGCCCTTAGTTGCATTGTCTACCCTTAGGCAAGAAAAGAAAGAATGAAAGAAAAATACCATGAGTAGCCACATCTCAAATGATAATCAACACTTGCATTTGTTGAATATTTTACAGTCAACAAAGTATTTTATAAAATAATTGCATTTGATTGTCCATGATCAAGAAAAAAACCCCTATTTTACAAATGATTCAAAAAGGCTAATTTGTAAATAATTAAAGGTAATTTCTTGATGGTCATATCTAGCAATTTTGAGAGCCTTTTTTCATACCTAGATCTTCTTCTCAAATCCTGCAGTATTTGGAATAATCAAATTGCCTGTCCAATGTCCACATAAACTATTAGAGCTAAGTCGACAGGTTTTATCAAGCACTTACTCTCTGACCAGCACCAAAAAGGTTTTAAGAGAGACAAAAAAGAGTCAGAAATCTTTACTACTTTCAGATAAAAAGACTTGGCATTCATAATCTTTGAAAAACTACTTATATGGTAAATATAAAATTAGTGTCAGGTTATATAATGCAGATTCTAAGTGCTACAGCCATTCTGAGAATGAAGATTCTGCCTGAAACGGAAATAAATGGAAATACAATCCCAAATCTCAGGCAATAGCTACCTTACTTTTGATTCTCGTTCATATTCAGAGATACCAGTACTCTACAAAGAAAGAATGTTAACCTAGGTAGATGTCACTAGAATCTGTCAACTACATATACAGACAATATAAATTCAATTTCAGTGATATTTCCATTTTCTTAGGAGTCACTCATAGAAGATATTTCCTCTGATTAGAAAGAAGGAAGGTAGGACATTCTTCTGTCTATGTAAAGTCCCCAGAATTAGATTTAGATAAATAAAATATTTGCATTCTTAGTCACAACATGATTCCAACATGGTATTTCCCCAGTCTTCTTTATTCTTGCAACATCAGACTATGTGAGGCTCCTTGAGCCTTAAGTTCATATTCATACAACCCAATCTGGGTAGGGACTGTAAGGTGTCAGGATATTGACCATTCATGTCATTATATTCTTACACACACACTTTCCCAAGAAAAGTTTTCATGGAACAGGTCATTAACAATGTATCCCTCACTCTCAGCACTTCAGAATATGACTGAAATATATGGCAGGCACTCCTGCCTTGAATAAGAGGAAAAGGAAGAATTTTATTTTATTCATTTTTAAGATCTCAAATAATTAGTTTTTACTAACTTCAGATAATTCCTTATAATCTGAGACACTGTTAATGCCTATTGTTAATAATCCCTGCTATGACTTTCTTCCAATTATCCCTTGGCCAATTTGTTCACAGTAGGTCAGAGACCACCTTAATCTGTCCAAGACTGAAAGGCTCCCTGGGATGCAGAACTTTTGGTGCTAAGATCTGGATAGCCCAAGGCAAACCAGGATGGTTAATCACTTTTGTTCATAGTAATACACAATTTTACCCATCTGTAATCACTGTATAATATAATATGCTTTTTATACTAAACATTTTTCATAAATACTTTTCCTTGTTGATATATAATTTTCATAAGTATTAGTTTTAGTTGCAACTTAGCCCTCATTAAATCAATGTGGAAGTTACCATTCCTCTAAAACTAGGTACTTAGGGTATTTCCAAATTTTGGGTTTTTGGGGGTTTTTTGAAAATTACTTTTGGTGCTGCAGAAACCTTGAGAAATATACATATTTCCTCTTCTCATTATTCAAAATGTGGCTTCACACTTCAAGCTTAGTCAAAGTCTGTCAGAGGCTTAAACATAAGAGTTAACACTATACAACTCTTAGAAGAAAACATATGTGTAAACTTCCACACCTTGGATTACACAATGGTGTTTTAGGTATGACACCAAAAACATAAGCAAACAAAGCAAAAAATCATCAATATTAAAACTTTTTTTGCTTCAAAGGACACTATAATGAAAGTGAAAATACAACCCACAGAGGGGAGAAGATAGTTGCACATTATGTAACTGATAAGGGTCTAGTGTCCATAATGTATAAAGAAAGCTTACAAATCAACAATAAAAAGACAAGTCAATTAAAAAAATTGGCAAAAAATCTGAATATATATTTCTCCAAATATACAAATGGTCAATAAACACATGAAAAGAAGATCAATGTCATTAATCACTAGGGAAATGGAAATCAAAACCACAATGAGTACCACTTCACACTCATGGGGATGGCTATAATCAAAAAGAAAGTAATAGGACTTCTGGTCAAGATGGGGGCATAGGTAGACACACTTCAGCTCTTTTTGCAACAATGGAAAGAATTGCAGCCAGATCTCAAAACAAATAATATCCAGGACCATAAAAAAATTAGCTTTATGGGAGTCCAACAACCAAGGATTTAAAGAAGCCACTTTCATCCAGTCAGGTAGGAGGGGTGGAATTATGAAGACAGGCAGAGAGGCACAGAGATACAGAGTGGAGTGGAGAGGTAGCAGTGGTGATGGAATGGATATGGTGGATAAACATATGGTGGATAAAAAATTGGGAGGGATACCTCGGTAGCATGTGATCCCAGACCCAGGCCAGCCTACACAGCCCAGGGTTTCAGCACTAGGAAGATAAATCCCCAGTGGGGGTTGGGGTGGTGGAAGAAACTGCCAGATTTTCAGGATACTCAGCTTCCAGGGCCCACATGGATTTAGACTGTATGCAAACCCACTCACTCTGGGATTCACCACCAGGGCAACATCTGGAAGTGGGTGAAGTGAATAGAAAAGGGGTGAGTACCAGGCAAACCTCCAGAATCCAGGCAGCAGCACTGTCCCCTCTCTAAGCCCTCCTCCACATAGAGCCACAAAGTAGTGAAGTGGCTACCCCATCCTGGCGATTACCTAAGACTACCCCACACTATTTACAGGTGCCTTTTCTACAATAGGCCATGCTAATAAAACAGGGAGTCAAAGCAGCTCTACCTAATACACAGAAACAAACACAGGGAGGCTGCCAAATTGAGGAGACAAAGAAATATGGCCCAGATGAAAGAACAGAACAAAACCCCAGAAAAAGAGCTAAACAAAATGGAGATAACCAACCTGTCAGATGCAGAGTTCAAAACACTGGTGATCAGGGTGCTCAAAGAATTCACCAAGTACAGCAACAACATAAAGGAAGAAATGAAGTTTACACTAAATGAAATAAAGAAAAATCTACAGGGAACCATCAGTGGAGGGGAAGAAGCCAGGATTCAAATCAATGATTTGGAACATAAGGAAGAAATAAACATTCAGCAAGAACAGAAAGAAGAAACAAGAATTTAAAAAAAACCCAACATAGTATAAAGACCCTCTGGAACATCTCCAAACGTACCAACATCCAAATCATGGGGGTGCCAGAAAGGGAAGAGGAAGAGCAAGAAATTGAAAACTTATTTGAAAAAATAATGAAGGAGAACTGCCCTAATTTGGCAAAGGAAATAGACCTCCAGAAAGTCCAGGAAGCTCAGAGTCCCAAACAGGTTGGACCCAAGGAAGCACACACCAAGGCACATCATAATTATATTAACCCAGATTAAAAATAAGGAAAGAATCTTTAAAGCATAAAGAGAAAAGGAGACAGTTACCTATAAAGGAGTGCCCATAAGACTGTCAGCTGATTTCTCAAAAGTAACCTTACAGGCAAGAAGGGGCTGGAAAGAAATATTTGAAGTCATGAAAGGCAAGGACCTACATCCAAGAATACTCTCTCCAGCAAAGCTATCATTTAGAAAGAAAGGGCAGATAAAGTGCTTCCAAGATAGGTTCAAGGTAATGGAGTTCATCACCAGTCCCCTATTATATGCAATGTTAAAGGAACTTACCTAAGAAAATGATGATCAAAAATATGAACAATAAAATGACAACAAACTCACAACTATCAACAACTGAACCTAAAAATACAAAAACAAAAATTAACTAAGTGAACAACTAGAACAGGAACAGATTCACAGAAATGGAGATCACCTGGAGAGTTATCAGCAGGGAGGTGGGGAGGGGAGAATGAGGTAAAAGGTACAAAGAATAAGAAGCATAAATGGTAGTACATAATAGACAAGGGGAGGTTAAGAATAGTATAGGAAATGTAGAAACCAAAGAACTTGTATGTATGAATCATGGACATGAACTAAGAAGGGGGAATGCAGGTGGGAAGGGGGTGCAAGGTGGAGCGGAATAAAGGGAGGGGGGCAATGAGTCAACTGTAATAGCATAATAAAAAAATTTAAAAAGAAGCATAATTGATAGGTACAAAATAGACAAGGGGATGTTAAGAAAAGTATAGGAAATGGAGAAGCCTTTGGACTTATATGCACAACCCATGGACATGAACTAAGGTGGGAGGATTGCTGGAGGGAAGGGGAGTACCAGGTGGAGAGGGGCAAAGGGGAAAAATTGGGACAAGTGTAATAGCATAAACAAAAAAAATTATATTTTTAAAAAAGAGTTAATCTCCAAACTATTAATAAATTTAAAAAATAAACAAAACCAAAAAATAAAGTTATGATTGTTGGTGAGGTTTTGGAGAAGTTGGCACCCTCATAAACTGCTAGTGGTGATGAAAGTTGGTGTAGCTGCTGTAAAGAATTGTTTGGGCATTCCTCAATAAGCTAAACATAAGTTACTACAAGACTCAGTAGCCCACTAGTAGATAGATATACTCAAGAGGATTGAAAACATGCATGTGATCACACAGTCTTTTTTATACAAATGATCATGGCAGAATTATCCATAATAGCCAAAAGTGGAAACAACCCCAAAGTGTATCAATTGATGAATAGATAAAGACAGTGTGGCATACCCATACAATGAAAGTATTCAGCCATCAAAAGGAGTAATGAACTGGTACATGTCACAACATGGATGAACCTTGAATATATCATGTTAAGCACAAGAAGCCAGATTCAAATATCCATATATGTTTCCATTTATGTAAAATAATCATAATAGGTAAATTCATAGAAACAGAAAGTAGATTAGTGGTTGCCAGAGGTTAGTGGCGTGGGAAGGAAAGTGAAGAATGACTGCTAACTGATTCAGGTTTCCTTTGGGGGTGATGAAAATATTCTGAAATTATATAATGGTGATAGTTGCATAACTTTGTGAATATACTCAAAACAATTTAAAAGGGTTGGTTTTATGGTGTATGAATTACATTTCAATAAAGATAATTTAAAAAGAGAGAACCAGTGATATAAGACAGCCAGAAAGGACTAGATAATGGTGAAGTGCCCTAGTGACAAGCACAAAATAATTGCTCAATAATATTACAGGATAGGAGTGAGCTATCCTATAATATTACAATGAAGGCTAGAATGTTATAAGAAAATCTCATGGAATAGGGGCATTTGAGTTGATCCTTAGAGAAGAGGCAAAAATTATCTAGTAAAAGAAAAAGGAAAGACTATTTCAGGTAGAGGCAGCAATACTTATACAGAATGAAAACAAAGCATTCTGGTTGTGTTCAGGGGCACTAACAGAATAACCTGGATGGATCTCAGTTAAATCAGAGTGTTATCAGACTTAAGAGAGTAGAGAAAGCCGAGGACCATACTATGCAGTGTCTTCAATGCCTATGGCAACTAGCCTTTAATTCATAAACGTTAGGAAATTATTAGAGGTGTTTGAGTACAGAAGTAAGAAATTATAATATAATCAGCCACACATCACTTTATTTCATGGTTTCAATTTCAAAATAAAAGAAAGCTTATACTGAAAAAATAGTCTAGAAAATAAGTGAGATAAGAGTAAACAAGAAACTAGTTATGAATTAAAGGTTAGAAAGAAGAAGGTTATATTTTAGAGATATTTTGGGGTAAACAGGACTCAATGGATATGAAGGAGTTTATTAAATATAAAGAGGGAAGAGAGTAAGAAATCAAAAACATCGCTCAGGTCTGAGTTTGGAAAATGGGGAGTGGGTCAGGAGAGAGATAGAAAAGCTGAGAAAAGAGAAGCAGGGGAATTGGATCATGAGCTCTGATTGGACTGGTCTATAATTTTACAATGTAGATTCAAGATTCATTGTGATATGTATTGCAAATATCTTGAAATGATAGTTGGAAAGTCAGATGAGAGAACAGGGTTGAACATATAATTGTGTGAAGTATTCACATAAAATTGACAGAGTTGTAGGAATGAATGAGAGCTCTCAGGGGAGGGCAACACTTAGTAAGGAATGACTTGGTTGTCAGGGAAAGTGAAGTCAGTGAAGATGAGACGGAGGATGTCTGATCAAATAAGAGAGGGACTTGGAGAGCGGTCTGTCTTGGAAGCTAAGGAAGATGAGTGTCTCAAAGGGCAAGGAGGCAGCTGGGCAGTGTTGTTTAGAAATCCCAAAGAATCAGAGTTGAGTAGAGATCATCAGATTGAGCAGTTAGGAGTCACTGACGGCACTAGGAGAAACAAGTTTAGAAAAGCACTAAAGAGAGAAGACAGACAGCAATTCAGTGAAAAATGGAATGTGATATGAAAACATTTGAACTGGGGGAGCAGACTCTGCTTTGGGTCTGTTTGGTCATAGAAGGAAGGAGAGAGATGATTCAGCGATTTGAATGAGAAGAGCAGGGCAAGAAATTATCCATCATGGTTGGTGGTATAAAACATTTAGGCTCAGACAGGTACAAGGCTACATTCATTTAAGAAATCCAAATATTTATTGAGCACCTTCCATGGCTTGGTACTGTTCCTAGTGACGAGCATACAAGGCTGGGCAAAAGTAGATCTACAGTTGTACATACACAAAAAGTTTATTCTTATATTATTATTTATTCATTATTCTATTATTTTTCATATGAACAACTGTGAAGCTACTTTTGCTCCACCCTGTATAAGCATTGAACAACATAGACAAAAATGTCTGCCTTTGTGAAGTCTACATCATTCCGATGCATTAATCTCCTGTCACTCATCAAGAGGATGTTGCAAAGTTTGGCCTCTTTCGTTCCCTTAAGAGCTGTGGTTTGTTGTATCACTTTCAACTTACTGACATTCTAACAACTTACTGACAACTGCGTGTGACTTTTACAATGTTCTTGATCATCAAACCAATATTTTCCCAGCTTTGGCAGGAACCACCACTGAAGCCAACATGACAGAAACAAATTTGTGGGCTGCGGCATCAATGAGAAGAGCAATCTTACTCAACAAACTAGATGAGATCAAGCAAGAGAGAAGGGGCTGGTTCCAACACGGCAAGAACCTCTCCGTGGGTCAGTGACTCTGACACCATCTTCCATCAGCTTCTGTGATGAAAGAGCTGCCCAGAGATCTAGTCACAACTCTCTGTGCTTTTCTCTTCGTAGGAAATGAAACCTGTAAAAGTTATGCTTTTGCATTTTGCAGGAAACAGCTGCAGTGAACCTAAATGTATGACAGGAACAATCCAAGTCACAAGATGGTAGAAAACTTTGTCAAAACTTATTATAGCGTCCCCCCTCCAATTTTTTTCTTTTTAAGTTTACGTGAATTGTGTCCTACATAATGATGTGTTGAATTGCATCCAGGATGCATTATTTGCAGACCTTTTATTTACCAATGTGGAATGGCAATGGATTCTTTTAAACACTTTCTCTTTCCTAAACCCTCTTGAAAATTTTATCAGTAGGAAATCTCTGACATAGACAAATTTGGAAAGGAGTATCATTGAATGGGGTACAACTGGAACGGATTTAAGCTAAACTGAGTTTCATGCAGGCATTTTAGTATTAAAAGAAGCTAGGCTGTGTGACATTTTTTAAACCACTCTCTTTCAGCTAAAGCTGTACCCTGCAATCACCTGGTTAAGGGCAGGGGGGCACGCTTAAGACTCCTGACACCTAAGTGCCAGCCCAGGGATTCTACCAATTGTCCTGGGGTCAGCTTGGGCATAGGATAAAAAAAACTCTCACAGTGGCCCTGACTGGTGTGATTCAGTGGGTTGGGCATTTGTCCCCAGAAAGAAAGGTTGTGGGTTCCATTCTCAGTCAGGGCACATGACTGGGTTGCAGGCTGGGTCCCTGGAGGGCGGCATGCAAGAGGCAACAGCAAACAATCAATGCTTTCCTCCCACTCTAAAAATAAAGAAATAAAATATTTTCAAAAGTCAAAAAAATAAAAACTCTTCCAGTGATTCTAATGTGCATCAGGTTGAGAACTATTCTAAATTCTTTCTATGAAATCTAAATAGTTAAGATAAAGTAGTGTAGACAACTAGTTATCACTTTAAATAGCTTCTGAAATATACTTTTGATTTGTAAAGACAATATTTCAAAATTTGGAAAAAGGACAGGGAAAAAAACAACAACATAAAACAGGTCTTTTCTGATCGCTTCATTTCACCTTGCTCTCTAGACACTCCCTCCAGCTTCATTTTAATTCTTTGCCTGGCACACTAGTTACAATCTGGTGTTTCTAACATTTGTTTGTTTGTTTGTTTGTTTGTTTCTCTTTCCTAGAATACAAGTTTCTGAGTGCTGGGACTTGTCCATTGTGTCTTGTCTATCACTGGTGCTCCTCCACCTAGAAGAGCATGTGGCACATATTAGGTCCTCAACCAACATTTATTGAACAATGATGGTAAAAATCAGTTCTGTTTATGTTACTTGTATTTATAGTAATTGATAGGCATATTCTTTTCTCTACATAACATTGATAGGGTTTCATGTGTATTTTATCTTATTTTAATAGTTGCATTATAGTCCATTGTTAGAAATGCCAAAATTGTTTTACCCATTTACCCTGTGGGTAAACACTAAAGTTAACTCTGACTGTGTATCTCTCTACCTGTCTATCTCTACGTATATGTGTGGTCTATTAAAATATGAGCATTCAGTTTCATTCTTCTTTTATCTCTTTACTGGACAAGTTTACAGTTTACATTACAAGTCAGTGAAATATTGAATCAAAGGGATTTCAATATTTTCTTTTTGTGTCAATTTTTAAATATAGTTTGTAGTTAAGATTCTCAGTCCTGTGAAAAAATAAGTGTATCCTGGTCACTAAATTTAGAGTAACTTTAATAAATTACCACTCTCTCTTACACATCCTCTTTCTTAATTCATTAAGCAAAAAATTATATGTAATTTCAATAATTTTCCATTGCTAGTGAAATGAAATCGCATTCTAATAAATTTCTTTTTATATTCTTTTCCTATTTTCTGTCCACTAAATGCAGTTTACCTTTGTTTTTATTTTTACTAAATTAATAATATCAAGTATTCAAAACATAGTGGAAACACAAAACACACCAAACCACAAAATCCAGTGTGGAATAAAGCAGTCTGTCCGTCCTTCCTTCCTTCCTTTCTTCCTTCCCTCCCTCCTTCCCTCCCTCCCTAAGAGAAAGACACT
Source organism: Phyllostomus hastatus (assembly GCF_019186645.2). Taxonomy (NCBI): domain Eukaryota; kingdom Metazoa; phylum Chordata; class Mammalia; order Chiroptera; family Phyllostomidae; genus Phyllostomus; species Phyllostomus hastatus. The sequence continues at coordinate 7,371,942 of NW_025334005.1, read as the reverse complement.
GCATATAGTGTATAAGCTTGCCAAGCTAAGCTACTTTTCTTAATAGGAGAAATGAGAATTGTTTTGTTGTTGTTGTTGTTGTTTTGCTATTCAACAAGCAGAGAATGGGGTGGCTCCCAAGAGATTTTACAGGCATTCAGAGGTTAGATGAAAGCAAAAAGGTGATCTTCTTCATGAAAGGAGGTAATATGAATGATAGATGACCATCCAGAGGCAAATGACCCCACCTTGCTGGGGCCTAGGTGCAAAGCAGTCCAGGGCATGATTCTCTCAAGTGTATGTTTCAACCATCAGGGCAGGAACAAGAACAAAGAGCAAGCAGACAGCGATGGCAAGAAAGAGTAATGCTTATCTGCACCTGAGACCCCTCTTCACAAGGCATCTCAGTGTAGAATATGCCCACATGCTAGTGGACCAAAGCAAGAGGAAACTGATTTAAATTAATACAAGAAATACACTGATGTAAATTAGAGGGAGAAGAACTACCTCTTGTTAAATATACACCATGTGACAAGCATTAGGGTGGAAGTATTGTATCCAGCATATTAATTATGCTTCGCCTCAACCCCATGGAAGTTGGTGTGATTCCATTTGACAGATGAAAAAATGCAGTTTAAAGAAATGTCACTTCCCAAAGTCACACAGATAGTAAGTGGGAGCTGGCATTCACCTTTCAACCTAACTACAAATTGTTCATCCTTTCTCCAACTGCCTCTCTTAAGACTAAAAAGGGAAAATCTCTGACTTCATCAAAAGATACACCATTTTCTATTAAATCTATAATTCAAGACCCAAACAGACATACTATACAAGCACTGTTATAAGATTCCCAACTATTTGTCACTTTCTAAGGTTTCAGTGTCAGGGGAGAAGCAGAAGCACACATTTTCCTTGCGTCTCCAAGGTTCCAAAGTAACTCCTTGCTATTTCAGAGGGAGAATAGAAGTGTAATTATCCCAAACATGCATGAAGTTAAAAAAAAAGGCAAAAATTAACCATGAAGGACATCTGGTGGTTAAAAACAAAGGCAAAGACTAACTAACCATGAAGGACATCTGGTGGTTAAAAAAAAAGTCAAAGACTAACCACGAAGGACATCTGGTGGTCAAATCTGTCACCATTGTGCCATGATTGCTTCTCTGGACCACACTTGCCACCAGACACCAATACGCAAGCTCAGACACCATACAGGACTTCCAAGCCTTTGTTTGACTCCCTACCTGGTTGGCTTATCATGGCCTACATCTGACCTGGTTCCCTGCAGGCACCCTGCTTCAGTACACGGTTGAATCCAGACACACCTGCACACAGACACTCTGCCACTTCCTGTGTGATCTCTATCAGATTGCTCCCCACTCAGGGATGCAGTTTCTCCGTGTATAATGAAATCTACTGCAGGATTTCTGAAAGAAACAGATTCACGTGAAGCTACAAAGGACCCAATAAATGGCACATGATTTTATTTCCTAGCCAGTTCTAACTTGACATGGCATATACTACCATCATTTGACTACCAATGATTGAGGTTTAGAGTTACTGTCCATAGACATTCTAGGAAGCTTAGCCCTTTTGGCTCTCTTCCTCCTGTCTTTATTCTGACCCAATTTATATGACTGAGCCTTGGTTTCTGTACTGGGCTCTCCAGCCTAAATAGACTATTCCTTGACACTTCCCTTTCTAGAGCATGGGATCTGACTCTCTGTGCCTCTAGCTTCAGGTTGGAGCCTGTTTGGCAAACAGGAATCCATGATGACTGACACAGGCTGGTGCCCCTCAAACTGTGGACCACAGACCAATGCTGGAATGTGCCTTGATATGTGAACAAACCCATGAAAAGATAAATACAGTGGATAAAAGTAAACCATGTAGGGACTCTCACCTTACTGAACCATTACACTGATATAGACCACACTGGCTGTTCAAACTTGTGTAGCAAGTTGCATGTGGTACAAGCACCATATCGATCAAGCCCTTTAGGTCCGCATGACAACATGTGGTATGTTAAGGTTGAAGGAAAGTGCACTAGGAAGTACCTTTAAAGATGAATCCCTTTTTTGAGAACATAGGTCTTAGCCAATAAGAAAATGTTTGCATACTTGCAATTAAAAAAATGAATATAAATGAGTACAAAACCAAGTAATTAGATGTGTGATTAAAATAAGAAGAAACAACAGAAATTTATAAAAGAAAAAAGATGGCTTAAATTGACAGGTATAATCAAGAAGATGTCATGGAAAGGTGGAGATGAGCTGAGCCCTTAACTAAATAGTTAAGACATGGGCTCTATAGTAAATTAGCTGTATTAAATCTCTTAATATGTCTCTCAGTAATTGTGTGACCTTGGATACTGCTATGGTCTGAATGGTGGTACTCTCATGAATTGGATTAGTGCTTTATCAAAGAGGCTCCTGAAAGACCCCTAGCCCTTCAGCCATGTGAGGACACAGCGAGAAGGTGTCGTCTATAAACCAGGAAGAGGGACCTCACCAGAAAGTGGCCATGCTGGTGCCTTGAACATGGACTTCCCAACCCGCAGAACTGTGGGCAATAAATCTCTGTTGTTTATCAGCTACCCAGTCTGTAGCACTTTGTTACAGCAGCCTCAACAAACTAAGACAGGTAATTACTCTCTTTATGTCTCTGTATCTGCATCCAGTTGATGGGAGGATTACAAGAAAAAAAAATGAATGTATTTATAATATTATTAAGCATATAGTTAATGCCCAATATGTTATTTTCTCTTCACCAATACTTTCCTGATGACAGGGATTACCCAAGCAGAGAATCGATCCGTTTGAAAAAAGCTACCAAAGTCACAGTTAAAATGTTTTCTTCTAAGTGTCTCTGAGAGGCTCTCAGAGGGTGTGTGTGGACTTAAGCAGTAGCACATTCTGAAAAACTCTCCTTAGGCCAAATCTGCAATCCTCCCCAAATTCCTCAAACAAGACCTTATGCTTATAAGGTTCTGGCTTAGTGTATGTGACAGTCCCACTGGCCCCACTCTTGTGGTACACGTATGCCTGAATGACAGCCAGGGATCTTGGCAGAGTTGACAATAAGTAACCAGCAGTAAATATAGCAATGTTTCAGGGGTGCCTGAAAATGAGAAGCAAATTAAAAATTCCTTTTTTCAGACAAAAATGCATAGACACAGACAACAATTTGGCAGTTGTCAGAGAGGAAGGGGATGGGTGGGAGGTAGTAAAGGGAAAAGGGGTCAAATATATGGTGACAGAAGGAGATGTGACTTTGGGTGGTAAACATGCAATGTTTACAGATGATGTGTTATAAAATTGTATGCTCGAAACCTATATAATTATGTTAACCAATGTCACCTTAACAAATTTAACTTAAAAAGGCTTAAAAATTAGTGTCCATCCAATATATCAATAGAATATGAGTTCTGCCTTTCTCAGTCTAAACCACTTCTGAAATATTTATTGTTGTGGAAATAAACTGATTTTGGCTCCCCAGTACCCATCTATTCATTGCTCTTCTGATACCCAAATCCCTGATTTACTTGGGGAAATGATTCTCTATGAATTTCATCATTCTTAAAAATGATTTACCCCTAGAGTTTTCAGTTACATGAACCAATAAAAATCCCTTTTGCCCCAAAAATAAAAAGAAAATAAAATGCCTGTTTTCTTTTTCTCAGGCAATCGTGATCAGACTGATGCACATTGGTTCCGGAATTATTTTGAATTAATGAGCATCACTGATGGATCAGTTCCTAATGTTCCTGAATAAGGAAAGTCTTCTGGCATTTCAAAGAAAGTCCAAAATTAATTCACATTCTATGGAAATAAACAGCTGACAATAGCAGAGAAATAATCATGGAGCGAGTTCAGTACGAGCAATAGCACATTTGATGAGTCAGGGACTTTTTGAAGCCTGTGTGAGGTCTCCTGAATAGTCAGGATTTCAGTGTGTTTATCCCTGATCTCAGCTGTCTGGGAAAGGAATTTCAGCCATGCTGATTATCTTCTCTCGCTCGCAGGTCTGCAAAACTAGTACCACCGCCCACTTTGCCAGCTGAGCAATCAGCAACACCAACAGGGTGAGTTGGATCTCTTCTCTGTAGAGTGCTCTGAATACATGCTGGAGAAATACAGACTGAAGTGTCAGCTAAGTCCTACTGTGGGCTTCCCCAGGTGCTCTTTGTCCTTGATTCTCATGGGACCTGGGGATGGGGTGGCGGTTTGGGAAACTGGATAGAATTGTAATAACAATACTGCTGTTTTATTTATTCATTTTAGTCTGTCCTGTTAATTCCAAACATGTATGAAACCAGGGTCTTCCTCAGCTCCTCCTAGAAATGATGGCCACTGAGCTCATGCCACTAGGTGTTAAAGAAGAAAGAGCATCATGCAATCTCGTGGAGTGAAACTAGTCTGCAGGAGGTTAAGAAGTTGGCCTCTACTATTCCTGATGGTTGCTAGTCTTTAAAGACTCTGTTTGAGATTTGTCCTTGGTTTGCTACTAATGATAATCGTGTGTATCTCCCTGCTACTGTTTCCTCCTACACACTGCTACCACACATTGACATGGGTGAAGGACCAGAGGACTGAAAATAACTCTAACAACCTCAAAGTTAAAAATTTCCTGTTAACATTACTCTTTCTTCAATGAAATATTACTAAGAACAGAAGCCTTTTTTGGTATATTTTTAAAATTTATTTTGGGTTTGATGGTGTTGTAGAGCAATAGCTCTGGCAAAAGCAGAATGATACAATTTCTCTGTTGATGATTTCAAATCATCCGGGTATCTGTCAGGGTGCCCAAGTCACTAGAGAGTTCCCTTACTCATCCCTGTTCTGTTCAGAAAGCCAATACCCAGTTGCCCTTGTTGGAGGTCATACTATTTTGTACATTAATATAATCAAACATCTTGCCTTTTGGATATCTGCAGAGCTTTGTTATTTACAGAGTATTTTCATGTGCATTAAATTCATTTACAATTGGGGTAATAGCAGGACGAGGATGATACATCAAGGGGTTTTTACTGGGGGTTTGGCTTTTTCATTTTTGAAATGGGAGATACATGGGCATGTTTAAAAGCCAACAGGAACAATCCAGGTAAGAATGATGTTGAATGTATTAGAGATAAGGGATGAATGGCCATGGAAGTTTAAAAAAAATTAAGTGCGTATATGAAGGGCACGACCAAAGTCATGAGGAAGGGTGGCTTATCTAAGTAACAGAAAGGAAGATGTCGCTGTTGCAGACACCAGTCGGGGTGCAGGGATGGCAATGAGTAGTACGGGAGGCTCCCATTCGGTGGCTAGTGTCATCCCTGTCGGAGGAGAAGGGAGGCCGTGCACAAGGGGAAGGGTGTCATGGGTCAAGTCAGAATACTGAGCAGAAAGGGTGATGTTGGGAAAGTTATGGAAGTAGGGAATTAACTGATCAGAGAAACAGGGGAGGGCACTGATGCACCATGGTGCACTGAGAGCGCAGCTGAGGGGGTGACCACAAATTTACCTACAAACTGCTTCAGCACCCTTTGTCTGCTCAGCGGTGTATCCAGATAAAGCGCCTATGTGATTTTATCCAGGGTTATGGGCTTTGCTAGAAGGGATGATAAAATGCCAGGAAGGCAAAAGGCTTAGCCTATTGTCAAAGTATTACTAAAAAGATAGACTGTGAAATTAAACCTGGTAAGGAATTAAAGATATTGTTTGCTTAAATTTTTCTATGTTTTTTTCCACTTCCTCATCCACCTCAGATCTGATTCTTGTGTATCTTTCAGCTGCTACCTCTGCTTCTTTACACATCTTTCTCTCTCTCTCTCTCTTTTTTTTACTGTTGTTCAAATACAGTTGTAGATATCTCTTCATAAACATGATTTGAACCTCCGCCCACATCAGACAGAACACTTGGTGCCAGATATAACCTGAAAGATAAACTCACCTCAGCAGGTGGATGGAAAAGTCATTCCGGAGCCTTGCTACATATTCCCTTCATTAATTTCCTTATTTGGCTACCTGTTTTGAAAAAAGTGAATCTGACTCAGCTACTCGCCTTTTCATTATTTACACCTTCTGAAGTGCACTTGCGGCCAACAGTTGAGGACAGAAAAGGTGAAGCGCCAACTTTTCATCAGTGATACTGGTCACGTTGCGGGAGATATGTATCTAACAAATGGACCAGAAAGGCCAATATCAGGCTTGGAGGTTTGAAGAAACTCCGTCTAGAGACACGCTCAGCGGTAGTTGGCGTGGGTCAGACCACGTGACCGGGCCCTAGTGAGTCTGCGCACAAGCCCTCCTTTCCTACCCACCTGGAGTGTGCACGCAGGCACACAAGTACCACCGTTGGAGGCCCGAGCGGCCTAAGGGAGGAGCCTGAGGGCCAGCTGGGTCCTGGGCTCCTTGTTACCTAAGTAATGACCTCTAGGCAGGATCTGGGGACCCGGCGCTGAGAGCGCTGCCAGCTGAGATCTCCCTCTTGAGCCAGGCCTGCGCAGAGACACCCCTAAGCCTGGGCCTGGACCTGAGAGTGTGACACCCAATCGATCCTGAGGACCTTCGTCAAGTGAAATGAAGGGTAATGATGTCAGTTGGTTTATGCATTTTCTGAAGTATTAGAAGCCATAAGGGGGCATGGAGACAGGATTCCCCCATACAGAGGCTGGGCTCACCCAGTCTGAGTCTCTGGGTCACAGCCCGGGACTGTTATCCCTGAGCATCCAAAATGAATTCCTTGAATTCTGGGAACTCACATTGACTTGGGAGCCAGTGCTGAGAATCAACCGTGAGATTGCACGGTGATCGGAGGCATGCACGTCCAGCATGTTAGGGGAATAGGAGAGCAGGCCTCCCAGAGAGTGTTGCTGCAGGAGCTGTTAGGGCTGAGACTGACGGAGTGGCCGGGATGAGGCTGAGAAGGTGGGCAGGGGGCAGTTAATGAAGGGCTCTGTATGCCCCACTGAAGAATTTCCACACAGTGAGGAGACGGTTGCATCACTACCAAAGATGCTAAAGATGGAGAAGTGGTTTGTAGACATGAGCTCTCTGGAATTATTCCAGAATTTGTAAAGCAAGTTTAGGGAATTGGCAGTAAGGGCTCTGGGCTTGTCCTGCAGCTACTTCTGTGTTAGTGATGGAATCAACAGAAAAGAACAAAGAATAAATTATTCATCTTATTTATTTATTTATTTTACAAAAATGGGATAGTTAACTGGGTTGTGTAGTAACTGTATGTAGAATATCTTTTTTTAAAAAAATTCTAACCATCATTTATTCCAGGAATATACTGCAGCATTTCTCAGTTTCTTCCTTTCATCAGTTAAGCTAAGGATTTTCAACACACACACATGCCTTCTTTTCTTTAGTATTTTAATGAATGCCTCGTTTTGGGTGGTTTTGGGTGGTTTTGGTGGGAGCCTGATAAAGATGACAGTAATGCTCTTCAAGATGACAGTAAATATTCTGCTCTCCAAGTCACTCTTGCTGCTTTCACGGTCAACTATGAATGTGAAAAGAATTTTTATATACACACAAAAGGACTTCTTATATTTATTATTATCCTTTTATCTGAAAGGTGAAATAATAGCAATCGAGATATGGCTCTTCCTCATTACTGTCTATAAATTCTGTAATTCTATCTCTTTTCATTTAAGCATGACAGAGTGATTAATCTTGGTGGCCTGCAGGCCTATACCCTTTCTTTGGTATTTTTTCAGAGATAGTGTTTGAATATAGAAAGCTTACTATTTATATTTCAATTATTAATGTACTGTTTTTTCTCATCTCTGTCAGTAGCTCTGGTATCTTTGCCTAGTTTTTTTTTCCTGTCCCTATACTTTACAGAATTAAGAGACATTCAGAAAATCAGCTTTAGAAACAAAGGCTCATCAAAATAATCAAGTCATGAGATTTTAAGGGTGCGGGGAATTAGAGGTCCCCTAGTCCATATTCCCTGCTTTCTGAAAAGACAAAAGTTTTAGGATCATCTATCAGGTGATCACCTGGCTAAGTGGCATCACTCATATTATTGACCTAAATATGACATGTTAGAAGATGTAGAGCAGTTTAATTTCTGACCCACAAGAGGATAAAATCCCTTAAGGGGATACAATTATTATCCAAATTTTTATCTTAAAGTAAATAAGAAGATGATCTAAACATCAGGGAGAAATACAGGAATATAAGGGGCGGGGCGGGGGGAACAGTGGAAGCCTTCAAGAGTGTGGAGTGACGGAAGAAAAAGTTCTTGCATCCAGAAAGAGGAACTAAGTAGTAGGTATGTGTCAGGAAAAATTTACAAGCCCATGATAAACTTAAGTATAAGAACTTGATTTTGAAAATGCAAACATAGCATTAGGAATTACAATGAATCGATTATGAATTGCAAATGAATTGTTAAAAGCTTTACCAGGAATTTTCTAACACTGTTCCATAGGTTTTCTTTCTACTTTATAATCCAGACATGCTGTTCACTACTCAGAAAATATCTGTAATATACCAGTATTTTTTAGTCACAGGCTTTTCAGTTGAGACTCTTATTCAGAACAGGTAAATGCAAGTTGATGCTACTAAAAATGAAGGCATGAGAAGAAGAGAGTGATTACCTCTGAGTTTGGGGAGGTGGTTGTAAAATAATAAAGAACCAAACTTAATTATTTTCTTTTGAACAAAACGTGTATATGTGTTTTGTATTGTTTTGTAGAAGTTTGCTAATAAAGATATCACCAAAGATTAGAGACGTAATCATCTAGAGGAAATGCTGGTAGTATGGCTCAATGTTCAAAACTATCTACAGCAGATGCACTTGTATTAGGGGTAAGTACCACTTCACTTTGACTAAATGTGAGGTCATGCACTACTTCAATTTAATAAGGAACATTCTTGGATCTGGAAAGGGTCAGGTTTGGTTAAGACAACAGGGTAAACCTTGTTTTTTTCTTCTTAAATGTTGATTGTCTTCTACAAATGTTGAGTCATCTCATGGCCCTTCATAAAGTAGTATCTATTAGATATAAGCAAACTGACCAAATGCACATACACAGGGAAATAGACAAAATCCAAAGTAGGCATTTAAAAACCAGTATTTTTTTTAACTGTAAAAGAGATCTATTGCTGATCCCTTTTAAATACTGTATTGATGTCTGTGCAGTAGGATGATTATCAATGTCTCTTAAGCTATACACAGAGAGTTTATCTAGCTCTCTTACAAAAACACCAAGGAATTGTGGAGACCATGCCCTTTCACATATGAAGGGGAAAACAGTTTTTCACTGGGTGTGAACTTTTCCTTTGAAGCTGGCTACCATGTAGACCACTAGTCTAAGTCTTTCACCTGACTGTTCAGCAGGGGTTCTTAACCTCTTTGGAGTCATGGACCCCTTAGACATAGGAAGAAAGCTCTGAATCTTCTTCTCAGACACATATATATCATAACCCTTTGCACTCATTTTTCCCCCAGGGGAGGACTGTGTCTTCCTGGAACCCACTCATTGGCATTAGGTGAAGAACCATTTTTAAATGAGAAGACCCATCTTGTCTTCCACACACTAGCAGCCATGCTTTCTTGTAGCGTTCTTAAGCCTTGGCCAAATGCGTGGTTTTATATAGAACAATTACCAATCATATAAAAAGAGACACTATTTTTTAAACCCAGTCACTTTTTTGAACAGTTGGAAAGTCCCGTGGAATTTATGTTCTTGATACTGAGGTGCTTCCACAGGAGGCATTTCCTGGGTGCCTGCTCTGCACTGGGCACCACAGCAAAGGCTGATGATAACAGCAAGACAGCTGAGGTCCAGGCCCTGGAGAATTTTGTGATCTAGTGGAGGGTTTTCCCACAATAAAATCCAAAGGACCTCTAAAAATAATGCTGTTCTTTCAAATTGGGTGTAGAGGAAATCTTAAATTCTAAATCTATAAAAAGGCATGACATTTTTACCTACAACAGTGGTCTTTCTATACCACAAAACCCCACTTCTCTAAAATATATTTTTAATATCAGCCAATTGCATTTATGTGTTTCATAAATGACTTGCTTTACACAGAATTGGAACTATTAAACTTAAAACATTAAATAGCTTTTTTTAAAGTTTATATGAAAATAAAAATAATCTCTGAAATTTTTAAAGGGTAATTTAAAATGTGATTCAGAATATGAAATATCAGTTTATATATACAGTCAGAAATATTTTTTACTGGGACATATTTACTGACATTGTAATTATATTCTTACACATTCAAGTTGAGTGATAATTCTCCCCTAACCCTAACCTATCCCCATTCAATAGGAAGACCTTGTGCAAGCAAGTCTACTTTGGGTACTCTTTGTATCTCTGTGTACCTCATCCCAGCATGCTTGTGAAAAATATCCATACCCAGGATTTATTGAAGGAAAAAATATATAAAACTTTATTAGATTCAAAAAGTGATTCATTGATTCATTAATTGTCTTGTTCATAAAGAACAAGAAAATATTGGATGTGTGGCTACCTGCATCCAAATAGATTAGTAACCATATTTCCTCTCAAGCACCCTCAGTCCTCTCCTCTCATGCTATTGCTGGGTAGAAAAGAAGAGTAGCCAGTGATGGAGTTAGAGTGTCAACTTTCTTTTGGAAGAATTGGCCAGAATTATTAAGGAACAATTATTAGGTGCTCCAGGTATGGTGATTTCTATTTGGTAAGCCTCAGTCAGTACTTCTTGGTGAGGACCTTCCTCTTGGATGAACCAATCCAAGAAATACGTGGTTAAGTGTATTACTATTTTACTTTTATCTTTTGTAAATGTGTTGAATGTTTCTCATAATTAACAGTTATTGGAATTGTATTATACATTACATGATTTCAGTACTAATAGCACTCTTTTCTCACAGGCTATCCAGATTTTGATTGGCATCTTTCATATTTTCATGTGGTATTTCCTATTGATTATGTATGTGGGACAGATTAAAGGAGTCTTTGGGACCTATGAACCTCTAACTTACAAAGCAGGATGTCCTTTATGGGGAATTATTGTGAGTAGAATGCATTTATATGACTTAATCATTCAATAAATAATATGCATGCCTCTAATGGAAGACAGGGAGTAGTTTCTAAACAGAGTTTTCATAAGAATTATTTAACAAAACTCCAGGTTGGTAATTCATTCAAAATCAATTTCCATTTTTCAACAGATATTTTTTGAGCACTATTAATTTGCCTGTGATGTTACAAGAGATGTGGATATAGGAGTGAATACACAATGACAACCATAGATTGGATTGTCCTTAGATATGTGAGAAACAAAGCATCTCAACCATGATATCCATTAGCATGGTCAATTTTCATATTTAGGGTTATTATATAAGCTTCCTCCCACAATGAGTCTATAATCATACAATGTCTAAATTTGCCATTACCTGAACTCTTCTGTGGTTTTTACGTAACTGTAATATAGTAGAAAAATCTGGAGAGCCTGGCATCCTGGAAACCAAGTAAACAAAGAAATAAGGAAAGACAAATTATTAAACTCCATTGTTTTTTAAAAAATATTTTATTTATTTTTTTTAGAGAGTGGGGAAGGGAAGGAGAAAGAGAAGGAAAGAAGAATCAGTGTGTGGTTGTGTCTTGCACACTTCCTCCTGGGGACCTGGCCCACAACCCAGGAATATTCCCTAGACTGGGAATTGAACTGCAACCTTTTGGTTCGCAGGCCCATACTCAGTCCACTGAACTATATGAGCCAGGGCTAAATTCTGTTATTTTTATCAAATAAGACAAGGGCTGATCATTGGATTTAGCAATACAAAGGCCTGTAGTAAACCTGATAAGTAGTTTCAGGGAAATAGTGGGGTACAAGCCTGCCTGGAGTTGGTTTAAGACACAGTAGGAGAAAGGAATTATTGACACTAAACACGGACAACTCCTTGAAGGACTTTGGTTAATGTGGTATATTGAAATGAGATGGTAGCTGGGGAAAGTTTGGGTCAAGAGAGGGTTTGCTTACTTGTTTCACTAAGTTGGAAGCATCATGTCTTTTATTGAGGAGACTGAATCAGAAGAGAAAATTGGTGACATGAGATAAATGGTGGGAGAGAGGGATCATTAGAATTACATACTTGTGTAGTCAAGAGATGATGAATTTTAATACACAAATAGCTAAGAGCACAGATAGCTCATCTCTAGCAGTGGTTCTCAACTAGAGGTGATTTTGCCACTCAGAGGACATTTGGTAGTGTCTGGAGACAATTTTGGTTTTCACAGCTGGGGGTGTGCATCTAGTGGGCAGAGACCATGGGTGCTGATAAACATCCTACAATGCATAGGACAGCTCCCACAACAAAGAATTATCCATCTTTAATGTAAATAGTGTCAAGACAGAAGAACACAGAGAGAGGAGAAACATTTTGATAAGTAGGTAGATGGGATGTTGGGAGGTTGTGGAACTTTTCTTCCAATGGCTTGAAATATCTTGGTGAATGAGAAAGCAAGACCATGAGCTGCAAGTGCTAATGGCAGAGTAGATTGGTTGTTTGAGGAGAGAGGAGGGGACATGAAATAGTCACGTAGGAAAAGTGAGAGAGTGCGTGTATTATGAAAAATTGGTTTGACTTCCATGCAGCACTAAGAGCTCAATTAAGCTTATAGTGAGATGGGTCAAGAAGGTTGCCTGTCTTTCTCAAGCTGTGACTGGCTGCATGAGTGCAGGTATGCAGTAAGAAGAATTGCACTTAATCAGGGTTTTGGTCTAAGCATGTAGCTGTGACTAAACAAGAAAGATGCAAAAGACTTGAGAGTGTACATAAATAAGTGAATGTTTGTAGAGTTTGACCATGGAATTTAAGAGAGTGATGGAGAGAATGTAACAGGGAGGTGAGGGGCTCAGATTATAGATCTAGATGGGGCCATGAACTAGAATAATAGAAGTTGATGGTCAGAGTGGGACATTTGAAATTGAGATTTGAAAGATGTTACACTTACTGGTAGAAACAAGAACAAGAGAATGAATATGAGAGTGAGTGGCTGAAACAGGATGGAGTTAAAGGATCGAAGGACATAAATCAAAGAACCACAAGCCCAGGATATTAGAAGGATTATATATATATTAAAAATAACAAAGATTAAGAGATGTTAGAGAGTTAAAGATGAGATTAAAATTACCCAGAAAGAGGAGAGCGACCAAAGAGTCAACATATGACTTTCACCAGGAGGGACAGTGGGTGATAGAATCTGAGGACATTTGATTCAAAGTTACAGGAGAGAGAATGGTTGGAAATAGCAATAAGAAGCAGGGAGACCACTTACCCCATGCTTACAACCAATGGTCTAAACCTTGCTACAGAGGTGCCCAACCTTTTGGCATCTCTGGGCCACACTGGAAGAGGAAGAGTTGTCTTGGGCGACACATTAAATATACAAACACTTAACAAAAATCGATGAGCAAAAACAAGGTTTTAACTAAATTTATGATTTTGTTTTGGGCCACATTCATAGCCATCCTGGGCCACATGGGGCCCACGGGCCTTGGGTTGGACACCCCTGGAAGGGGTGTTGGAGATAAAATGGCTGCTACCTGACAGGGCTTTATCCAAAGCAGTGGCCTCTAGGAGATACTCTGCCTTTCCACATTGGCTCACAAGTGTCAAAGCACTGCATTGGAAAACAATGGGAGAAAAATAGTGAATTTGCAGAAAAATCCCAATAAATGATTCATGTCCCTTAGCATTTAATCATTTATATTATCAAAATAGCATATTTAGGACTTCTGGCCAAGATGGAGGTGTAAGGAGACACACTGTGCCTCCTTGCACAACCAAAAGAAGGACAACAACAAATTTAAAAACAAAAATCAACCAGAACTGACAGAAAATCAAACGGTATAGAAGTCCGACAACCAAGGAGTTAAAGAAGAAACATTCATCCAGACGGGTCGGAGGGACAGAGATGGGCAGCTGGGCAGAGAGGACTCACAGCAAAGTGGTGACTGGAGGACCGGGGAGGGCAAGGCTGCAGCTGGGGAGCAAGGTGGTGGCTGGCAGACCCAGAGAGGTGGCAGACTGCAGACTGGGTACAGATAAATCAGGAGGAACAACCAGGGAGCAAGACAGATCACAGGACTCAGTTTCAGTGCGGGAAAGTAAAGTCTCAAACCTCTGATTGAAAACACCTGTAGGGATTGAGGTGGAAGCAGGAAAAACTCCCAGCCTCACAGGAGAGTTCATTGGAGAGATCAACAGGGTCCTAGAGCATACACAAGCCCACTCATCCAGGAATCAACACCAGAAGGGCCCAATTTGATTATGGGTAGCAGGAGAAGTGAATGAAAACCAGCAGAGAGCTGAGCAAGTGGCACTGTTCCTTCTCAGACCCCTCCTCCACATACAGTGTCACAACGCAGTGACGTGAGTTGCCCCACCCTCATGAACACCTAAGGCTCCACCATTTACTATATAATAGGCATGCCGAGATAAAAAAAAATGGCCCAAATCAAAGAACAGATCAAAGCACCAGAAAAAATATAACTAAGTGATGAAGAGATAGCCAACCTATCAGATACACAGTTCAAAACACTGGTTATCAGGATGCTCACAGAATTTGTTGAATATGGTCACAAATTAGATGAAAAAATGAAGGCTACACTAACTGAAATAAAGGAAAATGTACAGGGAACCAACTGTGATGGGAAAAAAACTGGGACTCGAATTAATAGTGTGGACCAGAAAGAAGAAAGAAACATTCAACCAGAAAAGAATGAGAAAACAATTCAAAAAAATGAGGAGAGGCATAGGAAACTACAGAACATCTTTAAATGCTCCAACATCCAAATCATAGGAGCACAAGAGGGAGAAGAGGAAGAGCAACAAATTGAAAACTTACTTGAACAAATAATAAAGGAGAACTTCCCCAATCTGGAAGAAAAAATAGACTTCCAAGAAGTCCAGGAAGCTCAGAGAGTCCCAAAGAAGTTGGACCCAAGGAGGAACACACCAAGGCACATCATAATTACATTACCCAAGATTAAAGAGGAGAGAATCTTAAAAGCAGCAAGAGGAGAGGAGACAGTTACTTACAAAGGAGTGTCCATAAGACTGTCAGCTGATTTCCCAAAAGAAATCTTGCAGGCAAGAAGAGGCTGGAAAGAAGTATTCCAAGACACGAAAGGCAAGGACCTACATCCAAAATTACTCTATCCAGCAAAGCTATAATTCAAAATGGAAGGGCATATAAAGTGCTTCCCAGATAAGGTCAAGTTAAAGGAGTTCATCATCACCAAGCCCTTATAATATGAAATGTTGAAGGGACTTATCTAAGAAAAACAAGATAAAAACTATGAACAGTAAAATGACAACAAACTCACAGTTATTAACAACCACACCTAAAACAAAAACAAAAACAAAAACAACTAGAACAGGATCAGAATCACAGAAATGGAGATCACATGGAGGATTATCAGTGGGGGAGTGGGAGGAGGAGAGAGGGGGGGAAAAGTACAGAGCATAAGTAGCATAGATGGTATGTAGAAAATAGACAGGTGGAGGTTAAGAACAGTATAGGAAATGTAGAAACCAAAGAACTTATATGTATGGCCCATGGACATAAACTAAAGTGGGGGAATGTGGGTGGGAGGAAGTGTGCAGGGTAGAGGGGAATAAAGGGGTGGGAAGTGGGACAAGTGTAATAGAATAATCAATAAAATATATTTTAAAAATATAAAAAATTACCCCCCCCCAAAATAGGGTATTTAACTCCTAGTAGAAATTACCTGAAAATTTTATGAAATTTAATCCAATGCAAAACTTCTTACTTAGGTCATAAACTTTGGGTATTTTGTGAAGTACGTGGTTTGGTAGTTTAAATTAGAGAGCACTCCAGTTTAAAATTCAAAAGATATTTTTACTTTCTATTCTGAATTAGCCCTTACCTTCACTGCGTATGTCCTTGGAAATCTCAACTTTTGTTACAGAATGAAGTGCTGAGTGTGTAGATTTAAGTTATTCTTGAGGAGCTTATAAGATTCAGATTTGGCCTTTTTTTTTTGTATGGTGTATCATATGAATAGTTTGAACAGTATCAACAGTATGAACAGTTAAAAATAGTATTTTTCCACAAATTAAAACAAAACAGATAAGACAAAAAGAATATTTGTTCAGCCCACCTTCAAAAAATGTGGCATCAGTTTATACTTCCAGGAAACAGACAAAGTAGCCTGTTATGAGGTAATAGAACTCTTTTTGAAAATAAAGACAAAAATATGAATGGCAGCTGTTACTTTCATAGTGTCATAGTCTCAGTTAAGAGGTATATTTTATACAAACACAATTTTGAGTAGACTTATGGGCCATTTTTTTTCACATCTGGGTGAAAAAAATGCTCAGACCATCCCAAAGAAGTTGGACCCAAGGAGGGACACACCAAGGCACATCATAAGTATATTACCCAAGATTAAAGAGGAGAGAATCTTAAAAGCAGCAAGAGGAAAGGAGACAGTTACTTACAAAGGAGTATCTTTTCACAGCAGTTATAATCAGTGGCATTTCACGAGGAAGGACGGCACTCCAAGTAATAATTGAATGAGTTCAGGAAACATGCATAGATTTGGTCCCTTATTCAGGACCACCTAAGTCATCTTTGTCATATACCACAACCTGAGTTCTGCACACTGTCCCCTAGGTATTTCTGTTATTAGTGACCCTACTATTGCTTTTAAATTTATTACTATATGTCCTGACACCTTCAACTAAATTTTTTTTTATATTTTGCTACTCTTAGTATTCTAAAAATAATTGACTTAGAAGAGGGAGTTGTTAAAAATACATTTTAAATGTATGAGCATTATTAATGAATATTTATAAATATATGTTTTTATATACAGTTTATCGTTTCAGGAATCTTCTTAATTAAAATAGCAAGGCGTCCAACTCCACACCTGGTAAGTTGAAATGTTTAGGGTATCCTAGAAATCATTTGTCACAAAGCTAAATAAGTTTTCTTTTTAAAAAAGATTTTATTTATTATTTTTAGACAGAGGAGAAGGGAGGGAGAAAGAGAGGGAGAGAAACATCAATGTGTGGTTGCCTCTCTGGCACCCCTTACTGAGGACCTGGCCTGCAACCCAGGCATGTTCCCTGACTGGGAATCGAACTAGTGACCCTTTGGTTCGCAGGCTGGTACTCAATCCACTGAGCCACACTAGCCAGGGCTACAAAGCTAAATAAGTTTTAATGAAAAGATAGTGAGCATCTAAACAATGCAGGAATCTACCCTACCTGTAAAATAAATGAAGAAATTAAATGAAAATCCAAAGGCACATACTTTAATGTAGACAAACACACTATACTAGTTAGTATTTATATGTAAAGGTTTCTAAATTTATGTATACCTTTTTTTTGGGGGGGGTGGTATTCTACCTTCTTTTAAGAGTGTATAAACTTTACTATTTGAAAAATGTAATAGAACCTAGTGCTTTTATATGCAAACCCTAATACTGCTATAAAATTCCATTTTCCTAACTATGCAGTTTGCAAACAGGATTGCATCTTGTAATAAAATAAAGGATAAATACAGAATAAAGATATGCCTTTGATATAGGTGGAAAGCCATTGGGAAGAGAAAATTTTAGAGTTAAACAGTACCTTAGAAATTAATTCATCTTATCTCATAATTGTACAGATAAAAAGCTACATATAATTGTACAGATATCCAGAGGTATTAAAGGATTTTTCCTAGAGATTTAAAACCTACCATTAAAAACCATTGATTCCTATTTGGCTTATTTCTACAAGTAGTTCTTTTCCATCTTTTTCTTCTATTTTTCTGTTTGCAGTAGAACTCCTTTTGTTAGAATCACATCTTATATATAAGACTTTCTTCCAGCCCACTCAGAAGACTGTAAAATTTTTTAGCCCAAATGAAAGATTTATGCTTATTGATTTGATGATATTTTCATGTTTTCTCCAAACTGTTTTATGTAAATCAGAAAAATAATTTATTCTAATGGTAAGCATACCAACATTTCTAAAGCTTCAGAAACTAGATCAGTTTTAACTGGGTGATTCTTTTAGCACACTGCCTAACTGAAGTGCTTATTCTGATTGTAATAAGTTTACCCTCTATCTTCTTTTCAGGTTGCATGTGCTTTGACCTTGCACATCTTGTGCATAATTGTTACGATCGTTGCAATAGCGTTGACTATATTAGAGTTGTCTAGGTTTGATTCTGTGTCATATAGGAACTATGGACAAGCGGTAAGTGACCAATTCTATAGGAACATCTCAATTTCGAAATGATTCCTTTCAGAGGTTTTGAAGGCTTAGGAGGTAAAATAAGGATTTTATTGGTCCTCACAAAATTCTCTGACTTAATAGTAAGCTCTTGGTTGAAAATTCTAACTCAAAAATAACTCTATCATAATTCTTTGTAAATATTACTAGAATATTTGAATTCTTGATATATCCAATTAAAATAGAGCAAGTAAATAATTTGAAGGTGGTAAGTGTATCTGCATTAGGCGTGGAATCACTGATGATCCTCTTAAAGAGAGAAAAGTATAATGCTAGACCTTAAAACCATTCTCATAACTGACAAAAGAACTCTGCTATTAATGCACAGTTGTAATTACAGACACCTCGAAACTTCAGGTTTAACGTATAACTTTTCATGCGCAGCCTATTTTTGTATCTCATGTGAGTTTTGCTTTAAGCCCTTAGGTACCACATAAATGTGAATATCTTCACTGATGTCATAATAGGTTTTTTCCCAATTGTGTTGGCTCTAGATTTAGAATCATAGATTATTAGTGTTGCAGTACTTACAAAATCTTCCATGTAAAATCATAACAGGTTGGAGTGGAGCTCCTCTTTGTTACTGAACAACAGAGCAAAACAAAGAACTATTTGAAAGTTTTAATTTAAACATAATTCTAATGAGTAGAAGAGTCATCATAGGTGAGAGATAAACTTCCTGCTCCCTCCATGTACCCCTACTCTGTAGGACCACCAGTGGAAGGAACCCAAGCATGGAAATGAGAGAAGGTACAATAATCCTGAAATAGATCACGTGTAATTAATGACATATTGATTTAAATAAGCGTGAGTCAGATTTTCCCTATAAATTGTAAGAAAACTCTCCACTTGCCCTGGAAATTCAATATACAAATCTTCAATTCTAATTTTTGAGCCAAAGATAGGGAGGGGAATAAAGTATAGAGTAATGTCAAGTTATTACAGCTTACCACTCTTATTCATAAGCTTGTAATCATCAGTTTAAGATAATATGGCATAACCCCTGCTTTGTGTGGCTCAGTGGATTGAGTGCTGGCCTGCGAACCAAAGGGTTGCCTGTTCAATTCCCAGTCAGGGCACATGCCTGGGTTGTGGGCCAGGTTGGGACCACAGTAGGGAGCATGTGAGAGGCAACCACACATTGATGTTTCTCTCCCTCTCTCCTTCCCTTCCCCTCTCTCTAAAAATAAATAAATAAAATATTTTAAAAGAAGATAACATGACATAATTGCTAAAGGCCTACCTTTTGCAAATATTATTACGAAGCATTTCAGACTGTATTTACCTGACCCAAACTCAGTGTTAATGATCAGTTTCACAATCCACCAAAGACACATTTTGGCTTTATTTGCTGTGATTTGTTACACAAAATGAACTTGTATGTTAGGCTTACATATCTCATTTTGGAGGCATTATAGAATTATCTACCTACATTTATTTTTAAAAAGCATTGTATAGGATTTCCTATATGCCAATCTTTCTAACATAAACAAGTGGCTTGACTAAATCCACAAATGCATCAAATTATCAGTGTTCACAGGTAGGTTCCAGTAGCCCCAAAAGTGTGTGCCTCAAAAATATACTCCTCATAGAGGAAAATGGTAAATAGTATAAATCCAGAGCCAGACTGTCTTTATTCAAACACCACCTTCAGTACTCACTGTGTGTGACCCCCTTGGACAAGTTTCTTAACTTCCTTGTTCTTTAGTTTCTTTATGTGTAAATGGAGAAAATAATAGCACAATCTACTAGTTAATTGCTTTATCTATCTCCCAAACTCCAGTCTTCTTGTTCTAATGGCAAGCTTGACTTTTCTACTTGGATATGCTTCTAGCATCATCATCTCAAGTGCAATAGATAAAAAATGAAAAATATTTACTCCTCAGAAATACTGTGCCGCAAAACTTCCTTATTTCAATCTCCTAGGCTCAAACTTTTCTGTAACCATTCACCCTTCTCTCTTCACTGTCTTCCCAATTACCAACTATTGTTTTTTTCTTAGTTAAATTTTTATTAATTAGGGCTCTTTTTCTTATGACAGGAAATACAACCCAAAGTGACTGAAGTAAAAAAGGGGCACCTACTGATTTAAATTGCATTCAGAAGCTTAAATTATGTGTCCAGAACTCAGTCACTCTCTCTGTTGTTCTTGAACTTCTCTGGCAGACATCTTGCTACTTTCAAGGAGACGGGTTGAGAATAACACTCACATATTAAGGAATATGGGCAAAATGACTTTCTATAATCTCGCCCACTAAGAAGTTACAAGTACTTCTCAGCTTAAAAATGTTATGATCATGTTTCTGCCAAGAAAATTAAATCAGAATTCTTCACCTTGCCATTTCAAATCCTCTATAGTCTTTATCTTGCCTTATCATGCATGAGTGAACACTATAGCTTGAGTTAAACATTTTATCATTTTCTCAACATGTCATACTCATTCTTGCGTTCAGTTTTTTGCTAACATTATCAAACTATAGATCATGTGATATATATTTTAGCTTTATTGTTGGTCCTTTTTTATGTCTCCATTTCTTAATTATTTCATCACACTTGTAATTTATGCTATTAAATTCTTTCTGGAATAAGAAAGGTTACAAAGAAAGAAGTAAATTAAAGCTGCCTAGAGTGTTGCTTCCCCACTTTCGTTTTCTCAGTTCTACTCTTATTTCAAAGGTCCTACCTCTTTATGAAGCCCTCCTAGATATGAATGACTTAGGGTGGATCTCCTGTCCCCTATAATTATTGAGCAAGTCTTCATCTTTTTGGTATATTTAGCTTTACCATATGTTACCATAATATTATCTTTCTGTTTTTTCTACTTGAATATAAATCTTGAGAAAACAAGAATATTTTGTCATTGCATTCTTATCATCTAATTCCTACCACCTCATACTTTATTTCATGTAAGATAAACCCAACCAAAAAAGGACAAAAGAAGGAACCAAAGGAAAGAGAATTATGATATTCTTTTTAGGTCTGAATATCATTATTGTCTTTCCATAGCCAGTACAAAAACCACACTTATTTTCAGAATTAATAGAATCACTTCACGAGGAAGGATGGCATTCCAAGTAATAAGTGAATGAGTTCAGAAAGCACACACAGTTTGGTCCCTTATTCAGAACCAAATCCTGAATGGGTTAATAGTTGAAATCCTGATATATATCAATAGTTGAAAGTATTTTTCAGATGGCAGCCAAAGGGGTCTACTTTTTTAACCCAACAATCACCATCGCCCTAGACTTCCCAGCAAAACATCATTCTTTGAACTCTCAATTCACTCATCCTTCCCTATGATATTACACAAATTTCTATGTGATATTTTTATTATTACCACATATGTGAATTTGAGAAAGTTTGTAATTAATAATAGCTGTTTTAATACCTGAGGATTGCTTGATAAAATCTCTTGGTAGCCATCTTATCATTGGAGACAGGAAAGTCAACTCTTTTTTTTATTTTTAAGTTTATTTTATTGATTATACTATTACAGTTGCCCCATTTTTCTCCTCTTTATCCACCTCCGTCCTGCATCCTGCTCCCACCAGAATTCCCCCCATTTAGTTCATGTCCATGGGTCATACATATAAGTTCTTTGGCTTCTACATGTCCTATACAATTCTTAACCCCTCCCCCTGTCTATTTTGTACCTACCAGTTATGCTTCTTATTCCCTGTACTTTCCTCCCATTCTCTCCCCTCCCACTCTCCACTGATAACCCTCCATGTGATCTTCATTTCTGTGATTCTGTTCCTATTCTAGTTGTTTGCTTAGTTTGTTTTTGTATTTTAGGTTCAGTTATTGGTAGTTGTGAGTTTGTTGTTATTTTACTGATTACAGCTTTGATTTTTTAGATAAGTCCCTTTAACATGTCATATAATAAGGGCTTGGTGGTGATAAACTCCCTTAACTTTACTTTATCTTGGAAGTATTTTATCTGCCCTCCCATTTTCTGGATTGAGTAATCTTGGATATAGGTTCCTTCCCTTTCATGACTTCAAATATTTCTTTCCAGCCCCTTCCTGCCTGCAAGGTTTCTTTTGAGAAATCAGGTGTTAGTCTTATGGGCACTCCTTTGTAGGTAACTGTCTCCTTTTCTTTTGCTGCTTTGAAGATTCTCTCCTTATCTTTAATCTAGGGTAATGTAATTATGATGTGCCTTGGTGTGTGCTTCCTTGGGTCCAAACTCTTTGGGACTCTCTGGGCTTCCTGGACTTCTTAGAGTCCATTTCCTTTACCAGATTGGGGAATTCCTCTTTCATTATTTTTTCAAACAAATTTTCAATTTCTTGCTCTTCCTCTTCTCATTCTGGCACCCCTATGATTCAGATGTTGGAATATTTCAAGTTGTCCCAGAGCTTCCTAAGCTTCTCCTCATTTTTTTTTGAATTCTTATTTCTTCATTCTGTTCTGGTGTAATGTTTATTTCTTCTTTGTGTTCCAAATTGTTGACTTGAGTCCCAGTTTCTTTCCCTTCACTGTTGGTTCCCTGTATATTTTCTTTTATTTCACTTTCCCTAGCCTTCACTTCCTCCTCTATTTTGTGTTTGTACTCAATCAATTTTGTGAGAATCCTGATTACCAATGTTTGAACTGTGCACCTGATATGTTGGTTATCTCCTCATTGCTTATTTCTTTTTCTGGAGTTTTGATCTGTTCTTTCATTTAGGCCATATTCCTTTGTCTCCGCGCACCTGTTATGTTTTAAGGGGTGGGGCCTTAGGTATTTGTCAGGGCAGGACAACCGAGTTTGCTTAGTTTTTGTACTGTATGTGGGGGGCAGGTCTGAGAGGAAACATTGCCACTTGCTAGGCTCTCAGCCAGCTTTCAGTCACTTCCCCCACTACCCACAAGCAAATTGGGCTCTTCTGGTGCTAATTCCTGGGTGGGTGGGCTTGTGTATGTTCTGGACCTAGTGGGTCTCTCTAGCAAACTCTCCTGTGAGGCTGGGAGTTTCTCCCATTGACACAACCCCCATGTTTTTACAATCAGAGGTTCTGAGGCTTTAGTTGCCTACCCTGGAACCCTGGTTGCATGGTCTGTCTTGGTCCCCAGTTATTTCTCCCAGCTGCCTGGTCTGCCAGCCTCCACCTTGCCTGCCTGGTCCACTGCCTTGCTGCGCATCCTCTCTTCCCCCGTTTCTAGTCTCTACCCCTCCCAGCAGCCTGGATCAATGTTTCTTCTTTAACTCCTTGGTTGTCAGACTTCCATACAGTTTGATTTTCTGGCAGTTCTGGCTGTGGTTTTTTTTTTTTTTTAATTAGTTGTCCTTCTTCTGGTTGTGCAAAGAAGCAAAGCATATCTACCTTCACCTCCATCTTGGTTGGAAGTCAAGGAAAGTCAAATCTTCTTGACTGAAGAGTTTGAGTTGTAAACAGGGATAATGAATCAGGGGAATAAAAGGTAGGAAAAGTAGAGCAGAAGGCAAAGGAGTAGAAATGCCTGGGGAACGCAAATAGTAAAAGAGGCTTATTTATTCTTCCTATTTTCTTCTCATACTAGGACCTCCTTCCCTGAACATAGTTGCTCTTACTAAAATAATAATGCAAATTTCTCCCTGTCTTCTGGTTTCAGAAACTTGGGAGGGAAGTTTCTCGGATTTTGCTGTCCTCCTATTCCTTAGAAACAGCTATTGCATTCACATACTGCATCTTTGGATGTATTAGTTTGGTAAGTGTTTATCTACTCTCTAGCATATTAAGAAATATTGATTTTAGTAAGCACATTCTATGAGGAGATGAAGTGCACTGATACAATATGTTTAGAATTACTAAAATGGAATGTGATATTTCCTTTTTAATTTTTCTTAATCTTATTGTTTATAAAGTTACAAAAACACGCCCTGGCTGGCATAGCTCAGTGGATTGAGCATGGGCTGCAAACCCACATATCGCAGGTTCAATTCCTAGTCAGGGCACATGCCTGGGTTGCGGGCCAGGTCCCCAGTGGGGGCCACATGAGAAGCAACCACACATTGATGTTTCTCTCTCTCTCTTTCTCCCTCCTTTCCCATCTCTAAAAAATAAATAAATAAAATCTTTAAAAAAAGTTACAAAAAGACTACTTCAAACAAATAAAAGAGTACAAACTTAGACTAAAAAAGTTATTGTTTTCTTAATGTAGTCTTTGTCATACCCACATAGGCAAATCTATATGAAAAGACACAGACAGACAGACACACTCAGAGTTTTCTTTGTTACTAATTGTGTGATCATACTAATATTGTCTGGTCATATGTATCTTCCTCAACTGCCATAAAAATCTTTTCATTATAAAGCATATCTAAACAATGCCTTTTAATAGCATCATACTTTTCCTTAGATTTTAACATTCCTTTATTGCTGCATATTTAGCTTTTTTCCCAAATTTTTAAATTATAAAGAATGATGCAGTAAACATCTCAATACATATGTCTTTGCATGTAAGACTAGTATTTCTGTAGGTAGTTGATTTGTTTAAATGTACAGTTGACCCTTGCACAACACAGGGATTAAGTGAGCTGAGACACCATGCAGTTGAAAACCTGTGTATAACTTTTGACTCCTCCAAAATTTAACTACTAAGAGCCTGCTGTTGACCAGAAACCTTACTGATACATAAATAGTCAATTAACATGGATTTTGTATGTTGTATATATTATATACTGTATTATTACAATAAAGTAAGCTAGAAAAATTATTAAGAAAACTATAAGGAAGAAAAAAACATTTATAGTACTGTGTTTATCAATACTGTAAGTTTATGCCATCTGTTTCCAAGATGAACTGTCTGTGAGATCAATATTATCTTACAGGTTATGCATATTACTGACACTAGATATCAAAAATGAAAATATGTGAAAAATTCATACTTCATAGGTTTAAGGATTTATGCATTGATAATGAAAAACAGCAATCTGATTGCTAGTGTAATGGATCTGATTGCCTCACAGTAGCAACCTATACTCTAATGATTAAATCATTACAAAATCTTTGTTACATACAGTATTATAGTCATATTCATAATACAATATCAGAAACATTGTTACAATTTTAAAGAAGTCATTTACATGGGATGACAGGCCGATATGCAGTTTCTCCAATTATGAGAGAGAAAGAGGCATACTCTACAGCAATATAATTCTGTAATGACAATGTTGTAATCATTCTCTAGACTTTCATGATGCTCTCTCTGTCAGGGTTCTATTCCATAGCATTGAAAATTTTTTCTATAAAGTACCATGTTACCTTGTACAATGATGGTCCTTAAAGGTCCTTTTGATCCTCTGATGCAGAGGCTGAATCAGAGATGTTACGTTTGGGGGCAAGTAGTCCACTTCAACACTTTCAATGTTGAACTCATGGGGTTCCTGGTGGCCAGGTGCATTGTCCAATGTCAAAAGTACTTTAAAAGGCAGTTGCTTGCTGGTTAGGTACTTCCTGACTGGAGGGAAAATCAGCAATGGAGCCAATCCAGAAAAATGGGTTTTGTTGTCCAGGCCTCCTTTCTTGAAAGACTGGCAGCTGGTGTTTGTCTTTCCCAAGGCTTAAGGGAGGAGTGGCTTTATAGATAAGAGTGGTCCTGATTTTAAACTCTACTGTATTTGCACAAAACAGTAGTTAGTCTATCTTTTTCTGCCTTAGATTCTGGTTCTCTTTTCTCTTCTTTACTAATAATATCATCTGTGGCCTTTCTTTTTTTTTTTTTAACAGAATAAGACACTTTCATCTTCATTAAAAACCTGTTCAGTCAGATATGCTTTCTCTTCATGATTTTCTTAATGGGTTCTTGGAATTCATCTTCCCCTTGGTCAGCAAAAGCTGCTTCTCCTGTTATCTCCATGTTGTTTTTTTTTAAGCCAAACCTCTTTCTAAAATTGTCAAACTCTCCTTTGCTGGCATTAAATTCTCCAGGTCTAGCTCCTTCACCTTCTTTTGTTTTAAGTTGTCATGTGATGACTTTGCTTTTTCTTGAATCACAGTAGAGTCTATGGGTAAGTAGTTCTTAAGGCAATCCTGCACCCACACAAAGGCTGCATTTTCAATGCAAGAGAAAAAGATATTGCACAAAAATGCAAGGTTTTTGTGCCTGCTGTCATAGCTGTAGTGGCACTTTCACAAATTTCCTTCTGTTTTTACATTTGGATTTCTTTATCTTGAAATGGTGGTCAGCCACAGCTGTAGACCTCAATCTATGGATATGTGGTAGATATCAAGCAATTCAACTGTTTCTTGGAATGTCATGACCTTTCTCTGCTTCTTGGGACCACTTCCAGCATCAATAACATTGGGTCCCATGGTGTTATTCATAGTTTACAATATCACACCTAACACGATGAAAAATATGTAACAACTGTGAGATCACTTTTTACTGCAATACTCAGTATACTGGAGAGAAAAAGTAATGTGGAGTTGATTAGCATCACATGACATTTAAGCAAGTACTTGCAACACTTGAGCTCACCACAATGACACCAGGAGATGGCTACAAAATTATTACAATAGTGCAGTAAGACCTACAGTTAATTTTATGCAGTTAGGATTTAATATGGCATCTGTTTGTTTACATTTCTCTTAACTGTGAATGATTCTGTGTATAGTCACTGTTTTATGCATAAGTTATGATACATTGAAATGTATTATAATAACTTGTGTATAGTGTGTAGTAAGTGATAAAATGGATTGCTGTTTACATATATTTTATGCATTCATGACATACCTAACTTTTCTTGTTTTTTTCAATGTTTCTGCTCTACATAGTTCATCTGTATTTTCAAATTGTCACAAATCTCTAAAAAGTTTTCCAGTATATTTATTGAAAAGAATCTTTAATTCAAACCTGTATTGTTAAGTGTCAACTGTAATTACAAGTTTAGTAATATCCCAAATTGCTGTAATAATTCACAGTATCACAAAAGTTTATGCAAAGACTACATATAAATTTTTTCATTCTTCCATAAATATTTATGGAGAGCTTACTATATATTAGGCATTGTAATAGGCACTAAGGATGCAATGATTAACAAGACAGCACTCATATTCTCAGGGAGTTTGCAATTCCAGTGGGGAGAAAGACAATAAACACATGCACAATAATTTTAAGAAACAAAAAGTGTTATGAAATAAAATAAAACAGAGTAAAGAGATAAAGCAAAGATTATTTTACACAGGATGGTAAGGGGAAAGCATTCTAAGCAGAGACTAATTGAAGTGCAGAAGTAACTACAAGGCAACATGGAAAAACAGTTTTCCAAGAATAGAAAATGTGTGGGACTTCAAGAATTGCTGAGTAAAGATCTGGCAAATGTCCTGAAAAAGAAATGATAAAACTGGAGAGAATTGTCAATAAACAGTTTTTAACTATTCCAGACACTTATCAAAGAATACAACAAACAACAAGTATTTAAGAAAATTTGCTGAACCTCAGTAAGAACAGTGTCTGTGACATTTTAGCTTGGTGCTACCCTGATTTTTCTCAACTGCTCTCCACCCCCGACCAGGTTCCATTTTGCAGAAGTCTACCTGAGTGAGTCAGATTGTGAAGACCAGCAGTCTCACTACTGGAGAGGGCTGATTTTATTTGTAGGAAAGCACAGAAATTTCCATGACCAGAAGTGTCATTATAACCATAAAGATCGCAGTGGCAAACAATTTGGAAAAGCCAATATAACATCTAGCTTAGTTGAAATCACAATACATGTTAGGACAAGAAGTTGACTGGTAACTGGTTAGAAATTTAAAAGGAGATTCTGAGAACAAGAGAGCCAACGTGGGCCTTGGTGATATCCTACTTATCCCTGTGGTCTGGAAGATTACAGATGTGTCAAGGAATATCTGTGCATGCACTGAAGAGGCTGGACAGGATCTTAGTAAACTAATTTTACCTGGATGAATAAGAGGCCTTGAAAACACAGAATAAAAGCTGGGACAGATTTACAAATAGTTTAAACTTTGAATAGATTTCTTAAGCTATACTTATTCATTGACAAAGGGTGGATCCCACTGCAAGAGATCTGTACTCCACAATATTAGTGTAGGGGAGTCACAAAAGGCAGCAGTAACAATCCTCCTGGGGGAAGATGAAGCAATCAGAACCCAAAGTTGTTACAGTATATCCTCTAACATATCCATTCTTAAACAACAAAAAAATATAGCATGCAAAGAATGAGAAATAATGAACCATACACTTGGGAAAAAGCCACCTTTTGTGGGGGAAGGAGACAAATGTTGAATTTCACAAAGAAAGACTTCAAAGACTAAAGAAAAATGTGTTTAAAGAATGGATGATAATAACTCATCAAATAAAATTATCAATGTCTATTATCTTGATTGTGGTGATGGTATCACAGTTTGCATATGTCTGAATTTATCAAATTGTACACATTAAATATGTGCAGTTCTTTGTGTATCAATTACATCTCAATTAATCTGTTTAATTTTAAAAATAAAATATAAGTAAAAGAGATATAAATTATTTAAAAAAAAACAAATGAAAATCCTGGAGTTTAAAATAGAGTTGCTGAAGTAAAAAAATTATTACAGGAGCTCAAGAACAGATTTGAGCCAACAGAAGACAAAATCAGCAAACATGACAGAGCAATATAAATTCTCCAGTCTGAAGAACAGGGGGAGAAAAGGACAAGAAAAATTAACACAGCCTTAGAGCTCATTGGGCCACCATCTAATTACATCTACATATGAATAGTGAGATCCCCAAAAATGAGAAAACAGAAAAAAACTTGAAGTAAAATGGCCAAAATTTCCCCAAATTTAATGAAAAATATTATTCTGTACATTAGGAAGCTCAATATTCTCCAATTAGAATAAACACAACAGATTCATTCCTAGACACTTCAGAGCCAAACTGATTTTAAAAATTGAGAGAAAATCTTTAAAGCAAGAGAAAAATGATTCTTCATGTACAATGTAACCACAATAAGATTAACAGCTGATTTTTCATCAGAAACAATGGAGCCCTGAAGGTAGTGGAATAGCAAAATGTGTGCACATATGTACATACTACCAAATATTCTTCTCAGAAATTTATATATATACTTTATATATGTACTTTATAGTAACTCCAAAGTATAAACAGTGCAAATAGATGTATGGTGAACATATTAAGATCTATTACTCTAATAAAATTCTACACAGTAATTACAATGAACTGCACCTATATTTAACAACATGGATGAATCTCATAGATATAATGTTGAGTGTAAGAAGTCAAATACAAAAGCATACTTTATGATTCTCTTCACATGAAGTTTGAAACCAGGCAAAACTAAACTATAATTTTTAGGGAAGAATACAAGCTAGCTGGTAAAACTAGAAAGAAAAGAAAAAGCTTAATTACCTAAAAGTCAAAATGATGGTTACTTTTGAAGGGAAGGAATAAGTAGTAACTGGGAAATACCATGACAAGGTGGCTTTTGTGATGCTGGTAACTGTTCTTGTTAAGGAAGACCATGAATATTTT
This sequence comes from Phyllostomus hastatus, assembly GCF_019186645.2. Classification (NCBI taxonomy): domain Eukaryota; kingdom Metazoa; phylum Chordata; class Mammalia; order Chiroptera; family Phyllostomidae; genus Phyllostomus; species Phyllostomus hastatus. The sequence goes on along the minus strand of NW_025334005.1, from coordinate 7,342,254 downwards.
TCATTATGAAATTCTAGAAGTAAAGCAAAAGTTACAAGTAGCCCAACAGGAATTAAGAGAGTGGTTGTGGTAGAGATTGGACAGAATGAGGACAAATGACACTTTAACATTTTATTCTATAAACATCAGGATTGCTTGTATTTTTTAAAGTATTTATTACATGTATGATTTTAAGAAACATGATTTAAAAGAGTTTACTTTTTTTTTCAGAGTAGTGGTAATGAAGATGCTATTTCAGCTACTACAGTGGAAGCTGAGAGCAGTTTTTAAAAACCTTGGAAATGTGAGATTTTTCCTGGTGCCCAGACCTGATGTGAACCCTAATGATATCTCTGTATAACAACATTGCTTCAAAATCTACAGATGTTGTGCAAAAGAAAATATAAAACAAGTTGGATTTTTTTCTTCTCAGTATTCAAGAAATTTCTTTGCACATATTTTTGTAGGCCCTAAGTGGAAAGCTTTTTCCTATTTAAATCTGATATTCTTACAATGAAGCATTTTTTTCTAGGTACTCTGAAGAGCTTTCGACTCTCTCTAATGGAGTTTTCCTAATACACCACAAACAAGATCCATGATTTTCTCTAGAGTGCAGACTATGAAGACTTGGGAGCATATTACTGTATAATTCTTAGGAAAACTTTAAATAACTTATGCCCCTGTGAGTAAAGAGTACATTTCACTCTTAGTTCTTCTACCTAACCTAGCTTCTACCTGAATAAAGTATGAATCAAAAGGCATCCAATTCATAGTCCCTTCATTATTCTTATTTGACTTCTCATTAAAGTTTCTTTCTGCCCTGCTGTGGGGTCAATACACGGCTCTCCCACCATCTGCAACTAGGGCTGGCCAGGAGAATGCATACTGTTCTGAGAATGGATTGTAACTCCATTTTTATCTCCTTTTGGGAGTGGCTCCTTGTCCTATGACTGCTTCTTGATCTTTTCCTTCTGCAAATACCCACTGAAGTAATGTAGCTCCGGGCCACACATAAGTTTCTGCAACCGGGACCTGTGCTGCCTTTGTCTGGGACCCCTTTTAATGAGCCTTGGACTGGAGGAGGTGCAGTCTGTCTCACATCAACACACCACCTTTGGTGCTGTCTCCTGTAATGTGAGTAATGAATGGCATGTCCACATCTGCGAGTCCTCTGGGTGTTTTTTGTTTGTCTCTTTGTTTTATTTTTTAATATCACAAACACTTAAGCAGAAGCTCCTGAGCTACACCTGTAAATCTCTGCTCTTTCTTCCCTTTCATTCCCCCTACTTCTTACTTTTTATCGTTTGGATCATCTGTTCAATTTTTTTTTCCTAAGAAAACAGGCTGATTTTCCACAATGAGAATTTCCCAAGGATAAGTTCTGAATTCAGTTCACCCTCTCTTTTAATATGGAACAGGACTACAGAAAGTCTTGCTCGGCAATGTTAATCAAGCCAGTGAGTACATGAAGTTCCCTTTTAAAGTGCTGCTGTTTTTCATTTGTTTGTTTCCTGCTTTGTCTCTCAAGGAGCTTCATCAATTGTTACTTTAATATTATAAATTAAGATTTCATGCTTCTCAGAATTTCAGTTCTTATCTCATGTATATCATTTCTATACATTGAGTGAGTGTTTGCTGTGCACCAATGAATATACTAAACTATGGAGTAAGAAAACTTAATAAGGTACTTCACTACAAAAAGTTTTTATTTTAGGAAAAGAAACTAACAAGTAAATCAAGACTATGCAGTACAATACATGTATTAACAGAAATATGAAAAACTTGAAGTAGCACAGAAGAGAAAATGATCCTTCTGTGGGAAAGAGAAGGGAATACAGCTTTATGAAGGATACAGCCTCTCAGCTGGGGATTAATCATTTACTGAGTGGAATGAAAGGTGGGAGGACATTTCAAATAGAAAGATTAACTCAAGCGAAAACAGAAATGTGAGAAAGATCACAGTACAATTCATTAGCTAAAATAAATATGTATCATTAAAATAATGACAGGAATAAGTCAAGAATGAAAGATGGAGAGGCAGGTAGAGGCTAGATGATAAGTCAAATAACCAAATATTGATAACTAAAGTATTGAACGACAGTGCAGACAGTGGTTAAGTCACTGAAGAGCTTTTAAGTAGGGAAATAATAGGTTTGGATTTACATTTGAGAAAAATTTTAAATAGAGGGAAATGCATTAGTAGGGATACATTTAATAACAATTAGAGTGTGGAAGAGAGTAATGGGTAGCTATTGCAATGATTCAGAGTAAGAAGTGAAAAAGAGAAAGTTTTAGTTTTGTTGACTTCTTAAACATAGAGCATGAGGGAAATAATTTAAAGTAACTTCTCAGTTTCTAGTTTGGATGACACCTGCATTTATACAAAATGTAGATGTAACAGGATTCAATGAAATAATTAGTTCTGTTTTGTATAAATTGAATTTGTGATAACTATGAGACATTAATATAAAGATGTCTGTTAGGCAGTTGAAAATACATGTTTGGGGGTTGGAGAAAGTTTAGCTTTGTATAGAGAGATTGATTGTGACTATAATTAGAAATATGAAAGGGTTTCTATTTCCAGCAAGTAAGAACCAGGTTCTTGCAGCCCAAGTCTCCTACAAAGAACACAACAAAAGCAAGCCAAATTTTTAAAACACTATCCTTTTGAAGGTATTGGAGATCTAGGATTTAAGGGAGATTGGATTTAAGAAGCCAAGAACAAGAGTTAAAATGAAGAGATGATTTGGCCTTTTGGCATAGCTTTTCCCTCAGATGAATTTCCTGAGTCACAAACAACAGCTGAGAGGTTAAAAAGCTGAGAAGAGCTTCTAAAATTCTTACATGGTTGTTAAGACAAGCAATTGGAGCTCAGGCTTACCAAACAGTGAGACACTCCTAAATACCCAGGACTTTACGTTGTGATCCCTAGAAGGGCTGTATCCTATTAGCAAAGGTAAGCAAAAATGTGCCATTACTCTCATAAGACTGATGCTCAGACTCAAATCAGCTCAGTTACAGACTGTATTAAAGTGAGCTCCCCCAAATATAACATTCTACCAAAGCAAAATAAATCGTTTCAAGAAGAAGATAACATTATCCCAGGCATCAAATGATCACTACAGTGTTTCATACATAATGTCTGGTATTCAGTAAAAGTAAAACAAGAATTAAAATCCAAGAAAAACACAGGCTCATGATAGATACCATAACATAATTATAAAATCTTCAAGGACAAGATTTTAGCAGAGAAGTGAAAATTGTGAAAATCAAATGGAAATGAGAAAAAACAGTGAGTGAAATTAAGGTCTAAATATATGACTATAACAGCAATTAAGCATAAATGATGAGAAAAAATCAGTGAGCTAGAAGAAAAAGCAGTTAGAAAAATCAGAATGAAATATTGACAAAATGGTAGAAAATGAAATGCAGATGGTAGACAGAGCAAGAGGCATATGGTGCTAATGGAAAGCTTTAATACCATGTATTTGTATTTCAGAAGGAGAATAAGGATAAAAGCCAATAGGTAATATTTGAAAATAACGTATCTGGGAATTCTCCCAACTTGACAAAACAATCATAGTATCAAGAAGGATTACAATACTAAACTAAGTAAATACAAGGGAATCCACATCTAAGTACATCATAGTAAAACTGCATAAAACCAGCCATAAAGAGAAAAGTCTTAAAAATAAATAAGGGGATTCTCTTTTCATTTTAATTATGTTTTCTTTAGTTGTACAGAAGCTTCTTAATTTGATGTAGTCCCATTTGTTTATTCTTTCCTTTACATCCGTTGCTCTAGGGGACATATTGGTGAAAATATTGCTGCATGGAATATCTGAAATTTTCCTGCCTGTGTTCTTCTCTAGGACTTCAAAGTTATTTACAATAGCCAAGTGATGGAAACAGCCTAAGGGCCCATCAGTAAATGAGTGGATGAAAAAAAAACTGTGGTACATTTACACAATGGAATATTATGCAGCAGAAAGATAGAAGGAGCTCCTACCCTTTGCAACAGCATGGATGGAACTGGACAGTATTATGCTAAGTGAAATAAGCCAGGCGGTGAAAGATAAATACCATATGATCTCACCTGTAAATTGGAACTAATCAACAAAACAAGCAAGCAAAATAGAACCACAGACTTTGAAATAAAGAACAAACTGACAGTGACCAAAGGGGAAGGGGAGAGGGATAACAGGGGAAAGAAGGGGAAGGATCAAGTCAAGGAACATGTGTAAAGGACCCATGGACAAAGACAATGGAATAGGGGAGGATGGAATATGGGAGTGGGTAGGACAGGGGAGAGTTATGGGGGGGATAGGGACAACTGTAATTGCACAACAATAAACAAAAGGAAAAAATAAAAAATAAATTTAAAAAATTCATTCCCCACATAGCACAGTGGGGAGGCCTCCAAAAACCCTACACCTTTCTCTTGAGCCCAGATATCACCTGGATCTCTTCCTCCCTGGTCAGTCCTGCTGTAATGCCCCTTCCTGACAGCACACAGAGTTTGGGGCTGTGTCAGCCCATCAGGGGGGTTCTAATAACCATATTTCAAAGGGATGTGGTGCCATTTCAGTCCCTTGTCTTCTGTACAAATTCTCTCAACTTTATCTTAGACAACAATGCCTACATTCCAGCAATTACTATGAAAGCATCCTTTGTCAAGCCCCCACCAGGTTCACCACCCAATATGTTCTTTTACACTTTTCCAGTTGTACATTAGATGCCAATCTTTTAAATTTGTATAGCCACATATGTGGCCAGAGAAGAATCCCAAAGGACTGACTGCACACCAAAATTATGTTTTGTAACCACTTACACAAAGAAATGGCAACCAGTTTACTCTGCTGAAAGCATTTTCAGTTCTGATACATTAAACACCTTGTGACATTTTTTAATTTAAATCTCACATGATATGTAATACCTGTTTATACATAATTTTAACTGAGAATATGGTTAGCAATAATTCATGAAATCATTGTGGGTGCCTTTTCTCTTTTATAAACTTTCTATAATTTCACATTATTGTATATTTGAAAATATAAATAGGTATTATATGTTTTCAGGCTTTGAGAAATATTTTATTCATATTCAGCATCTTGGAATGAGCACAGAATCTCATTGGACAAAAAAGGCAACATTTGAATCATCTGTTACTGCTACAGTTAACATTTTATTTCTTTCTAGTAAATCAGGACATAAACCTACTATGAAGGGCTAAGATAGTTAGAATTGGAAATTTGAAAATGGTCTCCCTAAACAGTTTTCCTGGGAAGTTGAAAAATTCTGCAGTAAGTGTATTCACTTTTTTGTTTGTTTCTGTGTTTGTTTGGCTTATAACTGAGTGTTTAAACAAAACTCCTATAGAAAACTGCATAAAGTTGAAGTTTGTTTTCTAGATCTCCACTCTCCTAAGAAAATAGAGGTAGATAAGTATGATTTTCTGTCTCAGATATGTATTATTCAGTATTACATATTCCCTGGGACAAAGACATTTGGTATATGTCATGATCAGCCATAGGATTAAGGACACATTGAAATCTTTGGTCCCTATATTTTATAATTTGTTGTATATAAAAAAAATGCAGGATACTTTAAATGTCTTTACAAATCGACATTTTATTTTATTTTATTTTATTTTTTCTGGAAACATCAGTTGTTAGCCCAAGAAAGGAGGGTGCAGAAGTTATTCAGTAAAGATATAAGTATTTCTATTCTCGTCTGTCAGCTCTCTCCCATACACCTCATTCCCTGTCCTTATCCAGGGAGCCGACAGACCCAGCGGAGCTTCAAGGCCCCCACCACAGAGGTGTCCACGCGGGACTCCTCTCGCAGTCCCATCCCCCTTCCAAACCGCGCTCTAGGCCACAACCGCAGCGTTGGAACCGCGCGAGGAGAGATGAGAGGCACCACCACCATCACCATCATCACCACCAAGGAAGCAGCCAGCATCCATGCTGCCAAGATTCCTAGAGCAGAAAGGTCTAGAAGTAAGGGTGTCACCTGCTAGACCATGCCCCTGTAGCCCTGTAATCACGTGAATGTAGAAATATGGGGTCGGTACCCTACATGCAGAGGGCGAGGCCTTCCTAACGCTAGTTCTTGTTTGAGTTTCAGTTTTGAACCAAGCCTCTCCTTTACTCCCCGATACACTCCTGTAGGTTTTTTTTGTTGCGGAGAACACAGCCTTTGAAAAAATAAAGGATATGGGCAAGGTCACATGGTAACTGGTAAGGACAAGGTTTGAATCAAGTTTGACTCTTTCCATCTATATCTTTCTAAATTTTCTCAGTTTCAAGTGTCAGTAGGCCATCTCAGGGGCAACAGAAATCGTAAGATCTTGTGTTTTATGTAAATGGAAGGAAAAGTTTTTAAGTTAAAGAATTTGAAAACAAGATCTCAGACTTTAGCTATGTCTATAGATAAGGGGATGAAGGGGGGAAACATGACCAGTCAAACATTGAAAATTCTGGAGAGTAGTTTGCCAAAGCCATATGATTGGGAGACAAGGTAATTTTTAGAAAGAGAGAAAGAAACAGAAACTATCTCTTGCTAGTTTTAGCAAAATACTTATTACTGTGAAATAACAACAGACATGTTTACATAATGTAAGGGCAAGAAATCAGCCAGGTTTCCAAAAGAAATTGGAACTAGAATATTGAAAACCATCATAAACTCCACAAGTTCTGCTCCTTCTCATCTCTGCTTTTCTTTAGATGTCCTCTCTATTCTTCTCACTCTCAAAACTCACTTCCTCTACAACTCTCTCCATTAGGGGAGAACATAGCAATGCCACTGTTCCTAAGGTTTTAGATCTTCTTTTCAAGAAATCAGCCAAAACAACCTGAGAAAGAGTAGATTATGGGCACAGCTTGTTAGATGCTCACCTTTGTCCCAATCAGCTAGGCTTAAGAACAAAATCTCATGGATGTTAAATATGGAATCTAGAATGACTGATATGAGTTATACAAAAATCCCAAAAGTTATCCACAATTTTAATGATAGCCATCTGTCTGTGAGTTTAATTTGTCTTATCTATTGCCACCTTCCCTAAGGAAAATTTATAGCACTTTATTTTTCAGCTTCCTGTGCAAATGATGTGGGCATGTAATTTGGGTCCTGCCAGTCATGTGCCTCTGCACCAGACTTTAATTTGGAAGGAAATAACACATAGTAAGAGAATATGCTATAATAAGGAAAAGCCCAATTTTCCTGATGCTGTGAAGGTGGGATATGGGTAATTTCTAGTGGTATTGTTGGATGGGGCCACACACCACATATTATGTAATACAGCCCAATTTTGAATTTGGCAAATAAACAAATATATTTGAAAAAATATTGGATTTTTTTCAAGATAGCAACATTGCCAGTTTGATGAAATGCATCTAAGGTCCAAAAAGTAGTGAAAAATTAACAGCTCTAAGATTCAATTTCCTCCTCAATTTTAAGTATCTTATCCAGGAAAATCATTATTATTACTCTACCTCATATTTCCCACAGAAAAGAAACACATGTAACCTCTCTTTTCTCCTATTGCATTCTAGTGGAAAATGTCAAGCACTCGTCTGAGGATAAAAAAAGAAATAAGAATGTTGGGGGTAAGAACTAAATGCTACTTGAGTGAATAAATGACTGTGGTGTTGCAATTTCTAAATATAAAAAAGAAGAGACTTTAACCTCTTCTATTATGAACTCTCCCAATGGAAGAGAGTTAGTGACAGTGTCTTGAAATGGCTATGTAATATCTGCATTTCTCACATGCAGACTAAACATGTAAACTGTTTATCAGGCCAAAGTTAAACAAAGCACAAATTATGAATTTATCAATTACATTTAAATAACCCCAAACCATTACAATCTAGTCATACTCCTAGGAAATATACTCTTGAGTCTGTAAATGAGTAGAAATCCTTTTTGGCATCTATAAATTATTTAAAGCTAAACTGATCATGACATGGTCCCAAAGAGATGGTCAAATTGTGGAAACTGTGTTTAGGAGAAGTTGTAGACTATAGAGCTTTGTGGGCAATGGTCATCATAGCATTATCTCCTTGACGTCATCCCCAAACATGCCACTGTCTTCTAGTCAACTCCCATCAAATCCAGCAGGTTTTACCCTTTTGCATTATCCATCTATATTGGACAATGAGGCCAGATTAGGAATCAAACCAACAAGGTTAAAACTTGGTATAGGAATACTCCCCAAATCTCAAGTCTATTACTGACTTCATTCATTTAAGATCTACATGATCCTCTGCCAGAATTGTACTAAGAGACTTACATAAAGCAGGTAAGGAACCCAAACTTTTCTGCTCTCATTCCCAATGTTATGATGTTAAACACATGGATTCCTAACCCCCTTGTCCACTTATCTGGTCTGGATATTGAGAAGTAATAGATAACATGTGTCTGAAAATAAATAGGTCTGTTATTGACTATATTGCTGTCCTTTAATGAGACCTACCATTATCCAAGGGTTCAGTCTCATTTTATTCAGCAAAACATTCCAACTTCCAGTTCTGAGCAAGATGAAGCAGATATACTTCTCCCTATCCCTACCACTCATTACAGCTAAAACTTTGAACAAATATAGGGGAACTATGAAAGGTACAGAAGAGGCACAAGAGCTAGGGACCTAAGAACCCCAGGAATGACATGGTGAGTTATCTGAATTTGGGTGGGGATTAATTTGGGGTTTGGGGGGATTGCTCTAACTATGCAAATTGAGTGCTCAAGAAGCTTGTAACAACAAAACAGTAATAAGCACGGACAAGAGGAAGGAAGAAGGAAGAGGAGAGGAAAAGATAAAAAAAAAGGAAGGAAGGAAAGAAGGAAACAGGGAAGGAGGGAAAGAAGGAGGGATGCAGGGAGGGAAGAAAGAAGGAAAGGAAAGAAGAAAAAGGAAAGAAAGGAAAGGGAAGGGAGGAAGGAAGGAAGGAAAAGAGAAGAGAAGAGGGAAAAAAGAGAGAAAAAGGGTCAAGATGGTGGCATAGGAAAACACGGCTTGCCTCCTTGCACAATCACATCAAAATTACAGCTAAAATATAGAACAACCATCACTCAGAACCATTAGAAATTGAGTTGAATGGAAGTCTGACAGCTATGGAATTAAAGACCCACATCCATCCAGACTGGTAGGAGGGGCAGAGATGCAGAATGGACTGGTCCCACATCCACATGTAGTGGATAAAAATTTGGGAGGGATATCTCAAGAGTAAGGAGTCCCAGTCCCATAGTGGGTGCCCCGTCCCATGGTTCCAGTGCTAGGAAGGTAAGTCCCCATAACTTCTGGCTGCAAAAACCAGAAGGGATGGAGTTGGTGGAAGAAACTTCTGGAGTCCCGAGAAGTTCCCCTTAAAGACTCACACATGGACTTACTCATATTCATTCCTTCTGAGCTCTAGCACTTGGTTAACAGCTTGAAAGGTGCCAGCAGCAAACAGGGAGGAACTGAAATGTCTGGTATTAAGGTGGGAGCTGGGGGACAGCTGTCTTTCAGACAGGAAAGTGAGCAGAGGCTATTGTCCCTTTGCTGAACCCTCCCCCCAGAGAGGCACAGAGCTGGCAAACGAGTGCCATATCTGAGACTTCATCAACCTGGCTAACACTGTTTGCCTCCTCATAATCACATACCAGAAGAGAACCCTAATGCAAACTTCAAGCTGAAGAGGAAATATGAGTTGAGGTAAGGCAAGAGATGCTAGGTTCTATACTTCAATATAATTCCTTCAGTTCTTTCAGGCTTAGTGCCAAGTTGAGGGGCCAGGGAGGGTGGCTCATTCAGCTGTGGTAGAAAAAGGCATGCCTGAGAAACATCTATTTAAAAACCAACTGAAATACTCTACAGTAAGATGTTAGAGGGCTCTAGATAGTAAGCTCAGAATTTTTCCCATCTTTTGGTTCAGAAACTATCCTGGGTGATTTGGCTTCAGCGGGCAGAAATTATCTGCAACCTCAAATCAGCCAATGGTCCCTAGGAAAAGCTACAGAAAATCAAGTATTCCAAGGATTCACCATCTTTCTTTAACTCTTGCTTATAAAGAGCCTGGGACTCTTGATATAAACCATAGTTACAGATGGGCATGGTGGTGGATAGAATGAAGGGAATCAAAGTCCAAGCACCAGTTTTGAGAGCATGAGAGAAAGACATGTAGAGTCAGAAATACCAAGTCTGCTAGACTATAGAACATAAGAGCTGTACTGTAAGGGTTTTTAACCACATAGTATTGAGGGTCACCAATTCTTTCAGGGATCCAGGGCTAATGTCAAAGGACCTCTTGAGTAGAGAAACAGGATCCTAGTACACTTTAATTAGACATGTAAGTAGTCATTGTTTCTGCAAACTTCTTTGAAATAATAACAACCACTCTTCATCTGAGTTGAAAGTTGAGAATCCTCAAATTTTGCTAGGTCACCACCTTCCTTCTCTATCTTGGCTTTTTCTTGATGTGTGTTTCTTTCAATGGTTGAACCAGAATAGTAGTAATTAATTAACAGTGTTCTTTTCTCCCAGGCCATACAGATAATGACTGGTCTGATTTGCAGCTGGCTGGGACGGCTCTGGACATACTTGCATTTAACACAATTTGTTACATTTCAAAACTGGTATATTCCTCTTGCTGCCATATTAAAATATCCATTTTGGTCATCTATGTCTGTGAGTAAATAATCTACTTCCTGATTAGTATTCATTAATTTATTCATTGTATTTAATGACTGTCTCTGAGCCAAACAGTGTGCCAGGAATAGAACACTGAAAATGCACTGTCCCTGTTCCCAAGGAACTCATTCTTCTATTATTATTGTTATTATTATTATTGTTGCTGTTCAAGTACAGTTGTCTCCATTTTCACACCACCATAGTCCCCTGCCCCACCCAGCCCTGTCTCCCACCCCAAAACCTACCCACTTTGGCTTTGTCCATATGTCCTTTATACATGGATGGAACTGGAGAACATTATGGTAAGTGAAATAAGCCAGGCAGTGAAAGACAAATGCCATAGGATCTCACCTATAAGTGGAACTGAATCAACAAAACAAACAAACAAGCAAAATATAACCAGGGACATTGAAAAAAAGAACAGACAGTAACCAGGGGGATGGGGAGATAGGGATAATGGGGGAAAATAAGGGAAGGTCCATCAAGGAACATGTGCCAAGGAACTCATTCTTATATCCAGTTGATATCTATACCTCAATTCTTATCAGTAATATTCTTTTATAATAAGAATCCACTTTTTACATAACCTTTTCATCTGATGAAAATGGAAGAGGCCCAAGAGGCATTTTGAAAAAAACAGAAAATGGTTGGTGACTATTCTATTCATAGGTCATTCATTTTGACAGTGGAGTCAACAAGATGAGGTAGAATAAGGGCTAAGGAAGTAATGGGATATATAGAGCTTGTATAGGGGAAGAAAAATGAAATATTTTTGTTCTATTGGTCCATAAAAAGAATTTGGTAGAATTTAACAGAGGTTTCTAAAGTCAATCTCACTGTGTTTGAAAGTATAATGGGTGATGTGCCATTGTCCCCACAAAATCCTGAGTGAAACTCTTTTAATGATGTTGATGATGATGACGATGATTATGATGACAAAGTTTGATATTTGGTCATTTAACCAATACTTATTTGGTACTCGTTATGTGTCAGGTGCTTGTTCTAGGTGCCTGAAATATATTGGCAAACAAAACAAAGACCCCAGACCTGATGGAATTTTATTCTATCAAATAGTAGGTAGTAGCTAGAAAGTGATAAGGCTGTAAACATAAAACAAGAAAAAGTAGAGTAGGATAAGGGGGAATGGACCTTCTGGGAAAGTAATATTGGTTATCATTTTAAATTTTATGGGGGAGTAAGCCTCTACAAGGATTTATTTCTTACTCACACATCTGTAAACTAGTAGAGAGTGAACTGATCTAGGCTGGGACTAGCCAGATTTGGCTTTAAGCTATAGGTCATGTGCAGATTTGTTGCACATCCTCTTTAGACTAGTGGCTACTGACAGCATAGTCTTCTCACAATAAAAGGCAGCAACACAAGGGGTCACCCAAGAACAATTCAAGCCTTGGGTTGGGTCATGTCTGCTAACATCTCAGCCAAAGCAAATAAAATTGCCAAGTTCTAAATTGAAGGGCAGAGAAGCACAGTCCAACCACCATGAGACTATGGCAAGAGTATGGGAGTATAATATTATCTGTAAGTGAAGAATTGTAACCAGTAATTCAAACTACCACAGTAACTTTTGAGTAAAGACTGGAAAAAATTAGAGTTTTAGCCAAATGTGAAGAAAGAACACTAGGGCAGTAAACAGAACAGAGTCTTCTGTGTCTGGTATACCTGCAATGTTCTTAGAAAAGTTTGGCCAGTATTGCTGAAGTAGAGAAAGAGCAACAGTAGCAGAAAAGAGGTCAGAAAATAAGGGGGGGGGCTAATAGTACAGAACTTTATAAATCATTGTAAGAACTTTGACTTCTACTTTAACTGAAATTGAAGTTATTATAGTATTTTTTGAGTGTAATTAAATAATCTGACTTAATTTTTTAAAAGGATCACTTTGGCTGCTGTGTTGAAAAGTTAGTAAAGGGGACCAAAGAGACCTTTTAGGAAGCTACTGGAGAAATCCAAGTGAGGCTCAAACAAGGCTGGTGAAGGTGGTGATAAGTAACATGATTTTAGGAAATGTTGAGGGGAGAGTTAATTCAATGTTCTGATAGATTGAGTGTGGAATACAAGAAGGAGAAGTTAAAGATAATGCCAGGGTTTGATTTCAGCTAATAGAAGGGATGGCTTGTCATCAGTGGATACAGGGAAGACTGTGAGTAGATTATCAGGGAGGATAAGGAGCTTGTTTTGAACATGTTGAGTTGAAATATCTATGTTTAAGATTCAACTGGAGATGTCAAGTAGCCAGTTGGATATAGAATCTATAGTTTACAAGAGAGAGTTAGGGTTAAGGTAAAAGTTTGGGAGTCACTGGCAGGTAGATAGTTGAAAGCCATGAGACTAGATGAGATCACCAAGAAAGCAAGTGAAAATAAAGAGAAGATGACCAAGGACTAGAGCTATTGTCCAATACAGTAGGCACTAGTCACATGCAACTATTGGGCATTCAAAAAATAGCTAAACCACACTGAGAAATCGTGTAAATGTAAAATGCATACCAGATTTCAAAAAATACTTAAAACTATGGCTTTATATAAGTTTTAATATTAGTATGGTGAGGTCTACCATCTTGTTCTTCTTCAATATTATCTTGACTATCCTTGCATCACTTTACCATATAAATGTTGGAATAAGTATGTAATTTACATATACATATCCAATACACCTGAAGGGGTCTTGACTAGGGTTTCATGAGATGCTATTTTTATGGTCTCTCTTATCTGGGACCTAGTTGAAGGTGAACTCTGAAAAGAGTAAATCAGAAGACCTGGAATCTATTAAAAGGCTTTTCACACATTTGCTTAACTTCATTTCTAATGTGAATTATGTTATTTAAATTATATTTTCATTCATTCAGTAAAGAAATATATTAGGGAGCCACTATTTGCAAGAACTGTTCTAGGAACAGTGTCAACAATATACAAGACCTATAGTAAGTCTAAGTAATATTAAAAATGCCTCTACTTTCATAATCCTCACTTTCTTAGTTGAGATAATGAGTAAACAAGCAAGAAAATGTATATATTTATGTGTTATGAAGAAAATGTATATATTTATGTGTTATGAAATGTATATATTTATGTGTTATGAGTAATGTGTTTACTCATTACTGTGTTATGAGTAAACTGCGTACTCTTATAAAGGATAGCCATTACCCTAGGACAATCGTATATGGGGTCGATGATCACTCATTTTTACATTCCATGCACACTGGTCCTTAAACAAATAAAATTTTCTTCTCTGCAAGTGCTTGCATTTTCTTTTTCTGGAAAACACTTTCCTCCTGTCTTCAAGACTCAGGTCACTCATATGAGCTCAGCATACATGTTACTCTCTCAAGAGGTCTTTTTTTGATCCATCACCTATTTAAAATGACCCCCAAGTCCCCAGTTCTCTTACATATCACTAGCCCTAACCTGACAAGTTTAAGTGTACTAATGGAGAAAATGGGAATATAATAAATTAGTTATATCCAGTAGGCTTTTCTGTTGCCATACTGCATCTCATCAACTGGTCTCCATGTCCTTAACCTTCTTTCAGAGTCCTACACAAATAAGAAATGAATACCTTTGAAACAGTTGATGATCTCACTATGAATCATGTCAAATTCACTGTTGCTCATATACCCCTTAGATGTCTTCAGTGGATTGTCAGTCAGAAACAGAGCTACAAGGGAGAATGGATGCATGTACCTCAGCCTCTGAACTTTGTGAAGAGGCCTCTGCAACATGTGATGAATAACTGCAGTAATTTCATTTAGGACCATGATTTTGCCTGAGTTAAAAGAGAAAATGTTGTCCTGCTGGTAGTTTTCTTTTTGATAATTTTGCTTTATGTTTTGATTTTTCTGGGAGGCTTTTCTAGAATGAGAACTTCAAGTGGTGGAAGTTCAGTATCCTAAGGAGGAGCAGAATTTTGTCTTGCTATATGTAGACTGCCTAAGATAAGTAGCTGGAAGACAAAAGAAGCACCAATTTCAAAGGTCTAGGAAGAATCCCAGTTAAGATATGGGGGAGTGGAAAATACAACAGAAAGTAATAAAAATCAGTAATATTTGCCATTTGTCAAGTTTTGGATGCTGTGGTAAGGACTTATTTCAGTGCAGGTTTTTGTAAGAAAACAGGACCACTATAAGTTTTATAGGAATATAGGAAATAGTGTAAGAATTAGACCTTCATAGATGTGGGAATCCCTAGAGATGAGATGTGGACAGGAGAGTTGGAGACTCATAAAGATAGTCATTAGCTGCTCCTGCCAAAGACACTGAAATGAATGGACAAGTTGAAGTTGTAATTAAATCTAGGAAGCCATGGGCTCCTGGCTACCAGAATGGGGTTGCAAAGGGAAGGTCATAGGGAAGTCTGGGAACTGCTGCCTCTGAAAGACAAGATGTAAATATGACAGGTGAGAGGTAGAAAAAAATAAGGCCACAGCTGCCATGTCTGATCACTATGACTTTCTAAAACAACAGTTTCTATTTCCCTTCTCCCTTCCAAATGTTGCTTGAGATTTTCTCTTGCCAGTTGTAACCAGGAATCATACAAGGAAAGAAATTTCAGAAGACATAGTTCTGAGTCTTAGGAGGTGACTGTAAATTCAGTAAATTGCTTTATATGTGACTATTAAAGCAACAACACAGTAACACAACATAGAACATAGTAATCCCCACTTTATCAATGAAAAAAGTAAAGTAAATAATAGGTTAAATAATTTCTCTTAGAGTCCCATAAAAAGCAACATGCAGAGGTTTAAAATTCATATCCTTCCAACATGTTATTGGCCTCATTTTTCTGTGGAAAGAATATTCCTTCTCTCTGCTTCTAACTGAATAGTTAAATTTTTAATGCTGTAGGAATTTTTAAATCATCCATTCATAAAAGTTGCATCAAAGAAAAAATACACTTATGATACAAAATAACTGTCATCTTTCTACAAGTTTTAGGAAATGATGCAAGGTCTCAGAACAAGCTACTCATGGAAGACATGATGTGAGCCTCATATTTAAATATGCAAAATGAAGCTTAACTGTTTTCTATTAATAAAGTATTTTAACATTGTATTAAAAGTATTCACATGTGAAATCAACAAAATATAACATTGTATAGTAGTAAATTTATTAATTGGATATGTTTTCTTATAATTCACATATGGGCTAAATAAATTATGGTCGACAAAAATTAATTAAAACTTGACACTTCTGTTGTTCCACAAAGTCACCTCAAGGTACCCCTAGATTTCACTTCCAACATATGTGTTACATCAGTGACCAGAGATTTCATGCCTTTTTCCATCTCTGTAATAGAGAACTATTGAATTATTTCCTACATGGTATTCTCAATGATCCTACTAAAGCTTTAAGATGATAGTCTTCATGTTCCAGCATTCCACAATTCTTATTCTTTCAGTATGTCTATAAACATAATGCCTGGGTATTAATAAATGTGATTTTTTTTCCAGTTTATCTTCTCAGGATTCTTTACAATATTGTTGGAGATCAGACGTTCAAAGTCATTGGTAAGTCAGAATGTCTTTAGCAATTCTAGAGATAACAGTTTAATTTGCCAAAAGAAGGAGAGTTAGTAAAAATTTTTTAATTTAAGAAATTTAAGTTTTCTTCTGCATTTTTATCCAAAAAAAGAGATACACTTCAATTACTGAAATCTTGGTTATATTTTATTGGCCATAAAAATCATTCAGAGCATATGAAGTTAATCACTGAGTTAAATTTCTGTATGATAAATTATTAGTGCAAAATGTTGGTTCTGACATGTGAATTTGGATATCTTGAAATGACCCAGTATCTGTTATTACCTTCTTTCCTTCTTCCTCCCTCACATGTTTAGGAACTTTTGATTGAATGGTGGACAATGGGTGTGAGATATTGTAGAGCCTGGATTAGGTTGATTTCCTTAGAGAGTGTGGAGTTTTATGTTGACAGGTAGTGAGATGGAAGGATCAGTAATTAAATTTTTTAAAGGATTTTATTTATTTATTTTTAGACAGAGAGGAAGAGAGGGAGATAGAGAGGGAGAGAAACATCAATGTGTGGTTGCTTCTGACATGCCCCCTACTGGGAACCTGGCCTGCAACCCAGGCATGTGTCCTGACTGGGAATCAAACCAGCAACCCTTTGGTTTGCAGGCTGCTGCTAAATCCACTGAGCCACACCAGCCAGGGCCAGTAAATAGAGTAGTTTTTAATGTTAATACTTGAAGATTGGCTTCTGGAATGGCAGAGAAAGCAACTCCATGGGCTCATCCTTCCACAAAAATAAGGGAAATACCAGCAAAAAAACCACAAAACTTCATGATTTCAGAACACTGGAAATTAACAAAACTTCACCAAAAGACCCCCTAATCTGGCCCACAGGCCCCCCAACACCCAAAGTGCCAACTCACACCTCCCCCACTCTGAAGCCTGCTCCTTATGTACCCAAGGGTGGTGAAAGATAGTGCTCCAGCAGACAAGGAATACTGAAAGAAAACAGGTCAGGGTCTATAACAAGGGAGAAAACAGAAACCTGAGCTGTAGTATCACCTTTGTGAAAACAAAAAAGAGGTTTCTAGCAGGCAGCCTTGTGAGTTGCAAGATCCAAGAGAAGACAGAGAAGCTAAAGAATTCTGACACAAGAGGGAGCAAGAAGCATGGAACAGGTGTATCCATCTAAGGTAGGAGAAAGCCCTAGCTATGATCAGGGGAAATGAAAAGACTCTCCCACATGAAAGCAACTAACTAGTAAAGACTGGAGAAGGTGACTGCTTTTTCAAATGTGAAAACAGCAACACAAAACTTCAAAGAATATGGAGAATCAAGGAAATAAGACATCATTAAAAGGTCACAATAGCCTTCTAGTAAACTAACCAAAAGACATGGGATTCCATGATTTACCTGATAAGGAATTCAAGACAGTTGTTTTGAGGACTTAATGAGCTAGAAGAAAACACAGAAAGACAATTCAATAAAATCAGGAAAATAATACTTGAGAAAAATGAGAAATTTAACAAATAAATAGAAATCATAAAAAAGAACCAAAAAGAAAATCTGGAGCTGAAGAATTCACCGAATGAAATGAAAAAAAGCAATAGAGACCATCAGCAGCAGTATATACCAAACAGAAGACAGAATTAGTGAGTTAGAGGCTAAGACTTTTGAAATACCCTAATCAGAGGAGAACAAAGAAAAAAGAATAAAGAACAAACTAAATCTACATGATCAATGGACAGCAGAAAAGAAAATACCAGGATTACTGGAGTTTGAGCAGGAGGGCACAGACAATTTAAAGAAATAATAGCCGGCAATATTAGCATGTGTATCTTCATACATGTGTACTGAAATTGGACTAAATGTTAGTAAACCTTTATCTGAAATCCTCTATTTAGAAAAGAAGCCTAGAACGTTTAATAAATATTAATAGTTAACAATTTTCAGTGAATATAATAAAAGTACAAAGGCATTTATTAAAATATATACTCTCTATCTTTAAACATTACTGAAAAAATAACCTTGTCGTAGATGGCCAAGTCACAGGCAGTGAGTTATCCCATGCCTCACAATTTTTTACCATCATATCTGGCTTTCACATAGGGCTTGTCTTTAATTTTTTTTAATGGCTTTATTAAAGTAGAACATCTGATATACAGTAAACAACAAACTTCCCAATTCCAAGTACATAATTTGATAGATCACTAATACAATGAAATAAACATAACTATTACCGACAGTGAAATAACCATCAATCTCAAAAGTTTTCTTGTGCCCTTGATAATCCCTCCTTCCAGTCCCTCCACACTTCCTCTTCTCCAGGCAACCACTAATCCATTTCTTGTCACTATGGATTAGTTTGCATTTTTAGAATTTTATATTAACGTAATCATACCTAGAGCTTTGTATAAATGAAGTCACACAGTACATACTCTTTCTTATCTGTCTTATTTTATTCAGCATGATTATTTTGAGATTTATTTATGTATACCAATAATTCCTACTTATTTCTGAGTCATATCCTATTGCATGGTATGCCACAATTTGTTTATCTAGTCACCTATTGATGGAATTTGCATTGTTTCCAGTCTTGAGCTCTTACAAATAAAACTACTATGAACATTCTCTTACAAGTCTTTGTATAGATATATGCTCTCATTTTTCTTGGGTAAATCATGAATCATATGGCATATGTATGTTTAACTTTTGGGGAACCTACCAAACTGTTTTCCAGAACAGTTGTATGATATTACATTCTCACGCACAGGCTATGAGTGTTTCAGTTCCTCCACACCTTTACTCCCTTACACTGTATTACAATACACCCCAGCCCAGGCCAGGAACTGGAGCAGGTGCTCTGCTTGTCTTATTCAGACAAGCCTTAGCCAGTAAAACTCTACCAAAGAACTCCTGCTGCAAGTGTCCTTATTAATGTGTTTCCTCAGCAAGGGTGGCTCTTCTTCTAAATAAAACAGTTATTGTGGCACAATCATTTGTTTATGTAATTGAAAATTCCCCATTTTAAAGATTACATTACATTTAAATACTATAACTTACTAAACAATAATGTTGGATGCTTGGGTTACTAATGAACATTTTATGTTAATGAAATTATCTTCCTTTAAGGGAGATTTGTTGCAAAAGAATACACAGAGATTACTATATAACAATGAATAGCAATTCAGATAAAAATATGATGTATACAGTGAGATAGATTTCAGAACCCAGTAGTTGAATTTTCATATTTATTATCTAATTCATATAAGATAGAATTTTACCAGTGCAAATGAGAACAAGAAAGTGTAAGAGAAGGATTTTTCCAATAGTAATATCAAATGGCTTATCCCTTCTCTGACCTCACATATAGACACAGTGTAATTACACAGCGACATTATACGCATGCATTGTCTGTAGTATGTAGCCTGACAAGAGTGTGGCCTAGAAACAGAGTAGGCACCTCCAGCAATGTAAATCTCCCTTATCTCCAAGATAAAATCCAAAATATCTGTCTGGATAGCATCTGTCTCTCCAACAAAATTCCCAACAACCCCTCCCGTACACTCTAAAATAAATCATAGCAAACCTGTGGAAATCTGACCCTGTATGACACTACAAATGTTCCTGTGTTGTCTTTTACACTATTTACATTTAATATACATTTGTTCAATAGTCTGAAAGCCCTTTGAGTGCAGAAACCATTTCTTTTCTGCCTCTTTATCTACTGACACAGAGCATAGTTTGCATGGTACAGAATAGACATTCAATAATTATTCGTAGTGGACTAAACACATGTATGCTACACCAAAGGTTTTATTTTCTCCAGAATTGTTCAGTCTTATTGAGATCTTAACAGATCTGCAGTTATGATTGTCCTTTTAACAACATTATAATTCTGAAAATATCAGAATTTATATAAATTTTCTACTTATGGATCATTTTCCAGAAGTAGATGTATGTGAATAACTTTCGGTGACCAGGTGATTCTTTTATCTATTCCAGGTGTTCTGTACTATAGTAATGAACATCATAAGTGCCTGCATTTCAGTGATTGGACTACTTTTACTATTAGTTGAGTTTTTCATATTCAATTTACATTCAAATGATACTGTTTGGTCACATGTAAGTACCAGCTTTCTGTGAGATTTTCATACAAATTTAGAATTACATTTTAAATTCTTTGGTGAGTGATCAAAGTATTTAATGTTATGGAGGATATGGTAATGACCTTCATCACTAGTTTACTCTTTGGCATATGCACCTACTGATATTGTAGTTCAAATAGCAGGTTACATTCCTAAAGCTAGGATTACCCAAAACTTCAGTAACAAAATGGAGTGTATTATAAATATTAATAAATGTATATTGAGTGAGTTAACATTAGATTCAATTCCAGCCACACCTAGTAACTGAGATATTTTTATAATAGCGTTGTTGTTTCCAGGTTCTTGCATGCCTGAGGCCAGTTTTCCTAGGGCTTAAAAGATAAAGTTTATTATAGCAAAATTTCCTTAAAAGAAGGAAGTGATATACTTATGTACTTGTTGTACCCAAGGATTTATGTTCAATGTCACAGATACAGTCTGCAGACAGAATAAACCTGAGTTTGTACATGGATGTAATTAAGAATGCATGTGTACTCAGGTCTGTATGGACATGACTCTGTGGATATTTTTGAACTTTCTGCTTTGTGTCTGTTTGTCAGCAGGTCTATGTGAGACTGTTTAAGGGTGTTCGTGTTTGTGCCTCAGTCTCTGTGTATATCTGTGTTTCCACACAAGTGGGGCTGTGGATATGTGTCTGCTTATCTATATGGGTTTGTTGGTATAGAAAGGAGAGGGAGCTAGGAGGGCAAGGAGATGACAGTCAGTGCTGGGCAAGTTGGGTAGGAATTGAATCTATAGGTTTCAAAGCCTTCTCTATAGAACCCTTCTAGTCCATCTGCCCATGGCTTGATAGAGGTAAAAATATCTTGGCCTTTAACCAAGACCTAGAAAACAACTTTTCTGGATTGAAGGTGCCTGTTTTTAAATTCCTAGCCTAAATCAGCAAGCTCTCCTTACGTCAACATCCAAACCTTTGGTTAACTAGCTAATTCCAAAATATATGTTGATTTGCATTTTGCTGAATTTTTCTCATTTGTGCATAGCTTTGAAAAGGATTTTAGAACAAGTGAGATTATAAATTCCCTCAGGGAATGATTATTTCTCTGATTTAATTAAAGAAACAAGCTGAGAAATATTAAGCTACTTGTTCAGGGTCACAGGGTTATTCCCTTGCAGAACATTCATTCTAATTGAGAATGGTCAAAATTTCAAGTTAGTTCACTACACAAAACTTAAACCCAACAGAAATCAAGGAAATGGCACATCAAAGAACCATCCTTTTGCTGTAGAGGATGCTAATGTTTTATGACACATACCCTAAAGGATACATTTGAGTGAAATCTTGAATAAATATAAACCTACAGATATGATTTAAAGTTATATTTGCACAAAAGGAATATCTCCTTTCACTGGATTGGAGTACAATTATAGTCTTTTTCTTTTTCCAAGAAGTGGTAAGTAAGGTGAGGAAGTGAGACCAGCAAGAGAAGGCTGCCAAGCAACTACACAGAGCTGCTTTTGGAGATGGAGTGTAGAGTTTTCCTGATCAAGAATTTCCTTTTCTTTTAAATAAGTTCTTTTTAAAAAACAATTTTATTTATTTTTAGAGAGAGGGGAAGGGGTGAAGAAAGAGAGGGAGAGAAATATCAATGTGTGGTTGCCTCTCACGTGTCCCCCACTGGGGACCTGGCCCACAACCCAGGCATGTGCCCTGACTGGGAATGGAACCAGAAACCCTTTGGTTCCCACACTCAATCCACTGAGCTACACCAGCCAAGGCCAATTACAGTCTTAACTCTTTAATTTATCCAGTTCATCTCTTGACCCGCCAATGTTCATATCAGCAAGAAATTCAAGATCTTCCTCTTGAGGCCTCTTTCCTGTAGACCCTATCTAGTTTTTCAGGAACATTGGGAACCAAAGATTCAATAATGACTCCAAATTTCTAGTTGATAGAACCCTGGAGCAGTCTACCACCATGCTGATAATTCCCATTGCCATGGCTTCAGTTACTCTTAAATGATATCAGTAGTGAAAACTGATCCATATAGCCCAGACTTGGGTTTCTAATATTACAGATTCTATATTCTTGCTCCCAATACAAGTATCCTGCAAGGATATGAATCTATTGGCACAGTCCAAGCAGGAAACCACCTATCCAAGGACACAATCAAAACCCAAACTTTCTCTTCCTTCACCATGAATTCCTCTTTGGGCTTTTTCTCAACAACAAACCTAATTTGGAACATCTCTCTATTAAATAAGTTCTATCACACTGAATCTCAAGAGTGTCCCAATTCCATCTTCTCCAGAGGTTTGTAGCCTCAAAGAAAATTTGCTGACCTTATCCAGAAGAACAAACAAGAAAACACACTCAATGACATTCATTATCCATTTGGCAGAAATTTATCAGTTTCTAATTATCCTCAGTTATTATCAGTTATCATTATGATCAACAAAACTATACATAAATAACAATTGTTGAGGGTGAGGAATATATTGAGTAGTTTTTCTTTTCTGTTTTTCATCTTCCTGAAATTTAATATACCTTTATTTTTAAAGCATTAACATATTAAGATCTATAAGAAATGTATATATTTTTTTGGAAACAGGAAAGTGGTTACCTCCTTTCCCAATATTTGTTTCTATTCATCGTTTTGGAGTTGCTTGTCACATGTACAGTGACTCGTTGGGCATGCAAAGTGACACATACAAGACAATAAAGATGTCGTGAGTATCTCATTCCTCCATTGGTGAATCAGAAGATATTGGATCCTATTATGAATTGTTTGAAGAACTAAGATCTTGATAAGAATTAAGTGTAAATGATGTTGTCTCTAAGCTATAATTATAGGTAGCCAAAAACACTTTACACTAACTATTTATTGTACACTATATGGGTTTCTATACAACTGAAGGTAAAAAATTTCCCCTAGACAAAGGTGTTTTTTATTATAGGATATTTTTATGTTTACACCTCATGAGAGAATAAGATGGGAAGCATGTGATTTTCTGGCTCAGGTTTGTTTAATTCAATAGATATTTTCTTGAAAATAAAACTGTGGAGGTTGTTAATGGGCACTGAAATATTGGAATGCTAAAGTCTCAGACCTTTAGTTCTCAAAATATGAGAGAACAAGTTGAATATCAAAGTGTAGGACATATAGTGTCTTCAGAAACCAAGATTTTGGAGTAACTGAGAAGGTGGAAAAAGATGGTAAAAATCATTTTCAACAAAGCTTTTTTCCCTTCTTCCACACATACTACTTCATATCTAAAGGAACTTTATCTCCAATTGACCTCAACATCACTGAATCAGAGAACGTTGGTGAAAGATACATCTTCCCTTTTCTCCCCCATACCCACACAACAGGCCTAGACTTAAGAGTCAATGCAATCAGCCCTGGCTGGTGTAGCTCAGTGGATTGAGTGTGGGCCTGTGAACCAAAGGGCTGCCAGTTCAATTCCCAGTCAGGGCACATGCCTGGGTTTTGGGCCAGGTCCCCAGGTGGGGACATGTGAGGGGCAACCACGCATTGATATTTCTCTTCCTCTCTTTCTCCTTTCCTTCCTTCTCTATAAATATTTTCTTCTCTATAAATAAACAAAAAAAATCTTTTTAAAAACCTGTAGTTATTTAAAAAAAGAGTCAGTGCAATCATAAGAACAACTTAGAAGGAGTACAAAGTTAACATGAAGGAGAGAGTGATATGTCCATATATCCCAGACCAGAAATGTAGGGAGATTTAGGAAATAACAAGAAAGAATAAGAATGGCCTGGGAGTCTTAGAACAGAAGAAGAAAAAAGGAGAGTTGAGAAAAAAGAGAAAAGGGGATGCTGACAGATCCTGTTCTCAAATATTCCTGGTTCTAGGACTTCATGTATACTTAGATGAAGTCATGGATATCACAATAATATTTTCCTCCAACTACCTGTTAGGAATGGGCATTGAAACTCATTCATACTAAAGTAAAAATGACTGAGATGAAGTCAGCTACTGCTCTGATAGAATGAAAATAAGAGCAAAATGACTAAATAATGTAAAGAAATGGAAGAAGCCCAAGGAAACTTTGGGTCCAAGCTATGAGGTAATGCTGAAATGATATGGGTAAATCCCAGCATTTAAAACCCAAGAATAATGGGAGTAAAAGGGAGAAAACTGTACTTGAACAAAGATTAAAATAAATAAAGTTTTTGGTGAAAATGAAAAAAAAAACCCCAAGAAGAAAAACAAACTAAGCAAACAACCAGAACAGGAACAGAATCATAGGTATGCAGATCATTTGGAGGGTAATCAGCTGGCATGGGAAAACAGGAGAAGGGGGGGCGGTGGGGGGGTGGAATGTGCAGGGATTAAAAAATGTAATTGATAGGAACAAAATAGGGAGATGTTAACAATAGCAGAGGAAGTGAAGAAGCTAAAGAACTTATATGCACAACCCATGGACATGAACTAAGGAGGGGATTGCTGGAGGGAAGGGGGTGCTGGGCAGACAAGGGCAAAGGGGGGAAAAGTGGGACAACTCTAATAACATAATCAATAAAATATACTAACCCCCCCAGACTATTGGTTTTGTTCCTAGTAAAATCATCATTATATGGATTATTGGAAGTTAGAAATTATAAGCACCATAATATGGGAAAACTTCTTTTAAATTATGTGTTTCTTAAGGTCTCAAAAACTAGCAATGAAGAGAAAAAAAACTTACAGAAAAATTAATTCCCTCCCTATTCTTAATTTTGTCAGGTTAATTCAAAAAAGATTATTTAAGCAAAGCAATCTACATATTAAGATGGTAAACTAAACAAAACATAGTTATGGAGTGTTAAGTATTGTAAATTAATGAGGCTGGAGCACGGTTTTTGCAGGGGTGATTGGTAGAAAATAGGGGTCAAGGAATTAGATGGGGGTAAATTACTACAGAAATGAATGTCATGTTGTAATACCAGGCTCTCATGCTGTAAGTTTTATCTATCCAAACTTTAACTGTGAGAGATGGAGAAAAGGAGGACACACATATGCTTAGATTATATCAAAAGAATTTTCAGATTTTTCCATTTATAAGTGCTCCTGAGCTTCCCTTTTAGGTGTTCAGGTGATGATAGTGCCCCTAAGTGGAAAAAAAAATAACTAGGAATTGATTTTGTGTGTGAAATGATGGGTTCAGTTTGGGATATACTTAATTTAAGGTGCTTTGAGATAATCTGAGTAGAAACCTCTTGTAAGAAATTTGAAATATGAGCCTAGAGCTGGAGAGGTTTATAATAAAAATTCAGCATTAGGATTGTCGTAAATTTATAAGTGTTTGACCAAGCTGTAGGTATTAACAGTATTGCCCATGGGGAAGCTATAGAGCTATAGCTGGAAAAGTTAAGGACAGAATGACAACCTTAGGAGATTATGGCCCAAGTAAAAAGCCAGGTTCAAAGGTCAAATTTGTGATTAGAAAATGATGGCCAAGCAGTAAAATGGGGAGCTGAAGTTCCACCTAAAGGCATTGGAATTCAGCACTTAAAAATGAAACAGTTTTAGCCAAAAGGAAACACACACACACACACACACATCTAATTCTTTTTTTAATCCTCACCCAAGGATATGTTTATTGGTTTTAGAAAGAAAAATGTGGGGGAAAGAAAGGAAGAGAGGGAGAGAGGGAGGGAGATGGAGAAAAGGGGAGAGAGAGAGAAATCATTGTGAGGGAAACATTGACTGGTTGCCTCCTGCACACACCAGGGACTGAACCCGAAACCTTTCAGTATGTAACGTGATGTTCCAATCAACTGAGCTACCCAGCTGGGGCAACACACATCTAATTCTAAATTCTTCTCTGAATAAAGTGAAAAAAGAAAAATATGAATTAAATATATATGTTTTCTTATATAGAAAGATAGAATTTAACATAGGTATTCATCTCCATAGGTAATAATTACTAATCATTTACTAATTAATTAGTATTACTTACTAATTAGTAAGTAATTATTAGTAAATATTACTAATTCATTTAGTAATTGCATTACTAAATAATAATGCAATTCAGTTTAAGTAGAAAACTATGCGTTCTTATATGATCAATATGTGATTTGGGATCTATATACTCACATAGCATTGTGAGTATATCAACCCAAGAAACCAAAAAGGAGGGAAGGAAGGAAGGAAGGAGAGAGGAAGGGGAAGGGAGGGAGGAAACTATAAATATTAAAAGAGCGCGGTTTAATTTTAAAATCTTAATGATGAAGACATTCCTATTAGCATTCTTTCCAAAATTCTACCCAAAACCCTATAGTTCTTTATTCTGGAATGTATTAATGATCAATTTACTAACACTCAGCTTATCTCAGGTGCCTGGAAGAATGGGATCCTTTTCCTACATATGAAAGAACCATCATGACCTCAATCAAGGAGGAAAGTTTAATGGCAAATGAAGAACTTCACTTTGTTCAAAAACCTTGTTTGAAAATGCATATTTAATTAAGTCCATCTCATTATTTCTTTTCCCCAATTTCATTAATAAAAATTTAAGTGGGTAAATATAGTTATTTTTTTTCTGCCTGGGCAGGTGAGCATTGATTTTTCTCAAGTTAAATCTGGTCAGCCTACATCAAAGGATTCTTCCATAGAAGAGAAATTCTAAGATTGGGTACATATTTCTGGAGTGGGATTTAGATTTAATATGGATAGTGTGACATATACTAAGTGCTGACTTAAGGAAATCATGAAATTTAGCACAAATTATAAACAGTACCATTGCCTCTGAAGGCCTCTCAGCAGATTAGCTCTAAACACAATTTCTAATATTTCTTTCTTACTACATACTGTTAAAATTTACATAGCTTTCCCATAGTGAAGAAGGTATATTTAATACCCCTATGTTATTGAGACTATATGAATGAATGTCTCCTGGATTTTTGTTTCTCCAGAAAGTTCATTTCCCAAAATATTACATCCTTTTGTCCACAATTTTACTCTATGGTTTTTCACACCGAATTTTAAAAAACAGTTTAGGTACATTATCTCATTAAAAGTTCTTTACTATGTTTGTACAAACTCTCCTCTGCTTTTAAAAATTGTTCTTTGAGCTCGATATCCAACTCCCACTTCCCTCCGTCCATGAGTATTCCATTATATATAATATGCATATTTTAAGTATCTCCAAAATATGCATGACATTGTATTGTAGGCATGTGTTTGTAATTTATGTAAATACAAACACATGCACATATACATTTTTCCTCTCAGCAATAAATTTTTTAACAAAATATATTAATACTGACTTTTACATTTACTTATACCTATCTGGTAACCTTTATAAAATGCTCTTTATTTCCTCATGTGGAGTTGACTTCATGTCTCATGTTTTTCCTTTCAGCCTGAAGGACACACAGGGAGGACCTGATGTTGGGCCATGAACTAAATCTGGCCTCTGATCACCCAGCTGGCAGGTCTGCTAGCAACAAAATTCCCTGTTTTTATATGCCTGGCAAAATCTAATTTCTCCCTCATTTCTAAAGGTTAATTTTTGCTGGATATAGAAATCATTTTTATATTCCTTTTTCATTACTTTGAAGATATCATTCCACTACCTTCTGACCTCCATGGTTTATGATTAATCAGCTGTTAATCTTACTGAGGATCCCTTGCACATAACTTGCTTTCCTCTTGCTACTTTAAAGATTTTTTCTTTGTAGATGGCTTTCCATATTTTGACTTGGATATGTGTAGGTATGGATCCCTTTGAGTTTATTTTCCTTGGAATTTGTTGAGCTTCTTTGATTAATATTTGCATCAAATTTGGGAAATTTTGGCTATTATCTCTTCAAGTACTCTTTATGACCCTTTCTTTCTCCTCTCCACTAGAATCAGTTTCTCATTATGACTCATGTTATGCTGGATGATATCCTATGGATCACTGAGATTCTGTTCATTTTTTTCATTCCCTTTTGGTTCTCTTCATCAAACTATACAATCAAAATCAACCTAACTTAAAGTTTTCTAGTTCTTTCTTCCAACAGCTCAAAAATGCTGTTGAGCCCTTCTAGGTGAATTTTTTAATTAGTTATTATACTTTTCAACTCAATAGAGTTTCTACTTGGTTCTACTTTTATAATTTAAGTCTCTTTATTGATACTTGCTTTTTAGTGAGATGTTGGTCTCATGCTTTTCTTATTCATAGTTTTCTTTAGCTTTTTGAATATATCTATAATAATTTATTTAAAGTCAATGTCTATTAGATTTATCATCTGAGTTTCCTTTGGGACATTTTTCATTAATGCCCTTTTTTCCTATGCATATTATCCTGTTTCTTTGCATGACTTATAATTTTTTGATGAAAACTGAACATTCTAAATAATATAATTAGAAAATATAATAGAATTTGGAAAATAGATTCTCTGAGTTTTTATTAGAGTTCTAGTATTTCCTGTTGCTGTTTGTTTAGTGGCTTTCCTGGACTAATCTGAAAAGTCTAAATTCTTTGTCGTGTGCAGTCACTGAAGTTTCTGCTTGATTACCTTAGTGTTAAGGTAATAATTGGGGTGAGATGTACTTAAGTGTCTTGAACCTACAAGCTTTTCACCCCTTGTTGAAGGGCTCTATAGGTATGTCAGGGTATGCCTTTGACATTTGGGAAGTTTAAAACTCTGCCTTACTTCCCCTGCTCACATAGAGCCTTAAGGCAGCCAGAGATTAATTTCTCCTCAGGTCTTTCCTTGGCGTGTGCACCTGTGTGAGACCTACTAGATTTCAACGAATATGTCAGAGCTTTACAAAGCTCTAAAGGACATATCATTCCCTAGATTTTCACTTTTTAAAAAGTATGTATATTTTATTGATTATGCTATTACAGTTGTCCTATTTCCCCCTTTACTCCCCTCCACCCTGCACACCCCCTCCCACCCACATTTCCCCACCACCATCACCATAGTTCATGTCCATGTGTCATATATATAAGTTCTTTGGCTTCTACTTTTCCCATACTATTCTTACCCTCCCCCTGTCTATTTTCTACCTACCATGTATGCTATTTATTCTCTGTAACTTTCCCTCTCTCTCCCCCTTCCACTACCCTGTTGATAATGCCCCATGTGATCTCCATTTCTGTGGTTCTGTTCCTGTTCTAGTTGTTTGCTTAGTTTGTTTTTGTTTTAGGTGTGTGTTAATAATTGTGAGTTTGCTGTCATTTTACTGTACATATTTTTTATCTTCTTTTTCTTAGATAAGTCCCTTTAATATTTCATGTAATAAGGACTTGGTGAGGATGAACTCCTTTAACTTGACCTTATCTGAGAAGCACTTTATCTGTCCTTCCATTCTAAATAAAAGCTTTGCTGGATAGAGCAATCTTGAATGTAGATCCTTGCCTTTCATGACTTGGAATACTTCTTTCCAGCCCCTTCTTGCCTGTAAGGTCTCTTTTGAGAAATCAGCTGACACTCTGATGGGAACTCCTCTATAGGTAACTGCCTCCTTTTCTCTTGCTGCTTCTAGGATTCTCTGCTTAATTTTTATCTTGGGTAATGTAATTATGATGTGCCTTAGTGTGTTCCTCCTTAGGCCCAACTTCTTTGGGCCTCTCTGAGCTTCCTGGACTTCCTGGAAGTCCTTTGCCAGATTGGGGAAGTTCTCCTTTATTATTTGTTCAAATAAGTTTCAATTTGTCGCTCTTCTTCTTCTCCTTCTGGTACCCCTATAATTTGGATGTGGGAATGTTTAAAGATGTCCTGGAGGTTTCTAGGCCTCTCCTCATTTTTTTTGAATTCTTGTTTCTTCATTCTTTTCTGATTGGATGTTTCTTTCTTCCTTCTGGTCCACACCATTGATTTGAGTCCCATTTTCCTTCCAATCACTATTGATTCCATGTACATTTTCCATTATTTAACTTAGTGTAGCCTTCATTTTTTCATCTAATTTGTGATCAAATTCAAGGAATTCTGTGAGCATCCTGATTACAGTGTTTTGAACTGTGCATCTGATAGGTTGGCTACCTCTTAGTCACTTAGTTGTATTTTTTCTGGAGCTTTGATCTGTACTTTTGTTTGGGTCATTTTTTTTGTCTTGAAGTGCCTGTTTTGTAATGAGGGGTGGAGCTTTAGGTGTTTACCAGGGCAGGGTAACCCAAGTCGCTTGGTTGTGACGCTATACCTGGGGCAGGGGTTCAAGAGGGGACGATGGCACTTGCTCAGGTCTCTGCTGGTTTTCAGTCACTTCCCCTGCTTCCCATAAGCAAATTGGGCCCTTCTGGTGTTGATTCCCAGGTGGTTGTGTTTGTGTACATTCTAGGACCCTGTGGGTCTCTCCAATGAACTTTTCTGTGAGGCTGGGAGTTCCTGCTCCCTCTTCATTTCACCTGGTTTATCTGTGAGAGAATGTTGGACCGCACAGTCCACTAGCCACTGCCTTGCAGGCCAGCTGCAGCCTTGCATGCCCCATTCCACAATCCACCACCTTGCTGGGTCTGCCAGCCACCACTTTGTATGCCCCGGTTGCTAGCCTTGCTAGCCACAGCCTTGCTGAGAGTCCTCTCCATCCACACTACCTGACTCCACCCTTCCTACCTGCCTGGATGAATATGTCTTCTTTAACTCCTTGGTTGCTGGACTTCTATACAGTTCAACTTTCTGTCAGTTCTGGTTGTTTTTTTGTTTTTAAATTGTTGTCCTTCTTTTGGTTGTGGGAGGAAGCATAGTGTTTACCTACACCTCCATCTTGGCTGGAAGTCCCCTAGATTTTCACTTTAAGTTTTTTGTCCAGCCTCTTTTCTGCTGGTGTTGTTACTGTTATTGCTTCCTTAGGTAGCTGGCAGCTGCAGTTTTTTAAAACCCACCTGTCAGATTCCACAAACACCCTGTAATAGGACTCTTCTCATTGAATGAGCACTAAGTCAAGTCACATAAAGATAAGCTCTATGCATAAAACTTTCCCAAAGAACTGCCATACTGGTCAAATAGTGACAGTTCTCTGGAGGAGGGTTTTGGGGGAGTTCTAAATCTGTTCTGGCACTTCTAGTGGCTGCTAAACTGCTGGTTTTCACAGTTATCATCATTCTGAGGCTGTGGTTTCCAAAGCTACCAAATGATGGAAGGGGGTTGTGAAAATAGGGCAAATTAAAATGCCACAAATCTTGTTGGCAAAAAAATCAGCCATTTTTCTTAAAGAAACACTTCTCAGATTGTTTCAGGTCTTTGATTAAGTTCCAGAATTCAGAGAAGTTGCCTTTGACATTTTTTCCCAATGTCCTCATTACTTTTCATGGAGGAGCAGATATTTGGAAGTCCTTATTGTACCATTCCAGAATGCCTTTGCTTTTTGTCCTTTCTTACACAAACTGTTTTTGGAGAATCAAATGATTCATTAAGGGATTTTTTTTTCAGAAGAATGCCAGCCAATAAATTAAGAAAAAATAATCAATTTAAGAAAACTGCAATTGTGGAATATCCAGTGGCATAGATCTAAGTAAAGAACATCAGTGTATTCTAAAATTTTTTAGGAAAGAAGTTCCTGAGAAAATGTGTGATGGATAAAGATGAAACCTAAACACACAGCTCAACTTTAATATCACTAGAACAGGCAAACCAGTCATCAGGTGCCTCCCAGTGTGATGCAAAAGACAGTAGACAGTTTCAACCATGGAGCATTTTGCCAGAAAAATTTGAATTGAAATCTAATCAAGCCTCTGTATATGACCACTAGATAATAGGAAATATGGAGACTAAAGAAACAAGTTAAATGGTACCACACAGAAGCAATTAGTAAATTCAGAATGCGGGGAATTAAAGGGACAAATGACCTACCCAGTCTTCTCACTAAATACATGGCATTTTAAAGGGAAAGCTTTTTAAAAAACTTACGACATAAAGCAACCAAATGCAGTAAGAGGATCTTCTTTGGATAGTGATTCAAACACAGCAATTACAAAATGGTATTTCTGAGACAATCAGAAATTTGAATATGGATATGGTTATTAGATGAGATCAAGAAACTGTTGTTAATTTTATTACATTTAATAATGATACTGTTTAAAAAATAAAAACTCTCCTCTTACCTGTTAGAACACAAACTCAACTAAAATACTTAATGTCATCTGGCCTACTAAAAACAAAACAAAACAAAACAAAGAGAAGGATAATTGATGAAACAGGGTTGCAAAGTGTAACTGCTGAGGCTAAGCAATGTCCACATGGGAACTATCATATATTTTTCTGCTGTTGGAAATTTTTCATAATAAAAAGTTAAACATACTTTCAATAATATCTCATCTCACAGGTAAAGCCAAAGTCCTGAAAAGACCCTGTATGATTTGCCTTCCTGTCCTCATTGCCTGCTCCACCACACCCTCCTTCAGCACCTTCAGGCACTGCTCTGCAGCTCCTCTGCTCCGGTAGCCACCAAGGGCTCTCCTTCCCTGTCTCTGGGCCTTTGGTCAAATGCCCTCTTTCCAGGGAGGACTTTGTGGCTGTCTTCACATTTCCATCCACACACATGCCTTATCCCCCTTCTGTGCTTAATTTCTCTCCTTGTATTACTCTTCACATACTATAAATTTCCCTTACAGACCTTGTTTATTATTCACTTCCCCCTTCTTAATGTAAGCCCCCAGGAAGGTATGGTTTTTAATCTGTTTGCTTCACTGCTGTATCCCCAGTCTTGAGAAAATGCCTGGCACACACTGGCACTCAGTGAAAATTTATTGAAGTAGTTACCTGGCAAAACAAACACAAAGGAGCTCAGCAAGCGTTAATCCCATCTACTGCCCATAATTAGCCATGTGGTGCAAATAATTCAGCCACTCAGATCAGATTTTGTTCCTACCATGTGTTCAGACAGTTGGTAAACAATGAGTATAAAAAGTAAGCTGTAAGATTCAGCATGAAGGATGCATATCCGCCTGACTGCAGCAATAGAATGTGTAAAACAACTTCAGTCCCCAAAGTTCTGTGGCATAAGCCTGTGGAGTACCTGAGCCGGTATGCTTTCCACTCTATAAAAGCATACACTAAGGACCAAAGAGATTGTAGAACATTGTTGGTTGTCAGGGGGCCACACAGAGCCAGGAAAGGTGATATCTCTGTCAGCCCCACTACTCTACACTCCTCCTGGGAGCCTAAAGGCTCAGTGTATCTTCCCGGGGTCCCACTGTGTAGAAGGTGTCCCACTGCGCGGAAGGTGTCCCACTGCGTGGAAGGTGTCTGCAGGGCTCCTCGTGCAGCACCCGCAGCAGCCACGCTCTTGGCCACAACTGTAGCATTGGAACCGCGTAAGCGGAAGTGAGGGGCACCTCCACCGAGGAAGCAGCCCCCCACCTGGATACCGGGACTGTGAGGCCCCCAACCGAGGGGCCTCAACATCACGCTACAACATCACGCCCCCTGTGGGCCTACATGTGAATGCAGGGAGCTTTGACCTGGTTGTCACTGGTGCTGGGAATAAAACTACACTGGAGGGGAGGTGTTTCCAACGACCCTCTCGTCCCAGTGCCTACAGTTGGAAAGAACACCAACTAATACAGTGTGCTACTTTTTGCTTATTCCTTTCAATACCCCTTCTTCCACTATGTGTTTTCGATGACTGGCCCATTTTACACACACAGCACCCTCTCAGATAAAGGTAAGTTGGTTAATTTACAGGAGAAGAAGGTAAGAATATAGTGACTTGGGGATTGATCCCAGGGCCATGGAGCAAGTAGTGGCAATATTGAGTGAGTCCTGTCTTCCACCCTTTGACCATATTTCTGTATTTTTTGTGGCTTAGGAGATATGCATTAGATTTCGCAATAGAGAATATATAAACAGAAATTCATATTTTTTAATAATTTTTTTATTTTTTTTAATTTAAGCATAGTTATATTAGTTTCAGGTGTGCAATATAGTGACTCAACATTTTTATACCTCACAATGTGATCACTCCACTAATTCTAGTAATTATCTGTCACTGTACCTGTCACCACAAAATTATTGACAAGAAACGCATATTCTTGATGGTTGATTTCCAAGATTGATGAGTTAAGAGTTTCTCTGATTGTGTATTCCCTTTCTCACCTGAGTTTGTGAGCATTGCTCGATAGAATCTTTAAAGGCGATTAAATAAGTAAATGCTGCTGCTACCCACCTGGAACAGGCCAGTGAAAGTACCCTATGTGAGAAGTGGCTCTTCTGGTAATCACTTCCTGCCATTCAGATGGCCTGTCCATAGAAATTCAATTTGACCCTCAATATTGAAACCAGAATTTGTTTGTTTTCTCTGCCCAAGTCTTCTTAGTACATGCCATATGTCCCACACACAAAAAAGCCTATTCTCTCTTTCTCTCTCTTTTTTTCTTGGATTCACTTGCTCTGGAGAATGACTGTATTTGTCTTTGTACTAACCTCCAGGACTGACCAAAGTTAATTCAACAAATGCTTTAAGGGCGGCTTTAAGGGTGCTTTAAGGGTGCTTTAAGGGTGGCCTTCCAAGCATATGTTATGAAACTTCCATAAATAATTCTACCCATTTACACATAATGTGGTAACAGACCAAGAGAGAGAAATTTCACACTATTTGTCAGATTGATTGAGCAAGGACTTGTCAGATGCCAACAATTTATAAATATGTTGCTAGAACCAGACACTGCGACACTCTGTGAGGGTTTATAGCACCAAAGATGTATATGGGAAGGTGCTTAAAAACATGAGTGTAACATCACACGGGAGCAAAATGTCAGTATTCAAGAATAGATGAAATGCTAAGAAAGTGGAGATTGAACCATACCAGCACTAGTGATGAGCCACACAAAAGAATGTGCACTGGACCCAAAAGAAGGCAACAAGGAGCCATTGAAAAGTTTCAAAACAAGTGATTTCTGCATTTGATTCCCAGTTTAGAAATGTCACTGTGGTCATGGTATAGCTTCTGAATTTAAAGGATTTATGTTCCTCCTCTGTGGTCACTGGATTATTGTTCTGTATTTTTCTACTTTTTAGAAAGGTATAGTTAGGGGTTTTTTTCCCCATTTTTGAGTTAGACAATGGAGGTCACAAAGCTGCTTCAGTTGTACTGGGCTCAGGAAAAGCACCTTGCTGGATCTTTAGGGCAGATACAGGCAGACAAAGCTCAGTCTCCCCCAGCCTGATGGAGCCATAAAGATGGAGCAGCCACTATGGTATTTGACACACAGTCTCCCAACACCTTTCTGAGTAAGAGCACACTAGATTGCTGCTGCTGCTGCTGGAACCTATGAAGGAATTCATGATAACCTATACTAAACTCAAGGGAATAATTCAAAAGAATGGTAATAAATAATCAATGAGCTTATTTCTAACAAAATATAGAAAAGAGGCCCAAAAGAAGCATCCAAAACTGTAGTGGGAAAAGGGACTCTGATAATCAAGTGACTAGAGAAAGGTTGAAGGGAAATAGGAGAGATTTGAACTTAAACCTCTTTTACTCATCCCATAATATTATGCTCTGTTTTCTCTGTTTCCTATGTCATTGATACATTCATTTGTTAACCGATCTTTGAGAATTGGTGGTTGAGGTGAATTGCAAAAGAAATTCATTTAAGTAAAGATTTTGAAACTAAGAATTTAGACATCAGAGTTGGCTATTGACAAAAAGTTGACAAATAAATGTAAACCAGGGGAGAATTATGATCCATAAGATTTTGCAGAATCAAAAAAGTGAATTTTCAAAGCCATAGGAGAATAGTTATAATAAAGACAAAGCAAGAATAAAAAATATTTTGATTGCAAGTAACAGGGAACAACTCATACTAGCATAATCAAAACAAAGA
The DNA here is from genome assembly GCF_019186645.2 of Phyllostomus hastatus. NCBI lineage: Eukaryota > Metazoa > Chordata > Mammalia > Chiroptera > Phyllostomidae > Phyllostomus > Phyllostomus hastatus. Next base: position 7,306,251 of record NW_025334005.1, on the reverse strand, counting down.
AAAATGTATTTTAAAAATGTGGATATGTCTCCTTGAACCCAAAAGCAGGAAAGCATATCAGTTTCAGAAAAGGATCAAAATTAGGAAATTGAAAGTCATCCATTTTCTTGCTCTATTTCTCATCTCTGATTTTTCTGGATGTTTTCTCAGTCATATGATAGAACATGATGATGCTCTTTGTTTCAAGAGTTCATATCTTTTTATCAAGAGGCAAGCCCAGACTAAGACTATGTCTTAGTTCTAAATATACAATTCCTGGGGAAGAGATGCTGATGGTTCCAACTTGAGACCAATTTTCTGTTTCTCTTCCAATTAAGTAAAATCAGGAAGTAGTTCCCACAGATACTAAGCATGAACTGAGTGAAGCAACACATACCCAAAAGGGTCCACAGTCATGAATAGTGAGCAATCATGCATGACTGCCATATTTTTTGAACATCTCTTTTTTTATTGGTTGTTAAGTTGTGAAAGTTTATATCCCCAGCTTCTCCAGCCGTCAGGGTGCAGGCATTTGATCTAGGTTCTACACACCCCTATACTAGAATTTGATTTGGAAGAGAGAACAACAAAAAAGACCCTATACTGAGCATCATTCTATTTGCACAGATGATTGCCCAGGGAGGCAGGGAAGTTTTGACCATCTACATCAGAGTTCTGAGGTGGGAAGAAACAAGGACACCTTCTCCTCAGCCTAGATAGTTGGTTGTCTCCTAGATAGGTGGTTGCCTCTGGCCTTTGTTCTATAACCTTAACCTTCCCAACGATTCTGTGCACTCACTAATATCCTATTTTGCTTAAAATGGCCAGATTAAATTCTGTTGTTTGCATCTGAGAGAGATAAAGACTCATAGAGTATACCTAAAGTTAATAAAAGATAGATAATATTTAATAGGACAGTTAGAATTTTAAGATATCATTAATTATATCCAAGAGAATATATCAATGGGTTAATTATAGATTCTTATTTTAGATAATTATTTCATTGTGAAAAATTAGAGAAAGCAAGAATAAATTTCTCATTGACCTTTAAGTGCCTTATCTGAGAAAATTATGTTTATTTTCTATATTTTCTTCTAGGAATGGATTCCATTTACTCTCTTTAATATCTATGCTCTATTTTGGATAAGATGCCATCACCCCGCATTGTGTTAAAAAAAAAAACCAGAATGTTGGGGGTAAGGACCAAGTGCTACTTGAGTTGATAAATGACCTTAATGTTGCAAGTTCCAAATGTTTGGGTTTTTAAAGGAGATATAGACTCCTTTATCTCAACTACCCAATGGAAGAGAATTGATGGACTGAGTTCCAGCAATCCTACCTCTGTGATTTCCTTTTGTCTATATATGTCTATAAAGAATTTGAAGTAAATCTGAGACTGTGGTTCCAAAAGAAAATGGTGAGGTCAGGGGTTACAGTAAAGAGATAATCTAAATCACAGGGCTTTGTAGACACTGATCAACTCACAGCATTGTGCTAGAGGGGAAGGTGATATTCTGGACTACTATTCCTACTCCTGAGCCCTAACCAAAGTAAGCATGCTGTACCTTTCCTCACCATAATCCTAGTTAGAGAAGCCATAAGTCAGATTTAAAAACCAAAACTGTAAGATAAATCATGGTTCAGAAAAGTACCTAAGATCACTGGGGTCAGACTCTTAGGATTCCAGAGACCTGGTTATGAGTGGGTCCTCCCACCTCATGATGCTGAAGGTCAAAATTACTATCAAGAGAAAAACATTGTCCCCTTACCTGGTTGAGGGGGATGGTGATGATAGAAAGGTATCACAGAAAACAAATGGAACTGAAGCTAGTATATATAAGACCAGACAGACAAGAGGAAGCAGAGGCAGAAGGGCCTGCAGAGACTGCAGTTCTTCTCTCAGAAGCAGAGGATACCAGGTGTGTGTCCTTCTGTCCTGGTCTATAAACAAACCCATAAACATTCACTTACCCGAGAGCAAGCACACCTCTAAAAGCTGCTTAAAAAAATACCCTCATGAATAATCCCTGTATGAGCTACATATAGAAATTCCAAGTGCTTTTGTGGCTACTACCTTTCTCCATCACCTTGGCTTCTCCCCAGTTTTTGACCATTTCTAGGGCTGAACAAAATAGTAGCAGAGACTCCTATGATCCAGAAACATGGAAGCTATACCCCTCCATGCACTCTCTGTCACCCACTTTGTAACTCTCTTAAAATTAGATATGTCTGGGTCATTGATTATGACATTCCTGTCTTACAGGCTGCCCAAGTAATGATTGGTCTGTTCCACAGTGCTCTGGGGTATACATGGATGCATTTATATGAGAGGGAAAGTGAAGCATTTTTAATCTACCTGCCTGTAGTTTTGCTATCAGGACACCCATTTTGGGCATCCGTTTTTGTGAGTAAATGAAGTCATTCACTTATTCAATTTGTTTAGTGCTTGCTTCTGTGGCTAGACAATGTGCTAGAGATACTATCAGTGAAAACATACAGTCTCTCATGTCAAGGAATTCTTATAGCCATTGAAGATATTTCAAATGGATATAAGAAATATGTTCTTATATCCTTATATTAAATATTATTTTGCTTTGGAAAATCAAAAGGTTATTTTATTTTTTGGAAAATTATAAATAACTCATTAGTTTACTATTAGATATACCTTCTCGGCAAATACTTGGGAAATCTTGTCAAATGCACAAAATACAATCTATAAATCATTTTCAAATGTAATAAAATTGTTATGGAGTCTAAATTCAGCAATTAATGAAGTTGGCATAATGTTACATTTTACAGACCTTTCATTAAACTTATTAATATTTTTTAATGTTACTAAAATTGTGAGAAGAATCTCTTGGGTGACAATGAAAAGATGCTTATGTGCAACTCTTTTTGTTTACAGTATATCATATCAGGAATTTTTGCAATAGAAGCAGAGAAGAAGCGTTCCCCAAGGTTGGTAAGTCAGAATAATTGAAGCAATTTCAAAGATGAAAATTTAATTTGTCAAAGGCAAGGATATCAGTAAGGAGGAGATTTCATTGCCTCTGAAATAGTAAAAATCTATCCAAAATACTTAAATGTAAAATGTTGCTACATATTATTTTATTTTAAAAATCAATTACTCCAACAAAATTCTTTGCTAATTTCAAAAAACATTAAAATAATACAGGATGTATGAAGAAAACCAGAAAATTAGGAATGGATATTTAAATAGGACACATCATTCATTTCAAATTAAGATGTCAAATGTGATAGAAAACCTGCATGTGTGAGTACTTTGAACCAGCAGGAGAGAAAAATGTGTGAGCAGAATAATAAGTTAAGATTTACTTAATGGTTTCTGTATACCAGATGCTTTATTCAGTTTTGTTCATATTATTTCATAACCAAGCCCATCAGTGTGGACAATATTATATACCCATTTTGTAGATAAGAAAATTGAAATACCATGAGTATAAGCAACTAGACCTAGATTTAGATCTAGATTATAAATAATGTAGTTCAACTTTGAACCCAGACAGCTTAGCTCCAGAATCCAACACTTAACCATTGCTTAGGAACAAATGCTTAGTCTGGGAAAGCTGTGGGGACGGGGCGGGTGGGGAGCGGAATTAAATGAGGGTCCTGACTGAGTACAAGCTAATATGCAAATAGTCTATAAACCCAGCAAAACAAAGTAAAGTAACACATGCTATTTATTGAGATGTATCCATTTACCTATACTTTATGTCTTTTCATCTCTTCTAGCAATTCAGTCTGGGATTAGTTACCCTCTTGTTGAGAAACTTGCCTTGGTATTTTTTTAGCACAAACATTCTGAGCAAAAATTCTCTCAGCTTTTGATAATCTGAAAATAACCTTATTTTATCATTTTTTTCTTTAATGCATAGAATTCTAGGTTGACATTTTATTTTCTTTCAGCACTTTCAAAATGTCATTCTGTTGTGTTCAGACTTCCAAATTTAACACTGTGAAGTTTCTGTTAGTGTTGGTATTGTTTCTTTTAGCACGATGTGTCTTTCTCCCTCATACTACTGTTAACAATTCTCCCTTTACTTTTAGTTTCCAATAGATTTACTATGATGCACTTAGATGTGATATGTTTTCTATTGATCTTATTTGATATTAGGCAAGTATACACATTTAAGAAGGATTAAATATCTGCATTAGTTTTTTTATCACCTTTGGAAAAGTACTAGCTGTTCTTCAAACATTGCTTTAGACAGATTGCCTCTTCTCTACTTCCAGAACTCCTTAATATTGAATGCATATTAAATATTTTCACTATGCCCCACATGTTTCTCATACTTTTCTCTTTTTTATTTTTTTCTCTCTTTCCTTTCATTTCATCATTTTCTATTGCTCTGCCCTCCAGGTCACTAATGTTATTTTCTGTATGTGGTTATGGAATTCTTCATTTCAATTATTATATTTGTCCGGTTCTAGAACTTCCATTTGATTATAATTCTTCTATGAAATTCTCTATCTGTTCATCTATCTGCTTAATTTTTCTTATTTTCTTGAATATAATAATAATTGTTATTTTGAAGTCCTCATCAGTTTTAAGTCCCATAACTGTGTCACTTATTATGAGACTATTTCTGTTGACTTTTCCTAGAATTTTTGAAAACATGGTCATGTCTTTTAACTTGTCTAGTTAAGTTTTGATGGAGTGTCAGAAGCAGTGTATAGATAAAATTATAGTCATGTCAGCTGACACTCAGTTCTTCCGGAAAGGGTTCACCCATTCCTTTCCTGGGCTGACAAACTGGTAGTGAAGCTGGGTGGCAATTTGGATACAATTCACATACCTCTCATTCATCTTTTACTTGCACTATATGGCCAGAGTTTGCAATTAAGAATCTGACATGTTTATAAGAAACCTCTCCTGGCAGTCCTGATTCATGTTTCCTCAGCACAATTACAAGGCCAAAACCTCTGCTCTGCTTTTCAGCAGAGCACTTACTTCTTTTTTCAAAATATATTTTATTGATTATGCTATTACAGTTGTCCCATTTCCCCCCTTCTCTCCCCTCCACCCTGTACCCCCTCTCCCACCCACATTCCCCCCCCTTTAGTTCATGTCCATGTGTCATACTTATGAGTTCTTTAGCTTCTACATTTCCCGTACTATTCTTGCCCTCCCCCTATCTATTTTCAACCTACATTCTATGCTACTTATTCTCTATACCTTTTCCCCCTCTCTCCTCCTCCCACCCCCCTGCTGCTAGCCCTCCATGTGCTCTCCATTTCTGTGGCTCTGTTCCTGTTCTAGTTGTTTACTTAGTTTCTTTTGGTTTTGCTTTAGGTGTGGTTGTTAATAATCGTGAGTTTGCTGTCCTTTTACTATACATGTCTTTTCTTTATCTTTTTTTCTTAGATAAGTCCCTTTAGCATTTCATAAAATAAGGGCTTGGTGATGATGAACTCCTTTAAACTTGACCTTATCTGAAAAGCACTTTATCTGCCCTTCCATTCTAAATGAGAGCTTTGCTGGATAGAGCAATCTGGGATGTAGGTCCTTGTCTTTCATGACTTGGAATATTTCTTTCCAGCTCCTTCTTGCCTGTAAGGTCTCTTTGGAGAAATCAGCTGACAGTCTGATGGGAACTCCTTCCCATGGTGACTGTCCCCTTATCTCTTGCTGCTTCTAGGATTCTCTCCTTCATTTTTACCTTGGCTAATGTAAGTATGATGTGCCTTGGTGTGTTTCTTCTTGGGTCCAACTTCTTTGGGGCTCTCTGAGCTTCTTGGATTTCTTGGAAGACTGTCCCCTTTGCTAGATTGGGGAAGTTCTCCTTTATTATTTATTCAAATAACTTTTCCACTTGTTGCTCCTCCCCTTCTGGTACCCCTATAATTCGGATGTTGGAATGTTTAAAGGTGTCCTGGATGCTCTTAAGCTTTTCCTCGATTTTTTGAATTCTTATTTCATCATGCTTTCCTGCTTGGTTGATTCTATCTTCCTTCTGGTCCACTGTATTGTTTTGAGACTCAGATTCCTTCCCTTCACTATTGGCTCTCCTCCGCGTATCTTCCTGCATCTCTTTTATGGTAACCTGCATACTTTCATCTAAATTGCACCCAAAGTCAACCAATTCCGTGAGCTTTCTGATCACCAGTGTTTTGAACTGTGCATCTGATATATTGGCTATTTCTTGCTCGCTCAAAAGGATGAGTCCTGGGGGACTGATCTGTTCTGCTGGAAACATATCTTATGTCTTTCCCTGTCTCCCTTTCGGTCTGGTCGCTCTTGTTACGGTGGGGGGCAGAGCCTTAGGTGTTCACCAGGGCTGGGCACCCCAGTCGCTAGATTGTGATGTTATATGTGGGGGCGGGGGCGGGAGTGGGGGCGGGCGGGAACAATGGCGGTAGTTCCGTTCTCCTGGGCTCAGACACCTCTTCGGGATCCTGGGCCGCAAGCTCCGCCCTGGTCCACAATTGCTGCCTCACTGGGTCCACCAGCCGCAGCTTGCGCACTCAGGGATCACCGCTGCGTTCTGGCGCCCCGGATGGCTGTCGTGCCGATTTCGCGCCAAATTTTCCCCGACCTCCGCGCGCAGCAGACCCGCGCCAGCCCTGCGCCCACCCAGCTCGTTGTCCCCCACCAGTCTGGATGTATGGGTCTACTTCAACTTCTTGGCTGTCCGACTTCCAGTCAGATAAATCCTCTACCAGTTCTGAGTGATATTATATCTGTAAATTATTGTTGTTCTATTCTTGGTTGTGCGAGGAGGTACAGTGCATCCACCTATTCCTCCATCTTGCCGGAAGTCCCGAGCACTTTCTTCTTAATTAGCCTATTGACTGGTCTAGCTTCAAAATATGATTAGCATCTGAAGAGAAAATTGGTCATAGAGCTGGCTAATTTCTTTGACCTTCCTTTTCCTCAGAAGTCTGTCTTCTCAGGTTTGCAATTTTAGCTTTCTAGCCTGTCAAGAATACCAAAAACTATGGTGATTCCTCTGTTCACTAGAAATAACCCTCTGTCAGGCAAAATTTGGAACCTCAGCCTCTTGCTCTGACAAATGCTCCCAAGGAAAGATCACCTGTAGAATATCTGCTCACCTCTTTGTGGTGTATATTCTTCAGTGCTCCACCAGGTTTTACATAGATGAAATACTTGATTGTATTGTATCCTGTTTTTCTAGTTGCTCTCAAAGGAAACATTAGTCTTCCATAAGCTTTTTTATCATACCAGAAGCATAAATCTTATATCTACAGGATCTCATTTTTCATATTTCTGAAATTATCTTATCTTCTCTTTTTTTCTTTAGTTAGCACACCAGGGTTATATTAAATTTATTACCTCAAGGAACCACCTTTAGGTTTTATAATCCTCTCTTTTGTATGTTTTTCTATGTTATTACTTTTTATTCTTGTCTTTATTTTTTTTTATTTTACTTGCTATTTTTTTATAGCCTCATCAGATTCATGCTTCATCAGATTAGTTGCATCTCTCAAATTTTAATGTGGTAATTTCAGGATTATTCAGTTAAAATATTTTAGAATTTTCAATGTGATTTCCTCCAAAAAACAGTACTTTGTTACTATTAATCTAACCAGTATTTCTTGAATTTTAGTTATTTCTTTTTTATGTGTACTCTAATTCACCTTCAAATTGTTAAATCAAAATTTAGCACAAATACAAGAAGCATACAAAACATAAATACCTGTGTCAATTAATTATCACAGAGTGAATGCCCAGGGAATCCCCTCCAAAGTTAAACATATCAGTAGCTCCTCTCATGTCATCTTTCAGTAACTTTATCCTTCCTTTTTTCCAAAGGTAAACATTATATGACTTATTAAATCATGGCAAATAAATACAGCACTGCTATACAGCAGGAAAAGGAGCACTACAGTTAGAACAAACCTGATGATGTGGAGTGAATATAGCCCCCCCAAAACCCCCAATTATTACATATTGTATTACACATGTATAATGAATTATAATTACATGAAAATAATTTTACAATACACACTGTATAATTTTAAAGTAAAAAAATTTACCCCAGTGCCAGAAATTAAAATTGTTACAGCATTTTTAAAATTTTATTTTAGCCCTGGCAGGGCAGCTCAGTTGGTTAGAGTGTTATCTTGATACACCAAGGGTTCAATCCTTAGGGCACATACAAGAATCAACCACTGAATGCATAAATTAATCGATATTTCTCTCTCTCCTTTCCTCTCTCTCTCTAAGAAACAGTAAATTAAAATTTTATTTTACCCTTAGAGGTTAAATTTATTTAGAATGTCATGTCATGAACACTAAAAAAAGCAAAGAAATTGGCAGATATGTAGTAAATATAAATGAATATTTACTGTATAAACATTAGAAAAAACACTTTGTAAATTTCAAAATATATGAAGAAACCAAAGATACAACAATAGAATATAGGCTGAAATAGAGGTAAAGTGGCCTAAGGTTTTTGTATTGTTTGGAAAGATGTTAAAGTATCAATAACTGTTATGATTCAGAATTTACAAATTTTGTATTGAAGAAGTAAAAGAAATGCATGCATGTAATATCAAAATAAAAGAAATAAAGAAAGAAAATATTGAGTCCTGTTGGGATCCTGATAAATTTAGAGTTTGGGGAACTCATAGATTACCTAATTTTGAAAAGGTCAGAAATTATAACAATAGTTGCCAGTAATGCAAACTGATAACTTCATTCCAGTTTATTTGGACTGGTAGAAATATGATGAGTTGACATCTTGTATCTATTCCAGTTGAAGTACACCATAATGGTGAACATGCACAGCTTTGTCTTCGCACTGATAGGTCTACTTCTATTTATAATTGAAATTACACTTCTTGTAGTGAAACAAGTGAAGATTCAATGGCCAGTGGTAAGTACAAGGTTATTTTTGGTTGTTTGTTTACAATTGGAGACTTACTCTTTAAATTTGTTTTTAAATGAACTGAGAGTATTTTGGTGTCAGACAAAGGTAGAGGTGATAAAAATTATTCATTCACATTTGGCTTGACCACAAATATAAATCCAAACCACTAAATAGGTTGCTAAAAACCTTACCACCAAAAAGTCCAGAAATCCAATAAGGTGTATTATATAAAATAAAATAACTAATATCTAGATTATTGAGATTCAGATGAAGGAATACTTGCAAAGACCCAAAAATATTAAATAAATACAGATATTTATTTAAAATGGGCTAAAGACCTGAACAGAGACTTCTCCAAGGACACACAGGAGGCCCAGAGACATATGAAAGGATGCTCAGCATCACTAGTCATCAGAGAGATGCAAATTAAAACCACAATGAGACACCACTTCACACCAGTGAGAATGGCCGTCATAAACAAATCAACAAACAAGTGCTGGTGAGGTTGTGGAGAAAAGGGAACCCTGGTACACTATTGGTGGGACTGCAGACTGGTGCAGCCACTGTGGAAAACACTATGGAATTTCCCCAGAAAACTGAAAATTGAACTTCCTTTTGACCCAGGACTGCTGGGATTTTACCTTAAGAATTCTGAAACACCAATTCAAAAGAACCTTTGCACCCTGATGTTCATAGCAGCACAATTTACAATAGCCTAGTGCTGAAAACAAAAGTGCCCATCAGTAAATGAATGGATCAAAAACTGTGATACATTTACGTGATGGAATACTACACAGCAGAAAGAAAGAAGGAGCTCTTACCCTTTGCAGAAGCATGGATGGAGCTGGATAGCATTATGCTAAGCGAAATAAGTCAGGTGGTGAAAGACAAATACCATATGATCTCACCTTTAAGTGGAACCTAATCAACAAAACAAACAAGTAAGCAAAATATAACCAGAGACATTGAAATTAAAGGCAAACTGACAGTAACCAGAGGGGAGATAGAAGGGGATAGTGGGAAGAAAAGGAAGAAGGGTTTTCAGGAACATGTATAAAGGGCACATGGACAAAACCAAAGGGGGGTAGGATCAAGGGTGAGAAGTGGGGATGACTGGGATGGGGGACAGTGGTGGGGTGAAAATGGAGACAACTGTACTTGAACAACAATTTAAAAAATGTGAAAAAAAGACTTAAATGTAAGATTCAAAACCATAAAACTCCTGGAAGAAAACACAGGCAGTAAACTGTTTGACGTTGCTTTTAGAAGTATATTTTTTAATATATCTCCTCAGGTGAGGGAGCAAAAGAAAAACAAATAGTACTACATCAAACTAAAGAGTTTTTGCACAGCAAAGGAAACCATCAGCAAAACTAAAAGGCAACCTACTGAAAGGGAGAAGATATTCAGCAATGAAACATCCTATTAGGGGTTAATATCCAAAATATATAAAGAACTCATACAACTTAACATCCAAAAAAAAAACCCTCCCACAAACAATCCAATTAAACCATAGCCAGAGCACCTGAATAGACATTTCTCCAAAGAGGACATACAGATGGCCGATAGACCTATGAAAAGATGCTCAGCATCACTAATTATTGGGGAAATGCAAATTAAAACCATAATGAGGTATCATATCACACCTATCAGAATGGCTATCAAAAATCAACAAACAACTGTTGGTGAGGATGTGAAGAAAGGGGAAGCCTTGTGTACTTTTGGTAGGATTGTAAATCAGTGCAACCATTATGGAATATAGTGTGGACATTCCTCAAGAAATTAAAAATAGAATTACTGTATGACCCAGCATTTCCACTTCTGGGTATTTATCTGAAGAAGCTCAAAACAGTAACTTTGAAAGACATACAAACCCTTATGCTCATTGCAGCATCGTTTACAACAGCCAAGATATGAAAGCAACTTCAATGTTCATCCATAAACAAATGGATAAAGAAGATGTGTATGTGTGTGTGTGTGTGTGTGTGTGTATATACACACATACACATATATGTATATATATAATGAAATATTACTCAGCCATGCAAAAGAATGAAATCTTGCCTTTTACAATAACATGGATGGACCTAGAGGGTATAATGCTAAGTGAAATAAGTCAGATAAAGACAAATATCATGTGATTTCACTTATATGTGGAATCTAAAAAGTAAATGAATTAATGAACAGACAAAATGGAAATAAATTCATAGAAACAGAGAACATTGTATTGGCTGCCAGATGGGAAGGGGATTGGAGGAATGAGTAAAAAGTGGGAAAGGATTAGATGTTCAAATTACCAGTGATAAAGACAGTAACAGGATGCAAAGTACAGCACAGGGAATATAGTAATAATATTGTAATAACTCCTTGTGGTGTCAGATGGGTACTAGACTTAATGAAGTGATCATTTTGTAAGTTAGATAAATGTCTAATCACTATTTATTGTGAAACTAATATGGTTAGGAATATAAACTGTCATTTTAAATTTTCTTTAATATTAAAGACATTTTAAATATTAAAAAAATGTTTATCACTAATACCTAGTCACATAGTACCAATATCATGTAAACAGGTAAAAATCATACTATTGTATTAAACTGGTGGGATGTTATAGGTAACTATTCTAGTTTTTAAACATTTTGCAATTTTATATTATCCTTTTGATGCTAAAAATTTTAGGAAGTTAAAGATACACAAAATGATAGATTTTCTTTTTGTATCTAGAAAAGTGGAGTTATTCTTTCTGTGTATTTGTGCATATTCTCCACCTTGGAGATGTTCCTGGCGAACACAGTGGCCAAGTGGGGGACACAAGCATTTCAACGTGGGAACTATCTCACATAATGTGAGCATTTCATTTCTCTGGTGAATTAGTAAGTATTACCTTTTGTTATGAAACCATGTTAAGGGGATTAAGGTTTCAGTAGGAATTATTTGTCCAATGTTGCCTCTAAACCCTGAGTACTTAGGGCTGTATCCAAATGAAGATAAATCTCTCTATATTAAGTTTTAGAATTAAAAAGGTATGTGTCCATATCCTCATCAGGAAATACAGGACATGTATTATTCTCTGGCTCAGGTAGATTTCACTGAAGGATAGTCCTATGGACATCAATCCACTGGGTCTGTGGCCTCTATCAGGCACAGTTTAGACTCCTGAGATTTGGGAGCCTTAGATTAGAATGAAAATAAAACATGATAGGGGGAAAAAGGAAATAGGTGATAGCAGGTCCTGTTATCAAATATCAATGGGCCTGGATGAAACCAGTGATACCCAAATAATTTCTGCCTCCACTCCAAGCATCTCCTGGATATGGGGTAACAGCAGCCTTGGCATTCAAACTCATTCACAGCTGATTGAGAGTGGGTCACCCTTTGATCTGATAGGAGAGAAGGAATGAAAAGGAAGAACTCAATTTGTGTGAGGAAATGAGAGCTGTGCAGGAGAATCTCAGGTCAGAGCTGTGGACTGATCGCTGGAATAGACAGACTGCAAGTTCAGCTACCTAGCCTTTACTTAACCCTATCCAGAACCTTTGGGATTTGAGTGATGACTCTCGAAATAACCTGAAATAAAGGAAAACTTCTCAGAGGGACATTTAGCATATGATTGGAAAAACTATCAGCAGTGAGGATAAAGGTTAAAGTTCTTAACTTAAAAGCCATTGGTGACCAACACATCAGGAATTCAAAGCTCAATATTCTCTCGAAAGAAATTGAATTCACACATTTTCAGAAAAAAAAGATAGTACTGGCATGTAAATGAAGACATAGCCTCAGGACATCAAGGAAAAGAGGGAAATAGCTGAGCCCCTACCCAAGAAATCAGAGGTTAACATCTCATCATTTCATTTCTATACCCACATTTACCAAATACATTGGGATAATTCAAAATGGAAGTAACTCAATTTTTATTTTTTTAATTTTTGTTTATTTGTTATTGTTGTTCAGTTACAATTGTCCTCATTTTCCCCCCATTACTCTTCCCAGCCCTACCCACCCCCACCTCCCACATTCAATCCCCCCTCCCTGTTGTCTTTGTCCACTGGTTCTCTATACATGTTCCTTGACTTGACCTTTACTGTTCTTTCCCCTGTTATAATAATTCAAGTTTTTAAAATCTTCATAATGAGAGGAAAATCTAAACAGGGTAAGGAGCTTAACAAGGCTAAAACATAGTGTTGGAAAGAGCAAAGGGGAGGAAACAGAGCTAAGCAGCTGTTTGCCGTGCTGTGGACCAGGCTCTCCCACGGGGGTTGAATCTGTGGTCCACGGGCTGCACATGGCTCAGGGTGGCTGTGAATATGGCCCAACACAAAATTGTAAATTTACTGAAAGCATTATGAGATTTTGTTTGTGAGTACCTATCACAATGTACTTAATGAGTGGCCCAAGACAACTCTTCTTCTTCCAGTATGGCCCAGAGACACCAAAAGGTTGGACACCCTTGCCTGTCAGGGATGCTTGCCTACACCAGAATTGCATGGGATGGAGAAAAAGAAGACACTGAAATAGGTTTAGGAGTTTGTTTCAAAAGCATTCTCTGATTATTTCAGTGTGAAAGCAGTGCACAACTCCATGGCTAGGGCAATCAGTGGGTGACATGTTCTTTTTTTTTTTAATGAAATATATTTGACATATAACATTGTGCAAATTTCAGGTGCACAGCATGTTGATTTGATATATTTACCTATTATAAATGACTGCCTTTATAGCAATAGTTAGCACTTCTATCATGTCATATAATTATCATTTCTTTTTGTGGTTGGAATAATTAAGATTCTTATTACCAAGTTTAATTATTGTAACAATATTGTTGTCTATATTCACTATACTGTGCATTAGAACTCTAGGGCTTATTTACTACTCATTGCAAGTTTTTTATACCTCTTAACTAGAAAGGAAAAAGGAACAACTTTGGATCAGATGATATATTCAATTTGGGATTTATTTTGGAGTCGAACATCTAGTGAGAAGTTGGAAAACACACCTAGAGCTCAGTAGAGAGGCCTGGGATTCAGCTTTGGGAGTTGTAAGTTTACATTTGGTAAACTAACCTCTAGCTTCAAAAGGCATGGCCCATGAAGACACTATAGGACCAGGGAGTCCTAAATAGTATACAAACATGAAATTAAGACTTGGGCAAAGAGCCAGGTGTGTGACATTAGGAAGCAGTGAACTGGGGGCCCCAAGTTCTAGGTAAAGACACTTGAATAGTCAAAAACAGAAATTATGATTCTGGCCAAAAGCAAAACAAACAAACATATACATAGCAGCAATGAATTGCCTAAGTCTGCAAGGTACTTGACCCTAAGTCCCTGGGTTCCTAAATCTTGACCCTCTTCTGAAGGGCTGATCTCATGGGAAAGAGAAAATCCATAAAGAATGAAATTTGGGAAACAAGGAAGAAGAATCATCAAGAAAAAATGTTAAATTATGTTTTGTGGATAAAAATACAATTTCATATTAACTATAATGGAGTAATAAGCTATTTTTCATTTATTCTAAATTCTATTCTCACATAGTAATAATTAAGCATAGCATTAAATTCTTAAAAGTTGGGGGACTTCTGGACAAGATGGAGGCATCCATAGACACACTGTGCCTGCTTGCACAACCAAGATAGGGACAACAACAATTTAGAAACAGAATAATAACCAGAACTGATAGAAAATTGAATTGTATGGAAGTCAGACAACCAAGGAGTTAAAATAGACATGTTCATCCAGACCGGTAGGAGGGGTAGAGTCGGACAGAGGGGCAGAGAGGGATTGCAGCACAAAAAGCTGTGAGACCGGGCACATAAGGCATCCCGGGCACACAAGACTGCAGTGAGCAGACCCTGGGCACACAAGCGGCGGATGGCAGACCCTGGCCGCTGGGTGGCAACCGGCAGACCCAGCAAGGTGGTGATTTTGAAGCGAGGCACTGCCCACAACCCGGCCTCACAGGAGAGTTCGTTGGATAGACCCATGGGGTCCTAGAATGTGCACAAGCCCACCCACATGGGAATCAGCACCAGAAAGGCCCACTTTGCTTGGGGGAAGCGGCAGAAGGGACTGAAGTCCGACAGAGAGTGGAGCAAGCACCATTGTTCCCTCTTGGACCCCACTCCCATATACAGCGTCACAACCCAGCGACTGGGTTGCCCCGCCCTGGTGAACACCTAAGTCTCCACCCCTCATATGTAACTTGTGCGACAAGACAAAAAAATGGCCCAAATAGAAGAACAGATCAAAGCTCCACAGCAAATACAAATAAACGACCAAGAGATAGCCAGCCTATCAGATGCACAGTTCAAAGCACTGGTGATCAGGATGCTCACAGAACTGGTTGAATTTGGTCGCAAATTAGATGAAAAATGAAGGCTACGATAACTGAAATGAAGGAAAATGAATAGGGAACCAACACTGATGGGAAGAAAACTGGGACTCAGATCAATGGAGTGGACCAGGAGGAAGAAAGAAACAACCAAACAAAAGAGAATGAAGCAATAAGAATTCAAAAAAATGAGGAGAGGCTTAGGAACCTCCAGGACATCTTTAAATGTCCCAACATCCAAATTATAGGGATACTAGAAGGGGAAGAAAAAGAGCAACAAGTGGGAAAGTTATTTGAACAAATAATAAAGGAGAACTTCCCCAATCTGGCAAAGGAAATAGACTTCCAGGAAGTCCAGGAAGCTCAGAGAGGCCCAAAGAAGTTGAACCCAAGGAGGAATACACCAAGGTGCATCATACTTACATTAGCCAAGGTAAAAATGAAGGAGAGAATCCTAGAAGCAGCAAGAGATAAGGGGATAGCAACCTACAAAGGAGTTCCCATCAGACTGTCTGCTGATTTCTCAAAAGAGACCTTACAGGCAAGAAGGGGCTGGAAAGAAATATTCCAAGTCATGAAAGGCAAGGACCTACATCCAAGATTGCTCTGTCCAGCAAAGCTTGGATGTAGGACCATTTAGAATGGAAAGGCAGATAAAGTGCTTCTCAGATAAGGTCAAGTTAAAGGAGCTCATCATCACCAAGTCCTTATTATATGAAATGTTAAAGGGACTTATCTAAGAAAAAGAAGATAAAAAACATGTATAGTAAAATGACAGCAAACTCACAATTAGTAACAACCACACCTAAAACGAAAACAAACTAAGCAAACAACTAGAACAGGAGCAGACCCACAGAAATGGAGATCACATGGAGGGTTAGCAACAGGGGAGTGGGAGGAGGACAGAGGGGGAAAAGGTATGGAGAATAAGTAGCATAGGTGGTAGATAGAAAATAGACAGGGGGAGGGCAAGAATAGTATGGGAAATGTAGAAGCTAAAGAACTTATGACACATGGACATGAACTAAAGGGGGGGAATGTGGGTGGGAGAGGGTGTGCAGGGTGGAGGGGAATAAGGGGGGGTAATGGGACAACTGTAATAGCATAATCAATAAAATATATTTTAAAAAAGAATTTAAAATATTTTTAACAGTTTAAATTTGGTTAGTTTGACTAAAAAACTAAACATTCATGCGTATTTAAGTCTTGGTTTTTAGTTTTTATAAAGCATGGTTATTAGTTTTTAACCTAAGTGGGGAAAAAACATCAAAAGCATATGTGTTAATTCCTGGGGTTGAGGGGGTAGGGGGATTTCAGTGGTGAGAATATTTCCCTTAATGTCCCTTCCAAAAGGACCACCAAAAATCCTGGGCTCTAACACAGACAGTCCTCTCTTTTCAGCTTTTTAGAGATGATTCACCTGCCCAGAGATGAGATAACTCTGGAACAGGTTTAGAGATTCTTTAAGTCCATGTAAAAATTAATATCATTCTTGAAGAATAATCTTAAAGAGAATATGCTGAGAAGAGTAATGCTGATTCTAACATGACTGTCCTTTCTCTGAGTCCCTGCATGCTGTATCTCCAAAGCACCCTACCATGTCAGAATAGATCATTAATTGGGAAGAACTAGGAAAATCGTTTAGTAGAAAAATTCGATGACTTAGAATAAGAGCATTTTTTAGAATGTATGAACGATCAGTTTACTAACACTCCACTTATCTCAGGTTCATGATACCAGAGTGTCCTTTTCTTACGCATTAAAGAACAGAACCATCATGACCTCAGTCCAGAATGAAAAAGTTTAATGATGAATGAAGAACATCATCATTTTTTCAAGTGGCTTTCTAGAAACACATTATAGAAAAGTTCATCCCAATGTCTGTTTCTCCCCATTCTATAAATAAAAATTAAAATGATTGACTCTGGTTGATATTTTCTATATGGGAGACATTGAATATAGAGTTTTCTCAGTTTAGATCTGGTTATCTTGAGTTACAGAATTATTTCACTCAAGAAAAGCCCAGGGGCCACCACCACCACCATCACCTGCAGAGCACCCAGCACCTGCTTCCTGAGAAAGAGGTCCCAAAGTGAAAAGCAGACCTGGGATAAGATGCATTTAGAAAACAGCACCAGATTCTGTCCAAAGTTAACCCAGGCAACCCAGGCAAGACCAAAAAAGGGACTCTATGCCCCATTCGTTCATTCATTCATTCATTCTTACTGTGTGTCAGACACAGTGGTATACACTGAGAATAGCTGATTGCCAGAGGTTAGGAGTGTGAGGGATGAATGGTGAGGGTGACAAAGAAGTAAAGAAGACAAAGTTTCTGCCCTCATAAAAATCATCATCTAGGAGGATTCTAAATATTTGACTCATGGTTTCTACTTAATCGGGATAAGATAAAATATTAATAATTATAGTGGTAGACTATAGAATAGCTTTGGTTTTCAAAGTTCTGTAGCATGAGTCTATGTAGTACCTGAGCAGGTATTATCTCCACTCTGCAGAGTAACTGAGGACCAAAGACGCTAAGTATTCTTTCCAGTGTTGTACCCATCACAGCATGTGGAAGATTCTTGGTGGCAGGGAACTTCAACGTTGACGCTTCCTCAAAGGGCTGTCTCTACAAAGTTATCAGTCAGCACAGCCTCTTCCCCCTGGGTGTACCCAGGCCGAAGGGCAAAGTAAGATGATGACACAGTTCAGGGAAGGGTGGTATCTCTCTTAGCCCACTACCCCGCCCTTAGCCTTAAGAGCGTGCAGTGGAACTGCGGAGGTTCCACCGCGCCGCATGTGCCCACGCGTCTCTCCACGCGCAACGCTCTTGACAACCGCTGTGTTGTTACCGCGCGAAGTAGCATGAGGCGCACAACCGAGGAAGCAGATACCACCAAGCTCCTCTGGCCAGCAGACCCTGAACTGACCGTGCCACCTGCGGGATCACGCCCCTCTGGCCCTGTTCTCAGGGCATGACTTGAGGGTAGGGAGTCTTGGCAGGTTGCCACGAGCTCTCAGATCCGCTTACCCTGAGATCAAAGGTTGCCTGGCCCTGGCACCTTGTGACTCCATCATCCTGGGCTCTCCCATCCCTGTTTTACTGATAACAGTATTTGAATTGAGAAGATCTATGTTCATTCTATACATTCCAGCACTATTCAGAAGGCTGGGTAGCAACAGCATTGCCTGGAAGAATCCTCTGTCATTTTAAGTGAGTAAATGCCCCTGGGTTTGCTGAATTTGTGAGTTGCAGCATTATTTATAACCCAAGGCCTGAAGTTTTAAGCATCCACTTAATTTGGGTTCCTGTTTCAGACCACTGTTTGTTTACCCCTTTCATCCTAATGCATCAGATCTCCATATGAGATCGCCTTGAGTCTGAGTTTCAGCTATTTCATATGATCACTGTTTATCACCTTGAGGTGTGTTTCCAGAGTCACTAAAGGGAATTTTGTAAATTCACATAGCTTGGATTAAGTCAGTGCATTCCAGACATACCATCCAAGTTTGATGACAAGTTACCTGGAATTTCAACTTGCTTTTTAGGACAGTAGTAACAATAACATAACCATGGCTACCTGTCTTGCTCACCTACTACACACCAAACACTTTTTTAGTTTTTTCTCTTTAATTTAATGAATAACATGAGACCATATATTAAGACTTATCACCTAAAATACCATGAAATGAAAGCCAGTTCAGGTGTCTGCAGGCAGGCTGCAGGGAAACAGTAATTTATTTGCATTGATACAGTTATTCAACAATCACTGAACTTCCAAAATGTGCTGTGCACTGTGCTTAAACTCTATAATAAAGAGATGAGTATCACACAAACATACAAGAAAAGAAATATACAGTGAAAGTGAAACTAATCAGAAATGACCGGAGCTGCAGCATGGTTTGAGAAACTGAACTGGAAAAAACACTAGAGGGCACATCATGAAAGGCTGTTGCATGTTTGGACACTATTTGAAGACAGACAGGAACCTCCTAAGTCATATGATCAGATTTGAAAGGACTACTGTGACTGAGGTGTGCAGAGTGGGCTAAAGGCACAAGAAAAGGAATAATGAGGTATTCGAGGAAAGAAGACCAAACTAGAGACCTTTGCAATAATCCAAGCAAAAAAAAAAAAATGAATCCCATGTCAACTCAGTTACTGATCTCTTACCCTTGTCTCCCACCTACCCCTCAACATAGTCTTAGATTTGGTTTTTTGCTTTTGTGTGTTTTAGTTGGTTGTTTGGTTGAGTTGGTTTCGGCTGAGTTGGCTTTGAGGAAAGAAGAGTAAAAGGGAGGATGTTGGAAGGAAGCAGTGAGCATATCCAAGTTTAACGATATGTCCGTCTGGTTTCTGGGCACCATTTTAATTTCACTGAAAAACAGACATTTACATTGGAAATGAGGCAAAAGCCCAGTCCAACAGATGAAGAGCTCAGAGAGACTAGAGGAAAGCTGAAATACAGTGAGCATGTGGGAACCCATGAGGCTCATTTTTGGCTATGAGGCTCATGTCAGTGAGCCTGATTTAAAAAGACATGGATAGAGGTGACATCAGTGAAAATGACAAAGTAAAAAACAACAAGAAATGGATAAGCTGGCAAAAACTGTCAGAATCAAGTGTCTCCCAACTCTGGAAATTAACTGAAACTTGCAAGAAGGGAATGCTTGATCAAGAAAACACAACTGAATCTTGGTGAGAGTGTCCTGTGGAATTTTAGCTTATATTATTCCCATTCCCCACTCCCCAGCTTGTCAGTGGCATTAAAGTGCAGGTACTAAGAGCCAGAGGGAGTAGAACAAATCTTATCCTAAAAGAATTTGGGCCGTTTGTTTGACTTGTTTTGTGGTTTCCTAGAGGATCTGCTCAAAGGACCCATCTTTGTCTCACCTAACTCAGAACTACCTCAGTGCCAAAGTTCCAACCAAATCTAGGAGTGCATTAAAAGAATTATACTCCATGACCACATAAAATCAATCCCTGAAACCCAAGGTTAGCTGAATACATGAAAACCAGCCTATGTAATACATCATATTAAGAGAATAAAGGAGGGGAAAGACACACAATTGTTTCAGCTGATGCAGAAAATGCATTTGGCAAAACCCAATACTCCTTACA
Source organism: Phyllostomus hastatus (assembly GCF_019186645.2). Taxonomy (NCBI): domain Eukaryota; kingdom Metazoa; phylum Chordata; class Mammalia; order Chiroptera; family Phyllostomidae; genus Phyllostomus; species Phyllostomus hastatus. Next base: position 7,285,974 of record NW_025334005.1, on the reverse strand, counting down.
TGATAAAAATACTCAACAAAACCAGGAATAGAGAGGAGCTTCCTCAACCTAATAAATGATATTTATGGCAAGGCACAGCTAGCATCATGCTTAATGGTGAAAGACTGACAGCTTTCCTCCTAAGATCAGAAACAAGACAAGAGGTCTATTCTCTTCATTTCTATTTAACATTGTACTCAGCATTCTACTAGGGCAAGTAAGCAATAAAAATAAATAAATTGCATCCACAGAAAAAGCAAGAAGTAAAACTATCTCTATCTCTCATGTCATTTCTATGACATGATCTTATATAGAGAAAACCCTAAAGAATTCACACGCAAAATATTAGTTAATAAATAAGTTCAAAAGCTCTCTAGATATAAGATCAATGCACAACAATCAGTTGTATTTATATATACTGTAATGAAAATTCCAAAAACAACATTAAGAAAACAATTCTATTTATTATAACAACCAAAAGAACAAAACACATAACAATAAATTTAATTAATAAAGGAGGTGCAAGATGTGTACACTTAAAACAATAAAGTATGGTTGAAATAAATTTAAGAAGACCTACATAAATTAAAAGATTTCCTGTGTTCAATAGATTGGAAGATTTGACACATGGTTAAGATGGAGTATTCCCAGACTGATCTACAGGTTCAATGCAATCTCTATCAAAATCCCAACTGGTTTTCCTTTCAGAAATTGACAAACATTCTAAAATTCATATGGATGACAAGGGACCCTGATTAACCAAGACAAAGTACAAAGTGAAAGATTCAGACATCCCTATTTTAAATCCTACTATAAAGCTATCGAAACAGTGTAGTACTGACATAAAGAATAACACATAAATCAATAGATTAGAATTGAGAGTCTAGAAGTAGGTATCTATGATCAGTGACTTTAGATGAGTAACAAGACCATTTAATGGAGCAAAAAATAGTCTTTTCAAGAAATGCTGCTAGATATTCATAGGCAAAAGAATTAATTTCAAACCATACAATACTGTAGGGGTCAAAGACCTAAAAATGTAAGATCTAAAAATATGAAATGCCTAAAAGAAAACATAAGGTATAAGTCTTCCTGACCTTGGATTAGGTATAAGTTTCTTAAATATGATACCAAAGGCTCAAGAATAAAATAAAAAATAGATAAAAACTGAAAAAAACTTCTCCCTAGCATTACTGAGGTATAATTGATAAATAAAATCAAAATATATTCAACATATACAACATGATGATTTTATATAGTGTACTTTGTGAAATGACTACACAATCAGGTTAATTAATATATCTACTTAGCAAATCAAGTATATTATGGTCTTATTAACTACAGTCACCATGCTGTACTTTAGGTCTAAAAACCTATTTATTTTATAACTGAAAGTTGGTACCATTTGACCAACATTTCTTTTTTTTTTAAGATTTTATTTATTTATTTTTAGAGAGGGAAGGGAGGGAGATAGATAGAGAGAGAGAAACATCAATGTGCGGTTGCTGGGGGTTATGGCCTGCAATCCAGGCATGTACCCTGGCTGGGAATCGAACCTGGGACACTTTGGTTCCCAGCCCGCGCTCAATCCACTGAGCTACACCAGCCAGGGCTGACCAACGTTTCTATATGTCCGCTACCCACACAGCCCTTGGCAACCACCATTTTACACTGTTTCTATGAGTTTGACTTTTTTTTAATGTTCCACATATAAGTGATACCATGTAATATTTGTCTTTCTTTCTCTGGGTTATTTCACTTACCATAATGCTCTCCTGTGGTTGGCTCCAGCCAGCAGAGTCTGTGCGTGTTGTGGCTGAAGACGAAAACAAATGCACAGACTACAGCAGTCCTGTGGAGAAAAAGGAACAGTATAGTACTCTCTTAAGATGAGAGTCCTGCAGCCACCCTCTCAAGGGGAGAGCGCGCCGACCCTTGCCTGAACAGGCTTTTATTGTTTTTCTCAGGCTTTTATTGTTTTTCTCTAGATTTATTATCTATTACATAGAATATTGTTGTTGACATTTTAGGTGCAATCAAATAAATGAAAATAACAAATGCAGAAGGGAAAGGTGGCAAGCTGATTAGCTCCATCCTTGGGAAAATTCACACAGGCTTTGGAAATTACCTTGAAGATAGGCAATAAACATCTACTGTCTTAGACCAGGATGAGGGAGTTTTAGCAAGAGCAAGCTGGAACAGTCTGGGTGCATTTTGTAGGCCTGATTCCCATGGGAAAACATGGTTTGAGGGTCTGGCTCCTGCCCGCCACTTCACTCCTATAGGTTTTCCATACAGGGCTGAGTCACATTTGCCAGACTGAAACAAAATGGTTCCCCACACTCTCCAGTTCCTTCCATGTCACAAATGGCAAGATTTTCTTCACTTTTTATGGCAAGCTTTGTTCACTGCTGCAGGGAAGCTGTGGGTCTGCTCCATATGCCTGTGGTCTGGGACCCACACTGAAGTACAGTACAGCAAAATTCTGGGAAGTGATAGTCCCACAACAGAGGTAAATGAGCAGGAAAACTGGGAGAAAGTTACAATACTCATAGGGTTTTGGCTCAGATGTGGCATGTCCTCACACTGTAGTAGTCAAAGCATGTTACAAGGTTAAATCCAATACCCGCATGGTAGAGAAGTAATCCTTCCATCAAGTGCAACTTGTGAAGCTGTATAACTCTCTAACAGGCAAAGGAGAAAGAATAATGGGACAGCAATTCAATTGAAGATATCTACTTTTCTGAACCAATAAGCCCTTGGAGAAAGCTATTAGCCACAACCTCTGGAAATTTTATGAACTTTTAAGATGCAAAACACTGCCTTTTGTCCCAAGCTATAAAACTCAGTTGTTATTCTGGAACACTAGGAAAACTCTCACTTCATGTACTTTTTCTTACATGAGTTTTAACAAAATAAAGGGGAATTTATTCTAAAAATAAACATGCGTCTCATAGGCCTAAAACATCAACTAGAATTAGGAAAGTGAGAAGTATCATATATATTTAGGGAGTACTCCCCCTCCATCTCTACTGTAGGTGTTCCTCCATGCTTCTTTCCAAAAGGTGGAATGTGACAATGCTATGACTCCTTGTTCAAGAGACAAGCCCAGATTGGGACTGTATTGTCTTAGTGCTAAATGCAATTTCCTGGGAAGGGAAATATGATTGGCTCAGTTAGTCAGATGTCCGTGCCTTCTCCAACCAAGCCTGACTGAGAGGCAGTCTGGTAAAGAACAAATATGGCGACCAGGAACCCAAACCTGGGTGACTCTGGGGGTCTAGGGAAGTAGGTTAATTCCTAGAAATGGAGAAAATAATGGGAGTGGGGCACCTACATCAAAAGTTATCTACTCGGCAGCCCTTGGTCAAGTAGCTCCAGTTGGTTAGAATAACGTCTGGATATGCCAAGGTTGCAGATTCAATCCTCAGTCAGGGCACATACAAGAATCAACTAATGAATGGATAAGTTAAGTGGAACAACAAACTGATGGGTTTTTTTTTCTCTCTCTTTCTAAAATCAATAAAAATTAAAAAGAATTAAAGTCATCTTCTCAGTTTTCTTTACTGACCATGATGAAAGCATAAAATCTGAGAAGTAGCTCTTGAGTTTTCACAGGAAGTTATTAGCTATGTAGCGGAAAGTGACATCAGCAGGTTGCTGCAAATATCTTCTCAAGAAAAACAGTGAAAAATTGGAGGCTGTAATATTGTCTTCTCAAAAATAATTAGTATTGCTTTTCTCTGTATTTCTCTACAGAAAAGGAGTCCAAATTATTCTCCATAATTTATGTATAACATCCTAATTAAAATGCCAAGAAGATACATCCTGAAAGAGGAGGGCAGAGCAATGGGGGTAAGGACTAAGTACTACTTGGATTAACAAATAATGAGTGTTGCATATTCCCAATATAAAAAGTAAGAGACCACATCTACAATGACCTCCCCAAGGGAAGGACAGCTGGTAAAAGTGTTCTGAGGGGATGCCAGTCAAGCTAGAATAAGTTAGACACAAATTTTAAATCCACAAACCTTACCTGAATAGTTCAACATCATCACAACCTACCTAGGGTTCCAGCAAATACACTCTGAGATTGCTTATGCATGGAATGCCCATTGTATGTCTTTGTTTGAAAGCAGTTTGAAACAAACTTATAGATAGTAAATGAGTTGGTCAAGCAATGGGCCCATGACCAGAAAGGCCTGTAGACATTAGGGCCCTGTGGCCAGAGGCCATTTGATAACATTGTGTCCTCAACATGCTTCCCCTATATTTAGCTCAAAGAGGTCATATTCTGCATCAGTATTCCCTCTCTCCCTCTCTTTAACCTTAGAATGCTAATCCCTTTTGTATCAGCCGCTGATATTTGTGGGGCAATGACTCACTTAAGCCACAAAGATTAAAGCTTGTACTAGGAAAATTGCTGATATATCAAATCTATGATTATCTCTGGCTGGTTGGTAGCTACCTGGCCCACAGCCAGAATGCAGGGCACACCTTAATTCAGCAAGTCCTCATATATAGCAGAGACAGGGGGCCAGTGGTTTCTCTACACCATCTCCTATTACCATGGTGTTTTGGAACGGGATTTCTTGCTTCTTATTTTCTTATCTGGCCTGGAGAGTGATGATGTCAATGTGTGTGAGAAGATATAAGCCTGTCTCTGGCCACACAGTGACCTACCTGATAAGATTCACCACCTCAGAGAGAATGAAGGGTTTAGGATCTTCTGTTAGTTTCTCCAACTAATCCCTCCTGGGTCCTTCACTGAACTCAGAGTAAGTCAGTGGATTCATGGCCCAGAAAGAAGTTGAAACTGAAGAGCGTGACAATAGCGAGCAAGTCCATCCAATCCCATCCCAAATTTCCATTCCCCGTGGACCAGATATGTACCATGTACCATTGAGGCAGAAGTCACCAATAAATGCATGTTTTTGTGTTGCTTCAAGGTCAGGGTAAACTTCAAGGGGGAGGCATACCATCACCTGATAGGCACTTCTTGACTTTTTGTGATGGTTAATTTTTTGTGTTAACTTACCTGGTTCAAATATTTGGTCAAATTATTTGTGCAAAGTAAGAGTGTTTCTTGATGAGATTAACATTTAAAGATTATTTGTGTATTTATTTTTAGACAGAGGGAAAGGGTAGGAGAAAGAGAGGGAGAGAAACATCACTGTGTGGTTGCATCTCATGGGCTCTCTGCTGGGGACCTGGCCCACAACCCAGGCCTGTGCCCTGACTGGGAATCAAACTGGTGACTCTTTGGTTCTCAGGCCAGTGCTCAAGCTACTGAGCCACACCATCCAGAATTGATGAGATTAACATTTAAATCACTGAACCATGAGTAAGGCAGACTGCCCTCCATAATGTGGGTGGGCCTCATCCAATCAACTGAAGGCCTGACTAGAACAAAAGACTGACCTTCTCTGTCTGCTTCAGTCACTGCTTCAGTCTGTCTGCTTTTGTTATTGCTGTGATTATATGGCTCTTCTCTACCTGGAGAATGCAGCCCAGTTCCATGCATGGCCTCTGAGAACACTTCACAAGAGAGTTAAAGAATACCAGGGCTTATTAGAGAGCCATCCTTCATGGGTTTTTGAATAAAGCCTAGGGCTGTGGTCCAGACTCTGGTGACAGGTTGTAAGAATGGGCAGAGTGAAAGAAAACCAAAGTCCAAGTCTCAGACAAGAGAGGGTGGGAAAAGGAAGGCAAGTTGAAAAATGACCTAGTTTAGGTTGGTGAAGGAAACAAGAATTGATTCTTCTAATGGGAGTTAACCTCACAGACTCAACCACAGGAAGGAGAGGGGTGTCCACATCCCCAGTGCCAGCAGCTCTCTTTTTACTTCTGTGTCCTCCTGAACCAAACACACAAATAGGCCTCTGCTTTTTCATTAACTAGAACCAATTAGAAAGTTAAAGATTAATTATCTCTGAAGATTGCTATGAAACAAAAACAAATACTCCCTCTTTAAATAAACGTGGAGACCTCGCCTCCCTATTTTGGCCGCCACACTCAGTCCTCCCTGATGTGTAGTTCTTTCATCACTCACCACTGCTTCAGAAATCCCAGGGTAAGCTGGGCATCCCCATGACTTTTCAGTTGTCTGTGATAGATTTGACTTGAGTGATAATGATGGTTCTTTCTTTTCACAGGCTGCACAAATAATCATTGCCCTGATTCACTGTGCCCTGGGGATTCTCTGTTATCATCTGTTTGTCAGACAGGAGCGTATACAAAATACTGGTTCTATCCCTGTATCTCTTACAATAATCTATGCATTTTGTACGATCCCATTTGTGAGTAAACAATGGTATTCTTAATTTCAATTTATTTATTTTTTAATATATCTAATGAATTAGTCAAGATATCAAACAAAGGCTGAAAACCCAATCTCTGACTCTAAGGAGCTCATTTTGCTATGTAAACAGCCTTTACAAAATTGGGGTGGGGGTGGTGAGTATGTGTACTTAGGAAAATGAAATGTTTTGATTAGTTCCTTGAGAGAGTGGGGTGTGTCTGCAGGAAATATGTTTAAGGTCTATGTTTGAAGAACAATAAAGAGGGTGGCTTTGTAGATAACTACAAGGCTTTTCTTTAGCAGAGTAAAAATCCAAAGGCCTGAGCTTCATGTCTGAGGCTATAGCAGTGGTTTTCAGAAAGGTTGCATAAGGAAAGAGAAAAGAAGAAACATGGTGGAACCTGGTGGAATTTAGGGAAGTTAAAGATTTTTTAAGTGAACATTTCAAGTAAAGATATTGTAATAATTCCACAGGCATAGTTGTCAAGGACCCTACAAGTGACATGCCCAGTAGAAGCTGTGTCTTCTCACAGGCTATTATTGGCTCATGGTTACAAAGCAATGTATCAATCAGAGGTCGTTTTACTACTAAGCAATATGGCTTAGTAACACAACTGATACTCCAATTCTATCAAGTTTCCAAATGAACAGAGCTAGAAAGTTAACCAAGGGCCAGATTTCTCCTTAGAGAAAGGGTTTTATTAAGTCCTTGCCCACCCTTTCGCACTCCTCAACAGAAAAAACAAGGCATTCAGATAGAAAAGATTTGAATGTAACTCAGTCCCTGTGCTTGGTGACAAGGCCTCTGAGACATGCACCTACAGTAACTTCACCTAGGGAAGGACCTGGTAATATGGGCTCTGGGTGAGATATTTCCCTAGAGGCTTTCCTGCAGCATTGAACCCTCAAGTGAAGGGCATTTATCAACACTGAGGACTTTCTGAAAACTGCCATCTGTTATAAAGAGGAATGCTTTAAACTGAAAGAATACAATGAATTGCCTGTTACCAGGCAGCTAGAAAAGATCCTAAGTCCAAGGTGTAGAAGAGACCATCACAGCTGAAATGAGCCACAAACAGTTATTATTCCATCATATAGCGATTGGGTATCAGGTACCTTCCCAAAGTTCCTCAGGTCTGTTTTGTAAAATTACCACAACCCTATGATAAAGCTATTACTGATCTCATTTTACAAATGAGGAAACCAAGACTTGGGAAATTTAAGTAACTTTTACAGAGTGACCCAGCCATAAAGTGTCAGAGATTTTTAAAAATCAGGCTAAGGTACTTCTGCTTCTATGACAGGATCTCATTTTCCTGGACTGAAAGAGTCTCGGTACCCTTCAAATGAGTCATCTTTCATTAGTGCTGCAGGAAAATTGAAGACGTAAGATCTGCCATTTGGGGAAAACAAATTCTTGACATACCAGAATAACAATCCTTTCAACTGGTAATGAACATGATGTTTGAAGAAGTCAACCTGCAACTCTGAAAAACACATGCTTTCTGAAATTATTTTCTACTGACGAAATATTTTTTTCTACAAAAGTATGGGGGAAAGTTCTTGCAAGTGAAAGCCACCCCACCAAGCCATCAGGGATTACTTTCTAATAATTTAGGTCATGAGCTGAATAAATGACAGTCAAAACAAGTGAAGTACCTATAGCTTGTTCCTCATAAAATCACTGTGCAAACCTAGGTCCTATCACCAAATACAGTACAAAGGTTTTGTTAATGACCAGAGACTTTACCTTTTCATCTCCATAACAGAGAAATGGTGAATCCATTTCTTAGAGAGCCTACTAATGATCGCCACAGAACTAAAATCGTTAAAACCATTTTCTTCAGAGAATTCACCCACCCCTCAGATCTCGAGAATACCACTGGCATTAGGAAAAGTACTTGTTTGGGGGACCATCTGCAGGAATGGGTGTTTACAAATGCCTGTCTCTATCCACAGTTCATCACCACCGGATCCACCAACGTAGAAGCACAGAAGAAAGCTACACGACGCGCGGTATGGTGGAATGTTTGGAGCAATGCCAATGATACAATGATTTCCTGACACAAACTAAGCATAAGAAATTACTGCTTCTGAGCTCACTTTTGGGGGGAAAACTTTTCCAAATGTCTGGATGGGGAACATTATTTAATTTTTATAAGGATGCACTTCAGTGCATCTTTTGTGAATGGGTGTTAGGGGCACAGTGTGAGGAAGAGGTTGTATAAGGTGTCAGATGTGAGGGTCTTGGTGGAATAAATCATTTCAAGCTATCTAAAGGGGTATATGTAACCACACGAAACTGACCTGGGAGTCAAAGCAGTCAAGGAAGGGAGGAAATGTAGGTTAAGTAAGCTTAGAATATCAGTATTCAGTTAGGGAAGGGGATAAGACAAAATAAATGTTTGAAAAGAGAATTGTTTTCAGCAAACCCAGATCTAGAGAGAAAATCATAAGAATAGAAAACAGATATCATTAAAATACCTCCAAAAAGGGGCAGGCAGTTTCTCCCTTACAACTTCTCCCCTCGTGATTAGGATCACAGCTCTAGAGGTAGATTGCCTGAATCCAAATTCTGACTCCCCTACCTCTAACTATATAAACTTGGGCAAATTACTTTACTCCGTCCTTCACTCTCATTATCTCAAAAAATGTGGCTAATAATAGTCTCCACCTTAAAGGGTTGCTTTGAGGATTAAATGAGGAAATAAGCATAAATAACCATCCCTGTCTCACAGTGAGCTCTATATAGCAAAACCTACTGAGAAAACGGTATTTCCAGAAATTGGTAAAAATAAGAAACTGAAAAAAATTGTTTTGTAACTCAGCTAAAGCTTTGCCTTATTTCTCAAAAGGATAAGGTCAAAGAGACACAAGAGGCTATTTCACTCAGCAGCAGCTTGGTAGCTATAATTATGGGCACTAAGTTTTTACCTTTTTTTTTAACTTCTACCATCACCTAGATAGCCACCACTGACATCATTTTCCATTCTAGGTTTTTTTTCTAAACTTGTTTCTCTAATATATTTACAAACACGGGGTTTATGTGACCCAGAAGCTTGCTTTTCCCCCAGAGATATAACTACAGTTAAGCTTATTCCCATGAAGCCCCCTTGTGATTTAGCAAGTTTCTATAACTGACATTCTCACACTTCTGTTTCTGTATTTGCACACACTGGCCCAATTTTGCTTCACAACACCTGAGAAAACAAGTGTGAATTAATTTGGCCCCTTTACAAAAAGTGTTTGGTCATATCCTTGAGGGATGGTAGGAGAAGATTATGACTAATTTCCAAGTTCTAGCCACGATCTTGCTCTCCTCATAGTTCTCCCCACAACCTCCAACATCAGTCTATCTTCTGCCCTCCATTTTCCCTTGTCTCATACCACCTCAAGAAAAAAAAAAGTCCTCTTCTTGTCTCATACAGAGCAATTCTGTTTTCTTCTCTAGAAACACTTGACATCCTTCTTTGCAGAAACACAGAGACTCATCTGCACCAAGGATGCTTGTCCAGGAATTTTTCAAACCAATGAGGCTCAATGCCACAAAAGAAACTTATTGAAAATTATTTACAAAGTCATGAAAAAAGGCTTCAGAAAAACTAGTCTAGTGACAGCATAGTGCTCTGTTATACTTAGGTACCATAATGTACTTGCTGTACCTAAATTCCAATTATTCAATTTGAAAATTATTTATTGAATGTGAGGCTCATTCTAGGTATGTAGGGTGCATCAGTGAACAGACAAAGATTTATTGCCCCATGTGGAGCTTATATTCTAATAGGGGGGTTAAGACAATGAACATGACAAAAAAGGAAACAACAGTGTGTTTGGTGATAGCTTCCATGAGAAAGAAAACAAAAAGGTGATGCCATTGGTGGGCTGTGTGTTTAAGTAAGATGATCCAAATCAGTCTTATTGAGCAAAGCTTAAGGGAGAAAGATAGCCTTGCAGATAGCAGCAGGAACAGCATTCCAAGCAAAGGGCTCAGGCACTAAAAAAAGCCCTAAAGTGAGAACATGTCTGGCGGGTTCTGGCCAGGAGGCCAGTGTGGTCATAGCAGAGTAGCTCAGGGGACAGTAGCAGGAATTGTGAGGACTTTTAGGCCACCTTTTACTCCAAGGAAAATAGGAGACTATTTTGAGGAGTAACATGATGATGTATGTGTTTTGGAAGGAACATTCTGACAATTCTCTGATAATTGTAAGATGGGGGGTGGGCAGCAAGGTTAAAAGCGGGGAGGCCAGCTGACACCAACAGTTACAGAGCTGTTGGTGTCAGCCAGGTAAAAGGTGTTGGTGGTTTGGACCATGGTAGATGCAGTAGAGGGAATGATAAATGCTAGGATTCTGGATATATTTGAAAGTAATGACAACAAGGCTTCCTAATGGGTGTGCATTGTATGAAAAAGAGAAGAGTCAGAAATGAAAGTTTTGGTCTTGAGCAGTTGGATGGATTGAATTGGGACTTTTAGACAGAAAGGTGATATTTAAAACAATGAGGCTTGTCCAGATCTTCAGTGGGGAGGGAAGAGCAAAGAGAAACAAGAACTGAACCCTAGGGCATTCCAACATGCAGTATAGGAACAAGAGGAGAAAATTAATTGTTTTAGTTGACAAGTGTTTTGTTTAATATCATGTTCAAAAGGGTACAGTATCATTTACATTTTATGTGTATGTTTTCAATTTGAAGGAGAAAATAATCGTAAGGTGTATGTTTTTGCACTAAATTTTCAAAATTAATTTTTAACAATAATATGCATTAGGTGGCCCCTTGTTTGGGTAAAAATATTTGAGTTCACCAAGTTTTATTTTCTGAAAACATACCTATTTGTTTTCATGTTATCCTAGAGAAATTTTTAGCCACCTAGTTAAAAATGCACTAGCTTCATTCTGTTTAATTGTACAATTCAATAATTTTTAGCATATTCACAGATATGTGCAACAATCACCACAGTCAAATTTAGAACATTTTTAATAACTCAAAAATGCAACCCTGTACCATTTAGCTATCATGCCTCATACTGTTCTCCCATTCTCCCCAGCCCAAGGAAACTACTAATCTATTTTCTGTTTCCATAGATTTGCCCACTCTGTACATTTCATTAAAAAGGAATCATACAATATGTAATTTTTCATGAATAGCTTCTTTTACTTAGCATAATGTTTTCAGTCATTCCATGTTGTAGTGTATATCAATGCTTGATCTTTTCTGTGGCTAAATAATATTCCATTGCACAGCTATATTGCATTTTGTTTATCCAGTCATCAGCTGGGGAGACATTTGGGTTGATTTCACCTTTGGCTAGTATGAATAATGCCACTATAAATATTTCTGTACAATTTTTATTTGAATATGTTTCCAATTCTTTGGAATATATAACTAGGAGTAGGATTGCTGGGTCATATGGTAACTCTATTTAACCACTAAAGTAAGTGACAGACTATTTTTCCAAAGTGACTACACCATTTTATATTCCCACCATCAGTTAAATGAGGATTCCTATTTCTCCCTATCCTCACTGACATTTGTTATCACCTGAGCTTTGACTCTAGCCATCCTAGTAGATTTGAAGTGGCATTTTATTGTGGTGTGGATATGCATATCCCTGAGCCCCTGATGTCAAGCATCTTTTCATATGCTTATTAGCCATTTGTATATCTTCTTTGGAGAAATGTCTTTTCAAGTCCTTTGCCCACTTTTTGACTACTAGTTTGCCTTTTTATTACTCAGTTTTAAGAGTTTTTATATATTCTAGGTACAAGTCTTTATCAGATATATGATTTGTAAATATTTTCCCTTTCTGTGGATAGTGTCTTTTGAAGCATAGGGGCTTTAATTTTGTTGAAGTCCAACTTGCTTATTTTCCTTCTGATGTTCTTGTTTATCCATTGTCAAAACTGAGGACATAAAAACTTATGCCTATTTTTTAAAGACATTAAATGCTTTTAGCTCTTATATTTAGGTCTTTGATTCATTTTAGTTAATTTGTGTTAATGGTGTAATGTAAGGGCCCACTTTCATTCTTTTGTATGTGAATTGAATATCCAGTTCTTCCAGCATCATTTGTTGAAAAGACTTCTCTCTTTCATTGAATTGTCTTGGCATTCTTGACTGTTTATTTCTGAACTTTAAATTATTTTCCATTGATCTATATGTCTATCCTTATACCAGTATCATGAAGTCTTGATTAGTGTGGCTTTCTAGTAAGTGTTGAAATCAGTAAGTACAAGTCCTTCAATTTTCTCTTCTTTTTTCAAGATTCTTTTTTTCACTGTTCTGAGTGTCTTCAAATGTTCTATGAGTTTTAATATCAGTTTATCAAACAGCTGGAATTTTGACAGAGGTTATATTGAATCTATAGATCAATCTGGGAAGTATTGCCTTTGACAATATTAAAGCTTCACATCCATATGACCATGAATGTTTATGCACTTGCCTTTCAACAATTTTTTTTTAGTTTTTGGAGTATAAGTTTTGTATTTGGTTAATTAAATTTATTCCTAAACATTTTATTCTTTTTGATGCTATTGTAAATAAATTGTTTTCTTAGTTTTATTTTCAATCATTTTAAGTGTATTTAGAAATACATCAACTTTTGTGTATTGAATTTGTAACCTGTCATTTTGCTAAACTCATTTATTAGTTCTAATAATTTTTAGTGAGATGATCACATGTTTTTTGTTTTTAATTTTATCAAATGGTATATTGCATTAATTGATTTTAGGAAATTAAACTGACCTTGTAGCCATGGAATAAATCCCACTTGGTCATGGCATATAATTCTTTTTGTATGTTGTTGGAATTTGTTTGTTAGCATTTTGTTGAAAACTTTTACATCTGTGTTTATATAAGATGTTGGTTTATAGGGCTCTTCATTGCTTTTTCCTTCCCCATCTCTCTAGCAAACTAGCTGGCCTACAGTTAAGCTTATCTCTCAAATGAGTCTGTCAGTTCCTCCCAATTGCCTTTCACCACAACTTCTACTGCTTTTGAGAATACCCTCAGATATAAACTTCTCCACACTCTGTTGCAAATGAAGTCACTTACTTCGGGGAGATTGGACCTCCCTGTTCTATAACCTGCTTTTCCCCTGAACATAATCTCTGAGCCAAGGTTCTGGTGCTAGGATGAGGGGACAAGAGGACAGGGACAATGGAGTGTTTCTCTGAGTGACACCCTCACTTTAAGAGCTGAGGGCTTGGTGAAGATGAGCAATAGCACCAGGTCTTTTCCATTTACCTCACATTACGTGGAACCCCTGTCACATAAACCAGGGCAGGGATGATCCAGACCTAGTACTCTCACTGGCAGCACACCCAAGATAAAATCACAATCCAATGAGTGGAGGCTGGGAAAAAGAAGAGAACCCCCCTCTTGGCTGCACTCACTGGGACATGGCCTCAGCAACAGGTAGCTGGGAGAAAGATTAGCAATGCTAATTAGACGACCTGCCTGTCCAGGGAAGATAGCACCTTAACTGGGATCCGAGGAGAAAGGGAGCCTTGTGTGCTTGGCTGCACCAACCTTCATGGTCTTGCTGAATTGAGACGGGGGCATGAGGGTGTGGGTCTTGCTTCAGATAGCACAGACTCCAAAAGATTTTATTGAGTTTTGTTACCTTTTCTTGAATAAATGTTTCTTCATTTTCTGTATGTTACTATGACTGTTTCCAGAGATTTTAAATAATTGGGATTTTTAAAAGTAACTTTCACAAGTTTGCCTAGTGAGTTGATCTACAGTGATCTACTGGCGGGATGTAAGTATCTTTCTATTGGTGATCCTGGTTGAAAGCCTCTCTGATCTCATAAAAAAACATAGGATGAGTGTGCAGAGGCATTGTACATGTGCATTTTCTGGGGCATCCCATAACCTGGCTTTGCCCTAAGGAAGACTCTTTCTAGCTGACTCTCCCAACAGCGTACTCTATATATTCATAAAGATAAAAGACTGAAATCCTTAGTGCAGCATACAAGATTCTTCATTCTCTATCCCCTCCCCACTTCTCTAGCCACATTCTCTCCAATTCCCCTGCAGTGATTCACATTTCAGCCACAGCAAAGGCCCAATTATTTTCCTGAAGACCTGCTTTCCCATGCTTCTGAGGTTTTGTATACTCTGTTCTCTCTTGCATAATGTGTTTTATCTACTTTGTCCACCACTATTAACTGAATCCGGATATATCAAGGATCCACTGAAAAGACTCCAGGCTCATAACAAGAAGGCCCAGACTTAGAAAATAAATAGGATTTGAGGAAATTCCAGGAAGCCAGAAACAAAAAGCAAAGAAGTACAACAGCTGTCTTTTAGTAATGGGAATATGGCCTGGTTGTTACCATCACTAAATATCGTAGCTCCTTTCTAGCACCCAAGGCTCCCACTGCCCCCACCGCATAACATCACAGCTGCCTCTGCTAGGAATAAATTTTACTCTTTGTTCATCTTTAAGTTACTTGCTCAAAGTTCACAATCCTTAGAAGGAGGACTTGTTGCTGGTGGAAATGAGTTCTTGTGGAGGTGTGAGAAAAGCATTTCGGGGACTCACATAAAGGTGGATGAGGTATAGTAGTAAGATTTATTGAAGCTGGAGCAAATATAAAGGACAGTCCCCATGTTTCTGGAGCCTGTGTCTCATCCACTGCCAGGTGGTTTACCTCTGTTCAGCTGTGAGAGAAGTCCAGCTTAGTCTTCAACAAGCCCAGAAGAAAAAATAGTTAGGTCAGATACTGGACTTAGAGCTGATGTCAACATGGGTCAGATCTTCTGGAGATGCTGGGATCAGGTGAATATGCAGGGGACAGAGGCAGACTCTTACAGCTTGAATTGTATCCCCTCAAAAAAATTTTGAAGTCCTAACCCACAGTACCTCAGAAGGTGTCACTATCAGGGAATGGGGTCTTTGCAGATGTAATTAGTTAACATGAGGCCTTACTGGAATAGGGTGGGGCATTAATCCTATATAACTGGTGTTCTTATAAGAAGAGGGAAATTTGGACATGGACACTAGGGGAAGATGGTTATGTAAACATGGAGACAGAGAATGGAGTTAATGCTTCTATAAGTCAAGGAACACCTAGGTCTACCAGAAGCTGGAAGAAGCAAGGAAGAATTCTCCTCTACAGGTTTTGGACTTTTACCCTCCAGAACCGTGATATAACAAACTTCAGTCATGTTAAGTTACCCAGTTGTGCTATTTTGTTACAGCACCCCTAGAAAACTAGTACAGGATGCCAGTAAATAGTCATCCAGTGTTCTCTCACGCTTGGAACCAACTGAAATAAGACATGAGAATCAAGCAGAGGTAGATAAAACTATTCACTTTATTGTTGATTATTATATGTTAATAATTAGTTGGAGAATGAGTCTTAAATCTTTGGCTAAATGAACTTGCTAGTACCTCCCTTCATGAATTAATCTTACCCACCTACTTACAAATAGACCATTGGCCTCCCTATGCTAGGACCAGACAGATACCAGTTGTTAAGGAGAACTTGTGATCATAAACACACACCATTTGGGGGAAAAAAAAGAGAACCCAGAAGATCTAGGTTTCTTCTCTCAAAATCACCAGTTAGATAAATCCCTGCTTCTCAACCGGGAATTTGTAAGAGCAAATAGGGAAGCGCCAGAACCACTCTTCACCTGTTTCTAAGAGGGCAGAAACTCCTACTTTGGGCCACTATAGAAGTGTGGAAAGAGGGAGAGAATGGTTCTACTTACTGTGTGTAATAATGTTTATGATGCCTAAGTCAAATAATATATAATGTACAAGTTCCATGTGCACTGAATGGAAAAGCCTAAGACACAGATCATGCCATCAGTCTCACCAAAAGAGAGAACAGAAAGAGCAAAAAAGATGGGCACCCAGTGCCAAACCCTGAAGAATTCCAACAGTCTGTGATATCATAGGTTATCTCTGTACTTTTCAGTCCTGTCATATGTAAAATAGGCGTAAAAGTAGACAACTTACAGAGTTGTTGCTGGACCTAAAGTGCTTAACATAGTACATGGTACGTCTGTGAGTATGCAATAAATTTAAAACACATTTTGTTGCTATGGAAAACACCCCAAAATAATCACAGTTGTGTGAGACTGATATAATGAGTGATATTCATTCCCTGTTTTCTAACTGTTATTCTTGCATAATTCTTCAATGGTTAATTAATATGAGAAATATGTTTTTCTTTTTTAATTCAGATGGCTGGCAGTATGCTTTTACAATTTTTACTCTTCAGTGCCATCTCAGAACTGATCCTTGCAGGCTTACTTGTCAGCTGGATTGTGAAAGCATTACATTGTGCAGAGTGTAATGACGACAGTGAGTAATTTTGTTTCTGGCTTGTAGATCAGGATAAAACAGCTTCTGTTAAGGACCCTGTCTGAGGAATTAAAGTTTAGGTAGAATTGAGGAACAGTAGCATTACTTCTAAGCGAGGGTAGTCTGAAAATATGCAGAAATCTTTCATTTGATAATGTGTCAAACTGAAGTCAAACAACTTATCTTAAGCAAAACTTCGTGGGAGAATTATGTCTTTTAGATTTACATCTGCCAGGGGATTACTACGGGAAATGTACAGACTGAAGAGTTTCACAGGTCATACCAGTAATATAGGGACAATGAATACAAATTCAAATTTAGTTATGAAATGTTGGTTTCCAAAGTTTGAGACCCTCAAATGCCTTCATAAAATGAATATTTTAGAGGATGGTAATGAGAGTACTTTCATTAACTGAAGAATATAAATCTCTAAAAATCTATTCTTTCATACAATAAATGAAAAGACTGGCAGGAGTTGTCTAAATCAACTTTTTCCAGACTCTGGAAATTAGTCAAAGACTTGCAACAATCCAATGAGCACTCACTCAAGAAAAAAAATGGCTGAATCTTAGTAAGAACAGTGAGCTTTTTTGTGTTGTCATTTTCCCTTGTCCCACTTCCCTTGTCCGCTCTCCATAGTAGCCTTTAAATTTAAATGAAACAACCTTGCAACAACAGCACCTGTGAAAAAATAGTGGCCTAATAACCACAAGAGGGGTGAAAATGAAATTGGAGTTCCCCCCAAAAAGCCCCATTCCCTGAGAATTGTTAATTTGTATGGCAGCCCCCTTGATATAGCCCCTGGCAGGGCTCTTCTTAATTTGAGCTCACTCAGAGCTCAGTCCTGGTGAACAGTTTTTTCCCTGGGGTGTCTGTGAGAACAATCAGTGGTATTTAACATTACCATTAAGGAAAGAAGGGACTCCTGTTGGGAAAACAGAGGACGGACCAAAATTTTTAAAAGAAAAAAACTGAGCGGTAAGATGTCCATAGGAGGCTTTGAAACTATGAAAATACCTAAAAATTTAAAAAAGGCAATATGCACATGCAAGGATGTTTGCATATCAAAGAAAAACCTGAGAATGCCTTAATCTGCCACCTTTGCCTGACCTGAGGCCATCTGCAAACTGGAAATGCAAACTGTCTCCCAGAGCTTTAAAGACTTACTTCTCTCACCACCACCTCCCTCCCCATGCGCCACACACAGATTGTCAACAAAGACCAAGAAGTTCATTGGTTCAAGGCAGTTAAGGAAATTTATGTCCAATTATTTAATGATAACTAAGGTAACAGAGCAGAGACATCAGTGCTCACACGTGACAATTACGAAGACTTTGTACAGTTAGTTCAGGAAAGCCACTAAACAGAATGCCAAAAATAACAACAAACACCAACCCATGGGCAGATCTGATTTTCCTTATTGCCATATTATATTATTTTAAATATGTAGTTTTTAACAAAAAAAAGAAATATGAAAAGAAAAGGAAAGTATGGCCTAAACATAGGCAGAAAGCAATCAATACAAATTGTATCTGAGGAAGTCTAGATATTGGACTTACTAGAAAAAATAACTTTAAATTAGCTATTAAAAGTATGCAAAAAAGAGGGAAAGAAACCACATCTTCTAGTATTGTTTTGTCCACCACAAACTACATAATATTGAGAAACGAAAGATTTAAACAAGTGGAAAAACATTGTATGTTTAAGGGTCAGAAGACTTACTAGTAAGATAATAACATGCCTCAAACTAATTTACAATCCCTACCAAAATCTCAGCTGATGTTTTTATAAGCGTATCCTAGTTTGTATATAAAAGTGGAAAGGACACAAAATAGCCACTCAAACTCACCAAAAAGAAAATAAAACCCAACCTACTTCCCATTATGGAAGAGGTCACATATTAACCTGACAAGCTGTCAATTTGCTGTAAATGTTCTGTGTTAACTATGATATACCTACCAGTGTAAAAGAAGTATGTGTCTCTCCATCTTACTTTTTGTCCTATCCCAGAGACTTCCCCACCTTGCTTTCTCCCACCTCCCTAATCTATCACCGGTAGATTTCACCTAACCCCTTTATGTCTCCTTTGATTGTAATGTACAAAATACAGTGTTTAAACTGCCATTCTTAGGAGCATTTACCAATCCGTTGAGATTTTGCTCCCCCGAAATTGTCATCTGTTTGGCTCAAATAAACTCACCAAAATTCTCTACAGGCTCAAATGTCTCTTTTGTTGACACCACGAATTAGAAAGGTCAAAATCTGGAACACTGACAACACCAAAAGCTGGCGAGGTTACAGAGCAACAGGAACTCTCATTCATTGCTGGTGGGAATGAAAATGGTTCAACCATGCCGGAAGAGAGTTTTGCGTGTTGCTTATAAAACTAACTACATTCTTACCACACAATCTGGCAATTGTGCTCCTTAGTATTGACCTCCAAATTTTGAAAAATTATATTCACACAAAACCCTGCACATGGGTGTTTACAGCCACTTATTCACAACTGCCCAAATTGGAAACAACCAAGAAGTCCTTCAGTAGGTGAATGGATAAATGAACTGTGGTCCACCCAGACAATGGAATATTATTCAGTGCTAAAAATAAATCAGGTATCAGGCCATACAAAGACATGGAGAAGCTTTAAATGCATATTACTAAGTGAAAGAAGCCAATTTGAAAAGGATACATACTATACGATTCCAACAATATGACATCTGGAAAAAGCAAAACTATGAAAACTTTTAGTTTTTATGGAGTAAAAAGATCAGTGGCCACCCAGAGGATGGCGATAGGAAGAGGCAGAGTGCAGAAAACTTCTAGGGGACTGAAAATACTCTGTATGATATTATTATAATGGACATTTAAAATAAATCATCAATCCTCCCCCCTAAAAAAACTCACATATTGATAAGTCAGCCTAAAACTCTGCCTGAATGAAGCCAGAATGGTGTGTCTGTGGAATTCCTATAGAATAGTTTGTGGAGGAGGAGGATGAAAAATGAGGCTGGAGAAGCAAATTGACACCTAATCCTCATAGGGCTCAACCACTTTACTAAGGAATTTAGAATTTAGTCTGTAAGTGCCAGAGGTGCTGTTGAAGGGTTTTTAATAGCAGTGGGTTTGTTTGTTTGTTTGTTTGTTTGTTTGTACCCTCACCCAAAAATAGAGGACATGTTTCACTGATTTTAGACAGAGAAGAAGGGAGAAAGAGAGAAGTGGGGAGAGAGAGACACACATCAATGTGAGAAACATCAATCATTTGCCTCCCTTACATGCCTGACTGGGGATCAAACCCACAACCTTTTGGTGTATGAAAGAATGCTCCAACCAAATGAGCCACCTGGCCAGGGCTAATAGTGTTTCTTGATCAGAATTTATGGTTATATAATTGTTTCCATTAGAATATTTTCTGCAGAAAATTACAGATCTCCCAACTCAAACTGCTTAATTAACTAGAAAATATGTCATCTCTTACAACAGCAAGTCTGCAAATAGAGGAGATTTCCTGCTCAATTGATTCATCAGGTCAGTGACATTATCCATGATCCAGATTCTTTCTGTCTTCCTCTGCTATCTCCAGCTTTATCCCAAGGCTGCCTTGCCTGGTGATCATAAGATGGCTAGGGCAGCATACTTCCTGGGTCCCATCCACAGGAGAAATAGCTTCTCTTTATCAGAAGCTAAAAGGAAGCCTCTCTTTACCTCCCATTGGCCCAGTTGCCTTAGGCTAGCCCATCTCTGAACTGAATAATGGCAAAGGGGATGAGATTACCATGAGAATTTAAATAAATATGTAGTAGAGTAGTTTTGAGAGAATCAATCACAGTGTCCCCAGTCACTTTAGCAGAAGAACAGAGATAGAATAGGAGAAAAACACGGCTAGAGACAGGGGTAATTAGGTTGTTGTTCCCAATACGCCACATTACAGCCCAGTGATGAGTACCCAAACTTGAACAACAGTGAATAAGGATAAGAAGATAAATTTGAAAGATATTCAAGAAGCTTACTGATATTTTATATATGTTTTTCCCTCAACGTTGCTAGATAACTATGGTCTTAGTTAATTAAATTAGTTTTATAAACTGTTTATTCTTTATTTCTAATCCCTATACTGTTCAATAACTATTGAGCTTAGTTTTAAATACTGATCTGTATGTCATCTGATTATAAAGTTCTTTGAAATGTTGACATACATTCAATTTTATATATGTGTCTGTACTAATACAAGATAATACTCTGCTGTGAACTTAAAAACAAAACACGCACACACACAAACACATGAGTTCTACTCAGGAAAAGAAAATGACACTGTTCCCATTAGAATGCCTTCTGCGATGACTCCCCAAAAGCCTGTATGTGAGCCAGATAGTTCTCCATTCCATTGATTGTTCAGATATTTTTCCTTCTGACCTAGGCCAAGAGAAATCTTGGGACCCACCAAAGTTCACCTGAAGGTCAAAGTCCTTTGGGGAAAAGTAATATGTTAGTTTAATATGGTTGTTGCAATTCATTCAAACCTCTGGTTTCTGATGGGCCATAGATCTGATGGGTCTTTGACTCTCCCCCAGGACAGTGAGAGCCTGCAGAGAGCTCTCACTGTCCTAGAGAGTTATCTTCTCAGTATGGTTTCAACTGGTCACATGCTAGGTTTATATGCTTGTTTGTTTGTTGTTATCATTGTATTTTGTCTTGTTTTGACTCAATGGCTCAGGATAGGCTCTGGTTTTAGAGTATTATAATGATCAATTTTCTATCACTCAACTCACCCCAGGTTGCTCACTGTCGGAATGCTCCTCCATCCATTTATAACTTGCAAAGAACCAGAGTGACTCCATTCAAGAACAAAAAAAATTAATTGTGAATTAATGAAGAACTCTGTAATTTTTTTCAAGAGACCTCATGGGAAATGCATTCTAATGAAGTCCTTTCTGGAACTCCTTTTTCCTACTTCTTCAATAAAGGATGCAATTTGACCACAAGCTGATTCTCTTATTTAAAAGCCATTCTGAGTAGACATGGATAAACAAAGTCAGGGGTGTGCTGGAAAGTAAAGTTAAATGCCCACTTTATTTCAAGTGGGAGGAGACTGGCCTGAGTGAAAGTGTAACAGGGAATAAAAACTTCATACTTCTCTGACTTACCCTGAAATGGAATTAGAATAAATTGTGCTAACAAACTGATGAAAGCACTCACATACTGATAGTTTCTTTGTAAGCACATTGGAGGTGCGGGCAGTTTCAGTTCCTGCTTGTACAAGAAATGGCCTTGACCACAACTTCTATTGACGCAGATAGCCCAGCCGCAGGAATTTGGCTGGTATGAATCAGTTCCAGGATGCTGAAATTGATGATCCATATCAGGACCAGCAAGGGCACTGCCAGCTCATCCACAGCCTCTCCCCTCCCCCATCTCTTTATCCTCCTTTCCCTTTCTCTCCTTATAAAAACCCCTGCCTGCACTGAGATGCTGAGATGGGTGTTGAGATATGAGCCTACCATCTTCTCAGGTTGTTGACTCCTGAATAAACCCCATTCCTTCTCAACCAGAACCTGTCTTATGAGACAGGTTTGGCTTTTGATGGGGCAGGCAGCCAAACCTCGGTTTCAGTTACAAAGGGACTCTGTCTGAAAGAAGAAAATACTCTGATTAAGGCTGATTTACAGCAGGCATAATGCTGATTTAGCAATAACAAAATGTTAATCTCTCTGTGCTTTTATTTCCTCTTATCAAACAGAAATAATAGTCCCTATCCCACAGAGCAGATACAAGGGATAAATGGCAATACATTATCAAAAGAACTTAGAATAGTTTCTAACTGATGGTAATCCCTTAATAAATTGTTATCACTTATTAGCTCTTGTCATTGTATCTGTAGCATAATGCTATAGGAGGCTAGATGGACTGTTTCCTGTTCTCCAAGAACTGGTCCACCTTGAAAGTAGAAGATGTACTCAACACTCTAAGTCCAAAAAACCACTTGAAAGCTTACTGAGAGGTGCTGTTATGGGTAGAATTGCCTCCACCCCCCAAAAGGATATATTACGGTCCTAACCCCCAGTACTTCAGAATGTAACCTCATTTGGAAGTGGAATCTTTATAGAGGCAATCAAGTTAAAATTAGGTCAGTAGAGTAGGTCCTATTCTAATATGACTGGTATCCTAATAAAAGGAGAAATTTGAACACAGAAATAAACATACATGGGGGGAAGATTGAGTAGAGGCATGTAAGAAAAACATCATGTGAAAATGGAGGACCAGAGCGATATAACTACAAGCCAAGGAATGTCAAAGATTGCTGGCAACTAACCAGGAGCTAGGAAGGCTCCTTCTACAGGTTTCAGAGGGAGCATAACCCTGTCAGCATCTTCATTTAGGACTTCCAGCCCCTAGAACAGTGAGACAATAAATTTCTGATTGTTCTAAGCTACCCATTTTGTTACAACAACCCTAAAAAACTGATACAGGTGGCTTTTCAATATAATGACACTATATTCTCCCCACTCCCTGGAGGATGTTGGAATTATGAAGGGAGTTTTCCTTTCACCTCAGCATCTGACAATAGCAGTTCAGCATTTGAATGTTTCTACTCTAAGGCTGAGGAGAGGAGCAGGAGCTGTTTAGTCTGTGGATGTCTCTAGGGAGAATCCCATACATTCCCCACTGACAGTCTTCGAGACCAAGGTAGGACTCACTGACCTGCTCCAGAACAACAGTGGCGAGAGCTAGCAACCTTCAGAGAAGGTACACTGGCAAAGGGGTTCTTGACCACCCCAGATCAAAATCGAGAGAGGAGGCAAAATAGATTAAAAAAGAAGTTAACTGAAAACAAAGTGAAGAAAAAAAGGAAAAAGAGGGAGCTTGATGCATCACGGGAGCACACACTAATCAAGAATATGGCTCCAGAACTGCTGCGAGGGTCCAGCATATATATATGGCTGAGTTCTTCATGCAGGTGCAAAGATTTCTTTGTTTTCCATGTTCCACCCTTGAGCTGGCATCAACTGGCACATTCACAGAACAGAGCTATTTGGGGAGTATCTGAAAAGAGACTTTAAACTTACCTAAGAGAGAATTTACAAATAATTGAAGAGCATCCCTATCCATTTAAGAGAGGCTCACCAGTCTCAAAGGCATGGCTGTGTGACTATGAAGAGTCTCTGTAGACCACCCCTGGAGTTCAGAGTTTGCAAGAGGTAAAAAAGAAGGACAGTACCACTGTCTGCAGGCCCTAACATTGGGACACCAGAGATAGATGAGACAGGAACCCTGAGGTTCCCTGAGAAGCACTGTAGCATGGAGCAATGCACAACAAAGCAGTTCATCAAAGTGCTTTGGGTCAAGGGTCAGTAAGAAGAGTAGTCCAGATTACAAATGAGACTACCAATGCCCAAGAGAAGTCCAAATCAGGTGACTCTTTACTGTGGCCAGTAGAAGCCTCCATATATCCATCTAGATTGAAGATTTGATCTACAGAAAGAGGACCATGTCCTGACACTGGATTATACACACTGAGAGTAACACAACACACATAGTGAGCAGAATTCACAGTCACCTCTTCACAGACAGCCATGTTTCAGCTATTGCCTTGGCACCCAAAACACAACTACAGAGGAAAGATGGGAGTGGGCCCATCCCCCTTCAACCCAATATTTGAAATTTAATTTCATGTAATAAAATTGCACTCAGTAACAAAAAAAGTATATGCTGCAGTCTCCTGATATGTTTGTCTTTTTTTAAAAAATGTCATCTTTATAACTCCTAATTGTTACCATGTTGTCAATCTGCAGGCTTTTGTTCCTTATGTTATAAATAGGCACAGAACCTGTGACCATCACAATGTTAAATTATCTCTTTTTCTCATTAAAAAATTATTAGGTAAGTAAAAGGTTTGTGCTTTTAAAAACTAAACCCTGTTTAAACTTTTATTCCATACAGTATTTATACATTATTTCATTTTACAATTTCCAAGTGTAATCTTCACTTTTAAACTGCAGCTTTATTATTTAGTTTTTCATTTGGGAATTATCATTTCCAAGTAGAAAATCATTATGGGGTTCTGATAATGAATTTTTTAACCTAGGTATCAGATTTGTACAAATTACAGAGTGTAATTTACTATGTGGCTGTCTTTATAAACAGTGACTACAGAGCCTATATTTTAATTTTATCCCAGCATGGAGATATGTTCTTATATAATTTTCACTATTAATTCTTCCTAGGAATTTTTGAAAATCTTTACTTATATTTACATACAACTGCTAACTATCTTCTTGAAACCCATCAAGATAGAACTTCGCTGCTCTGAGAGATTTTACAATCTTTATCCAGTTTTATCTATCTATTTGCATTAGAATTCTTCTTCCTCTTCTCCCAGAGGCCCATGATTTATGGTCAGGGAGGTAATGTAGTCTCTGGTTATAGGGGAGAGCTATAAACCATTTACTAGTCTTGACAACAAGTTCATTTAGCCAAACCATTGAGTCTTATTTCAGATGGTGGCAATGCAAATGGGCTTTTAAAGTGAGACCTGTATTGTGTAAACAAACAACCATGTAAACAAGGTCATAGTATACATTCTATGAAAACAGAAAGAACACAAAGGTTAATGAACACAATAAATCATAAACCAGTTCCTGAGTCTGTGAGTATGTCAGATGAGAAGACTTTCAAATGTAAAGCTTTGCTGGAATGAAATTAAGCAGTAAAAATCTGAAAAATACTCTTTATGTGTACTTTAAATGTCTTGTGAAATTATCAGGTGTTCAGGTAAATTCTGTATGGTTGACACTGCATCAGTAGTTCTCAATACTTCCAAACCAAAGGATGAGAAAATGAAACATTAGTTTGAAAGAAAACTTGAAAACTTTGGGATCCAATTCAGTTTGTAAGTGAAAAAAAAAAAAACGTTAACTGGAGTCTAACCTTCACAACTGTGCATTGTGATTTCCACTGAAACACAATTTCTCTCCCTAAAATTACTCTCATTTTTATCAAAGAGACAGCATTAAGCCCAGGTTTAATTTGGCCTGATTATTTGCATAAACACAACAAGAATAGCAATTTATCATACACGCTTTTAAAACCCCACTTTACTGGAATGTTACAAGGAAATTTTAGATTGAACATTAATTTGCTCTCCAGGGCAAAGAAGCGAAACCACACAGTTGTCTTATGGCTTTGCCTGCAATACCTACAGATTGGGTGAGCTCTTCAAGTTTTTGAGGTCCATAAAATGTCCTTAAATTCTTCCCTCAAAATCTTTTAGGAAAGCAACCCTCATTTCTTACCTGGAAAGACTGCCATGAACCTTCTGAATAAGCAAGGTGCCAGGCTATTTCCCCAAGGGGTTCTTATTGGCTTTCAAAATCAATCTTAATTCCTTCAGGCTTTCTGGTGACATCCAGAGTCCAGGGATGTCTCTTTTGATCATGATATTCCAGACAAAGACTTGGTTAATAAAACCACAGTTGAAATTGGCTTAACATGTCCTGTTATGAAGAAATCAGATTTTTATTGGACTTATGCAAACAAATATATTGCCATGGAAATAATACTCACTCATTAAGAGTTTACAAATTCTAGACCAATCAGTGGGGAGAAAAATATAAATGCGTCAATATTGCTTATGAAAATATAATTTACCAGATCACTTTAAGAAAGTTTTCTTATATCTGAAAAACAAACAATTAAAAATTTAGCAATATTTTTCAGAAAAAGTTATAAACCTACTTCACACCAGTCAGAATGGCTATCATAAACAAATCAACAAACAACAAGGCTGTGGAGAAAAAGGAACACTAATACACTGTTGGTGGGAATGAAGACTGGTGCAGCCACTGGGGAAAACAGTATGGAATTTCCTTGAAAAACTATAAAATGGACCTGACTTTTGACCCAGCAATTCCACTACTTGGAGTATACCCTAACAATCGTGAAACACCAATTCAAAAGAACCTATGCACACCAATGTTCACAGTAGCATTACTTACAATAGTCAAATGCTAGCAACAGCTTAAATACCCATCAGTAAATTAGTGGATAAAAAACCTCTGGTATATTTACTCAATGGAATACAACACAGCAGAAAGAAAAAAGGAACTTATAAGTGTAACCTAATCAACAAAAAAAAACCACAAGTGAGCAAAATATAACCAGAGACATGAAAATAAAGAACAAACTGACAGTAATCAGAGGGGAGGAGGAGGGCGATAACAGGAAAAAGAAGTGGAAGGATCATCAAGGAGTATGTATAAAAGACCCATGGACAAAGACAATGGGGAAGAGGACTGGATGTAGGAGGTGGGGGTAGGTAGGGCAGGGGAGAATAATGGGGGGGGGAATGGGGACAACTATAATTGAACTACAATTTAAAATAATTTAAAAAGTTATAAAGTCACAATTATCTTGAACTTATTATGTCCCATAATTAATTTTTGTTTATCCTGATTATTTGTCAGTATTTCCATGAATCCAGTTAACCTTTAGGGTTCTGCAAATTTTCTTTTATTTTCTCACTTTTTTTATTGTTGTTTAAGTATAGTTGTCTCCATTTTCCCCCACCACTCCCTCTACCCCAGCCATGCCCCCTACCCTCGATCCTGCCCCCATTTGGTTTTGTTCATGCATCCTTTATAAGTGTTCCTGAAAACCCTCCCCCTTCCACCCCCGCATTATCCCCTCTCACCTTCCCTCTGGTTATGGTCAGTTTGTTCTTAATTTCAATGTCTCTGGTTATATTTTGCTAGCTTGTTTGTTTTGTGGATTAGGTTCCACTTAAAGGTGAGATCGTATGTTATTTGTCTTTTACTGCCTGGCTTATTTCACTTTGCATGATGCTCTCCAGTTCCATCCATGCTGTCGCAAAGGGTAGGAGCTCCTTCTTTCTTTCTGCTGCATAGTATTCCACCGTGTAGATGTACCATAGTTTTTTGATCCATTCATTTACTAATGGACACCTAGGTTGCTTCCAGCACTTGGCTATTGTAAATTGTGCTGCTATGGACATTGGGATGCATAGGTTCTTTTGAATTGTTGTTTCAGGATTCTTAGAGTATAATCCCAGCAGTGGAACTGCTGGGTCAAAAGGCAATTCCATTTTTAGTTTTTTGAAGAAATTCCATACTGTTTTCCCTAGTGGCTGCACCAGTCTGCATTCCCACTAACAGTGTACCAGGGCTCCCTTTTCTCCACATCCTCTTGTTACTCCACACTTGTTTGTTGATTTGTTTATGATCGCTTTCTGACCAGTGTGAAGTGGTATCTCATTGTGGTTTTAATTTGCATCTCTCTGATGGCTAGTGATGCTGAGCATCTTTTCTTTTTTATTATATATCCTTCTTTTTTTAAGATTCTATTTATTTATTTTTAGAGAGGGAAGAAAGGGAGAAAGAGAGAGAGAGAGAAACATCAATGTGTGGTTGCTGGGGGCTGTGGCCTGCAACCCAGGCATGTGCCCTGACTGGGAATCGAATCTGCAATGCTTTGGTTCGCAGCCCACACTCAATCCACTGAGCTATGCCAGCCGGGGGCCTGAGCATCTTTTCTTATGTCTCTGGGCCCTCTGTATGTCCTCCTTGGAGAAGTGTCTGTTTAAGTCTTTTGCCCACTTTTTAATTGGGTTGTTTATCTTCCTGGAGTGGAGTCATGTGATTTCTTTATATATTTTGGAGATTGAACCCTTGTCTGAGGTATCATTGGTAAATATGTTTTCCCATACAGATGGTTCTCTTTTCATTGTAATGCTGTTTTTTTAGCCATGCACAAGCTTTTTATTTTGATGAGATCACATTTGTTTATTCTTTCCTCCTTGTCCCTTGTGACCTGCTTTGAAACTTGTAATCTAGAGTATGTCAGAGTCTTTTGTATAAACTTTTCCAAAAATGTAATATATTTTTGCAAATGCATTAGAGTAAAACAATGACTGTCTCCAAATGACAAAAAACAAAACAAAACAGACAAACCTTAGAGTCACATGGTTACAGATTTGATTATAATGCAACTGACAGAGGAAATCATTTTTCTGAAACAGTATTTTAAGATAACAACTAAAATTATAAATGAAAGTAAATCAGAATCTTGTAGAATTTTAGAGATTTTTAAATAATCTCTAGAACATCTACTTTAATAATAAAAATATATGTATGCAAATAGAATACACTTAATGTACTTTGAGCATAACAGATAGGCCTAATTAGTTCGAAATTTTTTCTTAATGAGAAGAAAGAACAAATCCTCAAGGCATTCCAGGGATCCATCGGGATGATCCAAAGACAATTTTAGGTCAAGTAAAGTCTCTTAAAATTTAAACCTTGGAGAGGCTGTCAATTATACTTGACCAAAAGATTGTATATTACTATGAAACAACATTAAATTATTTATTTACCCAAAATGACAATAAAGGTATTAAACATAAATACAGGATAGCAAATTTCAGTTCTTACAATAAAAAACATGGTTGTTTGAGTAATCAAGTACCTGATTAGCACAATATAATGCATAGTTAAAAAAAATAGAACCTTGGCTTTCTAACAGAAAAAAACTTTTTTCCCTTTCAAGAGACTGAAAAAGAACCAAACAAATTCTTTATCAGCTTACTTTTGACATTTAGATTCATTTATTTAATTAAATGTATTATTCAGCTTACCTATATAATTTCCTCTCAAGATCCTTCTTCAAAAACTTTCAACTTACACAGACCCCCTGCAACTCACAGTCTTTATCTTCAGTGAGTATCTGCATACCTTAGACCTTTCATTACCAAACCATTACATTTCTTTCCAACTTAACTAGAACTCTTAATTTCTAGAAGTTGATTTTTAGTGACAATTAAAGGTAAGTAAGTCACATTCCTTAGATGGATACTTCTAGAAAAAAAGGTTTTTCATTTGCGAACACATACGTTCAAGAGGTACATTTCAAATAAACTACAAGATATATTCATTAATAGAGCTAAATCCATTTTCTAGCTTCTCTGTAATAAGAAGCCAAAGAAGGCAAACTCAGATCAATTAATATTTCAATATCCTGTTATTTTGAAATACCTAGATATTTAATTATTTTCACCATTTAACCCAGCAAAACCCAAAGTTCCAAGCCATCAAACACTTCAGAAAATTATGTTTAGGTATATACCTAATTATTATCAAATCTCTTTATTTTAGTGATGTCTATTCACTAGTTTTTAACTTTATTTTATTTATTGATTGATATTTTAAAGTCAATTATTACCCAGGCCCTCTTATTGACAAATTTTGTAACAGAGATAAATAAATGAACTTATTCCTGCAAACCCAGGCAAAACAAATACATATTATATTTTATGTTAATAACTTCAAAAGATATTAAACTTAAACCAGCTTTAATATCAAATATTTATCCAAACCACATGGTCCTAAAAAAAAACATTTGAAATAGTTCTTATTTTGTCCTTGACAACTTTAAGGCCACTGCAGGTGAGGCAGGGCAGCTATCAGCCTCAGGCAGAAAACCAGCTGAGCTTAAAAGTGTCATTTTTTTCTCCACATTGAGGAGAGGCAGCCATCCCTGCTGCTTCCACAACCAAGAGTTTGAGGAGTAGCATTAATTGCCCTACTGTTCCCAGGACTTCAGTAGCTCCCAGGCCCCCCAGGAGGATTTAGAGTATTTAAAACACTTATTTCCCCATTTTCCTTTTTTCTGAGTTTTACGGTCTGGGAAGGGAGTGATATCTTCTCCCTCTTCAAACCATTAATTTAAATACTTTCTGAGTAGAATCCTTATGCAGTAACAACATAAAGCTTGCACATAAGAGATCTTATTCTATTTCCCAAATCTTTGGCAAAGCTAGTCACTGACTTAGAGTGGTAAATTGACTATTTAGCTAACATGTGACCTAATGGACTCTTAGTGGGATTGAGACCAAGCCACTACTTTTCCAAATGAAACAAAAACCAAATCTAAAAACAAAAGATAAAGTTCAAACTGGGACTAACCTGAGGATTTTATCTCACACCAACTTTCATTTTAGGCAGATGAGAGAAACAAAGGAGAGTTCTCAGAGACTGACTTTCTCCCACGGAGCAACAGAGAAACAAAACCAATAGACAATTAATTAAAAGAAGAAGAAAAATAAGACAACGCACAAAATCCATATACCAAAGCCAGAAGAGTGCTCCAACCAAATCCCACACCAGGGAAAACTGGGATTTTTCACAGAGTGCTGCCAACCCCTGAGGGTGGCGGGGCAGGAGCTCCTGGTCGCGCACACCAGTACCTGATCCAGTTTGCAAGTTTGGAGTCCACTGACCCACCAGAAAAAAAACGTTTACCAGATATTTGTTTGAGAAAAGCCCAGGTTTTGTCTGTAAACCACCAGATGGCCAAAAGCCACAAACCAGATGGCCTTTCTAAGCACAAATCAAATTCCTTACTGAAAAGTGAAGGTGACAGGAGGTGCCCAGAGAGCCAAGAGTCAAAGAAGAAGAGCCCCCAAGTAAAAATCACTTGGCAGCTAGGAAGTGTCCAAATTTGCACCTCAAGGTCCCCCAGTCCAGGCATCCAATGGGACTCCCCATTGGAGTCAAATATCCAGATTTACCAAAGAGTCTCAAAGTCTATTCCACCAGCTTCACCAGAATTAAAACCAGAGGGCAACTGAGACCAGGACTTGTGCTGCCTGTCACTGAGCAGACAAAAAGCAGAGACAGGGATTGGATTATAATTGCACTTTTATTAATATCAGAGGTGTAACGTGTAACATGCTACCTCCTCAGACTGCTGGCCTCTGATATTAATAAAAGTGCAGAACCAAGTTTACATAGAGGATACATAGGAACTTGGGAGGGGGACATTCTGAGGAAGTGCACAGACTTGCTGTTTCTCTTGGGAGGGGGAAACTGTGGAGAAGTCTCTCAGCTTCTTCCTGAGCTGGCTCCCTTTGTTCTCGTGTTTGCATTAGAATTCCTCTCTTCTCTGAACACCTGTGGTTTGTGGCCAGAGAGGTTATGTAGTCTTTGGTTAGGTAGGAGAGCTATAAACCATTAATTCTCAAGTGTCCTTGGTTAAGGGAGATAAGGTCTTGCAGTTTACTAGATGGCTATAAATAGCTCAAACTGTTTGGCCTTGTTTAATTTTCTTGTCTCAGTTTCCCTATTCCACTAGCCCAGGAATTCTCCTAGCTTTTTACTATCCTGTTACAGGAGGAGACGTAAGGGATTGGTTACATGAAATCCATTGGTGATAGATTGGGGAGGTGGAAGAAAGCAAAGTAAGGAAATATCTGGAATTGGATAAAAAGTCAAACAGAGAGCCACATGCTTCTTTTATATTGGTGGGAATACAATAGCTAACAGTGAACATTTACAGTACATCAAGATTGTATTCAGGAGAGCAAGATAACAATAAGGGGCTCCACAGATCTCTGCTCTGCTGGAATATTGTGCCCTGAGGGATTTGGAAAAAAATTATCTTGACATTCCAAAGGAATGTTATCTTAGCTTCAAAAAGACAACAGACAGGCTCTATTAAGGTGACAATTGAGCTTTGTTAGGGAGAGATACCTGCATAGGATGTGACTACGTGCCATGACTGCTTTTAGTTAATAAGTTTTAATTTCAGACCATCCTTTGTGGTTACTTTAGGTCTCTGAGTGTGTAAGGCTGACACACAGGCCTCCCCTGAGCTTGTCAGGTTGATATGTAGCCCCATTTCTTCCACAAGACTTTTAGGTTTTTCTATAAAATTAAAAATAGTCATAGATGTCACATGTGCATCCACTGGGTGCTGGTGAGGGAGACCAAAGAAGGAAACAAAACTCCACTTGCCCACCCAGATCCATTTTCTGCTGTATGAGTCAGGCAACTGGGAAAGCTGAGATGAAACATTCAAAAGGATAATTTGAGGGACATTGAATGCCAGACCCTCTTACAAAATGTGAACAGGATATAGAGAGATGCCAGGTGATAGAACAATATCCCAAAGTTCTCAAGAGCAGAAGCAAACCTGTGCTCTGTAGCCTGTGTGGATGGCATCACCCACACACCTGTGTGCTGATCCTGCTGGTGGTTCAGCCAATGAAAGGGGAAGTCAGGAGGAGAGAGAAGTGAGAGTTCACCATCCCTTTGCTGAAGTCTCCTTTCTAAGACCTCAGCTCCTATCAGGCAGCTCACATTCTTGGCTGCAGCTCATGCTGGCTGCTTGCTATAGTAACAGGGTTCATGCTTCTTGTCTCTTACATCTAAGAGGAAAAGCTTCTCTGTATTACTGGTTCCCAGGTGTGTCAACAGTGCTTTTGGTCACCATGATCTTCCCACATTTCTCTAAATACATCCTTCACTAATCTATCTTTAATGAAAGATATTAAAACTGCCCTCTGTTTTCCTCCAGGATCTCAGAGGATACTATATGCACAGAAGTCTGTGTAAGCCATCCTTATGCCCAGAGAAGCGGGATCTGTGTACAGGTACTGAATCGGAAGGAAACGCTCAGTCCTCTCTAGGTGAGTAGGGGATAATAATCCATATGCTACCTTTCTCTAACAAGAGAACCCAGAGTAGAAGCAGTTCCCCACTCCTGGAAGTGCCCAGAACTGGCTGGGATGACATACAAGATCCATGGGCATCATTTGGTGGATGAGGAGGTTAAATTAGATATACAGCTTCTGTATCTACTTCAGTCTTTAGTCTCTTATTCTCTTATTGTTGCCAGATTTTTCTAAAACCAAGATAGTGGGTGTCTTGTTTTAGGTTCCCACAAAAACAGGCACTGCCCAATGGATTTGGATACTGTGAGAAAATAGAAAAGTGATATGTGGAGAGAGGAAAGCCAATAAGTGTGTGTTCATGAATGGGTTCCTATTCTCTGCTAAGGCATTTGTTACATCACAGAGCTATGCACATCACCCCTGAGTGCGAAGTTCATTTCTGTGAAATCCCACCAAATATGACTCTTCCTTCTCCACACAGATACCAGTAAATTCTTACCCAATTAAACTCATTTAATTGGTTCCTTGCCTATTACAGGGAGTAAAAATTCAGCTCTATGCAGCTGGTAAACTGCCCTGTCTTTACCAGAAGGATTTTGTTTTAGATCTTTCTAAACATATTACCCAAAAGACTCTGTGCATTGTCCTTCTGGGAAAAAAAGTTGCCCACCACGAAGCACTGGGGAAGAGGATAAAGAGAGTCTTTGCTGAAGGCAAAATGAAGTGAGTATATTTAATCTAATGATTTCCATAGGTAACTCAGGGACGCTGGTAAGATTTTCTGCCAAATTAGACTTAAAATTTGTCACCAGTATTGGATCAGACTCAGAGCATTTATGCCTGACACCTGCCAATAGTGTGTGGTTTCTTGATCTTGTTGCAGGAAAGATTTCACAACATGGGTCTAATTTATTCTGAGAGTACCTTTATTAAAGCTGGGGACAGTGAAACAAATGAAGGGTTAGGGTAGAAGAAGCAACAGGAGAGAGCCTAGGTGGTGCTCTGTTCTTTCATTTGGGATGTCTCTTTGTCTCTCACTTTGGCAGCCTCCTTGTGTTTGTTTCTATGCATTAGGTAGAGCTAATACAGCTCCCAGGCTTAATAGAATGGCTTACTGTAGTTGGCATCCAGAAGGGTCCAGTGACACAGCCTGTCCTATTATCCAAGTTGGGTGCTCAAGGTGCTCCCTCTGTATGGGCTGTATATACCTTGCTCTTGTAGTTGACCTTTGATTGTTGTTGGCATATCCAAAGTCAGCCACCACCTGCATTCTATCCTGGGTCACATAGCATTAACTACAAAGAGATCCACCAATGGCTGCTACATATGCTGGTCTTGGAGGGGCCCAGGAGAGGCCAAGCTGTGAACAAAGGCTGGCTGTTCCTAGTGCCAGTTATGGGGTACCTTAGCAAGAGACACAGGGCTCACTGAAGCCATAGGCTGCTTGTTTGTGAAAATTTAGGAAAATCTGAAGCATAGGCCAATACAAGATGTATGGAAAAGCCACTGGAAACAGTTTGAGTGGGCCTACAATATGAGTGGAGTAGGGCCTCAAGGAATCCCTAGGGTAGGACAAACAGTTTGAGCCTTGTTGATGTTGTGTCAGATATTGTGCCTGCCTGCTCACTCTGTGGCTCACTGGCTCTGTGGCTCTGTAGGGGGAGGTCTCAGAAAAGGAAAAACGGTCTCTGCCAGCACTTCTGTCTGAGAGAAAGCTGTCCCCTAGCTCTCTCTCTGATGCTAGACAATTTAGCTCCTCCCTGTATGTTTCTGATGCCTTTCAAGCTGCTTCCCCAGCACTGGAGCTCAGAGGGGGTGAGTTTGAGTAGTCTATGCATAGACTACTATGCATAGTATATGCAATTCCCCTTTAAGAGGAATTGCCTGGGAGTCCAGAAGTTTCTCTCTTCCAGGCCTTAATAAGCTGGTTTTATAGTCAGGGGTTATGGAGACTTACCTTCCTGGCACTGGAACCCTGTGATTAGGGGCCTAGTGTGGGGCTGTGACTCATTGCTCCTGAGATATCCCTCCTGTATTTTATCCACCACACGTGGGTGTGGAACTAGCCTGTTCCACATCTCTGCCCTTCCTACCAGACTCAATGTGGTTTTTTTTCTTTAATTCCAGAGTTGTAGGACTTCCATTCAGCTCAATTTCTGATGTTTTTGACTAATGGTTGTTCTACAGATTAGTTGTAATTTTGATGCAGTTGTGCAAGGAAGCAAGCTATGTATATCTGTGCCATCTTGCCCAGAAGTCTACAATTAACTTTAACTTTTTCTGTAAATTTTATGCCTGAAACATATGAGATCTGTATCAAATTAATATATAGTAGAATAAGTATGGGAAATTAAACTTAATTTGTGTCATATATTTTATATATTTTATTTTATATTTCTTTCAAGAAGAAAGAAAAGGAATTTTTAAACCTATAGAATTCACAATTGACCTGAATTACTCTATGCTGGGAATGGGCTTCCTTGAAGGATGATGAGTCCATTTAACAAATATTTATATAACTTGGACCTTGGAGAATTTATGTCCATGCTACCAACCTTAGTTTCCTTCTTCAGAAATCGAGAGAATTGGACTCAATGGTCTCTAAGAGAATCTCCAGCTCTGAAATTTTGACATGCCATTGCATGAAAAACACAATGCTAAGCATAGTGAGTGATACAAAAATCAGAAAGATGTAGCCCTTGCCCTCTGTAGTGCTGAGACTCTTTGCCCCTTAGTTTTCTCACCTATATAACTGGGCAGGTGTAAGGATTCAAGGTGATGTATTTGTAAAGCACTGAGTGAGAAAGTGCCCTCTAACTGCTATGCAATATCCTTAAAACTGAATGAATAAATTTATAGAGGGTTGTGATGTTCAAATGATGTGTCAATGAAAGCAAAAGTTCTTTTTCAACATAAGCATGAATGCACACGTGAAAGATGATTGTATTGCATTTTTTTAGAAGCATGAATTCAGAGACTTCAGCAGGCCCAATGGCTTATATTGTGATGGAGGCGGCACCCCAACATACACATTCTGTAAACCTGAGGAGCACATCTCAAGTGCTCCAGTATGCATTCAACCAGGCACAAGTCCTAACTTCTGGAAACCAATGTGGGCGTGTGAATGTTCAACCAGCCCAGAGAACCTTTAAAGAGGGCAAAACCTTAGGGGTAAGTGAGAATCACACTGCAGGCTGGGGGCCATGTGGCTGGAGTCAGTAAAGGGAGGGGGGTTGGAAATACAGAAACTTCAAATCCAGCAAGCTGGGCTGGAGTTGACCCCGGCTTGGCAAACTCAGGTCTATTAAGAAGCTCAGCTGTGGAGCATCACCAGTGCCTCAGTATGGGGCCTTGTACTTTCTGACTTAGGCATTTTAGGAAACAGAAAGAAAAGCAAAAAGGAAGCCGAAAATTAGAAAGTTGGTTCCATTGCTAGAATTCATGTTAACCCACGGGCCTTTGGAAGAAACTGAGGACAGTGAATGAGCCACAAGGGGGAGTCAAAACCCAAGTTGCTTAAATGAAATCTTTGCTCATTGACAACAAAGTAAAAACTCACTTTGATTTTCTGCCTAAGAGGCAGTCCTGGGTAGGGCACTGGGAGGCCCATTTTATCGCACAGCTGAATGATCGACATGTATGGATTCTAATCCAGGCTTCCCAGATTCAAAATTTAAGTGTTGTTTTTTTCCAAGTGGGGGAAAATTATGAGACATTTCTATTTTAATTTTATATTTTCCAAATTATTTTAACCAAGAAAATTAAATATTTATTAAAATAAAAAGAAACAAAAAATAATAATAAATTTAAATGATTTACAAAGTGGGGAAAAGGGGTAGATTCCACCCTCAGAAACAAAGGAC
The DNA here is from genome assembly GCF_019186645.2 of Phyllostomus hastatus. NCBI lineage: Eukaryota > Metazoa > Chordata > Mammalia > Chiroptera > Phyllostomidae > Phyllostomus > Phyllostomus hastatus. The sequence continues at coordinate 7,249,051 of NW_025334005.1, read as the reverse complement.
TCAGATTGTGGCTCCCCTGACAGGCCCTCCAGATCCTGATTGGGCTGATATACATTGGCCTCGGGATCATCATGGGGACCATGCTGCCTGGGTACTATATATGTGTCTCATTCTACGGAGGCGTTCCCTTCTGGGGTGGTATCTCGGTAAGTAATGACAGTCACCCTGCAAGTGAGTTCCAGAGACTGCCAACACACTCAGGGCCACCTTGTCGAGCTGTGTTCTTTGCTTCAGGAGTTTTCCAGGCAAGAGAACATGTGGGAGCAAGAGAGCAAGTGAACCCAGCTCAGGTCTTGTTCACTAGGAACGTTAATCTGCTTGTGCAGCCAGAACAAATACCACAGACTGGGAGGCTCAACAGCAGACATTTATTATCTCACAGTTTCTGAGACTACAAGTCCTAGATGGAGGTGTCAGCAGGGTAGTTTCTTCTGATGCCTCTCTCCTTGGCTTGTAGAGGGTCGTCTTCCTCCCTGTGTCTTCACATGGTCTGTGTGGGTCTATGCCCTAATGTGTCTTCTTATAAGAACACCTGTCATTGGATTAGGGCCCGGCCATGTGACCTCATTTAATGTTCATCAACTCTTTAAAGGTCCTATCCTCAAATACAGGTGCTCTTTAGTGTAGGATGGGGTTACATCCCAATAAATCCACCATCAATTAAACACCTCCTAAGTAAAAAATGCATCCAATTCTGCACTGCAGTGTACGGATTGTTAATCCTGTGGTCACTCTCCTGACAGGGAGCTGTGGCTGGCTGCTGCTGTCCCCCATCACAAGAGAGTATCCCACTCCATTCCGCTCACCCAGGAAAAGATCAAAATTCAAAACCTAAAGAACAGTTTCTACTGAAGGCATATAATTTTCACACCATTGTAAAGTCAACAGAATCATAAGTCCAACCATCATGCATCTGGAACCATCCCTACAGTCACATTCTGAGGTGGGGGTGGTTAGGGCTTCAAAAGCCCTTGAATTTTGAGGGCATGCAATTCAGCTCATAACACCAAGTGATAGCCCTGTAAGGCTCAATGGACCCAGACTGGGCACCTTTCCTGATTAGCCCACCTCAGAGGTCAGGAAACCTTCCTCTGGATCATCAGCCCAGAGGCAGCATCTTTTCTAATCCACACAAAGAATGACATATTGGGAACTCGGCTCAAGTGTTGATCAGTGCAGGCCCCCAGCCCAAGCTCCAGCAGAGAACCATTTCCACCACTTGTTGAAAGTGGATGCCCAACCACAGAAGAGTCATTAAGAAACGGGGACTCAGGATGTGAGGGCGATCTGGCTGTGACATCTGCCACCCCACTGATTACCAGGGTTGATTCAGCTGATCTGGCTGGCTAGGCAGGTGGCCCCTTCCTCTCTCACCAATCTATGTGCATTGCTCCCGGAGCTATCCACTCAGCAGAAAAAGACAACTTTCCCAACTAGAGGAGAGGACCGGTTTTCAGTCAAGGGTATATGAGTAGCTGCGCTCCCCCAATAGAACCTCCAAACAAGCTCTCAAGAAGAGGGGACTCAACCTGGTGTCCACAGATGGCCTCAAAACCACACTTTTAGCAAAACATTTGGTATATTAGATGATTACTTTTTTCTGGAAAAGCCCATAGTTTTTATCACATTCTCAGGGTGATCTCCAACACCCCATTTTATCATAAGTGGGTGATGGATTTTATCAAATGCTTTTTCTGCATCTACTGATACAATCACTGGTTTTTGTTCATTTTATTTATGTGGTGAGTCACATTTATTGATTTGCGAATGTTGCACCAACCTTGCATCACCAGAATAAATGTCACTTGGCCACAGTATATAATCCTTTTGCAATTGTTGCATTCAGTTTACTAATATTTTATTGATGACTTTAGCATCTATGTCCATCACGGATATTGGCTTATAATTTTCTTTTTTTGTAATGTCTTTATCTGGTTTTTGAATTAGGGTAATACTAGCCTAATAAAATCTGTATGGGAGCTAACCCTCCTCTTGAATTTTATAAAATAGTTTGAGAAGGAGAAGTGTTATTCTTCTTGGAATATTTAGTAAAATTCACCTGTGAAGCCTTCCATCCAGGGAATTTGTTTGTTGGGATTTTTTTATTACTGCTTCAGTTTCACTAGGTGTAATCTGTCTATTCACATTCTCTGATTCTTCCTGATTTAGTTTGAAAAGATTGTATGTTGCTAGGAATTAATTATCCATTTTGTTCAGATTGTCCAGTTTATTGGCAGATAGTTGTTCATAATACTTTCTTACAATTCTTTGTATTTCTTTAATGTCAGTCGTTATTTCCCCTCTTTCATGTCTGATTTTATTTACTTGGGTCTTCTCTCTTCTTTCTTGATGAGTCCAGCTAAAGGTTTGTCAATCTGGTTTATCTTTTCAAAGAAACAGCTCTTGGATTCATTGATATTTTGTATTTTTTTAAGAATCTATTTCATTAATTTCTGCTCTGACCTTTCTTATTTCCTTCCTTCTACTCACTTAGGGCTTTGTTGTCCTTTTTCACGTTCCTTTCAGTGTGAAGTTAAATTGTTCATTTGAGCTTTTTCTTGTTTTTTTTTTTTTTTAGACAGGCCTATAATGCTATGAATATCTCTCTTAGGATTGCTTTCCCAGTGTCCCACAGATTTTGGATTGTTGTGCCCTCATTTTCAGTTATTATGAGTTATCTTTTCATTTCTTCCTTGATTTCATTGGTGACCTATTTGTTGTTTAATAAGTTATTTAGCTTTCATGTCTTTGTGTGTTTTTCACCGTTCTTCTTGCGATTGATTTCTAGTTTCATAACATTGTGGTCAAAGAAGATGCTTGATATAATTTCAATCTTCTTAAAATTATTGAGACTTGTTTTGTGTCCTAACGTGGTTTACCCTAAAAAATGTTTCATGTGCACTTGAAAAGTATGTATATTCTGCTGCCTTGGGGTGAAATGCTCTGAAGATTCTAATTAAATCCACGTGATCTAGTATGTCCTCTAATACTGGTGTCTTCTTGTTGATCTGTGTGGAAGAAACACCCACTGAAGTCAATGGAGTGTTAAAATCCCTGACTAGGACTGTATTTCTGTCAATCTCTCCCATTATGCCCACCAAGATTTTCTTTACATATTTAGGTGCTCCTATGTTGAGTGCATAAATATTTATGGAGGTTATATCCTCTTGTTGCATTGTTCTCTTTATCATTATGTAGTGTCCTTCTTTGTCTCTTACTATAGCCTTGGTTTTAAAGTCTATTTTGTCAGATATAAGTATCACTACCCTAACTTTTATAAAGTTTTCACTTGTATGAAATATCTTTTTGGATCCCTTCACTTTTAGTCTGTGTGCATCTTTTAATTTGAGATGGGCTTCTTAGGCACGGCATATATGTGTGTGTCTTGTTTTCTTATCCATTCAGGTACCCTATGTCTTTTGGTTGGAGCATTTAAGACATTTACAGTGAATGTGATTAATGACAGATATATATTTAGTACCATTTTATTGTTAGCTTGTTTTCCTCTGTTTTTTTTCTTTCTTTTTCTTCTTCTTCTTAAAGCAAGCCCTTTAACATTTGTTGCAGTACTAGTTTGGTGTTAACAAACTCCTTCAGCTTTTTCTTGTCTGGGAAGCTCTTTATTGCTCCTTCAATTTTAAATGATAGCCTTACTGAGTAAAGTAGCCTTGGTTGTAGGTCCTTATTTTTAACACCTGAAATGTTCCATGCCAGTCTTTTCTGGCCTGAAATGTTTCTGTTGAGAAATCAGATGATAGTCTAATTGGTGCTCCCTTATATGTAACTGACTGCTTTTCTCTTATGGCTTTTAGGATTCTGTCCTTGTCTTTAAGCCTTGTTATTTTAATTATGATGTGTCTTGGTGTAGACCTCTTTGGGTCCAACTTATTTGGGACTCTCTATGCTTCCTGGACTTGTGTGTCTTTTTCCTTCACCAGATAGGGAAGTTTTCTGTCATTATCTCTTCTAATAGGTTCTTGATCCCTTGCTCGCTCTCTTCTGCTTCTGCTATTCCCATGATGTGGATGTTGTTACACTTCATGTTGTTCAAAATGTCTCAAGTTCTCCTCATTTTTTAAAATGCTTTTTTCTTATTGCTGCTCTGTCTGCGTGTTTTTTTCTACCTTGTCTTCTAAATCATTGATTCAGTCCTCAGCTTCATCTAACCTACTGTTTCTTCCTTCTAGCACATTATTTATTTCTGACTAGTCCTTTTTTATGGCTTCTGTCTTTTTTCATGCTGTTTAGAATCCTAGTAATCATTACTCTAAATTCTATCTGATAAATTGCTTGCTTCCATTTCATCTAGCTCTTCTCCTAGAGAATTCCTTTATTCTTTCATTTGTGGCCTGTTTCTTTGTTTTCCCATTTTGGCTGCTTCTTTACATTTTTCCCTGTGTAAGAGTTAGATCTGCAAAGACTCTGGTGTAGGCCTTTGTCAGACTGCTTGTGACTGACCCTGGACAACCTATTTGGAGCTATCAGCAATCCACAGTTTGTGTGCTGGGCCTGTTTGTGTGCAGAAAGAACCAGGCAGCACACCAAGCCTAGCTTTTATCAGTACTGGGCCTTGAGGAGGGTCAGCTGCGAGCTCCTAGAGGCCTGTTCACCTTAGTTGTTGAATGAATCAATGCTATAACCTCAAACTGTAATCTGAAGCCTGGCTTAAGTTCCACAGTGTGGGACAGAGTAATTCCTGTGGGTGGGGCTACTGCTTCCCCTCAGGCTGATGCCATTCAGAGAGCAGTGCTCTGCCTGAGGAAGATGGGTTCTGCAATATGATGAATGACTCAGCACGGGGATCCTGTTTCTTCAGTTCTGTCCCCAGAGCCATCAACCCCAGCCTATCCTCAACTGTCTCTAGGCCACTCTGCCCTGCCTTTGCTGGAGCCCAGGGTAAGTGGCTGCAAATGAAAATCTGTGTGTTAGCTCTTTAAGAGGCTCTCTGAGTATCCAGGCATCTCACCCTGGCAGACAGAAATCCTGCTGCTTTTCACAGCTGGATATTATCTGAGTTCCTTTCTGGCTCTGGGGTTATAGGCTGTGGAGCCCAGCTTGGGGTTTAGACCCCACACTTTTCAGGGGGGACACTCCACCTTCTGAAATGTCCCTCTGAAACTTCAACTGCCACCCATGGGAACCCAGACAGTCTTCTCACACCTCCTCTGTGTTGGGAACCGCCCTGACTGGTATCAGAGGCTGAAACCCCCGCCTAGCTAAGGCTAAGGGAACGCCCTTGGAACCGTAAGCTGGCAAGGAGATAAAAGCTTATCTTCCTGGCAGGAATGCTGCTTCTGCTGCTTTATTCATAACTGAACCCCAAAAAGCTTGGTCGGTTAGCCAAAGACGGGTAAGATTCCCCACGGGGGGAATGACCTAAGACAGGCACGATCACTTTTGGGAGGCCCCCCAAAAGAAGGACTTGGGGGGCTGCAGCAAAAGGGGGGTGATGGACCCTCGCTCCTTGGCTTTGACATAGCCTGAGTTCTCAGCGTCTGGAAGAAAATCTCCTTATCTCTCGGTTGCCTTAGTTCCCTTGCTCCACCTAAGCCTGAAACAATGACAGGGTGGTGCAGCTCGGTACTGAGAAGTGCGGATTCCCCAGGGTGATCAGGCCTAAGAAAGAATATGTAAATTACTGTGAAAGCTTCTTTGTTTAGAATGCTCTCAGTTGAATGAGAAGGGTCTTAGGAGGAAGTTATTTTGTTCCTCAGTCTTACAGCTCTTTGACCCCAACTCAATAGACCGGCAGAGTTCTTTGTTTTCTATAGTTCCTTACTTCCCCTAATGAGTACTGTACTTTACCTGAATTATTATGCAAAATGATCCCAATAAAAGCAGGTATGGATGGTAAATCAGCACGCTCCCCACTAGGGGGGGTGGCCATTCTGTCCCTACTTCCCCACAGAAACTAGTCTGTCTCTGTGCATGTGTTGTTTTTTCTCGCGTGTTTATCGTCAAGCCATCCACAGCGTTCCATGGTCACTGCTGGCCGGTGACCCACGCGCAACACCTCTGCATTCCTTACCAGTCTCATCATGGTGAAATGGTTTCTTTGGTCTGTGTGTGGTTATGAGGCTTCTTGCCAGCTAGTGTTCAATTGGTTAGGATGATTTCTCAACAATTAGTTGTAATTTCAGATTTATCCTGGAAGGAGGTTAGTGTAACTTCCACTTACTCCCCCACAATCTTGGATTTTGTTAAACAAAGCTTTTATTAAATGCTAGCCAATGCCCTCTCAGACCCTCAGTGATTGTAGGGAATCCCATCAGCCACTTTGACTGCAGAACATGAGTGCTGAAATAAATGCACACAATGTACCCCATCACCCTTATATATGACGTTCAGAACTGTGGAGATGCAATGTTTCTGAGTAAATAAAAGGGACTCACCAAATTGTAGACATGGTAGACAATTGTAGACATGTAGGAATGGTGTTGGGCTTACGTGTAAAAGCAGTGAAAATTCAAGGAACTTCACTCTCCCCACCAGAGTGCCCATGTCTGACTGACTCCTCTTAGGAGGCCAACACAATATGCATATGAGGCAACAAAAGACAGAAAAGAGGCAACTTCTTGACTGTCTACTGTGTACAGGATCAACCATAAGCAACCATAATAAATGCCAGACTCAAAGGACAATATACCCTTTGACAATGACATTTAGGAAGATATAAAGTTTTTCCCAATTTTTGGATGAGGAAATATTGAAAAAATAACTTACCCAAAATCACATGATTTTCACATTAGAATTTAAAACGATGTCTGCTGTATCCTAAAATCTATATTTATCCCACTCTATGTGCTCTTGTTTTGTGCAGCTCATTCACTCATTCTTTCATTCTTTTCCCCATATTGAGCTGGAGGACCCAGCAGAGGAACCTAGCATGTGTGAGAGAATATGTGTGTGATAGGAATCACAGGAGGCTGAAGGGGGGGGCTCTGACCTCTGACCTCTTTTTAAACTCCCTCTTCTGTGCCAGTTCATCATTTCAGGATCCCTCTCAGTGGCATCAGAACAGCAGCCAAAATCTCCTTGCCTGGTAAGTCACATCCTGATACAGGCTCTCCCAGCTGTGGACCAATAGCAGGGACACACTACAAAGGAAAGAAGCTAACACACAATCCCTCCTCCATCCATACACCTACTCATAACCAGACACAGGTCACTGACATGCATGGTCACTCATACCCACATGCAGGACCATACCAACTTGGCCAAGTCATAAGTGGGAAAGAGTCCAGGAGATTTAGAGGAAGGAAGGGAAATACGGACATCTTTGTTGAGGTGTCAGGGTGTGGAGACACAGAGAGTAACTCTCCAAAGAGAATCTTACAGGAGGAGGCAAAAAGCTTCCTGGGGCACAGGGCTCCCTCCAGCAGAGCAGGGCACTGAGACTGCCTGCAGTGCACAGAGCTGACCTCCAGACACTTCTATAGGGAAGCCAGGGGAGGCTCAGGCAGCAGCTTCCCAGGAATCTAACCAACCAAGTTCTGTCCAATCAACATGGACAAGGCCTTGTGGTCACCTAGCAATGAACCAAGAAAGTACTTTTATTTCTCTCACAGCAGGTTATATAGGGCAAGGGGCCCCAGAGTGGTCAGGTCACACACCACATAAGTTCTATTTGAAAATCTCCAAAGGGAAGCTCAGTTTTGGCCTGACCTTTCTACTCTTGGCCCATGTTTGTGGAGCATCAGAGACTGTCACATCCTAAGACACTGGGGCTGAATCTTCTGCCTATCTCCCAGGGGATAAATGGGTCAAGTGTTTCCCAAATGTTATCCTTGGGGTACTTGTCCCACAAGAAACTTAATGGAGATTGCTAGGTAAATTGGGGGCAAAAAATCCCTAGTTAATAGTCCTATCTCTGGGAAATAAAGAGTTTTCGTTAAAGACTCTGAAAAGTCTTGCACATCAAACCTGTTTAACTTTGTTCAATTCAGGTTTTTTCAGTCCCCATTTACCCACAAACTTTTTGCACAGAACACCTCTTTACTTGCTGCAGAACTAGGGTTCATGGAATTCACATTAGGAAACACTTATTGAGACTCTGCTCATCTCAGCTATAATCATTTTCCTCTCCCACCCTGACCCTCTGTGTCTTCTTCAGCTGAAGGGCAGCTTGGGCATGAACATCCTCAGTGTGATCTTTTCTGTGGTGGGAATCTGTCTCTTTGTCACAGATATCTGTATCAACCCACATAGTTTCTACTACAATTTGGAAGTGGTGAGTATCCCTCTTGACCAACACTCCCCTGGATCCATATCAGTTGTGTTTAGAAAATCCCTGGAAAGGCACTGACCACCAAGCTCTTCACCAGGCACTACCGCAAACAGAGATGCTGTCAGAATTAGAACAGAATTTAAAGTCCCTGACCTGGAGCTTTATTGCTGTGTTACTCTAAGCATGTGACTTTTCTTAGTCTTAGTTTCTATGTTTATAAATCAGTACCTACCTTTTGACACTGTTGAGAGAATTAAATGCAGTTCTACATGTAACACACAGGTACTCACCAACCTGCACGTCTACTCACAGGCTCACCTTCCTGCCCATTACTATAGACAAAGGGGTCATCAAAGGTCTTCTGTACAGGACCAGAAGGTGAATATTTAAGGCTTTGCAGACCATCTGATCTGTGTTGCAAACTCAAGCCTGTGTGAAAGCAGACATAGAAAATGCGTAAATGAATGAGCCATCTCAAGTTGTAGACCATAGCTGTCCAACAGAAATATAATGTAAGCTATGGCTGTGATTTTAAATTTTCAAGTTGCCACATTATAAAATGAAAAAGTAATGGGTGGAATTAATTTTAAGAATACATTCACTTAACCCAACAGATTTGAAAATCTTCCAATATGTAATCTGTGTAAGAAAAGTATTATTTCAATATTTTGCATTTTGGGTGCCACATCTTTGAAATCCAGTGTGTGTTTTGCATTTACATCACATCTCAAGCCCTTGGAAGACTCGTGGCTATCGGATTAGAAAGTGTGGCTACAGATGAGTTCCATGAAAACTCAATGACTCCCTCTCCACTATGGCCCTGTCCTCCCCACCCACTCAAGGTTATCACTGCTAGTGCTTCTCCCCTCTTCCTTGCCCCACCTCTCTTCTACATCAATTTCCCCCCCTTTGCTAGAGCTTTTCATCAGCATTTCCTCTATACATGCTTCTGTTTTCTTCATCTTCAGAAACAAACAGATTAACTTTCAGTTACTGCAATTACCACTCCATGTCTCTGGCCCTCTCTGCATGAAAATCCTTAAAAGAAGTCCAGTACCTGTATGACACCACACATAGTTATTACAATATTATTGACTAGGTTCCCTATGCTGTACTTTAATTTACCTCCCTGTGACTAATTTTATAACTGCCAATTTGTATTTTTTCATCCCTTCATCATTTTCACCCATTCCCCAACCCTTCTCCCATTAGAAAGTTTTATTTATGAAAGAATTTTGTTGTTGAAAACACATTTGAAATGGACCGACATCATTTGTGAAAACCTCTGCTCCCGAGGCTTCTGTGATTCTTTGACTAAGACATCATCACCCTGCATTTCCCTCTGCCTGGACACCCTGTCCTATATAACTGTCTCTAAATCTTGTCCTAAGCATGGATCTCTATACCTCCAGTGCTTGAGGAAAATTTTTTGGCTTTTTAATATTGCTTACTGTGTCTGGTGTAAATTATAATTTTCTATATCTGTATCTACCTCCCTCATCAGACTGTGCTTCTTGGGGTGCTTTCTTAGCACCTTATACCAAATAGATATTTAATAAATGCCCTAAATGTAGGGGGAAAAGAAGGAAAGTGCTAAGGAAGGTGTCTCCAAAAGAGATGATTCTCTGAGCAGCTAGCTGTCAAGCACGCCATTTTAGAAATCATAATAAAAAAACCTTTGTTTGGTACCTATCCTGTATCAGTCACTTTCACTTTCATATTTATTCTCTCCTATAATTGGAATCTAAATGATTATTGGGATTATTCATCCCTTGTTCTTTTAGGATTAAAGTGGATTCTACCCTAACTCTCTCCCCAGATACAGAAACAGACCCTATTCTCCTGGGCATTCTTGGAGAAGAGCAGGGAAGGGCTGAGATGTCTCCTGCTCCTCAGGTGAACTCTACTACTGCTGAACTAGTTCAGCTTGGGGGTCTTTGAACTGACTTCCTTCCTAAATTCAAGACAGCCTGAATTATTTCACTCCACAAAATGACACTGTCAGAAGCCAGGAAGGTTGTTTCACTGGCTCACTTTCCCTAAAGGTTCAGAGGGATGGTGGAGGTTTACATCTGAGCCCAGGCAACTACTGAAGGCTGAAGATGACACATCCTTCACATACCACATCCTTTGTCTGCAGGTTCTACCTCCCATCCTGTGGCTCAGTCCTGTCTTTCTTCTCTAACCCTCTCACTTTCCTCCCCGCTGCTTGTCCATGCTCCCAAATTTCTATTCACTTCCTACACAAAACAGTTTCACTCTCTCACTGTCTGACTCCAGGCCACATTCTTAGGTCTTGTCCCCTGTGCCTGAAATAAGGTATTAAGGTGTTGCCTGAAACGAAGACCCTTCTTTTCCTTACAAGAACACTGGTAGTGTTAAAAAACTTTTTTACAAACACTTGACCTTCACCAAATCTGGTCAGATATTTTCTGCACGAGACTAAGACGCGGTTATAATACTTCCTCAAAGCCATAGCCACAGTCCATTTTGGAACCACATTTTGAGGCTACCTTGGACCCCTGGAGCAGCACTGATAACCTTCCAGTTAGTTCTCATTTCAGATCGCTGGCAGTGCTACTTCTGGTGTGCAGGTCATCTTCAGCCTCCTGGAGCTCTGCATTGCCTCCACATGTGTCCACTTTGGCTGCCAACTGGTCTCTAATGTGAGTCCAAAGATCCTCAGTGGGTGGAAAAATGCCTCAAAGAAGGTAAAGACTAGAGGGATCTAGGCTTCCCCTTCCTGCCCAGGAGCAGGGGAAGCTAGGAATGCCTAAAAGCAAGAGTCCATAACCCCTGGGCCAGTGGATTGGTGCTGATCCTTGGCCCGTTAGCAACTGGGCCTCACAACAGGAAGTGAGTGGCAGGTGATCAAGTGAAGCTTCGCTTGAATTACCACCAAATTCTGACTCCTGCCCCCGACCCCCACCACCTTCCGTCTGTGGAAAAATTGTCTTCCACGAAGTTGGTCCCTGGTGCCAAAAAGGTTGGGGACCATTGGTCTAAAGGTCTTTATGTATGCCTGGATCTCACCAGAGCACCCCCTATGTCTGTCTTTTCCAGGGGACTGTGGTCTACCAAACTGTCTACGTGGCAAACCCAGCAACCAATCCAGAACCAGTGAACTTACCACCTGCTTATTCCCATGTGGTGCAGGACTCCCAATTAAGCTAAAGGTTCCAGAAGAATAGTTCACTGGCACCAAAAGAAGACTTGCCATTTCTGGGCTTCTGAAAGTCAGCTCCTTCCTTCCCTGTCAAACTAAGGAACATGTCTCTCCAACTGTAGGCACTCTGTACTTCATTTTCTTCAGCCTTGTAATTTGTGCTGTGTCTCTATTAAGAAGGAAATGGGGACTTCTAGTAGATTTTAGCAAAGGGGTTCTCCCTAGGGCAGTCACTTGTGGGGACGTTGTGTCACGTATTCATGTGCCCCCCTGCGTGGGCTTAGGAGTTAGAGGAATAAATGTCCTGACAACCCAAGCTTCATTCTTTCAATCATTCACTCAGTGAATAAATATGAACTGAGCATGTGATATGTTCAAGGCTCTGTACATGGCAGGAGAAGGATGAACATGAGTGAAAACACAAAGTGTTTGATTTCAAGGCCCTTCTGTCTCACAAGGGAGAACCATATGCAACCACCTTTCTCTAACACAAAGCAAAATGTGAGGATGTGTAAAGAGAACAAAGAGGGAAATGATTTATTTCTGGAAGTGACAGGGAAAGTAGAGAAGTAGCCTGGTTGAGGAATCAACATTTGTTGGGTCATTAAAGGAGATAGTGTTGGTTTCATTTTTTTTTTTGTTTGTTTGTTTTTTGTTAGTGCAATAAGAAACTGCAGTATTAGGAAGACCTTTGGAGACAGTAAGTCATCCACTAACATCATCACTTTTTTATACTGTTACCACTGATGCAGAAGTACTCAAGAACATTGTCCTAATATATCTTCCAAATTATGACATTAATAATGTATATCTTTATTAATAATAGTATATCTTTATATACAAAAGGGTAAGGATCAATTCTAAGAGAAATGTCTATGTCGGCATCTTCTATATTTTTACTCATTAATTTAAATATTGTTATCTGAAATGGCCAATTGACTTCCAAAATATTATGAACCATCAGATTATAGCAATTATCTCTAAAGTCCAAGTGCCAACAAATTTTTCTTTACTGCAGAAGCCTGGCTATGACTTTGGAGGTGGTGGGGGCAAGGTAGTTACTCTGGAAATTAAGAACAATCTGACAGTAACCAGAAGGGAGGTAGGAGGGGAGGGTGAGGGGAAAGCAGGGAAAGGATTTCAGGAACAACTATAAAGGACACACGGACAAAACCGATGTGGGGGGTGGAATCAGGGAAGGGAGTTGGAGATGGCTGGTGGTGGGGGGAATGGTTGGGGAAAAATGCAGACAACTGTATTTGAACAACAATAAAATTTAAAAAATAAATAAAATATAAAAAGAAAAAGACAAATTATAACTGTGACAGCTTTAAAAAAAGCATGGCTTTAAGTGCCATTCAGCTGGAAAACAAATGCAGCATATTCTGCAGTAAGATAGACATGCATGGGGGGGTGGGTTGGAAGAGATGGAAATAGAATGGTCATGGAAAAGAGGAAAACAATTATGATGGAGGCAAATTTAAATGAAAAGACATAGTTAGGAGAAAGAGGTCTGGAATCCCTGCTGAAGTTTAAAATCTTACCTCCTACTCTTGAGAACTAACCCTCAATAAGGGATCAAGACAGCGACAGTAAAGGTTAAGTTGGTGGATAGTATTATAGTTAAGAGGTCCATTCATGGGCCAGCCTTCCTGGTCATCCAGTTTGTATTGAGGCCAGGCCATGTTGCAAGAGAAAAGCAAGCACTTGGGCTTGAGGTCAGTAAGTCCTAGAGCCTTCAAGTTCTTAAGTAGACATCCCAATGGAGAGTCATTGGGAAGGTTGATTGAGAATTGCCCATGATGAGAACTACAAAAAAGAAAAGGAAAAATAAATAAGAAAGGGAAGGATATTTCAGGGACCTGAACAAACAGTGTTGGGGGGAGTTTAAAGAGAGCATCCCCAACTCAAATGACCTAGAGATGTGCTGCCAGCGTTGAGCATCCCTGAGCCTGACAGCAGACCAACAATGAAGATCTGCCTCAGAGCCAGGCATCCCTTAGCCAGAGAGCAGACTGAACCACAAACATCTGTTCAGAGCAAGGCATCCCTGAGTCCAAGAACAGACCAATCCCAGCAGGGAGACAGTGGGAGACATCCCTCACAGCCAAAACCCTGGAAAAGTGATAGTCCTAGTACCAGGGTTTAGAACAATATGACAGGCGCTAGCTATCACTCTGAACAATGGGAATGTTTTTGTCCCAAGATTCAGAGAGACTTACCAATTGCTGGCCATGTAGGGAGTGAGGAGAAGGCTGTCCGCAGAGTCCAAAGAGATGGAAAAGGATTAGAAGCCTCTTTCCAAACCTTGCAGGGACAGGGTTTGGGCGTTAGCCTGGGCTGAGCTTCCATGGCCCCCTGCTCCCCTAAGGGTAATTATCGGAGGTGAGGGAGAAGAAGAAATAGAGAAATCCCCATTCGGGCCACCAAAATGTTAGATTGGGTGATGATGTGAGGTATGAAGGAATTCACAAAGGGAAGAAATGCAGAAAGCAAAGTTTTTATTCACTTTCCAAGAGTGGAAAGGGGCATGGGGTGGAGAGATAAACAAGCAATGAGGGGTGGGGCTTTGAGTTTTAATTGGATTGTAATTGGATTTTATAAAATGGGGAGTTGCTGTTATCTGGACCCTGGGCTGTTGGGGGTGCTGCACACAGGAGGTTTCAGGTAGTTTTGCAGAAGCTGCAGTTTGCTCCAATGATATCTTTTTTGCCTGCAGCTTTGGGAGGTGGTTAGTCACATTTTGCTCTTGCTTTTCCAGTCATGTTCGGGTCCTGGGGACAAAAGCTCAGAAGAGTAAGAAAGCAGTCATGTTTAACAAGGTCACGGGCCTGCTCAGCAAATGGTGCCACAGTAGCAAGTGGCACTGGCTTTATCCTTTCACCAACCACAGTGTGATTTCTGGGAAGTTTATGAACACGTTATTGTTTGTCACAGGGAATGGGAGAAGTGACAACTCACAAAGGACATTTAGAGATTATAACCAGGGATGCTAGATGTTCTGGAAATTCAGGACAATCCCAAACAAAGATCAATTGTCTCTCATGACTTTGGAATGTCCCATCAGACATTCACAGAGAAGATAAACCTATTTATCATTATCTGGGCCTAGAACTTCATGAATAATCCTCATGTTTTTATCATATATCAAAGTTTCTAGCAGTGTGGCTGCCACCTACTTGGCTTTACTTGAGACTTCAAATCCCAGGAAGGATTCACTGTGTAAGATAACAGGAAGGAAAGGCAATGCCACTCGTGCTCAAGTCCCCACCACAGCACAGCCCTACCAGTCTAATTTGCTGCTGCCTCATGCAAACAGCTCACAGAAGAGAAATATAAACCCTTTGACATAAAATCAATTATGCCATTGGAATGAACACATGAAATACAGGGAGCTAATGTAATTTTATTTAATTTAAAAAATCAATAATGGTGTGTTTTTTTAAAATACCTCTTATTATCACCACCTGCAATGGTTAATCTTATGTGTCAGCATAAGATTATGAGGGAGCCACAGGGTGTCCAGATAACTGGTTAAATATAATTTCTGGGTGTGTCCCTGAGGATGTTTCCAGGAGATACACTGTTTGAACTGGTGAACTGGGTAGAGCTAATGGCCCTTCCCAATGTGAATGAACCTCACCTGACCCGCTGAGGGCTTGAGTGAAAGAGAAAGGCAGAAGAAGGTTGAAATGCTCTCTGCCTCACAGCTTGAGCTGGAACATTGTGACTTCTGACCTCGGCACTCCTGGTACACAAGGCTTTGGACTCCAAATGGCATCTCTGACATCAATAATCTGGCGTGAAGGTCTTCAAATCATACTACCACCAGCTTTCCTGTTCTGAGTACAGCTCACAGGCAGCATATCAAGGAAGTCCTTCACCTTCACAGTCAGGTGAACCAACACCTTGTAATAAATCTCTCCTTCTTTGGGGAGAGAGAAAGAAACTATACATATATATCCAGAAATTATCTAGCCATGTAATATGAAAAATAGAAACATTTATTGAAGAAGATACAAGATACAAGAAACATTGTACCTAGGACAACGATGCCTCAGCTCCCATTAGAGTAGGCCCGTTGGGACCTCATACAGTTCTCCCAGTTGCCATCATAGCTTATTAGATCCAGTGCTTCATCCAACCTATTGTTTATTACTTCCAGTATATTTTCATTTCAGATACTGTATTCTTCATTTCTGACTGGCTTGTTTTATGGTTTCTATGTCCTTTCTCATGCTGTTGAGCATCATTATAACCATCACATTGAATTCCATTTCATTATCCTCTTTTTCTGGATATTCCTTCTTTTCTTACATTTGGGGCCTGCTTCTTTGTATCCCCATTTTGGCAGCCTCTTTGTGTTTGTTTCTATGTATTAGATAGATATGCTATGACTCCCAGTCATCACGAAATGTCCTTTTGTAGCAGGTGTCCTACAGTGTCCAATGGTGCAGTCTCCTTGATCACCTGACATGAATGGCCCAGGATATCTTTTTTTTGATAAGTTCTGTGTGCTCTCTTGTAATAATTGAGTTTTGATTGTTATTGGCATATTCATGCATGGCATCACCCCTCAGGCTGGTTGACTGTGAGGCTCAGGCTGGACCATGGAGTGTAAGCTGCTACACATGCACGGACCACATGAAGTGGAACTTGACTCAATGGCATTAGGTTCCTGCAGAGATCTCCCACTGGATATGATGCTTGGGAAGCTTATTGGATTCTTCCCTGATGTTGTCTGAAGCTGGATCCTGGAGGCGTTTGTTCCGGGCCTTTTGGAACAGACTCTGGTGCAGTCCAATGTCAGAGGCTGCATTTGACTGGCCCTGGGCAACCTGTTTGAAGAAACAAGTCATCCACAGTTTGTGGCTGCCTCTGCTGGACCTGGGTGCACATGGGAAGGACCAATCTATGCACCAAAGCTGACTATTACCAGCAACAGGCACAGTGCTGGTCAGCACAAGTCCCACGGCACCTCGATATCTGCCTCTGCCTGCCTCCACCTGCTGGCTGCCAGTTAGGCTCACTCACTGAAAGGGCCTCTGGCTGTACTTGTCAACAGGGCACAAGTTTTCACAGGGGTGAAAGGAAGTCCAGAGGGAAAAGGCCATTGCTATTCTCCAGACTGTTGCCACATACATGGGAGTGCTTCACCCAAGAAAGATGGTCTCTGTGTTATGGCAGAATGACTCTACACAGGGCTCCTGGCAGCTGTCTCTTCAGCTCTCTCCCCAAAGCCACAAATACCAGATTCTCCTCACACAACGCTAGTCTGCTCACCCCTCCCTGTGCCGGAGCTTGGGGTGAGTGGCTGAGAACAAAATTTTGTGTGTTGGTCCCTCAAGAGTTTAGCTGTGTCTCTAGTGGACTCCAGTCTCTCCCTGGTGGACAGAAAACCTGCTGCTTTTCACAGCCAGATGTCATGTGGGTGCCTCTTCTCAGCTTGGGGGGCCCAGCTTGGGGTTTAGACTCCACACTTTTCAGGGGGAACACCTGACAGCTGATAGAGCCCTCTTGGACCTCAGTGACCACCAGTGAAAGCAAGGCCAGCCCTTTTTCCATCTCCTCCCTTCTTGCCAGGTTCGATGTGGCTTCATCTGTAAATATTTGGTTAAAAGAGTACTCTACCACTAATCTTAAGTTGGTGATTTAGGATAATTGTTCTATAATTTAGTTGTAGTTCAAGTTTGATGCTGGGATAGGGTGAGTATAGCTTCTACCTACTCCACCACCACCTTGAATATCTCATTTATTGTTTTTTTTTCTTTTTTAACTTGCACAGATGGCATCTGATTTTCTTCTCTCTCTTTTTTTAAGATTTTACTTATTTATTTTTTAGAGAGAGGGGAAGGGAGAGAGAAAGAGAGGGAGAAAAACATCAATGTGTGGTTGCCTCTCACACGCGCCCTGCTGGGGACCCAGGCTGCAACCCAGGAATGTGCCCTGACTGGGTATTGAAGCAGCAACACTTTGGTTTACAGGCCTATGCTCAGTCCACTGAGCCATACCAGCCAAGGATGAATTTCTCTTAAATCCAAATGTATTGTTATATAAATGTGCAGGCATCTATTATGTCTTCTAATATATGTAGGCATGAAATTTTATACAATGAAATAGACGATTTATATATTACATATACTCATATGTGAATTTTTGCCCCTTATGTGACAGTGAAGGCATGACTCCAGGCTGGAAGGTAGTAGGACGGTCCTGGTTCTGCCAGTAACTAGCTGGAGTGGTAAGCAAATCACTGCCCTTCTCTGCCTGGCAGTTACTTCGTGTGCAAAGTGAGAGGCCCAGACCAAATAATTTCTGGGTTTTCTTCTAAATTTATCACTCAAAAGTTTAACATAAAATCACACAATGTAGAGTGGACTCTACTTTCAAATTTCATGCTATTCTTTTGAGTACTTTAGGTATGATTTTTTTAAAGTTGTATGTACAGTGCTGGGTCTTCTCTGACCTTATCTAAGTAACGATGGGCAGTCCTTGACTTTCAAAGAATTGTTCCTCACATTAGTTATGCAATCATTCCCTGCTCCATAATGTAAACATTGTTTTCCAGCTACATGTGCATCATTGCAGAAGTGTTAGATTATGAAGAATTCAATAAGGGAGGAAGAAAAACAGATGGCCAGTGATAAATAGTCCCCAGGATGTAAGAAAACACAGAGAAGGAAGTCAATAATATTGTAATAACTATGTATGGTGCCAGGGGGGTACTTGACTTATCAGGGTGATTATTTCATGTGGTATATAAATATCTAATCATGATGTGGTACACCCTAAACTAATATAATATTATGTGCCAACTATAACTGCAAAATAAATTTCTCAAAAGTATTCAAGAAATAGAGACTGAGCTGTTAACAGCCTCAGAGCACCTGGATTCCCTGAAACCACTACATTTACCAGTAGGAGCTTCACATGCAGAAATACAAAAAAAAAAGGGAAAAATGTATTCTAAATTAAGAACATTTTCAGGTATTAACAAGGAAAAAGAAAGTCCTTTCTTGTTTTTAAGAATTTGAAAAACTGAATTAGTCACGTAACCCAATATTTGAAATTCAATTTGATGTAATAAAATTGCACTCAGTAACAGAAAAGAATATGCTGCAGTCATCTGTCTGTGTTGTCTCTTTTTAAAATCTCATCTTTACAACTTCTAATTGTTAGCATGTTGTCCATTTTATGGCTTTTGTTCTTTATGTTGTAACTAGGCAGGGAACCTGGGACCACACAATGTTAAATTGTCTCTTCTTCTCATTAAAAAACATCTTAGACTTTCACAAAGGTTAAAATTTTCTTGTTTTTTAAAGCCAGGTAGTATTCCATTGTGTAAATGTCCCATAGTTGTTTTATCCCCTCATCTATTGATGGACACTTGGGCTGCTTCCCTATCTTGGTGATTGTAGATAATGCTGCAATGAACCTAGTTGTGCTTATGTCCTTTACAATTAGTGTTTTGGGTTCCTTTGGGTATATTCCCAGAATATGTGATTGCTGGGTCAAAAGGCAGTTCCATTTTTAATATTTTTAGGTATCTCCATACTGCTTTTCATGGAACATTATGCTAGCTGACATAAGCCAGAGAAAGACAAATACCATTTGATTTCACTCATGTGGGGAATATATTGAACACGCTGAAATAAAAAGAAAATGGGGCCAGACTTATAGATGGAGAGCAGGATGACAGCTAATGGGAGTCAGGAAAAGTTAGCGGTTGGAAGGATTGAGCAAAAAAGAAAAAGGACTCACAGACATGGACAACAGTGTGGTGATTGCCTGGGGGAGGGCATGTAGGGGGACTAAAAGTTAATGGGAAAAATACAATAAAGTTTTTTAAAATGTTTAAAAAGTTTTATGTTTTTAGAAGCTGGGCCCTTTATATTCTTCTATTTCTTACAGGATTTAAAATTACTTCATTTTCAATGTCCAAGTGTAATCTTCACTTCTATGCCACAGTTTCATTTTTTAGATTTTCACTTGGGAATATTCCAACTAGAAAATCATTACAAGATTCCGACAACCAGTTCTTTACCTATCTACCACATTTGTACAAATTACAGAATGTCATTCACTATGTGGCTGTCTTTGCAAACAGTGACTGCAGAGCCTATGTTTTAATTTTATCCCACCATGAAGACTCTTTATAAGAATTGTTTCTTGTTGTTTTTCTCCTTAGATGTTCCTGAAATTCTTTCCTTATATTTGCTTACAAGAGCTAAATAGTGTCCTGAAACCCATCCAAATGGAGTTGCACTGCTCTGAGAGACTTTACAACCTTTATCCTTTCATACTCTTTGGGGATGGATCATCCATCCAATTCGAAGGACAAGGACACCTTCTGAAGAAAAGGTTGCCTTCTCCATTCCTTATACATCCATCTTAATCTTAGAACTAGAAATTAGAATTAGAAACATTTGCACTTATGTGGAAGACAGGAGAAGCTAGGCATTCAGTTTGAGGACCCGAGAATTTGAACAGATTTACCTCTGTGCATCTTGCAGGTCTTGCAGATATAAGGCTTTGAATCAAAAGATTCCCTTCCTGACTGTCATCCTAGCGCCATCCTGGGTCCCCACGCCCGGCTCACTTTCCACAAGGACTTTCACAAGATGGAAAACAACTTGGTGTAAGTATGAAAAATATGTAATTGCAAATTGTTTGGAGATTATATGTGCTCCTTTTTATCCAAAGGGAAAGTCCAAAAATGTATCTGTTATATTAAAAAAATAGTATTGACACAGCTGCCCTGAGATTTCTGCAAGCCATGCTTTCTGCAGGGAAGGTCAAGTCCTCATGTACTTATGGGGAGCCCTGAGTTAACCTGTATGAGACTTTTAAGTTTTCTCCTTTGAATTAAAAAGTCACACATGTCCTGTTCATCTCCATGTGGGGCAGGGGGAAGGAAGTCTCCACTTGCCCATCCATCCACTTTCTGCTGTTAGAGGAGTCAGATAACTGGGAAAGCTGAGATGGAACACTCAAAGGGATAATTTGAGGGACATTGAATACAGGGCCTTCTTCCAAAATGTGGGCAGGATATAGAGAGATCCCAGGTAATAGAATAATATCCCCAAGTTCTTGAGAGCAGAAGCAAACCTGTATTCTGTAGCCTGTGTGGATGACATCACTCACACACCTGTGTGCTAATCCTACTGGTGGTTCAGCCAATGAAAGGGGAAGTCAGGAGGAGAGAGAAGTGAGCGTTGACGCTTCCTTTGCTGAGGTCTCCTTTCTAAGACCTCAGCTCCTATCAGGCAGCTCACATCCTTGGTGGCAGCTTGGGGTGGCTGCTATAGTAACAGGGTTCATGCCTCTTGTCCCTTATATCTGAGGGGAACAGCTTCCCTATATTACTGGTTCCCAGGTGTGCCAATGGCCCTTTGGGTCACCACAACTTTCCCACATTTCTGTAAATACATCCTTCACTAATCTTTCTTCACTGAAGGACATTAAGACTGCCCTCTGTTTTCCTCCAGGATCTCAGGGGATACCAAATGCACACGAGTCTGTGTAGCCATCCTCATGCCCAGAGAAGTGGGATCTGTGTAAAGAACTGAATGTTATGGAAACACTCAGTCCTCTCTAGGTAAGTAGGGGGTAATAATCCATATGCTACCTTTCTCTAACAAGAGAACCCAGAGTAGCAACAGTTCCCCACTCCTGGAAGTGCTCAGAACTGGCAGGGATGTCATATAAGATCCATGAGCATCATTTGGTGGATGAGGAGGTTAAATTAGATATACAGCTTCTGTATCTATGTCAGTCTTTAGTCTCTTATTCTCTTATTGTTGCCAGATTTTCCTGAAACCAAGGCCATGGGTGTCTTTATGTGTGTTTTCCCCAAACAGACATTGTCCTCCAGATTTGAATATTGTGAGAGAATAGAAAAGTGATATGTGGAGAGAGGAAAGCCAATAAGTGTGTGTTCATGAATGGGTTCCTATTCTCTGCTGAGGCATTTGTTAGTCCGTCGTACACACAGCTGTGCATATCACCCCTGAATGCCAAGTTCATTTCTGTGAAATCCCACCAAATACAACTCATTCTTCTCCACACAGATACCAGTAAACACTTACCCAATTGAACTTCGTTTAATTCGTTCCCTGCCAATTACAGACAGTAAATGTAGGTGGGAAAGCTCAGTTCTAGGCAGCTGGTAACCTACTTAGATGTTTTAGATCTTTCTAAACTTATCCCTTAAAAGGTCTCTGTGTGTTGAACTGTTACCGGGGAGACCTGAGCTAAGGGCTCCCCTCCTCCTGCACTATCATAATTTTACTTGATTCTCAAAACGCCTGGTAATCTTATCAGACCAGGCTCAGGACTGCTGAGTTAATGGGTAAGACATGTCTCCCTCCTCCTTCCTGCCTTGGTTTACTATCAATTTTTCCTAACAGAACCCAGTGTGTTTATTCTTCAAGAAAAACAAGTTGCCCACAACGAAGCACTGGGGAAGAGGGGCAGGAGAAACTTAGCTGCAGGCCGAACAAAGTGAGTATACTTATTAATCTAGTGATTTCTGTGGGTAACTCAGGGATGCTGGTATGATTTTTCTGACAAATGAGACTTATAATAATGTGACTACACTGAGCCTGGAGCGGATCTGCCTCAGACTCAGCCAATAGTGTGGGTTCTTGACCTTCCGCAGGAAAGATTTCACAGCATGGGTCAAGTTGATTTTGAGAGTATATTTATTAAAGCTGGGAACAGTAACACAAAGGAAGGACTTAGGGTAGAAGAAGGAACAGGAGAAAACTTAGGTGTGTTCTGCCTTGGCTCCCTAGACCCTTTACAGAAAAGAAGTGAGCCAAAGTGTGGCTACTGTGAGCTCACTGGGAAGTAAAAGTCACAGTGACAGAAGTGAGCCAAGGCAGGGCTGCTCTAAGCTCACTGGAAGGTCAGAGAAAAAGGGGACCTTGGAGACAGATGCAGGGAGTAAGCCCAGAATGAGATGCTGCTGCCCACTGCTGCCCTGGTAACAAGTCTCATGGGAACCCTTAGAGTAAGGAAAACGAGAGTAAAAAGTTCATGCTAGAGAAAGACCGTGGGCATGCTCCAGAGAAAGCTTGCACTGGCATCCTTTGTCTTGAGAATTTTTCTCTCTCTTCTGCAGGTGACAATCTTAGGGGAGG
Source organism: Phyllostomus hastatus (assembly GCF_019186645.2). Classification (NCBI taxonomy): domain Eukaryota; kingdom Metazoa; phylum Chordata; class Mammalia; order Chiroptera; family Phyllostomidae; genus Phyllostomus; species Phyllostomus hastatus. The sequence continues at coordinate 7,226,514 of NW_025334005.1, read as the reverse complement.
GTTTCAGCAGAATATTCGTCAGCTTTTCAGGTACATTTTTTAATATTTATGTTGATGCATCCATATGAACATATAGGGGAGTTTGGGATTATTCTTTGGTCAGCTTTAATGTTTTATCTTGGGTCTGTCTGGCTCTAATCATGTTTCTATTATTTGTTCCCCTGACTTCACCCATTACTGGGTTTGGCTGGCACAAATGGCATTAATTGGATCTCTGTTCTCTCTCTCCCTGACCAGGATGCTTTTTTTAAAGATTTTATTTATTTATTTTTAGAGAGGAAAGGGAGGGAGAAGAAGAGAGAGAGAGAAAGATCAATGTGTGGTTGCTGGGGGCCATGGCCTGCAACCCAGGCATGTGCCCTGACTGGGAATCGAACCTGCGATGCTTTGGTTCGCAGCCCGCGCTCAATCCACTAAGCTACGCCAGCCAGGGAGGATGATTTAAACTATGTGTTCTGTGGTCAAGGAGGAGAGGTATAAACCATTTGTTCTCAGGTGTTCTTGGTTATGGAAGCTGAGTTCTTGTGGTTCACTAGCTGGCTGTAATTAGTCAAATTTCTTGGTCTTGTTTAATCACCTCATCTCAGTTTTCTCATTCCACACCCCTATTACCAAGGAGACCTGAATCAGAGCACTCTCCCTCCTCAGTCCTTGCCTTGCTCACAAGAGAAGAATTCAGGAGAGAGATGAACACATATACTGGAATGAGATAGTTTATTTATGAAATATAGAGGGGGGAAAGGTAGCAAATTTGTTAGTAAGTTTGTTCTATACACTTGAGCCAAGGCAACTAGTGGGCACTCAGCTAACTGACTATTGAGGTACAGGAATTATATAATTGAATCAGCTTCTAGGTTCCCCCTCCTCCACCCCCTTCCAGACCTTGGGATCATTACAACAGTTTTCTTTCCCAGCTGTTGGAGATGATATGCACAGACTTTCAAGGGCTTCCCCTCCTGCACTATCAGAGTTTCGCCTGTGCTGTTCTGAACGCTCTTTAATCTTATCAGACCAGGCTCAGGACTGCTGAGTTAATGGGTGAGACCTGTCTCCCTTCTCCCTGCCTTACTTTACTATTTACCCTATTTAACACCCGTAGGAAATTTTCTGGGTTCTTACAATTCTGCTTCATTTCTTCCTTAGAGACTTCCACTGCTGAAATCTTGTAGGGGTGATAAGTAACAGCTTTCTGCTCACAAAGGCTGTGGTTTCTCCCCCTGCTTAGGGTATAGAAGCCTCTCCCTGCCTGATGTAAGGTTGACAGGCAATGAGATCTGAGACCAGGAGAGTGAGGCTGTTGGCTGACTTTTTCTAAATTAGGAGTATGCTGGAATCCCCAAAGAGCCATCATCTGGATATGGAATTGTATTTCAGAGGTACCGATTTTAATAAGGAGGTTAAAAGGCATGGCCCAAAGATGAAGAGAACTATAACTGCTAGGGGATCAAGGATGGGTAAAGACCAAGCAATAGCCTCCAAGAATAAGCTGGCAAAAGGGTCCCCCTTCCCAAAATTATGAAGCCATGAGGCTTGGGCATAATTGTTTTGTTTTGTTTTTTATTTTCACCTTGATTTGAAGAGTTCATGTAGATGAAGCAGGTTTTGTTGATGACTGCACACACCCCTTTGCCTGCTGGTAGGTAATCAAGGGTTAATCTGTGATCTAGTACAACATTAACAAGAGAATCTAGAGACTGTTGAAAGTTTTGAAGGGCATTGCCAGTACTATATTTGGGGAAGCTATATTGTCTGTGAAATTTTTTAAGGTGGCTTCATGATACACAAATCCTCTCCATGGGGCTATTACGCCAATGGCTGCCCCTATGCCAGTTATAATAAGACCTGTGGCTTTAATTTTTTGAGAGTGAGTAGTATTATGAACAGTGACAGAAATCCCTCTGGGTCTAAGAAAACCTAAGATGCACTGGCCCTAAAATTATGTGTTGTCAACACTTAGAAAGGCTAGAGCAGGTAATGGTTAGTGGAAGTTGGTATAAGGTCAGCCATCATACAGTTGTCTATTTTGGAGGTGTCCACAAAGAAAGAGGTATCCAGGAGGGGAGCAAGCTCATCCCATATATGTTATTGAAAACCAGGCTTGTAAGGTCCAACCCCAGCAGGTGTTTTCTATGCAGTCATGGAAAGGGTTCCTCCTTTCGGGAGATGGTCCCTTGTTCCTGTGGTGTTTTATGTGCTCTGGGGACTTGGTAAATGAGTTTCCACTTAATATTTTTTCTCACCAATAACTGCAGGTGTTCTGGAGATCATTTTGAGAATTAGTTTTCCAGGCATCTGATTTGGCCCTGTAGTCTAGTGGACACTAGTGTGTCAGATTGAAGGTACAGAAAACATTGTCAGAAAAAGTCTTTGGATATATCGAAGTTAGGACAGAATTATCTAGTTCAAGTTTAGTGACACATTCGTTAGACAAACCACAATGACAGCAGAGTTCTGTAAGGGTCTTGCATAAGAGCCTTAATATCGACTGATTATTAGTCTGATTAATGACTGGGGTGTGGTTGGTACAAGGAAAACCATCAGGAACTGAAGGGAGGTTTACTACAAAAGGACTGGCTTTCTCAAAATTTCTGAGGAACCCTAATAACAGAGTTAGACTTACACTGAGGGTTGTAGGGTGAACCTGGGTGGGAGGGGTTGTTCATGGCACAGCCAGCAATTGAGGAGCTGATCTTCAGCAGCAATGATATTGGAAAAGTTTACCAGTATATTACTCCCCACTGTCCTTGTAGGGATCTTTGGTACAGTACAGATATGAAAATAGGAAGGATAAACATTATTGGTTAAAATCTGAATAATTTGAGTGGAGTATACAGAAAAATTTTTTCCTGGCTAAAGAGGCTGGGTATACTAAAAGGATAGTATAAAGAGTGTCAAAAATATGAGGAAGTCCATTGTATTAAGACCTAGCTATTATGTTATTTACCTGTAACAGGTTTTGTTTCCTGAAGAGAAACTTGAGGTCCTTGATGGGTTCACAAGAGTGGGTCTCAGATAATGGTTCCTGTGGAGACTCACAAGAAACAGGTTTAATTTGAGATAAACGAAGCTGATTGACTATTTTTATGAGCTGACTGGCTATTTTAATAGCACTTGATGTGGACTCTTCTTGTTGTTGAGACTCAGGATTGTTGTCCCTCCAGGTTTTTCAATAGAATGTGTCCCCTGGGTTAACCCATTTGTGTTTGGAGTCTTTATCGAAGGCAGGCGGAATTTTGTTTCCATGCTCTTTTCTGTAATGCCTTTTGTGCCTGTCCTAGATTAACAATGAATGATCTCATCTAATAGCAGGGCAGAACTGAGAAAAACCCTGCCATAGGTGGGTAGAAAGGAGCTGACTTTAATTTTTCTCTAGGTGCTGCGCTTCTTCTCATGACACCTATGGGTAACATTGACCCCCAGGACTCTGAGGTTTCTTCACATAGTTTGGCCACACTCCATTTTAGAATTTGATTAGCTTTTTCTGTTACTTGAGGAATGAGTCTCTACAAAAGTGGTAAATAATTCTTAAAGCTTGAACCAGTTTTTGTACAATTTTGGCTATAAAAGAGGGTCCACTGTTGCTTGGTAAGCTTCTTTTCTTTCTTTCTTTTTTCCCCCCAGAGAGAGCAGGAGAGGGAATTGAGGGGAAAGAGAGAGAAACATCGATGTGAAAGAAATATCAATCAGTTGCCTCCAGTACGCTCCCCAGTCAGGGACCAAACCTGCCACCCAAGCATGTGCCCCAACAGGGAATCATAACTGCAACCCTTCGGTTCACTGAATGATAATCCAACCAACTGAGCCATACCTGCCAGGGCTGCAAGCTTCTTCTAATGCAAACCTAGGTAAGATTTCTTTTAGTAAGCACTTGGCCACCTTAGTAGCCTTTTCTATTCTAGTAGGAAAGGATTCAATCCATCCACTGAAAGTGTCTACAAATAGTAATAAATATTTAAATCTAGCTTTCGGGGGAATCTGAGTGAAATCAATCTGCCGCTCCTCCAGAGGGTATGTGCTCCAGTGTGGTATTGGCATCAAAATGGGAGAAGGAGAGAGGTGACTCTGGGGGTTATTTTTGGAGCAAAATACACCTCATCGGGTCACTTCCTTTATAGTTTTATGAAGCTTTTGTGTCATAAACAGTGGGAGACAAGGGTGGCAAGAGCATTTCTCCCAAGTGGGTGCTGCTGTTGGAGCCCTGTGATCCTTTTCTATTTTAAAGTTTGAGATAGTAAAAGTTTATTATCTCTTGACAGCCCACTTACTCTCCAGAGAATCCATTTCCTAAGACCCAAGAGACCTCCTCCGTGGTGTAGGAGGGGCCTTCCGGGAGCTAAGGGGGGTTGGGGAAAAGAGCTTCATCTTGAGTGATTGATGAAGACACTGCCGCTGTCTTAGCTGCCAGTGTATCGCTTTTGATGACATCTGTGTCCCCCTGTTGGCAGACCAAACAGCTTATCACTGCTCCTTTTGGGGAAGCGTTACAGCTCTTAGAAGTTCTAAATTTTCTTTACCATCTTTTACGGGGACATTTTTTGTTGGTAAAAGTCCTTTTTCTTCCCAAATAACAGCATGGGCCTGTAATATTAGAAACCCATACTTTGAGTCAGTGCAGAAATTAACTGGAGGTGTTTTCCAAATTGTAGGGCCCTTCTGTGTGTTACAAATCTGGCTCTTTGAGCCAAAGTAATAAGGGGCTATGGGTTTTGCTTCTCATGTTCCCTGAAAATGGAAAATGGCATGCCTGTCCCTTGTGACTCCGTCTTGTATAAAACTGCTGCCATCCATCAACCATTCAGCATCAGGGTTAGGTTCAGTTTCACCTTTTAAGTCAGGCCTGCTTGAACATCCTTGTTTGATAGTTTCATTTCACTGGTGTGCGACCTGGGTTTCTGGTTTATTGGTAAAAGGGTAGCAAGACTGAGAGTTTGGCAAACTTTTAGGCTTAGTTCAGGTGAGCCAAGGACAAGAGCCTAACCTTGTGACCCAACATAGGTTCAGCGGTCTGCCACAAAAGCCAAACCTGTGGGACAAGTGCTGGTGAGAAGGAAAGCAGTTTACTCCAGTGCCTGCCACCTGGAGAGATGGGGAAATCACCCCAAAGCCCATCCTTACCTCTCAGTGCAGGCAGGGGTTTTCTCAGGAGGGAAAACAAAGTAAAGAAATCAGGGGAAGGGGTTGTGGACACGCAGGACATCTTCCTGTAGGCCTCAATGTGGCTCCTTGCAGTCAGCATCCTTGAGTTGGCCATCTGGTTTCTTTTTAGCTGAATTTCTGGGTCCTGAGGTCAGGCTGCTGCTGAGGTTTACACAGGAACTGAAACTGTGGTTCCTGTAAAGTGCACATAATAAAAACCTTTAACACATAAGCTCTGGTTTTGAGAGAAAAAAATTGGGTTAGAGTAACAAGCTGGGTTTAACATTTCATCAGAGTTGTATAAAATTTTTAATTCCTGTTATAGTATTTACGTAGCCTTCCCACCACCATGAGCTATTAAAGTTCCTTGATTTCTAACACAGCATGTACTTGATGGGGATGTTGAACCTCTAATGGCTGCCCTAGAGTAAGCTTATTGGCCTCTCTTACTCAAAGAGCAGTGGCTGCTACAGCTTGTAAACAATCTCAGGGGGAGGGAGTGGGGGACTGGATAAAAGAAGGTCAAGAGATTAGCCAAAGAACATATATGCATAGCCCATAGACAGAGACACTAGTGTGATGAAGGCCAGAGGAGGGCATGGCAGGGGCTGGGTGGAGAGATGGGCAAATGAAGGGGGCAGAATGGGGAGCTCTGTAATAGTGTCAAGAATTAAAAAATTAGAAAACAGACAAAGAAACAAATGCACAGCCTATATCCCAAGACTTATGATGGAGTCTTTATCTACTTAGCTTTAGATGAATTTTTTTTCTTTTACTAAAATGTATAATGTCCTCTCATAGTTCAACTGCAGAATCTAGTCCCCTCATCTTTCTCCCTCTGGGATGTAATAAACAGACAACTTATGCCCCAACAACACATTGGAGACAAATTTTCTATAGAACGAAAATGGTTTTTACAGCATGCAATGTTTCTCCAAGGAGGTGGGTCAAAACATAGATATCAAAGCTCTGTGACCATTTACTGAATAGTGCATTTGATTTGAGAATATTAAAATGTACTACGTTATTTAAAAAAAAAATAAGAAAACAAAGTCACCAGCCAGCTGTGACAAGATTTAATTGTTCTGAGAAGTAAGCTCCTGGCCTTACAGTCAGACCTAATTTATGGGTGAGCACCCCAAGTGCCATTTCCTATTTTTCTGCTACTATAGGGTAAACGGTTTTTCTAAATTTGGCATTGCTAGGGCGGGTGCACTGCTTAGTTTGACTTTTAACTCTTTGAAGGCATGTTGACATTCAGCGGTCCCACCGATAGGCCCTTTGTTGTCTCCCTTTAAAGTCTTATGTAGACATTTAGCAATTAGCTCCAAACATGGTCTCCATCGCCGGCAGAAACCAGCTAGTCCAAAAAATCATTGAAGCAGTTTTTTAACTTCGTGGGACTCTGAGGGCCAGTATGGCCTGTTTCCCTTGGGGTGACAAGGTCTGGACTCTTAGGGTAAGTGGGTACCCTCGATATTGGACCCACTGGGAGGTTGTTTGGTCCCTTGGGAGAGAGACTGTATCTCCTATCTGCAAGGAGGTTTAACACTAGGATGGAGCTTTTATTTGAATTTTTTTTTTAGTACCTGAAATTGTTCAAATGTCTATACCATTTCCAAACAAATGGAGATGGTTTGTGAAGCCCTGAGAGAGTATAGTTCTCATATACTGGTGGGTTTCCCTAGTTTGGGGGTTGGTCCATTCAAATGCGAACAAGCACCGGGAGTCAAGATGAAGGAGGTGCAGCAAAAAGCATCCTTTAAATCTAACACAGTAACATAGTTGGCTTTTTCTGGGATTTGAGGTGAGTTAGTGTAGGGGTTTGGAACTCTAGAGTGTCCTGGAATTACAGCTTCATTTACTGCCCTTTGCTCTTGTACCAACCTGCATTCTCCATTTGGCTTTTGTACTGGAACATTGCAGAGTTGCACAAGGACTGGCAGGGCCTGCAAGCCCAAGCTTTAAATGTTTTTCATTGACAGGCTCAGTCCCTTTTAGAGGGTCGACTGCTCTTATGGCCTTAGGTTTTAGAGGGCACTGCCTTTTGTTGGGGGGGGGGGGTGTCTGTTGCCCTGCCCAGGACTCCAGTTTGCTGTAGCTCAGGGTTGACTTAAATGAGGACAGATTCTGGAATATCATCCACTTCTGCTTTAGGGTGAGAAGTTAGATCGACCAACAGGCATAACAATGAGGGTTCATTATCTACTGTGATTAATACACCTAGGGCTGCAGCAGTTCCCAGCCTAGACAAGACGGCCCTCCCTATAAGGAAATGGGCACCCCAGGAACACTGGAAAGGTATGGCTAAAAGTGAGATTCCTGAGACAGCAGCCCAGGAGTTGAGTAAAATGGTAGCTTTGAGGATGCCCATCTACCCCAGGCATCAAACAGGATTTGGAAGAAAGAGGTCCTGGTGAGTGGGTCAGAGCAGAGCAAATAGCCCCCATGTCTAATAAAAGATAGCGAGCCCCTCAAGGGTCACTCAAGGCTCCTCTGGTGATAGTGTCAGATGGCCAGTGGGGGTGGTGGTAGACCTCAGGCCCTGTCAGTTCTCAGGGGTTTCGATCATCATTGGTGTGGAGGTACCAGGTTCCCTTCAGAGCCCAGGACACTCGAGGCTCCACTGGCCTTCCCTCCTGCAGAGGGCGCACAGTCCTGGAGGTAGTTGGCCCTAAGTCGGTTGTGGGCAGCCCTTCTTTATGTTGTCCTTCTTGTCTGCAGGAATAACAGTGCCCCTTTTTTGTCCACTGCAGTTTGGGGCTAGGTGACCCTGAGGTGGCATTGGACTGTAGCTAACAAGTGAGCCTCTTGTGTCCATCAAAGGGCTTTTTGCTCTTCATCTGCCCTCCCTGGTTGTTAAAAGCCCTGAAAGCTATTTCTACCAGTTTCTTGGGCAAGGCCTGAGGTCCCAAGGCTAGTTTGGGTAGCTCTCTCTTGATGTCTGGGGCTGCCTGCTAGACAAAGTGCATCCCCAGAAATGTTCAGTGCTCACAGACTCAGGGTCGATGTTTGTGGACTTTCTTAAAGCTTCTGTGAACCCCCCACCCCCACACAAAAGGGCAGGGTTTTCATCCTTTTCTGAGTAAGCTTTTTTATATTGTTATACTTAACAAGTTTCAGTACATTTTTTATCCCTTCTATCAGACAAGTAACCATATGTGTCCAGCAGTTCTTTCCCTCTTGTCCTTTGTCTGTCTGTCCTAGTTTGATAGACCCAATAGAATTGCTTGTCCTCCTGGTTGGTATACAGGATGTGGAGCATGACGACAGGTTAATTCACCAGCATACACCCTTGCCACTGCTTTCCATGACAGTGCAGCAGTGGGAGAGAATGATCTGTAAACCAGACCAAGTCAGATCATAAGTCAGTGTTAAGTGATTAAATGCCTCTGTGAACTCACTAGTGTCTTTGGAAAACCAACTGAGTTTTTCTTTGCAAAAGGCTAGGTCAGACAGAGAAAACAGAACATGTACTCAAGTAATTCCTCCACAAGGCTCCCCTTTTGCTGCTTACCTCAGAGATGCTGCGTTAGGGTTTGAGTGATACTGAGTTCCACCCTGGTAGTGGTAGGACTATGAGTAGGGGCAGGTGTGGGCAGCTCTGCAGCAGAGGAGAGATTAGACAGCAGCAGCTGCCCTTTGGGGGATGTCAGGGGAGTGAGCTGGGAGCAGGCTGTTCTGCCCTTTGGGTGGGTTCTGTTGGATCCACTAGAATCAGATCAGGGTCTTGTGTGGGCTATGAGGAAGGTATTGTCTAATTTATTTGACACTGTGGCAACACACATCCTACAAGATTGTCTTAAATTTCTATCTTGATAAAAGTAAAAAAGTGGTGGTACATTTATACAATGGAATACTATGCAGCCATAAAAAAGAAACATTGACCCTTTGAAACAGCATGGGTGGAACTGGAGAATATTAGGCTAAGTGAAATAAGCCAGTCAGTGAAGAACAAATACTACACAACCTTGTCTAGAGAAGATAAGATCTTGTGATTCACTATCTGGCTATACAGTGGTCAAATTGTTTGGCCTCATTTAATTATCTGGCCTCAGTTTCCCCATTCCACTTACCCAGATATTTTCCTAGCTTATTACTATCCTGCCTTAATAACTGTAAGTGTTGGGTAGAGCCCATGGCAGTGTTTGTTGTACTAGCTTTTGGGAGTCTGCTCTAAAAACAAGAGAAGGAAAAAGAACTCAGACTGGTTAGACACATTGCTTGCAGCCTTGTGACACCCCAATCAGGAACCCCAGCCATGTCATGCCAGACTTCTGACCTGCACAAAGATGAGCTCATAAATGAATTTTGTTTTAAGCTTCTAAATTTATGGTAATTTGTAATACAAAGTACTATCTTTTAAGAAAAACCATGAAGACTTTGCAGCCAGAGGGATTGTGTAAAATCTCTGCTTCATAAGACCCTAAATTGGAAATAGTGAAATGTCTTTATCTGTTAGTTACCTTATCTCTAAAACAAGAATAGTCTAATACCTCTCCCACAGAGCTGTTATAAAAATTAGGCCATATGTATATAAGTATCTGTGAGAGTAGCTTATAAACAAACTATGGTTAAAATGGAGTGATACGAAGTTACCACATACTCAGTGGTAGCTGCTATAATTATAACTAATAAAGTCTTGTCATTCTTGTTTAGGACTTTAGAACCTTCTAGAGGAGACAGCCATGGTGATAAAGTGTTTCAATAAATATATGTTTATAGGCTTACGGTATTCAGGAGTAAGTGCAAGCAGTGTCTGAAGACTAGGAAAATAGATTCTAAATTCCAACCTGATTAAATGTCTCAAAGAGTGCAATATTTTGCATCTTATATAGGAGATTCTAGTCTGTGTATTAAGTATTTTAGAACATTTTAACCTCTGAAAGCCCTACCAACTTATCCAATCACCAGAGTTTCCAACTTCTTGAGTAATTCTGAGGATTTACTGTACCATCCTGTCTTCAAATCTATATATGTGATGCTACTGATATGGGATTCTGTGAGTCATTACCTTTACCTGTTTTATTTTGAAGTCAATTCCAGTTATATTACTACAATTCAATTTAACTTTTTCTCTAAATGTTATGTCAGAAACATAAAAGTTCTGTATCCAAATTGAATGTATAGTGGAATAAGGAAAGAAAATTTTCGTAATATGCGTTGCTAAAAAAAAAAAAAAGAAAGAAAGAACAAGAAATGAAAAAGAACATTTTAAAACCAGACCAGAATTCACAATTGACCTGAACATATTCTGCCCTGACAACATGCTTCCACGGAGGATAATGACTCCATTGAACAGATATTTATATGACTGGAACGTTAGAGAATTCATGGCCATGTTATCTGCCTGTTTCCTTCAGAAGTTGATAGAATTGTACTCAGTGTTCTCCAAGTGTCTCACTGTCCAGCTCTGCACTTTTAGAATACCCCTATATGCAAAGCACCATGCTACGCATGATGAGAGATATAAGAATCATAAAGATGCAGCCATTGTCCTCTATAGTGCTGATATTCTCTGGCCCTTAGTTTTCTCACCTGCAACAGTGGGCAGGTGTGAGGATTCAAGGGGATGTATTTGTAAAGCACTGAGTGTGAAAGTGCCCTCTAACTGCTACCTAATATCTCTAAAACTGGATGAATAAATTCACAGGGGGTTAAGATGCTCAAATATGTTTTTGTTTGTTTGTTTTATTTTACTACAATATCATTCTTTTTATTGATGTTCAAGTATAGTTGCCTCCATTTTCCCCCATCACTCCCCCTCACCCCCTATCCCTGCCTCCCATGCTTGATCCTTCCCCCTTTGGCTTTGTCCATGTGTCCTTTATATTTGTTCCTTGATGACCCTTCCCCTATTTTCCCCCATTATCCCTCTCCCTCCACCTCTGGCTACCGTCAGTTTCTTCATTATTTCATTGTCTCTGTATGGTACATTTACACAATGGAATACTACATAGAGGAAAGAAAGAAGGAACTCCTACACTTTGCAACAGCATGGATGGATCTGGAAAGCATTATGCTAAGTGAAATAAGCCAGGCGGTGAAAGACAAATAAATACCATGTGATCTCACCTACAAGTGGAACCTAATCCACAAAACAAACAAGCAAGCAAAATATAACCAGAGTCAAACGAGTTAATGAAAGTAAAATTTCTTTTTCAATGTAAACATTAGTGCACACATGAAGGATGATTGTATTGCATTTATTTTTTAGAAGCCTGAGTTCTGAGATGTCAGCAGGCCCCAGCGTTTACATTGTGGTTCGGGAGCAACCATCTCCGGACCACTGGTATTCACTCAACCCGTCACAAATCCTACACATCACTAGGAATCATCCTGTCCTTGTGAGTGCACAAGACCAGAGAACTTTGAAAGAGGGCAAAACCTTAGGGGTAAGTGAGACATCACACTGCAGGCTGGGGGCTAAATAGCTGCAGTGAGAAGAGAGAAGGGTTGGAAATACAAAAACGGAAAATCTAGCAAGTGAGGCTGGAAGCTAATCCAGCCTTGCCAATCTCAGGTCTATTAAGAAGCTCAGCTGTTGAGCACCACCAGGGCCTTGGTATGAGGCCTTATATTTTCTATCTTTGGCATTTTATGAAAAAGAGAGAAAAGCAACAAAGAAGCAGAAAATTGGAAGTTTTGTCCTGTGCCCCAGAATCCATGTTGATTATGTGGCCTCTGGAGAAGGTGGGTGCAGTGAGCCACAAAGGGGAGTCTAAAGCCAATGTGCTTGAATAGAATCTTTGCCCAACAGCAAAAAAATAATAATAATAATAACAAGAGCTCATAATGATTTTTGCCCTGAAAGGCTGACCTAGATAGTCCCATTTCATTGCACAGCTGAATGATGATATGTATGGATGCTGATCCAGGCTGCTCAGGTTCAGTTTCTAGCTCCAGTCCCATATACTGCTTGTGGAATGTCAATCAGTACAACCTGCATGGAGGGCCATCTGTATTGGCCAAATTTTAAAATATACAACAATTTCATTTCTGATACTTTGCCCTGTAGTCATGTGTGTGCACATGAGAAATATGGCATGCATGAGTTTATTTATTGCAGCCATGGTTTGTGATATGAAAAGAATAGAAAAAAAAAACAAAACCAAAATATCCATCACTATAATACAGCTTAATCAATCTGTTGTACATCCAAGAATGATGTGTTGCAGGGCTCTGAAAAGAAAGAAAGATCCTTGTGTAATGATATAGACATGACCTCAAACTATATAATTAATGACAAAAAATAAGAGGCAGACAATATGTATAATTTGCTACCATCTGTGCAAATTTATAGAAATAATATATTTGTATTCACTGCCACATTCATAGTATATACACATATGCATATATATGTATATATGTGTGTGTATATATACCATTTTGGCAGGAATATATAATAGGTTCCTTCAGCTGCCATAACAAAGTACTACAAATGGGATGGCTTAGAACAACAGAAGTTTACTGTCTCATAGTCTGGGGGCCAGAAGCTTATAATCACAGTGTCCATGGGTCCATGCTCCCTCTGAAGGCTCAAGGGGAGGACCTTCCCTGGCCAATCTCCAAGATTCCAGTGAACTTGGCCTAAGGCAGCATAACTCCAACCTTGGCATTCTCCTGTGTGCATGTGTGTCTCTTTACATGGCCTTCCTTTAAAAGGGTAGCAGCAGTCCTAGAGGATCAGGAGCAACCCTGTTCCAGTACACCTTGTGTTACCTAATTATGTCTGCAGCAACCTAATTTCCAATAAGGACCCATTCTGAGGCAAAGGAGACTAGAACTTCAACATATTAATTTGATGAGGGAGTGGCAGACACAATTCAATTCAAAACAACATCCCAAAGAAACGAGAGGAGCAGAGACACTTACCCACAAAGGTGTTCATCACAGTGCTGTGTATAATATGAAAGCATAGAAATAATCTTACCTGCCCAGTATCTCTGTTCCACCTACTCCAGAGCCATTTTGTATTATCAGTGCAGATATTTGAAAAGTTAATGGAAGGTTATGCACCCAAATGTTAGTGGTTGTTATATCTGACTGGGGAAAATTTGGAAAGTTTTCTTTTCATTTTTACATTTTCATATTATTTTTTGACCAACAAAACAAATGTGTTAAAAAACAAAGGAGTTACAAGGCAGGGAAAGGGAGCATATTTCATCCCCAGAAACACAGGTCTCAGCTTATGGCTCCCCTGACAGGCCCTCCAGCTCCTGATTGGCGTGATATACATTAGCCTCGGTGGCATCATGGATACCATCAAGATGACTGGGAACTATATAGCCCCCTCATTCACCGGAGGCGTTCCCTTCTGGGGTGGTATCTCGGTAAGTAATGACAGTCACCCTGCAAGTGAGTTCCAGAGACTGCCAACACAATCAGGGCCACCTTGTCGAGCTGTGTTCTTTGCTGCAGGAGTTTTCCAGTCAAGAGAGCATGTGGGCTTTGAGCCCAGCTCAGGCCTTGTTCACTAAGAACGTTAGTCTGCTTGTGCAGCCAGAACAAATACCACAGACTGGGAGGCTCAATAGCGGACATTTATTTTCTCACATTTCTGGAAGCTAGAAGTCCTACATCGAGGTGTCAGCAGGGTTGTTTCTTCTGATGCCTCTCTCCTTGGCTTGTAGAGGGTTGTCTTCCTCCCTCTGTCTTCACATGGTCTGTGTGGGTCTATGCCCTAATGTGTCTTCTTATAAGAACACCTATCATTTGATTAGGGCCCGGCTATGTGGCCTCATTTAATGTTCATCACCTCTTTAAAGATCTTATCTTCAAATATAGGTGCTCCTCAGTTTATGATAGGGTTACATACCAATAAATCCACCATCAATTAAAGACCTCCTAAGTCAAAAATGCATTAAATACTACACTACAGAGTATGGGCTGTTCACCCTTGTGATCCCTCTCCAGATGGGAACTGTGGTTGGCTGTGGCTGCCATCCAGCATCATGAAAGAGTATCTTACCACATACACTTACCCAGGAAAAGATCAAAATTCAAAATCTAAAGAACAGTTTCTACTGAGGGCATATCACTTTCACACCATTGTAAAGTCAACAAAATATAAGTGTAACCATCATGCATCTGGAACCATCCCTACAGTCACATTCTGGGGTATGGGGGGTTAGGGCTTCAAGAGGTGAATTTTGAGGGGATGCAGTTCAGCTCAAAATTCCAAGTGACAACCTTGTAAGTCTCCATGGACCCAGACTGGGCACCTTTCCTGATTAGCCCACCTCAGAGGTCAGGAAACCTTCCTCTGGATCATTAGCCCAGAGGCAGCATCTTTTCTAATCCACACAAAGAATGACATATTGGGAACTCGGCTCAAGTGTTGATCAGTGCAGGCCCCCAGCCTGAGCTCCAGGAGAGAACCATTTCCACCACTTGCTGAGAGTGGATGCCCAGCCACAGAAGAGTCATTAAGAAGAGGGGACTCAACCTGGTGTTCACAGATGGCCTCAGAGTCCCACTTTTAGAAAAATATTTGGTATATTAGATGATTACAGTGGGCTGGAATGGGAGTAAACAGGAGAAAACTATACTTGAACAATGATTAAAATAAAATTAAAACAAAAAACAAAAAACAAAAAAAAATGATTACCTTTTTCTGGAAAAGTCCATAGTTTTTGTCATATTCTCAGGGTGATCAGTAATCCTTAATAAGTGAAGAACCTCAGGTCCTTTCCCTTCTCCAGTGTCTCACCTTTATGATTCTCTTGCAATCTCCTCAGTGTCCTCCCTCCTGCACACACACAGCCACTCACAGTCCCTCCTTCTCCTCCCTCCCACCACCCATCTCCTTCACCTCCCTGCTATAACACAGTCTGTCTCCCAATCACACACTTCTCTGTGACTCAGTGCAACTTTTGTCACAAATAGCACAACTCCAGACTAACCTGGGCATCAGCCAAGTCACCCTGTCCCATTGGACTTAAATAAAATAGTCTGGAGTCATTCGCCACACTCAGTACACGCAGCATCTGTAAATCAGCAGGGATTATATTCTTGGGAGCACTTTATCCAAGTACTCACTCTCACTTATTCCTATTCATGTCTCAGCCCTGAAGCTGGGGTCTTCTCTCAGTTTTGCAGAGACTCAGACTGGGAACTCAGCCCCAATTCCTTTGCTCAGCCACAAGCACCTGTGTCTGCATAGCAACCTGCAGTGGGGTTTGGGCCATGGAGAAGATAGCACCACAGCCACAGAGCAGTTGCTATCAGGTGTTAGATTCTCTTATGCATTCTTAAGTGCCTGGTGGCCTTGGTGGCCATCTCTTCTTCCACCAAGCTGTTCAGGTCCCATTAGCCCACATGACACCCCCTTTCCTTTTTTCTACAGGGCAGTTTTACTCTGTGTTGCCTTCTTGACTCCAGGACTCTCTGTTCCTCAAGATTATAAATGTCCTTCTTCAAATCAAGACCTATTTCCTTGGGTACCTCAAGGACCAGGAGGGAAATCAGAATTCAAGTCCTGATTCCTTTCTTACTCATCAAGTCTCTACAAACAGAGGAACATAAGATTGAGGTTCATTATTCTATTCCAGGAAAAATAGCATTCCCCTTAGAAGGCACAGGCAGCTAGAGCAGGTTTTCATTGTGAATACCCATTTCCACTGCATGACTCTACCCTAAGGGGGAGATTGTAGGATGAGGGTTAAGATCACAAGATCTGGAGTCAACTACCTAGATTTGATTCCCATATCTGCTACTTGCTGCATGTTCTCAGGTGGGTTACTTGAAATCTCCAAGCCTCAGGCCATCCTTCTATGAAATGGGAAGAGGAATAGTGCTTGATGGGCCAATGTGCAGCTAAATAAGACAAGGTAGGAAGCACTTCATGTAGGGCTCAGCAAAGCATTCATTAAACACTGGCCAATGCCCTCTCAGACCCTCAGGGACAACAGGGAATCCCAGCAGCCACTGTGCCTGCAGAGCATGCGTGTTGAAGTAAATACACACAATGTACCCCATAGGCCTCATATTTGATGTTCAGCACTCTAGAGATGCAACATGCTTCTCAGTAACTAAAACTGACTTGTCAAATTATAGATATGCAATGATTGATGTTGGGCTTATATCTAAAAGCAGTGAAAATGGGGGGATCCCCTTTCCTCTCCTCCCCAGAGCCCCCATGTCTGACTAAATCCTATTGGGAGATCAGCAAGATATATACATGTGGGGAATTGAAGATAAGGAAAGAACTAACTTTTTCAGTGTCTACTGTGATCTACCATGAGCAAGACATAACAAATGCCAGATTCAAAGGACAAATGATCTCATGACAATGACACTTAGGAAGACATACTATTTTTCCCAATTTTCAGACAAGGAAATACTGAGAAATTAATTACTCAAGAACATGTGAGTTTCAAGCTAGAATTCATGACTATGTCTGTTGTATCCTAAGAATCCATATTTATCCCAATTCACTGCCCTGTTATGTGGTACCAAACACCTCATTCATTCATTCTTTTATTCATGTTGAGCTGGAGGACCCAGCAGAGGAACCTAGCATGTGTGAGAGAATATGTGTGTGACTATAATCCCTGGAGCCTGAAGGGGGTGACCCTTACTTCTGACCTCTCTCTAAACTCCCTCTTCTGTGCCAGTTTATCATTTCAGGATCCTTCTCAGTGGCATCAGAACTGCTGCCAAACTCTCTTTACCTGGTAAGTCACATCCTGAGACAGGCTCTCCCCACTGTAGACCAATAGCAGGGACACACTACAAAGGAAAGAAGCTAACACACAATCCCTCCTCCATCCATGCACCTACTTATAACCAGACACACAGCACTGATATGCATGCTCACTCATACTCACATGCAGGACCACACCAACCTGGCCAAGTCACAAGTGGGAAAGAGTCCAGAAGATTCAGGGGAAGGAAGGGAAATACAGACATCTTTGCTGAGGTGTCAGGGTGTGGAGACACAGAGAGTAACTCTCCAAATAGAATCTTACAGGAGGAGGCAAAAAGCTTCCCAGGGCACAGGGCTCCCGTCCAGCAGAGCAGGGCACTGAGACTGCCTGCAGTGCACAGAGCTGACCTCCAGACACTTCTACAGAGAAGCCAGGGGAGGCTCAGGCAGTGGCTTCCCTAAGGAATCTAGACAACCAAGCTCTGTCAATCAACATGGCCAAGGCTTTGAGATCGCCTAGCAATGGACCAAGAAAGTACCTTTATTTCTCTCACAGCAGGTTATCTAGGGCAAGGGGCCCCAGGTTGGCAAGGTACCAAGCGAGATGAGATTCATTTGAGGATCTCCAAAGGGAAGATTTTTTTCCACCATTGGCTCCCTCCACCCAATACTCCCATTCCCTCCCTCCAGCAATCATGTCCCTTAGTTCCTGTCTTGGGTCATGCATGTAAGTTCTTTGGCTTCTCCATTTCCTATAGTGTTCTTAACACTCCCTGCCTACTTTGTACCTACCAATTTGTACTTCTTTTTTAAGTATATTTTACTGCTTATGCTATTATAGTTTTCTCAAAATTTTCTCCCCTTTATCCCCCCTCCTCCCTGTACCCCTACACCCTCCAGCACTCTCCCTGTTAGTTCATATCCATGGGTTGTACATATCAGCTCTTTGGCTTCTCTGTTTCCTATACTATTCTTAACCTCCCCTGTCTATTTTATGTCTGCCAATGATGCTTCTTATTCCCTGTACCTGCCCCCCATTCTTCCCCTCCCCCTCCCCACTGAAAACCATCCATATGATCTCCTTTTTTCTAGTTCTGTTCTGTTCTAGTTGTTTGCTTAGTTTTTGTTTTTGTTTTTTAGGTTCAGTTGTTGATAGTTATGAGTTTGTTGTCATTTTGCTGTTTGCATTTTTTATCTATTTCTTAGATAAGTCTGTTTAACATTTCATACCATAATGGTTTGGTAATGATGAGCTCCTTTAACTTGACCTTATCTGGGAAGCACTTTATCTGCCCTTCCATTCTAAATGATAGCTTTGCTGGTTAGAGTAATCTTGGTTGTAGGTCCTTGCCTTTCATGACTTCATATACTTCTTTCCAACTGCTTCTTGCCTGTAAGGTGTCTTGAGAAATCAGCTGACATCAGCTTCCTTCTAATGGGAACACCTTTGTAGGTAACTCTCTCCTTTCCTCTTGCTACTGTTAAGAGCCTGTCCTTATCTTTAATCTTGGGTACCTTAATTATGATGTGCCTTGGTGTGTTCCTCCTTGATTCCAATTTCTTTGGGACTCTCTGGGCTTCCTGGACTTCCTGGAAGTCTATTTTCTTCACCATATTGGGGAATCTTTCCTTCATTATTTGTTCAAATAACTTTTCAATTTCTTGCTTTCCCTCTTCTCCTTCTGGCACCACTACAATTCAGATGTTAGAGTACTTAAAGTTGTCCCATAGGTTCCTATGCCTGTCCACATTTTTTTGAATTCTTGTTCCTTCATTCTGTTCTGATTGGATGTTATTTTCTTCCTTTTGTTCCAAATCATCAATTTGAGTCCTGGTTTCCTTCCCTTCACTGTTGGTTCCCTGTATATTTTCCTTTATTTCACTTTGGGTAGCCTTCATTTCTTCCTTCATTTTGTGACCAAGTTCAATCAGTTCTGTGAGCATCCTGATTACCAGTGTTTTGAACTCTGCATCAGATAAGTTGTCTATCTTCTTGTCACTTAGCACTTTTTCTGGAGTTGGCATACCTGTTTTCTGTCTTGGCATACCTGTTATGTTGCAAGGGGATGGAGCCTTATGTATTTTTGCTGCATTGTGGTGTTGTCTGTGAGGGAGGGATCAGAGAGGGAACAATGCTGCTGGCTTGCTCTACTGTAGCCCCACTTTCCAAGGAACTCTCCTGTGAGACTAAGAGTTTCTTCCATCATTGCTATCCCCACACTATTTTACATCTGGTTTTGAGTCTTTAGTTTCCTGTTCAGCAAGCCCCACCTCACCTACATGGTCCGCCACCTTGCCCCACATCCTCTCAGCAAGGCTGCCCATCTCCCCTCTCCACCCCTTCTACCAGTATGGGTGAATGTTTCTTTAACTCCTTGGTTGTTGGAGTTCCATGCAGTCTGACTTACTGGCACCTCTGGTTGTTTATTGTTTTTAAATGTGTTGTTATCCTTCCTTTGGTTGTATGAGTAAGTGAAGCATTTCTACCTATGCCCTTATCTTGGCTGGAACTCCTCTCAATTTGTACTTCTTAATCCCTGAAACTTTGTCATTTTGCTGTTTGCAAAATGAATCTTACAGGAGGTAAGTCTCCTCCTTCCCAGTCTCCAGTCTCCTCCTTCCTCCTCCCAGCTGATAACCCTCCAAATGATCTTCATATCTCTGATCTGTTCAGTTCTGCTTGTTTGCTTACTTTGTTTTTTTTTTTTTTAGATTTAGCTGATAGTTGTGCATTCATTGACATTTTAATGTTCATAGTTTTGATCTTCTTTTTCATATATAGTTCCCTTTAACACTTCAGATAATAATGGTTTGGTCATGATTAACTCATTTAGTTTTACCTTGTCTGGAAAGTACTTTATCTCCTCTTAAATTCTAAATGCTAGCTTTGCTGGAGAGAGTAATCCAGGTTGTAGGGCCATGATTTTCATCATTTTGAATACTTCTTGTATTCAAAGCCCTTCTAGCCTGCAAAGTATCTTTTGAGAAATCAGGGACTGTCTTATGGGAACTCCTTTGTAAGTAACTATCTGCTTTTCTCTTGCTGCTTTTAAGATTCTCTCTTTATCTTTAACCTTTGGCATTGAAATTATGATGTGTCTTGATGTGGTCCTCTTTGAGCCCAACTTGTTTGGGACCCTCTGTGCTTCCTGGCCTTGTATGTCTACTTCCTTCACCAAATTAGGGAGGTTTTATTTCATTATTTTTTCAAATAAGTTTTCAAATTTTTTGCTCTTCCTCTTGCCCTCTAGTACCCCTATGATTCGGATGTTGGTGTGTTTGGAGATGTCACAGAGGCTCCTTATTCTATTCTCATTTTTTTTTTATTCTTTATTCCTCTTGCTGTTCTGACTGAGTCCTTTTTTCTTCCTTACATTCCAAAACGTTGATTTCAATCTTGGCTCCATCCCCTCCATTGTTGGTTCCCTGTGGGTTTTTCTTTATTTCACTTAATGCAACCTTCATTCCTGCCTGGATCTATTTTATGCTATTGCAGTACCTGACAATTTCTCTGAGCACCCTGATAACCAGTGTTTTGAACTCTGCATCTGATAAGCTGCTTACCTCTATTTCATTTAGTTTCTTTCCTGGAATTTTGTTGTTCTTTCATTTGGGCCATATTTCTTTGTCTCCTCAATTTGCTGGCCTCCTGGTGTTTGTTTCTGTGTATTAGGTAGAGCTGCTTTGACTTCCTGTCTTAGTAGCATGGCCCATTGTAGAAAAGTCACTTGTAAATTGTGGGGGGCAGGGTGTTGGGTAGTCACCACCATGGGGCAACCCATTTCACCACTTTGTGGTTCTTTGTAGGGGAGAGCTCAGAGAGGAGACAATGCCACTGTCTGGCCTCTGGAGATTGCCCAAGAAGAAGCTGTCTTCCCAGCTAGTCACTTCACTTCCTCTCCTCCTCCCATATGCCATTTGTTCCCTTCTAGCTGTTGCCCTGATCCTGAGTCACAGAGGTGGATGGTCTGCATGATTCCTAAGTCCATTGCAGGCCCCTTAGGAGAAGTTTCTTGAGAATCTCTCAGTTTCTCCCACCATCCCAACCCCCACTGATTTTTGCAGGCAGAAGTTATTGGGATTTATCTACCTGGCACTGGAACCCTGGGATGGGTGATCTGGTCTGGGGCTGGGGTTGCTCACTCCTGAGGTACCCCTTCCAGTTTTTATCCACAACATGTGAATGTGGGACCACCTATTCTGCTGCTTCTCCATGACTCTCTGCATCTTCACCCTTCCCATTTGTCTGGAAGAAGATGTGATTTCTTTAAATCCTGGGTTGTCAGACATCCATACAGCTCAATTTTCTGACAAATCTAGGTGATATTTGTTTTACAGTCTGGTTGTAATTTTGCTGTAGGTGTGCATGGAGGTGAAACATAATTTACCTATGCCTCCATCTTGGACAGAAGCCAATGCCCGAAACTTTTTTACAAAACACCCCTTTACTTCCTCCAGAGCTAGGGTCCCAGGAAATTATATTAAGAAACACTTATTGAGCCTCTACTCATCTCAGCAACAATGATTTTTTTTCTCTCACCCTCACTCTCTGTGTCTTCTTTAGTTGAGGACTTACATCATCGTACACATCTTCAGTGCAATCACGTCTGTGATTGGAATGTCTCTCTTCATCGCAGAGATCATTATCAACAGCCCATATATACACCTCTACATGGAAGTGGTGAGTATCCCTCTCAAACAATGCTCCCCTGGGTTCCAGCTCAGGTATGTTTAGGAAATCATTAAAAACAGACCTAACCACCAACCTTCTTCACCAGGCACTACAGCAAACAGCAGTGCTATCAGCATCAGAACAGAGTTTAAAGTCCCTGACCTGGAGCTTTATTGCTGTGTTACTCTAAGCATGTGACTTTTCTTAGTCTTAGTTTCTATGTTTATAACTCAGTACCTACCTTTGGACATTATTTGGAGAATTAAATGCAGTTATGCATATAACGCACAGGTACCTACCAAACTGCACCTCACTCACATGCTAGTCTTCTTGCCCATTATTATGGGCAAATGGGTTAGAAAAAGTCTTCGGTATAGGGCCAGAGGGCAAATATTTAAGGCATTGCAGACCATCTGGTATGTGTTGCAGACTCAAGCCTGTGTGAAAGCAGACATAGAAAATGTACAAATGAATGAGTCATCTCAGATTATAGACCAGTGCTATCCAACAGAAATATAATGTAAGTCATGATTGTGACTTTAAATTTTCAAATTCCCACACTACAAAGTGAAAATAAGGAATAGCTGAAATTAATTTTAATAACATGTATTTAATTTGATAGGCCCAAAAATCTTATTTCTATATGTAATCCATGTAAAAAAATTATTAATTCATTATTTTGCATTTTGGAGGTCACATCTAGGAATCCAGTGACATTTGGCCTTTAAATCACATCTCAAGTCCTTGGGGGATTCATGGCTACTGGATTAGGAAAGTGCAGCTACCAATGAGCCCCATGAAAACTCAATGACTCCCTCTGCACTACAGCCCTGTCCTCCCCACCCACTCAAGTTTATCACTGCTAGTGTTTATCCCCTCTCCCTTACCCCCCCTTCTACATCCATTCCCCCCTTGGCTAGAGCTTTTCATTAGCATCTACACATTGTTCTGTTTCCTTCATTTTCAAAAACAAACAAATTAACTTTCAGTTACTGCAGCTACCAACCTTGTCTGTGGCTGCATCTTGCATCTGCAGAAAATTTAAACCAATTGTCTGCCTCATATCTCCAATTCTCTCCTCTCATAACCTCTGTTAAACATTCTTTGAGCCGAGTTTACCCTAAAGCCTCCTCTGCTTGAGGTCCCCAATTATTCCTCCTCTTTGGAGACTTCCCAGTGGCTTCTAGGACCTGTGGCTGATGTTCCCCCACCCACAATGATCATTCTCTTCTCTGTCTCCTGTGCTCTTCTTCTCATATCCCCAGTCTCTCAGGTTCAGTCCTTGATCTTCTTCTGTTTCTCTCTCCACTTACTGTCTGGAATTCTCATCCAGTCTGGTGACTTTCTCTGTGACAATGACTCCCCAAACCTGTCTCCCAAACTTAAGTCTTTTGAATCCAGTTGTCCACTCACCATCTTGAAATTATCGTATCCCATTCTTGTCTCCAGATTTTACATTCCAAACTTTCTCTCAGGTTTCCTTTTCCCCATTGATGGTTACTGCATCCTTCCAGTCACTCAGGACAAAACCTTAGTGAAGTCCTCAACCTTCTCTATTTCTCCCACACCTGCCAGCCAATTCCTCAGGCAATCCTACCTCTTTCACCTTTAAAATGCACCCAGAATCCAGGCTCTGGCCTCAGCCCTTGAATCTGAACAAGAAGGGCTGGATTTCATCACAGCCTTATAAATGATGAGCAAGAGACTGAGCACTCCTAAGTCTCAACAAGCATGAATTAATGTTCACAAAATAATACATATCTAAGATGCTTGAGGAATCCCTCCTCCCTCGTGGAACATTTCTCCTTCATTTTTAAATTATGCAGTTGTCATAAAATATTATATTAGTTTCAGGTGTACAGCATAGTGTTTAGACATTTATGTAACTTATGAGATGATCACCCCAATCAGTCTAGTAGCTGTATAACACCACACATAGTTATTACAAATTATTGACTATATTCCCTATGCTGTACTTAAATTTACCTCCCTGTGACTAATTTTATAACTGCCAATTTGTACTCTTATTCCATTCATCATTTTCACTCATCCCTCAACCCTTCTCCCATTAGAAAGTTTTATTTATAAAAGAATTTTGTTGTTAAAAACACATTTGAAATGGACCGGCATCATTTGTGAAGACTGCTCTGTCCTAAACTTCTGTGATTCCTTGACTAAGACATCATCACCCTGCATTTGCCTCTGTCTGGACACCCTTTCCTAACCCATGTCTATAAATCTTCTACCAAGCATGAACCTCTGTCTCTTCAGTGCCCCAGAAGCTAAATTTGGAGGGAAGAGAAGGAAAGTGCTAAGGAAGTTCTCTCAAAAAGTGATGATTCTCCGAGCAGCTAGCTGTCACACATGCCATTTTAAAAATCATTGTCAACAAACATTTGTTTTGTACATACCCTGCATCAGGCACATTCACTTTGATATTTATCCTCTCTTATCATTGAAAAATAAATGGTTTCTGAAGTATCTCGTCCTTTGTTGTTTTTTTATGATTCAAGTGGATTCTACACAATCCCTCCCAGATACAGTGGGAGACCCCACTCTCCTGGGGATTCTTAGAATGAGCAAGAAAAGGACTTACTGTATTTTCTGGACCATAAGACACACCAAGGTTTTAGAGAAGGAAAATAGGAAAATATATTGGAAGCAAAAATGTGGTAAAATACTTAATAACATAACACTTCTCCAATGTAAATGTAAACAGAACTCAACAGCAGCATTAACAACCATTATTCCTCCCAAATTTGGCAGGGGGGGACGTGTGCCTTATAGTCTGATAAATATGGTAGATGTCTCCTGGCATTCAGGTGAAATCTACTACTACTGAATTAGTTCAATTTGGGGATCCTTTTACTGACTCCTTTTCAAACTAAAGACGGGCCAAATTATCGCTCTCCACAAAATGCAACTGTCACAGGGCAGAAAGCTTGTGTCAGTAGCCAACTTTCTCTAAAGGTTCAGAAGGATGGTGGAGGTTTACATCAGAGCTCAGGCAACTACTGAAGACTGAAGATTACACATCCCTATTTTGTCAAGTCTTCATTTCTCACAGGATGCCTTTGTCTGCAGACTCCACCACCCATCCTGTTGCTCAGTCCTGTATTTCTTCTCTAACCCTCTCGCTTTCCTTCTTGTGGCTTGTCCATGCTCCCAAATTTCTATTCAGTTCCTACACAGAACAGCTTCACCCTCTCACTGTCTGACTCCAGACAACGTCCTTAGGTCTCATCCCCCGTACTGAAACAGGGTATCAAGGGTTTCCCCTAGACAATGACTATTATTTCCCTTACAGGAACACCAGTAGTGTTTGACCCTCACCAAAACCTGGTGAGATATTTTCTCCATGAGACTGAGATAAAGGTTAGAGGACTTCCTCATAGCCATTGCAGAGGCACACTTCTAGCCAGGACACATAACCTCCTATTTGTTCTGGTTCCAGTTCTTTGGAAGGACTACTTCTGGCATACTGCTCTCCTTCAGCATCTTGGAGTTCTGGATTGCTTTCGCATGTACCATCCTTGGCTACAGACATAACAAAGTAAGTTCGAAGGCTCCTCAGTGGGTGGAAAGATTCCCCACAGAGGGTGGAGACTAGAGGGATCTTCGGGCTTTCCTTTCCTGCCCAGGACCATGGGAGTCCAGGAATGTCTAAAGACCTCTGTGCATGCCCTGCTCTTACCAAGGCACCTCCTGTGCCTGTCTTTTCCAGAGCCTTGTGGAAGCCCAAAACAGTTCTGAAGCAAACCAAGTGGACACCGAACAACCAGGGAACTCACATTAGACAGATTCCAATAAGGTGCAGAATTCCCAATATGCTAAACGTTCTAAAAGCATCTTTCACTGGGACCAAAGGAAGATCTCCCCTTACCAGACTTCTGAAACTCAGCTTCTTCCTTCCCTGACAAACTAAGGAATGTGTCTTTCCAACTGTGTGTACCCTGGACTCCATTTACTTCATCCTGGTAAATTGTGCTGTGCCTCTATTAAAAATGAAATGGAAATTTCAAGTGGATTTTAGCAAAGAGGTCCTCCCTAGGGCAGCCACATGTGGGGACATCACATGCACTTATTCATGTGCTTCCCTGCGTGGGCTTAGGAGTTAGAGGAATAAATGTCCTGACAACCCAAGCTTCATTATTTCAATCATTCACTCAGTGAATAAATATGAGCTGAGCATTTGATATGTTCAAGCCTCTTCATGGCAGGAGAAGGATGAACATGAGTGAACACACAAAGTGTTTGATTTCAAGGCACTTCTGTCTCACATGGGAGAACCACATGCAAATATCTTTCTCTAACACAAAGCAAAATGTGAGGATGTATAAAGAAAACAGAGAGGGAAATGATTTATTTCTGGCAGTGACAGGGAAGCAGAGAACAAGACTCATTGAGTAATCAACATTTGCTGGTGCATTAAAGAGAGTGGCATTTTTATTGATATTGTTGTTCTTGTTATTTTAAAGCTTTTTGTGGGGGTTTCTTGGGGCTTGGTTTTTTGTATTTGCTTTAGTGCAATAAGAAACAGTGGTGTTGGGAACTCTTCATCCTTTGGAGATGGTGAATTATCCACTGACATCAGTTTTTTGACACAGGTACCACCAAAGCTGTAGTACTCAAGAACAAACATTGTCTTAAGATATCTTCCAAAGTTATGAGCCTAGTATAGCTTTATTTACAAAAATATAGGGCCTAATTCAAAGAGGAAAGGATATTTCTATAACTTCTCGATTTGCACATATTAATATAAATATTGTTATTCATGATGGGCAACTGGCTTCCAAAATATTACATGGTGACAGGTTATAGCAATAATCTCTGAAGTCCAGGTATCCTCTAATTTCCCTTTGCTATAGAAGCTCAGCAATGGCTTCTGGGGGGCACTACTAAACACAGAACATGATTTTAGTCTTGTAAATAGTTTTAGGCTCTGACTCTTCTAAGAAGTCTCCTCTAAATGGCTTGCTGTTCAGGGTTCTGTTCTCTTCTGCACCTGCATCTTCTCTGACAAGGACCCTTTGGTTACTCATCACTCATAGCAGCATTATTTATGGTAGCCAAGTGCTGGAAACAGCCTTAGTGCCCATCAGTAATGAGTGGACGAAAAACTATGGTACATTTACACATGAAATACTACACAGCAGAAAGAAAGAAGGAATACCTACTCTTTCACAGCATGGATAGAACTAGAAAGTGTTATGCTAAATGAAATAAGCCAGGCAGTGAAAGACAAATACCATATCATAGGATCTCACCTATAAGTAGAACCTAATTAAAAAAATAAAAAAAGAAACCAAGTGAGCAAAAAGAACCAGAGACATGGAAATAAAGAACAAACTGACAGTGACCAGAAGGGAGAGGGGAGGAGGATAATGGGGGAAAGAAGAGAAAAGGTCAAGGAACATGTATAAAAGACCCATGGATAAGGACAACAGGAAGGGAAGAGAATGTGGGATAGGGGTGGGGGCAGGGGAGAGCAATGGGGGAAAAACGGAGACAACTATAATTGAGCAACAATAAAAAATTTTTCTTGATAAAGTAAAAATTAAAAAGATAAGCTGAGCTTCCAAGGCTTCCTGTGGGTTTTCTAGCACTGAGCAGGGCTTAGGAAATCATAGACAAGAAAGATGGAAGATAGAGCAGGTGATAGTTTGGTTTCAGGCCAGCCCTCCACCTATCTGTTTTGTAAGCTGATATGTTTGTACACTGGGCTGCCCAACAGGGGCTGGCCTATTTACACCATTCTTCGAGGGCTAGGTGGTCAGAGTGACTCTGGCCCTTTTGCCATTTTCTTCTTTTTTAAAAAGATTTTATATTTATTTATTTATTTATTTTTTTATTTATTTATTTATTTTTTTGGAGAGAGGGACAGGAAGGGG
The DNA here is from genome assembly GCF_019186645.2 of Phyllostomus hastatus. Lineage (NCBI taxonomy): Eukaryota > Metazoa > Chordata > Mammalia > Chiroptera > Phyllostomidae > Phyllostomus > Phyllostomus hastatus. The sequence continues at coordinate 7,199,165 of NW_025334005.1, read as the reverse complement.
AAAAGAGAAGGAGAGAAACATCTACGTGTAAGAGAAACACTGATCGGTTGCCACACACATAACCCCAAATGGGGTCTTGGCCCGCAAACCGGACATGTGCCCTGACCATAAATCAAACCAGTGAACCTTCAGTTTGCAGGCTGATGCCAAGCCCACTGAGTAACACCAGCCAGGGCTCCTTTTTCTTCATTAGTGTTGCATCCCACTGCCCCATCTCACTCCATTCCTCCTCAGTCTATAGATCTCCATCCTCCACCTTGATCCTCCACTCTGTTCTCAGAGCTTCCTTCCTGACTTGTCTGACCTGTGAGTTAATAAATGTGCCCCCAGATCTGTCCCACTTCCTATAGTGTGGATGGCCTCAGAGAAAGCAACTTGAAACACACCTGGTGCTTCTCCAGAGAGGTGACACCTGCCACCTGCACTGCTGAAATCACCAGGGGGGCTTGTTGGAACAGACTCCCTTTCCTATCCTTCTGCCCACATTATTTTCTCTGTGTACAAGGTCCCTCATCCTGGGGTGCCCCTTCACCAACTGGGGTAACAGATCACTGCCACCTGTGGGCAATAACTTGTGTGCTTGCTCTGCACTTTTCCACAAGCCATCCACTGCACACCTCCATTCACTCCATCCCCTCCAGAACAATGACACATGAAAACTGGAAGAGACCTGGGAGATCTATGGATAGATGGAAACACACAGGTGGACAGGGAAGGCATTTTCCCAAGGTTGTCAACCCAGCTGGGAGCATAAGCAAGGCCAGAACCAGAACTCCAGAAGGCCAGTCCAGGTTTCCTTGCAGAAGCAGAGACACCTGGTGGGAAAAGTAAGGTGATTTAGATGAGAAGACAGTGTCTCTACCACCTCAGCAACCACCACTTCCCCCCAGCTTTCTTCCACATCCTGACACCCTATTCCAGTGGCAATACTGCTGTCACCAAAGTCACCAATGTCCCCTTGTTGCCAAGCTCAATGGTTCTGTTTTCATACTTACCTTTTTTGACCTTTCAGGATTTGACTCAACACTGTAGAAACACTGTCTCCTGGTTCTGCCACAGCCTCTCTCCAACCTGGTATTTTACAACTATGAAATTATTGCCATTCTGGCAGATGGAATACCAGCTGTCTCAGTGATTTGGTTTTTGATCTCTGATACCAATGGATCGAGCACCTATTCATGTATCTTTGGCTATTTAATTTTCCCTTTTTTCTAAAGTCAGTTAATTTCTTTTGCCTATTTTTCTATTGGGCTGCTTATCTTTTCTTTTTGATTCTTTGGGATTAATAGTCTATTCTGTGTGTTTCCCCCCTTGTTTTTCAACTTGTGTGTTGCAAATATCTTTCTACAATATATTGTTTTCTTCTTTTACTTTCTTTATGGTATCTTTAGATGAGCACAATATCTTAATTTTAATGTGGTCTAATATGTTTAAAATCTCATGGTTTATGCTTTTTGTATTGTGCTTAAGAAACGTTATCCTGAGCCCTGGCTGGTGTAGCTCAGTGGATTGAGTGCCAGCCTGAGAACCAAAGGGTCACCGCTTCTATACCCAGTAAGGGCACATGCCTGGGTTGGGGACCAGGTCCCCAGTTAGGGGCCCGTGAGAGGCAACCACACATTGATGTTTCTGTCCCTGTCTTCCTCCCTCCCTTCTCTTCTATCTAAATTTAAATAAATAAAATCTTTTTTAAAAAATTAAAACATTAAATAAATAAATATTTCCCTAAGAATCACTACAGCAAGGAGAGTAATGCATAGCAAAGCAATTCAGCAAAGTGCTGCTCTCTAGGGTCAGTAGAAAGATGAGGCTGGATTACAAAAGAGGCTACCAATGCCCAAGAGAACTGCTTGGAATCAGGTGGCTCTTACAGGGGCTTTACAGGTAGAAGCCTCCACATACCCACATAGATTGAAGATTTGATCTACAGAAAGAGGACCATATCCTGACACTGGCTTATACACACTGGAAGTAACACTCCTAGTGAGTAAGAAGGACAGTCACGTCTTCACTGACAGCCATGTTTCAGCTATTGCCTTGGTACCTGAAGCACAAATAGACGAGAGAGATAGAAGGGGGCCCATCCCCCATCAACCATTCCACTAAGCCATTGGAGCCAAAAGACTAAGTTAAGGCAGAAGGTAAACTTTGACTCATGTATGATATTGAAGGCTTAAAATGATCACTCTGAACCTTAAGAGCCTACATGAGAACTTTTAATAACAAAACTGAAACATTATAATGGAAAAACCATCCACCCACCTTCAGCCACCACAAGAACTAAAACACCACAGTTCTACTGCATGAACCTGAGTGCCCTTCCCCAGACCTCTGGTCCCGCCTTCCCACAGTACTTACCATTCTCAGCTCTCTTGTGTGCCTAGCACAACAGGTACACCTAATATACAGGAATGCATTGGCAAAATTTCTAATGCTCTGTGTGAGCTCACTCAAAATTGTGCGCCTGAAATATTGGAATGCACTGGCAAGCTTAACTAATGCCCTGTGATGGCTAACACTCATTTTCCAGCATGAGAATTCCTGTGGGGGGAACACCAAAGGAGTCCCCAACAGTCCCACCAGGCCTGCTCTTCATTTCATGTGCAAGAACTTCCAGAGTTCTCTTTGTTGTGCACCAGTTCACATTCTGCTCATGTTCTGACTCATTCATTCCTTTTTTTAACACCATTCACACTTCACTGCTCCCCACTGATCCCCACGCCCTGCACAGTTGAAAATGTTGATGAGTCTGTGGAGCTTTACAAACTTTCTCTACCATTTTCCCTTAAGACACGTACCTTGATTACTGTAAACAGAAAACGATAGCACAAACCTAGGATGACAATCTTCTTAGATGTCCTCCTGCTGCCTGTGATGGTATTCAATCTTGCACATGGGTATGTTTCCACTCATCCTGAAAAGCCAGGTTGCAAAATGACCTCCCGAAGTCAGGTTTGTGTACACGATGGGCTGGTAAGAGAAAGTATTGAAACATTGGTGCTTGGAGATAGAAAAAGCTTTATTCATTTTGGCCAAGGTGAGAGGACAGGAGAGGGAAATCTCCCAAATCCACCTGTCTCAAAAAACAAATGTAGGAAGTTTTTATGCAGGTAGGGAATAGAAGAAGGGAAAGTTTCAGAGAACTGAGAAAAGCAGCTGTGTTTCTTCAAGGATAGATAACGCTTTTTTATCAGACCTGGTGGCCCTGGATGCATCTTTTCCTGCTTGACAATGAACCGGTATGTCAGCAGCACCAAATTCTATTGTGAGAACTAGGGGTGCAGGGTTGAAGAACAAAAATTCTGAAAAATATCTCATAGTTGTGCATCAGTGACTTCATGATTAAAGTAAAATGCAGAATGTAGACATTGTGACCATCACCATTGATTAACCTGTCATTGTTTTGTGTTTAACTAGCTGTGTTTCTCCTTTATCTCAACAAAGTGTGCTTTTAAACATTTCTCCTGGAACTCGCTTAATAGTCAGGCCTTCAGACGTGGCCAACATACTTCACAGTCAGGGACTGTAAGTTACTCAACAACCATAGCAATTGAAACATTTAGTTAAAGCCTATACTTTTATCCTAATTCAGATTTAAATTATTTCACTGTAGCTGCCAATATACTGGGATCATTAAAACCACAATGAGCCCTGGCTGGCGTAGCTCAGTGGATTGAGCTCTGGCCTACAAACCAAAGGGTCACCAGTTTGATTCCCAGTCTAGGGCATGTGCCTGGGTTGCAGGCCAGGTGCTCAGTAGTGGGCATATGAGAGTTAACCACACACTATTGTTTCTCTCCCTCTCCTTCTCTTTCACTTCTCCTCACTCTAAAATAAATAAAAGCTTTAAAGACAATAATAAAAAACCCCACAACAGTCCCCACTACAGACACACCCTAGCAATTCTTAGAAAAAGAAAGTACCAACCACAGGGTGATTTCTGGGAAATTTATGAACATGTTATTGTTTGTCACAGGGAGTGGGGGGAGGGGACAAGTCACTAAAAGCATTTAGAGAATAGCAGCCAAGGATGCTAGACGTTCTGAAAATTCAGGACAATCCTAAATAAAGATAAATTGATCATTGTCTGACATCACTTTGGAATGTCCCATCAGACATTCACGAAGAAGATAAACCTATTTATCATTAGCTGGGCCTAGAACTTCACGAATAATCCTCATGTTTTGATCATATATAAAAGTTTCTAGCAGGGTGGCTGCCATTACTTGGCTTTACTTGAGACTTCAAGTCCCAGGAGGGATTCACTGTGTAAGATAATAGGAAGGAAAGGCAATGCCACTCGTGCTCAAGTCCCCACTACAACACAGCCCTACCAGTCTAATTTGCTGCTGCCTCATGCAAACAGCTCACAGAAGAGAAATATGACTCTTTTGACATAAAATCAATTATGAAATTGGAATAAAGATGTGAGGTCCAATGAGTTCTTATAATTTTATTTAATTTTAAAAACCAAAGTGATGGTTTTTTTAATACTTCATATTATTGCCATCTTGTGTGTCAACTTAAGAGGGTGCCCAGAGAGCTGGTTAAACATAATTGCTGGGTGTGTCCCTGAGGATGTTTCCTGGAGAGATTACCATTTGAATGGGTGAACTGGGTAGAGCAGAGGGCCTTTCCTAATGTGGGTGAAACTCACCCAGTCCACTGAGGGCTTGAGCAAAAGAGAAAGGCAGAGGAAGGTTGAAAGGCTCTCTGCCTCACTGCTTGAGCTGGAACATTTTACTTCTGCCTTTGGCACTCCTGGTGCTCAAGCCTTTGGACTCAGGATGGCTTCAACACCATCAGTTCTCTGGCTTTAAGGTCTTCAAATCATACCACCAGCTTTCCTGTGTCCTGAGTCTCCAGCTTGCAGACAGCTGACCATGGAACTCCTTAACCTCTGCACTCAGGTGAGCCAACACCTTATAGTAACTCTCTCTTTCTCTCTCTCTCTCTCTCTCTCTCTCTCTCTCTCTCTCTCTCTCTCTCTCTCTCTCTCCTCCCTCCCTCTCCCTCTCCCTCCCTCTCCCCCACCCTGTCCTTCATGAATGGTGCATGCTGAGGTTATAAATTGGGTTTTTACTGTTGTTTTCAGTCTTATCTGATTCTATCTCCAGGAAAGCCTCTTTTATAACCATTTTCTCCTAATCCATTCTGATAACCCCATGGCTTTTTGAAGGCAATGGTAGCCAAGATTAAGTTTAGGTCATCACAGGAACATGTATGTCCCAACCTATGGTAGGATCTCTCAGGGCACATACATTCTCTGGGATATTTTCTACTTCCTCATCCCACAACACAACACAGGGGACTGACATTGTATTTGCCTTGGTTAATCATGAAAACACTCATTTCTCTACTCCAACTTTCTGTAATTGGCTTGGTCTGCCTACATTAATATTAGAGATTAATATTTTATTTTCATTCTCCTATCTTAGGCTAATTAGCCTATTTCTTTATAACTTTATTCTGTTCTTTATTACTTACAGTAGTAAGTTTTACTCATCCCTCTACTCCTTTTGTTTCCTTTTTGTTGAATTTATTGGGGTGACACTGGGTAACCAAATTACACAGGTTTCAGGTTCACAATTCTATAACCCATCATCTGTGTGCTGTAGTTTATATTCCCCATCCAAGTCAGTCTCTGTCCATCACCATTTATCCCCCCCCTTTACCCTCCTCCACTTCTCCCCCACCTCCTCTTCCCCAAAGGGATCACCACATTGTGATCCACGTCCATGAGGTTTTCTTTTTGTTCAATCACTTTACTCTGCCCCTACCCCACAGCGGTCAGTCTGTTTTCCATCTATGAGTCTGTCTCTACTTGGTTAGTTCCTTTTGTTCACTAGATTTCACATATTAGTAAAATCATATTGTACTTGTCTTCCTCTGACTGGCTTATTTCACTTAGCATAATGTTCTCCAGGTCCATACACGCTGTTGCAAATAGTGAGATTTTCTCCTTTATTTTTAAAACCAAGTAGTATTACTGTACCACTGCTTTTGTACCCTCTCATCTACTGATGGACATTTGGGCTGCTTCCCAATATTGGCTATTGTAAATAGTGCTGCACTGAACATGGGGTACATATATTCTTTTCGAATTTGTGGCCTGGGTTTCTTTGGATAAATTCCCACAAGTCAAATCACTGGGTCTTCCATTTTTTAAAAAGCAACTTTATTTTTTAACTTTTAGAGGTAACTCCATACTGCTTCCCACAGTAGCTGACCAATCTGCATTTCTACCAACAGTGCATGAGGATTCTTTTCTCCACATCTTCACCGGAACTTAATTTATTGATGACAGCCATTCTGACAGATGTGAGGCGATATTGTGATTTTAGTTTGCATCTCTCTGATTACTGATGTTGAATATCTTTTTTATATGTGTCTTGTCCAGCCATATGTCCTCTTTGGAGAAGTGTCTACTCAAGTCCTTAGACCATTTTTTAAATTGAACTGTTTTTAATTTGTTTTGTTATGGCTTTGGCGTTGACTTGTATACATTTTAGATATTAACCCCTTATCAGATGTGATGGTGAATATGTTCTTCTACTCACTGGGTTGTCTTTTTCATTTTATTGATAGTTTCCCTTGCTGTGCAAAAACTTTTTAGTTTGATGTGGTTCCATTTGTTTATTTTTCTTTTGTTTCTCTTGCCAAAGGAGCTATATCAGAATAAATATTGCTACAAGAAATGTTTGAGATTTTACTGCCATTGTTTCCTTTTAGGAATTTTATGGTTTTGAGTTAAGCATTTAAGTTTTTAATCCATTTTGAGTTAATTCTTGTGTATAGTGTAAAGAGGTGGTCTAGTTTTTTTATTTTTTGCATGTATCTGTCTTATTTTCCCAAACACCATTTCTTCAATATACCATCTTTAGCCCATTGTATGTTTTTGCCTCCTTTGTCAAATATTAATTGGTTATATTGGCATGGGTTTATTTCCGGGCTCTCTATCTATGTCTGTTTTTATGCCAGTACCATGATGTTTTAATTACTATGACCTTGTAGTACAGTCTGACATAAGGTGCATAATCCTCCAACTTTGTTCTTTTTTCTTAAGATCACTGTATCTCTTACGGTCTTTTGTGGTTTTATATAAATTTTTGGCATATTTGTTCTTGTTCTATGAAATATGCCATAGGTATTTTAATAAAAATTGTGTTGAATCTATAGATTGCTATAGTAGAAACATTTTAATGATGCTAATTATTCCAACCCAAAACCATGCTATATGCTGCCACTTTTTTGTATCTTATTTAATTTCTTTCTTCAGTGTCTTATAATGTTCCAAGCACAAGTCTTTTACATCCTTGTTTGGTTTATTCTTAGGTGTTCTTTTTGAAGTAACTGTGAATCAAACAGTTTTCTAAGTTTTTCTTTCTCATAGTTCATTATTGGGGCATAAAGTTGCAACTGGTTTCTGGATACTTATTTTGTATCCTGCTCTTTTGCTGAACTCAGTGATCAGTTCCAGTTTTTTTTGGTGGAATCTTTAGGATCCTCTATATGCAGTGTTATGTTATCTGCAAATAAATAATGACAGTTTTACTTTTTCCTTTCTAATATGGGTGCATTTTGTGTCTTTTTCTTGTCTGACTGCTGTTCTAGGGCTTCCAGTGCTATGTTGAATAAGATGGTAAAAGCGGACATTATGTCTTGTTCCCAATCTTAAGGGAAACAGGTTTGGTGTTAGCCCATTGAGTATAATGTTGGATGTGGGTTTGTCGTATATTGTCTTCATTACATTGAGGTATGTTCCCTCTAGTCCCACTTTGCTGACAATTTTTATCATATATGAATACTGAGTTTTATCAAATGCTTTTCTGCATCTATTGATATAATCGTGTAGTTTTTATCTTTCATTTTATTCATGTGGTGTATCACGTTCATTGATTTGCAAATATTATACTCACCTTACGTCACCATAATAAATGTCACTTGGTCATGGTGTGTGATCTTTTTAATATTTTGGTGGTTCTGGTTTGCTAATATTTGTTGAGGATTTTAGTTCTATGTTCATTGCAAAGATTGGCCTATAATTTTCTTTCTTTGCAGTGTCCTTATCTGGTTTTAGAATTACAATAACACTGGCCTTGTGTATGAACTTGGGTGTATTCCCTTTTCTTGAATATTTTTTGGAATAGTTTCAGAAGATTAGGTTTTAGTATTTCTTTGAATGTTTCATACAATTTACCTGTAAAGCCATCCCATCCAATTCTTTTGTTTGTTGGGAGTTTTTTTTTAATATCTCAGAAATTTATTTAATGTTTGCTTAATACATTTATTTAGAAAGATTGGGACTATTTGGTTTGGGTGTCCCTGATAAATTACATGGAGGCACTGAAGTACAAAGGCGTGTCAACCTGGAGACATCAGAAATGGAAAACCCAATTTTATCACTTCTTAGCTTAAAAATGCTCAATGTCTTGGAGCTACTGTGTGAAAATAGCTGATATTTTAGGAGGGCATTTCACGTTTTGGTCTGTTAGAACACTTAAATACTTGGAAATTAAAAATATTCAACTTTGAAGTTTTCAATACTGGAAAACTTTTAAGTCTAGGGTTTATAGCCAGGAAGGGCTGTTTTGTGTTCCTTAAACTGGACTGTTTCCTACAACGTTAATCTTCAGCTTTGGCTTCCATTTCTTCTGCGTCATCATCTCCATCCACTTCTGCATTTTCTCTCTCAAGCCTTTCCAGCTGCCTCACAAGTTCAGTTTCATCTGTATCTGTGACCACTTTGGGCTCCATTTGAACATTGAAGACACCCCTCTTTTCTTCAATCTTTTCTTTAATAACAGCCATGGCTTGATTGAGGACGGAGAGGCCTTCTTTCCTCTCCAGGGTTGTTATAGTCATCACATACCGAGGAAGAGCTATGAGATTAATCTTGATGGGCATGGTCTCTGCAGAACAGTTCAAACCTGCTCGCAGGGCTTCTTTCACGGCGTCAATGCCTTCATAACCGTGGCATGCCACTTCAATATCTGCTCGAATTTTGACAGCCTGTGGGGTCAAACGCCTATTAATATTGTTAATGAGCACTTCCCGTTCATCTTCGCTCAAATCTAAACTATCCAAAATAGATGGGTCTGAGACTGCATGCTTAACTGCATCATAGGCACCGTATTCAGGTCTCTTGTACTTGTCATCGAAGACCCAAACAGTCCTCTGGAACAGGCTTTCCAGCTGCTCATCCTTGGTGTACTCTAACACCTCAGCAACATGACGGAGAATGCTGTAAACAGTTTTGGATTTGGTGAATTTATCTTCACATTTGATTGCTTCCTCTGGAGAAACTCTTCTTTTTGACAAATCAATGTATCCTTTTTCTTTATCCACTCTAATGACAACCACACATTCATTCCTGCCAATTCGGATGAGTTTGTTTATAGAACGAATACGCCTTCTGGACAACTCACTAAGAAGAATCATGCCTTCATTTTGTTGTATTCCAGCAGGCTGACGTAAGCCCCTATTTCAGCAATGGATCTTACATTCACCATCACTACATTTTCCACCTCGGGAAATTTGTGTTGATAAAATCTACAACTTAGACCCGGCATTCTGAGGTATCTGTGTGAGTCCCGTAGTGGGGTCCCGTACTGGGGTCCCGGACCACGCTCTTTAATCGAAGAGAGAGTAGTGACCCACTCGCAGCAGCCGTCAATTCTCCGGGAGTTTTTTTATTACTGCTTCAATTTCACTAGTTTTAATCTGTGTATTCAGGTATTCTGATTCTTTCTGATTCAGTTTTTGAAGATTGTATGTTTCTAGAAATTTATCTATTATACATAGGTTGTTGAATTTGTTAGTATACAGTTGTTCATCATATTTTTTTACAATCTTGTGGGGGGGTTGATGTCAGTTGTTACTTCTCTTTCATTTCTGATTTTATTTATTTGGGTTCTCTTTGTTTTTTGTTGTGATGAGTCTAATGAAAGATTTGTCAATCTTCCTTATCTTTTCAAAGAACCAGTTCTTGCTTTCCTTTATCTTTTGTATGGTTCTTTTTTACTCCATTTCATTTACTTCTGATCTTTATTATTTCCTTCCTTCTACTCACTTAGAGCTTTGATTGGTGTTCTTTTTCAAGTTCTTTGAAGTGTGAAGTTAGATTGCTTATTGAGATTATCCCTGAGTCTTGAGATAGGCCTGTAATACTATGAATTTCCATCTTAGGACTGCTTTCACTGTGTCTCATAGATTCTGGGTAGCAAATGTGTTCTCATTTTCATTTCTTTCAAGGTATCTTTTGATTTCTTCCTTGATTATCATTGTTAATCCATTTCTTGTTTAGCAACATGATATTTAGCCTTCAGGTCTCTGTGTGTTTTTTACTTATTGTTTTGGAATTGATTTGCAGTTTCTTCTCATTATGTCAGAGAAGCGTCTTGATATGGTTTTCATTTTCTTAAATTTATTGAGACTTATTTTGTGTTTTAACTTGTGATCTATCCTAGATAATGTTTCATGCACACTTGGAAAGAATGTTTATTCTGTTACTTTAGGATGAAATGTTCTGAAGATATCAATGAAATCTTTCTGATCTAGTTTGTCATTTAAGGTCGTCATTTGCTTGTTGATTTTCAGTCTGGATAACCTAACCATTGCTGTCAATGGAGGGGTAAAATCGCCTATCATGACTGAATTACTGTCAGTCTCTCACTTTACATGCATCAAGATTGGCTTTATATATTTTGCAGGTCCCATGTTGGGTGTATAAATGTTTACAAGGGTTATATCCTCTTGTTTGATTGCCCCCTTTATCATTATGTAGTGTCCTTCTTTGTCTCTTACTACAGCCTTATTTTAAAGTCTATTCTGTGTGATCTAAGTATTATATATACCTTTTTAAATCCTTACTATTTGCATAAAATATCTTTATCCATCCCTTTATCTTTAGTCTGTGTGTATCTTTCATTCTGAGATGAGTCTTCTGGAGTGAGTATATATATGGGTTTTTTTCTCTTATCCATTCAGCCACCCTATGTCTTTTGATTGTAGCATTTAAGGCATATACATTTAAAGTGCCTATGATAGGTGTGTATTTATTGCCATTTTATTCTTTTAACTATGTTCCTCTGTCCCTTCTTCATCTAATTTTGTTTCTTCTTCAAGCAGGCTCTTTGACATGTCTTGTAATACTGCTTTGGTGGTAACACTCTTTTAGCTTTTTCTTGTCTGAGAAGCTGTTTTTCCTCTTTCAATTTTAAGTTATAGCCTTGCTGGGTAAAGTAATCTTAATGGAAGGTCCTTCCTTTTCATCCCTTTGAATATTTGTTGCCAATCCCTTCTGGCCTGCATAGTTTCTGTTAAGAAATCAACTGACAGTTTTATGAAGCTCCCTAGTAGGTAACTGTCTTTCTCTTGTGGCTTTTAAGATTCCAACTTTTTCTTTAACATTTGCCATTTTAATTATGATGTTTCTTTGTGTGGACCTCTTTGGGTCCATCTTGTTTGGGACTTTCTGCATTCCCTCTAGTTATGTGTCTTTTTTCTTCACCAGGTCAAGGAAGTTTTCAGTCATTATTTCTTCAATAGGTTCTCAATCCCTTGCTTTGTTCTCCTTCTATTACCCCTTTGATGTATATGTTGTTGTTTTTTACATGCTGTTCCAAAGGTGCCTTAAACTATCCTCATATTTTTTTAATTCTTTTTGCTGCTCTGATTGGGTGTTTTTTCTACCTTGTCTCCAAATTGCTTATTTGGTCAACTGCTTCATCTAACCTACTATTCATTCCTTTCAGTGTAGTCTTCATTTCAGATATTGTATTCTTCATTTCTGACTAGTTCTTTTTTATGGTTTATGTATCTTTTTCATGGCATAGAACATTCTTATAGCCATTGTATTGAACTCTAAAACTGATCAATTGCCTGCCTCCATTTCATTTAGCTCTTTTGCTGGAGATTCCTCCTTTTCTTTCATTTGGGGTGTGGGTTTTTTTTGTCTCCCTAGTTTGGCTGTCTCTTTTTGTTTGTTTCTGTGTATTGCATGAATCTTCTATGACTCTCAGGCTTTGTGAAGTTGCCTTATGTAGTAGGTGCCTTGTAGTATGCAGTGGTGCAGTCTTCTTGTTCACCTGACCTGGGTGCTCCAGGAATGTTCTTTTTTAATATTATGTATGTCCTCTTGTTGTAGTTGAGTTTTGATTGCTATTGGCATGTTCATGCATGGTATCAAAACTCAGGCTGGCTCACTGTGAGGCTCAACCCTGACCACAGCATATAAGATGATGTACATGTGCAGACCACACATAGTGGAATTTTTCTCAGTGGGGTTTGGTGCCTACCAAGTTCTCCCATTGGATTTGCTGCTTATGAAGCTTATTGGATCCTGCTCTGATGTTGTCTGAAGCTGGCCACTGGGGATGTTTGTTCTGGGCCTCTAGGAAGAGACTCTGCTGCAGGCCAATGTCAGAGGCTGCCTTTGACTGGCCCTGGGCAACCTGTTTGGAGCTACAAGTCATCCACAGTTTCTGGCTTCCACTGCTGGACCTGGGTGCACATGGGTGGATCAATCTGTGCACCAAAGCTGGGTTTTATCAGCACCAGGCACAGGCCTGGTCAGGAAAAGTCCCAAGGCACCTCAAGATCCACCTCTGCATACCTCCACCTCCTGGTTGACAGGCCCTCTCACTGAAAGAACCTTGGCTATACTTGTCAGCAGGGACAGGTCTGCAGTGTGGGTGAAAGGAAGTCCAGAAGGGCAAAGGAAGTCTTACTGCTCTCCAGACTGTTGCCACAAACATGGGAGTGCTCCACCCAAGAAAGATGGTCTCTGCGGTATGGGAGAATGAATCAGCACAGGGTTTCTGGCAAATGTCCCTTCAGCTTTTTCTGCAGAGCCACAAACCACAGATTCTCCTTATGCAACATTGGTCTGCTCAGTCTTCCCTCCACTGTAGCCCAGGTTGAGTGTCTGAGAACAAAATTGTGTATGTTGGTGCATTAAGAGAGTGCCTGTGTCTCTAGTGGGCTCCAGTTTCTCCCTGGTGGACAGAAGCCCTGCTGCTTTTCACAGTCAGATATCGTATGGGCACCTCTTCTTGGCTCCGATGCTCTGGACTTTAAAGACCAATTTGGGAATTAGGCGGCATCTTTTTCAGGGAAATCCCCCACAACTGAGATATCCCTTCAGTTCCCCAGCCACTATCCGTGAAAGCATGGCCAGCCCTTTTTCCATCTCCACCCTTCTTGCCAGGCTTGATGTGGCTTCTAATCTAAATCTTTGGTTAAAGGGGTCTGTTCAGCTAATCTTCAGTTAGTTATTCAGGGTCAGTTGTTCTATAATTTAGTTGTAACTCCACTTTGACCCTGGGAAAAGGTGAGTGTAGCTTCTACCTACACCACCCCAACCTTGGATGTCTCATTTCTTATTCTTTCTTCCTTTTTTTTTTTTTGCACAGATGTCATCTGATTTTCTTCTTTTAAATCCAAATTAATATTATAAAAATGTACAAGCATCTATTATGTCTTCTAATATATGTAGACATGAAATTTTACATAATGAAATTGACATTTTACATATTATATGTACTCATATATTTATTTTTGCCCTTTATATAACAGTGAAGGCATTAATCTGGGCTGAAAAAATAAGACAGTCCTTGTTTTGCCAGGACCTAGGTGGAGTGGTAAGAAAATCACTGCCCTTCTCTGCTTGGCAGTTACTTCATGTGCAAAGTGAGAGGCTCAGACCAAATAATTTCTGGGTTTTTTCCTAAATATATCACTGAAAATTTTAATATAAAATCACACAATGGATAGCAGACTCTACTTTCAAATTGCATGCCATTCTTTTGAACTATTTAGGGATGATTTTTTAAAGTTGCATGAACAGTTCTTAATCTTCTGTACATGCCTTATCTAAGAACTGATGGGCAGTCTTTGACTTCAAAGAAGAATTGTCCCTCACATTAGTTATGTAATCATTCCTCTCTCCATAATGTAAACATTGTTTCCCAGCTATGGGTGCATCACTGCAGAAATGTTAGATTATGAAGAATTCAATAAGGGAGGAAGAAAACCAGATGGCCAGTGATAAATAGTCCCCAGGATGTAAGACAACACAGAGGAGGAAAGCAATAATATTGTAACAGCTATGTATGGTGCCAGGTGGGTACCTGACTTATCATGGTGGTTATTTCATGTGGTACATAAATGCCTAATCATGATGTTGTATACCCTAAACTAATATAATATCATGTGCCAACTATAACTGCAAAATAAATTTTTCACAAGTATTCAAGAAATAGAGACTGAGCTGTCTCTAGTTAGAAGCCTCAGGAGCATCTGGATTCCCTGAATCAGTAGGAGCTTCTTGTGCATAAACACAAAGAAAAAAGGGAAGCATTCTAAATTAAGAACATTTTGGAGAACTAACAAGGTGAGAGAAAAATCACTTCTTGTGTTTAAGAATTTAAGAAACTGAATTAGTTATATAACCCAATATTTCAAACTTAGTTTTATGTAATAAAACTCCATTCAGTAACAAAAAAAAAATATATACATATATGTTCCAATGATTTCTGTACATTCACTTTAAAAAAAAAACTCATCTTTTCAAGTCCTCATTGTTACCATGTTGTCAATTTGCAGGCTCTTGTTCTTTATATTATAACTAGGCAGAGAACCTGAGGCCATTGCAATGTCAAAATATCCTTTTTCTCATTAAAAAATTGTTAGACAATAAAAAGGTTTCTTTTTTAAATCTGAGCCCCATTTGGACTTTTATCCCTTACAGGATTTATACATTATTTCATTTTACGTTTTCCAAGTGAAATGTTTCCTTTTAAACTGCATGTTTACTTTTCAGATTTTCACTAGGGAAATATTCCAAGTACAAAATCATTACAAGATTCTGACAACCAGTTTTTTTACCTATCTACCACATTTGTACAAATTACAGAGTGTCATTCACTATGTGGCTGTCTCTGCAAACAGTGACTGCAGAGCCTATGTTTTAATTTTATTCCAGCATGATGACTCTTTAATACAACTTTTTATTATTTTTTTATCTGAGGAGCTTTTGAAATTCTTTCCTTATATTTGCTTACAGGAGCTAAATAGTGTCTTGAACCCCACCCAAATGGAGCTGCCCTGCTCTGAGAGACTTTATAACCTTTATCCTTTCATACTCTTCAGGGATGGACCATCCATCCAATTCAAAGGACATCTTCTGAAGAAAAGTTCCCTTCTCCATCCCACTTACATCCATCTTAATCTTAGAACTAGAAATTAGAATTAGAAATGTTTGCACTTATCTGGAAGACAGGAAAAGCAAGACATCCAAATCTGAAGAGTCAAGAACTTGAACAGATTTACTTCTGTGCTCCTTTCAGGTCCTGAAGATATATCAGGCTTTGAATCAAAAAGATCACAGTCCCTAATAACATCCTAGCAGCCTCATGGGTCCCCACACCCAGCTCTCTTTTCACAAGGACTTTTTTAGAAGGAAAATACTTACTCTATTTATGAAAAAAATAGTTAATTATAAAGTGAGCTGGACAATTTATGCACTCCTTTTTATCCAAAGAGAAAGTGGATCTATTCAATAAAAAAAATAGTATGGCAAGTTTCCCTGAGATTTCCATGAGCCAGGCCTTCTGCAGGATAGGAGAAGTTGTCATGTATTTACTGGGAACCCTGAGTTAATTTGCACAAGTCTTTGAAGTTTTTCTTTTAAATTAAAAATAGACACAGATATCCTGTTTGCCTCCATGTGGGGCAGGGGAATGGAGACCAAAGAGAGGAACAAGAACCCACTTGCCACCCCAAATCCACTTTCTGCTGTTAGAGGAGTCAGATAACTGGGAAAGCTGAGGTGGAACATTCAAAGGGATAACTTGAGGGACATTGAATACAGGGCCTTCTTCCAAAATGTGGGCAGGATTTGGGGAGATCCCAGGTGATAGAATAATATCCCAAGTTCTTAAGAGCCAGAAGCAAACCTGTATTCTGTAGCTTGTGTGGATGGCATCACCCACATATCCCTGTGTGCTGATCCTACTGGTGGTTCAGCCCATGAAAGGGGGAGTCAGGAGGAGAGAGACGTGAGAGTTCATGCTTTCTTTGCTGGTCACAGTTTGGGCAGAGCTGAGGTCTCCTAAGACCTCATCGGGTAGCTTGCATCTTTGGCTGCAGCTCGTGCTGGCTGCTATAGTAACAGGGTTTGTGCCTCTTGTCCCTTATATCTGAGGGGAACAGCTTCCCTATACTACTGGTTCCCAGGTGTGTCAACAGCCCTTTGGGTCACCACAACTTTCCCACATTTCTGGAAATACACCCTTCACTAATCTTTCTTTAATGGTAGACTTTAAGGTTGCCTTCTGTTTTCTTCCAGGATCTCAGGGGATACAGAATACACACGAGTATGTGTAAGCCATCCTCATGCCCAGAGCAGTGGGATCTGTGTAAAGGGACTGAATCTTATGGAAACACTCATTCCTCTCTGGGTGAGTAGAGTATAATACTCCATATGCTACCTTTCTCTAACAGGAGAACCCAGAGTAGCAACAGTTTCGCACTCCTGGAAGTGCTCAGAACTGGCAGGGATGTCAAACAAGATCCATGAGCATCATTTGGTGGATGAGTTGGGTTAAATTAGATATGCAGCCTCGCTATCTTTTGCAGTCATTAATCTCCTGTTCTCATTGTTTGGCAGTCATTTTGTTTTGTTTTTTTAACCAAGGCACTGGGTTTCTTATTCTGGGTTTCCCCCAGAACAGACACTGACCTATGGATTTGAATACTGTGAGTGAATAGGAAACTGATACATGAGAAAAGAAAGATCATAAAATATGTGCTCATGAATGGGTTCCTATTTCTCTTTGGTGGTGTTTGTTATCTGTCTTTTTTTTTACCTATAGTAATACTTTAATTTTTATATTTTTTCTTTTAATCTTTGTTCAAGTACAGTTTTCTCCTTTTTACTCCCAATCCAGCCCACCCACCCAATCCTCCCCACTTCCCTCCCATTACCACCCTCCCCCTAGTTTTTGTCCATGTGTCCTTTAAATTTGTTCCTGTAAACCCTATCCGTTCTCCCCTGAAATTCCCTCTTCTCTCCCCTCTGGTCATTATCAGCCTGTCTTCTATTTCAGTGACTTTGGTTATATTTTGCTTGTTTATTTCTTTTGTTTTTTAGGTTCCTGTTAAAGGTGAGATTATATGGTATTTGTCTTTCACTACCTGGCTTATTTTGCTTAGCATAATGCTTTCCAGCTCCATCCAAGCTGTTGCAAATGGCAGGAGCTCCTTCTTTCTGTCTGCTCCATAGAATTCCATTGTGTAAATGTACCATAGTTTTTTGATCCATTCATTTACTGATGGGCATCTAGGTTGCTTCCAGCACTTAGCTATTGTAAATTGTGCTACTATGAACATGGGGGGACATAGGTTCTTTTGTATTGGTGTTTTAGTGTTCTTAGGATATAGTCCCAGCAGTGGAATTGCTGGATCAAAAGGCAGATCCATTTTTAGTTTTCTGAGGAAGTTCCATACTGCTTTCCATAGTGGTTGTACCAGTCTGCAGTCCTACCAACAGTGCACTAGGGTCCCCTTTTCTCCACAACCTCTCCAACACTTGCTTGTTGCTTTGTTTATGATGGCCATTCTGACTGGTGTGAAGTGGTATCTCATTGTGGTTTTAATTTGCATCTCTCTGATAGCTAGTGATAGTGAACATCGTTTCATGTATCTTTGGATTTTCTGTATGTCCTCCTTGGAGAACTGTCTGTTCAAGTCCTTTGCCCATTTTTCAATTGGGTTGCTTGTGTTCTTAGAGTGTAGTCGTGTAAGTTCTTTATATATTTTGGAGATTAAACCCTTGTCTGAGGTATCATTGGCAAATATGTTTTCCCATACAGTTGGTTCTCTTTTTATTTTGATACTGTTTTCTTTAGCTGTGCAGAAGCTTTTTATTTTGATGAGGTCCCATTTATTTATTCTTTCCTTTATGTCCCTTGCTCTAGGGGACATGTCAGTAAAAAAGTTTCTTCGTGAAATATCTGAGATTTTCCTACCTACGTTCTCTTCTAGGACTTTAATGGTGTTGCAGTTTATATTTAACTCTTTTATCCACCTTGAACTTATTTTTGTATAAGGTCAAGTTGGTGCTCGAGTTTCATTTTTTTGCACTTAGCTGTCCAGTTCTCCCAACACCATTTGTTGAAGAGATTATTTTTACTCCACTTTATGTTGCTGCTTCTTTGTCAAATATTAATTGACTCTATAGACGTGGGTTTATTTCTGGGCTCTCTGTTCTGTTCCATTGGTCCATGTGCCTGTTTTTGTGCCAGTACCAGGTTCTTTTGATTACAGTGGCCTTGTAGTATAGTTAAGTGTCAGGTATTGTGATCCCTCCTACTTTACTCTTCTTTCTCAAAATTGCAGCAGCTATTCAGGGTCGTTTATGGTTCCATATAAATTTTTGAAGTGTTTGTTCTATGTCTATGAAATAAGCCACTGGTACTTTAATAGGTATTGCATTGAATGTGTAAATTGCTTTGGGTAGTATGGACATTTTGATGATATTAATTCTTCCGATCCATGAACACGGTATATGTTTCCATTTGTTTGTGTCTTCCTTGATTTCTTTCTTCAGTGTTGTGTAGTTTTCTGAATACAAGTCTTTTACCTCTTTGGTTAGGTTTACTCCTAGGTATTTTATTTTGCTTTTTGCTATTTCAAATGGGATTTTTTCCTTGATTTCTGCTTCTGCTCTTTCATTGTTGGTGTACAGAAATGCCTTTGATTTCTGGATATTAACTTTGTATCCCGCTGTTTTGCCAAATTCATTTATTAGGTCAAGCAGTTTTTTGGTGGAGTATAGGATTTTCTATGTACACTATCATGTCCTCTGCAAACAGTGACAGTTTTGTTTCCTCCTTTCCGATTTAAATGCCTTTTATTTCTTTTTCTTGTCTGATCCCTATGGCTAAAACTTCCAGTACTATATTGAATAGAAGTGGTGAAAGTGGACAGCCTTGTCTTTTTCCTGATCTTAGTGGAAAAGATTTTAATTTTTACCCATTGAGTATGATGTTGGCTGTAGGTCTCTCCTATATGGCCTTTAATATGTTGAGGAATGCTCCCTCTATTCCCACTTTGCTGAGTGTTTTTATCACAAATGAGTGCTGTACCTTATCAAATGCTTTTTCTGCATCTATTGATATGATCATGTGGTTTTTGTCTTTGCTTTTGTTTATGTGATGTATTACATTTACTGATTTGTGAATATTGTACCATTCTTGCATCCCTGGGATGAATCCCACTTGGTCATGGTGTATAATCTCTTTAATGTATTGTTGGATGCGGTTTGCCAGTATTTTGTTGAGGATTTTAGCGTCAATATTCATCAGTGATATTGGCCTGAAGTTTTCTTTCTTTGTTGTGTCTTTATTTGGTTTTGGAATTAGGATGATATTGGCCTCATAAAAATAGTTTCACAGTCTCCCATATTTTTGGATTTTTTTAAATAGTCTGTGAAGGATAAGGGTTAGCTCTTCCTTAAATGCTTTGTAGAATTCTCCTGTGAAACCATCTGGTCCAGGGCTTTTGTGTATTGGGAGTTTTTTGATGACTGCTTCAATTTCTTTTGCTGTTATTGGTTTGTTCAGGCTTTCTGCTTCTTCTTCACTGGGTTTTGGAAGATTATATTTTTCTAGAAATTTGTCCATTTCACCTAGGTTTTCAAATTTCTTGGCATACAATTCTTCGTAGTAATTTCTTACACTCCTTTCTATTTCTGTGGTATCTGTTGCAATCTCTCCTCTTTCATTTCTGATTGTGTTTATTTGGGTTCTCTCTCTTTTTTTCTTGATGAGACTGTGTAAAGGCTTGCCAATTTTGTTTATCTTTTCAAAGAACCAGCTCTTGGATTCATTGATCCTTAGAATTGTGCTCTTAGTCTCTATGTGATTTAATTCTGCTCTGATCTTGGTTATTTCCTTCCTTCTGCTTGCTCTGGGCTGTCTTTGTTGTTGTTCTTCGAGTTCTTGTAGACGTAGGGTTAGGTTGTTTGTTTGGAATGTTTCTAACTTTTTTTAGGTGGGCCTGTATCGCTATGAACTTCCCTCTCAGGACTGCCTTGGCTGTGTCCCATAAGTTTTGGGTTGTTGTGAGTTCATTTTAATTTGTTTCCAGAAACCTTTTGATTTCTTCCCTAATATCATTCTTGACCCATTCATTGTTTAATAGCATGCTATTTAATCTCCATGATTTTGAGTGTTTCGGGTTTTTTCCCTTGGGGTTGGTTTCTAGCTTCAGTCCCTTGTGATCCAAGAAAATGCTTGGTATGATTTCAATCTTTTTGAAATTATTGAGGCTTGTTTTTGTTATCTGTCTTGCACACAGTTATGCACATCACCCCTGAGTGCCAAGTTCATTTCTGTAAAATCCCACCAAATACGACTCTTTCTTCTCCACACAGACACCAGTAAACACTTATGCAAATGAACTGCATTAATTGGTTTCTTGACAATTACAGGAAGGAAATGTTATTAAGAAAGCTTATCCCTGAACAGCTTGTAAGCCCCAGTGACTGCGAGAAAGATTTTGTTTTATTTCTTTTTAAACTCATCTCCCAGCAGCACCCGGTACATTGAACCCAGTGTGCTTCTTCTTCAGGAAAAACAAGTTGCCCACAACAAAGCACTGGGGAACAGGGGCAAGAGAGACTGAGCTGCAGGCTGAACAACGTGAGTATACTTGATCTAATGGTTCCTTTGGGTAACTCAGGGATGCTGGTATGATTTTTCTGACAAATGAGACTTACAATAATGTCACGGGATGAGGAGGGGACCCAGACTGGGTGTGCCTCAGGCCAGCCATAGTGTGTGTTTTCTTGACCTTGTATAGGAAAGATTTTATATCACAGGTCAAGTTGATTCTGAGCGTACATTTACTAACATTGAGGACAGTGAAGCAAATGAAGGATTTAGGGTGGAAGAAGCAGCAAGAGAGAACCTAGGCAGAGCTCTGCTTTGACTCCCTAGAAATGTTATAGAAAAGAAGTGAGCCACACTGGGCTGTGTGAACTCACTGAGAGGTAAAAGTCACAGTGACAGAAGTGAGTCAAGGTGGGGTTGCTTTTAGCTCACTGGACAGTCAGAGAAAAAGGGGGCCTTGGAGACAGGTTCAGGGGATAAGCCAAGGATGAGCTGCTGCTGCCCACTGCTGCCCTGGTTGCAAGTCTTGTGGGGAACCCTTAGAGTTCAGGAGGAAGAAAGTAAAAAGTCCATGCTAGAGAAAGACCATGAGCATCCTCCAGAGTGAACTTGCACTGGTATTTTTTTGTCTTGAAAGTTTTTATCTTCCTTCTGCAGGTGACAATCTTAGGGGAGGTTTCAGCAGAATACTTTTAACATGCTGATGCATGAAAATGATCATATAGGGGAGTTTGGGATTATTCTTTGATCTATTTTATTGGTTTACTTATCTTGGATCTCTCTGGCTCTAATCAGATGGTTTTTTAAAAATATATTTTATTGATTATGCTATTATAGTTGTGCCATTTTTTCTCCCCTTTATTCCCCTCTGCCCTGTACCCACCTCCCACCAGTATTCCCCCATCTTAGCTCATGTCCATGGGTTGTACAGATCAGTTCTTTGGTTTCTACATTTCCCACACTATTCCTAACCTCCCCCTGTCTATTTTGTACCTACTATTCATGCTTCTTATTCCCTGTACCTTTTCCCCAATTCTCCTGCTTCTCCCTCCACGCCCACAACCCTCCATTTGGTCTCCATTTCTGTGAATCTATTCCTGTTCTAGTTGTTTGCTTAGTTCATTTTCATTTTTGGTTTTTTTAGGTTTGGTTGTTGATAGTTGTTTGTTGTCATTATACTATTCGTAGTTTTTGTCTTCCTTTTCTTAGATAAGTTCCTTTAACATTTCATACAATAAGGGTTTGGTGATAATGAACTCCTTTAACTTGACCTTATTTGGGAAGCCCATTATCTGCCCAGCCATTCTCAGTGAGAGCTTTGCTGGATAGAGTAATCTTGGATGCAGGTCCTTGCCTTTCATGACTTCAAATACTTCTTTCCAGCCCCTTGTTGCGTGCAGGGTTTCTTTGGAGAAATTACCTTATGGTCTTTTGGGCACTCCTTTGTAGGTAACTGTCTCCTTTTCTCTTGCTGCTTTTAAGAGTTGCCCTTATCTTTAATCTTGGGTAATGTAATTCTGATGTGCCTTGGTGTGTTCCCCTTTGGGTTCAACTTCTTTGGGACTCTGAGCTCCCTGGACTTTCTGGAAGTCTATTTCTTTTTTGCCAGATTAGGGAAGTTCTCCATTATGTTTTCAAATAAGTTTTCAATTTCTTGCTCTTCCTCTTCTTCTCCTGGCACCCCTATGATTCAGATGTTGGAACTTTTAACGTTGTCCCAGAGGTTCCTAAACCCTCTTCAATTTTTTGAATTCTTTTTTCTTCATTCTGCTCTGGTTGAATGTTTCTTTCTTCCTTCTGGTCCACAACATTGATGTGAGTTCCCATTCCCTTCCTGTCACTCTTGGTTCTCTGTATATCTTCCTTCTTTCACTTTTCATAGCCTTCACTTTTTTCTCTATTTTGCAAGTATACTCAATCATTTCTCTGAGCATGATGATTACCTGTGTTTTGAACTCTGCATCTGATATGTTGGCTTTCTCTTTATCACTTACTTGTATTTTCTTCTGGAGCTTTGATCTGTTCTTTCATTTGGGCCATATTTTTTGTCTTGGTGCACCTCTTATGTAGTAAAGGGGTGAAGCCTTAGGTATTTGCCAGGGTGGGGCAATTCACTTCACTACTTTGTGGCTCTCTATGTGGGGGAGAGGTTAGAGAGGGAACAATGCCACTTGATCCCCTCTCAGCCTTCAGTCATTTTAGCTTTCAGTCACTTCCTTTGCTACCCACAAGCAAAGTGGGCTCTTCTGGTGCTGATTCCCAGGTGGGTGGTTTTGTGTGCATTCTAGGACCCTGTGGGTCTCTTCAAGGAACTCTCTTGTAGGGCTGGGAGTTTCTCCCACTACCGCATCATCCACAGGTCTTTTCAGTCAGAGGTTTTGAGGCTTTATTTCCTCATGCTAGACCCTGGGTTGCGTGGTCTGTGTTGCTCCTCAATTTTTCTTCCTAGTTCATTTGCATGCAAATGTGGGAGAGCATATTCTGCCAGCTGCTGCATCACTGGCCCTGGTCCTCCAGCCACTGCCTTGCCATAAGTACTCTCCACCTTGCTGCCCATCTCCCCTCCTCATACCTATCTGGATGAATATTTCTTCAACTCTAAGGTCATTGGACTTCCATACACTTTGATTTTATGGCAGTTTTGCTTATTTTTTGTTTTTAAATTTGTTGTTGTCCTTCTTTTGGTTGTGAGAGGAGGCAAAGTATATCTACCTATGCCTCCATCTTGACTGGTAATCAGTTTTTTTGTTCCTTGTTGCCCTGACTTCATGCATCTCAGGGTTTGGCTGGCACAGATGCCATTATTAGGGTTCCTATCCTCTATCTCTCACCAGGGTGATTTAAACTATTTACTCATGGATCAGAGAGAAAAGGTAGGCACCATTTGTTCTCCAGTGTTCTTGGTTAAGAAAATGAGGTTTTGTGAGTCACTAGCTGTATACTGGTCAAGTTGTTTGGCCTTGTTTAATCTCAGTTTTCCCATCCACACCATTAGAAATGTTTCTAGCTTCTAACAATTCTGCCTTACTTCTCTCTCAGACAATTCCATTTCTTAAGTCTTTGTGGGGTGATGAGGGAGAAGGGCATGTCTTCAGTAACAGCTTCCTACTGACAAGGACTGTCATCCCTGCTTATGTAGGGTGAAGGCGCCTCTTCCTGCCTGCTGTAAGGGAGACAGGGGAATGGGATCTGAGGGCAGAACAGAGAGGCCATTGGCTGATTCTTCCAAAGTAAGGATATGCAGGAATCCCCACAGAGTCATTGCCTTCACATGGAATTGAGGTATTTTAGAGGTAACAATTTAGACAAGAAAGTTAAAAAGGCATGGCCCTAAGTTGAGGAGGAGATCTATACTTAGGGAATCAAGGATGGATAAAAACCAGGCAATAGTCTCCCAGATTAAGCTGGCAGAAGGGTTCCCCTTTCCAAAGTTATGAGTCCATGTGGCTTGGTCATAGATTTTTTAATATAGTTTCTTCTACTTGCCATGAAGAGTTAATACAGCAGGTTTTGTTTATGACGGCACACACCCCTCCTGTGCTAGTGAGTAACCAAGGGTTAATCTGTTATCTAGTACATTAGCAACAGAATCTAGGTACTGTTTTACGTTTTGGAAAGCATGGACAGTACTGTTATTTTTTGGTTAGCTATACTGTCTGTTCAATTTTTTTATGTTTTTTTTATTGTTGTTCAAGTATAGTTATCTTGATCCCCCCCAGTAGCCCCCAGCCCCAACCATCCCTGTCTCCCACCCTCAAACACCTCATTTGGCCTTGTGCCAGTGTCCTTTATACATGTTCCTTGATGGCCCTTTCTCTGTTTTCCCCCGTTATTCCTCTGCCCCTTGCCTCTGATTACTGTCAGTTTGTTCTTTCTTTCAATACCTCTGGTTATATTTTGTTTGCTTGTTTGTTTTGTTGATTACATTCCACTTATAAGTGAGATCATGTGGTATTTGTCTTTCACTACCTGGCTTATTTCACTTAGCATAATGCTCTCCAGGTCCATCCATGCTGTCAGAAAGGGTAGTTCCTTCTTTCTTTTTGCTGTGTAGTATTCCATTGTATAAATGTACCATAATATTTTGATCCATTCATTTACTGATGTGCACTTAGTTTGCTTCCAGCATTTGGCTATTATAAATAATGCTACTATGAACATTGGGGTGCATAGGTTCTTTTGAATTGGTGTTTCAAGATTCTTAGGGTAGAATCCCAACTGTGGAATTGCCAGGTCAAAAGGCAGTTCCATTTCTAGTGTTCTGAGCAAATTCCATAGTGCTTTTGACAGTGACTACTCCAGTCTGCGTTCCCACCAAGAGTATACTAGGGTGCCCTTTTCTCCGGAACCAGCATTTGTTGCTTGTTGATTTGTTTATGATAGCCATTCTGACCAGTGTGAAGTGGTATCTCATTGTGGTTTTAATTTGCATCTCTCTGATGGCTAATGATGCTGAGCATCCTTTCATATGTCTCTGGGCCTTTTGTATGTCCTCCTCAGAGAAGTGTCTGTTTAGGTTCTTTGACCATTTCTTATTTGGGTTGTTTGTCTTCCTGGAATGGAGTTGTGTGAGTTCTTTATATATTTCAGAGATCAAACTCTTCTCCAACATATCGTTTGAAAATATATTTTCTCATATAATTGGTTCCCTTTTCCTTTTGCTGATGTTTTCCTTGGTCATGCAGAAGCTTTTTATTTTGATGAAGTTCCATTTATTTATTCTTTCCTCTATGTTCGTTGCTCTAGGGAACATATCAGTGAAAATATTGCTGCATGGAATATCTGAGACTTTCCTGCCTATGTTTTCCTCTAGGACGTATATGGTATCATGACTTATATTTAAGTCTTTTATCCATCTTGAGTTTATCTTTGTATACAGTGTAAGTTGGTGGTTGAGTTTCATTTTTTTGCATGTCCAGATCTCCCAACACTATTTGTTCAGCAGGCTATTTTTACTCCTTTATAGGTTTCTTCCCCCTTTGTCAAATATTAATTGACCATAGAGACTTGGGTTTATTTCTGGGCCCTCTATTCTGTTCCGTTGATCTATATGTTCTTATGCTAGCACCAGACTGTTTTGAGTATGGTGGCCTTGTGATATAGTTTGATGTCAGGCATTGTGATCCCTCCTACTTTGTTCTTCTTTCTCAAAATTGCTGCAGCTATTCAGGGTCATTTATAGTTCCAAATGAATTTTTGAAGTGTTTGTGCTATATCTGTAAAATATGTCATTGGTATTTTAATAGGGATTGTGTTGAATCTATAGATTGCTTTGGGTGGTATAGACATTTTGGTGATGTTAATTCTTCCAATCCAAGAACACAGTATATGCTTCCATTTGTTTGTTTCTTCCTTAATTTCCTTCTTCAGTGTTGTGTAGTTCTCTGACTACAGGACTTTTACCTTCTTGGTTAGGTTTACCCCTAGGTACTTTATTTTTCTTGTTGCTATATCAAAGGGGATTTTTCATGACTTCTGTTCCTGATATTTCATTGTTGGTGTAAAAAAAAATGCCCTTGATCTCTAACTGTGGTTTTGTATCCCTCAGCAGGTTTTTCTATGCAGTTGTGGAAAGGGTCCCTCCTTTCAGGTGACAGTACCTTGGTCCTATGGTGTTTTATGTGCTCTGGGGACTTGGTAAATGAGTTTCCACTTAATATTAGTTTTTCTCACAAATAACAGCAGCTATTCTGGAGGTCATTTTGAGAATTAGTTTTCCAGACATTCAATTTGGCCCAGTAGTCTAGTGGACACTAGTGTGTCAGATGAAAAGTACAAAAAAACATTGTCAGAAAGTCTGGATATATCAAAGTCAAGACAGAATTATCTAGTTCAAGTTTAGTGACACATTCGTTAGACATATCACAATGACAGCAGAGTTCTGTAAGGGTCTTATATAAGAACCTTAATATCAACTGATTATTAGTCTGATTAATGACCGTGGTGTGGTTGGTACAAGGAAAACCATCAGGATCTAGAGAGAAGTTTACTACAAAAGGACTGGCTTTCTCAAAATTTCTGACGAACCTTAATAACAGACGAACCTTAATAACAGAGTTAGACTTACACTGAGGGTTGTAGGTTGAACCTGGGTGGGAGGAGTCTTGAGTTTGATTGTTCATGGAACAGCCAGCAATTGAGAAGTTGATTTTCACCAGCAATGGTATTGGAAAAGTTTACCAGTATATTAGTCCCCACTATCTTTGTAGGGGTCTGCAGTACAGTACAGATATGAAAATAGGAATGATAAATGTTTTTAGTTAAAATTTGAATAATTTGAGTGTAGTTTATGGAAAATTTTTTTCCTGGGTGAAGAAGCTGGGCATACTAACAGGATAATAGAAAGAGTGTCAAAAATATGAGAAAGACCATTACATTAAGACCCAGCTATTATGTTATTTAC
Organism: Phyllostomus hastatus; assembly: GCF_019186645.2. Taxonomy (NCBI): domain Eukaryota; kingdom Metazoa; phylum Chordata; class Mammalia; order Chiroptera; family Phyllostomidae; genus Phyllostomus; species Phyllostomus hastatus. The sequence continues at coordinate 7,172,084 of NW_025334005.1, read as the reverse complement.
CTGTAACAGGTCTTGTTTCCTGAAGAGGAGCTTGGGGTCCTTGATGGGTTCACAAGAGTGGGTCTCAGATTATGGTTCCTGTGGAGACTCACAAAAAAGAGGTTTAATTTGAGATAAATGACCCCAACTGACTGTTTTTATGAGCTCACTAAAATCAGAGTGCTAGTAGGCCTTGATGTAGACCCTTCCACCTGGGTTGTTGTTGGGACTCAGGACGGTTGTCCCTCCAGGTTTTTCAATAGACCATGTCCACCACTTTAACCTGTTTGTGTTGGGAGTCTTTATCAAAGACAGGTGGAATTTTATTTCCATACTCTTGTAATACCTTTTGTGCCTGTCCTGCATTAATGATGTAGCATAACAACTGGATATTATCTATCAGCACATCATATCTGAGAAAACACTCACCATTGGGTGAATTCAAGGGGTCTCACTTGTAATTTTTTTTAGGTGCCCCCTCTTATTTTCATGACACCTAAGGGTAACATGGACGTCCAGGAAAGTAGTTTAATCAAGTGCCTGCCACCTGGAGAGATGGGCAAATCATCCCAAAGCCCATCCTTACCTCTCAGTGCAGACAGGGGTTTTCTCGGGAGGGAAAACAAAGCAAAGAAATCAAGGGGAGGGGTTGTGGACATGCAGGATGTCTCCCGATAGGCCTCGATGTGGGCCCTTGTGGTCAGCATCCTTGAGTTGGCCATCTGGTTTCTTTTTAGCTGAATTTCTGGGTCCTGAGGTCAGGCTGCTGCTGAGGTTTACACAGGAACTGAAACTGTGGTTCCTATAAAGTGTACATAATAAAAACCTTTGACACGTAAGCTCTAGTTTTGAGAGAAAAAATTTGGGTTACAGTAACAAGCTGGATTTAACATTTCATCAAAGTTGTATAAAATTTTTCCCCCCTTCTGTCCCCTCCACCCTGTAGCACCTCTCCCACCCACGTTCCCCCCCACCTTTAGTTCATGTCCATGTGTCATACTTATGAGTTCTTTAGCTTCTACATTTCCCGTACTATTCTTGCCCCCCCCATCTATTTTCAACCTACATTCTATGCTACTTATTCTCTATACCTTTTCCCCCTCTCTCCTCCTCCCACCCCCCTGCTGCTAACCCTCCATGTGCCCTCTATTTCTGTGGTTCTGTTCCTGTTCTAGTTGTCTACTTAGTTTCTTTCGGTTTTGCTTTAGGTGTGGTTGTTAATAATTGTGAGTTTGCTCTCCTTTTACTATACATGTCTTTTCTTTATCTTCTTTTCTTAGATAAGTCCCTTTAGCATTTCATAAAACAAGGGCTTGGTGATGATGAACTCCTTTAACTTGACTTTATCTGAAAAGCACTTTATCTGCCCTTCCATTCTAAATGAGAGCTTTGCTGGATAGAGCAATCTGGGCTGTAGGTCCTTGTCTTTCATGACTTGGAATATTTCTTTCCAGCCCCTTCTTGCCTGTAAGGTCTCTTTTGAGAAATCAGCTGACAGTCTGATGGGAACTCCTTTGTAGGTGACTGTCCCCTTATCTCTTCCTGCTTCTAGGATTCTCTCCTTCGTTTTTACCTTGGCTAATGTAATTATGATGTGCCTTGGTGTGCTTCTTCTGGGTCCAACTCTTTGGGGCTCCCTGAGCTTTCTGGATTTCCTGGAAGTCTATTTCCTTTGCCAGAATGGGGAAGTTCTCCTTTATTATTTGTTCAAATACGTGCTCAATTTGTTGCTTTTCCCCTCCCATTCTGGTACCCCTATAATTCGGATGTTGGAACGTTTAAAGGTGTCCTGGATGCTCTTAAGCTTTTCCTCATTTTTTTGAATTCTTATTTCATTATGCTTTTCTGCTTGGTTGATTCTCTCTTCCTTCTGGTCCACTGTATTGTTTTGAGGCTCAGATTCCTTCCTTTCAGTATTGTCTCTCCTCCGCGTATCTTCCTGCATCTCTTTTATGGTAACCTACATCCTTTCATCTAATTTGCACCCAAAATCAACCAATTCCGTGAGCTTTCTGATCACCAGTGTTTTGAACTGTGCATCTGATAGACTGGCTATTTCTTAGTCACTCAAAAGGATGAGTCCTGGGGGACTGATCTGTTCTGTTGGAAACATGTCTTTCCCTCTCTCTCCTTTTTTTTCCCCCTGGTCTGGTCCCTCTTGTTATGGTGGGGGCGGAGCCTTAGGTGTTCACTAGGACAGCGCACCCCAGTCGCTAGATTGTGACGTTATATGTGGGGGCGGGGGCGGGAGCGGGGACGGGCGGGAACAATGGTGGTAGTTCCGTTCTCCTGGGCTCAGACCCTTCTCTGGGATCCTGGGCCGCGAGCTCTGCCCTGGTCCACAATCGCTGCCTCACTGGGTCCGCCAGCCGCAGCTTGCATACTCAGGGATCACTGCTGCGTTCTTGTGCCCCAGATGGCTGTCGCGCTGATTTCACGCCAAATTTTCCCTGACCTCCGCGTGCCGCCGCCAACCCGCGCCAGCCCTGCGCCTGCCTGGCTCCTCTTCTCCTACCAGTCTGGATGTATGGGTCTACTTCAACTTCTTGGCTGTCTGACTTCCATTAAAATAAATCCTTTATCAGTTCTGGGTGTTATTCTATCTGTAAATTATTGTTGTTCTAATCTTGGTTGTGCGAGGAGGTACGGTGCGTCCACCTATTCCTCCATCTTGCTGGAAGTCCAAGTTGTATAAAATTTTTAATTCCTGTTACAATATTTACGTAGCCTTCCCACTGCCACAAGCTATTGAAGCTTGATTTCTAACACAGCGTGTACTTGATGGGGGTGTTGAACCTCTGATGGCTGCCCTAGAGTAAGCTTATTGGCCTCTCTTACTCAAAGAGCAGTGGCTGCTACAGCTTGTAAACAATCCCAGGGGGAGGGAGTGGGGGACTGGATAAAAGAAGGTCAAGAGATTAGCCAAAAAACATATATGCATAGCCCATATGCAGAGACACTAGTGTGGTGAAGGCCAGGGGAGGGCGTGGCAGGAGCTGGGTGGAGAGATGGGCAAACGAGGGGGGCAGAATGGGGAGCATCTGTAACAGTGTCAAGAATTAAAAAATTAGAAAACAGACAAACAAATGCACAGCCTATATCCCAAGACTTATGATGGAATCCTTAATTTATCTACTGAGCTTTTGATGAATTTTTTAAATTTTTATTTATCTATTTTTAGAGAGAGGGGAAAAGAAAGAGAGAGAGGGAGAGAAACATCGATGTGTAGTTGCCTCTTGTGTGCCACCCACTGGGGACCTGGCCTACAACCCAGGCATGTGCCCTGACTGGGAATCAACCAGTGACACTTTGGTTCACAGGCCAGCACTCAACCCACTGAGCTGCACCAGCCAGGGCATTGATGAATTTTTTTTCTACTACTAAAATGTAAAAGAAAACTATGCAGTAGAAGAAAACTTTTGTAGTTTAACTATGTCCTCTGATAGTTAAACTGCAAAATCTATTCCACTCATCTTTCTCCTTTTGAGATGTAATAGACAACTTACAGCCCAATAGCACATTGGAAACAAATTTTCTATAAAACAAAAATGTTTCTTACAACATAGGAGGTGGGTCAAAACATAGACATCAAAGCTCTGTGACCATTTACTGAATACTGTGTTTGATTTGAGAATATTAAAATATGTTATTTTATAAATTATGTACTATATTATTTTTGAAAAAATAAGAAAACAAAGCCACCAGCCTGTGATAGGATTTAATTGTTCTGAGAAGTAAGCTCCTGGCCCTACAGTCAGACCTAATTTATGGGTGAGAACCCCAAGTGCCATTTCCTATTTTTCTGCTACTATAGGGTAAACGGTCTTTCTAAATTTGGCATCGCTAGGGCAGGTGCACTGCTTAGTTTAACTTTTAACTCTTTGAAGGCATGTTGACATTTCAGGGTCCTGTCTATAAGCCCTTTGTTGTCTCCCTTTAAAGGGTTGCAATGTTCAACTGAATTAATGATGACAAAGTTCTTTTTCAATGTAAACATCACAGCACACGTGATGCATGATTCAAGTGCATTTATTTTCTAGCAGCATGAATTTGATGACTTCAGCAGGACCCGTGGCTAATACTGTGTTTATGGCAGCACCCCACAATGCACACTCTGTAATTCCAGAGAGCACGACTCAGGTGACCATGTATCCACACAACCAGCCCCAAGTCAACCTAATTCCTGGGAACCAACCTGGCCTGCAGACACCTGCCAGTCCACCACCAGCCCAGAGAAGCTTCAAAGAAGGCAAAACCTTAGGGGTAAGTGAGAATTCACACCACAGGCTGGGGACCACATTGCTGAAGGAAGGGGAGAGAGAAGGGTTGGAAATACAGAAATGGAAAATCCAGCAAGTGGAGCTGGAGCTACCCTGCCTTGCCAAAGTCAGGTCTACTAGGATGCTCAGCTGTCTAGCATCACCAGGGCCTCAGTATGAGGCCTTATATTACCTAACTTAGGCATTTTACAAAAGAAAAAGAAAAGCAACAAAGAAGCAGAAAATTAAAAGGTTTTTCCTGTTGCCCAGAATCCATGTTGATCATGTGGCCTCTGGAAGATAATGGAGCAGTAAATGACCAAAAGGGGGAGTCTAAAGCCAATGTCCTTGAATGGAATCTTTGCCCAATGGCAGCAAAATAAGAGCTCACAGTGATTTTTGCCCTGAGGAGCTATCCTGAGTAGGACAGGGGAAGGCCTGTTTCATTGCACAGCTAAATAATGACACACAAGGATTCTGATCAAGGCCGCTCAGGTTCATATTCTAGCTACACATCCATGTACCACTCATTGGAATGTCGATAAATACAATCTGTATGGAGGAATAACTGTATCTGCCAAATTTTAAAATACCCAATAATTCCATTTCTGAGACTTTGTCCTGTGGACCATAGTTCCATGCACATGAGAAATAGGGCATGCATTAGGTTATTTATTATAACCATGGTTTGTGAAAGAAAAGAATGGAAACAACCAAAATATCCATCACTACAATATTGTTTAAGTCAATGTATTATACATCCAAGAATGAAATTTTGGAGCTATTTATAAAAATGTTCCTTCATAATAATATGGACCTACCTCCAAGCTATATCATTACTGGGAAAAAATTAGAGGCAGACACTGCATATACTTTACCAAAAATTGTGCAAATTTACAGAAATAATATAATTGTATTCACCACCATGTTTGTAGTATATACACATATACATATATACATATGAATGTATGTATACCATTTGGGCATTAATATATAGTACTTTCCTAGAGATGCCATAACAAAGTACTACAAATGGGATAGCTTAGAACAACTGAAATTTACTGTATCACAGTCTGGGGACCAGAAGCTTCTAATCACGGTGGTGACAATAGGGTCATGCTCCCTCTGAAGCTCGAGAGGAAGATCTACCCTGACCAGTCTCCAAGATTCCAGTGATCTTGGCCTGAGGCAGCAGAACTCCAACCTTGAATTCTCCTGTGTGCATGTGTGTCTCTTCACATGGCACTTTTTTGAAAGGATAGCAGTGCTATAGGATTAGGGACCACCCTATTGCAGGACACCTTGTGTTACATAATTACACCTAAACAATCCTATGTCCAAATGAGGTCCTGTTCTGAGGCCCTGGAGACCAGAACTTCAAAATATCAATATGATGGAAGAGAGTCAGACAAAATTATATTCAAACAATATTGCAAAGAAATGGGATGAGTAGAGACACTTACCTACAAAAGTGTTCATCACAGTGCTGTGTATAATAAGAAAACATAGAAACCATCTTACCTGCCCAATATCTCTGTTCCACCTACTCCAGAGACATTATGTATTATCAGTGCAAATATTTGAAAGTTAATGGAAAGTTATGCACCCAAATGTAAGTGGTTGTTATTTCTGACCGGGGAGACATTATGGGTAGTTTTCATTTCATTTTTACATTTTCCATATTATTTTCTAAACCAAGAAAAAATATATTAAAAATATAAAGGAGGCAAGGGAGGGGGTTGGGAGAAAGGATTCACCACAGAAACAAAGGTCTCAACTTGTGGCTCCCCTGACAGGCGCTCCAGATCCTGATTGGGCTGATACACTTTGGTCTTGGCAGCATCTTGGGGACCACCCAGCATGTGCGCTATGAACCTGTCTCATTTATTATAGGCTGTGCCTTCTGGGGTGGTATCTCGGTAAGTATTGAGAGTTACCATGCAAGTGAGTTCCTGAAACTACCAACACACTCAGGGCCACCTTGTCAAGCTGCATACTTTGCTGCAGGAGTTTTCCAGTCAAGTAATCATGTGGCCTGTGAACCCAGTTCACGCCTTCTTCACTTAAGAACATTAGCCTGCTTGTGCAGCCAGAACAAATACCACAGACTGGGAGGCTCAACAGCAGACATTTATTATCTCACAGTTTCTGAGACTACACGTCCTAGATGGAGTTGTCAGCAGGGTGGTTTCCTCTGGTGCCTCTCTCCTTGGCTTGTAGAGGGTTGTCTTCCTCCCTGTGTCTTCACAAGGTCTGTGTGGGTCTATGCTTTAGTGTGTTTTCTTATAAGAACACCAATCATATTAGATTAGGGTCCAGCCATGTGACCTCATTTACTGTTCATCACTTCCTTAAAGGTCTTATCCTCAAATACAGATGCTCCTCAGCTAATGATGGGGTTATGTATCAATAAACTCATCATACATTGAAAAAATCCTAAGTCAAAAATGCATTGAATAATGCATTGTGTGGTGTATGAGTTGTTCATCATTGTGAGAGAACGTCTGATATAGAGCTCTACCTGACTGCCACTGTCCTTCATCACACAAGAATATCCAACTCTATACCACTCACCCAGGGAAAGATCAGTATTCAAAACCTAAAGAACAGTTCAACTGAAGGTATATCACTTTCACACCATTGTCAAGTCAACAAAATCATAAGTCCAACCAGCGTGCACCTGGAACCATCCCTACACTCACATTCTGAGTATGGGGGGTTAGGGCTTCAAAAGGTGAATTTTGAGAGGATGCAATTCAGCTCATAACACCAAGTGACAGCCCTGTAAGGCTCCATGGACCCAGACGGGGCACCTTTCCTGATTAGCCCACCTCAGAGGTCAGGAAACCTTCCTCTGGATCATGAGGCCAGAGGCAGCATCTTTTCTAATCCACACAAAGAATGACATATTGGGAACTTGGCTCAAGGGTTGATCAGTGCAGGGCCCCAGCCTGAGCTCCAGGAGAGAACCACTTCCACCACTTGTTGAGAGTGGATGCCCAGCCACAGAAGAGTCATCAAGAAGAGGGGACTCAACCTGGTGTTCACAGATAGCCTCAGAGTTCCACTTTTAGCAAAATATTTGGTATATTAGATGATTACCTTTTTCTGGAAAAGTCCATAGTTTTTGTCACATTCTCAGGGTAATCAATAAACCTTAAAAAGTGAAGACCTCAGGTCCTTTCCCTTTCCCAGTGTCTCACCTTTATGATTCTCTTGCAATCTCCTCAGTGTCCTCCCTCCTGCAAACACACAGCCACTCACAGTCCCTCCTTCTCCTCCCTCCCACCACCCATCTCCTTCACCTCCCTGCTATAACACAGTCTGTCTCCCAAATCACACACTTCTCTGTGACTCAGTGCAAATTTTCTCACAAATGGCACAACTCCAGACTAACCTGGCCATCAGCCAAGTCACCCTGTCCCATAAAACAGCCTGGAGTAATTTATCACCCTCCTGGACATATGGCATCTGTAAAACAGCAGGACTCACATTCCCGGGAGCACTTTTGCCTAACACTGGCTCTCTCTTGTTCCCATTTGTGTCTCACCTCTGAGGCTGAGGTCCCCTCTCAGTTCTACACAGACCCAGACTGGGAACTCAGCCCAGATTCCTCCACTTAGCTACAAGCACCTGTGTCTGCATAACACACTGCAGTGGGGCTTGGGGCCATGGAGAAGATACTACCACAGCCACAGAGCAGTTGCCATTGAGCATTACAGCCTCTCAAGTCTCATATTCTTAAGAGCCCTGTGGCTGCCCAGTATCTCAGATGCCTTGGTAGCCATCTCTACTTTCACTAGGCTGCTGCTCAGGGCCCATCAGCCCTCATGACATCCTCTTTCCCTTTTTCTGCAAAGAGTTTTCTCTTTGTTGCCTTCTTGACTACAGGACTATCCTCCTATTTCCTCAAGATCATTAATATCTTCCTACGAACCAAGATCTATCTCCTTGGGTTCCTCAAAGGAACCAGCAGGAACATCAGAAGTCCAGCCTTCTGTTTCCTTCATTCCCCATCAAGTCTCCATAAACTCAGGTATGTAAGATTGAGGTTTATTATTCACTTACAAGAGAATTGGCATTCCTGTTAGAAGGTCAGGCAGCCAGAGCCAGTTTTCATTGTAAACACCCAATTCCACTACATGGCTCATGCATCCACTCTGAGGGGAAAGGAGTGTAGGATGAGGGTTAAGATCATGGGATCTGGAGTCAACTACCTGGATTAGATTCCCATATCTGCTACTTGCTGGATGGTCTCAGGTGGGTTACTTGAAACCTCCAAGCCTCAGGCCACCCTTCTATAAAATGGGAAGAGTAATAGTGCTTGATGGGCCATTGTACAGCTAAATAAGGCAAGGTTGGAAGCACTTCATGTAGGGCTCAGCAAACCTTTCATTAAACACTAGCCAATGCCCTCTCAGACCGTTAGTGATAGCAGGGCACCCCATCAGCCACTGCACCTGCAGAGCATGAGTGCTGAAGTACATGCACACAGTGTACCCCATTGGTCTTGTGTTTGATGTTCAGCACCATAGAGATGCAACATACTCCTCAGTAACCAAAAGAGAGTCATCAAATTATAGACAGGCAAGGATGATGTTGGGGAATCTCTTCCCTGTCTCAACAACAGCCCCCGTGCCTGACTGAATTTTTGGGAAGAAGTTGTGCATGTGGGGAAATAAAAGATAAGGAAAGAAGGAAATTTCTGAGTGTCTACTGTGTACAAGACCTACCAAGGGAAAGAAATAACAAATGTCAAGTGCAAGAGACAAATTACCTCATGGCAATGACACTTAGGAAGAAGACATACAGTTTTTCTCATTTTGTATGAGAAAATTACCAGTTGGAGAAATTAGTAACTTGCCCAAGATCACATGAGTTTCACCCTAGAATTTAAAATTGGATGGGTTGTATCCTAGAATCTATATTCCAATTCAACACCCTGTCATCTTTTGTAAAACAGTTCACTCATTCATTCATTCATTCATTCATTCATTCATGTTGAGCTAGAGGACCCAGCAGAGGAACCTAGCATGTGTGAGAGAATTTTGTGTGTGACCATAATCCCTGGAGCCTGAAGGGGGAACCAGACCACTGACCTCTCTCTAAACTCCCTCTTCTGTCCCAGTTCATCATTTCAGGATCCCTCTCAGTGGCATCAGAGGAGCAGCCAAATTCTCCTTGTGTGGTAAGTCACATCCTGAGACAGGCTCTCCCAGCTGTGGACCTATAGCAGGGACACACTACAAAGGAAAGAAGCTAACACACAATCCCTCCTCCATCCATGCACCTACTCATAACCAGACACAGGGCACTGACATGCATGCTCACTCATACTCACATGCAGGACCACACCAACCTGGCCAAGTCACAAGTGGGAAAGAGTCCAGAAGATTCGGGGGAAGGAAGGGAAATGCAGACACCTTTAAGGCATCAGGGTGGGAAAGAGAGAAAGTCAGAGGATCTTACAGGAAAAGACAAAAAGCTTCCTGGGGCACAGGGTTCCCCTCCAGCTGAGCAGGGTGCTGAGACTGCCTGCAGTGCACAGAGCTAACCTCCAGACACTTCTACAGGGAAGCCAGTGGAAGCTCAGGCAGCAGCTTCCCTAAGAATGCAACCAACCAGGGTCTATGAATCAAATGAACAAGGCTCTGTGATCCCTTAACAAAGGACCAAGAAAGTACCTTTGTTTGTCTCACAGCAGGTTGTCTAGGACAAGGGCCCCAGGATGGCCAGATCCCACACCAGATGAGATCAGTTTGAAAGTCTTCAAAAGGAAGCTGAATTCTGGGCATGCTTTTCTACTCTTGGCCCACACTTGTGGAGCATCAGAGACAGTCACATCCCAAGACACTGGGTCTGAGTTTCCTGCATAACTCTCAGGGTATAAATGGGTCAAATGTTTCCCAAAGATTATCTGTGTTTCCCAAAGATTATCCTTGGGGACACTTACCACACGAGACATGTTATGAAGATGTTTAGGTAAACTTGGCGGCAAAAATCACTATTTAATAGTCCATCACTGGAACATATATAATTTTTCCTAAAGGATCTGAGAGGTCTTGCACATCAAACCTGTTTAACTTTATTCAGTTCAGGTTTTTCCATTGTTCATTTGCCCACAAACTTTTTTGCACAGTACACCTCTTTACTTGCTGCAGAACTAGGGTTCCCAGAATTGACATTAAGAAACACTTATTGAGACTCTGCTCATCTCAGCTATAATCATTTTCCTCTCCCACCCTGACCCTCTGTGTCTTCTTCAGCTGAAGGGCGGCTTGGGCATGAATATCCTCAGTGGAATCTTTTCCATGGCGGGAATCTGTACCTACATCGTAGATTTGGCTGTCAACGCCAGATATAGTAACTCCGACAGGTCACTTGTGAGTATCCCTCTTGACCACTGTGTCCAGCTCAGTTGTCTTTAGAAAATCCCTGGAAAGGCATTCACCACCAAGCTTCTTCACCAGGCACTACAGCAAACAGAGGTGCTGCCAGAATCAGAACAGAGTTTCAAGTCCCTGACCTGGAGCTTTATTGCTGTTACTCTAAGTGTGTGACATTACTAAATCTTAGTTTCTGTGTTTAGAAACCTTCTGTCACTGGGGAAGAATTAAATGCAGTTCTACATGTAACACACAGGTACCCACCAAGCTGCACCTCTACTCACAGGCTCCTTCTCACTCACTACTATGGACAAAGGTGTCAACAAAGGTCTTTTGTACAGGACCAGAGGGCGAATATTTAAGGCATTTGCTGGCCATCTAGTCTCTGTAGTTACTACTCAAGCCTGTGTGAAAGCAGACATAGAAATACATAAATGAATGAGTTATCTCAGGTTCTAGGCCAGTGCTATCCAACGGATACATAATGTAAGCCATCTATGTGATTTTAAATTTTCAAGTTGCCACACTATAAAATGAAAAAATGGAACAGTTGATGTTAATCTTAACAACATTTATTTAACCCAATAAATCCAAAAATCTCATTTCTATATGTAATCCATCTAAAAAATGATTAATTCAATATATTGCATTTTGGGGACCATGTCTTTGAAATCCAGTGTGTATCTTGCATTTACATCATATCTCAAGTCCTCAGGGAACTCATGGCCACCAGATTAGAAAGTGCAGCTACAGAAGAGTCCCATGAAAACTCAATGACTCCCTCTGCACTACAGTCCTGTCCTCCCCACCCACTCAAGGTTATCACTGCTAGTACTTGTCCCCTCTCCCTTGTCCCCACTTGTCTTCTACATCCATTTCCCTCCTTTGCCAGAGCTTTTCATCAGCATCTACACACCCTTCTCTTCCCTTCATCTTCAAAAACAAATTACCTTTCAGTTACTGCAGCTACCACTCTAGATCCTTAACCACGTCTGCAGAAATAAAGAATTGTCTGCCTCACTCCAATTGTCTCCAATTCTCTCCTCTCAAAACCTCTCTTGAACCGACTCTAACCACACTTTCAGCCTCACTTCTCCAAAAGCCTCCTCTGCTCAAGGTCCCCAATTTCATTTGGAGACCTCTCCGTGGCTTTCAGGCCCTGCCGCTAGTGTTCCCCCACTCATAATGGTCACTCTCTTCTCTGTCTCCCTTGCTGTTACTTTTCTTTTCATTATTCCCTGGCTTTATCCTCATTCTTCTGTTTCTCTCTCTACTCACTATTTTGGCAACCTCATCCTGTCCAGTGACTTGAAACACTTTCTCTATGACAATGACTCCCCACACCTATCTCCCAGACTTCAGTCTCTTGAATCCAGTTGTACACTCACCATCTTGAAATTAACATACCCCATTCAGATCTCCAGATTTTTTATCCCAAACCTTCTCTCGGGTTCCTGTTTCCCCACTGATGACAACTGTATCCTTCCAGTCACTCAGGATGAAAACTCAGTGAAATCATCACCCCTCTGTATTTCTCCTGCACCTACCAGACAATGCCTCAGGCAATCCTGTGGCTTTCACCATTACAATGCATCCAGAATCCATGTGGAGCTGTCACCACCTGGCTTCCAATCTCAGTTTTGCTGATGATTGTTCTTGGAAACAGGACTACCCCATCCCAGCCACCCACCCCACCTCTGGCTGCAGGCCAACATCTGAACAAGGACAGCTGAACTTCATCACAGCTTTGCACATGATTAGCCAGGAGATGGGGAGCTCCAAGGAAGGGCTCAACAAGCATGAACAAAGACTCATCAAATAATAACTATCACCTAAGCTGCTTGAGGAACCCTTCTCCCTTGTTCAACATTTCTTTTTTATTTTTTTATTTTTTAATTACAGTTGACATACAAAATGTTATTAATTTCACATGAAAACATAGTAATTAGACATTTATATACCTTATGAGGTAATCACCCCAATTATTCCAATACCTGTATGACACCACACATAGTTATTACAATATTATTGACTATATCCCCTATGCTGTACTTTACTTTATTTGCCTCTGACTTTAAAACTCTCAATTTGTACTTTTTAGTCACTTCATTGTTTTCACCCATCACCCAACCCTATTCCTATAAGAAAGTTTTATTTTTAAAAGAATTTTGTTGTTAAAAACACATTTGAAAAGGTCCAGCATCATTTGTAAAGGCTCTTCCTCTCTAAGCTTCTGTGATTCCTTGACTAACACATCATCACCCTGCGTTCCCTTTGCCTGGACATCCTGTCCTACATCCCTGTCTTTAAATCTTGTCCTCAGCATAGATCTCTGTTTCCTCAGTGCCCTGGGTAACCTTTTGGCTCTTTTGTAGCTCTTATCATGTCTGCAGTAAATTATAATTATCTACAACTGCACCTGATTCCCTTATTACATTGTGTCTCTTAAAATGCCTTCTTAGACACTCTAACAAACAGATGTTTAATAAATACTTGCTAAATTTAGGGAGAACAAGACATTTCTAAGAAAGTTGTCTCCAAAATGGAGGATTCTCTGAGCAGCTAGCTGTTATACACACCATTTTAAAAATCATAATCAACAAACATTTGTTTGTTACCTACCATGTGTCAAGCACATTCACTTTTGTATTTATTCTCTCCTATAATTGGAATCTAAATGATTATTGGGATTATTCATCCCTTGCCTTTTAAAATTAAAGTGGATTCTACCCTAACTCTCTCCCAGATACAGAAACAGACCCCATTCTCCTGAGTATTCTTGGAGAAGAGCAGGGAAGGGCTGAGATGTCTCCTGCTGCTCAGGTGAACTCTACTACTGCTGAACTAGTTCAGCTTGGGGGTCTTTGAACTGACTTTTTCCCTAAATTCAAGACAGCCTGAATTATTTCAGTCCACAAAATGCCACTGTCAGAAGCCAGGAAGGTTGTTTCACTGGCTCACTTTCCCTAAAGGTTCAGAGGGATGGTGGAGGTTTACATCTGAGCCCAGGCAACTACTGAAGACTGAAGATGGCACATCCCTCACATACCACGTGCCTTTCTTTGTCTTCAGGCTCCACCTCCCATCCTGTGGCTCAGTCCTGTCTTTCTCCTCTAACCCTCTCACTTTCCTTTCTGCTCCTTGTCCATGCTCCCAAATTTCTATTCACTTCCTACACAAAACAGTTTCACTCTCTCACTGTCTGACTCCAGACCACATTCTCAGGTCTCGTCCCCTGTGCCTGAAATAAGGTATCAAGGTGTTGCCCTAAAAAATGACTACTCTTTCCTGACAAACACATGCAGTGTTTGCCCCTCACCCAAACCTGGTGAGATATTTTATCCATGACATGAGACAAAGTTATAGGACTTCCCCTAAGCTATAGCCACCATCCATTGCAGAGACATACTCTGAGGCAGACCTCATACTCCCAGAGCAGCACTAATTAACTTCCGGTTCGTTCTGGTTCCAGACCTCTGGATTCGCTACTTCTGGCGTTTTGCTCATCTTCAGCCTCCTGGAGCTCTTCATTGCCTCCACATGTGCCCACTTTGGCTGCCAACTGGTCTCCTACGTGAGTTCAAAGATCCTCAGTGGGTGAAAAGATGCCCCAAAGAGGATGGAAACCAGAAGGATCTTCAGGCTTCCCCTTCCTTCCCGGGAACAAGGGAGTTTGGTAATGTTTAAAGGCATTCTTGCATACTCAGTTCTCACCAGAGCACCTCCTGTGCCTGTCTTTTCCAGGGCACCGTGGTCTACCAGACTATCTACGTGTCAAACCAAGTGTCCAACCCAGAACCAGTGAACTCGCCACCATCTTATTCCCGTGAGGTGCAGCACTCCAAATAGGCCAAACGCTGTAGAAGCATCTTTCACTGGGATCAAAAGAAAACCTCCCCTTTTTGTGCTTTTGAAACTTAGCTTTTTCCTTCCCTGACAAACTAAGGAGCATGTCTGTCCAACTGTGTGCACCCTGAACTCCCTTTACTTCAGCCTGGTAAATTGTCTGTGCATCTATGAAAAAGGAAATGGAAATTTCAAGTGCATTTTAGCAAAGCAGTTCTCCCTAAGGCAGCCACATGTGGGGAAGTTGTGTGCATGTATTCATGTGCTTACCTGTGTGAGCTTAGGAGTTAGAGGAATAAATGTCTAAACAGCCCAAGCTTCATTCTTTCAGTCATTCACTCATTGAATAAATATGCACCAAGACTTGATACGTTTAAGTCTCTTTCATGGCAGGGGAATGGTGAACATGGGTGAACACATCAAATCCTTGATTTCAAGGAATTTCTGCCTCAGAAAGGAGAACAGCATGCAAACAACTTTCTCTAACACAAGGCAGAAGGTAGGGCTGTGTACAGAGGAAAAGAGGGAAATGATTTATCCTGGCAGTGATGGGGAAAGCAGAGAACAAGTCTGCTTGAGAAATCAGATTTATTCAGGCACTAAAGGACAGAGTAGGGGATTTATTTTGTTTGTTGTTGCTGTTAAGTTTTATGCAATAAGAAACTGCAGTGTTGGGAGGATATTTGGAGCACTGGGTCATCCACTATCATGATCAATTTTTATATATGGTTACCATGATGCAATAGTTCTCAAGAATATTGTCTTAATATATCTTCCAAAATTATGATGCTAGTATATCATTATACATGGAAGGATAAGCACAAATTCAAAGAGAAATAACTATGTCTGTAATTTCCAGATTCGCACACATTATTAACTTAAATATTGTTATTCATGATGGCCAATTGGCATTCAATAGTGCAGCTACAGATGAGCCCCATGAAAACTCAATGACTCCCTCTGCACTACAGCCCTATCCTCCCCACCCACTCAAGGTTATCACTGCTAGTGTTTCTCCCCTCTCCCTTACCCCCCCCCTTCTACATCCATTCTCCCCTTGGCTAGAGCTTTTCATCAGCATCTACACATTGTTCTGTTTCCTTCATTTTCAAAAACAAACAAATTACCTTTCAGTTACTGCAGCTACCATCCTTGTCTGTGGCCGCATCTGCAGAAAATTTAAACCAATTGCCTGCCTCATATCTCCAATTCTCTCCTCTCATAACCTCTGTTAAACATTCTTTGAGCCGAGTTTACCCTAAAGCCTCCTCTGCTTGAGGTCCCCAATTCTTCCTCCTCTTTGGAGACTTCCCAGTGGCTTCTAGGACCTGTGGCTGATGTTCCCCCACCTATAATGGTCATTCTCTTCTCTGTCTCCTGTGCTCTTCTTCTCATATCCCCAGTCTCTCAGGCTCAGTCCTTGATCTTCTTCTGTTTCTCTCACCACTTACTGTCTGGAATTCTCATCCAGTCTGGTGACTTTCTCTATGACAATGACTCCCCAAACCTGTCTCCCAAACTTAAGTCTTTTGAATTCAGTTGTCCACTCACCACCTTGAAATTAACATATCCCATTCTGATCTCCAGATTTTACATTCCAAACTTTCTCTCAGTTTTCCTTTTCCCCATTGATGGTTACTGCATCCTTCCAGTCACTCAGGACAAAACCTTAGTGAAGTCCTCAACCTTCTCTGTTTCTCCCACACCTGCCAGCCAATTCCTCAGGCAATCCTACCTCTTTCACCTTTAAAATGCACCCAGAATCCAGGCTCTAGCCTCAGTCCTTGCATCTGAACAAGAAGGGCTGGATTTCATCACAGCCTTATAAATGATGAGCAAGAGACTGAGCACTCCTAAGTCTCAACAGGCATGAATTATTGTTCACAAAATAATATATATCTAAGATGCTTGAGGAATCCCTCCTCCCTCGTGGAACATTTCTCCTTCATTTTTAAATTATGCAGTTGTCATAAAATATTATATTAGTTTCAGGTGTACAGCATAGTGTTTAGACATTTATGTAACTTATGAGATGATCACCCCAATCAGTCTAGTGGCTGTATAACACCACACATAGTTATTATAAATTATTGACTATATTCCCTATGCTGTACTTAAATTTACCTCCCTGTGACTAATTTTATAACTGCCAATTTATACTCTTTAATCCCTTCATCATTTTCACTCATCCCCCAACCCTTCTCCCATTAGAAAGTTTTATTTATAAAAGAATTTTGTTGTTAAAAACACATTTGAAATGGACCGGCATCATTTGTGAAGACTGCTCTGTCCTAAACTTCTGTGATTCCTTGACTAAGACATCATCACCCTGTGTTTCCCTCTGTCTCGACACCCTTTCCTAACCCATGTCTATAAATCTTCCACCAAGTATGAACCTCTGTCTCTTTAGTGCCCCAGAAGCTAAATTTAGAGGGAAGAGAAGGAAAGTGCTAAGGAAGTTCTCTCAAAAAGTGATGATTCTGGCAGGTCGGGAAGATGGCGGCTTTACTCTAGGCAGCGTTTTTCTCGGCTTCTGTGAAGAGGGGGGAAACTCACGGATTGGTGGAGAGGCAGAGCAAGTGGGCTGGGTTGCCGAATCACTTTTGAAAGCAGGACATCAGAAATTATTGCACTCACTGGAAAACCAGACGGTAAGGAGTCTGATACAGGACAAAAGGGGCCCAGGGATCAGTGCGGGGTCTGGGGGTGCACAGACCCCAGGCCTGCCCGGAGCTCTGGGCTCTGCCCTAGGGATCCCGGGAGAGGGAAGCCGCTGCTCCCTCCCTCCCCCGAATACGGGGGTGAGCAACTCCAGGGGAGAACGGGTTGCTAGAAGGAACAGATTGGCCAGTTGGACTGAGAAAAAATCGCCCAGGGAATATGAACACCCGCCCAGAGACGGGGAGAAGTGAGAACCTCTAGCCGACAGGACCAGGGGCATCTCTAGCCCCGTGGAAGTGCAGATCGGTGGAGAGTACAAGCCAGCCGAGCTCGGCTCGTGCCCCATAGGGAGGCCGGAATCGAGCGCTGAGATCGCGATTCTGGAATCTCGCGCTGTGATCCTGGGAGGGACGTGGGGCTGGGTGCGTTCCTGCAGTGGTGGCTCAGAGATTTCCAGCCAGCCCGACTGGGGGAGCCGGGAAAGGCGCCAACACCCGGTCGGTGGGTGGTTCAGAGGGGAACACGGAGCTGGAAATGGCTGGGCTCGCGCACCATCATTGGGAAGACTGACTCTCCCACGCCAGTGTGTTCTGGAGAACCCAGGGTACCTGACACACTTGCTGAGATCTGGCTGGGAGAGAGAGAAGCATTTCAAAGGCCCCTCAGCCAGCTGAAGCCAGCAAGATCAGAAAAACTGGTCTGGCCAGTTAGAAACCAACAAGAGGTTTTTTTTTGTTTGGTTGGTTGTTTTTGTTTTGTTTTGTTTTGTTTTGTTTTTGTTTTTTGTTTTTTTTGGTTTGGTTTGGTTTGGTTTGGTTTCTCTGGCTGTTGTTGGTTGATTGATTTTATCTTGTGTTTTATGTGACTTTTTTTTCAATTCTTATTATTTTTATCTCGCAATCCCTTATGTTTCTCTTCCATTCAACCTAATATTATTCTTTCCACTCCAAGTTTATCTCTCCTGCACTACATCTTCTGCTTTTCTTTCTTTTTTTTTAATCTTGCAAGTTACTGTAAACTTGTATTATCTTTTTCTCACTTTTCCAACATTTTTTATTTTAATAATATTTTGGTATTCTTTTTCTTTCTGTATAATCTTCTTTGCTTGACTGGTTATACTGTCATTTGATAGGTTCCCCCTGGTATCTCAGTCACAAGGTGTTGATAAGTTAGTTACTATCCTTCATCTGTGTTCCATTAATACACCTCTCAAGGTTCTATACTCTTTATTCTTGTTATCTAGACCTCATCGATTCTGCCACAAGACTGTCACTTTACTATTACTGCTAGTAAGACCTAGTCTATACAGTTGTAAATGCTTCTCAATACCCCTACCTGATCTCAGCCCACTTTGCAATTTTCTGAACTATACTATTGTGGGGGTTGGCTCTATTCTTTTACTCACTACTCCTATATACTAGTCTTTAGTCCAACCCTACCTTAGAAGCTGACCTCCCACAGCCTCACAGCTTTCTAGATCCAACTAACAATCCTCTCGGCCCCAATAAGAGTCTTACCTTCTTTCCATCCTTTCTAAAACGTGGATAGTGGGGTGGAGGATCACGGTTAACACTATAAGGAGCCAAAGGATAACCCATCTCTTCTCTACTGGCTGCTAAAGTAAATGTCATAGTATACTGTCTTGCTGTTTTAAACCATTTTGCCTTACTCCTCCAACTGATCCCAAAAAAAGAGTAGGGGGAAGCTGTGAACACCAGGATACACGAAGGAGATTGCACCACTGAAACACACAAATATTCTACCACAGAAGTTCACACCATAATTACAGGAAATCAGAACAGTTCAAATTAGCAAACAAGAAGAAAAAAGAAGAAACCCACGAACAATGAGAAAACAAAGAAACAACCCCCAACTGAAGGGAAATGAGGAAGCC
Organism: Phyllostomus hastatus; assembly: GCF_019186645.2. Taxonomy (NCBI): domain Eukaryota; kingdom Metazoa; phylum Chordata; class Mammalia; order Chiroptera; family Phyllostomidae; genus Phyllostomus; species Phyllostomus hastatus. Next base: position 7,153,059 of record NW_025334005.1, on the reverse strand, counting down.
TCAGGAAAAATGCTAAATGAAATAGAGGCAACTCAACTATCAGATAGTGAGTTCAAAACAATGATTACCAGGAAGTTCAATGAACTCACAATGAGCTTTCAGAAATTAGAGGGAAACTACATCAATCTCACTGCAAACTATATAAACATGAAAAAGGAAATAGAAACTCTCAACAAAGGTCAAGAGGAAATGAAGAATACAATTTCTGAACTGAAGAACACAGTAGAAGGAATGAAAAACAGGATTGATGAAGCAGAAGATTGGATTAGCGAGCTGGAAGACAAAGTAGAAAACAGTATCCAGAAAGAGCAAGAAAAGGAAAAGAGGCTCAGAAAGAATGAAGAGGGATTAAGAGAAATGCAAGACAATATGAAACGTAATAATATCCGTATAATAGGGATACCAGAAGGAGAAGAAGAAGAGCAAGGGATCGAAAACCTAGTTGAACAAGTAATGAAGGAGAACTTCCCTAATTTGACGAGAAAAAAGTCACACAAATCCAGGAAACACAGAGAGTCCCAATCAAGAGGAACCCAAAGAGACCCACCCCAAGGCACATCATAATTAAAATGACAAAATTTCAAGACAAAGAGAGAATCTTAAAGGCAGCAAGAGAGAAAAAGGAAGTAACATACAAGGGAGCCCCAATAAGGCTAACAGCTGACTTCTGAATGGAAACTCTTCAAGCCAGAAGAGAATGGCAAGAAATACTCCAGGTAATGAGAACCAGAGGTCTGCAACCAAGGCTACTATATCCAGCAAGGCTCTCGATCAAGATAGAAGGCCAAATAAGAAGCTTCCCAGACAAAAGAAGTCGAAAAGAATACACCTCGACCAAACCAGCTCTGCAAGAGATTCTAAAAGGATTGCTTTAAGGAGGAGAGAAGAAAGAGAGAGAGAGAGAGAGAGAGAGAGAGAGAGAGAGAGAGAGAAACACACATACATAAAAGACAATGAATAAGTACCTATCAATAATAACCTTAAATGTAAATGGATTAAATGCTCCAATCAAAAGACATAGAATAGCTGATTGGATAAGAAAAAATGACCCACATATCTGCTGTCTACAAGAGACCCACCTCAGGATAAAAGACCTACACAGGCTGAAAGTGAAGGGCTGGAAACAAATCTTCCAAGCAAATGGACAGGAAAAAAAAAGCCAGGGTAGCAATACTCATATCAGACAAAATAGACTTCCAAAAAAGGTCCATAAAGAGAGACCCAGAAGGTCACTTCATAATACTCAAGGGAAGAATCCATCAAGAAGACATAAATATTGTAAATATATATGCACCCAACATAGGAGCACCGAAATACATAAAGAAAATCTTACAGGACTTCAGGAAAGATATGGACAACAACACAATTATAGTGGGAGATTTTAACACCCCACTATCAAAAATGGACAGATCTTCTAAACAAAATATCAACAAAGATATTGTGGCATTGAACAATACCCTTGATGAAATGGACTTTACTGATATATACAAAGCCCTCCATCCAAAAGAAGCTAAATATACATTCTTTTCAAATGTACACAGAACATTCTCAAAGATAGACCACATGATTGGACACAAAACAAGCCTCAAGAATTTCAAGAAAATTGAAATCATACCAAGCATTTTCTCAGACCACAAGGGACTGAAACTAGAAACCAACCCCAAGGAAAAAAACCCCAAACACTCAAAATCATGGAGATTAAATAGCATGCTACTAAACAATGAATGGGTCAAGAATGATATTAGGGAAGAAATCAAAAGGTTTCTGGAAACAAATGAAAATGAACTCACAACAACCCAAAACTTATGGGACACAGCCAAGGCAGTCCTGAGAGGGAAGTTCATAGCGATACAGGCCCACCTAAAAAGGTTAGAAACATTCCAAACAAACAACCTAACCCTACGTCTACAAGAACTCCAGAAACAACAAAAAGACAGCCCAGAGCAAGCAGAAGGAAGGAAATAACCAAGATCAGAGCAGAATTAAATGACATAGAGACTAAAAGCACAATTCTAAGGGTCAATGAATCCAAGAGCTGGTTCTTTGAAAAGATAAACAAAATTGACAAGCCTTTAAGCAGACTCATCAAGAAAAAAAGAGAGAGAACCCAAATAAACACAATCAGAAATGAAAGAGGAGAGATTACAACAGATACCACAGAAATACAAAGGATTGTAAGAAATTACTACAAAGAGCTGTATGCCAAGAAATTTCAAACCCTAGATGAAATGGACAACTTTCTTGAAAAATATAATCTTCCAAAACTCAATGAAAAAGAAGCAGAAAGTCTGAACAGACCAATAACAGCAAAAGAAATTGAAGCAGTCATCAAAAAACTCCCAACACACAAAAGCCCTGGACCAGATGGTTTCACAGGAGAATTCTACAAAGCATTTAAGGAAGAGCTAACCCCTATCCTTCACAGACTATTCCAAAAAATCCAAAAAGATGGGAGTCTCCCAAACTCTTTTTATGAGGCCAATATCATCCTAATTCCAAAACCAAATAAAGACACAACAAAGAAAGAAAACTTCAGGCCAATATCACTGATGAATATTGACGCTAAAATCCTCAACAAAATACTGGCAAACCGCATCCAACAATACATTAAAGAGATTATACACCATGACCAAGTGGGATTCATTCCAGGGATGCAAGGATGGTTCAATATTCGCAAGTCAGTAAATGTAATACATCACATAAACAAAAGCAAAGACAAAAACCACATGATCATATCAATAGATGCAGAAAAAGCATTTGATAAGGTACAGCACTCATTTGTGATAAAAACACTCAGCAAAGTGGGAATAGAGGGAGCATTCCTCAACATAATAAAGGCCATATAGGAGAGACCTTCAGCCAACATCATTCTCAAGGGGCAAAAATTAAAACCTTTTCCATTAAGATCAGGAAAAAGACAAGGCTGTCCACTTTCACCACTTCTATTCAATATAGTACTGGAAGTTTTAGCCACAGCAATCAGACAAGAAAAAGAAATAAAAGGCATTCAAATCGGAAAGGAGGAAACAAAACTGTCACTGTTTGCAGATGACATGATAGTATACATAGAAAATCCTATAGACTCTACCAAAAAACTGCTTGACCTAATAAATGAATTTGGCAAAACAGCGGGATACAAAGTCAATATCCAGAAATCAAAGGCATTTCTGTACACCAACAATGAAACAGCAGAAGCAGAGATCAAGGGAAAAAATCCCATTTGAAATAGCAAAAAGAAAAATAAAATATCTAGGAATAAACCTAACCAAAGAGGTAAAAGACCTGTATTCAGAAAACTACACAACACTGAAGAAAGAAATCAAGGAAGACACAAACAAATGGAAACATATACCGTGTTCATGGATCGGAAGAATTAATATCATCAAAATGTCCATACTACCCAAAGCAATTTACACATTCAATGCAATTCCCATTAAAGTACCAATGGCTTATTTCATAGACATAAAACAAACACTTCAAAAATTTATATGGAACCATAAACGACCCCGAATAGCTGCTGCAATTTTGAGAAAGAAGAGTAAAGTAGGAGGGATCACAATACCCGACACTAAACTATACTACAAGGCCACTGTAATCAAAACAGCCTGGTACTGGCATAAAAACAGGCACATAGACCAATGGAACAGAACAGAGAGCCCAGAAATAAGCCCAAGTCTCTATGGTCAATAAATATTTGACAAAGGAGGCAGCAACATAAAATGGAATAAAAATGGCCTCTTCAACAAATGGTGTTGGGAGAACTGGACAGCTACGTGCAAAAAAAATGAAACTTGAGCACCAACTTACACCATATACAAAAATAAATTCAAGGTGTATAAAAGACTTAAATATAAAACATGACACCATTAAAGTCCTAGAGGAGAATGTAGGTAGGAAAATCTCAGATATTTCACGAAGAAACTTTTTTACTGACGCGTCCCCTAGAGCAAGGGACATAAAGGAAAGAATAAACAAATGGGACCTCATCAAAATTAAAAGCTTCTGCACAGCTAAAGAAAACAGTATCAAAATTAAAAGAGAACCAACTGTATGGGAAAACATATTTGCCAATGACACCTCACACAAGGGTTTAATCTCCAAAATATATAGAGAACTTACACGACTACACTCTAAGAAGACAAGCAACCCAATTAAAAAGTGGGCAAAGGACTTGAACAGACACTTCTCCAAGGAGGACATACAGAAAATCCAAAGACAAATGAAACAATGTTCAATATCGCTAGCTATCAGAGAGATGCAAATTAAAACCACAATGAGATACCACTTCACACCAGTCAGAATGGCCATCATAAACAAAGCAACAAACAACAAGTGTTGGAGAGGTTGTGGAGAAAAGGGGACCCTAGTGCACTGCTGGTGGGACTGCAGACTGGTACAACCACTGTGGAAAGCAGTATGGAACTTCCTCAGAAAACTAAAAATGGATCTGCCTTTTGACCCAGCAATTCCACTGCTGGGACTCTATCCTAAGAATACTAAAACACCAATTCACAAGAACCTATGCATCCCAATGTTCATAGCAGCACAATTTACAATAGCTAGATGCTGGAAGCAACCAAGATGCCCATCAGTAAATGAATGGATCAAAAAACTATGGTACATTCACACAATGGAATTCTATGCAGCAAAAAGAAAGAAGGAGCTCCTACCCTTTGCAACAGCGTGGATGGAGCTGGAAAACATTATGCTAAGCGAAACAAGCCAGGCAGTGAAAGACAAATATCATATGATCTCACCTTTAACAGGAACCTAAATAACAAAACAAAGAAACAAGCAAAATATAACCAAAGACACTGAAATAGAGGACAGGCTGATGGTGACCAGAGGGGAGAGAAGAGGGAATTTAAGGGGACAGTGGGAAGGGTTCATAGGAACAAACTTAAAGGACACATGGTCATAGACTAAGGGGAGGGTGGTAATGGGAGGGAAGTGGGGAGGGTGGGAGGGAGGACTGGATTGGGAGTAAAAAGGAGAAAACTGTATTTGAACAATGATTTAAAAAATAATAAAAAAACAACAATAAAAAAAGTGATGATTCTCTGAGCAGCTAGCTGTCACACATGCCATTTTAAAAATCACTGTCGACAAACATTTGTTTTGTACATACCCTGCATCAGGCACATTCACTTTGATATTTATCCTCTCCTATTATTGAAAAATAAATGGTTTCTGAAGTATCTCGTCCCTTGTTGTTTTTTTATGATTCAAGTGGATTCTACACAGTTTCTCCCAGATATAGTGGGAGACTCCATTCTCCTGGGGATTCTTAGGATGAGCAAGAAAAGGACTTACTGTATTTTCTGGACCATAAGACACACCAAGGTTTTAGAGGAGGAAAATAGGAAAAAAAATTGGAAGCGAAAATGTGGTGAAATATTTAATAACATAACACTTCTCCAATGTAAATGTAAATGTAAACAGAACTCAACAGCAGCATTAACAACCATTATTCCTCCCAAATTTGGCAGAGGGGGACGTGTGCCTTATAGTCTGATAAATATGGTAGATGTCTCCTGGCATTCAGGTGAAATCTACTACTACTGAATTAGTTCAATTTGGGGATCCTTTTACTGACTCCTTTTCAAACTAAAGACGGACCAAATTATTGCTCTCCACAAAATGCAACTGTCACAGGACAGAAAGCTTGTGTCAGTAGCCAACTTTCTCTAAAGGTTCAGAAGGATGGTGGAGGTTTACATCAGAGCTCAGGCAACTACTGAAGACTGAAGATTACACATCCCTATTTTGTCAAGTCTTCATTTCTCACAGGATGCCTTTGTCTGCAGACTCCACCACCCATCCTGTTGCTCAGTCCTGTCTTTCTTCTCTAACCCTCTCGCTTTCCTTCTTGTGGCTTGTCCATGCTCCCAAATTTCTATTCAGTTCCTACACAGAACAGCTTCACCCTCTCACTGTCTGACTCCAGACAACGCCCTTAGGTCTCATCCCCTGTACTGAAACAAGGTATCAAGGGTTTCCCCTAGACAATGACTATTATTTCCCTTACAGGAACACCAGTAGTGTTTGACCCTCACCAAAACCTGGTGAGATATTTTCTCCATGAGACTGAGACAAAGGTTAGGGGACTTCCTCATAGCCATTGCAGAGGCACACTTCTAGCCAGGATGCATAACCTCCCATTTGTTCTGTTTCCAGTTCTCTGGAAAGACTACTTCTGGTGTGCTGCTCTCCTTCAGCATCTTGGAGTTCTGGATTGCTTTCGCATGTGCCATCCTTGGCTACAAACGTAACAAAGTGAGTTCGAAGGCTCCTCAGTGGGTGGAAAGATTCCCCACAGAGGGTGGAGACTAGAGGGATCTTCGGGCTTTCCTTTCCTACCCAGGACAATGGGAGTCAGGGAATGTCTAAAGACCTCTGTGCATGCCCTGCTCTCACCAAGGCACCTCCTGTGCTTGTCTTTTCCAGAGCCTTGTGGAAGCCCAAAGCAGTTCTGAAGCAAACCAAGTGGACACCGAACTACCAGGGAACTCACATTAGACAGATTCCAATAAGGTGCAGAATTCCCAATATGCTAAACGTTCTAAAAGCATCTTTCACTGGGACCAAAGGAAGATCTCCCCTTACCAGACTTCTGAAACTCAGCTTCTTCCTTCCCTGACAAACTAAGGAATGTGTCTTTCCAACTGTGTGTACCCTGGACTCCATTTACTTCATCCTGTAAATTGTGCTGTGCCTCTATTAAAAATGAAATGGAAATTTCAGGTGGATTTTAGCAAAGAGGTCCTCCCTAGGGCAGCCACATGTGGGGACATCATATGCACTTATTCATGTGCTTCCCTGTGTGGGCTTAGCAGTTAGAGGAATCCATGTCCAGGCAACACAAGCTTCATTCTTTCAATCATTCACTCAGTGAATAAATATGAGCTGAGCATTTGATATGTTCAAGCCTCTTCATGGCAGGAGAAGGATGAACATGAGTGAACACACAAAGTGTTTGATTTCAAGGCACTTCCATCTCACAAGGGAGAACCACATGCAAGGACCTTTCTCTAACACAAAGCAAAATGTGGGGATGTATAAAGAAAACAGAGAGGGAAATGATTTATTTCTGGCAGTGACAGGGAAGCAGAGAACAAGACTCATTGAGTAATCAACATTTGCTGGTGCATTAAAGAGAGTGGCATTTTTATTGATATTGTTGTTCTTGTTATTTTAAAGCTTTTTGTGGGGGTTTCTGGGGGCTTGTTTTTTTGTATTTGTTTTAGTGCAATAAGAAACAGTGGTGTTGGGAACTCTTCATCCTTTGGAGATGGTGAATTATCCACTGACATAATCAGTTTTTTGACACAGTTACCACCAAAGCTGTAGTACTCAAGAACAAACATTGTCTTAAGATATCTTCCAAAGTTATGAGGCTAGTATAGCTTTATTTACAAAAATATAGGGTCTAATTTGAAGAGAAAAGGATATTTCTATAACTTCTCGATTTGCACATATTAATATAAATATTGTTATTCATGATGGGCAACTGGCTTCCAAAATATTACATGGTGACAGGTTATAGCAATAATCTCTGAAGTCCAGGTATCCTCTAATTTCCCTTTACTATAGAAACTCAGCAATGGCTTCTGGGGGGCACTACTAAACACAGAACATGATTTTAGTCTTGTAAATAGTTTTAGGCTCTGACTCTTCTAAGAAGTTTCCTCTAAATGGCTTGCTGTTCAGGGTTCTGTTCTCTTCTGCACCTGCATCTTCTCTGACAAGGACCCTTTGGTTACTCATCACTCATAGCAGCATTATTTATGGTAGCCAAGTGCTGGAAACAGCCTTAGTGCCCATCAGTAATGAGTGGACAAAAAAACTATGGTACATTTACACACGAAATACTATGCAGCAGAAAGAAAGAAGGAATACCTACTCTTTCACAGCATGGATAGAACTAGAAAGTGTTATGCTAAATGAAATAAGCCAGGCAGTGAAAGACAAATACCATATCATAGGATCTCACCTATAAGTAGAATCTAATAAAAAAATAAAAAAGAAACCAAGTGAGCAAAAAGAACCAGAGACATGGAAATAAAGAACAAACTGACAGTGACCAGAAGGGAGAGGGGAGGAGGATAATGGGGGAAAGAAGAGAAAAGGTCAAGGAACATGTATAAAAGACCCATGGATAAGGACAACAGGAAGGGAAGAGAATGTGGGATGGGGGTGGGGGCAGGGGAGAACAATGGGGGATAAAACGGAGACAACTATAATTGAGCAACAATAAAAAATTTTTCTTGATAAAGTAAAAAATAAAAATATAAGCTGAGCTTCCAAGGCTTCCTGTGGGTTTTCTAGCACTGAGCAGGGCTTAGGAAATCATAGACAAGAAAGATGGAAGATAGAGCAGGTGATAGTTTGGTTTCAGGCCAGCCCTCCACCTATCTGTTTTGTAAACTGATATGTTTGTACACTGGGCTGCCGAACAGGGGCTGGGCTATTTACACCATTCTTCGAGGGCTAGGTGGTCAGTGACTCTGGCCCTTTTGCCATTTTCTTCTTTTTTAAAAGATTTTATATTTATTTATTTATTTATTTTTTATTTATTTATTTATTTTTGGAGAGAGGGACAGGAAGGGGAAAAGAGAAGGAGAGAAACATCTACGTGTAAGAGAAACACTGATCGGTTGCCACACACATAACCCCAAATGGGGTCTTGGCCCGCAAACCGGACATGTGCCCTGACCATAAATCAAACCAGTGAACCTTCAGTTTGCAGGCTGATGCCAAGCCCACTGAGTAACACCAGCCAGGGCTCCTTTTTCTTCATTAGTGTTGCATCCCACTGCCCCATCTCACTCCATTCCTCCTCAGTCTATAGATCTCCATCCTCCACCTTGATCCTCCACTCTGTTCTCAGAGCTTCCTTCCTGACTTGTCTGACCTGTGAGTTAATAAATGTGCCCCAGATCTGTCCCACTTCCTATAGTGTGGATGGCCTCAGAGAAAGCAACTTGAAACACACCTGGTGCTTCTCCAGAGAGGTGACACCTGCCACCTGCACTGCTGAAATCACCAGGGGGCTTGTTGGAACAGACTCCCTTTCCTATCCTTCTGCCCACATTATTTTCTCTGTGTACAAGGTCCCTCATCCTGGGGTGCCCCTTCACCAACTGGGGTAACAGATCACTGCCACCTGTGGGCAATAACTTGTGTGCTTGCTCTGCACTTTTCCACAAGCCATCCACTGCACACCTCCATTCACTCCATCCCCTCCAGAACAATGACACATGAAAACTGGAAGAGACCTGGGAGATCTATGGATAGATGGAAACACACAGGTGGACAGGGAAGGCATTTTCCCAAGGTTGTCAACCCAGCTGGGAGCATAAGCAAGGCCAGAACCAGAACTCCAGAAGGCCAGTCCAGGTTTCCTTGCAGAAGCAGAGACACCTGGTGGGAAAAGTAAGGTGATTTAGATGAGAAGACAGTGTCTCTACCACCTCAGCAACCACCACTTCCCCCCAGCTTTCTTCCACATCCTGACACCCTATTCCAGTGGCAATACTGCTGTCACCAAAGTCACCAATGTCCCCTTGTTGCCAAGCTCAATGGTTCTGTTTTCATACTTACCTTTTTTTGACCTTTCAGGATTTGACTCAACACTGTAGAAACACTGTCTCCTGGTTCTGCCACAGCCTCTCTCCAACCTGGTATTTTACAACTATGAAATTATTGCCATTCTGGCAGATGGAATACCAGCTGTCTCAGTGATTTGGTTTTTGATCTCTGATACCAATGGATCGAGCACCTATTCATGTATCTTTGGCTATTTAATTTTCCCTTTTTTCTAAAGTCAGTTAATTTCTTTTGCCTATTTTTCTATTGGGCTGCTTATCTTTTCTTTTTTGATTCTTTGGGATTAATAGTCTATTCTGTGTGTTTCCCCCCTTGTTTTTCAACTTGTGTGTTGCAAATATCTTTCTACAATATATTGTTTTCTTCTTTTACTTTCTTTATGGTATCTTTAGATGAGCACAATATCTTAATTTTAATGTGGTCTAATATGTTTAAAATCTCATGGTTTATGCTTTTTGTATTGTGCTTAAGAAACGTTATCCTGAGCCCTGGCTGGTGTAGCTCAGTGGATTGAGTGCCAGCCTGAGAACCAAAGGGTCACCGCTTCTATACCCAGTAAGGGCACATGCCTGGGTTGGGGACCAGGTCCCCAGTTAGGGGCCCGTGAGAGGCAACCACACATTGATGTTTCTGTCCCTGTCTTCCTCCCTCCCTTCTCTTCTATCTAAATTTAAATAAATAAAATCTTTTTTAAAAAATTAAAACATTAAATAAATAAATATTTCCCTAAGAATCACTACAGCAAGGAGAGTAATGCATAGCAAAGCAATTCAGCAAAGTGCTGCTCTCTAGGGTCAGTAGAAAGATGGGGGCTGGATTACAAAAGAGGCTACCAATGCCCAAGAGAACTGCTTGGAATCAGGTGGCTCTTACAGGGGCTTTACAGGTAGAAGCCTCCACATACCCACATAGATTGAAGATTTGATCTACAGAGAGAGGACCATATCCTGACACTGGCTTATACACACTGGAAGTAACACTCCTAGTGAGTAAGAAGGACAGTCACGTCTTCACTGACAGCCATGTTTCAGCTATTGCCTTGGTACCTGAAGCACAAATAGACGAGAGAGATAGAAGGGGGGGCCCATCCCCCATCAACCATTCCACTAAGCCATTGGAGCCAAAAGACTAAGTTAAGGCAGAAGGTAAACTTTGACTCATGTATGATATTGAAGGCTTAAAATGATCACTCTGAACCTTAAGAGCCTACATGAGAACTTTTAATAACAAAACTGAAACATTATAATGGAAAAACCATCCACCCACCTTCAGCCACCACAAGAACTAAAACACCAGAGTTCTACTGCATGAACCTGAGTGCCCTTCCCCAGACCTCTGGTCCCGCCTTCCCACAGTACTTACCATTCTCAGCTCTCTTGTGTGCCTAGCACAACAGGTACACCTAATATACAGGAATGCATTGGCAAAATTTCTAATGCTCTGTGTGAGCTCACTCAAAATTGTGCGCCTGAAATATTGGAATGCACTGGCAAGCTTAACTAATGCCCTGTGATGGCTAACACTCATTTTCCAGCATGAGAATTCCTGTGGGGGGAACACCAAAGGAGTCCCCAACAGTCCCACCAGGCCTGCTCTTCATTTCATGTGCAAGAACTTCCAGAGTTCTCTTTGTTGTGCACCAGTTCACATTCTGCTCATGTTCTGACTCATTCATTCCTTTTTTAACACCATTCACACTTCACTGCTCCCACTGATCCCCACGCCCTGCACAGTTGAAAATGTTGATGAGTCTGTGGAGCTTTACAAACTTTCTCTACCATTTTCCCTTAAGACACGTACCTTGATTACTGTAAACAGAAAACGATAGCACAAACCTAGGATGACAATCTTCTTAGATGTCCTCCTGCTGCCTGTGATGGTATTCAATCTTGCACATGGGTATGTTTCCATTCATCCTGAAAAGCCAGGTTGCAAAATGACCTCCCGAAGTCAGGTTTGTGTACACGATGGGCTGGTAAGAGAAAGTATTGAAACATTGGTGCTTGGAGATAGAAAAAGCTTTATTCATTTTGGCCAAGGTGAGAGGACAGGAGAGGGAAATCTCCCAAATCCACCTGTCTCAAAAAACAAATGTAGGAAGTTTTTATGCAGGTAGGGAATAGAAGAAGGGAAAGTTTCAGAGAACTGAGAAAAGCAGCTGTGTTTCTTCAAGGATAGATAACGCTTTTTTATCAGACCTGGTGGCCCTGGATGCATCTTTTCCTGCTTGACAATGAACCGGTATGTCAGCAGCACCAAATTCTATTGTGAGAACTAGGGGTGCAGGGTTGAAGAACAAAAATTCTGAAAAATATCTCATAGTTGTGCATCAGTGACTTCATGATTAAAGTAAAATGCAGAATGTAGACATTGTGACCATCACCATTGATTAACCTGTCATTGTTTTGTGTTTAACTAGCTGTGTTTCTCCTTTATCTCAACAAAGTGTGCTTTTAAACATTTCTCCTGGAACTCGCTTAATAGTCAGGCCTTCAGACGTGGCCAACATACTTCACAGTCAGGGACTGTAAGTTACTCAACAACCATAGCAATTGAAACATTTAGTTAAAGCCTATACTTTTATCCTAATTCAGATTTAAATTATTTCACTGTAGCTGCCAATATACTGGGATCATTAAAACCACAATGAGCCCTGGCTGGCGTAGCTCAGTGGATTGAGCTCTGGCCTACAAACCAAAGGGTCACCAGTTTGATTCCCAGTCTAGGGCATGTGCCTGGGTTGCAGGCCAGGTGCTCAGTAGTGGGCATATGAGAGTTAACCACACACTATTGTTTCTCTCCCTCTCCTTCTCTTTCACTTCTCCTCACTCTAAAATAAATAAAAGCTTTAAAGACAATAATAAAAAACCCCACAACAGTCCCCACTACAGACACACCCTAGCAATTCTTAGAAAAAGAAAGTACCAACCACAGGGTGATTTCTGGGAAATTTATGAACATGTTATTGTTTGTCACAGGGAGTGGGGGAGGGGACAAGTCACTAAAAGCATTTAGAGAATAGAGCCAAGGATGCTAGACGTTCTGAAAATTCAGGACAATCCTAAATAAAGATAAATTGATCATTGTCTGACATCACTTTGGAATGTCCCATCAGACATTCACGAAGAAGATAAACCTATTTATCATTAGCTGGGCCTAGAACTTCACGAATAATCCTCATGTTTTGATCATATATAAAAGTTTCTAGCAGGGTGGCTGCCATTACTTGGCTTTACTTGAGACTTCAAGTCCCAGGAGGGATTCACTGTGTAAGATAATAGGAAGGAAAGGCAATGCCACTCGTGCTCAAGTCCCCACTACAACACAGCCCTACCAGTCTAATTTGCTGCTGCCTCATGCAAACAGCTCACAGAAGAGAAATATGACTCTTTTGACATAAAATCAATTATGAAATTGGAATAAAGATGTGAGGTCCAATGAGTTCTTATAATTTTATTTAATTTTAAAAACCAAAGTGATGGTTTTTTTAATACTTCATATTATTGCCATCTTGTGTGTCAACTTAAGAGGGTGCCCAGAGAGCTGGTTAAACATAATTGCTGGGTGTGTCCCTGAGGATGTTTCCTGGAGAGATTACCATTTGAATGGGTGAACTGGGTAGAGCAGAGGGCCTTTCCTAATGTGGGTGAAACTCACCCAGTCCACTGAGGGCTTGAGCAAAAGAGAAAGGCAGAGGAAGGTTGAAAGGCTCTCTGCCTCACTGCTTGAGCTGGAACATTTTACTTCTGCCTTTGGCACTCCTGGTGCTCAAGCCTTTGGACTCAGGATGGCTTCAACACCACCAGTTCTCTGGCTTTAAGGTCTTCAAATCATACCACCAGCTTTCCTGTGTCCTGAGTCTCCAGCTTGCAGACAGCTGACCATGGAACTCCTTAACCTCTGCACTCAGGTGAGCCAACACCTTATAGTAACTCTCTCTTTCTCTCTCTCTCTCTCTCTCTCTCTCTCTCTCTCTCTCTCTCTCTCTCTCTCTCTCCCTTCTCCCTCCCTCTCCCCCTTTCTCCCTCCCTCTCCCCCACCCTGTCCTTCATGAATGGTGCATGCTGAGGTTATAAATTGGGTTTTTACTGTTGTTTTCAGTCTTATCTGATTCTATCTCCAGGAAAGCCTCTTTTATAACCATTTTCTCCTAATCCATTCTGATACCCCATGGCTTTTTGAAGGCAATGGTAGCCAAGATTAAGTTTAGATCATCACAGGAACATGTATGTCCCAACCTATGGTAGGATCTCTCAGGGCACATACATTCTCTGGGATATTTTCTACTTCCTCATCCCACAACACAACACAGGGGACTGACATTGTATTTGCCTTGGTTAATCATGAAAACACTCATTTCTCTACTCCAACTTTCTGTAATTGGCTTGGTCTGCCTACATTAATATTAGAGATTAATATTTTATTTTCATTCTCCTATCTTAGGCTAATTAGCCTATTTCTTTATAACTTTATTCTGTTCTTTATTACTTACAGTAGTAAGTTTTACTCATCCCTCTACTCCTTTTGTTTCCTTTTTGTTGAATTTATTGGGGTGACACTGGGTAACCAAATTACACAGGTTTCAGGTTCACAATTCTATAACCCATCATCTGTGTGCTGTAGTTTATATTCCCCATCCAAGTCAGTCTCTGTCCATCACCATTTATCCCCCCTTTACCCTCCTCCACTTCTCCCCACCTCCTCTTCCCCAAGGGATCACCACATTGTGATCCACGTCCATGAGGTTTTCTTTTTGTTCAATCACTTTACTCTGCCCCTACCCCACAGCGGTCAGTCTGTTTTCCATCTATGAGTCTGTCTCTACTTGGTTAGTTCCTTTTGTTCACTAGATTTCACATATTAGTAAAATCATATTGTACTTGTCTTCCTCTGACTGGCTTATTTCACTTAGCATAATGTTCTCCAGGTCCATACACGCTGTTGCAAATAGTGAGATTTTCTCCTTTATTTTTTAAAACCAAGTAGTATTACTGTACCACTGCTTTTGTACCCTCTCATCTACTGATGGACATTTGGGCTGCTTCCCAATATTGGCTATTGTAAATAGTGCTGCACTGAACATGGGGTACATATATTCTTTTGAATTTGTGGCCTGGGTTTCTTTGGATAAATTCCCACAAGTCAAATCACTGGGTCTTCCATTTTTTAAAAAGCAACTTTATTTTTTAACTTTTAGAGGTAACTCCATACTGCTTCCCACAGTAGCTGACCAATCTGCATTTCTACCAACAGTGCATGAGGATTCTTTTCTCCACATCTTCACCGGAACTTAATTTATTGATGACAGCCATTCTGACAGATGTGAGGCGATATTGTGATTTTAGTTTGCATCTCTCTGATTACTGATGTTGAATATCTTTTTATATGTGTCTTGTCCAGCCATATGTCCTCTTTGGAGAAGTGTCTACTCAAGTCCTTAGACCATTTTTTAAATTGAACTGTTTTTAATTTGTTTTGTTATGGCTTTGGTGTTGACTTGTATACATTTTAGATATTAACCCCTTATCAGATGTGATGGTGAATATGTTCTTCTACTCACTGGGTTGTCTTTTCATTTTATTGATAGTTTCCCTTGCTGTGCAAAAACTTTTTAGTTTGATGTGGTTCCATTTGTTTATTTTTCTTTTGTTTCTCTTGCCAAAGGAGCTATATCAGAATAAATATTGCTACAAGAAATGTTTGAGATTTTACTGCCATTGTTTCCTTTTAGGAATTTTATGGTTTTGAGTTAAGCATTTAAGTTTTTAATCCATTTTGAGTTAATTCTTGTGTATAGTGTAAAGAGGTGGTCTAGTTTTTTTATTTTTGCATGTATCTGTCTTATTTTCCCAAACACCATTTCTTCAATATACCATCTTTAGCCCATTGTATGTTTTTGCCTCCTTTGTCAAATATTAATTGGTTATATTGGCATGGGTTTATTTCCGGGCTCTCTATCTATGTCTGTTTTTATGCCAGTACCATGATGTTTTAATTACTATGACCTTGTAGTACAGTCTGACATAAGGTGCATAATCCTCCAACTTTGTTCTTTTTTCTTAAGATCACTGTATCTCTTACGGTCTTTTGTGGTTTTATATAAATTTTTGGCGTATTTGTTCTTGTTCTATGAAATATGCCATAGGTATTTTAATAAAAATTGTGTTGAATCTATAGATTGCTATAGTAGAAACATTTTAATGATGTTAATTCTTCCAACCCAAAACCATGCTATATGCTGCCACTTTTTTGTATCTTATTTAATTTCTTTCTTCAGTGTCTTATAATGTTCCAAGCACAAGTCTTTTACATCCTTGTTTGGTTTATTCTTAGGTGTTCTTTTTGAAGTAACTGTGAATCAAACAGTTTTCTAAGTTTTTCTTTCTCATAGTTCATTATTGGGGCATAAAGTTGCAACTGGTTTCTGGATACCTATTTTGTATCCTGCTCTTTTGCTGAACTCAATGATCAGTTCCAGTTTTTTTTTTTTTGGTGGAATCTTTAGGATCCTCTATATGCAGTGTTATGTTATCTGCAAATAAATAATGACAGTTTTACTTTTTCCTTTCTAATATGGGTGCATTTTGTGTCTTTTTCTTGTCTGACTGCTGTTCTAGGGCTTCCAGTGCTATGTTGAATAAGATGGTAAAAGCGGACATTATGTCTTGTTCCCAATCTTAAGGGAAACAGGTTTGGTGTTAGCCCATTGAGTATAATGTTGGATGTGGGTTTGTCGTATATTGTCTTCATTACATTGAGGTATGTTCCCTCTAGTCCCACTTTGCTGACAATTTTTATCATATATGAATACTGAGTTTTATCAAATGCTTTTCTGCATCTATTGATATAATCGTGTAGTTTTTATCTTTCATTTTATTCATGTGGTGTATCACGTTCATTGATTTGCAAATATTATACTCACCTTACGTCACCATAATAAATGTCACTTGGTCATGGTGTGTGATCTTTTTAATATTTTGGTGGTTCTGGTTTGCTAATATTTATTGAGGATTTTAGTTCTATGTTCATTGCAAAGACTGGCCTATAATTTTCTTTCTTTGCAGTGTCTTTATCTGGTTTTAGAATTACAATAACACTGGCCTTGTATATGAACTTGGGTGTATTCCCTTTTCTTGAATATTTTTTGGAATAGTTTCAGAAGATTAGGTTTTAGTATTTCTTTGAATGTTTCATACAATTTACCTGTAAAGCCATCCCATCCAAGACTTTTGTTTGTTGGGAGTTTTTTTTTAATATCCCAGAAATTTATTTAATGTTTGCTTAATACATTTATAAAGAAAGATTGGGACTATTTGCTTTGGGTGCCCCTGATAAATTACATGGAGGCACTGAACTACAAAGGCATGTCAATCTGGAGACATGAGAAATGGAAAACCCAATTTTATCCCTTCTTAGCTTAAAAATGCTCAATGTCTTGGAGCTACTGTGTGAAAACAGCTGATATTTTAGGAGGGCATTACACGTTTTGGTCTGTTAGAACACTTAAATACTTGGAAATTAAAAATATTCAACTTTGAAGTTTTCAATACTGGAAAACTTTTAAGTCTAGGGTTTATAGCCAGGAAGGGCTGTTTTGTGTTCCTTAAACTGGACTGTTTCCTACAACGTTAATCTTCAGCTTTGGCTTCCATTTCTTCTGCGTCATCATCTCCATCCACTTCTGCATTTTCTCTCTCAAGCCTTTCCAGCTGCCTCACAAGTTCAGTTTCATCTGTATCTGTGACCACTTTGGGCTCCATTTGAACATTGAAGACACCCCTCTTTTCTTCAATCTTTTCTTTAATAACAGCCATGGCTTGATTGAGGACGGAGAGGCCTTCTTTCCTCTCCAGGGTTGTTGTAGTCATCACATACCGAGGAAGAGCTATGAGATTAATCTTGATGGGCATGGTCTCTGCAGAACAGTTCAAACCTGCTCGCAGGGCTTCTTTCACGGCGTCAATGCCTTCATAACCGTGGCATGCCACTTCAATATCTGCTCGAATTTTGACAGCCTGTGGGGTCAAACGCCTATTAATATTGTTAATGAGCACTTCCCGTTCATCTTCGCTCAAATCTAAACTATCCAAAATAGATGGGTCTGAGACTGCATGCTGAAATGCATCATAGGCACCGTATTCAGGTCTCTTGTACTTGTCATCGAAGACCCAAGCAGTCCTCTGGAACAGGGTCCAGCTGCTCATCCTTGGTGTACTCTAACACCTCAGCAACATGACGGAGAATGCTATAAACAGTTTTGGATTTGGTGAATTTATCTTCACATTTGATTGCTTCCTCTGGAGAAACTCTTCTTTTTGACAAATCACTGTATCCTTTTCCTTTGTCCACTCTAATGACAACCACACATTCATTCCTGCCAATTCGGATGAGTTTGTTTATAGAACGAATACGCCTTCTGGACAACTCACTAAGAAGAATCATGCCTTCAATATTGTTGTATTCCAGCAGGCTGACGTAAGCCCCCATTTCAGCAATGGATCTTACATTCACCATCACTACATTTTCCACCTCGGGAAATTTGTGTTGATAAAATCTACAACTTACACCTGGCATTCTGAGGTATCTGTGTGAATCACGTAGTGGGGTCCCGGACCACGCTCTTTAATCGAAGAGAGAGTAGTGACCCACTCGCAGCAGCCGTCAATTCTCCGGGAGTTTTTTTATTACTGCTTCAATTTCACTAGTTTTAATCTGTGTATTCAGGTATTCTGATTCTTTCTGATTCAGTTTTTGAAGATTGTATGTTTCTAGAAATTTATCTATTATACATAGGTTGTTGAATTTGTTAGTATACAGTTGTTCATCATATTTTTTTACAATCTTGTGGGGGGGTTGATGTCAGTTGTTACTTCTCTTTCATTTCTGATTTTATTTATTTGGGTTCTCTTTGTTTTTGTTGTGATGAGTCTAATGAAAGATTTGTCAATCTTCCTTACCTTTTCAAAGAACCAGTTCTTGCTTTCCTTTATCTTTTGTATGGTTCTTTTTTACTCCATTTCATTTACTTCTGATCTTTATTATTTCCTTCCTTCTACTCACTTAGAGCTTTGATTGGTGTTCTTTTTCAAGTTCTTTGAAGTGTGAAGTTAGATTGCTTATTGAGATTATCCCTGAGTCTTGAGATAGGCCTGTAATACTATGAATTTCCATCTTAGGACTGCTTTCACTGTGTCTCATAGATTCTGGGTAGCAAATGTGTTCTCATTTTCATTTCTTTCAAGGTATCTTTTGATTTCTTCCTTGATTATCATTGTTAATCCATTTCTTGTTTAGCAACATGATATTTAGCCTTCAGGTCTCTGTGTGTTTTTTACTTATTGTTTTGGAATTGATTTGTAGTTTCTTCTCATTATGTCAGAGAAGCGTCTTGATATGGTTTTCATTTTCTTAAATTTATTGAGACTTATTTTGTGTTTTAACTTGTGATCTATCCTAGATAATGTTTCATGCACACTTGGAAAGAATGTTTATTCTGTTACTTTGGGATGAAATGTTCTGAAGATATCAATGAAATCTTTCTGATCTAGTTTGTCATTTAAGGCCGTCATTTGCTTGTTGATTTTCAGTCTGGATAACCTAACCATTGCTGTCAATGGAGGGGTAAAATCGCCTATCATGACTGAATTACTGTCAGTCTCTCACTTTACATGCATCAAGATTGGCTTTATATATTTTGCAGGTCCCATGTTGGGTGTATAAATGTTTACAAGGGTTATATCCTCTTGTTTGATTGCCCCCTTTATCATTATGTAGTGTCCTTCTTTGTCTCTTACTACAGCCTTATTTTAAAGTCTATTCTGTGTGATCTAAGTATTATATATACCTTTTTAAATCCTTACTATTTGCATAAAATATCTTTATCCATCCCTTTATCTTTAGTCTGTGTGTATCTTTCATTCTGAGATGAGTCTTCTGGAGTGAGTATATATATGGGTTTTTTTCTCTTATCCATTCAGCCACCCTATGTCTTTTGATTGTAGCATTTAAGGCATATACATTTAAAGTGCCTATGATAGGTGTGTATTTATTGCCATTTTATTCTTTTAACTATGTTCCTCTGTCCCTTCTTCATCTAATTTTGTTTCTTCTTCAAGCAGGCTCTTTGACATGTCTTGTAATACTGCTTTGGTGGTAACACTCTTTTAGCTTTTTCTTGTCTGAGAAGCTGTTTTTCCTCTTTCAATTTTAAGTTATAGCCTTGCTGGGTAAAGAAATCTTAATGGAAGGTCCTTCCTTTTCATCCCTTTGAATATTTGTTGCCAATCCCTTCTGGCCTGCATAGTTTCTGTTAAGAAATCAACTGACAGTTTTATGAAGCTCCCTCGTAGGTAACTGTCTTTCTCTTGTGGCTTTTAAGATTCCAACTTTTTTCTTTAACATTTGCCATTTTAATTATGATGTTTCTTTGTGTGGACCTCTTTGGATCCATCTTGTTTGGGACTTTCTGCATTCCCTCTAGTTATGTGTCTTTTTTCTTCACCAGGTCAAGGAAGTTTTCAGTCATTATTTCTTCAATAGGTTCTCAATCCCTTGCTCTGTTCTCCTTCTATTACCCCTTTGATATATATGTTGTTGTTTTTTTCATGCTGTTCCAAAGGTGCCTTAAACTATCCTCATATTTTTTAATTCTTTTTGCTGCTCTGATTGGGTGTTTTTTCTACCTTGTCTCCAAATTGCTTATTTGGTCAACTGCTTCATCTAACCTACTATTCATTCCTTTCAGTGTATTCTTCATTTCAGATATTGTATTCTTCATTTCTGACTGGTTCTTTTTTATGGTTTATGTATCTTTTTCATGGCATAGAACATTCTTATAGCCATTGTATTGAACTCTAAAACTGATCAATTGCCTGCCTCCATTTCATTTAGCTCTTTTGCTGGAGATTCCTCCTTTTCTTTCATTTGGGGTGTTTTTTTTTGTCTCCCTACTTTGGCTGCCTCTTTTTGTTTGTTTCTGTGTATTGCATGAATCTTCTATGACTCTCAGGCTTTGTGAAGTTGCCTTATGTTGTAGGTGCCTAGTAATATGCAGTGGTGCAGTCTTCTTGTTCACCTGACCTGGGTGCTCCAGGAATGTTCTTTTTTAATATTATGTATTTCCTCTTGTTGTAGTTGAGTTTTGATTGCTATTGGCATGTTCATGCATGGTATCAAAACTCAGGCTGGCTCACTGTGAGGCTCAACCCTGACCACAGCATATAAGATGATGTACATGTGCAGACCACACATAGTGGAATTTTTTCTCAGTGGGGGTTTGGTGCCTACCAAGTTCTCCCATTGGATTTGCTGCTTATGAAGCTTATTGGATCCTGCTCTGATGTTGTCTGAAGCTGGCCACTGGGGATGTTTGTTCTGGGCCTCTAGGAAGAGACTCTGCTGCAGGCCAATGTCAGAGGCTGCCTTTGACTGGCCCTGGGCAACCTGTTTGGAGCTACAAGTCATCCACAGTTTCTGGCTTCCACTGCTGGACCTGGGTGCACATGGGTGGATCAATCTGTGCACCAAAGCTGGGTTTTATCAGCACCAGGCACAGGCCTGGTCAGGAAAAGTCCCAAGGCACCTCAAGATCCACCTCTGCATACCTCCACCTCCTGGTTGACAGGCCCTCTCACTGAAAGAACCTTGGCTATACTTGTCAGCAGGGACAGGTCTGCAGTGTGGGTGAAAGGAAGTCCAGAAGGCAAAGGAAGTCTTACTGCTCTCCAGACTGTTGCCACAAACATGGGAGTGCTCCACCCAAGAAAGATGGTCTCTGCGGTATGGGAGAATGAATCAGCACAGGGTTTCTGGCAAATGTCCCTTCAGCTTTTTCTGCAGAGCCACAAACCACAGATTCTCCTTATGCAACATTGGTCTGCTCAGTCTTCCCTCCACTGTAGCCCAGGTTGAGTGTCTGAGAACAAAATTGTGTATGTTGGTGCATTAAGAGAGTGCCTGTGTCTCTAGTGGGCTCCAGTTTCTCCCTGGTGGACAGAAGCCCTGCTGCTTTTCACAGTCAGATATCGTATGGGCACCTCTTCTTGGCTCCGATGCTCTGGACTTTAAAGACCAATTTGGGAATTAGGCGGCATCTTTTTCAGGGAAATCCCCCACAACTGAGATATCCCTTCAGTTCCCCAGCCACTATCCGTGAAAGCATGGCCAGCCCTTTTTCCATCTCCACCCTTCCTGCCAGGCTTGATGTGGCTTCTAATCTAAATCTTTGGTTAAAGGGGTCTGTTCAGCTAATCTTCAGTTAGTTATTCAGGGTCAGTTGTTCTATAATTTAGTTGTAACTCCACTTTGACCCTGGGAGAAGGTGAGTGTAGCTTCTACCTACACCACCCCAACCTTGGATGTCTCATTTCTTATTCTTTCTTCCTTTTTTTTTTTTTTTGCACAGATGTCATCTGATTTTCTTCTTTTAAATCCAAACTAATATTATAAAAATGTACAAGCATCTATTATGTCTTCTAATATATGTAGACATGAAATTTTACATAATGAAATTGACATTTTACATATTATATGTACTCATATATTCATTTTTGCCCTTTATATAACAGTGAAGGCATTAATCTGGGCTGAAAAAAATAAGACAGTCCTTGTTTTGCCAGGACCTAGGTGGAGTGATAAGAAAATCACTGCCCTTCTCTGCTTGGCAGTTACTTCATGTGCAAAGTGAGAGGCTCAGACCAAATAATTTCTGGGTTTTTTCCTAAATATATCACTGAAAATTTTAATATAAAATCACACAATGGATAGCAGACTCTACTTTCAAATTGCATGCCATTCTTTTGAACTATTTAGGGATGATTTTTTAAAGTTGCATGTACAGTTCTTAATCTTCTGTACATGCCTTATCTAAGAACTGATGGGCAGTCTTTGACTTCAAAGAAGAATTGTCCCTCACATTAGTTATGTAATCATTCCTCTCTCCATAATGTAAACATTGTTTCCCAGCTATGGGTGCATCACTGCAGAAATGTTAGATTATGAAGAATTCAATAAGGGAGGAAGAAAACCAGATGGCCAGTGATAAATAGTCCCCAGGATGTAAGACAACACAGAGGAGGAAAGCAATAATATTGTAACAGCTATGTATGGTGCCAGGTGGGTACCTGACTTATCATGGTGGTTATTTCATGTGGTACATAAATGCCTAATCATGATGTTGTATACCCTAAACTAATATAATATCATGTGCCAACTATAACTGCAAAATAAATTTTTCACAAGTATTCAAGAAATAGAGACTGAGCTGTCTCTAGTTAGAAGCCTCAGGAGCATCTGGATTCCCTGAATCAGTAGGAGCTTCTTGTGCATAAACACAAAGAAAAAAGGGAAGCATTCTAAATTAAGAACATTTTGGAGAACTAACAAGGTGAGAGAAAAATCACTTCTTGTGTTTAAGAATTTAAGAAACTGAATTAGTTATATAACCCAATATTTCAAACTTAGTTTTATGTAATAAAACTCCATTCAGTAACAAATATATATATATGTTCCAATGATTTCTATACGTTCGCTTTAAAAAAAAAACTCATCTTTTCAAGTCCTCATTGTTACCATGTTGTCAATTTGCAGGCTCTTGTTCTTTATGTTATAACTAGGCACAGAACCTGAGGCCATTGCAATGTCAAAATATCCTTTTTCTCATTAAAAAATTGTTAGACAATAAAAAGGTTTCTTTTTTAAATCTGAGCCCCATTTGGACTTTTATCCCTTACAGGATTTACACATTATTTCATTTTACGTTTTCCAAGTGAAATGTTTCCTTTTAAACTGCATGTTTACTTTTCAGATTTTCACTAGGGAAATATTCCAAGTACAAAATCATTACAAGATTCTGACAACCAGTTTTTTACCTATCTACCACATTTGTACAAATTACAGAGTGTCATTCACTATGTGGCTGTCTCTGCAAACAGTGACTGCAGAGCCTATGTTTTAATTTTATTCCAGCATGATGACTCCTTAATACAACTTTTTATTATTTTTTTATCTGAGGAGCTTTTGAAATTCTTTCCTTATATTTGCTTACAGGAGCTAAATAGTGTCTTGAACCCCACCCAAATGGAGCTGCCCTGCTCTGAGAGACTTTACAACCTTTATCCTTTCATACTCTTCAGGGATGGACCATCCATCCAATTCAAAGGACATCTTCTGAAGAAAAGTTCCCTTCTCCATCCCACTTACATCCATCTTAATCTTAGAACTAGAAATTAGAATTAGAAATGTTTGCACTTATCTGGAAGACAGGAAAAGCAAGACATCCAAATCTGAAGAGTCAAGAACTTGAACAGATTTACTTCTGTGCTCCTTTCAGGTCCTGAAGATATATCAGGCTTTGAATCAAAAAGATCACAGTCCCTAATAACATTCTAGCAGCCTCATGGGTCCCCACACCCAGCTCTCTTTTCACAAGGACTTTTTAGAAGGAAAATACTCTATTTATGAAAAATAGTGAATTATAAAGTGAGCTGGACAATTTATGCACTCCTTTTTATCCAAAGAGAAAGTGGATCTATTCAATAAAAAAAATAGTATGGCAAGTTTCCCTGAGATTTCCATGAGCCAGGCCTTCTGCAGGATAGGAGAAGTTGTCATGTATTTACTGGGAACCCTGAGTTAATTTGCACAAGTCTTTGAAGTTTTTCTTTTAAATTAAAAATAGGCACAGATATCCTGTTTGCCTCCATGTGGGGCAGGGGAATGGAGACCAAAGAGAGGAACAAGAACCCACTTGCCACCCCAAATCCACTTTCTGCTGTTAGAGGAGTCAGATAACTGGGAAAGCTGAGGTGGAACATTCAAAGGGATAACTTGAGGGACATTGAATACAGGGCCTTCTTCCAAAATGTGGGCAGGATTTGGGGAGATCCCAGGTGATAGAATAATATCCCAAGTTCTTAAGAGCAGAAGCAAACCTGTATTCTGTAGCTTGTGTGGATGGCATCACCCACACATCCCTGTGTGCTGATCCTACTGGTGGTTCAGCCCATGAAAGGGGGAGTCAGGAGGAGAGAGACGTGAGAGTTCATGCTTTCTTTGCTGGTCACAGTTTGGGCAGAGCTGAGGTCTCCTAAGACCTCATCGGGTAGCTTGCATCTTTGGCTGCAGCTCGTGCTGGCTGCTATAGTAACAGGGTTCATGCCTCTTGTCCCTTATATCTGAGGGGAACAACTTCCCTATATTACTGGTTCCCAGGTGTGTCAACAGCCCTTTGGGTCACCACAACTTTCCCACATTTCTATAAATATACCCTTCACTAATCTTCCTTTAATGATAGACTTTAAGGTTGCCTTCTGTTTTCCTCCAGGATCTCAGGGGATACAGAATACACATGAGTATATGTAAGCCATCCTAGCCCAGAGCAGTGAGATCTGTGTAAAGGGACTGAATCTTATGGAAACACTCATTCCTCTCTGGGTGAGTAGAGTATAGTACTCCATATGCTACCTTTCTCTAACAAGAGAACCCAGAGTAGCAACAGTTCCCCATTCCTGGAAGTGCTCAGAACTGGCAGGGATGTCAAACAAGATCCATGAGCATCATTTGGTGGATGAGTTGGGTTAAATTAGATATGCAGCCTCTCTATCTTTTGCAGTCATTAATCTCCTGTTCTCATTGTTTGGCAGTTGTTTTGTTTTGGTTTTTTTAACCAAGGCAGTGGGTTTCTTATTTTGGGTTTCCCCCAGAACACACACTGACCCATGGATTTGAATACTGTGAGTGAATAGGAAACTGATACATGAGAAAAGAAAGATCATAAAATATGTGCTCATGAATAGGTTATTTCTCTTCAGTGGTGTTTCTTATCTGTCTTTTTTTTTTACCTATAGTAATACTTTATTTTTTTCTTTTCTTTTCTTTTAATCTTTGTTCAAGTACAGTTTTCTCCCTTTTACTCCCATTCCAGCCCACCCACCCAATCCTCCCCACTTCCCTCCCATTACCACCCTCCCCCTAGTTTTTGTCCATGTGTCCTTTAAATTTGTTCCTGTAAACCCTCCCCATTCTCCCCTGAAATTCGGTCTTCTCTCCCCTCTAGTCACTATCAGCCTGTCCTCTATTTCAGGGACTTTGGTTATATTTTGCTTGTTTCTTCTTTTGTTCTTTAGGTTCCTGTTAAAGGTGAGATTATATGGTATTTGTCTTTCACTGCTTGGCTTGTTCCACTTAGCATAATGCTTTCCAGCTCCATCCAAGCTGTTGCAAAGGGTAGGAGCTCCTTCTTTCTTTCTGCTGCATAGAATTCCACTGTGTAAATGTACCATAGTTTTTTGATCCATTCATTTACTGATGGGCATCTTGGTTGCTTCCAGCACCCAGCTATTGTAAATTGTGCTGCTATGAACATCGGGGTGCAAAGGTTCTTTTGTATTGGTGTTTTATGGCTCTTAGGATATAGTCCCAGCAGTGGAATTGCTGGATCAAAAGGCACATCCATTTTTAGTTTTCTGAGGAAGTTCCATACTGCTTTCCATAGTGGTTGTACCAGTCTGCAGTCCTACCAACAGTGCACTAGGGTCCCCTTTTCTCCACAACCTCTCCAACACTTGTTGTTTGTTGCTTTGTTTATGATGGCCATTCTGACTGGTGTGAAGTGGTATCTCATTGTGGTTTTAATTTGCATCTCTCTGATAGCTAGCGACATTGAACATCGTTTCATGTGTCTTTGGATTTTCTGTATGTCCTCCTTGGAGAAGTGTCTGTTCAAGTCCTTTGCCCATTTTTTAATTGGGTTGCTTGTGTTCTTAGAGTGTAGTCATGTAAGTTCTCTATATATTTTGGAGATTAAACCCTTGTCTGAGGTATCATTCGCAAATATGTTTTCCCATACAGTTGGTTCTCTTTTTATTTTGATACTGTTTTCTTTAGCTGTGCAAAAGCTTTTTATTTTGATGAGGTCCCATTTGTTTATTCTTTCCTTTATGTCTCTTGCTCTAGGAGACACGTCAGTAAAAAAGTTTCTTCGTGAAATATCTGAGATTTTCCTACCTACATTCTCTTCTAGGACTTTAATGGTGTCATGTTTTATATTTAAGCCTTTTATCCACCTTGAATTTATTTTTGTATAAGGTGTAAGTTGGTGCTCGAGTTTCATTTTTTTGCACTTAGCTGTCCAGGTCTCCCAACACCATTTGTTTAAGAGGCTATTTTTATTCCACTTTATGTTGCTGCTTCTTTGTCAAATATTAATTGACTCTATAGACGTGGGTTTATTTCTGGGCTCTCTGTTCTGTTCCATTGGTCCATGTGCCTGTTTTTGTGCCAGTACCAGGCTCTTTTGATTACAGTGGCCTTGTAGTATAGTTTAGTATCAGATATTGTGATCCCTCCTACTTTACTCTTCTTTCTCAAAATTGCAGCAGCTATTCGGGGTCGTTTATGGTTCCATATAAATTTTTGAAGTGTTTGTTCTATGTCTATGAAATAAGCCACTGGTACTTTAATAGGTATTGCATTGGATGTGTAAATTGCTTTGGGTAGTATGGACATTTTGATGATATTAATTCTTCCGATCCATGAACACGGTATATGTTTCCATTTGTTTGTGTCTTCCTTGATTTCGTTCCTCAGTGTTATGTAGTTTTCTGAATACAGGTCTTTTAACTCTTTGGTTAGGTTTATTCCTAGGTATTTTATTTTGCTTTTTGCTATTTCAAATGGGATTTTTCCCTTGATTTCTGCTTCTGCTCTTTCATTGTTGGTGTACAGAAATGCCTTTGATTTCTGGATATTGACTTTGTATCCCGCTGTTCTGCCAAATTCATTTATTAGGTCAAGTAGTTTTTTGGTGTAGTCTATAGGATTTTCTATGTACACTATCATGTCATCTGCAAACAGTGACAGTTTTGTTTCCTCCTTTCCGATTTAAATGCCTTTTATTTCTTTTTCTTGTCTGATCATTGTGGCTAAAACTTCCAGTACTATATTGAATAGAAGTGGTGAAAGTGGACAGCCTTGTCTTTTTCCTGATCTTAGTGGAAAAGATTTTAATTTTTACCCATTGAGTATGATGTTGGCTGTAGGTCTCTCCTATATGGCCTTTAATATGTTGAGGAATGCTCCCTCTATTCCCACTTTGCTGAGTGTTTTTATCACAAATGGGTGCTGTACCTTATCAAATGCTTTTTCTGCATCAATTGATATGATCATGTGGTTTTTGTCTTTGTTTTTGTTTATGTGATGTATTACATTTACTGATTTGCAAATATTGTACCATCCTTGCATCCCTGGGATGAATCCCACTTGGTCATGGTGTATGATCTTTTTAATGCACTGTTGGATGCAGTTTGCCAGTATTTTGTTGAGGATTTTAGCATCAATGTTCATCAGCGATATTGGCCTGAAGTTTTCTTTCTTTGTTGTGTCTTTATCTGGTTTTGGAATTAGGATGATGTTGGCCTCATAAAAAGAGTTTGGGAGTCTCCCATTTTTTTGGATTTTTTGAAATAGTCTGTAAAGGATAGGGGTTAGCTCTTCCTTAAATGCTTTGTAGAATTCTCCTGTGAAACCATCTGGTCTAGGGCTTTTGTGTGTTGGGAGTTTTTTGATGACTGCTTCAATTTCTTTTGCTGTTATTGGTTTGTTCAGGCTTTCTGCTTCTTCTTCACTGGGTTTTGGAAGATTATATTTTTCTAGAAATTTGTCCATTTCACCTAGGTTTTCAAATTTCTTGGCATACAGCTCTTCGTAGTAATTTCTTACACTCCTTTCTATTTCTGTGGTATCTGTTGCAATCTCTCCTCTTTCATTTCTGATTGTGTTTATTTGGGTTCTCTCTCTTTTTTTCTTGATGAGTCTGCGTAAAGGCTTGTTGATTTTGTTTATCTTTTCAAAGAACCAGCTCTTGGATTCATTGATCCTTAGAATTGTGCTTTTAGTCTCTATGTGATTTAATTCTGCTCTGATCTTGGTTATTTCCTTCCTTCTGCTTGCTCTGGGCTGTCTTTGTTGTTGTTCTTCGAGTTCTTGTAGACGTAGGGTTAGGTTGTTTGTTTGGAATGTTTCTAACTTTTTTAGGTGGGCCTGTATCGCTATGAACTTCCCTCTCAGGACTGCCTTGGCTGTGTCCCATAAGTTTTGGGTTGTTGTGAGTTCATTTTCATTTGCTTCCAGATACCTTTTGATTTCTTCCCTAATACCATTCTTCACCCATTCATTATTTCATAGCATGCTATTTAACCTCCATGATTCTGAGTGTTTGGGGTTTTCTTCCTTGGGGTTGGTTTCTAGCTTCAGTCCCTTGTGATCCAAGAAAATGCTTGGTATGATTTCAATCTTTTTGAAATTATTGAGGCTTGTTTTTGTTATCTGTCTTGCACAGAGTTATGCACATCACCCCTGAGTGCTAAGTTCATTTCTATGAAATCCCACCAAATACGACTCTTTCTTCTCCACACAGACACCAGTAAACACTTATGCAAATGAACTGCATTAATTGGTTTCTTGACGATTACAGGAAGGAAATGTTGTTAAGAAAGCTCAGCCCTGAACAGCTTGTAAGCCCCAGTGACTGCGAGAAGGATTTTGTTTTATTTCTTTTTAAACTCATCTCCCAGCAGCACCCGGTACATTGAACCCAGTGTGCTTCTTCTTCAGGAAAAACAAGTAGCCCACAACAAAGCACTGGGAAACAGAGGCAAGAGAGACTGAGCTGCAGGCTGAACAACGTGAGTATACTTGATCTAATGGTTCCTTTGGGTAACTCAGGATGCTGGTATGATTTTTCTGACAAATGAAACTTACAATAATGTCACAGGATGAGGAGGGGACCCAGACTGGGTGTGCCTCAGGCCAGCCATAGTGTGTGTTCTCTTGACCTTGTATAGGAAAGATTTTATATCACAGGTCAAGTTGATTTTGAGAGTACATTTACTAACATTGACGACAGTGAAACAAATGAAGGATTTAGGGTGGAAGAAGCAGCAAGAGAGTACCTAGGTGGAGCTCTGCTTTGACTCCCTAGAAATGTTATTGAAAAGAAGTGAGCCACACTGGGCTGTGTGGACTCACTGAGAGGTAAAAGTCACAGTGACAGAAGTGAGTCAAGGCGGGGTTGCTTTTAGCTCACTGGAAAGTCAGAGAGAAAGGGGGCCTTGGAGACAGGTTCTGGGGATAAGCCAAGGATGAGCTGCTGCTGCCCTCTGCTGCCCTGGTTCCAAGTCTTGTGGGGACCCCTAGAGTTTAGGAGGAAGAAAGTAAAAAGTCCATGCTATAGAAAGACCGTAGGCATCCTCTAGAGTGAACTTGCACTGGTATTTTTTGTCTTGAAAGTTTTTATCTTTCTTCTGCAGGTGACAATCTTAGGGGAGGTTTCAGCAGAATACTTTTAACATGCTGATGCATGAAAATGATCATATAGGGGAGTTTGGGATTATTCTTTGATCTATTTTATTGGTTTACTTATCTTGGATCTCTCTGGCTCTAATCAGATGGTTTTTTAAAAATATATTTTATTGATTATGCTATTAGAGTTGTGCCATTTTTTCTCCCCTTTATTCCCCTCTGCCCCATACCCACCTCCCACCAGTATTCCCCCATCTTAGTTCATGTCCATGGGTTGTACAGATCAGTTCTTTGGTTTCTACATTTCCCACACTATTCCTAACCTCCCCCTGTCTATTTTGTATCTACTATTCATGCTTCTTATTCCCTGTACCTTTTCCCCAATTCTCCTGCTTCTCCCTCCTCGCCCACAACCCTCCATTTGGTCTCCATTTCTGTGAATCTATTCCTGTTCTAGTTGTTTGCTTAGTTCATTTTCATTTTTGTATTTTTTAGGTTTGGTTGTTAATAGTTGTGAGTTTGTTGTCATTATACTATTCATAGTTTTTGTCTTCCTTTTCTTAGATAAGTCCCTTTAACATTTCATACAATAAGGGTTTGGTGATAATGAACTCCTTTAACTTGACCTTATTTGGGAAGCCCAGTATCTGCCCAGCCATTCTCAGTGAGAGCTTTGCTGGATAGAGTAATCTTGGATGCAGGTCCTTGCCTTTCATGACTTCAAATACTTCTTTCCAGCCCCTTGTTGCGTGCAGGGTTTCTTTGGAGAAATTACCTTATGGTCTTTTGGGCACTCCTTTGTAGGTAACTGTCTCCTTTTCTCTTGATGCTTTTAAGAGTCTGCCCTTATCTTTAATCTTGGGTAATGTAATTCTGATGTGCCTTGGTGTGTTCCTCTTGGTGTGTTCAACTTCTTTGGAACTCTGAGCTTCCTGGAGTTGCTGGAAGTCTATTTCTTTTTGCCAGATTAGGGAAGTTCTCCATTATGTTTTCAAATAAGTTTTCAATTTCTTGCTCTTCCTCTTCTCCTCCTGGCACCCCTATGATTCAGATGTTGGAACTTTTAACGTTGTCCCAGAGGTTCCTAAACCCTCTTCATTTTTTTGAATTCTTTTTTCTTCATTCTGGTCTGGTTGAATGTTTCTTTCTTCCTTCTGGTCCAAACCATTGACTTGAATTCCCATTTCCTTCCTGTCACTCTTGGTTCCCTGTATATCTTCCTTCTTTCACTTTTCATAGCCTTCACTTTTTTCTCTATTTTGCAAGTATACTCAACCAGTTCTGTGAGCATCATGATTACCAGTGTTTTGAACTCTGCATCTGATATGTTGGCTTTCTCTTTATCACTTACTTGTATTTTCCTCTGGAGCTTTGATCTGTTCTTTCATTTGGGCCATATTTTTTGTCTTGGTGCACCTGTTATGTAGTAAAGGGGTAAAGCCTTAGGTATTTGCCAGGGTGGGGCAATTCACATCACTACTTTGTAGCTCTGTATGTGGGGGAGGGGTTAGAGAGGGAACAATGCCACTTGCTCCCCTCTTAGCCTTAGGTAATTTTAGCTTTCAGTCACTTCCTCTGCTACCCACAAGCAAAGTGGGCTCTTCTGGTGCTGATTCCCAGGTGGGTGGTTTTGTGTGCATTCTAGGACCCTGTGTGTCTCTTCAAGGAACTCTCTTGTAGGGCTGGGAGTTTCTCCCACTACCGCATCATCCACAGGTCTTTTCAGTCAGAGGTTTTGAAGCTTTATTTCCTCATGCTAGACCCTGGGTTGTGTGGTCTGTGTCGCTCCTCAATTGTTCCTCCAGGTTTATTTGCATGTAAATGTGGGAGAGCATATTCTGCCAGCTGCTGCATCACTGGCCCTGGTCCTCCAGCCACTGCCTTGCTAGGAGTACTCCCCACCTTGCTGCCCATCTCCCCTCCTCATACCTATCTGGATGAATATTTCTTCAACTCGAAGGTCATTGGACTTCCATACACTTTGATTTTATGGCAGTTTTGCTTATTTTTTGTTTTTAAATTTGTTGTTGTCCTTCTTTTGGTTGTGAGAGGAGGCAAAGTGTATCTACCTATGCCTCCATCTTGACCCATAATCAGTTTTTTGTTCCTTGTTGCCCTGACTTCATGCATCTCAGGGTTTGGCTGGCACAGATGCCATTATTAGGGTTCCTATCCTCTATCTCTCACCAAGGTAATTTAAACTATTTACTCATGGATCAGAGAGGAAAGGTATGCACCATTTGTTCTCCAGTGTTCTTGGTTAGGAAAATGAGGTTTTGTGAGTCACTAGCTGTATACTGGTCAACTTGTTTGGCCTTGTTTAATCTCAGTTTTCCCATCCACACCATTAGAAATGTTTCTAGCTTCTAATGATTCTGCCTTATTTCTTCCTCAGACACTTCCATTTCTGAAGTCTTTGGGGGGCGATGAGGGAGAAGGACATGTCTTCAGTAACATCTTCCTACTGACAAGGACTGTCATCCCTGCCTATGTACGGTGAAGACACCTCTCCCTGCCTGCTGTAAGGGAGACATGGGAATGGGATCTGAGACCAGAACAGAGAGGCCATTGGCTGATTCTTCTAAAATAGGGATATGCAGGAATCCCCACAGAGTCATTGCCTTCACATGGAATTGAGGTATTTTAGAGGTAACAATTTAGACAAGAAAGTTAAAAAGGCATGGCCCTAAGTTGAGGAGAAGATCTATACTTAGGGAATCAAGGGTGGATAAAAACCAGGCAATAGTCTCCCAGATTAAGCTGGCAGAAGGGTTCCCCTTTCCAAAGTTATGAGTCCATGTGGCTTGGTCATAGATTTTTTAATATAGTTTCTTCTACTTGCCATGAAGAGTTAATACAGCAGGTTTTGTTTATGACGGCACACACCCCTCCTGTGCTAGTGAGTAACCAAGGGTTAATCTGTCATCTATTACAACATTAGCAACAGAATCTAGAGACTATTTTAAGTTTTGGAAAGCATGGACAGTACTTTTATTTTTTGGTTAGCTATACTGTCTGTTCAATTTTTTTACGTTTTTTTTTTATTGTTGTTCAAGTATAGTTATCTCCATCCCCCACCCAGTAGCTCCCAGCCCCAACCATCCCTGTCTCCCACCCTCAAACATACCTCCTTTGGCTTTGTGCCAGTGTCCTTTATACATGTTCCTTGATGGCCCTTCCTCTGTTTTCCCCCATTATTCCTCTGCCCCTTACCTCTGATTACTGTCAGTTTGTTCTTTCTTTCAATACCTCTGGTTATATTTTGTTTGCTTGTTTGTTTTGTTGATTACATTCCACTTATAAGTGAGATCATGTGGTATTTGTCTTTCACTACCTGGCTTATTTCGCTTAGCATAATTCTCTACAGGTCCATCCATGCTGTCACAAAGGGTAGTTCCTTCTTTCTTTCTGCTGTGTAGTATTCCATTGTATAAATGTACCATAATATTTTCATCCATTCATTTACTGATGGGCACTTAGTTTGCTTCCAGGATTTGGCTATTATAAATAATGCTACTATGAACATTGGGGTGCATAGGTTCTTTTGAATTGGTGTTTCAAGATTCTTAGGGTAGAATTCCAGCTGTGGAATTGCCAGGTCAAAAGGCAGTTCCATTTCTAGTGTTCTGAGCAAATTCCATAGTGCTTTTGACAGTGGCTACCCCAGTCTGCATTCCCACCAAGAGTATATTAGGGTGCCCTTTTCTCCGGAACCAGAATTTGTTGCTTGTTGATTTGTTTATGATAGCCATTCTGACCAGTGTGAAGTGGTATTTCATTGTGGTTTTAATTTGCATCTCTCTGATGGCTAATGATGCTGAGCATCCTTTCATATGTCTCTGGGCCTTTTGTATGTCCTCCTCAGAGAAGTGTCTGTTTAGGTTCTTTGACCATTTATTTGGGTTTTTTGTCTTCCTGGAGTGGAGTTGTGTGAGTTCTTTATATATTTCAGAGATCAAACTCTTCTCCAACGTATCATTTGAAAATATATTTTCTTATATGATTGGTTCCCTTTTCCTTTTGCTGATGTTTTCCTTGGTCATGCAGAAGCTTTTTATTTTGATGAAGTCCTATTTATTTATTCTTTCCTCTATGTTCGTTGCTCTAGGGAACATATCAGTGAAAATATTGCTGCATGGAATATCTGAGACTTTCCTGCCTATGTTTTCCTCTAGGACGTATATGGTATCATGACTTATATTTAAGTCTTTTATCCATCTTGAGTTTATTTTTATATACAGTGTAAGTTGGTGGTTGAGTTTCATTTTTTTGCATGTCCAGATCTCCCAACACTATTTGTTCAGCAGGCTATTTTTCCTCCTTTATAGGCTTCTTCCCCCTTTGTCAAATATTAATTGACCATGGAGACTTGGGTTTATTTCTGGGCCCTCTATTCTGTTCCATTGATCTATATGTCTGTTCTTATGCTAGTACCAGACTGTTTTGATTATTGTGGCCTTGTGATATAGTTTGATGTCAGGCATTGTGATCCCTCCTACTTTGTTCTTCTTTCTCAAAATTGCTGCAGCTATTCAGGGTCATTTATAGTTCCAAATGAATTTCTGAAGTGTTTGTGCTATATCTGTAAAATATGTCATTGGTATTTTAATAGGAATTGTGTTGAATCTATAGATTGCTTTGGGTGGTATGGACATTTTGGTGATGTTAATTCTTCCAATCCAAGAACACAGTATATGCTTCCATTTGTTTGTTTCTTCCTTAATTTCCTTCTTCAGTGTTGTGTAGTTCTCTGACTACAGGACTTTTACCTTCTTGGTTAGGTTTACCCCTAGGTACTTTATTTTTCTTGTTGCTATATCAAAGGGGATTTTTCCTGATTTCTGTTCCTGATATTTCATTGTTGGTGTAAAAAAAAATACCTTTGATTTCTGACTGTTGGCTTTGTATCCCTCAGCAGGTTTTTCTATGCAGTTGTGGAGAGGGTTCCTCCTTTTAGGAGACAGTCCCTTGGTCCTGTGGTGTTTTATGTGCTCTGGGGACTTGGTAAATGAGTTTCCACTTAATATTAGTTTTTCTCACAAATAACAGCAGCTATTCTGGAGGTCATTTTGAGAATTAGTTTTCCAGACATCCAATTTGGCCCCATAGTCTAGTGGACACTAGTGTGTCAGATGAAAAGTACAAAAAAACATTGTCAGAAAGTCTTTGGATATATCAAAGTCAAGACAGAATTATCTAGTTCAAGTTTAGTGACACATTCGTTAGACATACCACAATGACAACAGGGTTCGGTAAGGGTCCTATATAAGAACCTTAATATCAACCAATTATTAGTCTGATTAATGACCGTGGTGTGGTTGGTACAAGGAAAACCATCAGGATCTAGAGAGAAGTTTACTACAAAAGGACTGGCTTTCTCAAAATTTCTGACGAACCCTAATAACAGAGTTAGACTTACACTGAGGGTTGTAGGTTGAACCTGGGTGGGAGAGGTCTTGAGTTTGGTTGTTCATGGCACAGCCAGCAATTGGGAAGTTGATTTTCAGCAGCAATGGTATTGGAAAAGTTTACCAGTATATTAGTCCCCACTGTCTTTGTAGGGGTCTGCAGTACAGTACAGATATGAAAATAAGAATGATAAATGTTTTTATTTAGAATTTGAATAATTTGAGTGTAGTTTATGGAAAATTTTTTTCCTGGGTGAAGAAGCTGGGCATACTAACAGGATAATAGAAAGAGTGTCAAAAATATGAGAAAGAGAGACTTCTGGCAAGATGGAGGCATCGGTGGATGCACTGTACCTCCACGCACAACCAAGACTAGAACAACAACAATTTAGAGGCAGAAAAACACCTAGAACTGATAGAGAATTTATCTGAATGGAAGTCAGACAGCCAAGAAGTTGAAGTAAACCCGTTCATCCAGACCGGTAGGAGAGGCAGAGACGAGCGCAGGTCGCAGCCCGTGGAGTGCAGGGAGAGCTGGGCGCCTAAGGCAACTGGGGGCACCTAAGGCAACCAGGAGCACGTAAGCCATCCGGGATGCGTAGCAGGTGAACCCTGAGTATGCAAGTGGCAACTGGCTGACCCAGTGAGGCTGCGATTGTGGACCAGGGCAGAGCGCACAGCCCAGGATCCCAGGGAAGGGACTGAGATCCCAGGAGAGTGGGGCTGCCACCATTGTTCCCTCCCACCCCGGCCCCCACATACAACGTCACAATCTAGCTAGTGGGGTGCCCGGCCCAGGTGAACACCTAAGGCTCCTCCCCTCACCATAACAGGAGCGACCAGACCAAAAAAAAAAAAAAGGGAGAGAGAGAGATGGCTCAAATAGAAGAACAAATCAGTGCCCTAGAACTCATCGTTTTGAGCGACCAAGAAATAGCTAACCTATCAGATGCACAGTTCAAAACACTGGTGATCAGGAAGCTCACAGAATTGGTTGATTTTGGGTGCAAATTAGATGAAAAAAATGCAGGTTACCATAAAAGAGATGAAGGAAGATGCACGGAGAACCAACAGTGATAAGAAGGAAACTGGGACTCAAAACAATAGAGTGGACTGGAAGGAAAAAAAAAACAAACAGGAAACAATGAAGAAATAAGAATTCAAAAAAATGAGGAGAAGCTTAGGAACCTCCAGGACATCTTTAAACGTTCCAACATCCGAATTATAGGGGTACCAGAAGGGGAAGAGGAAAAGCAACAGATTGAGCATGTATTTGAACAAATAATAAAGGAGAACTTTCCCATTCTGGCAAAGAAAATAGACTTCCAGGAAATCCAGGAAGCTCAGAGAGCCCCAAAGAAGTTGGGAGCCTTTCTTCTTGGGAGAAGAAACACACCAAGGCACATGATAATTACATTAGCCAAGGTAAAAATGAAGGAGAGAATCCTAGAAGCAGCAAGAGATAAGGGGACAGTAACCTACAAAGGAGTTCCCATCAGTCTGTCAGCTGATTTTTCAAAAGAGACCTTAAAGGCAAGAAGGGGCTGGAAAGAAATATTCCAAGTCATGAAAGACAAGGACCTATATCCCAGATTGCTCTATCCAGCAAAGTTTTCATTTAAAATAGAAGGGCAGATAAAGTGCTTCTCAGATAAGGTCAAGTTAAAGGAGTTCATCATCACCAAGCCCTTATTTTATGAAATGTTAAAGGGACTTATCTAAGAAAAGAAGATAAAGAAAAAACATGTATAGTAAAAGGACAGCAAACTCACAATTATTAACAATCACACCTAAAGCAAAACCAAAAGAAAGTAAGCAAACAACTAGAACAGGAACAGAACCACAGAAATGGAGATCACATGGAGGGTTATCAACAGGGGAGTGGGAGGAGGAGAGAGGGGGAAAAGGTACAGAGAATAAGTAGCATAGATTGTAGGTTGAAAATAAATAGAAGGAGGGTAAGAATAGTATGGGAAATGTAGACGCTAAAGAACTTATAAGTATGACACATGGACATGACTAAAGGGGGTATATGGGTGGGAGAGGGTGTACAGGGTAGAGGGGAGTGAAGGGGGGAAAAGGGACAACTGTAATAGCATAATCAATAAAACATATGTTTAAAAAAAGGTAAGAAAAAGACTGAAAGTCTACAGAAGAACATTCCAGTGAAAAGGAATGGGCAAAGGCCCCAAGTTGGAGGGTACTAATGTGTGGAATGACCACAAGTACTATCTTCCCCATTTTTCAGATGGAAGCAGAGTTGCCAAAGGGTGTCAGTGAGCTGAGTGATTCCCTCAATAAACAGTTTAATCTTAAAAATGTGTGTGTGTATATATATATATATATGAGAAAGACCATTACATTAAGACCCAGCTATTATGTTATTTACCTGTAACAGGTCTTGTTTCCTGAAGAGGAGCTTGGGGTCCTTGATGGGTTCACAAGAGTGGGTCTCAGATTATGGTTCCTGTGGAGACTCACAAAAAAAGAGGTTTAATTTGAGATAAATGACCCCAACTGACTGTTTTTATGAGCTCACTAAAGTCAGAGTGCTAGTAGGCCTTGATGTAGACCCTTCCACCTGGGTTGTTGTTGGGACTCAGGACGGTTGTCCCTCCAGGTTTTTCAATAGACCATGTCCCCCACTGTAACCTGTTTGTGTTGGGAGTCTTTATCAAAGACAGGTGGAATTTTATTTCCATACTCTTGTAATACCTTTTGTGCCTGTCCTGCATTAATGATGTAGGATAACAACTGGATGTTATCTATCAGCACATCATATCTGAGAAAACACACACCATTAGGTGAATTCAAGGGGTCTCACTTGTGATTTTTTTTAGGTGCCCCCTCTTATTTTCATGACACCTAAGGGTAACACGGACATCCAGGAAAGCAGTTTATTCAAGTGCCTGCCACCTGAAGAGATGGGGAAATCACCCCAAAGCCCATCCTTACTTCTCAGTGCAGGCAGGGGTTTTCTCAGGAGGGAAAACAAAGCAAAGAAATCAGGGGAAGGGGCTGTGAACACGCAGGACGTCTTCCCATAGACCTCAATGTAGGTCCTTATGGTCAGCATCCTTGAGTTGGCAATCTGGTTTCTTTTTAGCTGAATTCCTGGGGTCCTGAAGTCAGGCTGCTGCTGAGGTTTACACAGGAACTGAAACTGCTGATTCCTGTAAAGTGTGCTTAATAAAAACCTTTAATACGTAAGCTCTAGTTTTGAGAGAAAAAAAAATGGGTTAGAGTAACAAGCTGGGTTTAACATTTCATCAGAGTTGTATAAAATTTTTAATTCCTGTTACAATATTTATGTAGCCCTCCCACTGCCACAAGCCATTGAAGTTCCTTGATTTCTAACACAGCATGTACTTGATGGGGGTGTTGAACCTCTGATGGCTGCCCTAGAGTAAGCTTATTGACCTCTCTTACTCAAAGAGCAGTGGCTGCTACAGCTTGTAAACAATCTCAGGGGGAAGGAGCAGGGGACTGGATAAAAGAAGGTCAAGAGATTAGCCAAAAAACATATATGCATAGCCCATAGACAGAGACACTAGTGTGATGAAGGCCAGAGGAGGGCGTGGCAGGGGCTGGGTGGAGAGATGGGCAAATGAGGGGGGCAGAATGGGGAGCATCTGTAACAGTGTCAAGAATAAAAAATTTTAAAAAAATAATAAAAAAATTAGAAAACAGGCAAACAAATGCACAGCCTATATTCCAAGACTTATGATGGAATCCTTAATTTATCTACTGAGCTTTTGATGAATTTTTTAAAAATTTTATTTATCTATTTTTAGAGAGAGGGGAAAAGAAAGAGAGAGAGGGAGAGAAACATCGATGTGTAGTTGCCTCTTGCGTGCCACCCACTGGGGACCTGGCCTACAACCCAGGCATGTGCCCTAACTGGGAATCAAACCAGGAACGCTTTGGTTCACAGGCTGGTACTCAATCCACTGAGCCACACCAGCCAGGGCATTGATGAATTTTTTTTCTACTACTAAAATGTAAAAGAAATCTGTGCAGTAGAAAAAAACTTTTGTAGTTTAACTATGTCCTCTGATAGTAAACTGCAGAATCTACTCCACTCATCTTTTTCCTTTTGAGATGTAATAGACAACTTACAGCCCAATAGCACATTGGAAACAAATTTTCTATAAAACAAAAATGTTTCTTACAACATGTAATGTTTCTCCAAGGAGGTGGGTCAAAATATAGACATCAAAGCTCTGTGACCATTTACTGAATACTGTGTTTGATTTGAGAATATTAAAATATGTTATTTTATAAATTATGTACTATATTATTTTTGAAAAAAATGAGAAAACAAAGCCGCCAGCCTGCGATAGGATTTAATTGTTCTGAGAAGTAAGCTCCTGGCCCTACAGTCAGACCTAATTTATGGGTGAGCACCCCAGGTGCCATTCCCTATTTTTCTGCTACTACAGGGTAAACAGCTTTTCTAAATTTGGCATCGCTAGGGCAGGTGCACTGCTTAGTTTGACTTTTAACTCTTTGAAAGCATGTTGACATTTAGGGGTCCTGTCTATAAGCCCTTTGTTGTCTCCCTTTAAAGGGTTGCAATGTTCAACTGAATTAATGATGACAAAGTTCTTTTTCAATGTAAATATCACAGCACACGTGATGCATGATTCAAGTGCATTTATTTTCTAGCAGCATGAATTTGATGACTTCAGCAGGACCCATGGCCAATACTGTGTTTATGGCAGCACCCCACAATGCACACTCTGTAACTCCAGAGAGCACGACTCAGGTGACCATGTATCCACACAACCAGCCCCAAGTCAACCTAATTCCTGGGAACCAACCTGGCCTGCAGACACCTGCCAGTCCACCACCAGCCCAGAGAAGCTTCAAAGAAGGCAAAACCTTAGGGGTAAGTGAGAATTCACACCACAGGCTGGGGACCACATTGCTGGAAGAAGGGGAGAGAGAAGGGTTGAAAATACAGAAACGGAAAATCCAGCAAGTGGAGCTGGAGCTACCCTGCCTTGCCAAAGTCAGGTCTACTAGGAAGCTCAGCTGTCCAGCATCACCAGGGCCTCAGTATGAGGTCTTATATTACCCAACTTAGGTATTTTACAAAAGAAAAAGAAAAGCAACAAAGAAGCAGAAAATAAAAAGGTTTTTCCTGTTGCCCAGAATCCATGTTGATCATGTGGCCTCTGGAAGAAGGCGGGTGCAGCAAGCCACAAGGGGGAGTCTAAAGCCAATGTGCTTCAATGGAATCTTTGCCCAATGACAATAATATAAGAGCTCACTTTGATTCTACCCCTAAGACAGGGGTAGGCCTGTTTCACTGCATATTTAAATAATGATATACATGCTTTCTGGTCCAGCCTGCCCTGTTTCAATTTCTAGCTTCACCCTCACGTACTGCTCTTGGAAATGTCAATCAATACAATCCATTAGGAGAGCCATCTATATCTGCCGAATTTTAAAATACCCAATAATTCCATTTCTGAGACTTTTTCCTGTAGACATGCCTGTGAACATAAGAAATATGGTATGCATGAGGTTATTTGTTGCAGACATGGTTTTTGATAGGAAAAGAATGGTAACAACCTAAATATCCTTCACTATAATACTGGATAAACCAATGTATTGTACATCCAAAAAATCAAATGTTGTGGAGATATATATTTTTAAAAAGCCCCTTTGCTTAAAAATATGGACATACACCCAAGCTATATCATTAATGAGAATAAATTAGAGGCAGGTATTGCATACAATCTACCACCATTTGTGCAAATTTATGGAAATAATATATTTGTATTCACTGCCATTTTTATAGTATACCATTTCAGCAGGAATATATAGTAGGTTCCTACAGCTGCCATAACAAAGTACTACAAATGGAATAGCTTAGAACAACATAAATTTACTGTATCACAGTCTGGGGGCCAGAAGCTTCTAATCACAGTGTCCATGGAGCCATGCTTCCTCCAAGCTCAAGGGGAGGATCTACCCTGGCCAGTCTCCAAGATTCCAGTGATCTTGGCCTAAGGCAGCATAACTCCAACCTTGGCATTCTTCTGTGTGCATGTGTGTCTCTTCACATGGCCTTCCTTTAAAAGGGTAGCAGCAGTCCTACAGGATCAGGAGCAACCCTGTTCCAGCACACCTCATATTACCTAATTATGTCTGCAGCAATGCCATGTCTAAGTGGGGTCTCATTCTGAGGCACCAGAGACCAGAACTTCAAAATATTATTTTGATGAGGGGGAGGCAGACAAAATTCCAACAATACAATATCCCAGATATTGTTTTGATATACATATATTGTTTTGATATATTCAAAACAATGTCACAAAGAAATGAGATGAGCAGAGACACTTACCCACAATGGTGTTCATCACAGTTCTGTGTATAATATGAGAGCATAGAAACAATCTTACCTGCCCAATATCTCTGTTCCACCTACTCCAGAGCCATTTTGTATTATCAGTATAGATATTTGAAAAATTAATGGGAGGTTATGCTCCAAAATGTAAGTAGTTGTTATCTTTCTGGGGAGAAATTATGGGTAATTTTCATTTCACTTTTACGTGTTTCATATTACTTTTTTGACCAACAAAAAATGAAATAAATTACAAAGGAGGCAAGGGAGGGTGGTTGGCAGGAAAGGATTCACCACAGAAATAAATGTCTCACCTTGTGGTTCCCCTGACAGGCCCTCCAGATTCTGATTGGACTGATACACTTCGGCCTTGGCAGCATCATGGGGACCATCCTGCTTGGGGGCTATATAGCCCCCTCATTCTATGGAGGTGTTCCCTTCTGGGGTGGTATCTCAGTAAGTAATGAGTCACCATGCAAGTGAGTTCCAGAGACTGCCAACACACTCAGGGCCACCTTATCAAGCTGTGTACTTTGCTACAGGAGTTTTCCAGTCAAGAGAACATGTGGGCTGTAAACCCAGCTCAGGCCTTGTTCACTAAGAATATTACTCTGCTTATGCACCCAGATCAAATACCATGGACTGGGAGGCTCAACAACAGACATTTATTATCTCACAGTTTCTAAGGCTACAAGTCTTAGATGGAGGTGTCAGCAGGGTGGTTTCATCTGGTGCCTCTCTCTTTGGCTTGCAGAGGGTCATCTTCCTCCCTGTGTTTTCACATGGTCTCTGTGGGTCTATGGTTTAGTGTGTCTTCATATAAGAACACCAGTCATATTAGATTAGGGCCCAGTCATATGACCTCATTTACTGTTCATCACTTTTTTAAAGGTCTTATCCTCAAATACAGATGCTCCTCAGCTTATGATGGGGTTATGGATCAATAACCTCATCGTACATTGAAAACATCCCAAGTCAAAAATGCATTGAATACTGCATTGTGCAGTGTATGAATTGTTCACCATTGTAATAGAACATCTGATGTGGAGCTCTACCCGGCTGCCACTGTTCTTCATCACACGAGAGTATCTTACCACATACACTCACCCAGGAAAAGATCAGTATTCAAAATCTAAAGAACAGTTTCTACTGAAGGCATATCACTTTCACATCATTGTACAATCAACAAAATCATAAGTCCAACCAGTGTGCATCTGGAACCATCCCTACAGTCACATTCTGGGGTGTGGGGGTTAGGGCTTCAAAAGGTGAATTTTGAGGGGAGGCAGTTCAGCTCATAACACCAAGTGACAGCCCTGTAAGGCTCCATGGACCCAGACTGGGCACCTTTCCTGATTAGCCCACCTCAGAGGTCAGGAAACCTTCTTCTGGATCATCAGCCCATAGGCAGCATCTTTCCTAATTGACACAAACAGGGACATATTGGGAACTTGGCTCAAGTGTTGATCAGTGCAGGCCCCCAACCTGAGCTCCAGGAGAGAACCACTTCCACCACTTGTTGAGAGTGGATGCCCAGCCACAGAAGAGTCATCAAGAAGAGGGGACTCAACCTGGTGTTCACAGATGGCCTCAGAGTCCCACTTTTAGCAAAATATTTGGTATATTAGATGATTACTTTTTTCTGGAAAAGCCCATAGTTTTTGTCACATTCTCAGGGTGATCAGTAATCCTCAATAAGTGAAGAACCTCAGGTCCTTTCCCTTCTCCAGTGTCTCACCTTTATGATTCTCTTGCAATCTCCTCAGTGTCCTCCCTCCTGCACACACACAGCCACTCATAGTCCCTCCTTCTCCTCCCTCCCACCACCCATCTCCTTTACATCCCTGCTATAACACAGTCTGTCTCCCAATCACACACTTCTCTGTGACTCAGTGCAACTTCTCTCACAAATAGCACAACTCCAGACTAACCTGGGTAACAGCCAAGTCACCCTGTCCCATAAAAGAGCCTGGAGTAGTTTATCACCCTCCTGGACATATGGCATCTGTAAGACAGCAGGACTTACATTCCTGGGAGCACTTTTGCCTAACACCGGCTCTCTCTTGTTCCCATTTGTGTCTCACCTCTGAGGCTGAGGTCCCCTCTCAGTTCCACACAGACCCACACTGGGAACTCAGCCCAGATTCCTCCACTTAGCTATAAGCACCTGTGTCTGCATGACACACTGCAGTGGGGCTTGGGGCCATGGAGAAGATACTACCACAGCCACAGAGCAGTTGCCATTGAGCATTACAGTCTCTCATATCTCATATTCTTAAGGGCCCTGTGGCTGCCCCAGTATCTCAGATGCCTTGGTGGCCATCTCCACTTCCACCAGGCTACTGCTCAGGGCCCATCAGCCCTCATGACACCCCCTTTCCTTTTTTCTGCAAGGAGTTTTCTCTTTGTTGCCTTCTTGACTACAGGACTATCTTTCTATT
Source organism: Phyllostomus hastatus (assembly GCF_019186645.2). Lineage (NCBI taxonomy): Eukaryota > Metazoa > Chordata > Mammalia > Chiroptera > Phyllostomidae > Phyllostomus > Phyllostomus hastatus. Next base: position 7,108,948 of record NW_025334005.1, on the reverse strand, counting down.
TTCTCAGGCTCATTAATGTCTTCCTACAAACCAAGATCTATATCCTTGGGTTCCTCAAAGGGACCAGCAGGAATATCAGAAGTCCAACCTTCTGTTTCCTTCATTCCCCATCAAGTCTCCATAAACTCAGGGATGTAAGATTGAGATTTATTATTCACATGCAGGTGAATTGGCATTCCTGTTAGAAGGTCAGGCAGCCAGAGCAAGTTGTCATTGTAAACACCCATTTCCACTAAATGGCTCATGCATCTACTCTGAGGGGGAAGGAGTGTAGGATGAGGGTTAAGATCATGGGATCTGGAGTCAACTACCTGGATTAGATTCCCATATCTGCTACTTGCTGGATGGTCTCAGGTGGGTTACTTGAAACCTCCAAGCCTCAGGCCACCCTTCTATAAAATGGGAAGAGTAATAGTGCTTGATGGGCCATTGTACAGCTAAATAAGGCAAGGTTGGAAGCACTTCATGTAGGGCTCAGCAAACCTTTCATTAAACACTAGCAATGACCTCTCAGACTGTTAGTGATAGTAGGGCACCCCATCAGCCACTGCACCTGCAGAGCATGAGTGCTGAAGTATATGCACACAGTGTACCCCATTGGTCTTGTGTTTGATGTTCAGCACCATAGAGATGCAACATACTTCTCAGTAACCAAAAGAGAGTCATCAAATTATAGACAGGCAAGGATGATGTTGGGGAATCTCTTCCCTGTCTCAACAACAGCCCCCATGCCTGACTGAATTTTTGGGAGATCAAGAAGTTGTGCATGTGGGGAAATAAAAGATAAGGAAAGAAGGAAATTTCTGAGTGTCTACTGTGTACAAGACCTACCAAGGGAAAGAAATAACAAATGTCAAGTGCAAGAGACAAATTACCTCATGGCAATGACACTTAGGAAGAAGACATACAGTTTTTCTCATTTTGTATGAGAAAATTACCAGTTGGAGAAATTAGTAACTTGCCCAAGATCACATGAGTTTCACCCTAGAATTTAAAACTGGATGGGTTGTATCCTAGAACCTATATTCCAATTCAACACCCTGTCATCTTTTGTAAAACAGTTCACTCATTCATTCATTCATTCATTCATTCATTCATGTTGAGCTAGAGGACCCAGCAGAGGAACCTAGCATGTGTGAGAGAATTTTGTGTGTGACCATAATCCCTGGAGCCTGAAGGGGGGACCAGACCACTGACCTCTCTCTAAACTCCCTCTTCTGTCCCAGTTCATCATTTCAGGATCCCTCTCAGTGGCATCAGAGGAGCAGCCAAATTCTCCTTGTGTGGTAAGTCACATCCTGAGACAGGCTCTCCCAGCTGTGGACCTATAGCAGGGACACACTACAAAGGAAAGAAGCTAACGCACAATCCCTCCTCCATTCATGCACCTACTTATAACCAGACACAGGGCATTGACATGCATGCTCACTCATACTCACATGCAGGACCACACCAACCTGGCCAAGTCACAAGTGGGAAAGAGTCCAGAAGATTCGGGGGAAGGAAGGGAAATACAGACACCTTTGTTAAGGCATCAGGGTGGGAAAGAGAGAAAGTCAGAGGATCTTACAGGAAAAGACAAAAAGCTTCCTGGGGCACAGGGTTCCCCTCCAGCTGAGCATGGCACTGAGACTGCCTGCAGTGCACAGACCTGACCTCCAGAAACTTCTACAGGGAAACCAATGGAAGCTCAGGCAGCAGCTTCCCTAGGAATCTAACTAACCAGGGTCTATGAATCAAATGAACAAGGCTCTGTGGTCTTTTAACAAAGGACCAAGAAAGGACCTTTGTTTCTCTCACAGCAGGTTGTCTAGGACAAGGGGCCTCAGGATGGCCAGATCCCACACCAGATGAGATCAGTTTGAAAGTCTTCAAAAGGAAGCTGAATTCTGGGCATGGCTTTCTACTCTTGGCCCACATTTGTGGAGCATCAGAGACTGTCACATCCCAAAACCCTGGGGCTGAGTTTCCTGCATAAGTCTCAGGAGATAAATGGGTCAAATGTTTCCCAAAGATTATCTGTGTTTCCCAAAGATTATCCTTGGGGACACTTATCGCACAAGACACATTATGAAGATGTTTAGGTAAACTTGGCGGCAAAAATCACTATTTAATAGTCCCCTCGCTGAAACATAAATAATTTTTCCTAAAGGATCTGAGAGGTCTTGCACATCAAACCTATTTAACTTTGTTTAGTTCAGGTTTTTCCATTGTTTATTTGCCCACAAACTTTTTTGCACAGTACACCTCTTTACTTGCTGCAGAACTAGGGTTCCCAGAATTGACATTAAGAAACACTTATTGAGACTCTGCTCATCTCAGCTATAATCATTTTCCTCTCCCACCCTGACCCTCTGTGTCTTCTTCAGCTGAAGGGCAACTTGGTCATGAATATCCTCAGTGGACTCTTTTCCGTGGTGGGAATCTGTACCTACATCGTAGATATGTGTGCCAACGGCCAATCTAGTAACTCCGACAGGTCACTTGTGAGTATCCCTCTTGACCACTGTGTCCAGCTCAGCTGTCTTTAGAAAATCCCTGGAAAGGCACTGACCACCAAGCTTCTTCACCAAACACTACACCAAACAGAAGTGCTGCCAGAATCAGAACAGAGTTTAAAGTCCCTGACCTGGAGCTTTATTGCTGTTACTCTAAGTGTGTGACATTACTAAATCTTAGTTTCTGTGTTTAGAAATCAGTACCTACCTTCTGATACTGGGGGAGAATTAAATGCAGTTCTACATGTAACACACAGTTACCCACCAACCTGCACCTCTACTCACAGGGTCCTCCTCACTCACTACTATGGACAAAGGTGTCAACAAACATCTTTTGTACAGGACCAGAGGGTGAATATTTAAGGCACTGCTGGCCATCTGGTCTCTGTAACAACTACTCAAGCCTGTGTGAAAGCAGACATAGAAAATACATAAATGAATGAGTTATCTCAGGTTCTAGGCCAGTGCTATTCAACAAATATATAATGTAAGCCATGATTGTGATTTTAAATTTTCAAGTTGCCACACTATAAAATGACAAAAGGAACAGGTGAAGTTAATTTTAATAACATTTATTTAACCCAATAAATCCAAAAATCTCATTTCTATATGTAATCCATGTAAAATGATTAATTCAATATATTGCATTTTGGGGACGATGTCTCTGAAATCCAGTGTGTGTTTTGCATTTACATCACATCTCAAGTCCTCAGGGGACTCATGGCCACCAGATGAGAAAGTGCAGCTACAGAAGAGTCCCATGAAAACTCAATGACTCCCTCTGCACTACAGCCCTGTCCTCCCCACCCACTCAAGGTTATCACTGCTAGTGCTTGTCCCCTCTCCCTTGTCCCCACTTGTCTTCTACATCTATTTCCCTCCTTTGCTAGAGCTTTTCATCAGCATCTACACACCCCTCTCTTCCTTTCATCTTCAAAAACAAACAAACTACCTTTCAGTTACTGCAACTACCACCCTAGATCCTTAACCACGTCTGCAGAAATAAAGAATTGTCTGCCTCACTCTCTCCAATTCTCTCCTCTCAAAACCTCTCTTGAACCGACTCTAACCACACTTTCAGCCTCACTTCTCCAAAAACCTCCTCTGCTCAAGGTCCCCAATTTCATTTGGAGACCTCTCCGTGGCTTCCAGGCCATGCTGCTAGTGTTCCCCCACTCATAATGGTCACTCTCTTCTCTGTCTCCCTTGCTGTTACTTTTCTTTTCATTATTCTCTGGCTTTATCCTCATTCTTCTGTTTCTCTCTCTACTCACTATTTTGGCAACCTCATCCTATCCAGTGACTTGAAACACTTTCTCTATGACAATGACTCCCCACACCTGTCTGCCAAATTTCAGTCTCTTGAATCCAGTTGTACACTCACCATCTTGAAATTAACATACCCCATTCTGATCTCCAGATTTTTTATCCCAAACCTTCTCTCGGGTTTATGTTTCCCCACTGATGACAACTGTATCCTTCCAGTCACTCAGGATGAAAACTCAGTGAAATCATCACCCCGCTCTATTTCTCCTGCATCTACCAGACAATGCCTCAGGCAATCCTGTGGCTTTCACCATTACAATGCATCCAGAATCCATGTGGAGCCGTCACCACCTGGCTTCTAATCTCAGTTTTGCTGATGATTATTCTTCGAACCAGGACTACCCCATCCCAGCCACCCACCCCACCTCTGGCTGCAGGCCAACATCTGAACAAGGACAGCTGAACTTCATCACAGCTTTGCACATGATTAGCCAGGAGATGGGGAGCTCCAAGGAAGGGCTCAACAAGCATGAACAAAGACTCATCAAATAATAACTATCATCTAAGCTACTTGAGGAACCCTTCCCCCTTGTGGAACGTTTCTTGTTATTTTTTATTTTTTAATTACAGTTGACATACAAAATGTTATTAATTTCAGATGTAAAACATAGTAATTAGACATTTATATACCTTATGAGGTAATCACCCCAATTATTCCAATACCTGTATGACACCACACATAGTTATTACAATATTATTGACTATATCCCCTATGCTGTACTTTACTTGCCTCTGACTTTAAAACTCTCAATTTGTACTTTTTAATCACTTCATTGTTTTCACCCATCACCCAACCCTATTCCTATAAGAAAGTTTTATTTTTAAAAGAATTTTGTTGCTAAAAACACATTTGAAAAGGTCCAGCATCATTTGTAAAGGCTCTTCCTCTCTAAGCTTCTGTGATTCCTTGACTAACACATCATCACCCTGCGTTCCCTTTGCCTGGACACCCTGTCCTACATCCCTGTCTTTAAATCTTGTCCTCAGCATGGATCTCTGTTTCCTCAGTGCCCTGGGTAAGCTTTGGGCTCTTTTGTAGCTCTTATCGTGTCTGCAGTAAATTATAATTATCTACAACTGCACCTGACTCCCTTATTACATTGTGTCTCTTAAAATGCCTTCTTAGACACTCTAACAAACAGATGTTTAATAAATACTTGCTAAATTTAGGGGGAAGAACAAGACATTTCTAAGAAAGTTGTCTCCAAAATGGAGGATTCTCTGAGCAGCTAGCTGTTATACACACCATTTTAAAAATCATAATCAACAAACATTTGTTTGTTACCTACCATGTGTCAAGCACATTCACTTTTGTATTTATTCTCTCCTATAATTGGAATCTAAATGATTATTGGGATTATTCATCCCTTGCCCTTTTAGGATTAAAGTGGATTCTACCCTAACTCTCTCCCCAGATACAGAAACAGACCCCATTCTCCTGGGTATTCTTGGAGAAGAGCAGGGAAGGGCTGAGATGTCTCCTGCTCCTCAGGTGAACTCTACTACTGCTAAACTAGTTCAGCTTGGGGGTCTTTGAACTGACTTCCTTCCTAAATTCAAGACAGCCAGAATTATTTCAGTCCACAAAATGCCACTGTCAGAAGCCAGAAAGGTTGTTTCACTGGCTCACTTTCCCTAAAGGTTCAGAGGGATGGTGGAGGTTTACATCTGAGCCCAGGCAACTACTGAAGACTGAAGATGGCACATCCCTCACATACCACATCCTTTGTCTTCAGGCTCCACCTCCCGTCCTGTGGCTCAGTCCTGTCTTTCTCCCCTAACCCTCTCACTTTCCTTTCTGCTCCTTGTCCATGCTCCCAAATTTCTATTCACTTCCTACACAGAACAGTTTCACTCTCTCACTGTCTGACTCCAGACCACATTCTTAGGTCTCGTCCCCTGTGCCTGAAATAAGGTATCAAGGTGTTGCCCTAAAAAATGACTACTCTTTCCTGACAAACACATGCAGTGTTTGCCCCTCACCCAAACCTGGTGAGATATTTTATCCATGACATGAGACAAAGTTATAGGACTTCCCCTAAGCTATAGCCACCATCCATTGCAGAGACATACTCTGAGGCAGACCTCATACTCCCAGAGCAGCACTAATTAACTTCCGGTTCGTTCTGGTTCCAGACCTCTGGATTCGCTACTTCTGGCGTTTTGCTCATCTTCAGCCTCCTGGAGCTCTTCATTGCCTCCACATGTGCCCACTTTGGCTGCCAACTGGTCTCCTACGTGAGTTCAAAGATCCTCAGTGGGTGAAAAGATGCCCCAAAGAGGGTGGAAACCAGAAGGATCTTCAGGCTTCCCCTTCCTTCCCGGGAGCAGGGGAGTTTCGTAATGTCTATGGGAATCCTTGAATACCCAGTTCTCATCAGAGCACCTCCTGTGCCTGTCTTTTCCAGGGCACCGTGGTCTACCAGACTATCTACGTGTCAAACCAAGTGTCCAACCCAGAACCAGTGAACTCGCCACCACCTTATTCCCGTGAGGTGAAGCACTCCAAATAGGCCAAACGCTGTAGAAGCATCTTTCACTGAGATCAAAAGAAAACCTCCCCTTTTTGTGCTTTTGAAACTTAGCTTTTTCCTTCCCTGACAAACTAAGGAACATGTCTGTCCAACTGTGTGCACCCTGAACTCCCTTTACTTGAGCCTGGTAAATTGTCTGTGCCTCTATGAAAAAGGAAATGGAAATGTCAAGTGGATTTTAGCAAAGCAGTTCTCCCTAAGGCAGCCACATGTGGGGAAGTTGTGTGCATGTATTCATGTGCTTACCTGTGTGAGCTTAGGAGTTAGAGGAATAAATGTCTAAACAGCCCAAGCTTCATTCTTTCAGTCATTCACTCATTGAATAAATATGCACCAGGACTTGATACGTTTAAGTCTCTTTCATGGCAGAGGAATGGTGAACATGGGTGAACACATCAAACCCTTGATTTCAAGGAATTTCTGCCTCAGAAAGTAGAGCAGCATGCAAACAACTTTCTCTAACACAAGGCAGAAGGTACGGCTGTACCTTCTGGAAAAGAAGGAAACAATTTATCCTGGCAGTGATAGGGAAAGCAGAGGACAAGTCTGCTTGAGAAATCAGATTTATTCAGGCACTAAAGGACAGAGTAGGGGATTTATTTTGTTTGTTGTTGCTGTTAAGTTTTATGCAATAAGAAACTGCAGTGTTGGGAAGATATTTGGAGCAGTGGGTCATCCACTATCATGATCAATTTTTATATATAGTTACCATGATGCAATAGTTCTCAAGAATATTGTCTTAATATATCTTCCAAAATTATGATGCTAGTATATCATTATACATGGAAGGATAAGCACAAATTCAAAGAGAAATAACTATGTCTATAATTTCCAGATTTGCACACATTATTAACTTAAATATTGTTATTCATGATGACCAATCGGCATTCAAATGTTTACCTAACAACAGATTATGGCAGTAACCTCTAAAGTCCAGGTGCCATCAAATTTTCTTTTATGGCAGAAGCCTGGCTATAAGTTTTTTGTTGTTTGTACTACATACAGAACATGATTTAATCCTATGTCTATTTTTAAGTGCTGACTTTACCTAAGAAGTTTCCTCTAAATGGCATGTGACTTAATTCCATGTACTTCTGCACCAGCACTTTCTCTGACCAGGAGCCCTTGGCTTCCCATCAGCTGCTCAGAAATGGCTGAGGTTTCAAAGCCCCCCATGGGTTTTCTAGAACTGAAAGGGGTTTAGGAAATCACAGGCAACAAAAATGGAGGATGGAGCATGTAATATTCTGGTTTCAGACCAGCTGTCCACCTATCTGTTTTGTGAGCTGAGACATTTGTTCATTGGGGTCCCCAAAAGGGGCTGGACCATTTGGGCCATTCTCAGAGGGCAAGGTGGTCAGAGTGAGCCTGGCCCTCTCTCCATGTTCTTCTTCAGTGTTGCCTCTCACTGCCCCATCCGACTCCATACCTTCTTGGTCTCCAGATCTCTGATCCTCCACCTTGATCCTCCACCTTGATCCTCCACTCTGTTCTCAGAGCTTCCTTCCTGACTTGTCTGACCTGTGAGTTAACAAATGTGCCCCAGGTCTGTCCCACCTCCTATAGTGTGGATGGCCTCAGAGAAAGCAACTTGAAACACACCTGGTGCTTCTCCAGAGAGGTGACACCTGCCACCTGCACTGCTGAAATCACCAGGGGGCTTGTTGGAACAGACTCCCTTTCCTATCCTTCTGCTCACATTATTTGCTCTGTGTGTTAGGTTCCTCATCCCAGGGGGCCCCTTCACCAGCAGGGTGACAGATCACTGCCACCTGTGGGCAATAAATTGTATGCTTGTTCTGCACTTTTCCACAAGCCATCCACTGCACACCTCCATTCACTCCATCCCCTCCAGAAAAATGACACATGAAAACTGGAAGAGACCTGGGAGCTCTATGGGTAGATGGAAACACACAGGTGGAGAGGGAAGGCATTTTCCCAAGGTGGTCAACAAAGCTTGGAGCACAGGCAAGACCAGAGCCAGAACTCCAGAAGGCCAGTCCATGGCTCCTTGCAGAAGCAGAGACACCTGGTGGGAAAAGTAAAGTGATTTAGTTCAAAAGATAGTATCTCTACCACCTTAGTAGCCACCACTCTCGCCCCAGCTTTCTCCCAAATCCTGACACCCTATTCCAGTGGCAATACTGCTGTCACCAAAGTCACCAATGTCCCCATTTTGGCAAGCTCAATGGTTCTATTTTCATACTTACCTTTTTTGACCTTTGCAGAATTCTGACCCAACACTGTCGAAAACACTGTCTCCTGGTTCTGCCACGGCCTCTCTCCAACCTGATATTTTACAACTATGAAATTATTGCCATTCTGGCAGATGGAATACCAGCTGTCTCAGTGATCTGGTTTTTGATCTCTGATACCAATGGGTTGAGCACCCAAGTATTCTATTCATGTATTCTTTGGCTATTTAATTTTTCCCTCTTTTCTAAAGTCAGTTAATTTCTTTTGCCTATTCTTCTACTGGGTTGCTTCCCTTTTTCTATTTGATTCTTCAGGTCATAGTCTATTCTGCATATTTTTCCTTTTTTTAGTTGTGTGTTTCAAGTGTCTTTCTCCAATACTTTGGCTTCTCCTATTACTTTCTTTAGGATATCTTTGATGAACAAAAGATCTTAATTTTAATGTGATCTAACATGTTTGAAATTTTATGATTTATGCATTTTGTATCATGCTTAAGAAATATTTTCCTGAATTTTCCCAAGAATTATTGCAGCATGGAGAGCCATACATAGCAAAGCAATTCAACAAAGTGCTGGCAGTCCAGGGTCAGTAGGAAGAGAAGCCTGGATTACAAAAGAGGCTACTGATGCCCAAGGCAACTGCTTGAAATCAGGTGGCTCTTCCAAGGGCTGGTAGAAGCCTCCACATACCCACACAGATTGAAGATTTGATCTACAGAAAGAGGACCATATCCTGACACTGGCTTATATACAGAGGGTGTAACACTCCTAGTAAGCAAAAAGGACAGTCACCTTTTCACTGACAGCCATATTTCAACTACTGCCTTCAAAACCAAAGCACAACTAGAGGAGACAGAGAAGCGAGGGGACCCATCCCCCATCAACCATCCACTAAGCCATTGCAGCCTAAAGACTAAGTTAAGGCAGAAGGTAAACTTTGACTCACATGTAATATTGAAGGCTTAAAATGACCAGGTCTGAGCCTTAAGAGCCTACATGAGAACTTTTAATAACAAAACTGAAACATTATAATGGAAGAACCATCCATCCAACTCCACTCACCACAAGAACTAAAACACCACAAGTCTTTTGCATGAACCTGAGTGCCCTTCCCCAGACCCCTGGTCCCTCCTTCCCACAGTGCTTACCATTCTCAGCTCTCTTGTGTGCCTAGCACAACAGATACACCTAATATATGGGAATGCATTGGCAAAATTTCTAATGTTCTGTGTGAGCTCACACAAAATTGTGCGCCTGAAATATTGGAATGCATTGGCAAGCTTAACTAATACCCTGTGATAGCTAACACTACATTTTCTAGCACATGAATTCCTGGGGAACAGCCACCAAAGGAGTCCCCAACAGTCCCACCAGGACTGCTCTTCATTTCACGTGCAAGGACTTCCAGAGTTCTCTTTGCTGTGCACCAGTTCACATTCTGCTCATGTTCTGACTCATTCATTCTTTTTTTAATGCCATTTACTGATCGCCCACTGATCCCACATGCTCTGCACAGTTGAAAACGTTGATGAGTCTGTGGAGCTTTACAAACTTTCTCTACCATTTTCCCATAAGACATGCACCTTGATAACTAGGAACAGAAAATGATAGCACAAACATGGGATGATAATCTTCTTAGATGTCCTCCTGCTGCCTGTGATGGTGTTCGATCTTGCACATTGGGTATGTTTCCACTCATCCTGAAAAACCATGTTGCAAAATGACCTCCGGAAAATCAGGTTTGTGTACATGATGCTCTAATAAGAAAAAGTATTGAAACATTGGTGCTTGGAGATAGAGAAAGCTTTGTTCAGTTTGACTGAGATGAAAGGACAGGAGAGGGAAATCTCTCAAATCCACCTCTCTCAAAAAAACAAAAACAGGCTGCACCAGTCTGCATTCCCACCAACAGTATGCTATTTACAATAGCCAAGTGCTGGAAGCAACCTAAGTGCCCATCAGTAAATGAGTGGATCAAAAAACTGTATTACATTTACACAATGGAATTCTACACAGCAGAAAGAAAGAAGGAGCTCCTACTCCTCATGACAGCATGAATGGACCTGGAGGGCATTATGCTAAGTGAAATAAACCAGCCAGTGAAAGACAAATACCATGTGATCTCACCTATAAGTGGAACCTAATCAGCAAAACAAACAAGCAAGCAAAATATAACCAGAGACATTGAAATAAAGAACAAACTGACGGTAACCGGGGGGAAGGGAGATGGATAATGGAGGACAATAGGGGGAGGATTCTCAAGGAACATATATACAGGATGCAAGGATAGAGATGAAGGGGGTAAAATCAAGGATGGAAGGTGGGGAAGGGTGGGGAGGGGGTAGTAGGGAAACAATGGAGACAATTGAACAACAATTTATAAAAGGAAGAAAACATCATATTGAGGTAATTGCCCTGAGATTTCTATGAGCCAGGCCTTCTCCAGGGAAGGACAAGTTGTCATGTATTTATTGGGAGCCCTTTGTTAATTTGTATGAAGCTTTTTAAGTTTTTCCTTTAGATTAAAAATAGTCACAGATGTCCTCTTTGCCACCATGTGGGGCAAGGAGAGAGGACCAAAGAGAGAAACAAGAACCCACTTGCCCATCCATCCATTTTCTGCTGTTAAAAGAGTCAGATAACTGCGAAAGCTGAGAGGGAGCATTCAAATATGATCATTTGAGGGACATTGAATATAGAGCCTTCTTCCAAAATGTGGGCAGGATATAGAGAGTTCCAGGTGCTAGAATAATGCCCCAAAGTTCTTAAGAGTAGAAGCAAACCAGACTCTTTAGCCTGTGTGGCTGGCATCACCCTCACAGCTGTGTGCTGATCTTGCTGGTGGCTCAGCCAATGAAAGGGGAAGTCAGGGGGAGAGAGAAGTGAGACTTCACCCTCCCTTTGCTGGTCACAATTGGCCAGCAGCTGAGGTCTCCTACCTAAGACCTCAGCTCTTATCAGGCAGCTCAAATTTTTGGATGCAGCTCAGGCTGGCTGCTATAGTAACAGGATTCATGCTTCTTGTCCCTTACTTCTGAGGGAAACAGCTTCCCTATATTACTGGCTCCCTATATTACTGGCTCCCATGGTGACCACCCTTTGGGTCTCCATGATCTTCCCACATTTCTCTTAATAGCTCCTTCACTAATCTTTCTTCAGTGATAGACATTAAGACTGCCCTCTGTTTTCCTTCAGGATCTCAGGGGATACAGAATGCACACGAATATGTGTAAGCCATCCGCATGCCCAAAGCAGTGGGATCTGTGTAAAGAACTGAATATTATGGAAACACTCAGTCCTCTCTGGGTGAGTAGAGTATAATACTCCATATGCTACCTTTCTCTAGCAGGAGAACCCAGAGTAGTAACAGTTCTGTACTCCTGGAAGTGCTCGGAACTGGCAGGAATGTCATACAAGATCCATGAGCATCATTTGGTGGATGAGGAGGTTAAATTAGATGTACAGCCTCCGTATCTACTTCAGTCTTTAGTCTCATATTGTTGCCAGATTAATTAAAAGCAAGGCAGTAGGTGTCTTTTTGTGTGTTCCCCCAAACAGGCACTGCCCTATGGATTTGGATACTGTGAGAGAATAGAGAAGTGATATGTGGAGAGAGGAAATCCAATAAAGTGTGTGTTCATGAATGTGCTCCTATTCTCTACTGAGGCATTTGTTAGTCCGTCATACACAAAGCTACACACATCACCCCTGAGTGCTAAGTTCACTTTTGTGAAATCCCACCAAATATGACTCTCCCATCTCCACACAGATACTAGTAAACTCTTACCCAATTGAACTGCATTTAATTGGTTCTTGCCAATTACAAAAAAGATATGTGGGTGAGAAACCTCAGATTTATGCAGCTGCTTAGGTCCCCTGTTGAAGGAGTTTTTTCAGATCTTTCTAGACATATCCCCTGTGAGTACACAGTAGTGTGAGCCCAGTGTGCTTATTCTTCAGGAAAGAGAAGTTGCCCACAACGAAACACTGGGGAAGAGGCGCAGGAGAGACTGAGCTGCAGGCTGAACAACGTGAGTATACTTGATCTAATGATTTCTTTGGCTAACTCAGGGATGCTGGTATGATTTTTCTGACAAATGAGACTTACAATAATGTCACGGGATGAGGAGTGGACCCAGACTGGTTGTGCCTCAGGCCAGCCATAGTGTGTGTTTTCTTGACCTTGTATAGGAAAGATTTCATATCACAGGTCAAGTTGATTTTGAGAGTACATTTATTAACACTGAGGACAGTGAAACAAATGAAGGATTTAGGGTGGGAAAAGCAGCAAGAGAGAACCTAGGCAGAGCTCTGCTTTGACTCCCTAGAAATGTTATAGAAAAGAAGTGAGCCACACTGGGCTGTGTGAACTCACTGAGAGGTAAAAGTCACAGTGACAGAAGTGAGTCAAGGTGGGGCTGCTTTTGTCTCACTGAAAACTCAGAGAAAAAGAGGACTTTGGAAACACGTTCAGGGAGTAAGCCAAGAACAAGCTGCTGCTGCTGCTGCTGCTGCTGCCTGCTGCTGCCCTGGTTGCAAGTCTTGTGGATCCTTAGATTTAAGAGGAAGAAAATAGGAAGGTCATGGGCATGCTCTAGAGTGAGCTTGCAATGGTATTTTTTGTTTTCAGGGATTTTATCTCTCTTTTGCAGATGACAGTCTTAGGGGAGGTTTTCAGCAGAATATTCATCAGCCTCCTAGGTGTAATTTTAATATGATGATGCATCAAAATGAGCATATAGGAGAGTTTGGGATTATTCTTTGGTCTGCTTTAGTGTTTACTTATCTTGAGTCTCTCTGGCTCTAATCAGGTGTTTGTTACTTTATTGCCCTGACTTCATGCATCTCAGGGTTTGGCTGGCACAGATGCCATTATTAGGGTTCCTATCCTCTATCTCTCACCAGGGTAATTTAAACTATTTACTCATGGATCAGAGAGGAAAGGTATGCACCATTTGTTCTCCAGTGTTCTTGGTTAGGAAAATGAGGTTTTGTGAGTCACTAGCTGTATACTGGTCAAGTTGTTTGGCCTTGTTTAATCTCAGTTTTCCCATCCACACCATTAGAAATGTTTCTAGCTTCTAATGATTCTGCCTTATTTCTTCCTCAAACAATTCCATTTCTGAAGTCTTTGGGGGGCGATGAGGGAGAAGGGCATGTCTTCAGTAACAGCTTCCTACTGACAAGGACTGTCATTCCTGCCTATGTACGGTGAAGACACCTCTCCCTGCCTGCTGTAAGGGAGACACGGGAATGGGATCTGAGACCAGAACAGAGAGGCCATTGGCTGATTCTTCTAAAATAGGGATATGCAGGAATCCCCACAGAGTCATTGCCTTCACATGGAATTGAGGTATTTTAGAGGTAAAATTTTTGACAAGAAGGTAAAAAAGGCATGGCCCTAAGTTGAGGAGGAAATCTATACTTAGGGAATTGAGGGTGTATAAAAACCAGGCAATAGTCTCCCAGATTAATCTTGCAGAAGGGTTCCCCTTTCCAAAGTTATGAGTCCATGTGGCTTGGTCATAGATTTTTTAATATAGTTTCTTCTACTTGCCATGAAGAGTTAATGCAGCAGGTTTCATTTATGACTGCACACACCCCTCCTCTGTTGCTAAATAATCAAGGCTTACTCTGTTACCTGGTACAACATTAGCAAGGGAATCTAAAGACTGTTGTAGATTTTGAGGGCATGGCTAATACTTTTTTTAGGTCATTGTATACTATCTGTTAAATTAATTTAAGGTGGAATCTGATAGGCAAACCTCCCCATGGAATATTATGCTGATGGCTGCCCTTATGCCAGTTATCATAGTCTTATCCTTTTTATCCTTCTTGTCAAATTGTTACCTCTAAACTACAACAATTCCATGTGAAGACAATGACTCTGTGGGGATTCCTGCATATCCCTACTTTAGAAGAATAAGCCAATGGCCTCTCTGTTCTGGCCTCAGATCCCATTCCCTTGTCTTCCTTATAGCAGGCAGGGAGAGGTGCCTTCACTCTACATAGGCAGGGTTGGCAGCCCTTGTCAGCAGGAAGCCGTTACTGGAGACATGCCACTCTCCCTCTGGCTTTCATTTTTTGAGGGTGAGTAGTATTATGAACAGTGACAGAAATTGCTCACGGGCTAAGAAAACCTAAGGTGTACTGGCGTAATGAAATTATGTGTTGTTAACACATGGATAGCCTACAGCAGGTAATGGTTAGTGGAAGTTGGTATAAGGTCAGCCACCATACGGTTGTCTATTTTGGAGGTGTCCACAGAGAAAGAGGTATCCAGGAGGGGTGCAAGCTCAGCCCACATATGTTGTTGAAAACCAGGCCTGGAAGGTCGAACCCCAGCAGGTGTTTTCTATGCAGTCATGGTAAGGGTTCCTCCTTTCAGGAGATGGTTCCTTATTCCTGTGGTATTTTATGTGTTCTGGGGACTTGGTAAATGTGTTTCCACTTAATATTAGTTTGTTCTCACCAATAATTGCAGGTGTTCTGGAGGTCAGTTTGAGAATTAGTTTTCCAGGCATCTAATTTGGACCTGTAGTCTAGAGAACACTAGTGTGTCAGATTGAAGGTACAGAAAACATTGTCAGAAAAAGTCTTTGGATATATCAAAGTTAGGACAGAATTATCTAGTTCAAATCTAGTGACACATTCGTTCAACATACCACAATGACAGTAGGGTTCTGTAAGGGTCTTGCATAAGAGCCTTAATATTGACCAGTTTTATTCTAACTAATGAGCACAATGTGGTTGGTGCAAAGAAAGCCATCGGGAACTGGAAGGAAGTTTACTAAAAAAGAACTGGCTTTTTCAAAATTTTTGAGAGGCCCTAAAACCAGACTTGGTGTGTTGAAGGCTGTAGGTTGACCCTGAGGCAGGAATGCTCTTTGGATTGATTGTTAATGGCAGAGCCAGCAATTGAGAAGTTGATTTTCAACATCAACAGTATTGGAAGAGCTTACCAGTATATTAGCCTCCCACTCTCCTCGTAAGGTCTTTACTACAGTAAAGATATGAAAATAGGAAGGATAAACATTTTTGGTTAAAATTTAAATAATTTAAGTGGAGTATACAGAAACATTTTTTTCTGGAGGAATAGGCTTGGTGTACTAACAGGCTAGTAGAAAGAGTGTCAAAAATATGAGAAAAACCATTATATTAAAGCCTGGCCATCATGTTATTTATCTGTAACAGGTTCTTGTTTCTTGAACAGGAACTTGAGGTCCTTGATGGGGTTCACAAGAGTAGGAGTAGGATTATTATTCCTGTAGAGACTCACAAGAAACAGGTTTGCTTTGAGATAAATGAACCAAACTGGCTATTTCTATAAGCTTTACTGAAGTTAGAGTGCTTAGTAGGACTTGATGTGGGTCCTCCTATGTGGCCTGTAGTTGGGACTCAGGACTATTGTCGCTCCAGGTTTTTCAATAGACCATGTCCCCCACTTTAGCCTGTTTGTGTCAGGAGTCTTTACTAAGGGCAGGTGGAATTTTGTTTCCATACATACTCTTGCAATGCCTCTTGTACCTGTCCTACATTAATGATGTAAAATAAGAACTGGGTGATTTCTTCACCTAGTAGCAGGTCCTTTAGCTTTTTCTTGTCTGGAAAGTTCTTTATTTCTCCTTCAATTTTAAATGATAGCCTTGCTAGCAAAGTAGCCTTGGCTATAGGTCCATATTTTAAACACCCAAAATGTTTGGTGCCAGTCTCTTCTGGCCTGAAGTGTTTCTATTGAGAAATCAGATGACAGTCTAATCAGAGCTCCCATGAGGTAACTAACTGCTTTTCTCTTGGGACTTTTAAGATTCTCTCCTTGTCTTTAAGCTTTGCCATTTTAATTATGACATGTCTTGGTGTCGGCCAATTTGGGTCTATCTTGTTTGGGACCCTCTGCACATCCTGAATTTGTGTGTTGTTTTCCTTCACTAGGAAGGTTTCAGTCATTATTTCTTCAAATAGAATCTCAGTCACTTGCTCCCTCTCTTCTCCTTTTGGTATTTCCTTCATGCAGTTAGTGTCATGCTTCATGTTGTCCCAACAGTGTCTTAAATTCTCCTCCTCTTTTAAAATTTTTCTTTTTCTTTACTCTTCTGCTTGAGTATATTTTTCTACCTTATCTTCCAAATCACTGATCCGAACCCCTGCTTCATCTGACCAACTGTTCATTTCTTCCAGTGTATGATTTGTTGTGGATAGTGCATTCTTCATTTCTGACTGGTCCTTTTTTAGGGTTTCTATGTCTTTTTTCATGCTGTTTAGGGTTCTTATAATCATTACTCTAAACTCTCTATCTGATCAATTACTTGCCTCCAATTCATCTAGTTCTTCTTCTGGAGAATTCTCTTTTACTTTCTCATCTTTGGGGCCTGTTTCTTTGTCTTCCCATTTTGACTGCCTCCTTGTGTTTGTTTCTATGTATTAGGTAGATCTGCAAATACTGGTGCAGATCTATGTGAGACACTGTGACTGGCCCTGGGAAACCTGTTTGGAATTGTCAGTGATCCATCCCCTGTGGCTCCTTCTGCTGGGGCTTGGCGTTTGCAGAAAGAACCAGCTGTGCACCTAGGGTGGTTTGCTCCAGCCCCTGGCCTGCGGGAATACCAGTATATGCTTAAGTATCAGAGCTCCCAAGTATTGCCTTCAACTACAGCCTTTCTGTTAGGCTTAACAGTCTCCATTTGTACTCCTCAACAGCCCTGCTTTAGTTCCACAGGATGGGACAAGAGGGATTCCTGAGGGTGGGGCTACTGCTTCCCCCCAGGCTGATGCCACATGGAGGGGAGTGCTGCCAGAGAAAGATGGCTTCTACAGTATGGGGGAATGACTCAGCACAGGGACCCTGATGGCTGACCCTCCAAGTCTCTCCCCAGAGCTACCAATCCCAGACTCTCCTCACATGGCTCTAGGCTGCTCTGCCCTCCCTCTGCCATACCTGGGGGGACAAGGCCTCAAAGGAAATTTCACGCATTGGCCCTTTTAAAGGTTCACTGTGAGTCTGCCATCTCTCCCAGCAAGACAGAAAGCCAGCTTCTTTTCAAAGCGGGATGTAACTTGGGTTCCACTCCCAGTTCTCATTCTCTAGGCTTGGGAGGCCACCTTGGGGTTTTACCCCACACTTCTCAGGGGGAATCCCCCTACCCCATTGTAGCTGAAATATTGCTATAAAACTTCAATTGCTGTCTGTGGGAACCAATCCAGCCCTCTAGCACCTCCATACTTCCTACCATTCTCATTCTGGTGGTGTGGTTTCTTCCATAAGTGGTTGGTTATAAATCTCCTCTCCAGCTAGTGTTACGTTGGTCATTTAAGACGATTTTTCCTATAAATTAGTTGTAATTTCCACCTTTGTCCTGGGAAGAAGGTAGTGCTGCTTCCATCTACTCAGCCACCATCATGGACCTCTACCTAATATCTCTGAAACAGAATGAATAAACTCCTAATGGGTGGCAATGCTCAACTGAGTTAATGAAGGCAAAGTTCTTTTTCACTGTAAACATCACAGCACATGTGAAGCATGATTCAAGTGCATTTATTTTCTAGCAGCATGAATTCAATGACTTCAGCAGGACCCATGGCTAATACTGTGTTTATGGCAGCACCCCACAATGCACACTCTGTAATTCCAGAGAGCACAACTCAGGTGACCATGTATCCACACAACCAGCCCCAAGTCAACCTAATTCCTGGGAACCAACCTGGCCTGCAGACACCTGCCAGTTCACCACCAGCCCAGAGAATCTTCAAAGAGGGCAAAACCTTAGGGGTAAGTGAGAATTCACACCACAGGCTGGGGACCACATTGCTGGTCCCCAGAGGAAGGGGAGAGAGAAGGGTTGAAAATACAGAAATGGAAAATCCAGCATGGAGCTGGAGCTACCCTGCCTTGCCAAAGTCAGGTCTACTAGGAAGCTCAGCTGTCCAGCATCACCAGGGCCTCAGTATGAGGCCTTATATTACCTAACTTAGGCATTTTAGAAAAGAGAAAGAAAAGCAACAAAGAAGCAGAAAATTAAAAGGTTTTTCCTGTTGCCCAGAATCCATGTTGATCATGTGGCCTCTGGAAGAAGGCGGGTGCAGCAAGCCACAAGGGGGAGTCTAAAGCCAATGTGCTTCAATGGAATCTTTGCCCAATGGCAATAATATAAGAGCTCACTTTGACTCTACCCCTAAGACAGGGGTAGGCCTGTTTCACTGCATATTTAAATAATGATATACATGCTTTCTGATCCAGCCTGCCCTGTTTCAATTTCTAGCTTCACCCTCACATACTACTCTTGGAAATGTCAATCAATACAATCCTATTAGGAGAGCCATCTATACCTGCCAAATTTTAAAATACCCAATAATTCCATTTCTGAGACTTTTTCCTGTAGATATGCCTGTGAACATAAGAAATATGGTATGCATGAGGTTATTTGTTGCAGACATGGTTTTTGATAGGAAAAGAATGGAAACAGCCTAAATATCCTTCACTATAATACTGGATAAACCAATGTATTGTACATCCAAAAAATCAAATGTTGTGGAGATATATATTTTTAAAAAGCCCCTTTTCTTAAAAATATGGACATACACCCAAGCTATATCGTTAATGAGAATAAATTAGAGGCAGATACTGTATATAATCTACCACCATTTGTGCAAATTTATGGAAATAATATATTTGTATTCACTGCCATTTTTATAGTATACCATTTCAGCAGGAATATATAGTAGGTTCCTACAGCTGCCATAACAAAGTACTACAAATGGAATAGCTTAGAACAACATAAATTTACTGTATCACAGTCTGGGGGCCAGAAGCTTCTAATCACAGTGTCCATGGGGCCATGCTTCCTCCAAGCTCAAGGGGAGGATCTACCCTGGCCAGTCTCCAAGATTCCAGTGATCTTGGCCTAAGGCAGCATAACTCCAACCTTGGCATTCTTCTGTGTGCATGTGTGTCTCTTCACATGGCCTTCCTTTAAAAGGGTAGCAGCAGTCCTACAGGATCAGGAGCAACCCTGTTCCAACACACCTCATATTACCTAATTATGTCTGCAGCAATGCCATGTCTAAGTGAGGTCTCATTCTGAGGCACCAGAGACCAGAACTTCAAAATATTATTTTGATGGGGGAGAGGCAGACAAAATTCCAACAATACAATATCCCAGATATTGTTTTGATATATATATATATTGTTTTGATATATTCAAAACAATGTCACAAAGAAATGAGATGAGCAGAGACACTTACCCACAAAGGTGTTCATCACAGTGCTGTGTATAATATGAGAGCATAGAAACAATCTTACCTGCCCAATATCTGTTCCACCTACTCCAGAGCTATTTTGTATTATCAGTGTAGATATTTGAAAAGTTAATGGGAGGTTATGCTCCAAAATGTAAGTAGTTGTTATCTTTCTGGGGAGAAATTATGGGTAGTTTTCATTTCAATTTTACGTGTTTCATATTGCTTTTTTGACCAACAAAAAATGAAATAAATTACAAAGGAGGCAAGGGAGGGTGGTTGGCAGGAAAGGATTCACCACAGAAATAAATGTCTCACCTTGTGGCTCCCCTGATAGGCCCTCCAGATCCTGATTGGACTGATACACTTCGGCCTTGGCAGCATCATGGGGACCATCCTGCTTGGGCCCTATAGAGCCCCCTCATTCTACGGAGGCTATCCCTTCTGGGGTGGTATCTCAGTAAGTAACAAGAGTCACCATGCAAGTGAGTTCCAGAGACTGCCAACACACTCAGGGCCACCTTGTCAAGCTGTGTACTTTGCTACAGGAGTTTTCCAGTCAAGAGAATATGTGGGCTGTGAACCCAGTTCACGCCTTGTTCACTAAGAACATTAATCTGCTTGTGCAGCCAGAACAAATACCACAGACTGGGAGGCTCAACAGCAGACATTTATTATCTCACAGTTTCTGAGACTACACATCCTAGATGGAGGTGTCAGCAGGGTGGTTTCCTCTGGTGCCTCTCTCCTTGGTTTGCAGAGGGTCATCTTCCTCCCTGTGTTTTCACATGGTCTCTGTGGGTCTATGGTTTAGTGTGTCTTCATATAAGAACACCAGTCATATTAGATTAGGGCCCAGCCATATGACCTCATTTACTGTTCATCACTTCTTTAAAGGTCTTATCCTCAAATACAGATGCTCCTCAGCTTATGATGGGGTTATGGATCAATAAACTCATCGTACATTGAAAACATCCCAAGTCAGAGGACTTCTGGCAAGATGGAGGAATAGGTGGACGAACCGTACCTCCTCGCACAACCAAGATTAGAACAACAATAATTTACAACAATAATTTACAGATAAAATAACACCCAGAACCGATAGAGGATTTATCTGAATGGAAGTCAGACAGCCAAGAACTTGAAGTAGAGCTGTACATCCAGACTGGTAGGAGATGACGAGCCGGGCGGATGCGGGGCTGGCGCAGGTCGGCGGCGCACAGAGGTCGGGGAAAACTTGGCGTGAAATCGGCACGACAGCCATCCGGGTGCAAGAACGCAGCGGTGATCCTTGAGTACACAAGCTGCTGCTGGCGGACCCAGTGAGGCAGCGATTGTGGACCAGGGCAGAGCTCGCAGCCCAGGATCCCTGAGAAGGGTCTGAGCCCAGGAGAACGGAACTACTGCCATTGTTCCCTCCCATCCCCGCTCCCGCCCCCGCCCCTACTCCCACATATAACATCACAATCTAGCGACTGGGGTGCCCAGCCCCGGTGAACACCTAAGGCTCCGCCCCCCACCGTAACAAGAGGGACCAGACCGGAAAAAAAAAAAAAGGAAAGACATGTATCCAGCGGAGCAGAATCAGTCCCCCATGACTCGTCCTTTTGAGCAACCAAGAAATAACCAATCTATCAGATGCACAGTTCAAAACACTGGTGATCAGAAAGCTCACAGAATTGGTTGATTTTGGGAGCAATTTAGATGAAAGGATGCAGGTTACCATAAAAGAGATGCAGGAAGATACGCGGAGGAGAGCCAATAGTGAAAGGAAGGAATCTGAGTCTCAATACAATACAGTAGACCAGAAGGAAGATAGAATCAACCAAGCAGGAAAGCATGATGAAATAAGAATTCAAAACGAGGAAAAGCTTAAGAGCATCCAGGACACCTTTAAACATTCCAACATCCGAATTATAGGGGTACCAGAATGGGAAGGGGGAAAGCAACAAATTGAGCATGTATTTGAACAAATAATAAAGGAGAACTTCCCCAATCTGGCAAAGGGAACAGTCTTCCAAGAAATCCAAGAAGCTCAGAGAACCCCAAAGAAGTTGGACCCAAGAAGAAACACACCAAGGCACATCATAATTACATTAGCCAAGGTAAAAATGAAGGAGAGAATCCTAGAAGCAGCAAGAGATAAGGGGACAGTAACCTACAAAGGAGTTCCCATCAGACTGTCAGCTGATTTCTCCAAAGAGACCTTACAGGCAAGAAGGGGTTGGAGAGAAATATTCCAAGTCATGAAAGACAAGGACCTACATCCCAGATTATTCTATCCAGCAAAGCTCTCATTTAGAATGGAAGGGCAGATAAAGTGTTTTTCAGATAAGGTCAAGTTAAAGGAGTTCATCATCACCAAGCCCTTATTTTATGAAATGCTAAAGGGACTTATCTAAGAAAAAAAGATAAAGAAAAGACATGTATAGTAAAAGGAGAGCAAACTCACAATTATTAACAACCACACCTAAAGCAAAACCAAAAGAAGCTAAGTAAACAATTAGAACAAGAACAGAACCACAGAAATAGAGGGCACATGGAGGGTTAGCAGCAGGGGGGTGGGAGGAGGAGAGAGGGGGAAAAGGTATAGAGAATAAGTAGCATAGAATGTAGGCTGAAAATAGATAGGGGGAGGGCAAGAATACTACGGGAAATGTAGAAGCTAAAGAACTCATAAGTATAACACATGGACATGAACTAAAGGGGGAAAACGTGGGTGGGAGAGGTGCTACAGGGTGGAGGGGAGAGAAGGGGGGAAAAGGGACAACTGTAATAGCATAATCAATAAAATATATATTAAAAAAAGAAAACATCCCAAGTCAAAAATGCATTGAATACTGCATTGTGCAGTGTATGAATTGTTCACCATTGTGATAGAACATCTGATGTGAAGCTCTACCCAGCTGCCACTGTCCTTCATCACACGAGAGTATCTTACCACATACACTCACCCAAGAAAAGATCAGTATTCAAAATCTAATGAACAGTTTCTACTGAGGGCATATCACTTTCACATCATTGTACAATCAACAAAATCTTAAGTCCAACCAGTGTGCATCTGGAACCATCCCTACAGTCACATTCTGGGGTGTGGGGGGTTAGGGCTTCAAAAGATGAATTTTGAGGGGATGCAATTCTGCTCATAACACCAAGTGACAGCCCTGTAAGGCTCCATGGACCCAGACTGGGCACCTTTCCTAATTAGCCCACCTCAGAGGTCAAGAAACCTTCTTCTGGATCATCAGCCCAGAGGCAGCATCTTTCCTAATTGACACAAACAGGGACGTATTGGGAACTCAGCTCAAGTGTTGATCAGTGCAGGGCCCCAGCCTGAGCTCCAGGAGAGAACCACTTCCACCACTTGTTGAGAGTGGATGCCCAGCCACAGAAGAGTCATCAAGAAGAGGGGACTCAACCTGGTGTTCACAGATGGCCTCAGAGTCCCACTTTTAGCAAAATATTTGGTATATTAGATGATTACCTTTTTCTGGAAAGCCCAGAGTTTTTGTGACATTCTCAGGGTGATCAGTAATCCTCAATAAGTGAAGAACCTCAGGTCCTTTCCCTTCTCCAGTGTCTCACCTTTATGATTCTCTTGCAATCTCCTCAGTGTCCTCCCTCCTGCACACACACAGCCACTCACAGTCCCTCCTTCTCCTCCCTCCCACCACCCATCTCCTTCACCTCCCTGCTATAACATAGTCTGTCTCCCAAATCACACACTTCTCTGTGACTCAGTGCAACTTTTCTCACAAATGGCACAACTCCAGACTAACCTGACCATCAGCCAAGTCACCCTGTCCCATAAAACAGCCTGGAGTAATTTATCACCCTCCTGGACATATGGCATCTGTAAGACAGCAGGACTTACATTCCTGGGAGCACTTTTGCCTAACACTGGCTCTCTCTTGTTCCCATTTGTGTCTCACCTCTGAGGCTGAGGTCCCCTCTCAGTTCCACACAGACCCACACTGGGAACTCAGCCCAGATTCCTCCACTTAGCTACAAGCACCTGTGTCTCCATAACACACTGCAGTGGGGCTTGGGGCCATGGAGAAGATACTACCACAGCCACAGAGCAGTTGCCATTGAGCATTACAGTCTCTCATATCTCATATTCTTAAGAGCCCTGTGGCTGCCCCAGTATCTCAGATGCCTTGGTGGCCATCTCCACTTCCACCAGGCTGCTGCTCAGGGCCCATCAGCCCTCATGACACCCCCTTTCCTTTTTTCTGCAAGGAGTTTTCTCTTTGTTGCCTTCTTGACTACAGGACTATTTTTCTATTTTCTCAGGATCATTGTCTTCCTACAAACCAAGATCTATCTCCTTGGGTTCCTCAAAGGGACCAGCAGGAATATCAGAAGTCCAACCTTCTGTTTCCTTCATTCCCCATCAAGTCTCCATAAACTCAGGGATGTAAGATTGAGATTCATTATTCACTTACAGGAGAATTGGCATTCCTGTTAGAAGGTTAGGCAGCCAGAGCCAGTTTTCATTGTAAACACCCATTTCCACTACATGGCTCATGCATCTACTCTGAGGGGGAAGGAGTGTAGGATGAGGGTTAAGATCATGGGATCTGGAGTCAACTACCTGGATTAGATTCCCATATCTGCTACTTGCTGGATGGTCTCAGGTGGGTTACTTGAAATCTCCAAGCCTCAGGCCACCCTTCTATAAAATGGGAAGAGTAATAGTGCTTCATGGGCCATTGTGCAGCTATATAAGGCAAGGTTGGAAGCACTTCATGTAGGGCTCAGCAAACCTTTCATTAAACACTAGCCAATGCCCTCTCAGACTGTTAGTGATAGCAGGGCACCCCATCAGCCACTGCACCTGCAGAGCATGAGTGCTGAAGTACATGCACACAGTGTACCCCATTCGTCTTGTATTTGATGTTCAGCACCATAGAGATGCAACATACTTCTCAGTAACCAAAAGGGATTCATCAAATTATAGACAGGCAAGGACAGATGTTGGGGAAACCCCTCCCTCTCCCAACATGAGCCCTCAGATCTGACTGAATTTGGGGGGAGACCAAGAGTTGTGCATGTGGGGAAATAAAAGATAAGAAAGAAGAAACTTTCTGAGTGTCTACTAGGTACACTCAGATATACAGGGCAAGGGAAAGATATAACAAATGTCAGACTCAAGAGACAAATTATCTCATGACAATGACACTTAGGAGGAAGAAATACAGTTTTTCTCATTTTGAGAAATGAGAAAATTACCACTTAGAGAAATTAGTAGCTTGCCTAAGATCACGTGAATTCACACTAGAATTTAAAACTAGCTCTGCTATATCCTAGAATCTATATGTATCCCACTTCACTGCCCTGTCATCTGGTGCAAAAGAGCTCATTCATTCATTCACTCATTTGTTTTTCCCCATGTGGAGCTGGAGGACCCAGCAGAGGAACCTAGCATGTGTGAGAGAATATATGTGTGATAAGAATCACAGAAGCCTGAAGGGGGAGGCTCTGACCTCTGACCTCTCTCTAAACTCCCTCTTTTGTGCCAGTTCATCATTTCAGGATCCCTCTCAGTGGCATCAGAGGAGCAGCCAAATTCTCCTTGCGTGGTAAGTCACATCCTGAGACAGGCTCTCCCAGCTGTGGACCAATAGCAGGGACACACTATAAAGGAAAGAAGCTAACACACAATCCCTCCTCCATCCATGCACCTACTCATAACCAGACACACGGCACTGACATGCATGCTCACTCATACTCACATGCAGGACCACACCAACCTGGCCAAGTCACAAGTGGGAAAGAGTTCAGAAAATTCGGGGGAAGGAAGGGAAATACAGACATTTTTGTTGAGGTGTCAGGGTGTGGAGACACAGAGAGTAACTCTCCAAATAGAACCTTACGGGAGGAGGCAAAAAGCTTCCTGGAGCACAGGGCTCCCCTCCAGCAGAGCAGGGCACTGAGACTGCCTGCAGTGCACAGACCTGACCTCCAGACACTTCTATAGGGAAGCAAGGGGAGACTCAGGCAGCAACTTCCCTAGGAATCTAACTAACCAAGCTCTGTGAATCAACATGGACAAGGCCTTGTGGTCCCCTAGCAATGGACCGAGAAAGTACCTTTGTTTCTCTCACAGCAGGTTATCTAGGGCAAGGGGCCCCAGGGTGGTCACATCCCACACCACATAAGTTCTATTTGAAAATCTCCAAAGGGAAGCTCAGTTTTGGCTTGGTCTTTCTACCCTTGGCCCACATTTGTGGAGCATCAGAGACTGTCACATCCCAAGACACTGGGGCTGAGATTCCTGCATAACTCCCGGGGGATAAATGGGTCAAGTGTTACCCAAATGTTATCCTTGAAGTAGGAAACTTTATGGAGATTGTTAGATAAATTGGGAGCAAAAAATCTCTAGTTAATAATCCTATTTCTGGGAAATAAATAGTTTTTGTTAAAGGCTCTGAAAAGTCTTACACGTCAAACCTGTTTAACTTTGTTCAATTCAGGTTTTTTCAGTCCTCATTTACCCACAAACTTTTTGCACAGAACACCTCTTTACTTGCTGCAGAACTAGGGTTCCTGGAATTCACATTAGGAAACACTTATTGAGACTCTGCTCATCTCAGATCTATAATCATTTTCCTCTCCCACCCTGACCCTCTGTGTCTTCTTCAGCTGAAGGGCGGATTGGGCATGAACATCCTCAGTGCGATCTTTTCTGTGATGGGAATCTGTCTCTTTATCACAGATATCTGTATCAACCCACATCATTTCTACTACACTTTGGAAAAGGTGAGTATCCCTCTTGACCAATGCTCCCCAGGGTCCAGCTCAGTTGTGTTTAGAAAACCCCTGGAAAGGCACTGACCACCAAGCTTCTTCACCAGACACTACAACAAACAGAGATGCTGTCAGAATCAGAGCGGAGTTTCAAGTCCCTGACCTGGAGCTTTACTGCTGTGTTACTCTAAGCATGTGACTTTTCTTAGTCTTAGTTTCTATGTTTATAAATCAGTACCTACCTTCTGACACTGGGGGAGAATTAAATGCAGTTCAACATGTAACACCCAGGTACTCATCAACCTGCACCTCTACTCACAGGGTCCTTCTCACTCATTACTATGGACAAAGGTGTCAACAAAGGTCTTTTGTACAGGACCAGAGGTTGAATATTTAAGGCATTGCTGGCCATCTGGTCTCTGTAGCAACTACACAAGCCTATGTGAAAGCAGGCATAGAAATACATAAATGAATGAGTTATCTCAGGTTGTAGGCAGTGCTATCCAGCAGATACATAATGTAAGCCATGTATGTGATTTTCAAGTTGCCACACTACAAAATGAAAAAAAGGAACAGGTGAAGTTAATTTTAATAACATTTATTCAACCCAATAAATCCAAAAATCTCATTTCTATATGTAATCCATCTAAAAAATGATTAATTCAATATATTGCATCTTGGGGACCATGTCTTTTAAATCCAGTGTGTGTTTTGCACTTACATCACATCTCAAGTCCTCCATGAGTCAGGGGACTCATGGCCACCAGATGAGAAAGTGCAGCTACAGAAGAGTCCCATGAAAACTCAATGACTCCCTCTGCACTACAGCCCTGTCCTCCCTACCCACTCAAGGTTATCACTGCTAGTGCTTGTCCCCTCTCCCTTGTCCCCCCTTCTCTTCTATCCATTTCCCTCCTCTGCTAGAGCTTTTCATCAGCATCTACACACCCTTCTCTTCCCTTCATCTTCAAAAACAAACAAATTACCTTTCAGTTACTGCAGCTACCACCCTATGTATGTCTGTGGCCATGTCTGAGAGAAATCCTTAAAAGAATTGTCTGCCTCCCTGTCTCCAATTTTCTCCTCTCATAGCCTCTCTTGAACTGACTCTAACTATACTTTCAGCCTCACTACTCCTACCCCATTCCAGTCACCCACCCCGCCTCTGGCCTCAGTCCACCCATCTGAACCAGGAGGGATGGACTTCATCACAGCTTTGCAAACAATGTGTCAAGTGCTGGGGAGCTCCAACGGCTCAACAAGCATGAATGAAGACTCACCAAATAATAACTATCACTTAAACTGCTTGAGGAACCCTTCTCCCTTGTGGAACATTTCTTTTTACTGTTTTACTTTTTAATTACAGTTGACATACAAAATTATATTAGTTTCAGATGCACAGTGTAGTGATTAGACATTTGTATACCTTATGAGGTGATCACCCAATCAGTCCTGTACCTGTTTGACACCACACTTAGTTATTACAAAATTATTGACTATATTCCCCATGCCATACTTTAATTTACTTGCCTCTGACTATCTTCAAAACCACCAATTTGTACTTTTTAATCCCTTCATTGTTTTCACCCATCTCCTAACCCTTGTCCCATTAGAAAGTTTTATTTATAAAGAATTTGGTTGTTAAAAACACATTTGAAAAGGACCAGCATCATTTGTGAAGACCTCTCCTCCCTAAGCTTCTGATTCCTTGCCTAACACATCATCACCCTGCATTCCCTCTGCCTGGACACCCTGTCCTACATCCCTGTCTTTAAATCTTGTCCTCAGCATGGATCTCTGTTTCCTCAGTGCCCCCAGGCAATCTTTCGACTCTTTTGTAGCTCTTATCATGTCTGATGTGAATTATAATCTGTATCTGTATTGTCTTTTGCCTCATCAGATTGTGCCTCTCAAAATGCTTTCTTAGCTACTCCTGCCAAATCATGTTCAATAAATGCTTGCTAAATTTAGAGGGAAAAGAAGGACAGTGCTAAGAAAGTTCCCTCCTAAATGGGCGGATTCTCTGAGGAGCTAGCTATTATACACACCATTTTAAAAATCATAATCAACAAACATTTGTTTGTTACCTACCATGTGTCAAGCACATTCACTTTTGTATTTATTCTCTCCTATAATTGGAATCTAAATGATTATTGGGATTATTCATCCCTTGCCCTTTTAGGATTAAAGTGGATTCTACCCTAACTCTCTCCCAGATACAGAAACAGACCCCATTCTCCTGGGTATTCTTGGAGAAGAGCAGGGAAGGGCTGAGATGTCTCCTGCTCCTCAGGTGAACTCTACTACTGCTAAACTAGTTCAGCTTGGGGGTCTTTGAACTGACTTCCTTCCTAAATTCAAGACAGCCAGAATTATTTCAGTCCACAAAATGCCACTGTCAGAAGCCAGAAAGGTTGTTTCACTGGCTCACTTTCCCTAAAGGTTCAGAGGGATGGTGGAGGTTTACATCTGAGCCCAGGCAACTACTGAAGACTGAAGATGGCACATCCCTCACATACCACGTGCCTTTCTTTGTCTTCAGGCTCCACCTCCCGTCCTGTGGCTCAGTCCTGTCTTTCTCCTCTAACCCTCTCACTTTCCTTTCTGCTCCTTGTCCATGCTCCCAAATTTCTATTCACTTCCTACACAGAACAGTTTCACTCTCTCACTGTCTGACTCCAGACCACATTCTTAGGTCTCGTCCCCTGTGCCTGAAATAAGGTATCAAGGTGTTGCCCTAAACATGACCATCCTTTCCCGAGGAACACTAGTAGTGTTTGCCCCTCACCCAAACCTGGTGAGACATTTTCTCCATGACATGGAGACAAGGTTATAGGGCTTCCTCAAATCCATAGCCACTGTCCATTGTAGAGACATGCTTTGAGGCAGGCCTAGAACTCCCAGGGCAGCACTAATAACCTCCTGTTTAGATACAATTCCAGCCCTCTGGATTCGCTACTTCTGGCATTCTGCTCATCTTCAGCCTCCTGGAGCTCTGCATTGCCTCCACGTGTGCCCACTTTGGCTGCCAACTGGTCTCCTACGTGAGTTCAAAGATCCTCAGTGGGTGGAAAGATGCGCCCAAAGAGGGTGGAAACCAGAGGGATCTTCAGCTTCCCCTTCTTTCCCAGGAGCAGGGGAGTTTGGTAATGTCTAAAGGCACCCTTGAATCCCCAGTTCTCACCAGAGCACCTCCTGTGCCTGTCTTTTCCAGGACACTGTGGTCTACCAAACCTTCTACGTGTCAAACCAAGTGTCCAACCCAGAACCAGTGAACTTGCCACCATCCTATTCCAGTGAGGCGCGGCACTCCAAATAGGCCAAAGGCTGTAGAAGCATCTTTCACTGGGATCAAAAGAAAATCTCCCCTTTTTGTGCTTTTGAAACTTAGCTTTTTCCTTCCCTGGCAAACTAAGGAACATGTCTGTCCAACTGTGTGCACCCTGAACTCCCTTTACTTGAGCCTGGTAAATTGTCTGTGCCTCTATGAAAAAGGAAATGGAAATGTCAAGTGGATTTTAGCAAAGCAGTTCTCCCTGAGGCAGCCACACTGGGGAAGTTGTGTGCATGTATTCATGTGCTTACCTGTGTGGGCTTAGGAGTTAGAGGAATAAATGTCTAAACAGCCCAAGCTTCATTCTTTCAGTCATTCACTCATTGAATAAATATGCACCAGGACTTGATATGTTTAAGTCTCTTTCATGGCAGGGGAATGGTGAACATGGGTGAACACACCAAGTCCTTGATTTCGAGGAACTTTTGCCTCCAAGGAAGAACGGCATGCAAGCAACTTTCTCTAACATGAAGCAGAATGTTGGGACGTATAGAGAAAACTGAGAGGGAAATGACTTATTCTGGCAGTGATGGGAATAGAAGAGAACAAGCCTGGTTGAGGAATCAATATTCACAGGGGCATTAAAGGAGAGAGTGGGCAGTTTATTTTCTTGTTGTTTTTTGTTGGTGGTGGTTTTGGGTGCAATAGGAAACTGCAGTGTTGCGAAGACCTTTGAAGACAGTGAGTCATCCACTGACATGATCAGTTCTTTATACATGGTTACCATGATACAATAGTTCTAAGAATATTGTCTTAATACAGCTCCCAAAATTATGATGCTAATATATCATTATATACAAAAGGATAGGGACTAATCAAACATAAATGACTATGTCTATAATTTCCAGATTTGCACACATTATTAACTTAAATATTGTTATCCATGATGACCAATTGGCATGCAAATGTTTACCTGACAACAGATTATGGCAGTAACCTCTAAGATCCAGGTGCCATCAAATTTTCTTTCATGGCAGAAGCCTGGCAATAACTTCTTTGTTGTTCGTACTACATACAGAACATGATTTTACTCTTGCATGTATTTTTAGGTTCTAACTTTATCCTAGAAGTTTCCTCTAAATGGCTCGCTGCTGAGTTCCATCTGCTTCTGCACCTGCGTCTTCCCTGACTGGGAGTCTTTGATTTCCCATCAGCTGCTCAGAAGTGGCTGAGGTTCCAAGGCCCCCCGTGGGTTTTCTAGAACTGAAAGGGGTTTAGGAAATCACAGGCAACAAAAATGGAGGATGGAGCATGTAATATTCTGGTTTCAGACCAGCCCTCCACCTATCTGTTTTGCAAGCTGAGACATTTGTTCATTGGGGTCCCCAAAAGGGGCTGGACCATTTGGGCCATTCTCAGAGGGCAAGGTGGTCAGAGTGAGCCTGGCCCTCTCTCCACATTCTTCTTCAGTGTTGCCTCTCACTGCCCCATCCGACTCCATACCTTCTTGGTCTCCAGATCTCTGATCCTCCACCTTGATCCTCCACCTTGATCCTCCACTCTGTTCTCAGAGCTTCCTTCCTGACTTGTCTGACCTGTGAGTTAACAAATGTGCCCCCAGGTCTGTCCCACCTCCTATAGTGTGGATGGCCTCAGAGAAAGCAACTTGAAACACACCTGGTGCTTCTCCAGAGAGGTGACACCTGCCACCTGCACTGCTGAAATCACCAGGGGGCTTGTTGGAACAGACTCCCTTTCCTATCCTTCTGCTCACATTATTTGCTCTGTGTACTAGGTCCCTCATCCCAGGGGGCCCATTCACCAACTGGGTGACAGATCACTGCCACCTGTGGGCAATAAATTGTGTGCTTGCTCTGCACTTTTCCACAAGCCATCCACTGCACACCTCCATTCACTCTATCCCCTCCTGAACGATGACACATGAAAACTGGAAGAGACCTGGGAGCTCTATGGGTAGATGGAAACACACAGGTGGAGAGGGAAGGTATTTTCCCAAAAGGCAGAAAACTGTACTTGAATAACAGTTAAAAAAACAGAAGGAAAAAGAAAAGACATTTTCCCAAGGTTATCAGCCCAGCTCAGAGCACAGGCAATACCAGAACCAAACTTCCAGAAGGCCAGTCCAGGGCTCCTTGCAGACACAGAGACACCTGTGGGAAAAGCAGATGATTTAGTTCAGAAGACAGTTTCTCCACCACCTGAGCAACCACCACTCTCAACCCAGCTTTCTCCCACACCCCCACACCCTATTCCAGTGCAATACTGCTGTCACCCAAGTCTCTAACACATATCATATTGTCAAGGTCAGTGGTTCTGCTTCCATCCTTATCTTTCTTGACCTCTGCAGGACTGGACCCAATAATGCATACTCTATTTAAAACATTGCCCCCTGGTTCTGCCCTCTGACATCTCCAGATGCCCCCCCATTCTCCTACACCAGCTCCTCTGCTCTTCTTGTGCCTCATGCATTGCTCCCCAGTGTGGCACTGCCCTTGGTCCTCTTCACATTCTATGTACCCTAGCCCATCTCTGGGGGCTTGAGATTCTAATCTCAAGCAAAACTGTGAGATTCAAATGTGCTAGTCAGTGCACAAAAGCACTGCAAATCGTTTACACCACTTTCCAGCCAGTCCTTGGGTTCCAGGACTTCATCATCTAATTTGGGATTTTTTATGAAAGACATCATTCATTTTCCTGCTTGATATGCCAGCCCCCATCTTCTCTACCTGGGAAGTTCAAAGGATACTTCCACAGGAAAACTGTCTTGGGTTCCTAGAGGGAAAACATCCCTCTAGATGATTTAGTTCAGAAGACAGTTTCTGAAATAAAAAGCAGTCTGTGGGCAGGAGTGAGGGAAGACATGTATAATGTGACCTAGCAGTGATGACATTGAGATTTGAACTTTGAGGGGTTTTTTTAACTGGGCTGGAAAAAATTCTGATTTTTGTATTGTAGCTGAAAAAAAATAGAACTGTGACTTTATGTTTCACAGTAGCTAATTGACACTTGTGTCATTTACAGCTCTTCCCAACCTCCCCAAGAACTTTGGGACATTACATTGGGAAAGTATGTTCAGTCTTTGGAGGGTGCATTATAAAGTGGGGAGGTGCATCATGTCAAGGAAAGGCACCCACTTCCCAGGACCCACCCACTCCCAGATGCCAACCCATGACTCACAGCACCAGACTTTTCCAGAAAAAGTCTGTACCATTATATGAACTCAGTCTTCCTGCTGCAGACACAAGGACTTCAACAGCTCCTAGCTCTCCCACCACACTCAGAATAAGGCTTGGCACAGAGCAGCTGTTCAATGAATATTTTCTAGAATGAAAAATATCCTCTTACCCCTAGGGAAAAGTCCCTTACATAGCCATTCACTCAGTCATTCAGCAATATGAAGTGAATGTTGTATCTCAGGTCCTGCAGACACAGTGGCGAACTAAGCACATGTAGCTCTTATTTTCCAAATTACATGCCTGAGTGTGAGACAAGGAAGTCACATCATCAGTTAAGTGATGCAGAGTGATGGGGGAAACAAATAGGATGCTCATACAGATGGTATGGGGCAATGGGACAAGGGACAGAGTTTCTGAATGCAAGACCTCTCTAAAGAGGAGATGTGAAGAAGGAGTAACTAGCCACATAGAAAGTGTGGTAAAAACCATCCCAGGCAGAGAAAAACCTATGCAAAGAACTCCAGTGCAGATGGAACATAGTAACAGAGACAGAGAATGCCTCAAGAAGGGATCAGAAAAGCAGGCAGTAGCCATGTAAAGAATTAGGATTTTATTCTGGAGCTAAAAGTCATTGGATGGCTTTAAGTAGAAGAGAGAGGTGATCTGGGTTAAGGGTTTAGAAAATCATGCTGCCTAGTTTATAGCAAAAAAAAATAGTAAGAGGGCAAACACAGGAAGCCAGGAACAGGGATATTTAGTGATAGTCCAGGACAGGAACTAGCAAACTAAGGCCTGTGGGCCAAATCCAGCCCACCACTTGTGTTTTTAAATAAAGTTTTATTGGAACACCACCATGCCCACTTGTTTACATATTGCCCCTGGCTGTTTTTGTACTACAACAACAGAGGTCGGCGGTATGATAGAGGCCACACAGCCCTCAGAGCCTAGAATATTTACTATCTTACCTTCTACCAAAAACGTGTGCTTACATTGGAGAAAGATGATGACGATGAAGAAGAAGAAGGAGGAGGAGGAGGAGGAGAAGAAATTGTTCTCCTTTGTGCCAGGACTGTGATGTTCCAAGCTACTCTCTCACAGTAGGAAAGAATTGGCAGGGATCCTCCCACCCTCTCTTGCCCTTGATAATAAGAGGCTCCCTTGGTGATGGGAACTATAAGCACATGACTGTGGGTAGGGGAAGTACACAGAGATATAAGTGCTCAATAAATACCTGTTCAATGCCTTGACTAGGTAGTGACAGTGGAGACAAAGAAGCAGATTTGGGACATGGTTTGGAGGTGAGCTCTCTAGGGCTCATAGACTGCATGGGGGAGCAGAGGAGGGGCTGAAATTAAAGCCAATGTCAAGATTTCTGGCTCAAGTAAGTGAGTGAACAGACACTTACTTACTAACATGGGTAGTAGGATGCAGTAGGAGAAGGTTTCAGGAGGAAAAACAAGACTTCAGCAATATTGCCCTCATGAACATATAGGAGCATAGAATTTCAGAGGTGGCTGAGAACTTAAAGATAACTTCCATTTGGTGCTTGAATATTTTCTACAGTTGCTCCCAGATTTATCATACCCCATCATCTGGGAGCCTGTTAGATATGTAAATTCTTTGACCCCCCACCCCAGACTTAATTAAAAAACCCTGAGGGTATGGTCCAGCAACCGATGTTTTAACACATCTGCCTGGGATTCTGACACTCACTCAAATTTGAGAACTGCTGCTCAACAGTATCAGCTCAAATGGTTGTTCCTTCTAATTTTGAGCACCTTGCATGGTGGTGTATGTTATGATGGTTTCTCCAAAGGCAGCCCACATCATCCTTAGGAAACTCTAATGAGAAGCTTATCCAAAGAATGAACCAAGTCTAAGTGGAAATCCAGATAAGACACCCACATCCCAAGATACGACTTGGAATATAAAAAGATGATCCTTGCCCTTCAGAATTGAGCAATTGGAATTCTGGATAGGACTCAGTCCCAGCACACCCATGCCTTGTCAAGGCCTCTCAAAGACCCAAGTCACTCACCTTACCTTTGGTCACCCCTTCTCCCACCTTCTGACCCAGGAAGACTATTGTCAACTACACTTTTTTAAGTCTCTTAAAGTCAAATCACCAACTAGGAATCAATAGAAAGAGGCTGTACAGATGCAGAGGGTGATGAAGGCAGGAAAAGGCAGACATTGCCCAATTAAGAGGCCAATAAAACGCCATACAAGACTCTCTCCCCAGCCCTCAGGTTGGTCTAAAGTCTGTCAGAAGTCAGCCTTCCATGAAAGAATACCCCTCACCCTCCACTATTGAACACTACATAGGAATGTGGTTGTTTAATAAATATTTGTTGAATGGACTCAATCTTATGAAAGAAAGAAGTAATTAACATTTATTGAGTCCCGTATATTTACCAAGTTGTTATGCTTAATGCCCTATTGCCTGCATTATCTCATTTCACATTGAAACAACATAGAGGGACATTATCTATGTTTTAAGAACAAGAAATCTGAAAAATTTGGGGCTCAGAAGGTTCATTTCCCCAAGCCCATACCACTAGTAATTGTTGGAGCTGGATTTGAATCCCTGCCCCTGCCACTACATTTTATGCCCTTGAACACCTCATCCTGTCATGTCTGAAGTGCTGGCCCCAGGACAGAAAGAAACCATGTGATGGTGGCAACGATGACAAAGTCACAGTCCTATCATCATAATTTCCTGCTCGTTCATGGCAGAAATGGATTGGCTGTGATCCACCCACTCACTCTTTCCCCAGTAATCAGAGTTTCTCCTGGTCATGACAGCTATAAGCACATGACCATGATTAGGGAAAGAGCTGTATTCACACAAATTGAGTTTGACAGGTAATAAAAAGGGTAGAG
The DNA here is from genome assembly GCF_019186645.2 of Phyllostomus hastatus. Lineage (NCBI taxonomy): Eukaryota > Metazoa > Chordata > Mammalia > Chiroptera > Phyllostomidae > Phyllostomus > Phyllostomus hastatus. The sequence continues at coordinate 7,073,056 of NW_025334005.1, read as the reverse complement.
GAAATAAATGTCAACAGTGGTATACCCATCCATTTCTTATGGGATTGAGTTACATGTTTCAGCACATATTACTCAATAAAACACAAACACAAACCAACCAAGACATAAACCAGATGGTGAATAAACACCCAGACAACAAAGAACATTTCCTACTACAGCTATCAGCCCCACACAAAGAAAGGCATACACCAAAAGGGCAAAGGAATGGGGGAGGGGAGACAAAAATATGCCTATGAGCATCACCCTCACTGACCTCCTTTTTCTCTGAACATAAAAAAACTAGTCCTCCTCTTCCTCAGTGACCGCTGCTTTCACCCCACCTCAATCACTCACTGCCATAATCACACCTTAACCTGATCATTTTCACAACTGCTCCCCTCCATAATCTCAGTTCTGTGTCCCTCTCTTCACCATCTACCTCCTCCTATCTTGCCAGCTCACCACCCAAGTCCCATAGTTCCCAGCTCCAACAGGATTTACAGCCCATCGTCTCTCATCACTCATCTTAGACTCCATGGCTCACCACTAAAATCATTCTCAAATCCCTTGCTGCCCTCCCTGGCTTACCCCACAGGCTGCCTACTGAGTGCCAGAAATAATTGTCTGACAGTTGATTCTCATATCCCTATTCTATATTTTCTCCCACCCTCCAGTCAACCATTTCATAGCTTATTCCCTTTCTGCAAACCCCAATACCTCTTCCCTGGTTCTCATTCTCACCTACTGAACTTGCTTCCTGTTCCCCCAGGAAACTGAACGCATCTGGAAGACTAGAGCTTTCTGTGCCCCATGCATGGTCTGTCTTCCCACCAGTTACTACAGAGGGAGTTTTTGAGCTCCTTCCCCCTGACCCCAGATTCCACCCCTCTCATCTACTCAATCTTTCCCACCTCACAGTTTTTCTCAATCCACTAAATTATTCCCAACAGCACCCAAACATAATGTCATTTCTCCCTTCTGAAGAACCTCCTAGAGATACTGCCCTGGTTCTCTACTCCCTTTGTAAATACCTCCTCAAATCACTTTTTGCTTGCTGCCTACAGTTCCTCTCTTCTCATCTGTCTTGAACTCACTCTAGTCAGGTTTTGTCCATCTATCCGCTAAAACCAGTGTTGTCAAAGTCCCAGTGGCTCCACACTGCTAAATCCATCAGCAGCATTAATTCACTCCTTCATGCTCCTCCCCTTTAGACCTTTCTCCACTTGGTGGGAAGGGACCCACATTCACAAAATCACCTCCTCGGAATCCTCTTCTCCCTGAACTCTAATCACTGGCATTTCCCACGTCTCCATCCTTGGGCCTCTTCTCTTTAGTTGTGTTCACTACTGGCCTTAAATCCCATCTTTATGCTGTTGACTCTGCCCTAGCATAAATGCCGTGGATTTTTTCCCCCACAAGATATTTTGTTTGGGAGATTCATCTGTGTTGCAAACAGCTGTGGTTCATTCATTTTACCACAACTTCTCTCAAACCTGATATTTTCCAGCTTTGAAATGACTGCTATTCTGACCAATGTAATACCAGCTATCACTGTGTTGGAGTTTTCATCTCTGATACCAACAAGTCCAGCATCTTTTTGTGTATTCATTGGTCATTTAGTTTTCTCCTCTTTCAAAGGACAGTTCATTGCTTTTGCCTATTTTTCTATTGGGTTGCTTGTCTATTCCTGTTTGATTTTTCAGGATTTTTTTTTTATCCGTTCTTCATGTTTCCCCTTTGTTAGTTGTGTGTTGCAAGTATCTTTTCTCAATTTTTTTGGCTTCTCTTTTTACTTTCTTTTTGCCATCTTCTGACGAACAAAAGATACTAATTTTAATGTGCTCTAATATGTTTGAACTTTTATGATTTATGCTTTTTGTATCTTGCTTAAGAAATATTTTCCTGTCCGAGGTCATAAAGAGATTCTTCTAAAACTTTTACATTTGTATTTTATATTTAAATCCTTAATCCTAAAGGAAATTAATTCTGGTTTATGTTACAAAGTGAAAGCTAATTTTTTTTCTCTGTGGATAATTAATTGTTCCAGCATTATTTACTTATCAGTCTCTTCTTTCTCCACTCTCTTGTAAAGCCAGCCATTTATGTCAGATATCCATATACATGTGAGTCTGTTTCTGGGATCCCTAATCTGTTCCATGTGTCTCCTTATCTTCCCTTTACCTATATGTGTGTACATTACACTATACTAATTACTATGGCTCTATAGTAAATCTTGATACAAGTATCCCCCAATTTTTGAAAGTTCACTTTACACCACCTTGCTTTTACAAAAGACCTACATTACTACCTTTTTCTTTTTTGCAAACCAAAAGAAATCCAAAGAGAAATTTTGCCTTTATGAAAAAAAGGCAAAAAAACAAAAAGCTAGCATTTTGCAGTGAGCTGTTAGATGCCTCGTCTTCCAAGACAGCAAGAGTGGTTCAGCCATGCTACTTCCCCAGGAACTGCACATAGGGTCCCAGCACCAAGCCATGCAGCTTTGAGCTCTGTCTGCAAGCGTCTGTGCTTCATCTCAACTTATTTTGTGCATCCACTAGCAACATATGTCCTAAGGTCATTGCTTCTTCACTTTATGTCATTTTCATCTTATGAAATGTTTCATAAGAACACTCTGTTTTCAGACAGCAGTTAAAGCTGGATAGAGGATTTCCATGGATTCTTTTTATTTTTTAGTGGGGCAGATGTCTTAACTAATCTTAGCTCTTGGTCATTTATCTAAACTTCATATTCCATGAAAAAATCTCTGTTGAGGTTTTGATTTTATTTACTCTAAATCTACCAATCAATTTACATTTACAAGAATGTACATCTCTGATATTGAGTCTTCTGATCCATGAATCTGGTATAGCACTTCATTTATTAAGGTTAACTTTAATATCTTTCAAAAAATTTAATCAACTCCATAAAACTTATATACCTTTGGAATTATAAACGACCCTGAATAGCTGCTGCAATTTTGAGAAAGAAGAGTAAAGTAGGAGGGATCACAATACCCAACACTAAACTATACTACAAGGCCACTGTAATCAAAACAGCCTGGTACTGGAATAAAAAACAGGCACATAGACCAATGGAACAGAACAGAGACCCCAGAAATAAGCCCAAGTCTCTATGGTCAATTAATATTTGACAAAGGAGGAAGCAACATAAAATGGAGTGAAAATCGCCTCTTCAACAAATGGTGTTGGGAGAACTGGACAGCCACGTGCAAAAAAATGAAACTTGAGCACCAACTTACACCATATACAAAAATAAATTCAAGGTGGATAAAAGACTTAAATATAAAACATGACACCATTAAAGTCCTAGAGGAGAACGTAGGTAGGAAAATCTCAGATATTTCACGCAAAAACTTTTTTACTGACTTGTCCCCTAGAGCAAGGGACATAAAGGAAAGAATAAACAAATGGGACCTCATCAAAATTAAAAGCTTCTGCACAGCTAAAGAAAACAGTATCAAAATTAAAAGAACCAACTGTATGGGAAAACATATTTGCCAATGATACCTCAGACAAGGGTTTAATCTCCAAAATATATAAAGAACTTACAAGATTGCACACTAAGAAGACAAGGAATCCAATTAAAAAGTGGGCAAAGGACTTAAACAGACACTTCTCCAAGGAGAACATACAGAAAATCCAAAGACACATGAAACGATGTTCAATATTGGTAGCTATCAGAGAGATGCAAATTAAAACCACAATGAGATACCACTTCACACCAGACAGAATGGCCATCATGAACAAAGCAACAAACAACAAGTGTTGGAGAGGCTGTGGGGAAAAGGGATCCCTAGTGCACTGCTGGTGGGACTGCAGACTGGTACAACCACTATGGAAAGCAGTATGGAACCTCCTCAGAAAACTAAAAATGGATCTGCCTTTTGACCCTGCAATTCCACTGCTGGGACTCTATCCTAAGAACACTAAAATACCAATTCAAAAGAACCTATGTCCCCCCATGTTCAAAGCAGCACAATTTACAATAGCTAGATGCTGGAAGCAACCTAGGTGCCCATCAGTAAATGAATGGATCAAAAAACTGTGGTACATTTACACAATGGAATTCTATGCAGCAGAAAGAAAGAAGGAGCTTCTACCCTTTGCAACAGCATGGGTGGAGCTGGAAAGCATTATGCTAAGCGAAACAAAGCAGGCAGTGAAAGACAAATACCATATGATCTCACCTTTAACAGGAACCTAAACAACAAAACAAAGAAACAAGCAAAATATAACCAAAGACACTGAAATAGAGGCCAGGCTGACAGTGACCAGAGGGGAGAGAAGAGGGAATTTCAGGAGACAGTGGGAAGGGTTCACAGGAACAAACTTAAAGGACACATGGTCATAGACTAAGGGGAGGGTGGTAATGGGAGGGAAGTGGGGAGGGGTGGGAGGGGGGACTGGATTGGGAGTAAAAAGGAGAAAACTGTATTTGAACAATGATTAAAATTAAAAAAATAAATAAAAATAATAAAATAAAATAAAATGAAAAACTTGTATATCTTTTATTGGGGTTTTTTTTCCTTAAATATTTTTTATTATCGTTGCTTAAGTAAATTTTATTCTTCATTTAAATAAATGCTCATTCCTGGTGTATTAACATGCAGTAAAAGATTGATCTTATATCTAATTAACTATATTTAGTTAAATTGCTAAACTTTCTTAATAGTTCTAGTGATTTGCATGTAAGATCTTTTGGAATTTCTGTGTAGAATATCAAATCATCTACTAATAATGACCCTGTTCTTTCTTTCTTTTCAATCCCTCTGTGTTTTTATTTCTTTTTCATGTCTTACCATCCTGGCTAATACCTCCTAAATTCTTAGATTTCAGGTAAGTTTAGGTTTTAGTCCACGAACCAAGTGGTCTGGGACGAGGTTATAATTTTCAGGATTTCAGAACCTCCATTTCAAAGTGATTTTCCAAATTTACAAGGACCAATCACAATAAATGTTTTCAGAGCACTTCAGTATCTACAGGTATTTCTCAGCCAGCATCTCAATGATCCTTAGGAAAAGCAATATAAGGTAGGGATTACTACAATGGTCATTTTACAGATGAGGAAATTGAAGGATCTTAAACAGTGGTTCAGAGAGATCATCTGGCTGGAAAGCTGGAGAGCTATCCCCCGGTGGATGACTGTCCAGACCCACTCCAGTGTTATAATTCTTCCCGAGTGGAAGTGGCTCTGGTGTCATGTATCTCTAGCACTGTCATGAGATGGTCAGATATGTCAAAGAATTTCCTTCATCCACTGGGTTTTTTTAAACTTGGCATTTCTTACATTTATTTGATAATCCCAACTTGATTGTTACATGCTGAGTTGAGGGGGGAAGAGTAGAAAAGATGTCAAGCACCCTGCCCTAGAAAGATACACATGTAAAAAAATAAATTCACCAAGAGAAAAATGTATTACATCAGTAAAATCTGCTTCTTCCTAACTACTAACTTAGAGTTTTCCACATTGCCCTTAACACGTAGCTCTGGGCTGCTGGATCTTAGACTAGTTTATCATTCTGATGACTTTGTTCCAGGCTTGTTTTCTATGTACAGTGGGGGCAGCAACACCTGCTCCTGGGTCAACGCCTTGGACATAAATAAGTCCCATCTGTGAAGAATGTGGTTATAACAGGAAGCTGAGAGTCAAGCTTTCAAGAAGTGGTGTTATAACCATGGCAGCCTTTAGGGAGGGGAAGTGCCTGTCCAGTCCCTTGTCTTCTCTGAGGTGGCTTCCCAACAAGCCCCCAGTCTGCCCTTGGCGCTCCAGCCCTACTGCCTTCCAGCCTCCCCAGTGGCAGAGGAAGTAACTTCCTTTGGGGGGTAGCTTCAAGAGTGCTAGCGAGGCCCCTTCACTCCCAGCCTCCCCGTTTGTAATTCCCCCCTGATTCTCCCATTAGAACTACATGGCCCACTTGTAGGTAGAGATAGCAGGGATTGCTATCCCACGCCCATTTGCCAGATGAGAAGACTGGGGCTCAGGGAGGTTAGGGAGCATGACACATCTTCATAGCCAGGTAGCTTTGGGAGAGAGAACGACAGAAGCAGGCAAGCTCTCCTGAGACCTCAGGTCAGAACTGAGGTCTCAGTTCTGCTGCACTTCATAGGCAAAGGAAGCTCCAAGGCAGCCTAGATTGAGAATGTGGGAAAACAGACTCCAGCCATAGCTGTAAGAGGTGTAGACACATGGAGGGGGAGAGAACTAGCACCATTTTGCAATCAACCTGCCACGCTGTTCATCCCTGGTTTAGCTGAGAGTGGGTCCAGGCCACTCCTGACCATCTCCCACGCCATCCTCCGCCCACAAGTCCTGTGAGATCTTCCTGACTTTGCACAGAGGCCTCGGTCCTGCTATTTTGGGTGAGAACCTGAATCCAGACGTGGTGCACAGGTTCTCTGTGCATAGGCCAACTCACTACCACCCTCTGTGCAACACACACACTCAGACATGCTCACACACTCATACACACCCACACGTGCCCACACACACTCACATGTTCACATCCCTGTACAAGTCACACCCATACACCCACATTCACATTCACACCCACAGCCACACATTCTCACACTTACACATGCTCACATATTTACAGGCACCCACACTCACTCATACATGCTCAGACATGTTCACATGCACACACCCGCATGCATATTTTCACAAGATCATACTCCCTCACACATGTTCACCTTCACACATGTATCCTCACCAACATACCCTCACATGTATTCTCACGCTGACTCACATGCATGCTCACACCCGCACACCCTCACTCTGCCCCTGGCCCTGGAAAGCTGTGCACTGCCTGGCTCCTCTTATCTAATGCTGGACGAGTTCAAGGGAACAAAAATCAGGCACCCTCTTGGTTACCCTCAGAATTTCAGCCGCAAGAAGGTGAGAGCTAATGTGGATCCTGCTCCCAGTGCTGACACTGACCGTGGGACCCAAACAGACCACTTGCTTCCTTGGGCCTCAGTTTCCCCTTCTGCAGACTGAAGGAAGGAACTAGACCATCTCTCACGAGGCCTTTGTGGCTGGAGGTCTGCAATTCCACCAGCAGCGTCCTGGGCCCCTCCACAGGGCCTGGTGGGTGAAGGACTCAGCCCCAGGAGGGACTGAACTTCCCAGAGGCAGCAGCTCCCAGCAGAGCGGACTCCCAAGCCCCACATGAACAGCGAACAGTGAGGCTTTCACAGGGAAATATGTGTGAAGTCGGGAGAGGCAGCTGGGGCAGAGCAGAGGCAGCGCCGATCGAGCACAGTGGCCGGTGCAGCAGAGGTGGCGGCCCGGTGAGTACCCGCTGCCCTGCCAGGAGCCGTGGCCCAGGCGGGCCAGTCCCTGGGCTGGAACAGGGGAAACTGGGCAAGGGCGTATCAGGTCCCCCACAAAGAGAAAGAAAGACACAGGGTCAGAGGAGGTTGTGACCCATGGGTTTGACCCCACTTGTCACTAAGAGGGGGCAGGACAGCTGCCAGGGTGGTCTGAACTGCTAGCCTTCCAATGACAGGGACTCGCCAGCTTAGGACCCATGGGCCCCACCACACAGGTGGCATGGGCGGGGGGAGGAAGCTCAGGAGGGGCGTTTGTCTTCTGTCCTCAAAGCTAGTCACTGAGAATGACTCAGGTATCCCCTAGAGACCCTAGGAGCCTAACCATCCTGCCAGGGAGGTAGAGTCTTCCTCTCTACTCACTCCCGTCCCCAACCCTAGGTGGGGCAGAAAGGTGGTTCCAACCCAGATGCAGGTGCTCCAGGGGAAAGGGAAGGACCTGGCTGGGGTCCTGACCCAGAAAGGGGCTTAGAGGCAAATACTGTCTCAGCCCTCTTTTATAGATGGGGAAATGGAGGCCCCGAGAAGGGAAGGGGCTGTCCCCTCTGGGCCCTCAGTGGGGTCTGGGCAGCAGAGTGGAGTGGGTGGAGCCTGCTGAGCCCAGGTGGTGGATGTGGTCCAGTCTAGTGGGTGTGGCATGGGGAGGCCTGCCCTCCTCCACCCTGTGTCTGCATCTGTTGGCATCCTTTCCAGGCCAGCGGGGCAAGCTGGGCCATCCTAGAAGGGCTGGGATTGGAGAAGCTGATGCCACAGGGTCAGACTTAGACAAACGGAGCAAATCCCTGCCTGGTCAACAATGTGACATGGCCAGGATACAGGGTTGTAGCCTGGGGAAGTAGACGGGCATCCTCGGAGGATTAAGGTACCTCTCTTCCCACCAACGTCACAGCCAGCCATTGGACAGGCAGGGAAACTGAGACCCAGAGAGGTTAAGTGACTTGCCCGAGGTCGTGCAGCTGATTAAGCTCGCCACAGAATGGTGGGGCAGATTCCTCCCAAGCCAGCCCAGGGCCACAGCCTCAGCCACCAAACACAGCTGCCTCCTCCCAGATGGGCAGATGTGCAGCCCCCCTCTCCCCTCCCCCATCTCCCCTCCCCTGAGGTGCACCTGTGCATTTCATCCAACACAGAGCTTCTGTCCTGCAGCTGGTAATGCCCCCTCACGTTGCTCCAACTGGGCATAAACCAAGCTGCTCCTCGGGAATTAAGATGATGCCCAGAGACACTCACGGCACCAGTGCTGGCAGCTCAGGCCCATGACACGGCTCAGCCCAACTAAAGGCAGTATGTTCATGGGTCAGTGCAGGACCAGGAGACGTCGAATAAGTCCAGGGAAGCCAGTGGGGTCCGTGTCCTGGGGCTCACAGAGCCTGTCTGGTGCAGCGCCCCCGTGTCTGACTGTGTGGCCACGAGATCAAAGGGGTTGCCGGGAGCTGGGGAAGAGCAGGGGTTGGAGTCAGAGGACCTAGGTGTGCTCATCTTCAGAGCGACAGGTGCGCTGGCTGGGGTGGTTGGAGCATCATCCTGTGCACCAGAAGGTTGGGTTTCAATTCCCGGTCAGGGCAAAGTGACGGGTAATGAGCCCTCTCTCCTGCCTGCCCAGGAGAAGCTTCCAGGAAGAGCACAGTTCACCTCCCCTCAAGTTCCAGAGGGGCCAGAAGCAGCTGGAGGAGATTTTTAGAGACCCACCAGGCCCACCCCCCAACCCCATCTTACAGATGGGGAAACTGAGGCACGTGGAGACTAAGTGACTGACATGTGGGGAACAGGTGACTGGGCCGAGATCAGCCACCCTCTTTAATATCTCTGGGCTCGGTTTCCTCATCAACAAAATGGGAAGGATAATAGTGCCTCCCTCCTAAGGTCGTTAACCGCAGTAGAAGCTAAAAAGCATTGAATGCCGCCTGCACGCCACACATTGTGCCAGGCACTAGATGAGCATTCTCTCTCTTACAACTCACAGCGGTCATGTCAGAGTGGAATCGGGGCAGTCAGGTGCCTTTTCTGGCTGCTCTCAGGGGAGGCCGACAGCCCGGATTTAGCCATCGGAGTGTCCCATCTTGTGTCATGTCACAATGTGTGTTCGGGCTCCTGGGTCCTCAGCCCAGCACGAGGCAGGTCAGAAGGGGCCTTGGTGGGCTTCCCCCTCGCTTTCCCACCAGCTTCTCCTCCCCCACCCCCCCGCCACTCCCTGCTGGCTAACTGTGTTTCCACCCTCCACAGGGCTGGAGAATGGGAAGGAGGAGGCGAAGATGACAGGGAAACGAGTCACCAGCCTTGAGACTGGCAGCATTTAAGTGGACTTCTCGGCAGAGGTGTTTCGCTGGGGGTCTCTCTCCTGTGCACCTCCCCCAACAAGTCTTCCCCCAAACGCAGAGGCCCCATGTCCATTTCTCCAAATCTCCCTTAGAGCCAGCCGCTCCATCTGGTCTGAGGGTGAACAGGATGCAGCCCCTCCCCAACACACATCACCCTAAGCGATCTTTTTTAAAATATCTCAGTCTCCACTCCCAACCCTGTGGGTGAGGGTGTTAAAGTCATCTAGCAGGTTCTCAGGCGCCTGGCATCACAGCTTACTCCAGGATGTTGTCTCAGCTGAAACTTCTAGTTTAACATCTCTGACAAATACGCCCAACCAACCTCAAGGCTCACAGCCTATCCCACCTACCTGCGGGGTCCAGCCTCGGCGGGGTCTCAGGGTCCCCGAAGGATGCACGGCACAGGCGAACAGACTGGAGCGAGACACCGGGTGGGGTGCCAGAGGACAGCCAGGCTTTTTGGGCCGAACTGACTCACCGAGAAAAGTCAATCTTTATTTTTATAGGGGAGGTGATACAACATTCAATGCATAGTGTGATTATTAAAACAGAAATGGTTACCACAGAAATAATTTTGAAAAACACAGAAGGTTTTACAGATCAATCATGTTAAACAAAGAAATAACCGAAAAGTACAGGAGGTCCCACACAGATCAACCATGTTAAACAAAGGTTATTTTGACCAAGAGGGTCATTAATCAGATAGCCGATGAAGCTATACAGGCACAAACTTTCAGGTGCCAATTAGTAACTAGGTGTCTATTAAGATTCTAGGGATTGGTCTACATTAAAAGGGTGCAAGGGGTGATTTATAGGTTACATAGAAATTAGCTACTGACCGTTAAGGTTAGACTTGTCTCGGTTAGGTAACTGGTTTTTTGCCTAGGTTTTTTGATTTATACATCTTGGGGGGGCCATGTTTTGTGTTCGTTTCCATGTATTGAGATTATTATTTTCAACTAGAACTCCTTGCTTCTATACACTCCTGTCCAGGGTATGGGAGGGGTAGTGGCTCTAATAAACCTTAAGCTCTCAAGTGGTGACTCCCTAAGAAGCATTCCTAGCAACAGCTTCCTTCAGTGTTCTGGCAGTTGGTCTGCCCGTAGTTTAATTTTGTCCTTAACTTTCCAGGTGGGGAAAGCAGGCAGCACTAGGGTTGCTAGGGGTGTCTATTCTGTGGTCAGCAAGTCATTTCATGCAGAATCAGAGGCATCGTGCAGATTTTTTGTGATAACACACAGATGTCCAAAAACCCACCACCTATTCCTAGCAGGGACAGGCATACAGGAGGAGATAGACAGGAGACCCGGCCACAGTCGCCTCTGCTGTGCAGATGCGTCTCATCCGACCCGACTGTGTCCAAGGGTCAGCTGCTGGTCGGCTCCCGACACCCACCCACCACACCACTACTCCTGATCACCGGTTTCTGGTCTACTAAAGGGGCTGAACGAGACCTGCCGCCCGGGGTAAGGACCTGTGGCCTCCTGCAGATGACTGCTCTGCAGACTGCAGAGTGGGGCCGATGAGGCTACCACTGCCCATCCAGCTGTGGACAACACGCCTATTGTGCCTGTCGGGGGGTGTTTCCGGCGTCTCTGCCACAGGGAAGCGTGCCCCTCGGTGGACCGGGAGTTTCCCTCTTTCTTCCCGCCTGTCTCTGGTACACGAGCATCAGTGTTTAACTTTGTCCCTGGCTGACTGGCTACTGAGAAAAACAGTTTTCTTCCTAGGGGCACACGGCCTGGGGCGTGGGCCAGGTGGCTTCTTCAATAGACAGAGGGGTGGTCCCTGGCCTGAGGGGCAGAGATGACAGTGGTGGCTGCTGGGGGGGGGGGGGGGTTGTAGAGCAAGGAGGCTGCAAGCCTCAGAAACTGTGTGCCACGCTCCTGCTCAGGATTGCCACTTGTTGCCGCTTAACCCACCCTATCAGCAGACAGCCTATTTTTGTGGGTGTTTTCTCCACTCCTAACGAGGGCGAGGTCTCGGTTTTAACAGGTTTCTCACCACGTGCCAGGAGAGATGAGTTAATGACGCACATGCTCTGCCTGGGACCTCGCGGCCCCATCAGAGAACACGGGAGGAGTCCCCCCCATGGCGCCGACCCTCAGGGACCCCAGAAAATGTTCGTAAACACGTCGCAAGTCGCCACGGGTCTCAGGCAGTTCTTACCTGTCCCTGGTGAAATGACAACTATGCAGGCAAAACGGTGAGGTTTTCACCAAGTTAAATTGGTTCCACTGAAAGGTTTTGTGCTTTTTGACACCAGAAAGGCCGGCGTTCGTGCTGCCTGTCACCCGCCAGACCCAATAAGCAGAGACAGGGATCAGGTCTTCATGGGCGCTTTGTTCAGACTCAGACGGTGATCTGAGCGGACGGCGGGTTCGCACCCTAACGGTCTGACATGTCCTTTCAAGCCAGCCTTTTTATAACAGAGAACAGAGCGCTGCGAGGGGTTTTGAAATTCAGGGGAAATTAAATCTAAAAAACTGCAGCATTCTCGCCCTGGGCAGTTAGCTGTCCCCTGGGCCGGGATCTGTCTCTCCCAGGAGCGCAGTGGCTGGCGCCCCAGGCGGTCGGTGGTCTTTAGTGGTGCCCCAGGAGGTGGGGCCAGGGTGGGCGGTACCTGCCGTTCCTGAAACAATAGCTTCAACATGTGCCTTACCCACTAGGCCTATGAACTATCTACCTTAAACTAAAATTGTCCAAGTCTTTTTTAATACATTTTATTGATGATGCTATTACAGTTGTCCCATTTCCCCCCTTCACTCCCCTCCACCCTGCACACCCTCTCCCACCCACATTCCCCCCCTTTAGTTCATGTCCATGTGTCATAAGTTCTTTAGCTTCTCCATTTCCTGTACTATTCTTGCCCTCCCCCTGTCTGTTTTCTACCTACCATCTACGCTACTTATTCTCTGGACCTTTTCCCCCTCTCTCCTCCTCCCACTCCCCTAAAATTGTCCAAGTCTTTAGCTCCCTATCACTTTCATTCTAGAAGTGCGTTCTTTCTCCCTCTCTAGTGTTAAATACTCCCTCTAGATGACGGTGAGAGCGTGGGTGGTTTCTGTAAAGGACCTTGAGGAAGTGGACAGGTGGCCAACTCACTCAGCCCCCATTGGTTTTAATTTACTGGTCGGCGGCCTCTGAGCGCTTCAGATCCATTACTCCAAGGAGCAAAGTAACAAGTCTCGATCCCTCACTCTGACAAAGGTGGGATGCAAACCCAGGAGTGCATGAATTGCATAAAAGTCGGCAGTTCTTCTACCGGGAGATGGGAGTGCAGGGCCCAGCCCAGGTCTTCCACCGAGGTGCTGTGTGACCACAGGAGATACCCTCACCCTCTCTGAAGCTCTGTTGTTAGGGTGGTCGGCGACACGGGCTGCAAAAGAATTCACAAAGGGAAGAAAGTGCAGAGAGGAAAGGTTTTATTTTGCTTTCCCGAGGGAGGGACAGTGCTGGGTGTGGAGAAAGGCACCAGCACCTCGCTGCGGGGTCGGCTGTGAGTCTTCATCATCATTGGGTGATGGTGATGGGCGGTTGGAGAGCCGGGTGTTTCGGCTGGGCTGCAGCTTGTCTGGATGTTGTCTCTGGGTGCGGGGATCTGCGTCCTCGTGTGGCCTGGCAGGTCCGTTTCGCCAGTCCCAGGAGCCTCGGCGCCTTCAGGCGCTTCCAGTAACTTTCTGGTCCGGAGGATAAAGGCTCTGAACCGGTTCAGGTCGGTCATGCTTCACGGGGCCCAGCCCGCTCCGGGAAAGAGGGCCCGAGGAAGGGGCTTTTCTCCTGTTGCCCGTTTCCTCATCTCTCAGCACAACCCATAACCCATGCCTGTCTCTCCCTTGGAAAGATGTGAGGGCCTAAATGTTCACACCTCAAGAAGCAAAGGCCTGGGGCCCGAGCGTCCTCCTCAGCCCACACCCTCCATCCCCCTGCCCGCTCCCTCTCCACGCCCTCCCACGCCCTTGGGCTCCCAGACCAGGTGATCTCCAGCAGCATCTCCTGAAACCACAGAGCAGCCGCATCTGTCCGGGGCTCGTGCTGCCTGTCACCACCCGGCCAGAAAGCAGAGACAGGGATTGGATGACAACTGCACTTTTATTAATGTCGGAGGCCAGCAGCCTGAGAAGGTGGCGGGCAGAAACCCTAACACCCGCCTCACCTTGAACTCTCAGAAGCAAGTTGGGAGCGGGAGCTGGCAGGGGAGCCGCGCAGCCTCCTCCGGAGCGGAGCCGGCTCCCTTTGCTCCGTGCTCTCTCTCCGCTGGCGTCAGCCCTCCCCTCCTCCCTGGACGCCCGTGGTTTATGGCCGGCCGGGAGGCTGTGAGTTCTCTGCTTAGGGAGGAGAAGTGGAAACCATGTGCCCTCGAGTGTCCTTGGTCAGGGCAGATAAGGTCTTGCGGTTCGCCAGCTGGCTGTGAGTTGCGCAAACTGTTTGGCCTTATTTCATTTTCTTGTCTCAGTTTCCCCATTCCACTCGCCCAGGAATTTTCTTAGCTTCTTATCATCCTGTCTCCCTGGGCAGCTGTCGACTCGTCCCCAGCATGTCTGGCGGGGAGGGGAGGGCAACGGCCAATGGGCGAGGAAGGAAACTGAGATGAGAGAGAGAGAGAGAGAGAGAGAGAGAGAGAGAAGCAAAGGAACGTGGGGTGAGGCAGGGGAGCGAGGAGGAGCAGCCGCCTCTGAGTCCCGCTGCTGGAGGTCCGTGTGTTCGCTGAAGTCGCTCCTGCGCCCCACAGTCAGGGTGCCATTGGCCGACCCTCCCCCCGCCGACCCCCCCCCCCAGCAGGGACCCTCAGGGCAGTGGCCCTGGCTGGTCAGACCCTGTGAGAACAGGACATTCGGTCTGAATTCATCGTTTACTCCCAGCCCCCCTGAGCTTGGAGCTCAGAGGAAATGCTCAATAATCCTGTGTTCAACCGGATTGCAGATTTCTCCTGCTCTTCCTCCTAAGCGGTGGGCCCCCTGAGGGCGGGGATTCTGTATCTGACCCTGGTTTATATTCGCTCTCTTTAAAAAGGGGCTTTTTATAAGGTTTGTACGTGTTGTTTCTATCTAATTCACAGCAAACCCTGTGAGATTCCTACCCATGCTATTATCCCCACTTTACAGGGAAGAAAACTGAGGCAAGGGGAGGTGGCCATCTTTTTTCATGTTGCATGGTCACTACAGGGCCCAGGGTTCAAATCCTGGCCTCTATTGCCAGAGACAAGTGCTGAACCACTTAATGCCATTGGGAAGAATGACTGTCTTTGGTTTCACTGTGTAGTCAGGCCGATCCCTCACTCTGCTGTTTCCTGCAAAACTCATCTCCTGACCGCTGGGTGGTCCCCCCCGCCCCAAGTGTTTGCTCAGGCCAGACACACGCACATGGAGTTCCCATAGCCCATGATCTGCGCTACATTCATGGCGACTACCCGGGTGGCCAAAGAGAAACCTTCCCGTAGCAGGTGACTGTTTGCACAAGCTCATTAGCCAGGGTTGAGGGACGGGAGATGGCAGTTCCGGTCACAGGGGAAGAGACCCCCTCTGTCTGAGCTCTGCCTCGCAGGAGCTGTGTGTCCTCTCCAGGGAAAGGAGGAGGTTTAAGCCTCTGCTCCCACTAAAGTCCTCTCCATGCAACAGAGCAGAGGTTGAAAACGTGGCTCCTAGGGATGGAGAGACTGGAATTGAAGTCGTGGCCTTGCCTCACCTGGAACCCCTTGACCTAGGACACCCATTCACTTCTCCAAGTGACGCTCCCACACAGACAGTCAGGGGTTTGGGTGCCCACTGCATGGGGCCACAGGTGACAGGGGGAGGTCGAATATTGTTTATAAAGCACAAAGTTGGACGCAGACGTGCAGCCGTCACGTTCCCGTGAGGATCTCCCGAGCCTTTGTCTCCCAGGAGCTCGGAACAAGATGTCCGCGGCGCCCGCCAGCAACGGGGTGTTTGTCGTCATCCCGCCCAGCAACGCCGGCAGCCTCCGCCCACCACCAGCCGTTCTGCCCACCTCCATGTGCCAGCCTCCCGGGATCATGCAGCTGGAAGAGCCACCGCTGGGGACACAGACTCCAAGGACCACCCAGCCGCCGGACTTGCGGCCTGCGGAGACCTTCCTGACGGGAGAGCCCAAAGCTTTAGGGGTAAGATCGGCCTCTCCGAATGACCCGAGGCGTAGGTGCTGAGCAGCAGGGAGGCGTAGGCACCCAGCACCGGGGTGCACACCTTGGAGAGGGGGCAAGCAGTGGTAAATACTTAGTGAGTGCTGGAGGGTTCAGCTGTGCACTAGACCCACAAGGACCCCTCCCTGCAGAGCTCACGGAGAGTAAAGCACTGAACTGATGATGAAGATAAGTCCAAATAAGGTCATGAGGTCGAAAATTCTGGAGCGGGGAGGGCAACACTAGCAAGGGTGAACAGAAAGGTCTCTCCGGAAAGATGACATTTAAAGCTAAAACCTAGCTGCTGAGCAGGAGCCAACCAAGGGAAGAAGGTCTGGAGGCAGAGAGAACGGCAAGTGCAAAGGCCCTGAGGTGGGGGAGCGTGTGGCTTGTTCAAGGACAGAAGACCAGGCTGACACGACTGGGATGTGAGGAGCAGAGGAAGGAAGGGGAGGAAAGGAAGTGGTGGCTGAGGGCCAGCTCCTGCCGAGCTGACGGTCCATGAAAGACAGGCTCTGTGGCCTTTCCCAGGCTCAGATGGCCTTGTAACACTGGTCCCTGGGGGGGAACAAAATATTAGATAGGAAGTGGGTGGGTGGCTGGATGGCTGGATGGATAAATAGACAGACACACATGTTCATCTCCACATACACATACAGTGTCTTCAGTGTGCACCTTGGCCTCCGTTCCTCTGAGTGGAAGATGAAAGCATAGTTTAGTGATGGTGATGAGATGATGATGATGATGATGAGGATGATGAAAGCTCTGATTGATGGAGCACCCAGAGGTGCACGCACTCCACCAAGGGAGTTGCATGCACTGCCCGTTTCGATTCTCATCACCACTTTGTGAGACAAGACGCACGGTTCCCACGGGACAGAGTAGGAAACTGAGGCTTGCCAAGGCAAGGTCACTGGCCCAAGGCCACACAGTGGTTAAGTGGCATCCTGTGCCCTGGGGTGGCCCGGCTGTCAAGTTCTACTTTCAACCCCTCTGCCCCATGGGACCCAGGAACTCTGGCCTGAACGCGCTGGGCCCCAAGACTGCGATTCGCACTGCTCGCAGGCAGACGGGCCCATATGTGATTTGGGTGGAGGTGAGTGCCGCGTCGTGAGGGAGTCCACTTGGAAGTCAGGAGCTGGAAAGGGCTTCTGGATCAGGCAGCGGCTGGCTCCGAGGACCTCCAGCGCCCCTGGCACTCAGTCCTAGAATTTAGTCGTTGCCAAAAACGTTTGGAAAGAAATGTGGCAGAAATAACCAGAAGCCCACAAGTCCCCGCCTTTGGGAGAACCATTCCACTTCTGGGGAGGGATCAGTGGGGTGCTGGTAAGCCACCTCTTTAAAATTAAAAAAAAAAAAAATTAAAGGCATTTCAGCTGGGTAGGGAGGGTCGGCTCCAAGGCACGGGCGGATGGAGTGATGATGGACAAGATGCCCCAGAAGATACGCGGTACAGGATGAGGAAGGAAAGGAAGGAAAAGGTGAGGCGTTGTGTGTGCAGGGAATGAAACAGGTCAAAGACAACCAGGGAGCAACACCCAGCGATTTGGAGAGCCGAGGGGTCACAGTACAAAGCGGGATGCAGACCCGTAGAGGCATGGAAACAGGCAGGTGGGTCCCGAAGGCTGTGGGGAACTGCCTTTCCTTCTTAAAACTGTCTTTTACGGTTGTTATCAAGGTATCTCAAAAGAACAGAATGTGAGTTTATTCTCCAGTCCCTTGGGGAGCACGGGGCTCCGGCATGCTGTCCTCCGCGGCCTGCAGGGGGCGGTGTGGAGCCCGGCTGCCCGCCTGGCTGAGCTGCCAACCGCTCCCCGCAGACGGTCCAGATCCTCATCGGCCTCATCCACCTGGGCTTCGGCAGCGTGCTGCTCATGGTCCGCCGTGGCCGCGTGGGGATGCTCTTCATCGAAGGCGGCGTCCCATTCTGGGGAGGAGCTTGCGTAAGTGCGGAGTCATTTGGGGGCCGTGCCCAGATTCACTTCTGCCCCCTGTCCTCACTCCCATCACGTTCTCCTGAGCACAGCCGCTTCTAGGTGGGGGCTTGAGCCTCAATCTAACTCCTAACCGCAAACCCTCATCCTAAACCTGAGCCAGCCCCCACTCCTGTGTATGCCAAGCCTCCAGCAAAGGGGATGGCTGCAGAGGATAAGGATTCTAACCATCTGTGCTACCTGCATCCTCAGCCTCACCCTGCGTCCAAACACCGACCTGCAGAAACTCGCCAGCTCCTCTCCTGAGTCCCAGCCCACCATGAGCTCCCTCGCCTGGGAGTCTGCCCAGTTCTGAAGCCCCTGAGCCTATTCCCCTACCCATACCCGGCCAACCTGGCAGCGACCCCTGCTGGGCAATCTCCCACGTGAAGAGAGCACGTTTGCATTTGCCATGCTCGCCAGGAGAGCACAGGCTTTGGAGTGAAGACAGTAGGGTCTGAGTCAGAGGCCTCAGCCTCCTTGTCTGAAAACCGGATCTATAGTTCTGGCCCCGCCTACCCCATAGTTGGGGGAAATCAAGAGCTAATGCATGTGGGAGCCAATTACCAAGTCTTGATTCTGCACCAAATGGCGACTCGTTTGCAAAGCTTCCCCCTTTACAGAGAGAGTCAGAGACTCACATGAGAAGGACATCCCTCCAGTAAGTGGTGGTCCCCGAACCCGGGCACTGTAGCCCTTCAAGTAGTCCATGTTACCCAGCGTTGAGGGAAACGTCGGCTAATGGGACTTCTTGATTGTTTATTTGCTCAGTGCCCGTCTTCCCCAGTGAGACCAGAAGCCCCCTGAGAGCAGGGGTCTTGTCCATCTTGTCAACTGTGTTCTGTTCTTGGCACATGCCTGCTGCTCAGCACATGTTTGGAGGCACAATGCCTTGCCTATGAGGCTCTGGTGATAGGATGTCAATGAAAATGTCTTGCAAGCTTCAGCTGATCCCCCGGACAGGGGCACCTAGTAACCAGAGAGGTACTAAGGCGCCTGGCCAGGAGGCACAGGAGGTGGCAGCCAAGAGGTGCCCACAGAGAGCCAAGCATACGTGTCCTGCTCAGTGTCCTGGCCAAAGCCCCACAGGAGTCCCCTCTCCCCCACACAGTTCATCATCTCTGGGTCCCTTTCGGTGGCAGCTGAGAAGAGCCACACCAGCTGCCTGGTAAGTCTGGTCAGGGGACCCGGGACAAGGGTGGGGCCATGGCGGGACTCCTCTCCACTAGGACCCCATATACACTCACCCATTCAGCTCCTTCCACAAGCACTTCCTGGGGGCCCGCTGAGTGCCAGGCACAGGACAGCACCCAGACAGCCCAGACAGAGCCTGCCCTTCAAAATACAGTATGGGGCAGAAAGTGATGGGTGGTCCTCAGACAGAGTGCTCGTGGTCCTTAGAGTAAAGGCAGATAGATGCAAGAGGCCCTCCTGGAGGAGGAGGCAGCTGAGCTGGGCCCTGGTGGGCAGAAGGGACTGAGAAACACCGAAGGGAAAGCATGAGGCTGCAAGGAGGGGCATGGGCAGGACTGCTGCAGAAACCACGTGTGGTTCTGTGTGAGGTCAAGGACGGGAGTGGAAAGAACTTAGATGCAGAGGTGCGAGGTCCAGATCATCATGGAAGGCTCTGTGTGGGCAACAGGGAGGCGATCCCGGCTTTGGACAGGGGACTGCTGAACAGGGACTGCTGAACAGAGCCAATCCTGGGGGGTCCTGGGGAGGGACAGGAGGAAAGGAGAGGGGTCGACAAGAACTGGAGTCAGTGGCCACTGCCCCCAGGCCGTGGGGGGCTGGGTGTGGGGGGGCTCGGGCTCCTTGTCCTCTCTTTTTCTCCTCGCCCCTTCCCTCTCCTCCCTTCCCTCCTGTCTCTCTCATGCAGGTGAGGAGCAGCCTGGGGACGAACATTCTCAGTGCCATGGCGGCCTTTGCCGGGACGGCCATTCTGCTCATGGATTTTGGTGTCACGAACTGGGTGTGTTCTCAGACGCCTTCAGCAGTGGGGAGACGTGGAGAGTGGTAGAGCCCTATCCAGGGGGTGGGGAAGGCAGGGGTTTGCAGCACCAGGAGGCCAGGGCCCTGGGCATTGGCTGGGCCTGCCAATCCCACTAGACCCCGTGAGCATATTGACCCCATGACCCTGCCCCAAGCATGGGCTTGAGGGGAACGGAGAGACAGCCGGGTAGAGTGAGGAGAGGACACAGGACGGGCAGAAGGAGGACGGGCTCCAGCTCCAGCTCTGCCAGCAATGGGCTGTGTGGCCGCGGACCAGTTACTCTCACTCTGGACCTCCTTCCCTCCTCAATGCTAGAACTCTCGGCTTGCCTTAACTGTGGGTTTTGGGCCCCCAGGACGTGGGCAGGGGCTACCTGGCTGTGCTTACCATCTTCACCATCCTGGAGTTCTTCATCGCCATTATTGCCACTCACTTTGGGTGCCAAGCCACCCGCGCCCAAGCCAACGCGGTGAGTACTTCCACCCCAACCTAGGCCCCTGAGGAAGGCTGTTTGCTGGAAAGGGTCTCTGCTTCCAGACCCTCCCTGCTTCCCTCCGGGGAGCAACCCGGAAGGACTGGACTTGGAAGAGCTTCACTCATAAACGAAGGGACCCAAAGAAGTCTTTGCTGGAAGATGGGACTATTCTCTTTATGGCCACAGGAGGGCGCCCGCACCAATGAACACGCTGCTCTATGAGCAGCTACAGGGGGGCGCCAGCACCAATGGGCCCGCTGCTCTGTGAGCCCTGATGCAGAGCAGTGGAATGCCCTGGATGCAGGGGAGAGGTTGGAGGGCTGCACGCATTTGAGTAGAACTCTCTAGAAGTTCACGGGCCATGGGAGAGACAGGGGCCAACAGAAAGGACAGCATGCCTCAGTGGAAACTGAGCTTAGGTTCCCAAACCCTGCGAAGCCAGAAAAGGGGTGGAGGCAGGTGTTGGTGGCCGGGGAACCAGTTGGAGTGAAGGCCGCCTAGGGCAGGAAAATGCAGACCATGGCGTGGGGGTGCAGCTGGAGTGGTGGCTATATACAAAATGGGAGGTGAGGCTATCGAAAGCCTTTGAGCAGATATGTTCAAAGGGGAGGGTGAGCAGAGCAGGGCTCAGGGAAATCACTTCCAGAGGGTTTGTCCAATGCAGGGGCCGGAGAGAAAGGTGGAGGATGAAGGCAGTCCAGCGGCAAGGAGGCTGGTGCTATGTATGGCCGACTGGACCCAGTGCAGGGCAGACCAGAGAGATCTTTAGCTTCTAGAGAGATGGGACTTTTGTCTGTTTTGTTCGGTGCTGTATTCCCAATGCCTGGGTCATCGCTGGCTCTAGTAAATATTCTTCGAAGTATGACTTGAACAGAGGACAGTTTCTGAGTTGACCCATTCAGACTCGCAGAATTCATTACTAGGGTGCTATTCTCAGAATAGCCACAAGGAGGCGCTGTTGCAACACCTCCCTGCAGGGCTGGACCTCTCCTAAGACTGTCATTGGGTTTTCTTTCTCTTTGCAGCCTGTGATTTTCCTGCCAAACGCTTTCAGCACAGACTTCAACATCCCCAGCCCCACCGCCTCTCCGCCCCCTGCCTATGACAATGTGGCGTACGTGCCCAAGGAGTCGTCTGAGTAGATGGTCGCTCTGGCCTGTTGGCGTCCAGCCTTTCCCTTCCAGGCCCCGCCTCTCCCCACCCCCACCTCGTTAATCTGGGGCAGATCCCCTCCCCACTCCTCACATACTGTGGCCCTCGAGTGAAGTCGTCCCCCGGGGACCTTGTCCCACACATGTCCCACGGTGATTTCTTTCCGAAAAGTGCTGTTTGGCGTCAAGGCGTATCCCTGAGCCCCACCCCCTTCTGTGCTGCTCTGTATTTCCCTCTGCTTTTCCGGGAAACCGGCCTCAGTGGGAGACAGGTTCAGGGGCTGCCCCGGTCCTCAGACCTGGGGACGGTTATTAAGCTCAGAGGGCCCAGAATCCTCCAGCGAGGAGTGATGCGCCCAGCTCCCCCGCCCACAGAGCTGGCAGTGGCCTGACCTTGTGACTCAGGGCCCCAAGGGCAGCTCTGTCGGTGTAATCTGCTGCCCCACGTCCGTCATCAGGCCTGTTTCCTAATGAAATGAAATTACTGAACCAGATGGCACCTGCGGCCCCCCAGCTCCGCTGGGCTCCCTGAAGGCCTGGTCTGAGCCAGGCACTGTCGCCCCGCTGCTCCGGAAACGCTTGTTTCCCTCCCTGTAAAAGGGAGTCGGTACTGACTCTGGCCACCCACCCCCGAGGGCCGGGGACATTGCTGGGGACGGCCGGCCGGGGCCAGCCCACCAGACCCCATCATCATCCGCAGGTGCACAGTGATGGTGGCCCCTCCCCGGAAGGCTCGGGACCTCCCTGTCCCCCCCCCCACACACACACACACCTCCCTCCAGCCCAAAGGGCACCATGAGCTGGGCTGCCTGGGGCTAAGGAGACGCCCCTCCCCTAGCTGGTGCAGAGGCCCTGGCGCGGCTCATCCCATCCACACCACAGAGGAAATAAACAGTGCGGCTTACGCTTTGCGCCAGTCTCTTGCAATGACTTTTTCCTTTTCACCCTCAGCGGTTTCGAAAGGCTGCCCCGTGTTTGTCAGAAGACCTGGGTCACTGTCCCACTGTCACAGCAAAAGGGCATCTCTGGGGTGGGAGCTCCATGTGGTGTGATCCCCACACTTATTCTGCCCGCCCCTGAGCCCGGAGAAGCAGGCATTCATATGCCCACTCTGCAGCTAAGGACACGGAAGTTGAAAGAGGTTAATCAGGTACCCAAGGCCACCAGTCTGTTAAGGGACAGAGCTGGGATTTGAACCCAGCTCCATCTGATGTCATGGCTCATGACCACAGGACTCCCCACAGTCCAAACCCAGGGCTTCCCCACCAGCCCCTCCCCTCCCACTCCTGTCTCTTCCTCCCAAAGACTGGGGCAGGGCTGCGTTCCTGAGCAAGCCCACTTTGTCACCTAACAAACTCCAGCTCCTCCCTCAAAACCTGACTTTAACGGTGCCCCTTCTGTGAGGTCTTCCCAAAGAAGGGGTGGCCAGCTAGGCGGCTAAGTGCTACCCAGCCACAGGGCTGGGACAAGAGTGGGGCCATCAAGGACCCACTTAAGAAGGCGCTCACTCCCAGGGCCACGCCAGGGCAGAGCTGGAGTGGGGGTGACAGCGAGCTGTGGCTTTCAAAATCGAGAGAGGAGAGGCGTGAGGACTTGGAGCTGGGAACTGAAGTCCACTTAGCGAAGTATACAGTTGTGGGGGGAATGTGTTTGCAGGTTGAAGACCAGTTTTCCTCAGAGACATCAGATGTTTTTAAACTGAGGGGAGGAGTTTGGAGAGAGGGAGGGAGGAAGGGAGGGGAGGAGGAAGAGGGGGCTTCCTCAGGTCCCAGCTGGTCACATCTGTCCCCTGTTGAGATGTGGGAACCAAAACCACAGGTCAAATCAGAGGAATCTAAGAGCCAATGCTTCTTCGCCTCCCAGGCTGTAACGTGAGGCGGCCCTGCAGGGCCCTCAGAGACGCCCGCCGGCGTGCCCAGATGGCTCGGAGCCCAGCCAGAGCTGAGGGCTGCGCCTGGGGACAGAGCCCAGCCCTGCACTCCCCGAGGGGTCTAATTAAAGCCCCAGAAAGCTTTCTGTGTCCCCAAGAGGGCTGCTGTGCCGTGGGGATGCTGGGATATGGCACCATTCATAAAAACTAATTCAAGATGAGTCACAGACCTAAATTTGAAAGCTAAAATAATCTTCTTAAGGAATGGGAACATGTCTTACATACTTCGGGATAAGCAAAAATTCCTCAAACTCAACCCCCAAAAAAGTACTAATCATAAAAGAAAAAAGTGGTAAATTAAGGTTTATTAAAATTAAGGCCTTCTGTTCATAAAAATTAAAAAAAGAAAACACCGTAAGTGTGAAAATGCTTCACAGACCACGAGAGGATTTTGAAACACATAATATATAACAGAGAGCCACCTGAAAATATATAAATTACTCCTGAACACAAATAAGGAAAAGCGAGAAACCGCCACTGAAAATGGGCAAAGAAATTAACAGGCACTTCACCAAAAAGGCTATCGAAATGGCTAATAAGTGTGTTCAACATCGTTAGTCATTAGCAAAATACAAATTAAAACCACGATGAGATACCACACCTCGCCAAAATGGCTACAATTAAAAAGGCTGCCCATACAAATGTTGATGAGTTTTGGAAACTCATCTTCTTAAACCTTGCTGGAGGGAACATAGGCCCGATGTAACCACCTTCGAAAAAACGTTTGGCGGGACCAGCGGCAGCATGCAATGTCACCAACCATTCTCTCCCTGGGTGTACGCCCAACAGAAATGAGTGACTCTGTCCAGAAAAAGACAGGTACAGAGTTTTAAATGGCAACTTCCTTCCTAATAGGCAAAAATGTGAAGCATCTCCAAGTTCATCAACAATAGAACAGGTAAATAAATTGTGGTGTACTCCTAAAACATGAATAAATAAAAAAATAACTACTGACCAGCCAACACGCAGATGCGTCTCTGGGCGCAAGAAGAACATGCTGTGTTATTCTGCTCGGATGAATTTTCAAGAACAGGCAACATAAGCAGATGGTGGTAGAAGTCAGCAAAGTGGTTTTGCCCCAAGCAGAGATGTCCAACCCTTCAGTGTCTCTGGGCCATGCTGAAAGAAGAAGGGTTGTCTTGGGCCACACATTAAATACATTGTGACACGTAATCACAAAAAAAAATCTTAATGTTCTAAGTAAATTTACAATTTTGTGTTGGGCCGCATTCCCAGCCACCCCGGGCTGCACGCCCAGGTTGGACACCCGGCCAGTGCGGCAGTTCTGGGCCAGCAGGGCATGAGGCAGCTTTGGGGGCACAGGAAACGCTCTATATCTTGATGTGGGTGACGGTTACATGGGTGCAGGCACAGATAAAAATCCATCAGGCTGTACATATTTGTTGTGTAATTAGTTGCGGTTTTTTTTTAAGTAGGAAAAAAAGAACAAAAAGACTTAAATATAAACTGTGACACCATTAAAGTCCTAGAGGAGAACGTAGGTAGGAAAATCTCAGATATTTCATGCAGAAAGTTTTTTACTGACATGTGCCCTAGAGCAAGGGACATAAAGGAAAGAATAAACAAATGGGACCTCATCAAAATTAAAAGCTTCTGCACAGTTAAAGAAAACAGTATCAAAATAAAAAGAGAACCAACTGTATGGGAAAACATATTTGCCAATGACACCTCAGACAAGGGTTTAATCTCTAAAATATATAAAGAACTTACACGACTCCACTCTAAGAAGACAAGCAACCCAATTAAAAAATGGGCAAAGGACTTGAACAGACTCTTCTCCAAGGAGGACATACAGAAGATCCAAAGACACATGAAACGATGTTCAACATCGCTAGCTATCAGAGAGATGCAAATTAAAACCACAATGAGATACCACTTCACACCAGACAGAATGGCCATCATAAACAAAGCAACAAACAACAAGTGTTGGAGAGGATGTGGGGAAAAGGGACCCTAGTGCACTGTTGGTGGGACTGCAGACTGGTACAACCACTATGGAAAGCAGTATGGAACTTCCTCAGAAAACTAAAAATGGATCTGCCTTTTTATCCTGCAATTTCACTGCTGGGACTATATCCTAAGAACCCTGAAACACCAATCCAAAAGAACCTATGCACCCCAATGTTCATAGCAGCACAATTTACAATAGCTAGGTGCTGGAAGCAACCTAGGTGCCCATCAGTAAATGAGTGCATCAAAAAACTATGGTGCATTTACACAATGGAATTCTATTCAGCAGAAAGAAAGAAGGAGCCCCTACCCTTTGCAACAGCTTGGATGGAGCTGGAAAGCATTATGCTAAGTTAAATAAGCCAGGCGGTGAAAGACAAATACCACATGATCTCACCTTTGACAGGAACCTAAACAACAAAACAAAGAAACAAGCAAAATATAGCCAAAGACACTGAAATGGAGGACAGGCTGACAGTGACCAGAGGGGAGAGAAGAGGGAATTTCAGGGGAGAATGGGAAGGGTTTACAGGAACAAATTTAAAGGACACATGGACAAAAACTAGGGGGAGGGTGGTAATGGGAGGGAAGTGGGGAGGGCTGGGTGAGTGGGCTGGAATGGGAGTAAAGGGGAGAAAACTGTACTTGAACAATGATTAAAATAAAAAAAATAAAAAGAAAAGAAAGAAGAACAGAAAAACGTTACTACATTAGTTATCTGTTTCTATGTGACGAATTATCACAAACTCAATGGCTCGAAGAACACACACTTCTTGTCTCACGGTCCTGTGCTGGGGATCAGGGGCAGCTTGGTCCTCTGCTCTGCGCCTCACAAGGCCACGGTCAAGGTGGCAACTGGGCTGCTTGCTCATCCGGGGGCTCGACTGGGGAAGAACCCACCTCAAGCTCATGCAGGCTGATGGCAGAACGAATTTCCTTGCAGCTGTGGGACTTTCTGGCTGCCAGCTGTCAGCTTCCCTCAGCCCCAGAGGCCGCTGCCGGCATCTCGCCCTGCGGGCCCAGCACAGCCAGCCAGGGAGAAAGTCCCTGGAGCAAGTCTGCCCGGAAGATGAAGTCTTACGTTAAACTCTAATTACAGGAGTGGCCTCTCATTGCCTTTGCGATATCTGTCTAGCAAGCAGAAGCACCTCACAGGTCCCGAGGGGAAGGGCTCCTGGGGGGCCACCTTAGAATCTGCCCGCCACGGTTATGCTTTCATCCATTTAAATTCTGAAAATGTGAACATGCAACTTGCTGCCTTCTCTCCCAGCTGAACCAGCCCTGTCTTGACCCCCTCACACCCTTCAGCCCTGGGTTTATGTTTTCTCCCCCTTGACACAGTCGGCTTTCTCACTCCCGTGCACTCCACTGACATGCTTCCTCCCAGGCTGTCGTCATTCACCTCATGGCCACCGAAATCGATGGGCTTTTGAAAACCCGTGTTGTGACCATAATAACGCCCTTCATTACTGACGCGTTGCCCACCTGGGCTCTCCTCTATGCACTCTACACATTCCCCGGGGGACCTCATCTGCTGCTGTGGTTTTGTTTGATGTTTTATTCAGCAGGTGCTTTGAGTGCGGGCTGCGCGTCCAAGCTCTGGGGACACCGGACGTTAGCCAAAGTCCCCTCTTCTCGTGGAGCTCACGTGAGCTGTCTGTCCCCCACCCCCGACCGTCCCCAGTCTCCCACCCCCGTCTCTTCTTCAGCCAGCTTCAGCATCTACGTTCAGGTTCCACTGGAAAGGAATGCCCATCTTCTGCTCCAGCTCCAGCCAGCTGTCTGTCGATCAGCATCACCGCAGACCCGGCTGCTGTCCACGCCAGAATCCAAGCATCATTCCTGGTCGCCCGCCTGCCCCAGCCCCATGTACAATCGCCTCCTACTGAATCTCCCTCCTTGCTGTCCTTTCTCAGCTCACCCCGCCCTCCCCATCCTCCTTCCCAGCACCTGTGGACCGCAGGTGTCTTGCCCCTGCACAGGGAACAGCCCCCAGGCTCCCTAACCTGTGCCCCAGCTCCAATCTGGCCCAACCCTTCTCTGGGTTAGATAACATCCAGAGGGAATTTTTCTGAAGTACAAAACAAATGGTGCTGGTGTGCCTAAAGTCACCTGGGGCTCTCCTTTGCCCTCAGGCTAAAGTGCAAATGCTCTGGCAAGTTTCCAAGGCCCTGGAGACGTCTCAGGCTCACACCTCTCCAGCCCGCCTCTCCCACCCTCCTTGCACTTGAACGGGCAGCCATGCTGAACCCCTGAGACTCCTCTGCCTGGAGTGTTGTCCCCTGCTTGCCCCACCCCACGTACTTTCCTATTTGTCCCTTTTAATTCCCAACCCTCCCTCAGAGCTTGGTGTCGATGCCACTTCCTCCAGGAAGTCTCCCCTGGCTCATCCCTCACAGCAAGGCTGCCCAGCCCCAGGTCTCAGAGAAGGTGAGTGACATCTCAGTGGGCATGGCAGAGTGTGCCCACACGGCTCTCTGCCTTCGTGCAACACGTCCGACATAAAACCTGCGTGACAGCTGAGCGTGAGCGGCTCCTGAGAGTGTATGGTGACTATAGTACCTATTACACACGGCACCCGATACATGCCAGGCCCTGCTTCTAAGCATTCTCTGTATTCTAAGCCATTTGATGGTTTAGCAAATCGATAGGTATTATTATCCCCATTTTGCAGAGGGGAAACCCGAGGCCCAGAGTGGTCAAATGACTTGCCCTAGGTCTCACAGCTATGAAGTGGTAGAATCGAGATTTGAACTCGGGCAGCCCAGCATCGGCTCTGAAAGTCTCTGCTAGGTCCAGCATGCTGAAGCCACACATGCAGGCCAGGGAGGTCCTCCGGGATGCACCCCTCCGTGGAGTGACAGTGCAGGGAGATGGAAAGGAGGTGGCCAGGGTGGGAGCTGAGGGCGGTCAGAGCACACCCCCACCCCTCCCACCAGAACCACCACGTCAGGCGCCACCCTCGGGGGCAGCGTGGTGACAGGGCACAGGGGACAGGGCAGAGACAGATGGCTCCCCCACGTCAGCCAGGTGCAACTCGTGGGCGGTGCCTGGGTCCCGATGCAAGCCAGTCGAAGGTCGCAGGAGCTAGGAAGACAACGAGAGGCACCTGATCACTGACCAGATGTTCGATGTCTAGCGTGTCGCAGCAACCAGGCAAGAAGAGGTTTTCCTGACTGCCCGCGCTGAGCCTGTCCTCGACAGAGCCACAGGCTCTGTCCACGGACAGGGCTCCAGGGCCGAGGGGCGATGGCGTTCCTGGTCCAGGTGCTTCTGTGAGCACCAGAACTGAGCTCATTTTAATTCTCAGTTGTGACCTGTGGTCGTACCTCCTGTCAAAGTCCTTACCGTTGAGAGACAAATAGTAGACAGTAGGACGTCTGAGTTTTGCTCACCAACGGGGGAGAAGGGTGGGAGTCGGGGCACACGACGGCCGAGAACTGAGGACCGCTGAGCTGGGGGGTGGTCCGTGGGGTTCGCCGGGCCATTCTCCCCACTTCTGTGAACGTTTGAGGTTTCCCAAAGTTAGAAAGGCTCAGCCTCTGACTCTAGGAAGACTTTACAGTCATCCTCACTCCCTCTGTCCTGCTCTGTACACGGGTGAAATCGCCAACTCGGACTCGCCAAAGGAAGTGTCCAACTCTAAAGGAGGGTGCCCACCTGCTCGGTTTGGGGGGGACAGACACACTGAGGGCTCCCCTGCTGCTGGGCACGAAGCAGGAGGTGGGGCCCGAGGGAGAAGATCCAAAGTCTGATGTTTACAAAAAAGTCCTCACCTCCAGGCACTCTCGCCCTGACGCCGAGGTGAGTCCGGAGGGCAGAGTGTGGCTGGGGGCTCCGAGCGGAGGTCCCGGGCCGGGCCGGGTGAGTGGTCCCCCCACCCTCTCCAGCAGGAATGAGGTCTCCATCAGATTTCTAGAAGCAAAGCCTGAGACAAGGGTTCTGTGCCGCTGGTCGGCGAAGGAGCGCTCTCAGGAGGAGCGGACCAAGGGAAGCAGGACCAGGCAGATGAGATGAGCCAAGGGCAGATGTGGACTGAGCTGCCCAGCCACTCCAGCCTGATCCCACGTGGGGGGGCAGGTAGGGAGGGGGGCGGTTGCTCAGAAGCACAGACTCGTCCCACCCTGAGGCAAGGAGGCGGGGCTTTCCTATGCCCTGCTGCAGCCTCGGGGGAAGGGCACAACCCGAACTCCCGAAAGGCAGCAGCTGTGGGCCCTGAGCGCATCAGTTGCAGTGGCTGGAAACGGGTGTCCACCCCATGAAGAGGCTCTGGGAAGCGGGGGGACACCCACACGTCTACCCCACAGAGGAATTCACGCCCTAGAGCCCTGTTCTGCCGGCAGTGGCTGACCATTCGAGGTGAGGCAGGGAGGGGCGTTTTCATTCCGATCCCAGAAACTCCTGCACACGGAGCGGCAGGTTGGAGCGAGCAGAGCCCCAGAGAGGGAACGGGGCTTTCCCAGGGCCACTCAGAGCCAGGTCTGGAATCCAGGCCTCCTGACGCCCCAGTGTGGCAGCCTCTGTTTCCCGCAGGCCCCGCCCCCTTCGTGTGGGCAAACCTGTCTCCGCACCGGCACTGAGTCCTGAAGCTCTGGGGGGTGGGGGCTGGCTTTGGCACATTTACAGCCTTTTTGTAACCAGCATCTACCGAACCCCAACCCTCTAGGTGGGTCCCCAGTGCCCCTCCAGCCCCTCTGTCACGTGGTGTGACTCGACACCTCTCAACTGCTGCCTCTCTCTGCTTGACATGCACGCACACACGCACATGCGCGCGCACATGCATGCACACGCGTGTACACACACACACACACCCTCGGAAGCTCTCGCTGTCCTCCAGGCCTGTGCAGCAGAGTCTGATCAGGGTCGCGGGTTCCTCTGTCTGCAGAACTCCAGAGACAGACGCAGACCACTCATTCAATACACTCGGTGCGCTCGTCCCTCCTCGCACCCTTCCCCAGGGCCCTCAGCCCCCGCCCCCACCCCGTGGCCACCCGTCCGTCCAGATGACGCAGGCAGGACTCTTCAGGTCTTAAATGAGAACCAGACACGGGCCAGATGGAGCCTGGACGGCAGGATTCCAGGCAGGTGGCAGGCCGCTGGCAGCGCTGGCTAACACGCAGGGAGCCATTGCCTGAGCGAGGCCCTGCAGGGCGCAGACGTCATCCCACGTACTCCCCACAGCCCCTCCCCCACCCAGCCTAGCCACTAGCGCTTCCCAGGTGACAGGTGAGGAGACTCACAGCTGAGATGTAATCAGCCTGCCCAAGGTCAAAGTTCCAAAGAGCAAAGCGGGCATCGGCTTGGGCTTGTCCACCTCCAGTGCTCATGTCCTAGTTCACTCGTGGGGTGGAACTGGAGGGTCCTAGCTCTTTCCGTGCCTGGGACCCAGGGAGCACCCAGACCATGGCTGGTGTCCTTGGGAATGCCAGGCTGGCTGGTCCTGTGGGCTGTGACCCGACTGCAAGAACCAGGGAGGGGACAAGGCTAAAATAGTTCCCCCACACACACTGTTCCCCAGGGTCTGCATCACAGGCAAAAGCCTTCTGAGGACTCAGAGTTCATGACCGTCTTCACAACAAGCGCCCTGCCTTCTCCAACTCCTTCCCTCCTGGCCGTCCAAAGTCCCTTGTCGCAGCTGTCTGTCGTGTGAGAGAATTATGTGGAACTGGCAGTGACCCCAGAGATCACAGTCCGGTCCCTGACCTCACTGTGATAGGCACACGAGAAAACCAAAAAGAGGTCAAAGAAACCACCCCCCACCCCCCAAAAAAACCCACAACCACACATCTCTAAGTTTAAGGCCAAAAGCGGTCTCCACAGCTTACCAAGCAGGTAGAATTATTGGACAATGAGACAGTGAGACCAAGTTTCCATGGCCAGTGAAGTTTGGGAAAGGCCCTCACCATGGAGACAGAGCACTCCACGGCAGGAGTTCTCAGGTCTTTGACGTGCTGAGCGGCGGGAAGATCGCATCCGGGGCTCCCGGACTGGTTTGGCCATGGCAGCCTTTTGCTGCTGATCTGTCGGGACCAGCGTTCCACGGAACACGCTTTGAGAAAGGTTGCTCTGGCTTCTTGAATCTAATTCCCTGGTGGATTTTTGAACCATTCCCACTGCCACCCTTCCGCAAAGCAAAGGCCAGGTGGAGGCACACCTCCCGGGACCAGGAACACACTGTCCCCCCCGGACAACCTCTCCCATCCGAGACCCCTCGGCCAAGAAGCCTTCCTTCCTTTGTGCTTCCTGGAGACGGCGCTTCCTCTGTCTTCCCAAGCACACGGAACTCGAGCTGCAGCCGTGGCTAACTGATACAGGTCTCTGCGACCAGCTACATGTCCCAGTCCAGCGGGCTATGTCAGAGGGGCCTGGTGGCTGGGAATTGAGAGAGGGACAAATTCCCAAGCACAGCTGGGTCAGGTCACAGAAAAGAGTCATGCGTCTCTGGGCTCAGCTTCTGGAGCCCAGGAAAGAGAAAGGCCCAGCCTCCCCACAGCCCCCCCCCACAACCAGGAGCTGTTACCACGGGCCGCTGGAGATACTGGTGAGGGGTCACCGCTGTCTGGGAAAAGAGCGCTGGCATCAGACCCCACCCAGTCCCAGGCCCGGGCCCTTCTTTGCTACGTGACTTTGGCCAGGACACCCGACCTCCCTGAACCATGGTTCTCTCTCTGCGGGATGGAGACAACTTCCTGGGAACTGCCGGGGGTCAGCGGGCCCCGTGCCTAGCGCAGCACTGCTGCTTACCAGCCCTGCGGCCCCATCTGGCCCTCTGGCTCCCCGACCCTGTCCTCTCCTTTCCACGCTGCTCAGGAGCCCCCCGTCCAGGCTGCTGCCCCTCCCGGCCCCCCAGGCTCCTTCCCCGCCTCACCATCACCTCCACGGCAGGAGAATCGTGAAGTACGGACAGGTGCTCCCACAGGACCCCTCAGTTCACACAGTCAGAGTCAAAACCTCGGAGGACGTGTGCCCCACTCTCTTTTTACTAGAAAAAGTAAAAGAGTCACTTTCTTTAAATGATTTTCTCATTCGTCCCATCCCCATGGAGAATCATCTCCTACCAAGATCACTCCAGCCAACTCCCCTCTCTTCCCCTCCCAGCCCCCATCCACTCCTTTCTCCAGACAAAGGCTTCAGCTTTTCTTACCAGACCACCAGGCAGCCCCCAGGTTCTGATGGGCTGCACGGCATCCCCATACGACGGACAGGCCTCAACAAGCAGTGCTCTGAGTCTCCTGCAGAGTTTCCCCCATTGAAACGTCCAGAACGTGCATTTTCATTCACTGAGGCAACTGTACAGGGAGGATTTAAGCCCACACAAGCTCTGGAGCCAGTCTGCCAGGCTTTAAGTCCCAGCCCAGCCACTGGCTAGCTGTGTGACCTTAGGCCAGTGGCTTAGCCTCTCTGAGCATCAGATGCAAAATGGGCACAGGGCTAAGGATAAAATCAGACAATGAAGGTAAAACGCTGATGGTACTGCTAGGAACAGAGAAAGTACTTCTGAATGTTGACTTACTGTCTTGGTTAAAAATTGACTTCCTAGCTCGGTGCTGGCCCATACATAGCAGGTCCTCAGCAGGAGTTTCCTTCCTTTCTGTTCCCCATCGTCCCAAACCCCCATTGCCACAGGTGGCGGGACAATGATCTGACCCCCACCCACCCTCATCTGCCTCCTCCGAGGCCAGGAGGTTCACCCTACCGGCCCAGGCCTGCGGCGGCGCCAGGGCTATTGCCAAACTGCACTTGCCAGAGTGGGTGAGCTCTGGCTTTGGATAATTGGGAAGTCTGTCTGCTCCTTATTTTTCAGCCCCGGAAGGAGCTGTGTCCTGCAAACGGCACAGAGGCGGTGAGCAGCAGCTCAGTTTCTCCCCATCCCCGGGGGCCAGTTTATTCGGGGTCAAATCAAGTTCAAGGGCTGCGGGGCCGAGCAGCCACTGTTCTGGAAGGCCCTGGTCCAAAGGGCGGATGTGGCAGTCACTGAGCCTCACCCAGGCAGAAGCCCCAGAAACAAGACGGGTTCTGACTCGGCCTGTCTCCTTGGCCGGCCTCCAGGATCCTTGGGCCAAGTCATGGCAGCAGAAGCAACCGGAGCAGCCGCTGTTGCCCCCCGATCTGGAGCTGGGGGGCTCGAGCCATGGCAGGCCCTCAGCCCAGCCCAGCGCGGCCAGACAAGTCTCCCCCTGCCTCCGGACTGGCACCAGGAGAGGCCCCGGAAGAGGACCATCCTTCTCCAGGGGCTGGGCGTGAGTGTCCATTTCCTGGGGGCCTGGGGTTGGGGAGGAGCAGACAGGGATACTCGGGGAGGGTGCTGGGGAGCCCTGAGGATGGAGGAATATGAGAAAGCCTCCAGCTTCCCTGCTTAATGCTCATCCTGACGTTGAAAATGCCGTGGGAGGCGGTGAGAGGCTGCTCATGCCCATACCAGCACTGGCTCAGCGCGGGCTCGCAGGAAGTCTGCAGCTCCTTTCCTCGTAGGAAAGGAAGTCTCCTTCCCTACCCTCCTCATCCCCAAAAACCCCCTGTGGTGGGGCGCGGGGGTGGGGGGGGGGCGGTGCTGCGGCACGGTCACAGGTGGTAGGACCGCTCCTTGATCCCCATCTGCCTCCCTGAGGAGTGATCCCGCCTGGCAGACCCACCAGGAGCCCTGAGACGGTGGGAAGCAGACTCATTCCAGCCGGTTGGCCCAGGGCTCCAGTGACCTCTTCCAGGGCTGGGCCCCTCACAGGAGCCCTCTGTCCACTGCCCAGACTTTCCATATTTTCATCGCTATGGTGCATGTGGTCCTCGGGACTTCTCTGATCTCTGCAGCCGGGAGCCTCCACCTGGTGGTGCTGAAGTCCTGGTACCCGTTCTGGGGAGCCGCCTCTGTGAGTAGGAGCCGAACATGGGCTGGGCGTGGGGCCGGGCATATGGGACTAGGTGTCTGACGGGACCGAGAGAGCTCGTAAAAGGGAAGCATCGGCTAGAGCCTTCTGCAGTGCCCCTCTCTGCCCCTGTCCTCCAGTCCCGCTGGGAATAGCTCCTTCAAAGGAGACACTCCTGGCTGCCTGCACTCTCCCCTCATTTAACACGAGAGACTCCAGCAAGGAAGGGGGTGAGCCCGCATGGGGGGCGCCTGGACCTCCAGCAGGCCTCAAGGTGGCCAGGCTGCCTTTGGGTGCAGCAGACACCCCTGGTGCCTGAGTGTCTGTCCTGGCCAGTCTGCAGGACAGGGTGCGAGCTGCGGCTCCTGTCCTCCCAAGACGAGAGGAGAACAGCGCACACACGGTCCCCCGAGGCTCCCCAGGGTGCCCTCCCGACTCTGGACCCTGGTGGAGTCCTGCTCACACAGTGCCCAGCTCCTCTCAGACACGAGTCCCAGCCCCCACTGTCACTCCGGCCCACTGTGCGGGCTCCGAGCGGCCAGTGCTCGGAGATGGGACCATGTCCACTCGCAGTGCCCACCCACCCCTTTGCCCCCTGTGGGCACGGAGTGGGGGCTCAACAAACGTTTGAAAGTAAAATTGCAGGAATGCACCAGAGACCTTAACCAGAGCTAATCCCCTCCCCGCTGCAGGATTCGGGAAGGACAAAGGATCCCCGTGGAGGGGATAGTTCAGCTGATCCCAGAGGGAGGGTTTGGGCTGATAAAATGGGGGGAGCGGGACAGGCTGGGAGGGCATTCGGAGCTCGGGGCACAGCCTGGTCCCGGGGGGCGGAGGTCTGTGAGCTGAGGGACAGAGCTGCTGGCTGGAGTGGGCCTGGGATGGGCCATGTGGCGGGCAGGCTGAGCTCCCTTTGTTGGAGAAATGGTGTTTCAACCCCACTGGCCGCCACAAGTGGGTTTTCTTAGAAAGTACTGGAAAGGGAAGGAATCTGTGGGTTTCGAAGCCCAGCTTCTCTCTCATGACTGTTTCCAATCTGGCCTGCAGTTCCTCTTCACGGGGATCTCCATGATAGCAATGGAAATGGTTCCGAAAACCTCCCTGGTAAGTTGGAGCATTGAGATCACTCCCTTCCATCCCGCAGCCCGGAGTCCCCTCGTGCAGGGCGTCTGTGTGCGGCAGAGGCTCGGGAGGCTGCGCCCAGGATGTGCCGGGAGCAGGCACGAGTCTTCAGAACAGCAGGGCGCACCCCGGCAGAGGGGCCCCGTGTCCTGGAGGTCTGCCCCTCATGCCCATTCCCCTCCACCACGGCCCTTCCTGCACCCCAGTTGTGCCCACCACCCTGTCTGGCCCGGAGGCGTCGTGCACCCTGTTCTCCACGCAGCAGCCGGGTGACTGTTCCCGGGTGCCGGTCCGCCCGCATCGCCCCACGGCTGTCAGCCCTCCCCAGTTCCCCAGTGCCCTCGGCTGGCCTCCCGCACCAGCACGCCTGCAAGCCCCGGACTGCAGCCGGGTTTCTGTCTGCTTCCCACCACTGAGCAGCAGCCTGACACAACGGTGGTCCTGCCCACCCGGGGCTGGGTGGCCCCCTGCCCAGCACCTCACCCCGTCCCCGCGCACACTCTCTCCCAGCCGGACTCACTGCTGATCACACTTCACACGCCGCCCCTTCCCTGACCAGCCATGGCTGGCTTCCGTGTCCGCCTCGCCCCTGGCTCTTTCCTGCACTCTAGGTGTCTGAGCATCTTTCTAGCCCAGGGTGGGGGTGGGGAGGGTAACAGGGGGCAGGTGCTGGGTAGACACTGACACAGGACTGGCTGATGGACGTGGGTGACGGAAGGACTGGCCCTACCACCCCTACTTGTGGCCAGTCGCTGCCCCAGAAGCCCTGGCTGGTCCACATTGTGCCCTCAGCCTGCCCTGGGCTGTGGCTGCCCCCATCCTCCCAGAGGGCATAGAGAACAGAAGGGTGTTGTGCAGTGTAACTGGCAGAGGCAGAAGATGCCTAGAAAAGACCCACCCGTTCCTCCCAAGCAGGGAACTCCAGAGCCAAAAGCCTCCCCCTTGCTGCAGCCAAGCGCAGGGCACCTCTTCCAGCAGAGAAGTGCATCCCAGCCCAAGCAAGAGGCTGGAGGTTCCCTGTGTTTACATGCTTCCTCATTGCAGGGCTTTGCACTTGGTAAAAGGCTCCTGGAACAATGCTTAACCCGAGATGATGAGGACCAGAGACGTTACAGGGGCCGTGGAGGGCGGGGAGGGAGGCAGACCTGGGGTGTGTGAGGACGGGGCACCGTCAGGGCTCCTGCGGCCCTTACCTGTGGGGCAGAGGCTGGGGGAGCGGCCACCTGGGTGTGCAGTGGGCGTATCTGACACCAGGATGGTGGGGGCCGGCTTTGAGAGGAGGTACAGGGGAAGTAACTCTCTTTATTACAAAGCCCAGGCTCCCCCAGTCCTGTCCCTGTAGGAGGGGAGAGCCATGGGGGCCTCTCAGGGGTTAGCTAGCTAAGAGGGCCATGTTCGGACCAGAGCCTTCAGCCCGGAGATGGGCAGAGACTTCCCTGGGGCCCCAGGGCAAGCACGGGCAGGCGGGGACCAGGTCTGCCAGGGTCCCTCACCTCTGGACAACCGTTATCACTTCTGTTTTTCGCTTGTAGAAGGTGCTGTGCCTGGTAACACACTCCATGAGCATCTTCTGCGTGCTGGCCGGCCTCTTTGTCATTGCCAAGGACCTCTTCCTGGAGAGTTCCCTTGAGTCCCTGGTCTGGAGACTACAGTTCCCCAACAGGACGGTGGTGAGTGCCCAGGCCCCCAGGGTCCTCTGACTCCCGGGAAGGCGCCTGGCCCAGGGCAAGTTTCTGGATCCCGGGGAACTTCCGCCGGGGCCCAGGCACAGGTGGCGTCTCTCACAGCACTGAGTCCAGTCCCACTGCTACAGATGGGGACGCTGGGGCCAGAGTGGGCAGGTCTGAGGCCGGGCAGCGAGCTGGCGGCAGACAGCCTGGCACTGCTGACTCCCTGTTCCGGGCTCCTGAATGCCAGACCCCCAGAGACCCCGGTACCAGTGTCTGTGAGCCTCACTGCAGCCTTGCCGCGCTGCCCGGTCCACTTTGTCGCCGCATTTCACGGGTGTGAGCGCCGAGGCGCAGAGAGGCCAGGTGGATGGGCTGCGGCCACACAGCGAGTCAGGGGTGCCTGCCGTGAGGACGCGGAGCTGGGTCTGCCGCACCACGGCCCAGGGCTCTCATCACCACAGCAGCCGCCTCTGAGGCGGGAGGTGGACCAGCCACCCCACGCACGTGGCCGAGGGCCCCCAGGGCCGGTTCCAGAGGTTCTGGCCATGCTGGCTCCCTCTTCCTCGTCACCTTCCACGAGCACACACATGTGTGAGCACACCCACGCTGGGACACGCACACCTCCCCCGCCCAATGTTCTGGCCCTGTGATATGTCCCGGCTGCACGGTGGCCCTCAGCCTACCTCCTCCCTCCCCAGCTGCAAGAGACACTCCTTGTCTCTGAGCCCAGCCCCAGGATCCCCATCCAAGTGGGGCTGAACGAGCTAATGCCCAAGGCCACCTGCGATTCCAAGTTCCACCAGGGACCCATGAGGTTCTCCAGCCTTCAAACGTTAGACAGATTTCACCGAGGACCCATGGGTGCCAGGCACTGGGCACAGAGCAGTGACCGGGCCAGACCCACTCCCCACCCCACACAGCCCACCTGGGAGCTGAAGCCCCAGTGCCCTCTGCTGGCGGGGCCTGACCCCTGCCTGTGCGGCATGACGGGTGCAGGCTCCCAGCGAGGCCTCACCCTGTCCCTGCCTCCCCCAGGTCTACATGCAGAGGCTGGAGCTGGGCCTGTTCTGCCTCGTCTGCTTGGAGCTCTTCCTGGCGGGGCTCACGGCCGTCATAACCTGCAGGGACTACCGCCTGTCTGCAAAGGTGAGGCCCCCAAGGGATGGGGACAGGAGGAAACAGAAGACCCAGGCAGGGGACATGGGGCGGGGGGCCATGGCAGTACACGAGGACTGTGCCTCTCACTCATTGCCGAGCATTCAATAGTGAGGCCACGGAGGCAGCCCGCAGTGCAGTGGGGGAGAGAAGGCACAGCGCAGAGAATGCCAGCTGAGGTGGCAAATGTGGGGCCACCATAGAGGAAAAGCCACAAGCTCTGTGTGCCACAGGCCACTGCGCTCCCAGCTCCAAGGCCTGGGAGACCTCGTCTCCCAGTGGGAGGTCTGCGGAGGGCAGGATTCGGGCCACGATGAAAGAAGCCACCTCCAGCATGGGTACAGCAGGTGCGATGGCTTGGCCACAGGACAGGGAAGGTCTGGGGGAGCTGGACTGTGTGGTGGGGCGTGGCCGGGGTGGGACAGGCCAGAGGGGCCCCCGGGCCGAGCCCTGCAGGCACACCAGGCTCTCACTCCGGGAAGCACTTCAGGTAAGCGTGACTATCTAGCTGAATCTTCTTAGCAACCCTTTTGAGGTAGGTGCTTGCTTCCCCATTCAACAGGTAAGTGAACTGAGGCTTAGAGAGGTCACACAGCAGCTGGTAAGGAAATCCAGGCCTCAGCCCAAGGTATGTGTGACCAGCGGCCGAGCCCTGTCCACAGGTGTGAACAGAAGGCCAGGAAACAGAATTCTACCCTTGCCCCAGAGGTGGTTTCCCAAGCTCCTTTTGCTAAAGAGGAACTCATAAGCTTAACTTTAGAACACCATGCAAATGCGTGTTGTAAATGCCCCCAAGATCCTGCAAATGTCACACTCCGGCTGTCGTCCACCTACTGAGTTCTCACCGGACGCAGATGGGAGGCGGGGCCCCGAGTTTCATGTGGCCGAGCAGAGAAGTTGTCCTGCTCGCTGCCCAGGCATCTGGCAGCGAGTCTTCGAGTTAGGACGTCCAAGAGCTGGCCGGCCGGGCGCCTGAAGCCACCGAGGCCAACCCCACTCTTAGGGGTGGGGAGACTGAGCCCCCTGCCCCGGCTGCAGCAATGGACCATGGTTGCTCCTCCTGCTCGGGGCACCCGCTGTGCCAGGCACAGGGCCTGTGCCGACAACTCGACCTGTCTCCCGTTGCTGCCATGGCAGATTTCCACCCTCACCGCTGCTGCGTCTGGCAGGTCTGGCGGTCGGCAATTTGAAACGGGCTGAAGGCCAGGTGCCCGCAGGGTCGCCTCCTCCTGGAGGGCCTGCGGGAGAACCCGCTCCCTGGCCTGGTCCAGCTTCTAGAGGCAGCCCCTCCCTCCAGCCTCCTCCAGCACCCTCGCTCATCTGTCGCCCCTTCCTCTGTGGAGAGCACTCGTGACCGTGACCCTGGGCCCGCCCAGGAAATTCAGGATCATGTCCCCCTCTCGGGGTGTCCCGATGAGCGGCGTTAGCGCCCCTTCACCATGTAACCTAAGGCGGTCACGGGCCCGGGCCCTCCTTCCGCCTGCTGCAGGGGGAGGCCCCGACCTCCCTGAGCCCCGCAGCCGCTCTGGGGGAAGGGCTCTGCTTTCTTATTCTCAGGGGGAGGAATGAGGCTCAGAAAGGTTCAGTGACTTCCCCAGGTCACAGAGCCAGTGGCCTCCCCACCAAAGGCTGCTGTGGCCTCCTCCGCCTGAGAGGACGGGGCCAGGGACGGGCTCCGCAGCACTGGGTGGCGCCCCCTCAGCACAGACCAGGGACGAGGACAACGCAGCCAGTGGCTGGGGACCCTGTTAGCGCTAGATGTGCTCCTAGAATGCCCTGCAGCGAAGAGGAGCGGCGGCGGGGGTGTCACCTGGCCCAGCCAGCAGAGTGACCTGCCCGTAGTCACCTGCACCCCGGTGGCTGGCCAGCCGGGATCGAGGCCCAGTCAGCTGCCCACCTGGTGGGCCGCTGCCTGCTCCCCCTTCTCAAGAACAAGGAGGTGGAGAGACCCCTGCACCCCCCCTCATGGAAGCCCCTCGGTCTCTCCAGCCCCGGTTTCCCCACCGTCGCAGGGGCCCTAAGACTTCAACAAGTGCGCCAGTGGGAAGGTGCTTTGTCCCAGGCCACCTCTCCACACCGGCAAGCACGGTGGTCAGCGGCTTCTCTTTTGCAGAAGGACGACTTGCCCCTTGCTCCTGACATGTCACTGGGCTTCGGAGGGCCCCCGCCATCCTACGAGGACGTGATTCGAAGTGACACACGAGCGGAGCAGAGGCAGAGGTGAAGAGGCGCCGGCCCCCACCGCAGCGTCAGAACCCGCCCCGTTGCCCCTTCCCCGGGGGGCCATTACCTGCCTGATGGGGCAAACGATGCCATTTCAAGAACTGTCTGACCTGTGCTGGTGGCCTAGGTGGGGCGGTGCCCATCTCCTCAGGCACAGAAGGGGCCCCCAGGCCCCCAGCCCCCTCAAGGCCCCTGCACCGGGTTGGCCAGAGCCGCCTCAGCTGGTCTACAGCACGACCGGGCTCTCCCCACCCGCCCCGCCAGCCCCGCCGCAGCGCCCGCTCCCACCCTCCACCTTCCCTGTCTGCTCTCCCCAGCCCGAGGTGGGTGCTCAGGGAGCTCGTCTACGCGGGGCCCCGGCAGCCTGGCCCTGCCCGGGCTCAGGCTCCTCAAGAGTCTCTGGGGGGACGGAATCCCGGGGTTCAGGGTGGAGGCAGCGAGGGTGTTGAGTCAGACAGAAACCACGACCAGTTCTTCCCTCCAAAGTGCCCGTGAGG
The DNA here is from genome assembly GCF_019186645.2 of Phyllostomus hastatus. NCBI lineage: Eukaryota > Metazoa > Chordata > Mammalia > Chiroptera > Phyllostomidae > Phyllostomus > Phyllostomus hastatus. The sequence continues at coordinate 7,032,253 of NW_025334005.1, read as the reverse complement.
CTCTCTGCCGCCCTGGGCCTCGGAGTCTCCAACCTCACAGCGAGGGGCAGTGGATGCAGCGACCAGCGCCCCCCACTGCACGGCTCTGACGCCAGGCGTCAGGTGAGGTTGCCCGGGAAACTTTGGCCTCAAAACCCCGCACCTACTTGCGCTGAGAAAGCGAGGTGAGGGAGAGAGACCCGCCTCCCTCGGTCCCCCAACTTCAGACAGTCTTCGCAGTTTGTGTTTATTCGTGCACTGTATCACTGTATCGTATTCCCTTTCTGTTTCCTTACATTGACTTTTTCTCACATAATGATGTCTCAGAGGGATACTTTGTATCGGCGCCAAAGAAAGTATCTTTCCATAAAGAGGAACTAAGGACAAAAATAATGTAAACAGGATGGAAATAAAGGAACAGTGACTTGCCACCCACCTGTGATCTCACCTGTGATTCTCTGCCTCCTGGCTTGCTGCTGGCTTTTCTGGGGGGCCACAGACACCCCAGGCACGCCCCTGCCTCGGAGCCAGGTTCCTGCCGTCCCGCCCCCCACCCCCCCTCGGCTCTGCCCCCAGGTATTTGCAGGCCCCCCTCTTCGAATCTGTACGAAGCCACCGACTCCGGGCCAAGGCTGACGTCACTTAATCCCCCGTCACTCCGTGAGGTAGGTCCTGCGACTAAAACAGGTAAAGGTGGCCATTTGTTATTATAGATGTATCTCTCAAGTTCCATTTCGTGGCCTGTAACTACTATAAAGTGAGTCCCTGAGGGCAATGAGGCCATCACGATGAGCTCAAAATTTGAAATGCGGGCCACGGCGGCATCCACGTCACTTCTGAACTTGACTTGGTTGCACGGTGTCAGGAAAGGCAGGAGGCACGCTCAGAAGTCCTTGGCAATGATGACCGTGTGTACCAACTGGCCCGACCACCCCAGGGTGCCGGGATCAGTGAAATGGAGTGGGCAGCAGACAGTGCAAGTCGAGGTCAACATGGAAATGGGCTGACCTTCCAGGGACCGCAGCAGCATTCACAGTGGGCTCATGCCCATCAGCCTGGGGCTCTGCAGGCCGGCAGAGGGCCCTGGGACACCAGCCTGACCACCGCCTGCCTGCGTGGAACAGGGGCTGGCAGGTGGTTGGCACACACCCACTCCTACAAGGAAACTCACAGGCTGCCATAGGGGCTGCAGCTATTTCTGCAGAGGGCAGGTGGGCACCTGGACAGTGAGGCCGTTTAGGACAGGTCACAGGACCCGAGAGAGCCGTGAGCACCCGGCCTGCAGGGTTTGCACCTGTCAGGTCAGAAGCTGACTCGTATGCAGTCAGGAACCCTTAGGCCCTTTGGCTGTAGCATCCCGTTCAATCCCACGAGCCCCCCTGGGATCGGTGTTCCGCCTTGCCCCCCACTTTGGAGATGAGGAAACAGAGGCTCAGCAGTGCCAGCTGACTTGGTCAGACGTGGGAGCGGAGATGCTGATGCAGGGGGCGGGGCTCACAGTCAGGAGGAGACCTCATTCCTGCAACAGCAGCACAGCGGGGCTGCGGGGACGGGGTGGGACGCGCCGGGCACTGCAAACAGGTGGGGGCAGCAGGGCCCCCTGGGTGGGGTGTGCCCACGGCAGAGACTCCCACACGCCCCCCCCCCAGCCCCCCGATGGCTGCAGCCAGGATGGAGGCCTCCCTGTCGATGCTTATCAAGCACTCAGATGATTCTTCTGATCACGCACGCCTGGAGAACACCTGGCCGGGAAAGGGGCAAAGGGCACAGGCTCCAGGCTGGAGGCGCGGCTCGTGAAGCCCGGCAGCAGGACATTAGGGGGCAGTGACACCGGGCAGTTCAGGGAGAGAAGGAGCGACGTTGGGTGGAGTGAGGAAGCAACCAGGCTGCTGGGCAGAGGACCCCATAGTCCGGTGGAGGGTCAAAAGCCGCGGGGTCAAAGGACGCTGGGATGTCCCTGCTCTCTGCTCCTGTGTTCACTTGTGATTTGAGATGGGAGGGTGGTTATAAATGTCTCCCGTTTTTGCTTAGGGAGACGGTGTAAGGCCGTGCACTGACACTGGATGGGTGGGGGGGGGGGGGGTCAGAAGGGGCGGTTCACACGTAGGTCCTCCTTATCTCGCCTCGCATCGACCTGAGCAAACACGGGCCGAGCTCCCGGCCCTGCCCATCTCAGGGAGCACGGTAGTCCAGCAGGGCTGAGAACCTGCCGACACGAGGTGAGTGGCAACGAAGCTACACAGGCAGGTGTGTGCTGCGCAGCTGGCGGTGTTATTAACTGGCCTGCAGGGCAGCAAGAGAAGGGGAGGTGTCCCAAAGCAGGAGAAACCCAGGTTTGCAGCCGGCTGCCCTGGATTCAGGTCCCAGCTCCCCTCCTGTCAACAGCTGTGTGATCCAGGCACGTTACATAACTTCTCTGGTCTTCAGGTTCCCCGCGAGCGAAAGGAACGTTGGGCTTCTCAAATTATGGATGCACGTGGGTCAGTGCGAGCCTGGGGGCAGCTGTCACCCCGTCAGATCCCCTGCCCCACCTGTTTCTCATTCCCCTTTCCTGCATTCCCCAGCCTCACCCTCCCCGCCCCAGGCTGCGACTCCTTTAGTGTGCATGGCTTTGTTCTGGACGGTATGTGCAAGCATTTAATTTGCACAAAGGGCACTGTGCCATCTAGTTCTGTTTCTCGCCTTTGTGTCCCACCCAGCCCCATGCTGAAGGTCCATCCGTGTGGCTCTGGGGTCCTCCTGTCCTTTGCTTTAACTGCTACCAATGACACACACACACACCATGGTTCACCGCCTACCTCTCCTGCTGAGGAAGCTTTCCTTGTCGGACAGGGAAACTGAGACCCGACCACTGGGGATCGACCTGGGAACACTCCACCCCATCCTTGGATCCTGTACCCCAATCGATTATCACATCTCCCCAGACCCTCCTTCCGAACAGGTCCCACTCACAGGCACCAGGGGTTAGGACTTCAACATGACATTTGGGAGGCTGGGGAGACACCGTGCAACCCCAACAGATGGCAAGGAGCATCGCCGTCCGCGCCAGCTCTGGTGGGTGGTGAGGACTGATTCACGACGCCTGCCGCGGGCACAGAAGGGAGAAGCGGCCTTGCGGGCCCTGCCCTGCCACCAGCAACAGAGAGCTGTCCTGGGCTGTTCCGACAGAGGGAGCTCCCTCGGGTCAAAGCGGAGGTGTCCTCCTCACCCCCAGTAGCGGGTTCCTAGGGCCCCAGGGCAGGTCAGAGGTTCTTCCCGATCCAGGCCCGTGAAAGAAGCTGGTGACTCCTGTGGCACAGGAGGTCGGCGCCCTCCCCTGCTAGCTGGGTGAGGACGGGCAGTCTGGTGTCCGCGGCAGGCGATGGTCAGCGCAGCACGGGGCTGAACCTGGTTGGCTCTCTGTGCGCCGGCCTCGGGAGGGGCGCCATTGTGGTGCAGCTGGCTGCCAGCAGCGGGGGTGCCCAGTGAGCGCCTCGGACCCAAAAGGTGGAGAAGCACAAGGCACCAGAGCCCAGCACCTGCCCTGGAAAAGTCGCTCTCAGCAGAAAGCCCCAGGGACATATGATGATTGGCCACCAGGGGGCAGTGTGGCATCAAACGCAGAAGTTGGGCTCGGGCTGAGGCGACAGGTCCCAGGGGGGTCACCCAGAAAGGTATTATTTGCAGGATGCAGCAGAACTGGGCAAAGAGGGATCGGACAGGGAAGTCACAGGATGGAGACTCCAAGCTGGGGGCTTCCTGGGCATCTCCACAGACACCTGTCCCTCCAGGTGTGGTCGCCCTGATCACCAGCATTTATCATGTCTTCTGGCAGTTTCTGAAATTATTCTGCACGTTATTAGTCTCCTCTCCCCGACAGAACCACGTGGCTCAGCAGAAATCATCCTGCCTGCCGGGCAGGCCGGGAGCACTTGGGCACCCAGGGCTGGCTAGAAGCCCGCCACCCCTGGAATTAATCATCTTTCTGTGTTTGTTTAATGTTAACCTAACGAAAACGAGAAGAAGTCACCTTCCCATTAGTAAAAATTGTAGCCTTCTTTCCTTATGTTCAGTATGAAGGTGCATCTCAGGCGTGATTTGCTCTCTGTAGCTGTTATTCTCTCGGTAGTTTTCTGTTGCCGCCAAACCACTCTTCAGGAGACATTCTAAAGGCTTTCAGACATATTCTTGGTAAACAGCCCTTGCTGGGGATTATTTGTTTTCAGAATCTGGGCTGCCGGGCAGTGCCCACTCCACAGGGTGCCAGCTGGCCCGTCTCAGGGCCCCTGGCCAACGGCTGCAGCAACTTGCAGTGTGCATCACAAAAATACCCCATGAACGTTTTCTTTCTACTTAAGGGTATAACCTGCTTCGGTATTTACTTATCTACTTAAGAGTATTTTGACAAAAGAGCCACAAATTTCCTTCCCACCAGCTGTGTGAGAAACAAGCAGCAGATTTCTGCTGATTCCCTGAGAGGTTTCAGGGTGCTTCTGGGTCAGTGCCTGCAGAGGCTGCCCACCTGGCTGGTCTCTCAATCCCCTGGGCCTGCCTCCTCCAGGAAGTCCTCCTTGATATTCCCTCACCCTCAGGAGCCTCAGCTGGTGAAACCCTCTCAGTTGTACCACTGGGCCTAGCTTGCCTTAGTGGGCTGGCTGGCTCACAGACCCCAGCCTTATCTCTCCAGCTGGACTCAACACAGCTTGAGGACAGCGTCCCCATCTGACACTTCTGTGGACCTCATGACACCCAGTACACACCAGGCAACCAGGAAAGCTTGCTTGAACCGATTCTTATTGTTGACGGATCCTGAGTCCTTTTCCATGGTGTCCAGGAACAAGTTCCTTGAGCAAACTCCTTGATACAGACCTGAAATTCGCTTACCACTCATCATACATTGCATAATTTTTTTTCTTTATTTCAAGAAAAGGTTGGGACTCTTAACATTTCTTAACTGTTAACTCCTAACTCTTTAAAATATTCTCTGGCGCTCTCTTCTCTAGCCTACTCTCTCCTACAGTTCTCAACACCCCCCACCGTGATGCGGGCTTACCACTGTCCAGGGACTAATTGTACTTTGTCCCAACACCCAGGACAAAGCAATGTCAGCAAAAGTATCTCCAGAGAGCGTTATCAATGGCTTTACCCACTGGGTTTTTCATCCTCATGCACTCGTTCATGCAGCAATGTTTTACTGAGCAGCTACTAAGTACCATGTACTAGTTTGGACTCCAGGAACATAGTGACAAACAAAACAGAAAAAGCAATTCTGTTGGCAGGAACCTGACATTCCGGTTGACGGGAGACAAACAGTGAACAAGTAAGCCAGCACTTGCCACCATGTTAACGGACGACGACTGCAAGCACAAGGGAGGGCTTGCCCCTGCAGTCTGCCTCCGATGAAGCGACGGTGGAGCGCCACCCCTGCCCGTCCCCTCTGCCCCAGGAGAGGGTGTGAGAAAGGCCCCGAGACTTCCTCCCTGGAGACAGACTCCTGCGTGTGAGCAAAAGACTCCGTTCCCGCCACGCCTGCCGTGTAATGAGCCCGACCGTAGGGGTGTGAAACACCCGTTTTACCGTGTTCACAGAGGGTGAGGCGCAGAACCCGTGCAGGGCGTGGCGGGGAGAGGCCGCGCCTGCGCCCGGACTCCGGGGACCTCTGCGAGGCAGACCGGAAGTGGGGTGGGACCTGGCGGGCAGGGGCTGGACGCACACAGCAGCATCTCCACTCCTGCCCGGCTGTGCGCCGGGACACCCTCCCTGGCCTCTGTGTGGTCTCTCCGCATCGGAGGGGCTGGGCTTCCTCCCAGCACACGGCGGGCAGCCGAGTTCCCAGAGTGAGTGTCCCCGGGGAAGCCAGGCGGGAGCACGTGGCGTTCTTACAATGTAGCTTCAGAAGTCACAGAGCAACGGGGCTGCCATACTGTTCCGGCCAAGGCAGTCCCCAAGGGCCACCCAGGTTTTGGGGGTGGGGGGACCTAGGCCCCAGGACTCCGGGGAAATGGTGTCAAGGTCACATGGGAGAAAGGGCACATGGGCAGGAGATAGCATCGTAGCCAAGTTTAGAAAGTGCCATCTCCTACACGCTCTGCGTCTAGCTTCTGAACAGGGCGATCTCTACATCTACCCTGTGTCACCTCCCAGGCAGAGCCCACACCGCCCAAGCACAGTGATAACATCTGAGTGTTGTGTAATGTGTTACTGTGAACAGAAAAATAAAAGCATCGCACTTTGATCAATCAGCCCCTGCCCTGTGTGGAAGTCACCCTTACTGACTGGAAGCTTCCTCCCTGCGCCTTATTTTTAAAGAATAGAAAATTGGGTCTGGGCCTTACCCCCGATTTAGCTTATGAACTCCTAGAATGCAGAGGCAGGGAGGGGTGGATGAAGGTGCCACCTCGTTGGAGGCAGAGCCCTGGATTCACACTCCCTCTCGGCCCTGACAAACTTCCATGCCTGTAAAGCACGGGGGCGGGGGGCGGGGGGGCGGGGGGGGACAGGATCAACGTCCTCGCAGGGCAGGGCTGCCCCGAGAATCGGATGAGACCGTACCCACACACGCCCTCCACGCCTGGCAGCCACGCTGGGCAGAAGCTCTAGCATCCAAACTTCCAGAAAAACGAGGGTGTTTCTCTGCTTCTTTAAGCCACTGCAATAAATAAAATGCCTTCTCACGAACACTGCTATAATGTGTATGCCCTTAAAATGTACCAGGAATGATGTGCTTTTGGATTCCTAGGCCTGTGAAGGGTCCTGTGGGGGAAATGACCTGGTTGTTCTCACAGCCGTCCTTCTAGAGCGAGCCTGGGGGCGTGAGGCCGTAAGCAGGGGCCTGGCTGGCTGACCCTGTGGGCTCTGGGAACGGCTGCTCCGTCCTGCACCGGGGGAGCCTGAGGTCCCCGCGGCTGCCCGGGAACGATGGAGAAGCCAATGTGTTGAGTGGAGGAAAACGCACCTGGGCAGCTCGCTCAGACCCGAGGCCAGTCCACGGCTGGCGTGCGCAGAGGCGGAGAGAACGGAGGTCCCCTGACAGCCGGGCCGACAGATCCTGCCCTCACACTAGGGACCTAGCTGGTCCCTGCTTCAGAAAAGGGCCTCGTAGTTTGTTCCTTGGTTGCCACAGGCCGGTTTCCAGGGGTTGCCGTGGACAGGAGGCTGCCCTGCCGGTTGGGGAAGACAGCCCTCTCCCTGGAAGGGCCACAGCTGAAGAGAAACCAGATGTGAGAGGAAACGATGGGGCAGGAATGTGTACACGGAGAGGAAGGGAGAGGGTGTGACTCACTGCGAAACTCAAAACTGGAAACTCGGATTTGTCAGGAACTGAGAGCTGGGGGTGGGGGCTGGGGGGTAGGGAGCGTGCAGGTCACCCTGTCACGTTCTCCTTCCAGGCCTACGGATGAAGCCCCACCCCCACGCCCGCTGCCACCACCGACAGGTGTCCAGGCTCTGCGGCTTCGCCACCCGAACCAGCCCCATGGAGCCCAGACGGCTGACAGTCAAGGCACAGTGGCCAGATTTCCAGCAGGGAAGTCCTGCGTTCAAGTTCTGCCGGCTTGCATGTGCGTGACTTTCAGCGAGTCGTGTAACCGCTCCACGGTTTCCTCGCCCGTGAGACCAGGGAAACCGTTCCTGCTCAGCTCAGCCTCCCTCAAAGGGCAGCTCTGAGATGCGAGCCTCACAGGACGACATCCAGGCAGGGGCCCCGACGCCCCGGTCCCTGCTGTGCCCTCAGGGCCTCTCAGAGCATAAACAGAGTCAGTCTTTGGTGGGTGAATGAATGATAGAGTGTCCCCGCCTCACCTTGAGCGGGCAGACGAAGCAGGGAAGCTCTGCGTGCCCCACTCGGTCTGCGCCACAGGACACCGTGTCTGCAAGGGCGGCCCCCAGACCAGCTGCGGCATCGCCCAGGAGCTCGTTGGAACTGCAGCATCTCGGCCCCACGTCACGCCTACTGAGTCGTAATTCCTGGGGTCGGGACCCAAGGTTCTGTGTCTGAATAGGCCCAGGGTAAGACTCCAATGCTTGCCAAAGCTTGAGACACGTCGTTACTAGGTTGAAGGTGAGAGAGGGTATGTGCCGCCATGTCCCCCTTCTCGGCCCACCTGACCCAGGTGTTCATCCCCCAGCACACCCCGCCCCCATCCCTGGCCTGCCTGGGGCCGAGGAAAACGCTGTGGAGACAGGGAGGGCCCCAGGAGGGGGCCGAGGTCTTGTCACGGGGAGTGGGAAGGGGGTAGCAGGTCTGCCCCCTTCCTGTGTCTGCAAAGCCTGCAGATGCCTCGAGGGGATCTGGAGATAAGCTCCGAGGGTGCGCAAGAGCTGGGCAAAGAGGTCTCTTCCCAAGCTGGGCAGCTTCTCTGCGCCCTGCAGGGCCCTGTGGGGACAGTGGGGAGGCTTCCCAGCAGGGGTCCCAGCTTCCATCCCACCCCTCCCCTCTGCTGAGATCTCGGCCCCTCCTCTGGAGAAGCCGAGACTCCTCCTGAGTGGCTGGAACACAGAAGATGAACCTTGGAGATAAAGTGCTCGTGATAAGAGCTGACACGGTAAGCCTCGTCGTGCTGCACGTTCTCAGCAGAGCCTGATTCAAGGTACCTAGAAGCAGCTGTTCATGCACGCAAAGGCTAGGGGGTGGGCAGTGCTGCAAATATTGAAAGAGAGCTGTGGGGGGGACTCCAAAGTGGTCAAAACGAGATGCAGCACGGGGCCGAGTGACAAAGCCTGCCCTTGTCCAGATAAGCCAGCAGCTCAGGACCGGGATCCAGGGAACATGGGCTGGAACCAGACTGAGGGATTCCATGGGCTCACAGCTGGGAGAGGGACGGGGCCCTGGCCAACCCGATAGGAGAGGCGAAAGGGGGAAGTGACAAACCCACTGGGTCCCCAGTGGGGCGGTCACCCTGCGTGCCTGCCGGAGCCTGGGCGCCGCATTTGGACGGGTTGTAGAGAGCTGGAGTCTTTCCCCAAAAGTTACCACGTTGTCATGAAACGGACAGCTGGAGGACCAGATCTTTGGTCTGGAAAAAAACCCCACAATTTTGGGGAAGCGACAGAAAAACCGGCTGCAAATACCGAAGAGAACTCTGAGTGGAAGAGAGGGCAGCCTGGACCCGGGCAGCCACACTCAGCCCAGGGACGCCTCCACCTTGCTGGGGTCCTGCCCTCGCTCCAGCCACGCTCAGCAACGTGGCAGCTGCCAAGTCCTTACACGGCCTCAGCCCAACCCCAATCCTGGGCCAGGTTGTGGATGTGAGAGTAAGGGCCAGGCTGTGCAGTCAGGAAGCCCTGAGTTTCAGCCCTGTCCTTGCACTGGGCACCCTCTCCTGGAGTCACCTGACACCAGACCCCAGCCTCTCCCAGCCTCGGGTTTCCTGGCGGGTAAACCCTGGATGTTCCTCCAGTAGGTTGGGAGTGGGGGAGGGGGTGGGGCTGTAAGGAGCATGCACTCACACATTTCACAAACTCTCAGTTTGTGGAGCACCGAGCACGGAGCACTGTCCTAATGCAGACCACCGCCCTCTAGTGCTGCTCCAGGGAATTACAGGAGCACCCAGGAATAATCCGGGGGGAAACATTCCAGGGAGGAGAGAGGCAAGTGAAAAGGCCTGGAAGAGTGCCTGCACCAGTAAGAGTCCATCTCGTTCGAGTGGGTTCACTGAGGGGAGGGGATTGAAAGAAAATGAGGTCAGAGAGTTATAAAGCAGGGCCAGGCAGTGCAGGATATTTGAAGCCCCTCTAACTATGTTTTCTTTTTTTTTTAAGATTTTATTTATTTATTTTCAGAGAGGAAGGGAGGGAGAGAGAGAGAGAGAGAGAGAGAGAGAGAGAGAGAGACATCAATGTGCAGTTGCTGGGGGCCATGGCCTGCAACCCAGGCATGTGCCCTGACTGGGAATCGAACCTGCGATGCTTTGGTTCGCAGCCTGAGCTCAATCCACTGAGCTACGCCAGCCAGGGCCCTAACTATGTTTTCAACGCATTCATTTGCTATCTACCTCTGTCTCTCAAAAAATGTTTGCATAAGCTATTTCCTGATTTTTGGTTTCTAGGGCATATAAATAACTTGCTCACAATGGAAAAGAAAAATATACATTCTTTTGCCACCCCAAACCCTGCTAGCATGCTCTCCCCATAAAATTTTTGCTGAAATAATTGCTCTTCTTTTAAAAAAAAAAAAATCCATGTTGAATAAAAACAACAAATAAACAAACCAACCAACCCGCGCCCAGGAGAGGCCCGGCACTTAGTAAGTGCTCAGTTAGTGAGCGGGTGACTCCCACCACCCTTGCTCTGCTGGTCTCCTATGCTGGTCCTGGGCAGAGGGCCACAGGGACTGTCACTCCCTCTCAACAGCAGCACCTTCGGCTGGGTGGAGTGGTAATGGCTCAAAGAACACCTGATCCCTATCTTTGGTAACACGGTTTCCTTCAGTCAGCAGATCACACGTTACAGAAATAAGCCCGTGCTGCCGATTCAGCACTCTTCCCGGTGTGTGCACACCCGCAGAGCCACAGCTGCCCACGGGGCGATGGGCCACCCAGCACCTGTCACTGCACAGACCCGGGTCAGTGTGAGGAAGGGGCGAGCGGGGCCCACGTGTGGGGCACCAGGCGGCTAAGTGTGTGGGCTCTGGAACTGCGTGCGGCCCTGGCTCTTCGGTGTGTAGATGTGCGACTCTGGGCAAGCACCTTAGCCTGTCTGTGCCTCAGTTTCCTCACCGGGATACTTCCTCATAAAAGGATTGTGGCTCTGCAGTCAGGAGCTTAGGTATGGGTCCCACCTCTGCCACCTATTTACTGTCTGACCTTTACAAGGCCTCTCTGTGCCTCAGTTTCTTGATGTGCAAAATGGGAGTAATAACAACAGCACCTGCATCACCGGATCGTTGTGAGGATTACACGGGTCCGCATACCTTGAGCGTTTGAAAGAATGCCTGGCCCAGTAATTGCTCACCCCCGTGTTTCAGGTGGATTCCTCCGGGGCTGACTCTGAGACAAGGACTTAAGTGCAAATAGTCTGTTCACAAAATGACCCCAGTGAGCACCTACAAGTGACAAACTGAGCAGGGGCAGGACAGAAGCCAGAAGAGGGTGTGTGAATGACCAGGTTACCTTAGCAGACACATGGGGCTCAGTCTTGCTGGGTCCTGTGGGGGACCGCAGAGAACCCCCTCAGTATCCTTCCGCCCGAAGGCAACAGGGCTGGGGTGTTTGCAGTAGAAAGCAAAGAAGCATAAGAGAACAGAGTCCCAACACCAACTGCCACACCGGGCTTTCCTGAAAACTTCAGGAGTCTCCCTGGGACCCTGCACACCGACAATGACAATCAGCTCAGGTGGGAGTGGAGGGCTCTGGGCCAGAGTTCACTTGATACCTAGGTCAACAACACATCCCCACACACGATTCGAGGAACACCCAACGGGCCCCTGTCTGTAAAACATCTCCTTGCACACCCCCCTGGCGAGGACCTGAGACGACCCTCTGAAGTACTTTGAGCAGGGCTGGGATATGATCCCACGGGCATGTGAGAGCCACCCCTCCAGCTGAGGACAGGAGCTCAGGAAGCAAGGAGCTGAGGGGACCCGATGCTGGGCAGGGGCAGTGCGGTGCCCTGCAGAGCACACGCTGGGTGTGGTTCTCAGCAGCTGGCCTTTCGGGCCTCCAAGCAAGCGCAGGAATTTAAGGAACCGAGAACCGAGGGCTGGAAGAGCTGGGCGAAAATGGGCTGAGGTTTTTCTGCAGCAGGGAACTGCACCGCTGGGCAGGGCCCAGAGGCAAAGCCTCCCTGCAGGGCTTCCCTCCACCTAGGAGCATGAGGAGGCTGAGCCAAGGGCTAACACACGATAACAGTGCAAGGGCACATGGAGGGACATTGGAGAAGCCCGGTTGTCTGTCCCCCTGCCCTCAGGGAGGCATTTCAACAGGCTGAACTCATCACGATGCACTGTGCATGCCTCACGACACCAGCCAAGGAGTAAGAGGTGTTAACAGGTTCTCCATCCACTTTTTCGTCCTCCAGGAACCTTTGTCTGAAACCTCCTCACCTCCTCCTTGATCAGCAGTCAAGGCAGGCTGGGCTCCATCTGACACTGCAGAGTAGTGACTGGGCAGGTGGACGCTGTGCTCAGCGCCAGGGCCCCGGGTGTCTGCCCTGACCTTCCTCCTCTGGCCCCTGAGCATCCTTGGACGACTTCCCAAGCCCTCTCACAACCCCTCCGCTGGAGAAGCAATGGTTTCTAAAAGAAGCCACTGGGACAGCGGGTCAGGAGTCCTGGGACCCCAGAGGTCCATTCCTGGGCCATTCCATGAATAACCCTGGAGAAGAGCTGGATACAGTTGGGCAACTTCCAAGATGTTCTTCCTAAGACTCACGCTGTGAATGACTCAAACCCCTTCCTGGGTCTCACGAAAAAGAGGGGAGGAGGCAGGTTCACACACTGGGGCAAAGGTCGCTGTTCCGGCTAAAAGGAATCTCGGGGACCACCCAACCTGTTTCTAGAACAGGGCAAAAGGGGCGGCTGAGAGGGTATGCAGGATGGCTGAGGACCTGCGTATACCGGGACAAAGATGGTGCATCTTACCAGTACCTTGGCTTCACGCACAGATGTTGAGAATGTTGAAAAGAGGGAGCCACAAATTTGATACTTAAGCACAGGGTGGGGTAAGAGAAGGCAAGGATGTGTACATTTAACATATAACTCAAGACAAGAGATTTCCCACCCCCCAGGACCTGCCAGGTAACGGTGGCACTGGCAGTCAGGAGTGAGGGTCATTTAGATACTAAATGACTAGTGCAAACTCACCAACAATACACATGAAAAAACAGGCCTGCAGAGGATGACACCCCTACCCAACTGCACAGGAGTGAGTTGGCACAAAGTTTTCATCCAGCCTTGCCTACGGGATTCCTAGATCTTTTTTACAATTCTCTCCTCTCCAGGAAACGGGTCTCCCTTCCCTTCTCTGTCTGCACACTCTCCGCCCCCCACCCCAGACAGTGTTTGTAGGAAAGGCAAACGCAGACCTCATGCTACAACTCAATCACACGCAAATGCGCCGGCAGGCTTTGCGCATGCGCCTAGTGAAGCCCCTCAGCCGATCAACCCCGCCTCTCCGCCTGAACCTAACATGGCCGTCCTAGCAACAGCCTCTCCTGCCCGGCACAAACGTGGCGTCCGCTGACGTCATAGGACGGCGCCGGTAGTCCCAGAGACTGCACGTGGGCTCGGATTTGGGATATTTTCCGGCTGGGCTATGGATACGCCGGTGAGGCGCAGCCGCCGGCTGGGAGACCTAAAGCGTGAGTCTCCCGAGAGCCCCACCTCGGTTTTGCAGGCGAGACCGGCCCTTGTGGAATTCGAGTCGAATCCAGAAGAAACCGGGGAGCCCGCGTCTCCTCGGCGTGCGACGCAACCCGGCCTGGAGTCCCCCGAAAGTCAGCCGGAGACATGTCCAGGATCACCCAGTCTACGGCCAGGAATAGGCCTGGGGTTCCCCCGAAGGGATTCGGGCCCAAGATCTCCCCAGGGTCAGCGAGAGGCAGGCCTGGAGTCTCCCCGAAGACACCCACAGTCGAGTCTTGAATCCCCCCGACGTCAGCCAAAGCCAGGTGGGGAGTCACCAAAGAAGTTCTTCCAGAGCCAAGAGGAACCGGACGCGGAATTGGCCCACAGTAGGGAAGAGCTGGCCGGGGGGTCCCTCCGACGTCAGCTGCAGCCAGGCCCAGGATCGCCAGAGCCTAACCCCGGTCAACAAACGCCGGGTCCCGAGCCCTCGCCGCCGCTGCACGACCTGACGCCTCAGTCAGCTAACTCCACGCGGGGTCAGTGCCAGCCACCTCCAGCCGCGGCTGGGGAGCCGGGGAGAGACGGTCAGTGGCCAAAGAAGCGAAAAGGATCTTCAGCCCAGGCCCCAGCGCCCAAGAAATTGAAGGAGGAGGTGGAGATTCCTGTAATCCCGAAGGGAAAGCCCAAGTCGGGGCGCGTGTGGAAGGACCGCTCCAAGAAGAGGTGAAGTTGAGGGGGAGTAGCGCAGCTGCGCTGGGTGGGGTTCTCAGTGGTATTGGGGCGTCGGTGCAGCCTGGAGACAGCCGCTGGGTTGGCGAGAACTCACACAAACTGGTCATTATCATCAGAATGTGTAAAATGCCCTGGCACCCCAGGGAGGGTGACAGCGTGGTTATTTTTGTGCTTCCTCCCTCCTCAGGGTCCCTCTGGACCTCTCCTTGGGCACCTCGCTTGTGTTTTCATTCAGTAGGCATTTACCTTTGTCCGCCCCCTCTCCCGAGGGAGGCAGAAGCAAGTAAACCAGCCATTATTTGATAAAATGCAACGAGGCCTGTCTTTGCCCACTATTACCTGTTAAGGTGATTTGCCTTTGTGACTGACGACTTAAACAGATAATAGGGGGGCAAGACACCGGGTATATGGGACAGCGCTAACCACTTTAGGAAGCATTAGCCAGGGACCGGCCTTTCAAACAGAGGGACCAGCATGCATCATGGCATTTAATCTGCACACCAACCCTGTGAAGCAGCAGGTTCGTCCTCATTGCACATGTGAGGATTATCTTCCTGTTACATATGAGGCATCTGAGGCCCTGCCGAGAAACCAGGTGTGAACAGATCGTAGGAGGTTTGGGGCGAAAGCAGAGAAACCGGTAAGGAGGCTGTTGCAGAAGAACTAAAACACCTTCAGAAGCCGGAGGCAGGCCCTTGTGCCGATAGATCATTGGATTGATGTTCGGGATCTTTGAGGAAGCAGCTTCGGTGGGTGGTGGGTGAGCCCAGAGACGGTGGAGGCAGCCCCCGCTCCAGGAGGTGGCCCGGGACATCTTGCCGTGCGCCTTCTCACAGAGGGCATCTCCTTCCTCCTACGACTGTGTCACCGGCACACTTCAGAAAATCAGAACTTCCCCTGATAACCTCCAGTGCCCACTCCATTTTCACATTCCCCGACCGGGGAGAGAGAGGCCGAACTGCGCCCGTGCGCGCTGCCCCGGCAGGCAGGGAGCGCCATCTGCAGAGGCGTCCGTGCGCTGGGGGAGAGCAGCAGGGCTTAGTGGCCGTGGCCGAGTGGCCTGGACTCTGTGGTCACATACAGGGATTCGGGAACAGGGTGACCTTGGGTAGTTATTTAACCTCTCTGAGCCTTGGTTTGCTCCTCTGTAAAATGGAGAGAACAAGAGTCCCCTTCTCAGAGGCACATGACCAGGGCTTAAGAAACGGCAGCCAGCACGATCGGAGCCGTTTCTTACCCTGAGTCTGGGCAGACCTGGAGGCCGCCTGCCCAGCACACAGCAGGCGGGGAGGTGATTCTGACTGGGTCCCGGGGAAGAGCCCGGAACTAAGGGGAGAAGGTGCCTCCCATGGGCTCCAGGAGTGCCCTCGCTCCCCCATCCAGGTTCTCCCAGATGGTTCAGGACAAGCCCCTGCGCACATCCTGGCAACGGAAGATGAAGGAACGGCAAGAGAAGAAGCTGGCCAAGGACTTTGCCCGGCACCTGGAGGAGGAGAAGGAGAGGCGCCGGCAGGTGAGGGGCCGGCCAGGCTGAGGCTGGAGCTCAAGGGCTGAGCTCTGCTGTTACAGGCCTACGGGAGGGGAAAGCTCGCACAGGTGCCCGGGGGGACGGCACAGCGAGGCAGGGAGCCTGGCAGGAAGCAGAAGCACAGTCTGGGACCACAGGCTAGAGGACTGTCCAGTTAAGCCTGGGGCTCCGCATGCGGCTCAAGGATGGGAAGAGGCCCGGGAAGAAGCCCCCGAGTGGCCCACTGGTGATAGGAACTTTCAGTGAGGTGGGGTCGGGGGGTCCCTGCTCAGGTGGGCAATGCTTACAGGTCAGAAAGCTTCACCCTCGTATTGTCACCGTCATTCTCCAAGAGGTGGCTGCCACAGGTCAGCAAAGTGGGCGCCCACGCTTTCGTCCTTTCCTCCCTGATGCTCATCCCAGGGCCAGAAACGCCCCACGAGAGGTTCACGCCCAGCCCCTTCGGTCTCCGGGAAGCCCCAGGAGGCCCCAGCAGAGAAAGTGGGGCACCGGCGTTGGCTGGTGCCTGCTCCTGCAGTGCCAGGGTTCTCAGCGGGACATTGCTCCCCCAGGGATCCCAGGGGCACAGGAGGAAGCAAACACCTTGCTCCAGCCTGTGGTCGCAGCCTGGCCACTGAGGGGAGGAAGTGGGCCGGTCACTCGGTCACCTGTCCCCTGCTTTGAGCCGCCCTGCCTCAGCCTGTGGCCGAGGTCCTCTAAAAGGTGTGGCCACTTCCTGGTGCTCAGGCCTTATCTTACTTCCTGTGTGGCCCCGGCCCCCTCTTGGGCAAGATGGCCTTTCTCACCGTCAGCTTCAGAGGGGTGCCTGCCCAGCCCCCCAACCCCGGCCACTCCTGACTGCGGGCCGAGCCTTATTTCTCATTCTCCCCAGGGGCCCAGGCCACCCCTGCTCCCCTGAGCTATCAAAGCCAAGAGATGCCCCAGCTCATGCAGCGGCCTCAATGCCCATATCCCACCCTGGCCCCACCGGGGACAGCGGCCAACAAAGCTAACAGACCGTGGGGCGTCCCATTCCCAGGGCCGTCTCCCTCCAGGTTCCCCTTCTCTGTGGTCGTAGTGGGCTGGGTGACATCCCAGACTCACTATGTGTGTTCATCTGTTCATTCCTCAAAACAAGCTCATGTGGTCACTCTCACTTTGTAGGTGGGGTCAGTTGAAGCACAGAGAGATTAAACAACTTGGCCGAGGTCACCTGTTTAGGAAATAGCAGTCAGGATTCGAACCAGAGCCTCTGCTCTGCAGCCTCCGCCTTTCCCAGCCCCCCACCGGGGCACAGGGACCTCAGGGGCAGAGAAGGTGGGAGTGTGGGAAGGGCCCACCCCTTGTCCCCGGCGGCGGAGGAGGGAGTGGTTCCAGGGGCCACTGGCTACGTGGGCCTGAGTTCCCAAGTGTCAAGCCACCCATGTCCTCAGCTGCAGTCCAGACGCCCACCTTCTCAGGTGGGGCCAGTACCTTCCCACCACGGAGGGCTCTGGTCCCCGGGGACAGGGACTGTTCCTTCCCGCCCGTCCACCCACACACCACCAGGTCCCGGGAGCAGAGGGCCCTTCCCCTCCTCCCCGGGAACTCGGCCAGCTCTCTCCGCTCGGGCGCCTGGGAGACTGGAGCCACCCCAGCTCCCAGGCCCAGACCCCCTGCCCCTGTGCGTTGCAGGAGAAGAAGCAGCGCCGGGCCGAGAACCTGAGACGCCGCCTGGAGAACGAGCGCAAGGCAGAGATAGTCCAAGTGGTGAGTGTGGCCTGCCCGGGGGCCTGGGGGCTGCGTTCCTGCCCCGCACCCCTGCCTCTCATCCCCACCGCCTGCCCACCGAGATCCCGGCCTCCCTTCCCCTGGTGAACAGGGCGGAGACGGCAGCCACATTAATGCCCTCCCCTCACACGCCCGCAGATCCGAAACCCCGCCAAGCTCAAGCGGGCGAAGAAGAAGCAGCTGCGCTCCGTCGAGAAGCGGGACACTCTGGCCCTGCTGCAGAAGCAGCCGCCACAGCGGCCCGTGGCCAAGGTCTGAGCTGAGGCCAGCCCAGAGGGCTCCTGCAGCCAACCACCCACCGCGTCGGACGTGGCGCCTCTCAAGCCACTGGTCGCACACCTCTTCGCTGGACCTGGCACCCCAGCCCTGGCTCCTGCACAGGGGCCCCACTCCAGAGGGGTCTCGGATTCTTTGAGGGCGCTTAGGCAGGTCTCTGTGAGACAGAGGCCCAGAGGGGGCCTGGGACCTGGCAGAGAGGAGGGGCGGGGGTGGGGGAAGAGGTTCAGGGCCCTCCTCTCTGCTTCCCTCCTTCTCCAAGTGCCTTCAAACCGAGGAGAGTAAGTTCTTCCAGTTCCTCAGGGAGCTAGTGACTGAAGCGTGACTCCCCTGAACTCGAAAGTCCTGGGTCAAGGTCCTGGGTCCACCCCAGGCCAGGAGGCCGTCAGTCAGGAATCCAGCCCCACCATACCTTCCCGAAGGCTGCTTTCGGCACCTCTGCACCCCACTGACCCCCGACTGCGTCCAGCTCCACCCTCTGTGCAACACCGAAAGGTGCGAGTGCGAGGTTGCGGGGAGCGGCATTCCCCTCCAGCCCCCTCGCCTGCACCGGCCTCGGCGGGCGCCCCGGAGATCTGACTGTCTACAACAGAAGTACCGACTGAACCCCTGCCGTGTGCAGGCGCAGATCTCGGTTCCAGGGAATACAGGGTCCCTGCCCTTGAGCTCTCACTCTTACAGAGAAAACATAATAAACGAGTAAGGTTTATTACATGTCAGGCGGCGAAAATGCTATGAGTAAAGCAGGGGAGGGGTGGGAGGGAACCGGAGCAGGGTGCTGTGATGGGATGTTTGTTCTGCCAGCTGGACAGCTGCTGTCCAGTGGGCTGGCCCTGTCCGGGACTGGGAGTGGACCTTAAACTGGCCTGCCCAGCCTGAGGCTGGCTCGAGGAGCACTGGACCGAGGTCCCAAGAAAGTCTCTCATCCTGGCTCTTCCACTCGTGTCTCATCCACCGAACACTTCCCGGCACCAGCTCCGTGCCAGGCGCTGGGATGCAGGTCTGAGAACAGCAGGCTGACCTTGAGTCCGCGGCAGGCAGAGGAGATGGGCATGGTGCTTCCGGCGAGCTGTGAAGGGCATGCCAGTGGCCCCTCACCGCTGCAGGCGGGAGTGGCAGGCACCCAGCCCCTGTGTGGTCTGGAGGTGGGTGCTGCAAAGATCTCGGGGTGGCCCACGTTGCCCACAGAGCGTGCCACAGAACACGGGCACCCAGAGGTGTCACGTTAGTGAGGGAGTGTCACGGGCTGTGATCTCGGCAGCTGCTGTGCCCATTAAAATCCTCAAGACAGAAGACAGTCAAGATGCCCACCGCCCTGTGGTCAGCCCTGGTTGCCCAAACGCTTGACCACGGCACACCTTTGCTTTTTCCACCTCGTAAACACTTTGAGCACTGGGCCGGAGGGAGGGGATGGAGGCTCACACAGTTACTTTCCTACTCCCTGCGGTGCGTCAGGATGTTGTGTCACTTACTACATAGCCAGTGAGCAAGCAATGCTTCACGGTCAGCATGCGGACCCGTACTTGGGGCATGGAACCTCCCCGCACCTGGATGCGTGTATCTGTGAGAACTGGGGCGAACAGAGCCTACCACGCAAGAACGTGGAATGAAACACCCAGCCCGGTCAACACCGGGTAGACGGCTAACGGGAAGAAGCCAGACCGGAACAGTGTTCCCCAAACCTTCCTCTCTTCCCGGCTCCAAAACGGCATCACTGGTGTCATAAAAAGTCCCCTCCTCCCCCCAGTCACCTGGTGAAGCTGAGCTCCAGGGAGATGCATCCTGTGTGTGCGCGGGAGCAGCCCGCAACCCTGGTTGGAGAAGTCTCAGGTGGTCCTAGCCCGGTGTTACCCCAGGTGCGGCCCGTGGCCCAGCAGCACCTGGGAGCTTGTTAGAAATGCAGCCTCTCGGCCCCCGGCCCCACCCGCTGGTCCTCGGGCGGCCCGTGCGCAGGGAAGTTTGCAAAGACTGCTTTAACTCCGTCGGTGAAAAGGCGTCACCGAGTCACACCGGACACTGTAAAATGCAGATTCTTGGGGCCTGCCCTCCGGACTAAGCTCTCAGGCTGGGACTGGGCTATCTACATTTTAACAGGCGGTGGCTTCAGGATGCTTTGGCGCTGGGTCGCAGCCTTGCCTCTGCCTTTGCCTTTGTCTTCGTCTTCCGGGGAGAATGGCAAGGCGGGGCCCGTGCCTCTAACCAGAGGTGTTGCTCAGTGCCCGGCTCAGGGGGCCGTTCTCCTCCTGGGACCCGGCCCGGGCCTTCGCCGACGGTGCAGCGGGGCCACCACGCAGCCAGTCCAGCAGGCGCTGGGACCTGCGTGGGCGGGGGACCACGGTGGTGGAGGAGGCGCGGCGCCGGCGGCTGCTGCTGCCGGTGACGAGGTCGCTGTCGTCCACCAGCACGCTCTCCAGCACGCTGCGCAGCGAGCGCCGCAGCTTGCGCAGCAGGTCGGGGCAGGTGAACACGTAGAGCAGCGGGTTGATCACACTGTTGATGAAGGCCAGGCTGGTGACGAAGGGCAGCCCGCGCCAGGCGAGCGGCCGCAGCGCCTTGTTGCTGTGCGAGCGCGCCTCCAGCAGGCTGAAGACGTGGTAGGGCCCCCAGCAGAGCGCGAAGGCCGCCACCACGGCCGCCACCAGGCGCACGAAGCGGCCGGACCGCCGGCGGCCGCGTTGGCGCAGCTGGATGCTCACGGCTGCGTGGCTGGAGGCGATGATGGCCAGCGGCACCAAGAAAGCCAGCAAGAACTTGCTGACCGCCAGGGCCAACTGGCGCGAGTTGCACGTGGCGTCGGGGTCCGGCCCGGGGTTGAGGAGCAGCACGTTGTAGTAGCACATGATGCGCCCGTCCATCCGCGGGATGGTGTCCCGGAACACAAAGTAGGGCACGGTGTTGAGCACGGCCAGGGCCCAGAGCACCAGGCAGACCTTGTGGGCCGCCGCCACCGTGCGGTGGTTCTGCGCCCACACGGGCCGCACCACCTGCAGGCAGCGGTCCAGGCTGATGGCACTGAGCAGGAAGCCGCTGGCGAACATGTTGAGGAAGAAGATGGAGGAATGTATCTTGCAGAAGGTGGTGCCCAGCTCCCACGAGTGGCCCACGGCCAGGAAGTAGGTGAAGAAGGGCAGCGTGGCAGTGGCCAGCAGGTCGGACAGCGCCAGGTGCAGCACCCAGGTGGTGATGACCGTCTGGCGCAGGCGGCAGCCCACCAGGAAGAGGATGAGTCCGTTCTCCACCAGGCCCAGCAGGGAGGCCAGCCCGTGCAGCACCACCGACGCGTGGTCGATGTAGCGGATGCTGGAGTTGCTGTGCTTCTGCAGGCGCGTCATCTCCTCGAGGAGCGGGCAGAGGAGCTTCGTGGCGTTGGCCGACATGGCGGGCGCTGCTGCAGAAAAAAGGAGGCACTGAGGTGGGCAGGGCAGCGGGGACCCTGGCCAGGAGACGGGAGACTGACTCACGGGTGTCGTTGATGAGGCCCCCGGGGACCGGTGAAGGCGAGCAAAGGCAACGAGGTGGGGGAGAGTGCCTCTCGGCCGCCCCACCTGCTAGCCGTGCCCCCTCGAGCGAGCCATTGGACTTTCCGGAGTCAGCGTCCCTCTCTGCCCACGGACCTCGGTCATGACACGACCTACCTCGGAGGGCTGCTGGGAGAAGTAAGTGGACGACTGTGTGTAAATATTTAGAACAGGACCTGGCACACAGTGGCACGACATCAACGTCCGTGCCGCTATGGTTAAGCAGGTGGCCTCAGGTCACATGGAGGAATAGGAACAGGCTCAGGCCAGGAAGGACTGACTCTTTCGCCGAGTCCCTGGGGCGCTGAGGCACAACTGAGGCCTCACCTCGAGGGCAGGTGGGTCCGGCTGGCCTGGCGGACGGAAGGAGCCTGTGCCTTTAATGGATGCTGCCCTTCCCCCACCCACAGCACCCGCCCGCCCCCCCCCCGCCCCCCACCCAAACCTTGGTTCTCTGCAGATTCTCCTTGGAGCCCTCCGCTCCCACAGAGGCAGTTGATTGGGTGTGTTGGCTGCAAACAGTGGAGCCGGCCCCTCCTCTGATAATCGAAGAGGAACTAAGATAAGAGCTGGGAGAGCTGAGCAGGAGGAACTACCACACCGGGCCTCTGGAGACCCAGTAAAAGACCTCTCCCCTGCCTGGGTGGAAGCTTCCGTGGCTCTGCCTGCCCCAGGAAACCCAGCCTGTCCATTCATTTATTCATTCACCCGTGCACCCGTGCAGCAGACACTCATTGAGCAGCTAACCACTCAGGGAACCGTGGCAGAAGCCAGCCTCCGGCAGACGGGCGTGCCCACGGCCTCATCAAAAGCACGAGACCATGTGATGTGAAGCTGGTTGAGATCGGTGAGGGCTGAGGAGGTAGGAGACAGGTAGGGGCTGGGGGGCGGGGAACACAGATCATCCCAGGCCCCCTCCCAGCACGCCAGGACTGTGGTAGGGTTCTTATATGGGTGTTCTCCCTTGCTCACGGCTCTACAGGAAAGACGCCAGTCCTTCTCTCCATCCCATGTTGCAGATGAGAAAACTGAGGCTCAAGTGTTTAAATAACTTGCCCAAAGCCACCCGAACAATACAGACCTGTAGATGAGTAACAGCCTAGCGCTTAGCCCATTTTCCTTCCTCTCCCTCTGCTCTAAATAAGAGACGGTGGAAGAAGATGGGAAGGAAAGGGGATGGAAGGTGGTCTTCGGTATTTGTCTTCGGTCTTCGGTCTTCACCTACTTCCTTCACCTACTTTCGGCTGGGACTAGAAAAATCTCCAGGGACCGTGTTCTTTTGTAAAGTGAGGTCCCAGGATGTCTATCAACCTGGAATCTTCCTGGCGGATGAGCCCCTTGGACCCGGGGGTCTGCAGGCGGGTGGGTGGGGAGCAGCAGCTGGGCCATTGCTCCCTGAGATGCTCATAATTCCTTAAGCTTTAGAGTCTGTGGAGCAATTGCACGGACGATGGCCCTATGAGACCCCGTTTTTCAGAAGAGGAAACTGGGTGTTGGAGAAGCAACTATCCCGACGTGTCCCTAGCGGCAGTGGCGGAGCTGGGACGACACGGCCAGCAGACAGACCAGTGCCATCCCCTCTCTGCACGTCCAGCAGCTGCTCGTCCAAGTCCCAGGGGGGTGCTCAGCGAGCACAGTCCTGCTGCACCCTGGGGACCCACCCTGATCAGTTCTCTGGCTACTACACACAGTTAGCCCCGCGCCTGCCAGGGTTCTGAGGGAGCCCGGCAGCGGGGGTCCTGTTTTGGGAGGGGGCTGTGGGCGGAGAATGCAAGCTTTTGGAGTCAAGAGACCTAGGTCTGAGTCCCGGCTCCTCGACTGCCTGGCCGGGTGAACTCGGGTCAGTGACCCCGAGACTCTTGCGCCATCCTGGTTAACGCTGAAGGAAATGCAGCCCCTCTGAGCAGCAGGTCCCCCGCAGCCCTCGGTAAACCCAGCCCTCCGTCGTCCTAGCTGATCACAGCCCTCTTCTCTGGTAAAACGGTGCCTTCTCCCGTGGGTCCAGGGAGGGCACCTGGGCTGCCCAGTGCCCGGGCCACTGCCTCCTTACCTGGGCACAGAGGGAGGGAGCACAGGATTCCAGCCTGGGAGGCAGTCAGCTTCTGGTAGCAGCTAGACAAGAATCGCTGGGTAGGAGGAGGCTGCGGGAGGAAATAGCTCTCGGGCCCAGAGTGTTTGTATGTGTGTGTATTTAGGGGTGGGGTGGGGGGGAGGCGGGGACAGCTGGAGAGTGAGCTGTCACACTGGTATTCAAGTAGCATTAATCTGCATTGCTGGGGAAGGGACAGGACCGCGGGGGGTGGGAGGGGGCCTGCTCACCCCTCCCCCTTCACAGCAGCCAGTGCAAGTGCACGTGGGGAGAAAGCTGTGTGCCCAGAAGTGTGAGCCCCAGAGTGCAGAGGGCCATGCTTGTACGGGGGGGCTGGCAGGTAGGGGAAGGGCAGGAGGAAGGAGCCAAGTACTCAGTGTGGCAGCCCTAGGATGCTGATATGCTATTGATGGTTTTGTGAGGATTAACTGGTGTATTAGTTAATAATAACAGAAAGTTGCCCCCGCTGGTATGGCTCCGTGGATTGAGTTCTGGTCTGTGAACTGAAAGGTCACCGGTTCGATTCCCCGTCAGGTTCAATTCTGCACCTGCCTGGGTTGCGGGCCAGGTCCCCAAGCGGGGGCATGTGAGAGGCAAATGATCACCTTTCTCTCACACACTGCGGTCCCTCTCCCTCTCTTTCCCCCTCCCCTCTTCTCTCTAAAGTAAATAAATAAAATCTTAAAAAAAAAAAAAAAAGAACAGAGGAACAGGCAGTGAGAATGGCACCGGGCCATTGGTAACGATGGACCCCGCGGGGTGGGGCGCCCCCTCTGTGGGTCGAGGCTCCAGCCCTGGGGACTCATTCAGTTCAGCAAACGTACGTTGGAATCCCCCCCCCACTCGTCCGACCCTCTGCGTGGTGTGGTGGCGAAGAGGCAAAGCAGAGGGACAGCCTCTGTCCCCAAGTTGCTCATCATGAAGGTGGGGCGCACGTGTGCAGAAACATTACCACGGAGGGCAAAGGCGGCAGGATCCCCAGGGAGGCAGTGAGGGGGAGGTCTAGGGGGTGGATAGACTCTGTTGAGGAGGATCAGGGAAGGCTTCCCAGAGGAGGTAACCTCTGGCGAGGGTTTTGGAGGGTGGGTAGGAGTCCACCGAGAGGCCAAGGGGAAGAATGGTCTTCTAGAGGAAGGAGCACACTGTACGCACATGGCACAGAAACAGCCTGGCAGGCACAGGCTGTGGGGAGGTGGTGATGAGCGCTGACTGAGGATAGGGTGTGATCGGGGGTAGCAGACGTGAAGACGGTGGCGTGGGCAGGGCCGGGTCCCTGAGGAGCTTTCTGGCCGTGCAGGGCGCCCCTGGGCCTCCCACAGTGTCCTGTCTCACTGCCCCTCTGCTGCGTGTTGGGGGCTCCGGGGTCTCCTGGGAAAGGAGGGTTCCTGGGAAGGCCTCACCTGCTTCCTGCCCTGCATGGTACTTCCTGTGTGGTGGACTCCCCTCTTCCTCCTGCTCCTTCTGCTACTTCTTCTTCTTTTAAATGAGAGATAGTTTATTTAGGAAGTCACGGAGGTAGAATAAGCGAGCCACAGAAGAAATGCGCTCAGGAAACAAGTCACAGCGAAAGAAGGGCCCTCGGTACCCAGGGGAGAGTGCACACCTCGGGAGGCTACAGAGGGAGGAGGGGTTCGGCGCGCTCCAGAGGAGGGGGTGACCTGGGGACACAAGGCTGTGGGGAAAGGTGCGGGCGTGCTCCATGGAGAGAACTGCCTTCTGGAGAGGCCAGAAAGGAACGTGAGAGCCCACGTCCCAAGGCAGGGGCAGAGGGAGACAGCTGGAGAGAAGACTGGAACTGGCCCATTCCCTTGACTGTCTGTCAAACACACGTGATGCCATGAGCATCGTCTTGGGAGCCCAGAGGCACTGCTGATCTCAGGAAGGCGTCCTGCAGGCCGGGGGTGGGGCACGGGTGGGAGAAGAAACGCATCCCAGGCAGCAGTCACAGCACGTGCAAAGGCCCTGAGGCGGTGAGAGGATGGAACGGCTGGGGACGGCGGGAAGCGTGCAGGGACTGGGGGGTGGCGTGCTGGACCCGAGAGGCTCTGGCGGCCTGGACAGGTCCCGAGGGAGGCCTGTTGGGCTCAGACTCGTCTCCCCAGCTGCTGCAGGTGAGGCGGACACAGAGATGGACCGGACTTTGGGTCTCTCTGGTGGACACCAAGTCCCAAGCTCCGGAGAAGGCTGTTCTTCAGGGACGAGGGCCTGTGCCCTGAGGGTAGCTGTGTCTTCTTCTAGATCCTGGGGGGTCGCCGGACAGGGCTGGGCAGGGCTGGGGCTGAAGGCCAACCTCTCGTCTCCCCCGCCAGCCACTCATCCCAGCGCTCAGAGAGATCGGGTGGGGACACCAGCTTCCCTGGGCCCCCCCACTCTCTCCCGTTAGTCTGTGAGCCCTCCAGGTGGGCGCTGGCCGCCCTGGCAGCTAGCACAAGGCACCTGTCCCTGCCCTTTCCTGCCCCAGGCCCACGGAGGCCCCCACGTCATGGCAGACAACAGCAAGACATCAAGACGGCGGCGGCTGGCTCCTGTGTCTGCACCGCAGCCGCCTCTGAGCCGAGCCCTTCGTTCCTCATCTCCCACCCCCATCCTCCCACCCCAGGGCTGGGAGGCCCCTGCCCTGTCGGCCTCCCCTGCTCTCCACCAGGCCCTGCTCCCGGCTCCACCCGAGCACCCCAGCCCCACGGACGGACGCAGAGCCCTCCACCCCAGTGGATCCAGCAGCATCGCCACCTGCTCCTCCAAACTCGATACAAACGCAAGTGGCCAGGCAGCACCTCCTGGGTCATCAGACGCCCTGGGCGTGGGGCCCGGCAGTCTGGGTTTAACAAGCCCTCCAGAAGGTTCCGACGATGCACACTCAAGTCGAGAATTGTAGGCCTTTGCCAAAGGCCCCAGGTGACCTTCCTCTGGACGCTGAGCTCTGCGAGGGCCCACCCGGCGGTCTCCACGTCCCGCCTGCAGCGGCGGCCTCCACAGAAGTGCTCCCCCCGGACGCGCTCCTTCAGACTCAGCCTGAGGCTGTGTCCGGGTTGCTGGAGGCTCCGGTCCTCTGCTTCCCACCAGCAAGCCCCGCCCAGGGCCCCTGCTGCTCAGGGTCTCCAGTGTGGCCTGGGCCCCTGGAACCCAACCCGGGGAGGAGGCCTGTCCTGCCGGTTCCCACGGTGGGTGGGAGTGCAGCTGAGGTTCCCCCACGAGAACAAACATCTCACTGCCTTTTTCTCCAGAAAATGCCTTAGGGACCTGCGCCCCTGGTGACCCCAGGGGCGTCCCCTTGGCCCTCACATGGGGTCGCTGAGTTCCCAACAGGCTGACTGAGTATCTCCAAGGTGCCGGGACATTGCGGGAATGCCCCTTGACCCCCAGAAGCTTCCTCAGCGAAAGGGAGCAAAGGCTGAGGGAACAGCTAAATGCAAACTCACACAGCTCAGTCATCGCCGTCTTACCCCGGGGCTTGGGACGCACTTTAACTAAAAGCTCTATTGCCCTTGTCCTACGCCTGTGCCCATTGCTCCTCCAGAGGGAAAACAGATTTTTATGAGCACCTACTGCGTGCCGGGTGCTTCGTGAATAAGGGCGCCTCCCGGCACAGCCCATGAGGCCGACACAGCTGCTCCGTTCACAGATGGAGAAGCAGGGCCCAGCCAGGGGAGTGGCTTGCCTCTTCCCTCTCGGCCGGGGCCCTGCCCTTCCCGCTGCCCCACCCTGCCCTCCTGGCCACGGAGCTCTTGGGGTCCCCCCCAAACAGGTGCCCACACTGCCCGGCTGCCTCCGAGGGACAGAGGGGTTTCTTCTCTGAGGGTTTCGGGGTCAGAAATGTATTCCCTCCCAGTTCTGGAGGCCGGGAGTCCGGAATCCGGGTCCCAGCAGGGCTGCCTCCCTCCGGGGTCTCCAGGGCAGGGTCCACCTCCCCTTCCGTGCCGGCCGCTGCATCCCTCCGGCCTCCCCCTCCCCTCGCACGGCCGGCCGCCTTCCTCTCCCTCCGCGCCTCTCCTGAGGACATTTGTCATCTGTCAGTGGACTCAGGGCCCACCAGGTCACCCAGGGTGATCCCTCAGGGGACCTCTAATTACATCTGCAAAAGGCCCCTTTTTCTAAGTCAGGTAGCGTTCACTGTTCCCAGGGGCTACGAACAATGTGGACATAGCTTTTGGGGGGGCCGCCACCCCACCCACTTTGGTTCATGCAATGAAGCCCAACCCACTGAGAACACACCGAGTGGGGCGATGATCTATCGGTTCCTCTAAAAAACTAGTAATAGCTCTTGGGGTCCGACCTCCTTTGCGGCAAAATGACTCGACGCACCAAGAAAGTCGGAATCGTCGGTAAATACGGCACCCGTTAGGGCGCCCCCCTCAGGAAGATGGTGGAGAAGATTGAGACCAGCCAGCACGCCAAGCACACTTGCTCCTTCTGTGGCAAAACCAAGATGAAGAGGCGAGTGGTGGGGATCTGGCACTGGGGCTCCTGCATGAAGACGGCCGCTGGCGGTGCCTGGACCTACAACACCACTTCTGCTGTCACAGTCAAGTCCGCCGTCAGAAGACTGAAGGCATTGAGAGACCAGTAGAAGCTCCACAATCTGAAGCGTTGCTAGCCTATAATGAAGAGGTTAATTTATCTAACAACAACAACAAAAAACCCTAGTAATAAATAAACTTTTTAAAGATTTTACTTATTTATTTTTGGAGAGAGGGGAAGGGAGGGAGACAGAGAGGAAGAGAAACATCGACGTGCAAGAGAAACTTCGATTGGCTGCCTCTCCCAGGCCCCTAGCCGGGGACCTGGCCTGCAACCCAGGCGTATGCCCTGACCAGGAATCAAACGGGTGACCTTGAGGTTTGCAGGCTGGTGCTCAATCCACTGAGCCACACCAGCCAGGGCAAATAATTTTTTAAAAAATAATAAGTTGATCATTGTTGTGTTCTAATTATTACAACCTGCCAGCTATTCTCAGCGCTTTATGTGGCTTCTTTTAGTTAATCCTCCCACAACCCTACCGGTCAGGTTTTGTCATTAAGCCCATGACACAGGTGAGGAGATCGAGTTGCCAGCGAGACGAGCAGTTTTTCCGGGGTCTGTCTCCAGTGGGTGAGTGGAAGAGCTGGGCTCGTTCCCGGGTTAACAAGCTCTGAGTCATAGCCAAGGGCCCAGGGCTCCCTCTCTCCGGGACAGCTCGGCTCGACTTTTCTCACAGGTCCTTCTGCCCTTGGCCATGAGAAAGCCCCTTTGCTCTTCCCTTGCCTGTCCAAGGGCCTTGGGAGATACACGGCCCTCATGGATAAGGTTTATGAGCAGTGAGGAACACCTTTCTGTGTATTCCCTAATCCCACCGCCTGCAGAATCATTCCCATCCCTGTTTTACAGACGGGGGGAAGGTCCCCTCATGCCTGACCCTTCACGCCCGGGCAGTGAACACAGAGTGGAACCCCAGGCCTCCCAACTCCTCTGGCTGCCGCTCTCCCTGCCACCTAGTGCACCCCTCCCCCACCCCCTCTCCCCGCCCCAGGGAAAGCTCTGGGTTAGAGGAGGAAGCAAATAAATCCAGAAGGAGTGACAGAGCCACTGAAGAACAGGCCAGTTGCATAGCCTCAAAGTATCTCCCCAGCAGATACTTTCTATTTACAAAGAGAAACATTGAAACCCGGCAGACCCTATCCTACCCACGTGATTGAATTGACATCAGCAGTACTAGGACCAACCAACCGCACGATGACCCTCCTGGTGGAACGCAAGGAGCAGAACACCACATCCCTTCTGGGGCGGCCCTGACTGTTCAGGGCTGGACTCCGCTGCACGCCGCCCCCCTCCCCGCGCCTCCCCTTACCCAATGGATGTTGGAGCCCTAACCCCTAGGACTTTGGAATGTGACCCTCTTAGGAGATAGGGCATTTATGAGGTGATCTCGTTAAAACGAGGTCCTTAGGGTGGACCTCATTCAATCTGACAGGTGGCCCAATGAGAACAGGAAGTTTGGAAACATGAAGAGACTTGGACTTCCAACTTCCAGAACTGTGAGAGAGTAAGTATCTGCCTAAGCCACCCAGCCTCTGGGAACGTGTTGCGGCAACCCACAAAAACGAATAAACTGCCCGACATGCCCAGCCTGCATCTAAGCAGGCGGAAACAGCCGATGAACCCAAAGGAGGGCCGTTCTGCAAAGCAACTGGCCCTCGTGCCGCCAAAATGCCAAGGGTCTGGAGGACAAAGAGTCACAGAGGGACTGCCCCATGTCAGAGGAGGCTAAAGAAACATGATCCCGACCTTGGACTGGGTCCTGCTGCGGGAAAATCAGAAAACAAAACACTCTCTCTGTGGCTATCAAAGTCATCACCGTGACCATTGATGAGTGAGTAAGGTTGGGAGATTTCGCAATCGCGTTATAGCAATGCTGATTTCCTGATTTTGATCTTTTTACTGTGGTTACTTGTTTTTTAAGAAATATACAGTACAGGCCATATAGGGTAAAGGAGGAATTAATTATGTCTGCAACTAGCTCTCCAATGGTATGGAAGAATGTGTGTGTGTGTGTGTGTGTGTGTGTGTACGGAGAGAAAAAGGAAAAGCCAGCACGGATGTAACAAGAAGCAATCAGATACTGTCTGAGGACTCGGGACAAAGGGCACACAGAAATTCTCGGCAGTGAGCCTGAAGTCACTTCAAAACCAGAATCCGTAACCTCTGCTGCCCCTCAGGAAGAATGCGCTGCACCAGCCCCTCTCCCCTGCGCCCACATCTCTGCCCCAGGCCCGCTCCTCCCTCTCCTGGAGCGCCAGCCTGCGGGGAGCCTCCTGCTTCCAGACTCTCTGTGTCCTCAGGTCCCCGCATTCCCCGTGCCCCAACACAGTACCCCCACCCCACCCCACGCCCACGGGCTCCTCCCACTGTGCTCAGCACCCTGTGGTGCAGAAACGCTTCCACCCCTGCCGCCTGCCGCCTCCGCTGGCCCTGCTCCCACAGCCAACCCACTGAGCTTCCCCATCTGAGCGGTAGATCATCACCACAGCGAATTTCAACCGGTGTGGCCAAGGCGGCTCCCCGGTGTGCTGCAGGAACCTCCTTTGCACATGCAACACTCGACTGTTCAGTCAGGGATGCTGACCTCCTTTCCCCTGGACTGTCAAGTGGAAACAGTGACAACAGCCAACACAACAATAGCCATCTGGTGCGAACAAATCAAAATTGTACCCTTCTGCTTTTGTCAGATTGGCACAAAGAAAAAGGTGGCTTTTTTTGTTTGTTTGTTTGCTTTTTGGGGGGTTTTTGTTGGGTTGTTTTTTTTTTGGTGTGCCGCAGAACTTCAGTAGCTAGTGTGTGTGTGCCCGGGGACAAGGGCGGTTGTGCAAGGTAAAGGCATTGTCGGCCTCAGGGCGCACACAGGGGTCCCAGCACAAGGGGAAATGAAGGGTCTTCCTCCCAGCTTGGACGCGACTGGGGCTCGGGGTGGACCCCTCAGTCCAAGCCCCGCACACGCCCACCCACCGCCTCAGAGTCTCCTGGCCGCACGGGTGCTAGCACTTGCTGCGCAGGACTCCTCGGCCAGGCCCCGGGCCCAGGGAACTGGGGGGAGCGGCGGGGAGACAGCCTGGGAGGGCGGCCCATAAGGACACAAGGACTGTGCCAGGCCTGCGGAAGCCAGCCAGTCGCCACCTTGTTGTTGTGAGTGGGCTTCGTTCCCTAGAATTGTTCTAGGTCCACAGAACACCCAAGGGGGCAGCACACAGAGCCCCCGCCCCCGGTACCCCGAAGCAGCGTCCCCTGTGATGACCGCCTGACGTGAGGTCGATACGTCGGTGTTAAGGAAAGTCCATGCCTTTAGCTTTTGCCTGATGTCCCTTCTCTGTCCCAGGAGCCCATCCAGAAGGCCAGGTTACATCTAGTTGTCCCTTCCTGTTAGTTTCTATTAGTAATGACCTTGGTCACAGGAGCTGCCCTAACTCTCAGGAGAGCGATATGAGGTGCAACTTACTCACCTGTCACCCCTTTGCCCTCCCCCCCGCCCAAACTCACACTGCCCCCCCCCAGCTGCAAGCTTTCAGGGCGGGGCCCTGTCTCTGGGGGCCTGTTCTGCCGGCCTTGAGGAATGAGGTGTAAACTGGCCTGGCCCACTGCCCACCGCAGGCTGCTCACTGGGCAGGGACGGGGAGGAGAGGGCAGTGGGCCTGAGGCCTGCAGGGACACCACCTGGCTGTGGACCCAGCCCCCGGCCCCCTCAGCTGAGCCAGCACCAGCCCCAGCTGCGGGGCGGGGAGGAAAGCCAGGGTGAGAGGCTGCTTTCCCAGCAACCCCTCAGGGCCTCAGGCTGGGAGGGCACCTTCCCCTACCTCCGGGGCAGGAGTTTCACCAGAGCCCCTGGTTACCGGGTAAGCGCCCCTCCAGGTGGACCCCCTTTGCCCTTAGAAGTTCACACCTGCCACCTTCCCTATATAAGTCTTGGGCCCTCGCCAGGCATGGCTGGGAGGGGATATCGGGGGTCCACGGTGTTCCTGATGGCAAGAGGCTTGGCCATGGCCTGGGGTCACTGCGTGGCCCCGCTGCCGCCACCGCTGCTGCTGCTGCTGCTGCTAGCCACTCTGGGGCTGGGTCAGCGGCCACATCCCGAGCCTGGCGTCCCAGGCCTGCAGCACAGCTACGACTGTGGACTCAAGGGCATGCAGCTGCTGGTGTTCCCGAGGCAAGGCCAGAGCATTCGCTTCAAGGTGCTGGGTGAGTGCCAGCTGAATCCCGGGCCCCGGCCCGCCAACCTGGGCTGCACTGCGGTGGAGAGCCAGGTCCTCCCCCTGTGGCAGGAACAGGAAGAGCAGGAGCCTCCCTGCAGCCTGAGGGTGGCCACCCCCACCCCCACCACACTGGGAGGCGGCGGGAGGAAGGCTGGTTTCCAGCCTCAATTTTTGTGGTGTGCCCCGGGGAAGCTTCTCCTTTGTCGGCCGGCCGGGGTGCCCAGGGAATCACCTGGCCATTGTGCTGAGCTGCGGGCCCTGGTTCTGCATTTGTGACCACACCCAGCTGCTGGTCCACAAAGCCCTCTCAGTGGCAGGGTGTGGCCTGCCGCGGGGAAAAGGGAGAAAAGTTTCGAATCAGGATTTGCATCTGCAGCTTCTAAGCTGTGTGGTCTTGAACAGCCCACCTGGCCTCTCTGAGGCTCATAAGGTGGGGAAGATGGCCCCAAACTTGCCATGTGGGCTGAACACGGGTGCAGGGGATGTGACCACACCCAGAGGGTGCCCTGGCTGTTCTGGGCCGACCGGGTGAGTGAACACCGAGCCGGTATCCCCAAGGGAAGTGGCCGCAACAGCCAGTCAACCTGGCAAACAGACTCTCAGCTCTTTCTACAAACTCCCAGGTTCGAATCCTCATTTTGCTGCTCATTGCGTGCGCCTGGGAGAGCTCACCTGCGCTGTCCTCAGCTGCCTCATCCCCAGGCTGCGATGACTAAGTTTGGAAGAACTGATATAAAACACTCAGCCCAGTGCCCAAGACCTGTTTATTTCTCCAGCATATTTTCATTCCTCCTGCGGCTGAGTGCTGTCGCCAGAGAAGCCAAGCTGGAAAGAGCCTGAGACCAGCTGGGGCCGCCCAACCCCTCACAGATGTGGAAGCGGAGACCAGAGAGGGGAAGGGGCTGGCCGGAGACCACAGGGGAAGCTCAGGGCAAAGCTAAGGCTGGACCCTCGGTCTCCAGCTCCCGAGTCAGGAGTCTTCTCAGCAGACCCAACAGCCTCCCTGACCCCTCCCCTCCTTCCCTCTCTTCCCTCCCCCACCCCAGATGAATTTGGGAACGAATTTGAGGTGAACAACTGCTCCATCTGCTACCACTGGGTCACGGCCAAGCCCCGGGGGCCTGCGGTCTTCTCTGCTGATTACAAAGGCTGCCACGTGCTGGAGAAGGTGGGGACCACTCCCTGCTCTGGGGGAGAGGAGACCTACCTACCGCTGGGAGCCGGCGTGGCCTAACACAGGGTCGGGCTGGGGGGCCCCTCATGCGCCAGGGACCCATCGGCACCCGAGATCACTTCGTGAGCTGGCGGGTGAGGGCGACTGAGTCCTGGGCACCCACCCCCAACTGCAGCCCCCCGTGCCTGACACCCGACTGGACCTTCCACAGCCGGGATGCTGAGCGGCCTCACCTAGCTGCTCTCCCATTTGCCCTCTCACCTGCAGGACGGGCGCTCCTACCTGAGAGTGCTCGTGGAGGCGGTGCTGCCCGACGGCCGTGTCCACACAGCACGAAACGTCACCCTGGTCTGTCCCAAACCTGAACACACCTGGATGACTCCGGACGGCCAGCTGACGCCACCCACCACACTCTCCCTTTCCACCCCGCACACCGGTTCCCTCGGCCCCACCGCAGAGCAGCGCTTTGTGCCTCCGCCCTCTGCCGCCGCCTCCCCGTCCCTGGGGCCCGGACCCACGCACCCCACCTGGGCTCGCTGGCGTGGAGGCCTCTGGGAGCCATGGGAGGTTGCCGAGCCAGATTACATAGGTGTGTGGGACCCCTCTGTGTGCACACGCCCTGTGTCCTGGACCTTCCGGAGGGTCACGTGGCCTGACAGCCCTTTACTGGCTCAAGACGCCACCTCCCTCCGTTTCCCCTGGAAGTCCTGGCTGCTTCTCATGTCCTCCCCACTCTGTCACCAACCCTAGGGACTAACCTGACCCCAGAGCAGTGTCAGGGGGGCACCGGGCACATCCCCTGCATCGTGAAAAGGAGTTCGAAGGAAGCCTGTCAGCAGGCTGGCTGCTGCTATGACAACACCAGAGATGTTCCCTGTTACTATGGCAACACAGGTACCACTTTCCCTGCCGAGCAGGGTCTCCGCTTCTGAATGCCGAAGCAGCGCCAGGAGGGCTTCCCGCTCTGCCCTCTCCCTAGAAAAGCCTGACCCCAGGGTGCACTGCAGAACAGCTTTGGGTGGGCGTCCCAGGGAACATTACTAGATCCACTGTTCCACGTGTCCCCTGCCTTTTAGATTAGAGCATCCCAGCTGGGATGACAGGTCTGATGGTGATCTCCCTTTTAGACTGTAGTTCAACAGTTGGCTCCACGAACGAGAAAACCTGGGTCTGTGAAGGGTTTGCTCAGGCCGACAGCCTGAGTGGCAAGTAGGAGAGGACCCAGGCATCCTGGCTTCTTGGCTGACACCCCCACGCTGGCTGTCCCCAGCTCCCCCCCGCCACACCGTGTCTGCTGGGTGGACACTGACCTCCAAGTTCTGATCAGCCTCTGTGGTCTGCTTTCTCCCAGCGACTGTCCAGTGCCTCAGGAACGGCCACTTGGTCCTGGTGGTATCCCAAGAAATGGCCTTGGCCCACAGGGTCACGCTGGCCAATGTCTACCTGGCCTACGCCCCCGACAGCTGCCCCCCGGCCCAGGAGACCGAGTCCTTCGTGGTCTTCCACTTCCCTCTCACCCGCTGTGGCACCACAGTCCAGGTAGGCGCGGGGGCCACGGGCCAGTGCCCAGCACTACCGCCCCCGGGAGGGCCTCACCCAGCTGTCTCCTCCCACAGGTGGTTGGCAATCAGCTCATCTATGAGAACCAGCTGGCATCTGTCATCGATGTCCAAAGGGGACCCCTGGGTTCCATCACACGGGACGGCACCTTCCGGTGAGGGGGCGCTTGCCTCGGGAAGGCTGGGCCGTGAGCCTGGGAGTGAAGGGCGATGGGTGAGCTTAGAACAGGCTACAGAGCCATTGGGGTTCATGTTCAAGTTCTACTAGCCAGCTGTGGGCCTCGTCCCAGCCTCGACTGGGAACATAAAGTGGAGTCTGCCCACACCTGGCCAGGTAGAAGCCACAGCAGTGCCTGAGAGGGCCAGAGTCCTCCAAAGCTCCCCCCTTCATCCCTCTGAGAACCACGCTCAGCAACTAAGCAACCACCAATGAGGCTGCAAGTGTCTCCCCCTCCCCACCGCCCCGCTCCCCGCCCAGGGCCTTAGGAAGAAGGTGAGGCTATGGCCGCGGCCCAAGGCCGCAGCTGCCTCCTGATCTTGGGAGCTAAAGTCACAGATGAGGCAGATGAGCCTGGGGCCGGGGCCGGGGCCGCCTGAGGGTGCCGTGGGGAGAGGAGCCGAGGAAGGCCCCTCAGTGACTGCGGCTGCCAGGGCCTGCAGACTCAGCTGGCATGACTCTCAGGTGCCCATGGGGGTGCCCCTCAGGGAGTCTGTGCTCGTCACACCTGCCTCTGTACCCCAGGGCCAGGCACCAACATCGCCCTGCCCGCCCCGCCCCCGTGCTAGAGTTCATGCATCAGCCATGGGTTGGAGACATTCTGTGCCCGGCCTCGAGCGGATGCCCACCCTGCCTGCCATGGGGGCTGGGGCGAGGGGCTAGCATCAGCAGTCAAGTGCCTTTGCTTTAAAAACAACAAAAAGTGCCTACAGGAGAAGGCAGTTGGGAGAGAGGGGCAAAGCTGTCAACATTAGACTCCTGGGTTCGGAGCTCGGGAAGCTAGCCAGCATTGAACCGGGGGCCAGGGCTTCCAGAGGGAGGGAGCCGGAAGGGGAGCAGCTGCAGCCCAGCAGGAGCAGGTGGGAGGCGCCGGGAGGACAGGCCTGCGGCCCAGGGCAGCAATCCCTGGTGCCTGTACGCAGCCACTCAGCTGCAGTCCCGTCTCCGTCTGCAGGATGTCTCCTCCAGGGGCCCCAGCCCAGGCTGGACCCCGGGGCCCTGTCACCACAAGTAGCGGTGAGAGCAGAGCCCTCGGGAGCCTGGGGTGAGGTGGATGGGGTCAGGTGGGGTCAAGGACTCTCGTGGACACCTCAGGGTGCCTGTGCCAAGACTGCGCAGGGGCACCTTAGGCTGGCGAGGGACTCAGACCCGGCGAGGGACTCAGACCCAGCGAGGGACCAGCTCCAACTACAGGGACAACGATGACACTGGGGTGCATCCTTGTGACCCTAGTGATCCTGTTGCCACCCTCAGAGGGAGAGGGGGTTATTGCCATTTTACAAAGGAGGAAACTGAGGCTTAGGTTAAACCCTTTGCTTGTGGTCCCACAGCCCATGAACACGAAAAAGATTTGAACCCAGGCCTGCCCGTTAGGCTTGACTGGCAGGTTCCGAGGGAACCTCAAAGGTCCGAACAAGGGGAGCGTCTGTCAGCCCCATGCCCCGCCCCCACGCCCCGCCCCCACGCCTCCATCCCGCTGTGCCCTGCCCCAGAGGAGGGCCTGGCATGGCAGGCTGGTGGTGTACTGGACAGCTGAGGAAGGCAGAGGAGAGGGGCAGGTGTGTACATCACCCTAGCGATCACTTGGGGGATATCCATCCGCCCTGATGGACCGGGACTTGTTTGTTGCTTCCACATCGTGAGTGTACGTGGTCTGCTATGCAAGCAGGAGGCGCTGATTCTGTCTTCTCGCCCCCATTCTCTCACCCTTGAACTTCAGGATCCATGTTCGCTGTATCTTCAATGCTAGCGACTTCCTGCCCCTCCAGGCCTCTGTCCTCCCACTCCCTTCGCCACCCTCTGTGACCCAGCGCGGCCCCCTGCTGCTCCAGTTTCGGATTGCCAAAGGTACCGTGTCTCCGCGCTTCGGCTCTGTGCCCCCACGCGGCAGACACACGGCCCCGAGGCTCACGACCCCTCTTCCCACAGATGAGAATTTCCACTCCTACTACGAGGAAAAGGACTACCCCATCGTGAAGCTGCTCCTGGAGCCTGTCGCCGTGGAGGTCCGGCTCCTGCAGGGGACAGACCCCCATCTGGTGCTGGTGCTGCACCAGTGCTGGGCCACCCCCAGCGCCAACCCCTTCCAGCAGCCCCAGTGGCCCATCCTGTCTGATGGGTGAGCGGCGGCAGGTGCTCCAGCCGCCCCAGGGCTCCCTCTGCTTGCCTCCTCTCCCTCAGGGGGCGACTTCCCCCACCTCTCTCCTTCCCAGGTGTCCTTTCGAAGGTGACAACTACAGGACCCGAATGGTAGCCTTGGACGGGGCGCGGCTGCCTTTCCCAACTCACTACCAGCGCTTCACGGTGGCCACCTTCGTGTTCCTGGACTCTGGCTCCCAGAGGGCCCTCAGGGGACCGGTAAGAAGCGCCGTGTTCTGTCCCGTGTCCCTCTCGCCTGCGGTCACCGGGCCCCTCCAGCACCCTCCAGGCTGAAGCAGACAAAGGCTTCGGATGGGCGTGGTTTCCGTAAGCACGGTGGAGGGCAGCGAGCCCAGGTCCTGGCCTCCGCAAAGCCCAGAGGCGACCGGTAAGCACCTCCAGTGGGAGGCTGGAAAAGGCCATCGACCCTAACCCTGAGCGCTGGTCACAGTGTGGAGAGGGGCCTCACTCGGACTCTAGAAACAACGTATTGGACATAACTCTGCTTTGAATTTCTATACCCTGGTAACGTCTCCAGACGGCAACAGGGATAAACGGGTATGTTTAGGTTTTCTGCACCGAGGGTGCGCAGAGCCGTCACTTTCATCCTGCTGAACAGCACGTCTTTCACATTAACGCACACAGATCTCCGCATTTTAAACGGCGGCGCCCTCACTGCGTCACAATGTAGACAGACCTCGCGGGTCGGCACCCGAGGACGGTTTAACCCGCATCTCAGCTGCGAGCCTCTCCCTGAGCCTCCTGCGCCCTGACCCGCTAGACCAGGGGGCACCCACCACGGGCCGGGCCTCCGGCAGACTGTTCGGGTCGAGTCCTCCTGACTCTCCTCCTTTGACAGCTGCCCTTGGCCCTGTGTTTCTGGAAGCAGGGTGACCCTGTCCATCCCTCTGCCCTCTGTGAGGAGTCACTGGGGGCCAGACCTGGTCAAGCCCCGCCTTCTCTCAATTCCCTCTGTCAGTCACTAGCACAGGGAGCAAGAGGGCCCTCCTGCAGGGCTCTGCAGTGGTGGGGGGGGGGGGTGTTTGGTGCAACAGGCCGAGGGCTGGGGCTCCGCTGAGGGCAGCGGTTCCCACCCAGGAGGACCCGGGCCATCTGGAAGGAGAACAGCTTGTGTTCCCAACTGGGGTGCAGCCCTGTGCCTCTGCAGCTCCTGGGCAGGGGCTGCCTCTCAGTCCGGGTCCACGTGCCCAGATGCTCCCCCCACCACCCCGCCTGGGTCCTGGGTCCTCTGTCCCTGCCTCGGTGCTTCCTCCCCGGGCGGGCGCCGCACCAGCCCCAGGTCCCCACCTTCCTCTCCCCCAGGTTTACTTCTTCTGCAGCGCCTCTGCCTGCTCCCCCACGGGGCTGGAGACCTGCTCCACCACCTGTGGCTCTAGGACCACCAGTGAGTCTGGAGGGGGAGGGGGCGGGGAGGTGTTCTGCATTCTTGCATGTATCTGGGCCCAGCTTCTGGGCCACCAGGGGCCTGGACACCATCCCAAGACATGGCTCCTCCCCTGGGCAGGACAGCGGCGGTCCTCAAGCCCCCCCAGGGATGACATGGCTGAGCCGCAGGACCTTGTGAGCTCTCCAGGCCCAGTGGGCTTTGTGGATTCTTACAGGAAGGAAACTACACTGGGGCCCTCAGGTACCAGGGCCTGTGGGTGGGCTCCTCCGGCCTGGGCCACCCAGGGTGTGTTGACAAAACTGAAGCTCAGGCAACAGTAAGGGCAGAAGACAGTGTAACTTCATTCGGCGGGAACAGGGAAGACAGGCCAGGGCCATCGGCGTCAGCACCACCCTGAGGTCACACAGACCCAGCCCTGACCTCCTTCAAACCCTCCTCCCCGCAGGCTCCACCCGGAACTCCGACCCGAGGCCTCTCCTCTGGGTGGCCCTTCCGCTGGCGGCAGCTGCCCTGGTCCTCGGGATTGGAGTCTCCGTGGGCCTGCATCAGGCCCAGGCCCGGAGGCTCCAGGGAATGACAGAGGGCGAACGGGCTCAATAAACCATCGTTTCCAGCCCACTGAAATCCGGTGTGCAACGCTCTTTGTAAAGACTAGGGCAGAAATCCTTCTTGTCGTAGACCGTGTTCCGTGGGGTCGGCTCTGTCCTTGCACAGCTGCCCCTGTCACCTCCACCGGGGAGAGCCCCACGTCTCCCGGGC
The DNA here is from genome assembly GCF_019186645.2 of Phyllostomus hastatus. Classification (NCBI taxonomy): domain Eukaryota; kingdom Metazoa; phylum Chordata; class Mammalia; order Chiroptera; family Phyllostomidae; genus Phyllostomus; species Phyllostomus hastatus. Next base: position 6,993,148 of record NW_025334005.1, on the reverse strand, counting down.
CTGACTCTGGAAGGCGTTGCGTGTCAGTGCGGAAGGGTGGCACTCCAGGCAGCGCGCACACGACAGACAGGTCAAGGTGGAGGAAGGTAAACTCGTGGCCGAGTCATGAGTCACAGGAGCTGGGAATTGGGCACCTGGCAGGGCTCATGGCCTGGGAGGACCTGCCCCGTCCACGCAGACACACGGAAGTCCTCGCTGGGCGCCCTCGAAGCACGCTGCTTGGCTGCCATTGCAGACAAGGGGAACCCAGGGTTCCCAGGGCCCAAAACAACCAAACCTGGCTTGAAGGAGCCCTTCGAGTCCTGCTCAGAGCCCCCAGCCTCCCACTAAAGGATGCGGGGCTACGTTTCTGACCACCAGCCTCCGTCCCCCTCCCTGGGCCCCCTGGACTAGCCACACAGGCATGGTCAGCACAGTGTGGATAGCATGGCCCCCCGACCAGTCAGTGCTGCGCTGGCTGGGTGCTGACCTTTGCTTGCCCACGTATGGCATGGCCTTCCTCTCTGGCTCGGCAGCCAAGGCCTCTCCGGACTGACATGGGGACCTAGGCTGCAGGTGGGGGTGGGGAAGGTGAAGGGCTCAGCCTCTGGTGGGCAGAGAATACCTGGTGGGGAAGTCAGACACCCTCCCGGGCCTTTGGTGGGGCGTGAGCTGAGAGGGTCCACACAAAGGACCCTGTAGTGCTCAAGCCAGACCAGTGGCCTTGACACGGTGCAGGGCTCCCCTGCTCTGGCCTCTTCCCTCTCTTCCGTCTTCAGGGCACTGATCAAAGGCAGGGACTCCGGAGCCAGGCTGCTCCAGTTAACAGCCCTGGCTCCGTCCCCTAGCAGCTGGGTGACAAGGGCTTACTGAACCTTCCTGGGCCCGCTTCCTCATCTGCAAGTGGGAGTGGTACCTCTCCCCAGAAGGGCGTTAGAGGGAAGGAGTTAGTAGTAGGCAAGGACCCCTGGGGCACTACAGAACCGTTAGCCAACATTTACTGACTGCTGTTCACTGCTAGAATGTCCTCTTGTTCCTACCCCAAACTTGATGCTTCCCATCTTTCTTTCTCCTCTCTTTCTCTTTCCTTCCTTCCTTCTTGACAAGTTTACAGCCCAAGACGAGGAAGGGCTGCAGGAAACTGCTGCCTTCAGGCTGTTCTAGCTGGGGGCAGCAGAACAGGGCCAGAATATCCGGGCCCTTGCTATGGAAGCCGGTTGAGTAACACCCTTATCCCGAACTGTTGTCCCCATCTGCGGCTAGGGATGGGTGACAGCTCTGTCCAATTTGCTGGCCTGGCAGGGACTACAGGGTACACTCTTCAGGATTAGCGTGAAGTCGGTGAGAGTTCTTGGCCTGCTCGTGGGTTGGGGGAGCCAGACTGGCTTGCTCTTAGACGTCGGGGTTCTGGTTCTGCCAGCTCCAGCGCTTCCTTCTTACCACACCCTTGCAGCACACACCATGTGCAGCACAGAAGGTGCTTCTATAAATGGCATCCGTGCGGTGTTGACACAAAGCACGGTTCTATAAATACTGGTTAGAATCACATAGCTGACTTCTCTGTTTTTGAGACAGACATCTTGTTTTTCCTTTTAAAAAATGTATTTTGTTGACTGTACTATTACAGTTGTCCCATTTTTTGCCCTTTGCCTGCCTCCGCTGGGTACCCCCTTTCCTTCCAGCAACCCACCCCCTTAGTTCATGCCCATGGGTTGTGCATGTAAGTTCTTTGGCTTCTCCATTTCCCATACTATTCTTAACCTCCCCATGTATTTGGCACCTACCATTTATGCTCCTCATTCCCTATACCTTTCCCCCCATTCTTTCCCTTTCCCTTCCCAGCTGATAACCCTCCAAATGATCTTCACATCTATGATTCCATTTCTATTCTGGTTGTTAGCTTAGTTTGTTTTTTAGATTTAGCCGTTGATAATTGTGAATTTGTTGCCCTATTAATATTCATAGTCCTGGTTTTTTTCTTAAATAAGTCCCTTTAACATTTCACGTAATAATGGCTTAGTGATGATGAACTCCTTTAGTTTTACCTTGCCTGGGAAGCACTTTCTCAGCCCTTCCATTCTAAATGATAGCTTTGCTGGGTAGAGTAGTCTAGCTTGTAGATCCTTGTTTTTCATCATTTTGAATACTTCTTGCCAGTCCCTTATCTGCAAAGTTTCTTTTGAGAAATCAGCTGCTACTCTCATGGGAACCATTTTGTAGGTAACTTTTTCTCTTGCTGCTTTTAAGACTCTATCTTTAACCTTTGGCATTTCAATTATGATGTATCTTGGTGTGTTCCTCCTTGGGTCCAGTTTCTTTGGAATTCTCTGAGCTTCCTGTACTTGTATGTCTATTTTGTATGTCTATTTCCTTTGCCAAATGGTGGAAGTTTTCTCTCATTACATTTTCAAATAAGTTTTCAATCTCTTGCTCTTCCTCTTCTCCTTCTGGCATCCCCATGATTCTGATGTTGGTGTATTTAAAGTTGTCCCAGAGATTCCTAAGCCTCTCATCTTTTAATTCTTTTCATGCTGCTCTGATTGAATGCTTTTACCTTCCTTGTGTTCCAAATTGTTGATTTGATTCTCAGCTTCAGCCCCTCCACTGTTGGTTCCCTGTAGACTTTTCTTTATTTCAACTTAGTGTAGCCTTCATTTCTTCCCTTAATGTTTTTGCCATATTCAATTTCTTTGAGAATCTTGATCACACCAGTGTTTTGAACTCTGCATCTGATAGGTGGGTTTTCTCCATTCAGTTTAGTTCTTTTTCTAGGGTTTCGTTCTGTTCTTTCATCTGGGCCATGTTTCTTTGTCTCCTCAATTCGACAGCCTCCCTGTGTTCGTGTCTGTGTCTGAGGCAGAGCTGCTTTGACTCCCCGTCTTAGAAAAGGCACCTGTAAGTTGTGTGGGGCGGCCTTAGGTGCTCGCCAGGGCAGGGCGACCTGCTTCACTGCCCTGTGGCTCTGTGTGGGGGAGGGCTCAGCGAGGGGACAGTGCTGCTGCCTGGCTTCTGGGGGTTTGCCTGCCACCGGCCCCATTTCCAGTCGCTTCACCCACTTCCTGTGCGTGCCTGGTGCCCTTCCAGCTGTCGCCCTGGTGGTGGATCCCAGAGTGGGTGGGTTTGTGCATGTTCTAAGTCTGCGTGGGCCCTTTAAGTGCACTCTCCTGAAAATCTGGCAGTTTCCTCCACCGCCCCAGTCCCCACTGGTGTATCCACAGCCAGAAGTGATGGGGATCTATCTTCCCCGTGCAGGAACCCTGGGCTGGGTGGTCTGGTCTGGGGCTGGGACCTCTCACCCCGAAGGTATCCCTCCCAGTTTTCATCCACCTCGTGTGAGTGTGGGGCCACCTGACCCGCCCACTGCCCCAGCCTCACTGCACTGCACCACGTCACCGCACACCTCTGCGACTCGCTCCTCCTACCCGTCTGGATGAGTGCAGCTCCTTTAAATCCTTAGTGGCCAGACTTCTTCCATACAGTTTGATTTCCTGAAAGCTCTAGTTGTTTTGAGAGCTAGTCGTAATTCTCTCTGTGGTTGCGTGAGGAGGCAAAGCGTGTCTGCCTATGCCTCCACCCTGACCAGAAATTCATTCCTTATTTTTAATGAACTTTCCCCCATAATGCGGTTAAATTATACATTTAATGGAAATTACACATTCAAGTCTGTTAAGAATAACAAGTACTGAACACAACTATGTCAGCACGTACTTCTTTGTATACTGTCTTCTTGGAGTAAATTCTGAGAACTGCTGGGCCCAAAACCGCGTCCCCCTTCCTGGTTATCCGGCTCTGGGACAGAGCAGGTCTGTTCTCCCACAGCCTGGCCACCACGGACTGGATCGTCCTGAATCTTTGCCCATCGGACTACCATAAGGCAAACAGCACTGCTGACCTAAAACGGACCTCTTTGCCCTGCCCAGTGTGGCTCAGCTGGTTGGACATCATCCCACCAAGCGAAAAGTCGCCGGTTTGATTCCCAGTCAGGGCACACACCTAGGTCGTCGGTTCGGTCCCGGTCGGGGTGCCCATGAGAGGCAATAGATGGCTATTTCTCTCCTCCTCTTTCAACTTTCCTTCCCCTCTCTCTAAAAATAAACTCTAAAATAGACCTCTTCGATTAGAAGCCAACCATCTTTACAGCCACTTGTCTTTCCTTGTCTGTAAAGAGCTTTCACTAACTAAGGGGTCAACATCCTCATCTTACACATTCCCCATGATGGAGTCGGCCACTGGGCGTTCTGTGTGGGGCCCTTCCATCCTGCTGTTTGAGAGACTTTTGTAACAGCGAGTATTTATTTCTCCCTCATTATTTCTATCTTTGAATGTGGCCAAGACCTTCCCTTACCCTCCATAATCTTTAAAGCATCCATTTACTTCTCGTCACGACACCCCTGTGGCAGTGCACATGTTTCCCTGCTATCAAGGTTCCGCAGGTACAAGAGCTTTGAAAGGTCACTTTGGGAACTGACAAGCTGCACGTAACTTTTTCTCTGCATTTCCACGTCAAAGCGTCTGCGTGCAGAAACAGTGAGGCACCTGCAGCACCAGCTGGCCCCGCCACTTCCCTCCAGGGAGCAGTATAAGCTGACTTTGCTGAATATCAAGATCTAGCCCGAATTTTGTCCAACTTAAAACTCCCTCCCTCCCCTAAAACCACCTGCTGACACAAACAGGCACCTGAGTGAGCCCCGAGAACATGTGAGTCAGACGTGATGGGGTGATAACAAACCACGTTCGCTGACCTGTGGCAGGAAGCAGGGCTGCTCGGGGGCCTGCCAGGCTTTCTCTTCCTGCCCTGTCGGAGAGGGGGCAGGGGCAGTGGCCACAGCTAGGTGGGACCCAAGGGTCTCCCCCCCGCCCCCACCAAACCCCAGGCTCCTTCCTACTTACACTGTGACTGAGATCACACCGCCGCCACGGCGCGTTGCCTTAAACAAACAGGGAGACTACTTTGGCGTGAGTGAGGTCGAGCTGCTTAGGCTGTGGCCCCACGCCCAGGCGTGTTGGTGAGCGTGTTTCCCGTGAAGGCGCCACTTCTGTCCCCGCGGCAGGAAGGCGGGAGACCCGGATGGACCTTCTGCTGTGCACCCAAGGACGGATTATACAGATACATTTTAAAAACATGTTGAACTCTTCGCTGAGCTACCATGGAAAAGAAAAAAAAATGATGTGCACCCAGGACAAAAATAAAGTAACAGCAGGAACTCGAGGGACACTCCCTTTCTATTCCGGGCCTTCCACGGAACCCTGCGGGCCCTGACGTTCCGCTTCGACGCGCACAGGGGACCGCAGGTCGAGTGCAGAGCCAGCCGAAGGCCGACCGTGGGGAGTGTAGGCGCAGGGCTGCTCCCAAAGCTGGGGCTGCGGGGGGCTTGGGGCTCAGTTCAGGACTGGAGGGGAGGTGCACGCCCTGCACAGGAGGGGTGGCAAGGGAGCCTGTCTCGATCTTGGTGCTGGATAAATTAAAAGAAAAACTTTCCTCTTCACTGGGGAGTGCAGTCCAAATTCTTAGAATGGGGGGCGAGGATGGGGGTGGGGGGACTCTCAAAAGTTCAGTTTGGAAAAAACGCAAGGGCTGACTTTAATTTAAAGTAATCCCAGGGTGACAATTAAATTAAAGTGATCCCTTGGCTTCAGACAGAAGCCATGGCAAATTCTTTCTGTAAGGATGTGATTTCTAAGTCTCAAGGAAATTCTCAGGAAATCACAAATAATACCAGCATTTCCCAAAACCAGAACCATGAGACACCATAGCCAAAAGACAAGGCACAAACTGGGAAGATACTTGCAACACTTTGACAAAGGATCGTTATCCAAAAAAAAAAAAAAGTATATACATATAAAACCTGCCACAGATCAATAAGAAAAAACAACACAATCAAAACAGGAATACAGTCAAAGGACACAAGGAAACACGTTGTCAAAGATAAACTCACGTGGCCTGTGAGTGATGAGATGCTCGACCTCGTCAGTGGTCATGGCCGTGAGGAGCAAACTTCCAGGTACTATTATTACATGCCCCCCAGACTGGTGGAAATTAACACACTAAGGACTGGCGAGGGTATAAAGACAGAGGCACTCAACAGCTGCTGGTCAGTGTAAACTGGTACGACCATGTGGAAATATGTGTCATTGCCTGTACTATCTACATAGTAAATCCTCTCCTAGGTTACTATCCTAGGGAAAACTCTTGCACCAGCACATTCATGGAAACATTGTCTATAATAGCAAAAGAAAAAAAAAAAAGAGGAACAACTTTCAGGTCCATCGCCAACAGGACATACAAATACAAGCATTGTGGGTACGTTCCTATGACGGAATTCCACAACGAACGAGAGGTTCACCTGTCCGAGGTTTACCCTTTGCAGGCTGGCCTCCCAGAAAAGGAGTTGGCCTCTTTCAAGGCTCCATGGCCTCCAGCCACTGCCGAGTGTCCAGGGCTCTGGGCAGTTACAGAGCTCGGACCCTCAGCCCCTAACGATGTCCGAGTTGGGGCTGGTGCGTCCCCAGTCATGGGTGCAGTGCGGTGACTCCTGCTGCTGGCCAGTCACATGAGCAGCTGCCACCGCACAGTCTGGGCCCAAGACACTCGATCGTGCTGGAGGAAGGCCAGTGCAAACCCCCAAACACAGCACGGCGCTGGCAGACAAGGGCTGGGACCACGGTGCTGCCACATTGTAATGTTGCTGTGCTCCTTCCCTGATGACAACAGAGGACGTGCTGTGTTTTCTACCCATGCAGCTTGAGAGCACCACAGCCCAGTCAGCCGAGGCACCCTGAGCTGGCCTCTCCCAGCATGCACTGCCCCGACGAAGGGCCAGGCAGGACCGCACCTCCGGGTGACTGCCGTCTCCAGTGCGTGCTGGTCCCGCTGCCTAGAGGGAACTGCTCGGCTGCTTGCTTTCATTAGCACAGTCGTGAGTGAACCGCAGTTGTGTGTGTCGATACAGGTAGATTTCAGGAACGATGTTGAGCGAAGGAAGTCAGAGAGCACGTTTAATGGTTTCATTTCCATAAACTCAAAAAATAAGCAACCACCCCCCACTCCCAGTACCGCAGTGAAATCATAAAGCAAAAAAAAATGATCAACCCTGATTCCCAGACAGTGGTTTCCTCTGCAAGGGAGGGGGGTCCTTCCTGGGAGCACAGAGGCCCCCAACACTGTCTTTCTTAAGCTGGGTGCTGGGTACAAGGGTGCTTACTATTCTTTAAACTGAAAAGGCATATTGTAGACACTTTTAAATGAGTCTTTCACAATTAAAAAAAAAAAACACCTTGAGATGTTGAAGACCTGTTCCACATTTTGAACACCTTCAGGTGGGATTTGAGACTTCACGCTGTTGGCTGAGGCCAGCGACCTCGTGGCCTTAATACAGCCTGTTGGGCATTCCCCCAACGTTCTTGCCCTCAGCTGCCCCGCTGTCTCTTTTCCCCTCCAGGCTTTGGCCTTGAGTGTGCTCTCAGCACTCCTTACTTCAGCAAGGCCTCTCCTTACACCAGCCACCCCTCCTCTGTTCCTCTGCTGTGTCCACCTAGTGAATTTTTACTTCTTCAAAATGAGCCAGTCACCTCTCCCCCAGCTTCTGACTTTCAAAACGGCGCCACCCCCCACCCGTGGTGGCGCCCCATCAGAACTCCAGCTCCACGGCGTGCTCGTCTGCACAGCCCCACCTCCCGGCTGGATCAGGCTCCAGCCACTTGGTATCATCAGAGCGTTCATGAGCGAAGAAGGCAGAGGCCGACCAAACCTTAATGACACAGGTGTTGGGAGTGAAGGGCCACATGCCCCTGGCAGTGTCGCTGGACGCCAGCGCTGGCAGCAGCAGAGGCCAGTGCCCAGCCACAGAGCGCTCCCTGTGTGCCGTCCTCGCCCCTGCCCCACAGATCGGATCAGCTCTGTGGGCGCCTGCAGAGGCAGACACTGGCACAGAGACACCGGCCGTGGAACGCTGCAGGGCTGGGATTCAGGCTGGGGCTTCGGACTCCCGGAGCCCACGGCTAAGTGCAACTCTACACTCCTAGGAAACTGGAGTGGGCCACCAGCTGTCCGCTCCTGTCTTAGCTGCTCATGGGGTAGTTGGCTTGGTCTCTGAGGTTGGACGGCTTAAAACCTCAGCTCTGGCACTTGCTGGGTGGCCATAAGCCAAGGCACCCTGAGCTGGTTTCATCTGCAGAGCGGGAAACAGTGCCTGTGCTGCAGAACGGGGAGAAAACCGGTGCCTTTGCGGCAGGGTTGTCCTATAGTGCAGAAAGCTCAGCCCCGGGGCCAAGGTTCTGGGACAGGCTGGTGTGACCGCAGTGCCCCCAGGTGGCTGCCTTGGACAGTGCACTGAGACTGACAACGCTGCCAGGCCCTCTCCTTCAACAGTGGAGGGACAGGGGGCTTGGGGCGGGGGTCCTCCGAGGGCTCACGTGCACGTGGGATGCAGTACACACTGGTCTCACCTCCAGCCGCTCACCCTTCAGACACCCGGGACTACAGACTGCTCCCGGACCCTAAATACAAACCTCGTGAGCCTGACGATATGGGTCCAGGAAAGGTGAACGAACCCTTTAGAATCTGAGACCACCTTCCAAAAGGTCCACCCACAAGGCAGCTGAGCCCAAACCTGGAGCTGTGACGGGCAGGAGGTGGCAGCTCCACAGTCCACTTTGGTTGAAATGACTAACCATCATCCCCCTCCTCTTACATACCAGGGAGAGACATGGAGACAGCCCCAAGGCTGAGTCTCTGAAGGGGCAGGACAGCAACGAGGACACGGCCCCACGCTTGAGGTAAAAGTCTGGCTGGGAGACAAATGCACAAGCACCTCCAAGGCAACGCGGTGGCAGCTATGCCAGAGCCGTGAACCGCAAACCGAGGGCTGAGCGAGGTCACTCACCTGCCAGGACAGAGACGGGCGCCAGGGGCTTCCCGGGGTCAGCCTGCCTGGGGAAGGAGACTCCAGGGAGAGCAAAGTAGCAGCAGCAGCAGAAGCGGTGTTGGCAGAAGTGTCGGCGGTGGTAAAATGTAGCAGGAACAGAAGTGGCAGTGGCGCTAGTGGCAGCAGGAGTGTTAGGAACAGAAAGGGCAGCGGCAATAGAAACACAGGCGGCACTGACCATGAGCGGTCACTGCGGAAAGCGCTTCTCATACACTAATCCCCTCAATCAATGCACTAAATACAGCATCCCCCACCCGCCCCCGCCTCACGAAGAAACTGGGAGAGAGAAGTTACACAACCTGCCCAAGGTCCCACACGGAGCGCCACAGCCAGGGTCGAAGCCCGGAGCCCGTGTCTGGAGTCCGAGCTCCCACCCTCCACCCTGACGGCAGAACAGGCGGCATGAGGACCCACAGGGGGGCAGCGAAACCGCCCAGGGCCGCTGGACTGCAAGGCTGTTTTGAGAATGGAGACAAGGTATGCACAGTGTCTCCCACACGACTCTCTGCTGACATGAGAGGGGACACGACAGACACGGAAGGACTTCAGAGCCTTGTGACCCAACCACTGGGCTCCCAGGGGCCAGGACGCGGGCCAGACCCATTCTTCTAGGGCTGTGGCTCCGGTCCCCTCAACACGCATGCCATTTCCTTCCCATTCCCGCAGAAACACACACACACACACACACACACACACACACACACACACACACACAGTGGACACACCATGTGCCCCTACCCACACCTGGGTCCCCCAGGAACCCGCCCTCACCTCTTCAGTTTCCTGGAAGGTCAGACCTTACGAGCACGCACGAAGACCTGGAGCACACACGAAGACCTGGCCAGAAGCCGTCAGGTTGGCGAGGGCTGTGCCAGCCCTGGGGTCCCACTCGGCCTCAGGGTGCACCCTGCCCCAGCCCTGCTAGTCCTCCTTCTTCACTCAGTTCCCTCCCTCCTCCTCAAAGTATGCCCCAGCTCGGGAGAACAGCACGAAGCTCTTCTCTTTACGGAGGATCATGGTACTTTCCGAATCCTAAGAAATAAATGCCCCAAAGCAGCTGAAGGACATGTGACCCACACCCATGTAGACTGACAAATGTCGGGGACCCGGCGTTCCCGACACCGCTCCCGCCGGCTCTTGGGAAGGCAGCCGGGCGATCCGAGCGAGCAGGCGGCTGCGTGCGCCGGCAGGCTCACCACGGGCCTGCTCACAGACGGGCGACGGAGCTCCGGCTTGGGTCCCAAAAGGCGAGTTCAGTGGACAGTTTACAGGGGTCGCAGATACACATAAAGGCTTCCCAGGTCAAATATTCGAGAACTGGGTTAAATAGTGAACTGGTTTCTTTCCTGCAGGAGTTTTCAAAGGTTTTACTGGCTGCTCAGCATGCCCGAACTGACTTGACCACGGACCCAGCCCACACACACAGGCAGGGGGTCTTCTGTTGCATCAGTATGGACCCTGCTTCGACCCACAGCCCTTTCCAGGCACCACCGTGCCTCTGCCCCCTTCCTGGCACGTTCCTCACCTGCAGTCACTGACCCCCACGCCTCCGCCCACATTCTCGTAACCCGTCCCGTCAGGGCTCCACCCAACACCAGCTGGGACTGCTCCTGCGGACCACGGACCTCCCCGGCCAACCTGGTGGTCATCACGCTGGCCGCCTTCCTATCCCCCCTCCCACACCTGGACCACTCCGGCCTCCCTACGTGGTGCATTTTGTTTTACGATTTACTGGCCGTCTCCCCTCGAGCCAGCCCCCTTCCGATTTCCAAATGCCGGTCACAAAGTCTCCGTTCTGATTCCAGCCAGCCGGGGGCAGGCTTCCCACCACTTCCAACTCACACGCCCACAGCTCCGCACCGCACCGGCAAGAAAAGGCCATCTTGCCTGCGCCTCTCCCTCCCTGCCAGGCAAGTAAGTGGCAGCACGAGCGACATGTCCAGGGCCACGAAGACACGTTCTGGCAAACGGCTTGTCAGGTTTGTTTTCATTTTCTCTGACTTCTGTTGTGCGATTTTTAAAAAGGGGTGGGGGGGTGCGAGTGACTGCCAGGCTGCCAAACGCCCACACCCTGCAGCGCACCCCCCCTCCCACCCGCCCTGCGCCCGTGTTCCTGCTACAGATACACACAGGGAGGGGCTACGTTTATCGTTTTCTTTTTTTAATGAAACTAGATCACTGCTTACAAAACCCTGCGTGAGCCCTCGCGCCCATCCCTTCAGTTCCCTTGGCTCGGCTGGTCCCCGTCTCCCGGGAACCGAAACCAGGTGGGTGTGGAACGGCCACCACCATCAGTGACCCACACGAGGGGAGAGGCCTGGGTTCCGCCCTGAGCCTTGGGAGGGGGCAGGGCTGCCTCCCGCGTCCGCCCTCGTCAGGCCTGGGGGCTGCACGGAGGAGGGCAGCCCAGGACACCACGGCTCTTGGGCCACCACCCAGACCAGAGTGAAATGATGTGAACGCCCCACCCGTGGACCCCTCCCCCCCAGTAGTCTCTCCCCGTCCTCCCCCCACCCCAACCCTAACTCTACCCCACCACTGAGATGAGGCCCAGCTCCTGTCGGAAGGGACGGGGCCTACAGGCTGTAGAACTTGAGGCTCCTGTCCATGCCCGTGGAAGCGATGAACTTGGCGTGGTGCCCAAAGGCCACCCCTGTGGTCAGGCCGCTGTGCTCTGAGGAGAGAAACAAGAGGCATCGGTGAGAGGCTTCTCCCTTCCCATCCAGTCCCGCCCCCAGCGCTCATTACCACGGTGCACCTGACTTGTCTTTTTCCCTCCCGCTGCACACTCCCGCGGGCAGGGCTCCAGCCTACTGCACAGCGTTCACCTGCAGGGCCTCACGCAGGGCCTGGCATATGCACAGGGCTGGCACTGGAGTTTGGCTGGTGGGCATTTCACTCGAATGGAGGACTATCCACTCCCCTCACCTAAGCTCTGGAGGCGACTGCGATTCTGCTCGGGTGCTGGAGCTGACCGTGAGCTGCGCAGAGATCACTGACCCACGAAGCATGCAGAGTCCCGTTCGCCCCATTGCACTTGTTATTTTTTAAATTTAGCTGAGTTTTCAGCTCAGTTTAAACCTCGGTAATCAGCCTATTGGGACCTATCTAGTTCTAACTCTTCGCATGTAACTGGAACAGCCCATCAGCTTGTTCTAGCTCCTGGGGTTCCGGCTCCAGGGAACCTGGGCCCCGAACACAGGGCAGGGCTGGGGTGGGGGCAGAGGAGGCTGGGCAACACTCCCCACAGCACTCGGGCAGTCCATGAACATCAGTGCAACCTTCTCCGGGCAAGTTTAGGGTCACCCCCGGAGCCAGCCAGCTCCCCACTACAGCCCCCTGGCTTCCAGCCTGCCACTCCGCCTCCCTCGGCTCCACGTCGCAACACCAGGTCCAGGGAGCGCTCGCACCCACGGGCCAGACGGTTAGGCCGGGACGCCTCTGAAACACCACACACTGGGCAGGGTCGGGAGCGCATGCGGCTGGGAAAGTATCTGGTGTCCTGCCCACAACCTGCTAAAGGGGGCAAGAATCCTAGCAACAGAGACAGCAGCCGCTGCCAGTCATTCAGCTCCCAAGTGTGCAGCAGGCACCCCGTCACCATGCATGCCACCCCGAGTCACCAGCTGGCACAATCTGCAAACCAGTACCTACACACCCATTTTAAAGATAGAGAAGCTGCAACACTGATGGGAAAGCCATGCACCCAGGGCCATATGGCTGTCAGGAGGCTGGAGAACCCGTTATCCACTGTCTCGGCATTTTGTGCCTTTCTTCTCTCGCACTTACCATCGCAATGAACTGTTTGTGAAGTCACTTACCCCTGCCTTCCTAGCCTGACTAGAAATTCCCTTAGGGTGAAGACCCGACCTCTCGTACTCACGGCTCTAATCCCACAAAGGACTAGGACACAAGACTGAATGGTGACGATGGCGGATCCTTTCTATGTGCCAGACACTGTTCTAACACACTCATACCCGCACTCATCTAAGCCTCACATCGACCCTACTAGGTACGTACCATTATCAAGCCCCAGGGAGACTAAGTAACTTGCTCTCTGTCACACAGCCTGCAGAGGCAGAGCCAGCATGTAAAGCCAAGCTCCCTGACTCTTGAGTCCATCTTCTCAGTCACTACAGTCTACTGCCTCGGGGAGTGGTTAAAAGCTGCTGAGGCAGGTTAATGCCGGCCCCTCGAAACTCCTCACCCAGTGCGACTGCCCCACTTCCCTCTGGGCCAGAGCACCCAGAGCACCCAGAGCACCCAGGGTCCCAGGGCCAGCCTCTACCTGTGAAGTGAAGAATCTCTGTCCACTGTTTGCAGATGTAGATCTGGACGTCCGTGCCCCCCAGGGCCAGGTAGGTGCCGCTCTGGTCGAAGATCAGCGACTTCACCTGCCAGAGCCAGAGCAGAAGTCACACAAGGGGAACAGAAACTGGGGGGCAATTGGGAGTGAAGACAAATTCAGTGAATCATGGACAAGCGAGGATGAAACCGAGAGACATGGGGGAGGGGGACACACCTCAAAGTTGTTATCCAGCTGCAACGTCTTAAAGTTCTTAAGCTTCCGCAGATCCCAGAGCTTGACGGAGGAGTCGTCGGCCGCGGTGGCCAGGTAGTAGCCGTTCTCGGAGAAGGCAATGCTGGTGATGGGGCCCGAGTGGCCGGGGAAGTTGGCCACGTTGGTGCGCTCCTGCAGACGGAGGGCGGCGAGTGAACGTCACCCACAGGCCGTGAGAGGGAGGAAACGAAGCTCACCAGACGCCCACCTCTAGGAAGTCTCCCTGCCCATCTCTGGGAGAAGGGCGGCCAGCAGGAAGAGCAGGGGTGGGGGGCCCAGCCCGAAGACCCCAGACCACCCCAACCACGTGACACACACAGAGCCACCACCTCCCCACCCCGGGAGAGCCCCCGGACCAGAGGCCGTAAGCACGTGATCGCACTGAGCAGCCCTCAGAGCTCTGACCCTGGGGCCTGAGGGAGGCCCCCGCATCCTACCTTCAGGTCCCAGATCTTGATCTGAGAGTCCATGGTCCCTGTTCCAAAAATGAGTCCATCGGGATGGAACTGCGCACAGGTGAGAGCTGTGGGGAGGGCAGAGGGACCTGCGGTCAGGGCCCCCTGGGGGAGACGAGGCGCGGCAGAGGGCGGCCTCCCCCCCCCCACTCCCCACTGTACCCAGAGCCACGCCTGGCACTCAGCAGGCACTGGCGCTACGTGTACTTTCACAGGAACAAGGGAGCAGACACAACACAAATGTAAACAACAGCCAAGGAAGAGAGACAGCTTACAGCAGCCGGAGGTCTCATCTGTCACCTTGGTGAGCACACGCCCTGTCTGGATGTCAGAGAAGGCCCAGTACTAGAAAAACCAAGACAGCGAGGCAGTGAGAAAGCGGGGCCCTTTGGGGAGCAGAGAGCCTGGCTCGGCGAACCCTGTGATGGCTGGCCCCTCTCGGCAGGGGCCACAGCCTCCCTGGGGTTCTGGGGAGACGGCTGGGGTTGGGGAGCTGTCCCTCCTCCCACATGTCCAAGGCCCCTGCAGGACCCTGGCTGGGACCACACCTGGTCATCAGAGGAGCTCAGGAGATAGTCACCAGTGGCGTGAAGGCTGAGGCCTGTCACCGCGCTCTCATGGGCCCGAACAACCTGGACACAAGAGGCATTCGGGACGGACCAGATCCTGATAGTGGCATCCGGGGAGGCAGAAAACACCAGCTCCTAGAGGAAAGCAGAGGCTGACTGTGAGACAGAAGAGACAGACCGTACGTTCTCCCGAAAGGGGCTGGGGACAGCTGCAACCCCAGCAAGTGCTTCCCCTTTCTGCCCTGCCCTGCCCTGCCTGGAACCACCCACCAATGATGCCAGGACGGCCACTGGTAAATGACATTCAAATAGTAAATCCAACAGGATTGAGTCTTAGAGAGGAGGCCTCGCCACCTAGTGGTAAAAAGCATAACTGCAGCAGAGTGCAATATCCTACACCTTCAGGGTACCGGGGCTACTCCAATTGGGGAACAGAATTGCTTCTTCTACGTAAATAAGCACATGCAGCCAATGCCCGCTGCCTCAGGCAGTGCAGGTCTGAGCCGTGCTGGGTCTGCAGGGGGCTGCAAGGGCATGTTCACTGTCTCCCATGCTTAAGAATTCTTAGAAAAATTTGTGACAGGGAGAGAACTTACATAGCGTCACCAACTAATGACTTGTCAGGACATTAAAAACTAAGGTAAAGCCAACCGTCATCTTTTGCCAATGTGATATCACAAGAGAAAAATATCAACACCCAGTAGTTAAGAGAGGGGTGCTTTCATCTGAATGAATTTGTTTTTATGAAAAACTCCCCGTTACTCTTCCGTTCCTCATTTCCAGAAGGTACCGGGAAATGCTGACTGTGAGAAGCACAAACCCAGCCACACACCCAAACCCAAACTGCCCCGCATCTAAAAATTCAAACCCCACCACGCCACGAGTCTGGTGTCATGAGCTGCGCTGGCCCTCTGAAACAGCAGGCCCCCACCTATCTAATACGCCCCCTTTCCACAGCCAACACCAGGTCTCTAGCCCCCACTCCCGAGGACCACGGGAATACGCCTTCAGATTGAGTCGAGATTTGGTTGAGCTGTTTTCCGTGGTTTGTGTTATAAACACAGCAGGGTTTAGTCCTTTTTCTAACACAAACGATTTCAATGAAGATGCTTTTGGAAGCTACATATTACCTCTCTCCACCTGGTCTGAAGACCCGTTTTAGTGGGTCCTGTAAAGGGGAACCCCACGACTCCAAACAGAGGCCCCTAAATGTCTACTCCAGAGAGTCAGAGCTCTTTCTCAGGCCTACTTTGCTTTACCAAGGAGAGAGCGGGGGGCGGGGCGGGTTCTGGGACCCCAAACCACTGAAACAGGGCTTGGGAATGCGGGACCCAGAGTGGCCAGGAGAACCCCTTACCTGGGAAGGGTGGAACACCACACTGGTGACTTTCTTGGTATGGCCTTTGAGGGTGGCCAAGATTTGCTCAGAACTCTTGTCGAAGACAACGACATTTTTATCCGCCCCACCTGGAAAGGGCGCACAGGAGATCCAAAAACGAGTCAAGTTCAAGCCCTTCCAGGTCCCTCTACTGAAGGAGGCACTTTTGTCCCCAGGCCCACGCACAGGACAGGAGCATGAACCTTCACTGCTGCCCCCACCACAGCCTGCTGGGCCAGGCCCGCTCTCACCAGTGAGGATCTTGTTGGTGTCGGAAGGGCAGAGGTCCAGGGCGAGGATCCCGGGAATGCTGGCACTGTGCAACCCCTGTGCGCACCAAACTCAGTCATGGCCGAGTCAAGGCAGGCCACAAAGCCACACAACTCCCCCACGGCCAGCCCGACCCCGGGGAACAAGCGTGACTTGTGTTCCTTATCCACGGCACTTGGCCTTCTGCCCGGATGTAGTACCTCCCTCCCTGCACTACCAGGAAAGCCAGAGCTGGGCAGGGAGAGGAGCCCTGGCAACTCAGCAGCCAAAGCTAGAAATGGGGCCAGAGGCCCTGGACAGCTCTCTGCCCAGTGCGCTCCAGGCTGGCCTGCCCACCCAGAAACAGCGCCGAGGGCCCAGTGTGTATGAGTCAAGAGGACCCAGCCACTCACCACATGGGATGCCACCTGCCGGTACTTGCTGAGCTCTTCTGGCTTCACGAGCTCCTCAGGCACAGTCTTCCCTCTCTGAGGAAAAGCGAAAGCCCCCCCAAGGAAAGCGGCGGTGAGTGCAGGGCTCGGCCAGCCGCCTTTCCAAAGGGCTCAGCTGCCCCCACCTGGCCAGCTCTCTCTCCTGGCTGTGGGAGAAAACTCACCTTCTTACGCTCCGTGGTTAGCACAGTGGCCTTGTCTTGAAGCTGGGGAAGAGAGGAGAATACACTTAATGTGAGACAAGTTATTTTGCCAAGACATCGGCATGTTGGATGCTGGTAACACCGGCAAAAACTCGTTATCTGCTGAGGTCTGTGCTACAGGCTTAGAAGCACCACCTCTTTCTACTCTCACTCCAGGCTCACGAGGTGGGTGTTGATGGCCTTGTTCCACGGAGGAGGAAACTGAACCTCAGAGCAGTGAAGTCACTTGCCCAAGGCCACAGAGGTGACAAATGGCTAGGCGAGGAGAGAGCCAGTTCTGCAGAGCCCCCAGACCAGGTCTATGCCGCTACAATGAGTGCCGAGAGGCAAGGCAACAGTCTGAACTGTTTGGCAAAGACAGAAACTACCAAGCCCTGCAAAGGGGGCTCCGCAAGTGTAGCAGAGCGCTGGGCCGGATGTCAGGCCAGCTCTGCATCTTGTGAGCTGCGCCTCTGAACCGAGTCTCAGATTCTCCATCTGTAATATAAAAGTGCTAGCTCCTGTCCTGTCTCCCTCAGGGGAAAAAAACATGAAAAGATGTTTTCATGTTTTAGTATCTGCAAAGTACCTCAATAACAAGAAGAGCTACAAGCTGCACTTATCAGTGATCAGTCTGTTAAATTCCCGTAAGTCTACGCAGTAGGTACTACCATTCCCACTTCAGAAGCAAGGGAAATGAACACAGAAGGGTTGCCTAACTCAGTCCAAGGTCATAACGTCTATAAATGGTGACATGAAAATACCAACCCGGGCAGTCTGGTCGGAGTCTGTGCTCTGCATGACTCTCCCCTTTCCCCACGTGGATGGGGTTTCTGTTCATACGGGACTCGGGGTGAACAGCGAGGGCCCACAGCACTCCCATCAAGTAAGAGCATGACCTACCTTCTGGATAATCTCGGGGGTCATTCCCACCAGCTCGCCCAGATCCATCGGCTCGCCTGCACCCTGCATAGAGGGAAGGTGAGGGTGAGGGAGGCATGGAATGCCAAAGACACTTACAGCAGAGCCACACGAGCCACTGCACACAAAAGGGCAGCTGGCAAAGGGGGGGGGGGTGGGCAGGGGACAACACTCACCACAACACTTGGCTGTGAGCTCGGCACAGCCTGGGGCACAATGAGACCGGCCTGTGGTTTCAGGGTAGCCAGAGCTGAGAGAGAAGACAGTGTTAGCTATGGGATACGATGAAGCAGGACCAGCCCAGAGTGGGGGGTTGGGGGGAGAGGCAGCACCTTCTCGGGCAGCAGTGACTTCCTTGGTGAGACGGGCAATGACACGGCAGGCGGCGTCGTGCTGGTAGAGTGCGTGGGACAGCTCTTGGCGCGTTGTCTGCAGCTGCTGGCGCAGAGTGAAGCTGTGCAGCATGACCGCGTCCTGGGAGGAGGAAACATCACTGTGAGGGGGTGGGGAGGAGCCAGGAGCACCCAGCACTCAGCCCTGGCACAGAGGGCACTGTCTCCATCCTGCAGCCTAGACCGGTATCTGTGACCCAAAGGGCACACAGACAGGAGTGGGAGCCAGCTCTTTCCCACGCCCACCTTCACTAGTTCACCAGCAAATCTCAGATGTCATGCCATCACCTCACCAAGAGGGGGTAACAGTGCCGCCGCTGTCTGCTGACTGCCCTTGCTGTGTCAGGCACCGTGCCAGGCAGTTCCTCAAGAGGCACTCACTCATTCACTCAAGTGTTAGTGCTCTTGGTGCTGAGGACACGCCCACAGATGAAACAAGCCCCTGATGTCATGAAATTTACACTTTACTTCTTCCCAAGCCCTGAGAGGCACTAGTTCATGCTGTACCGTCCAGATAACTAGAATGCGCATGTGAGCGACTTCCCTAATGTCACATGGTGGTGGAGCTAAGCACAGAGCCCAGAGCTGTGTGACTGCAGCAACCAGCTCCTCCCCGACGAGCATCCTGCCCCTCCAGAGAAAATAATGCTCCACCATTCCCACCCCCAAGTCCTAGTCCAGCGATGTCTTCGAGTGAGGAGGACATCGACTCTTCCCCAGGCACTCACCCACTCATCCTGTAAGGCTTTCAGAATGGCGGGGATGCTGGTGGCTGAGGGGGGCTTGGGCCGGATCGGGTGAGCAACTGCCGAGAGAGGAAAAGCAGGCGTGAGGAACCATAAGCCTGGCTCCTCTGCCACTCTTCTCCCAGTAGCTTTCATGAACAGGCCATCCTCTCTTCCCCCCGAGTGCTGACACCACCGTCCGCCCTCTCCAGCTCTGAGCTAGGACGGCCCCAGCCGGAGGCCAGCCTCTAGGCACCTTTGATGTCGATGAGCTGCTCCTCGGACAGAGGCTGGTTGTTGATGGGGTCTGTGCCGTTCTCTGCGATGTACTTCTCGATGAGCCGCCGCTCGTAGACATGATTGGAGACAGGGGACACACACGGGTGCTCCGGCACTTCATTGGAGACTGCGGAGAACAGGCAGGCCAGGGAACGTGGGGCGGTGAGAGGGGCCTTGGGCCGCAGGGATGCCTTCTCTGCTGCTGGCCTCAGCAAGACCGTCCCCACACTCAGCGAACAGGTATCAAGACATGACACCAAGCCAGTTTTGAACTGTCCCCAGAATGCTTTCTGGCTACACAACTAGCTTCTCCATCAGTCTCTGACAGTCAGACAGCCAACAAGCAATTACTGCACAGCTACTGTGAGCCAGGCACCCAGAGAGCCGTCAATCAATCATCCCTGCCCTCCACTTTTGAACAAAGATGCTTGGGCACCATTACACTCCAGGACACGGAGCAACACACGAAGCCACTCAATCTCAGTCCAGAGCAGCGATTTTCAACCTTTTTCACCTCACGGCACACTTAAACTAATTACTAAAATTCTCTGGCACAGCCAAAAGTGTATTATATTTTTTGCCAATCTGACAAAAAAAAATAGGTATAATTTTGATTCACTCACACCAGACAGCTATTGCTGTGTTGGCTATTGTTACATTTTTATTTGACAATCTAAGGGCAAAGAGGTCAGTGTCCCTGAGGAAAGAGTCAGGTATCACATGTTTTCAAAATTCTTGCAGCATGCCAGCTGAAAATCTCTGGTCTACAGCCTACACGGACCACCAGGCAAAGGAATCACAAAGCGGTGCAGTAAGTGCTATAACAACACAAATGTGTTGTGCATGTGCATGTTGTCTACTAGTCACCCAGCAAGCACGCCTGTCCACACTTTCCACAGATTCACGCATCCTTACAGCCACCCGCAGCAGAGTCCTCGTTTGCACGCCATCTCAGCAGCCTGCGCACCTCCTGAGGACAGAGGTCGAGGCTGCCCTCGGACGGTGCCCATGCCCCGCAGGCACCTGGGCAACACCTGCCAGCTGAGCGCACGAGAGGAAGGACGGTGCTGGGGATGTGGGGGGAAGCTTCCTCACGACCGAGAGCAAACAATTTAAATGTGAAAATACTCTGCAAACGGTGACTTCTTCAACGTTAAGTGTCCCTTTTCTTAGCCATCACAGCCCTTCCTTCCTTCCTTCCTCCCTCCCTGTTTTTGCATTTAGGGAGAGATTCTAAGAGTAAAGGGCTCAAGAGTTAGGAAGCAAACAGAGAAAGGGATGAGAAACTAGTGATGAAACAATGAGAATGGAAAACATCATCTTTAGGCCACAATAAAATACCAAAAGGGAAGACGGCACAAGCCTGAAAAAAGCATGGATTCGGGATCAGAGAACATAGCTCCATCGCTCAGCTCTGCCACGTAACTGCAGCATCAGATAAACCACGCTCTCCCTGAACCTTACATCCTCATCTGAAAAACAACGGCCCTTTGCTTCGCCTTTGGAAAATTCTTGTGAGGATAAAATGAGCCCACAGCCTTGGAACCGCACCGTAAACTACTGAAGGCTTTATAAACGCACGCTGTTTTCATTAGTCGCACAGGGTGAGTCTGGGAGATCGAGACATGGCTTCCAGCCCCGCCGCTGACTCTAACTCACTCACTCCGCAAACTGCAGAAGCTCTGCTAGCCCAGCGGGAGCTCAAACAACACCCAGTGCAATGCTCTCGTTTTGCAGAAGAAACTGACCCAGAGCCCAGCACCAGGTCACAAAGCCTATCGGAGGCGGATCCTGCACCAGCCTTGGGTATCCTGATTGCTACACCAGAGCTGGCTTCCCTGCACCAGCTCCCTCTGCCCAGGCCTCAATTTCCACTGCGTATACGAGGTGGCTAGCCTGTGATGTCACGATAATAAACTTGAGGCGTTACGTAAACTCTAACGCGCTGCGCAAATGCATCCCTCGCTGAGGAGGACGACCCCCGTCCTGACAAGCCGCCGCCATGCTTCCCGAAAGCCCCGTTTTCACCTCCGGCCCTGCCCCGGCGCCGCAGCGGCCTGCAGATCCTCCCGCTCGGCTCTCCGGCCTCCTGCGACCCGCGATCGGCCGCAGCCGATACTCACTAGAGCAGATTAGGGACATGGCTCCGTCGCTGTGCTCCGAGGCGCCACACACCGGGCTCCCGGATTAGCTTCGGAGCTGCCGCGGGCCAGTTCTTGTTCCCCGCTGCTTCCGGGACGCTCCGCGGCGAGCGGGGAGAAGCCCCGCCGAGCGAAGATCGCGTAGCCCTTCACGTGGGACTGCGGCGGATCGCGCGCCTCAGACTCCTGCACCCAACGGAAACTGCCCTTTCCCAGAATGCAGCCGGGCAGGAAAGGGCCCGCCAGAGAACACTCGGCTATTTCCGGACCAACGCGGCTCCTTCCGTAAAATGCTCCCCTCCGCCGGAGAAGAAGAGATCCGGAACTACATTTCCCATGATGCAGTGGGAATGGAAAACTAAAGCCTTTCAGCAACATTTTTGAGATCTATGTGCGCTGGGCCATGGGACCATAGTCTTTGCAAACTCTGGTGTACCCGAGAATTTCCTGACGAACTTGCTAAAATGCATATTCCTGAGGTCAGCCTTAGCAAGCCTGTATTTTCGGTGCGTGCCCCACGTGATTCCGAGGTGTTTCTTTGACTACCCTTTGAGACACACTGCTAGGTGACCCGGTGAAGAAAGCACAGACACAGATGGATTGAGAGACTAACACTAGCCAAGAAACCGTTCGGGTCCTGCCTCTACTACCAGTTTGCTCTGCAATCTTGGGCAAGTCTTGAACTTCTCTGCCTCTTTCCTACATGACGTTTCGGTCCCTTCCAACTCAGATCGTGTAGAATTCTTTGTGGATAACTATAAAATAAAGTACTCCCAGAAGTCCTGTACCGAACACGTGGTGTGGGCTGTAAGGGATCCAGACCAGCAACAGGACAGACAGGTGTGTTCAGTTAAGTCTTCTTCCCTGAAGAGTTGTGATTCTGACTTTGACATGGAGCCAAATGCAGATAGAAGAGAACAGAGGGCATCCCAAGAGGAGGAGCAGCACAAGCAAAGGCTTGAAGAGGAGAATAAAAGTTGCAGATCCTCCCGCTCGGCTCTCCGGCCTCCTGCGCCCCGCGATCTGCCGCAGCCGATACTCACTAGAGCAGATTAGGGACATGGCGTAACTCTGCAGGTATGGCCGAGTTGCCGAGCGCCTGGACTCGGAAGTCAGATTGTGTGCGCTCTAATCCAAACTCCACCCCGCTAGTAAACTGTGGAAACTCCTCTGCCCAATTCCCTCATCTGTGAAAGAGGGCAGTGATAATAAAGGTTGAACTAACTCATAGGGTTGAGGTGAGGACTTAATATTTAAAAAGTGCTTCCAACTAAACTTGACACATAGTTAAGTACAATGTAAATATTCGTATTTGTCCTCATTATCCTGAAGGCCAAGCAAGACTGTCCAGACGAATATCAACTCTCCCCTGCACCAGCAAAATAGCATTCTAATTGGTCTTGCATCCTAATTGGGTCCACTTCCCAACGAACAGCCAATCATCTACTTTCAATGAAAAATCAATTTCATTACTCCCCAGGCTTTCATTCATTCAAATATTGATTAGGCGCCTCCCTTGTGATAACTGGAGGTACAAATGGTGAACAAGAAAGGCAAGGTTTCTGCTTTGTTGGAGCTTACATTCCAGGGTCGCGGGGCAGGGGAACACATAGACGCCTAGACAATCAACACATGAGAAAATCCCAGGGTGGTAAATCCTAAGAATAAAGCAAATCAGAATAAAGGGGATGGGAGGTGCTGTAGATTGGAGGGATGGGCTACTTTAAGCAGGGAGGGCATCTCTGAGGAGGTGACATTTTTTGTTGAGACCTGAACGAGGGTGTTTCTGGCAGTGGAAGCTCTTCCCCTAAGTACTGCACCGTTTAGTCCACACTGATCTCCACAGTGTCACCTCATCTCTCTCCAGCCACACTGGCCTTTCAAGTTCTCAAACTTACCTGCCCACTCTGGCTGGTTCCAGTACTTTTGCCTGGAACATTTTCCTCAACCCCCTCCTTCCCTTCTCCTCTCATACCTTCCAAAGCAAACTTCAATCTCACCTTAAATGGGGCCTTCTTCTGGGGCCTTTTCCTTGACCCCTAACTGAAGTTTAGTCCCCACCACATCCTGTAATTCTCCTCTGAGCCATTCTGGGTAACTATGACCATTGAACTGTTAACAAGTATCTGTTTGATGTCTGGGCTTTCCGCTAGAATGTGAACTGCAATGGCAAGAACCCCCAATGTGAACTCCTGGTCACCGTTGTTTCTCAGTCTGACACAATGCCTGACACAGCAGGAGCTTCCTAACTTGTTGGATGAATGACAGGCTGCATGATGGGCCAGGTATCTATCTCAAGTGCCTGAATGTGGCAGAAACTAAAATGGATCCATTTGGTTTGGGCCTTGAACTAGAGGTGGTTAGGCTTTTTGGGGGGTCAACAGCAGAACAGCAGTTGAGCTAGGGAGTAATAACCACACTTCCAGAAGATTCCTCTGGAAGATACCAACTGGGTGGGTTGGAGAGGGACAGAGTAATGGGAGAGAGACCTAGTAACTCATTTAGTGAGCAAATCTTTATTGAAGACCCACTGTGTGCCAGTCAGGCACTGTACCAAGCAGTGGAGATACCACTGTGAGTGAAACCAGAGGTATCCCTCTGCTGAGGAGTTTATGGCTGTGACAGAAGAATGGAGGAAAAGGGGGGTCCTTTCAAGGCTTTTGAGTTTGAAAGGCCAGCCCCCGTGGGCACAGAAAGGATTCAGGGCATTTGACTTTGCAGGAAATATTACAGGTAAGAACTTGATCTCAGAGTCCTCCCTACTCCCCCCAGTCTCACCCTCTCCACAGAGGGGGTACAGCATACCTAGGCTGGGAAGGGAGACACGGTAGGAAGGGGATATGTGGTGTTGGTGGGTCCCTGAGCAAGGAACGCTCTGCTCTCCTCCGTTGGCCAGGAATACAGAAGAAGCTCCATTTCCTGGATAGATTTAGTGGCAAACTGTGTGGACAATTGACTGCAGAAAGAATGAAGATAGGGACTGTATAAAATAGAGTCACTTTAACTGCTAAAATCATTAGCATTAGGAAGGTTGAGGCATGAGGATAGACTCAATTCTTGTTCTAACTAGCCTGGGAACTTAAACTTTTTGAACCTTGCAGCCCTGTGTCAATACTAGGATGCACATCTGGAAATATACAAGAACTCCAGATAATCCTCTGAGTAGGCCTTGAAGGACTCACATATCCAGACCACTGATGTAACCAGACCTCCTGGCACCCATCTTCTGGACCACCTGGCATCCATCATCCAGACTACATTGACATCTGGACCAGTCAGAGGGCTAAGAATGTAGGACTGATAACGCTCAAGAATGCACTTTTTACTGTAAGAACTCTTAACTATTCTTTCTTCTTTGGAATACTTCTGGGGGTTTTGCTTAGCTATGTTCCCAGTTTGCAAACTCTAAGACCCTTTAATCTTCATCATTTATTTCTAGCAGAGCCTCGAGACTCTTTGAGTTCATTCCGCATGACAGAGGATCAGGTTGGATAATGCAGCTCAAACAACTGACACGGAGGATTAGATGAATCCTTCCCCTCTCCCCGCTGTGGCCCTATGTTAATTTTCCAAAAAGTGTGTTCATCATGAACCAAGAGTGGTAAACACCCTGAACTGTCTGAGATCGTTTCTACCACTCCAGTGGAAAAGAGAGTTGAAAAAAAATTAACCAGTCATAAGGGGGGAAAGTTACATTTCTTGCACAGGAAGGTCTGTGGCCTGAGACTCATAGTCCCACAAATCAGAAACAATCTCACAAACAAGGGCAAAGTTGCAAATGTTAGGCTGGAAGGTGGGATCTGGGAGGCTGCCAGAGCCTGTTGGGGAAGAAAGAAACTCTTAGCTGAGGTAGGAAGTGGTGAGGGTCCAGAGAAAGCAGAAGTGCTGACAAACATCTGAAGGAAAGAAACAACTGCGAGAGGTGACAGACTAGCTGTTACTCCTGTGCATAGAATCTGGGAAGAAGACAGAATTAGAAGGCTGATTCAGGTGGGAGGGTGGGGGTGGAAAGGGTCCAGCTTTAGAGTGTTGAGTTTCAGGAACTGCTTTAACATCAAAGGGGAGCTTTCCCAGGGCAGCCAATGTGATTAATATAGCAACTTGGATTAAAAAAAAAAAGTACACTCTGTTACTTCATTGAATCCCCACACCTACTACTAAGAATTTTTTAAAAGATTTTATTTACTTTTAGAGAGAAGGAGAAAGAGAGGGAGACAAACATCAATGTGTGGTTGCCTCTCATGCACCCCCCCCCCCCCCACTGGGGATCCAGGCCACAACGCAGGCATGTGCCCCGACTGGGAATTGAACCAGTGACCTTCTGGATCACAGTCTGGCACTCAACCCACTGAGCCACACCAGCCAGGGCTATTATTAAGAATTTTTGTAGTAGAAACAACTGAGACTCAGAGAGATGAGCCGACGTAGCTAGAATTACAAAGCAGTGAAGGAATCACCTCATTCCACATCCCTGCCACGCCCCACCAAACGCCGCCCGTTTTTTGTAGAAGTGGGGTATGGGAGTTCGTTTCTTCTCCACCATCGAATGAACGTTTGGGAGCCATCTGCAGAGTTTGGGTGTGGAGCTGCTCTCAGAGACAGCGAGTGCACTTCCCCAGAGTTGTGTGGCTCTAACTGCTCCAACACCTCTTCCCTTTGTGACTTTTTAGCGCGAAAACTTTCTCAAACTACTAAGTGCTCTTGAGCGCCCCTCTGTTAGAACAATGCCCAGGAGGCACTACGACGGTGGTCTTGAGACTACAACGCCCGAAATGCCTAGGGGCTAGAGAGGCGGATAGGCTTCGACCTCGAATTCAAAGATCCAGTTAACCCAGTCTACAGCCAGATATGGTCACATCTTTCTCTCTTCCCGCCAGAGACTTCGGTTCCCAGCTCGGGCTTCCAATTCCACTATTTTCCCAGTGGGAATGCTTGGTAGGGGGGCGGGTGGAGAGCGAGAGTAGGGCGCATGCGTAATAGCGCACCCAGTTTGGGGAGGGAGGGCAGCGGCGGCACCGGAGCACATTCCCCCGCGCGCGCGTGCGCAGAGGATAAAACACCGCCCGGGGACTGAGGCGCGGGTTTGGTGGCGCGTTTTAGCGAAGTCGCACGTGAAGAGTAGCAGTGGCCGAAGGCTGGTGAGTGCGAGCCGAAACTGGAGCTCGGGGGCAGGCGGGCGAAGGAGGCGTCAGCCACTGCAGGCGGGGCCGGGGAGGAGCCGCGAGGCCCGGAGAGCACGACTGGGGAGGGGTCGGACTTCGCTCGGCGGGAAAGGCAACTGGGGACCCAGATCCTTGTTGCTATGCAACAGGGGGCGTCGTTACTAGGTAACAGGAGGAACTCTTTTCCCGGGAGCATAGGGTTCGGAGCTGTGCTCAGAAGTCCTGCGGAGGTGCCGCGGCGCGGCGGCGGGGCGGCGGTCAGGCTGGGGAAAGAGGCCAGCGCTGGGCATCTCGCCCCGACCCCCACTCCATGGCCCAGCCTCCTGCGGCCTCGCTCCGAGCCCCTTAGGGTGCCCCGAATCTATGGGCCGCGCCGGGTCCCTTGCCAGAGTCGCCACCCAGCAAGGGCTTGGCAGGGGACACGCTGTTCGAAATAGCGCATGCCATTGACACCCTGTCTCCGAGAGGCTGAGCCCTGGGGAGGGCTCATGCGGCTGGGAAGCTGCCCCTTTGCCTGTCGCCCTGCCCCCAAACAGTTGGCTGGGAAGCAGCTGTCAGGGGGTTAGCGGGGGCTGCCCCCACCTGCCAGGACGCTGACTTCATTCCCCGCAGTAGCAGCTTCGCCTAGTCTAACAGCTTCCTTACCACACAGCTGCCCTTCTTGGGTGGCCGCTGCAAATTTGAATCAACTTTAAAATAAGACCATCTCCCCTCCTCTCTAGGGCTCTCCGTAGCTACCCCCTCGGCTTCTGGGGGGAGGGGGCTTCTAATATTCATTTAACAAGCATGTATTCATCATCATTCTATGCTAGACTCTGGGGATTCCAGAAAAAGTTAGCTGTCAAGTCTGACCGGGAGGTGCTCAAAGTCTAAAGTGGGAGGCAGGCATACAAACTGCTAAATTCTGCTACAATGTAATGAGGGTATATTGGCAATTTGTGTACTGCAACATTTCTATACAAAGTTCTTGCAGAAACATGTTAACTTGCAATAGCTCTTAACCCTGCTTAACCCTATTTCACACTGGAGGAGACTGAAACTCAGATAAAGTAATGGGCATAAGGTAGTGGCTTCTGATTTGTGGCAGATCGAGCCTGGGACCAAAATTGAGGGTCCTTTGTACACTGCTACACTCCCAGGGCTTTACCTAGAGTATACTTCTCCCTGTACTACTGATTATGGTTATATGCCTCAGAAATCCCTCAGAGTCCTGAAGACGAAAGTCTAAGCCTTCTCTGGAAGAGTCTGACATAGCTGGCCCCGGTGGGGCAGACATCCTGATGGCCAGAGTTGAGAATCGCTGTGCTGTAGGGGCGGCTCTGAACAATGATGGGGAAATCAGGGCCAGCAGAGGGCACTAAGTCAGCTGCCCCTCCCGCCACATCGTGATTCATGTGGTGAAAGGAAACTAAGCAGAGGAAGAAGCTTTGGCATGGGGTGTGTGGACCGCCCCACCCTGCCCTCTTAGCAAACCACACCTAAACATATAGTGCCTTCTCACTGCCACAGTTAAAGAAGGCAGTTTTCCATGCTCAGCCGGGTTTCCCTGGTCCTGCCTGAGCCATATTGCAGCTGCCCTAGCCACAGCTGGAAAGTCTAGTCCCAATTTTTTGCTATCTTCATACCTCTTGATACAAAACCATGACCTGTAAGCCCAGCAGGTGGGCCATCTCCTGGTGTGTAGTCTCATGCTGGGAGTCTGGATGTCCTCTCTCTTTGAACTTGTTGATATTTGGGAGGACTATAATTGCCTTGAGGCAGAGACTAGGTCTTACGGAGCCAGTGTGCGGGTGTGAAATGAGCAAAAGGGCAAGATTTAGATTTTGGGTTCTGGAGTCAAGTCCCAGTTCTGCTGTGTGAACTGGAACAAATCCCTCAACCTCTTTAAGCCATAGTTTTCTGAGTAAAATATGGAGAGTAGCAATGTCTTATAAGATTGTTCTAAGCATTAAATGAAGTGGTGAAATAACAAGCACTTTGTAAATTACAAAGCAGCATACACAATATATATATATGTGTATACACACACAGTTTGTTATCATTGAGTGCGTGCTATTTGAGGCTAGGCATTGCAGGAGGTGAAGATACTTAAGACGTACTTTCTCTCAGTTCGAGACTGCTTCTGCTCTTGACCATGGGTCCTTTTTAGTAAAAGCGTTTGGTTGGGCTGAAGTGAGGAGGAGTAATGGTGACGGGTCAGATGCTCGCTGCCTGGGATTAACGTGGAAGAAGAGAGAAAGGCTCCTGTTAAAGAAAACAATTCAAAGAAACAGACCAGCCAGTAAGCTGCACTCTTATCTGCAAAGGGTGCACTCCACAATTCTGTCAGATTAGGTTTCCAGTGCACTTCAGAAGGTTCAGCTGGCAGGGCAATACCGGCCTCACTGGCCTCACTGGGGAGGGCATATTTCAAGGTCCCCCAGCTCCCCTCAACTGGGTCTGGTGGCCGCTTGAAAGTGGAGGCTAGAGCAGAACTCAGCAGGCTGCTATGGGGGGCAGGGAGCTCATGTCACCCTGACCTTCTAGAATGGAGGCGGCGGCATCTGATTCCTGCTGGTGGAGGTCCTTGGGTCTAGAATCCAACCCAATATAGCAACCCTGCTCTTTAAAGTCTCCGGTGTGGTTATGACCCAGATAGCCCAGAAACTGACCTGTGCTTTCTTCACCTCCAACCACGGGTAGGCAGGAACCATCTGGTTCTTCATTTGTGCCAAAAAGAGTGGGCGGCTTCCCAGGCTGGGGTCGTTCCACATGAATTGCATGTTTTCTAACCCTGCTTGATCCTGCAGGTCTCAGGGGAGACTCAGAGCAGCTGTTTCAGGGCCAGAAAGTGCCCGAATGCGATATTTTTTATAAATAACCCTTTCTCAAACGTGCTCCCTTCCCTCTGCTCCATTCTGCTGGCTCTGATTTCTGGCCAGTTCTCTGAGTGCCCTGGTAGCTGCAGAAACTTCAAGCACCGGCTGCTCCCACCTCAGAGGTATGACTTACCCTGCGATCACCGGGTCTGAATCATGGAAACTCCCTGGAGCTACAGGTTCATTTCTGAGCCTGGAAATGAAGAAGGTGTTTGCTGGGGCCGGTTGATATTTTTCAAGCATGGTCACAAAGAGAAGTTGGGATTGAAAACACTTCTCGGCTGATCCTTAGCTGCTTCAACAAGTTGGAACTTGCTGGGCCTTAACTGGTCCGTGACATAACATCATGCAATAGACGAGACCAGAGCACAAGACACGGAGGGGTTGAGTGAATTGTCGCCTGTAATTCACGGAGATGATCGGGAGATGCCACATTCCTTTTAGCTCACAGATAATCTATGGCGTGACTTTCTAAATCACCTCTGAGACTAACATTGGAGCCTGTCCAGCAGGGTAGTATGTGCAAGGGGTCTGATGTGAGGCACACCCAGGTTCAAATCCTAGCCTTTCCACTTGTGTCCTATCCCACCTCGGTTTCTTCATCAGTCAAATAGGGGTTAATAACAATACCTCCGTGATGGGTTGGTTTGTTATGAGGATTAACTGAGATAAGTGGTACACGGTTAGCTTTTCATTACTAATAGCGTCCTTCCGTAAAGGTTGTGCTTTATAACCCTTTGCCTCCATTGTGGGCTGGAGAGTTGAGTTCCTTCTGAGTCTGCGGGTCTCAGCTTGCACAGTGGAGTCGCCTGCGGAGCTTTTTCTGGCCCAGGCCTAGGCTGCCTCCAGACAGTGACATCGGAACTTCTGGGCGTGGGGCAGCGGAAATAGTCCTTTGGGAAGCTCCCACGTGATTCCCGTGAGCAGCCACAGTTGAGACCTGCTCTCTTACCTTCACTCCAGCGAGTGTGCTATTTGGGAGCAGAAGCTTGGGTTCCAATCCTGGCCTTTCTACTTCGCCCAGTGACCTAACCCCTGTCTCAGTTTCTCGTCGTCTGTGCCAGTAAGGGTGAGGAGGGTAGCACCCACCTCACAAACTTGGTCCTGCAGAGCAAGTGGCATGCATGTACTTACATTCTTGTTTTGGGCACGGAACTGAGCACTTTATGTTGTTGCGCAGTGGTAATCCTATTTGTGTGCTATTTCTAAGTTGTTTTTCTATATTACCTTCATTGAAAGTAGATTATACACTCCTTGGGGACAAAGCCTTGTATATATATATTTTTTTATTTTTAAAGAGAGGGCGAGGGAGGGGGAAAGAGAGGGAGAGAAACATCCATGTGTGGTTGCCTCTCACGTGGCCCCCACTGAGGACCTGACCCTCAACCCAGGCATGTGCCCTGACTGGGACTCAACCTGTGACCCTTTGGTTCACAGCCCGCACTCAATCCACTGAGCCACACTAGCCAGGGCATGTTTTTTTTTAATGCCCAAAGCACCAAAGATGCAGAGACAGGCCTTCAGGCTTTTGTCAGCCTTTAAAAAAGTTCTTTTTAATTTATTGATTTGGGGCAGGGGGAGAGAGATACTAATTTCTTGTTCCACTTATTTATGCATTCATTGATTGCTTGTATGTGCCCTGACCGGAGAGTGAACTGGCAACCTTGGCGTGCCGGGACAACGTTCTAACCAACTAACCTACCTGGCCTTCAGATTTTTAGAGCTGGAGTAAGCATTCGAGAGATCTTCTCATCCACCCCAGGGCACTGAGTGATCCTCACTGCTTAATTAGTGTGCTGGTGGTGAAGAATGGGAATGAGGAATCCGTGAATCAGGTGTTTGCGCTCAGCTTAAGTTGGGAAGTCCCAGTTCTGCCTTTCTCAACTAACAGGGCTGGGGTGGAGGGGGTGCCGGGCAGGCCATGGCTGAGACCGTGGGTCTCTGTGCTGGCTCTCTGCTCACTCTGTGCTTCTCTCCCTGCAGACCCAGCATGGCAGGTTCAAGTAGCACTTGGCCATTGTGCAAGCATCTGTTTAAAGTCATCCTGATGGTCCTCGTGGCCCTTGTCCTCCTCCACTCAGCGTCATCTGAGTCCCCTCAAGACTTTCCGCTACCGGGCCAGCAAAAGAGGGAGGTCCCACGTGATCTCCTGAGCCAGACCGGACGGTCCGTGCGGAGAACGCTGGATGCCTGGGTCGGGCCAGAGACCATGCACCTGGCTTCTGAGGTAAGGAAGGTGGTCCCAGCTGTGACTGTGTGCACTGACCAAGCTGAAGGAGGAGACGTCATTCATGGCCACCTCATCTTGGCTCTTTATCTTCTGTGTGTCAGGATCCCCAGTGCAGAGAGCCCCACATTCTACAAGAGGAAGCAGTTTGCACTCCCATTGTTCAAATTCTACCCCGAGGCCCTTAGCTCCACCCCCATCCCTCCCTTGCTCCTGTCCCTTCTTGCCAGAAAGGCTGGGAAATGAGTCATTTTTACAAACCCATGTCACTGGGTGACTGTAGAGCCTGACTTTAGCCTACGTTTGATCTAAAGCCTTAAGTTGGCAAAATATCCGTTCTTCACCGGTAGAGGTTGGGGCAGGGCTGACTCGGGAGCTTAAAGCAGGCTGTCCCTTCTGCCCAATGGCATCCCAAATACGGCGTCGTGTACTTTTGATAGATCGCATTAAATGGCTCAGAGGATGGTTGATAACATCCACGGTATGGGAGAGCTAACTGACTCCATTTTCCCTGAACATCCTAGCCCTTGACAGCTGTTACTCCACGCGCCTTCACGATTCCCCGGGAGGCTAGGCGGACCCCAGTTTCACAGGGTGACTGGCAATACGGATTTAACAATTCCCCCGCCCACATACACCTACTACCACCAGCAAAGTGTTTGAGCGAGTCTGTTGACTTAGGGCCCAGATGTCCTGGGTCCTGGTTCAGGAAGGAGAAGTGGCCTGCTGTCCATCCCTGTGCACTGAGGAGGGGGCCCCTCCGCCCGGGCCGGACAGGCCAGCCTCTGGCTGAGCGGCAGTGGGAGACGCTCCTGCCCTGCCGAGCCTCGCCTGTGCGGCAGTGGGAGGCTTGCAGGAGAAGAGCCTCATTCGTTATGGGTCCATCTCAGCACTGCTCTTTCCACAGATGGCGGCTCAGGTGATGGGCGTCGCCGCCTCAGCCATCTCCGTGGGCTGCTTCGCGCTGTCTGGGATCTCTGCCCAGCTGCTGAATGCCTTGGGACTCGATGGTGAGTGGCAGACAGCTAGCCGGGTCAGCTGAGCTTGGCCCGTCACTTCCTGTTTGTGGGAGTTTGTCTTTTTTTGGGTCTAAACAGTTAGTTCCCCAGGGTCCCGGCACCTCCCAGGTTTCCCCAGAGGCCAGCATAAGAGCAGACCCAAAACTACCACTGCCTCCACCACCTACCAGGCATTAGCTTCTCGTCAGGAGAGGCATCGTGCTAAGTCATAGTATCTCATTTAACTTGCCCACAGCCCAGAGACTGACTCCCATGTTGTAGACGGAACAGGCGCAACCCAGGGAAGTAATCTACCCACAGCTGGCTGGCAGGAACCAGAGCTGAGAGATTCAGGCTATCATCTCTGTGACCCTGTGGGAAAGGATTTGTATTTCCTTTGCAGGCAGTAAGGGGGTTTAGGTCCTCCCTTTCTCTGGGTTCTAACTCTCCCCTCCCCCACCGGCCCTTCACCACTCCAGGTCGGCTAATTCTGTGATTCTTCTCCTTTCAGGAGATCACCTCACGCAGGGCCTGAAGCTCAGCCCCAGCCAGGTCCAGACCTTCCTGCTGTGGGGAGGGGCGGCCCTGCTCATCTACTGGCTTCTGTCCCTCGTCCTCGGCTTGCTCTTGGCCTTGTTGGGGCGGATCCTGTGGGGCCTGAAGCTGGCCATCTTCCTGGTCGGCTTTGTGGCCCTGGTGAGGTCGGTGCCTGACCCTTCCACCAGGGCCTTGCTCCTCCTGGCCTTGCTGACCCTTTACGCTTTGCTGAGCCGGCTCACTGGCAGCCGGGCCTCGGGGGCCCAGCTGGAGGCCAAGATTCGGGCACTGGAGCGCCAAGTGGAAGAGATGCGCTGGCGGCAGACGCGAGCAGCCAAGGGGACCCGGGGCGTGGAAGAGGAGTGAGAAGGACGCCTGGCAATGCCACCTTCGTCATACCAAAGAGCTGAGCTGCTTCTGGGTCACTGGACCTCCTTCCAGCCCCCAGCCCCTCTCTTGCCCTGTCTCTAAACCCTCAGAACTTTGATCTCTGCACAAGACCCCCTAGCTGAGAGGGAGGACGACCATTCCCCCTGCGGGTCTTCTGTCTGGGGTTGGTTTGTTCTCTTACCCCTTTCTCTGCTCCTCTGACCAACCCCCCCCCCCCCGCCCACCTATCTCAGCCAGGGTAGCTTGGAGAGCAGCCTCCCCACTCCCCCCAGCTTTTGCATCTGCTCTCAGCAAACAACATCACTACCACTGGCCACCTGTGACTCTGCCACCACCTTGCCTTCCTGCTGTTGCTGTTGCTTCCTGCCCTTCTCTTGCCCCTCCTTTGCCGAGTTCCAGCTCCCTTCCTGTTTGTCTCCTTCCAGCCCTGTGCTCCAACCAAACCACTGCCCCTCAAGGCCTGCTCCTGTCCCCTTCATTGCCCAGCGTGGGAAAGAGGCAGGGTATATGGGACTTGAGGGGAAGAGAAATGGGGATGTTCCCCCACGGGGCTGGGGGGCGAGGTATACATGGAAGTCTGTTACAAGTGCCTTAATCCGAGCCAGCGGGCCCTCTGCCCGCCCGCTGCTCTACCGCATTTAAGAAAGCATGCTGTGGCCACTCCGTGTCAAGAAGAGAGTGGTTCCTCTCAGGACCTTGATTCCCCTTCAGCCACAGCAAAAGGTGACTGCTTCGTAGGCTGTGCCTGCACGTAGGACTGCGTGGTGGCTGTCAGATCCCCTGTGGGAATTTCAGGGACCTGAGGAGGAAGGGAGACTCCTTCTTGACTGCAGAGCTCCAGGCGGGTCTCCACATCTCTGTCTCCACTCACTGCCACCAAGGAGTCGCTGATCCGGGCCCACTGCAGTGGCCTGGGAGGATCATGGAGCAGATACACCAGAGATGGCACCACAGCCCTTTCCTCTCACACTCTCTGCAGGGAGCAGGGGGAGCCTGCTGACCCCGCTCCACCAGGGCTCTCCTGGAGGGGGGCACCCTCCTGTGCCAGGCCGGGCAGCTGACCCACGTGACAGGAAGAGGGAATAATGTGGAATCACAATCCCAATGTGGAATCACAGCTGCAGTGATACATATTTTTATCAGCGCTTGGTTCTAAATAAAGTGCTCGCTGTTTTATTATCTTGTTCTGTGTAACTCGTGTGACTCAAAGTCTGGACTGCTTCGATTTCACCCTCTGCAGATAAAACCCATTTCTGTAGAGAGCCCCACAGCTTTCTTGACTTCTCCCGGCAGGGGCAGTGCCAAGCTGGTAGGGAGGGAAGGAGGGGTAGGGGCAGGAAGCAAGGCTGGAACCAGGTGTCCTTCCCTCCAGGATCATGAGGGATGGGGGAGGCGTGCCCCATTACAAAACCTCCAGGAACTGGCCAGCACCCCCACCTCTGTGCAGGAGTGTCAATAGCTGGCTGCCCTTCTTCCTTCCCCCACCAGACCAGAGTTTCCTGTACTGGGGTTCTCAACCCAGCCCATAGATCAAATCAATTGTGGAGGGGCCTGGACATGTTTTCTGTGTGTGTGTGTGTGTGTGTGTGTGTTTATTTTTCTTTAGCTACCCTGGAGATGCTAATGGTAGCCAGGTGCCCTGCTCTGGAACCTCCCTGACACTTGCTGGCTGGCAAGCCTGGCTCAGAAGGCCAGGATCCAGGAGGCAGAGACAAGCTCTGCCACTTGCTAGGCCCACAGGCCTCCCTCTGGATGGAGCCGGGCATGTAATTCTAGCTGCCCGCACTCAGAGCCCTTCCTCCCCAGGAGCGGCCCTCTGCCAGGACAGGCCAAGTGGTTGTCACCCGGCCCTACTGGCCCCCTTTCACCGCTTTTCCAGCCCTGTAGCACGGTCCCCCTTGTCCTTGAATTCAGATTCTGATTCAGGTGTTAGATGCCTTCACAGGTGAGCTGCGTGTGGGGCGGGGCAGAGGCAGGGGAAGTGGCTTTTTCCTCCTGAGTCCGGGAGCTTCTGAGAGGGAGCGAACGGAACGCGTCCTACCCCTCTTGGCAAAGGCGGGTCAGTCCCCCGCTGTTCAGGGTCCAGGGACGTGGCCTTCTCCCCGAGTTGGAGCGTGGGGGCGCCCGGGGGTGGCGGATCCGTCGGGCGCTAGGACCCGGCGGGGCGGAGGGACAGCCCCTGGGCTGCGTGCGCTCCCTCCCTCCCACCTCCTGCTCGGGCTCCGGCTCCCGCTCCATTGTCTGGGATCGGCAGCCGCGGGCGTGCGGCCGGGCGGGCGGGCGGCGGCCAGCACCCAGCCGGCCGGATCGGGCCGGCGCCGAGCGGGCGCGGGAGATGTCGGACGGCCCGCGACCACCTGAGCCGCCCGCCTAGTCCCCGCCTTCCGTGGGAAGGATGTGCACCCGGATGGAGGGGCGCGCGGCCGCGGTTCCCCGGGCGCCCTGCGGCCCCTGGCTCTGCCTCTGGGTGGCCCTCGCCCTGCCCGTCGTGAGAGGTCAGCGGGAGGCGTGGGGCAGGGCGGGCGGGCGGGAGGCGGCTGGGCCCCGGCCCGAGCCGAGCGCGAGCGATGCCCGGGAGCCGGGAACCTGCGGGTGCTGCTCGGACTGAACCTCAGCGGGCTGGCCCGCAGCGTGCCCTGAGGGCTGGCGCGATCTCACCCCGGGATCCTGCCCCGCTGCTTCCTTCACCTCGCACAGCCCGGCAACTCCTTCCCGACCCAGGATGAGCCGGGTCCCTGGCTCTTCCCGCCACCCCCGCACCCCTACGGGGTCCCGCACCTCCCACCAGCCTCCGCTCCAGGCAGGGCATCCAAACCAGCAGCCCCCTGACCCGGGCGCACCAGTTCGCTTATCCGCCCTCCACGGAGCTGGAGCTGCATCCGCGTGGCTCCCAGCCTCCTCTCCGCACCTCCAGCCCACCCCCGCGAACGGGAAGCAGCCTCTTTGCCTGGGACCTGCAAGATCTGTAGCCGCCCTCCTCCTGCCCCAAGGAGTTGTCTGACCTTGGAGTCCCAAGAGATTGCCCCATCCGTGCCTTCCTGAGCCCTGTGGGGCATCCCCGTCATGGGAGGAAGGGGCAGCGACTCCCTTGTTCCCTGGGGCGGACTGCCCTTGGCGGGGGCTGTGGCTGCAAGGTGGATGATGGCACGGAAGAGTGTGGGAGAGGGAGACATTCTCTACCCCGCTCACCCCCACGGAGAGAGTTGAGATCTGGATGGCGGGAGTCCGTGGGAGTCAGGCTTCCCAGCATCTTGTAATTATCCAGGCAGTGGAGGAGGAAGGGAGGCCAGTGGCTGTCCCCAGGGAGCCATAGTCACTCACCTGTTACACTTTGGGGAGAGGGGGGGAAAGAGTGTCTCAGGCACATGCTCATTGATGGGGAGGGTCTTGAAGGACTTTGAAACCCTCAAGTCCCCCAGCCCAGCAATGGAGCTGAGAGGGAGCTGGCTTGGGCTGCTTTCAGCCACCTGCTCCCCTCCCCGGGGGACCCTGTGGGAGCCCTAATAACCCCTCAGACAGATAGATGAGGAAAGCCTTGTCACATCCATTATGCCGCAGCAGTAACCCCTCCTCCATGCTGCGCTCCACAGTGTAGAGAGCCCTCTCCTGTCCACGCGGTCACTCTGTGCTGGTTCTACAGGTGAGGACACGGAGGCTCCAAGATGTGAAATGACTGACCCAGCCTTCCTTGAGGGAGTCAGGGTGTAGATGCAGGTCTCCAGGCTCCCAGGGCAGCCTCTCCAGCTGGTGATCCAGGATGAAGAAGACAAGGTCCCGGCTGATAGACAGGGCGATAATGTTCGGAGAAGGCAGCCAGAGGGGCATTTAACGGAGGGGTTGGGTGAGAGGGCGAGCAATCAAGGAAGGCTTCCTTAAAGAGGCAACATTCATGCTTGGCCCTGAAGGAGGAGGGAGAGACCCACAGTCCAGGGAGCGAACACTGTTGCAAGCAGCATAGGGTTGGAGAGAGAGGTGGAGGGTGGGGGCAGGGTGGTCTGGTGGTCGATGCCTGGACTCTGACTCCCAGCTCCATCATGCACCAGCTGTGGGGCCCCAGGAAGGACCTGAGCCTCTCAGCTTCATTTTCTGCATCCATAAAATGGGATTAATAGCCATAGTACCACAGGAACAAATTTAAAGGACACATGGACAAAAACTAGGGGGAGGGTGGTAATGGGAGGGAAGTGGGGAGGGTTGGGTGGGTGGGCTGGAATGGGAGTAAAAGGGAGAAAACTGTACTTGAACAATGATTAAAATAAAAAAAAATAGTCATAATACCTAATTCTCAGAGTTACACCCAAAACTGAAAGAGTTAATACATGTATGTAAAGTGTTTTAAATGGTAGCTTGCATATAGTTAGTGTTCTGAAATTGTTCATTATTGTTATTGGGGCTAGCTAGGAGTCAGTTGGGTACAACCCAAGTGTGGTCTCAGTGGCCCTTTGTCCTGGTTACTGAATACAAGACTCCCAGGCTTATGGCTCCCACCCATACCACCTCCTGGCACTCTTGCATTCTGGTACCCAGTTGGGGTAGGGAAGAAGGGAGCACGTTTGGGGAACTGATGTGAGGTTGCCATGGTGATGATGAAGAAGGGAGGATGGACGCCCAACCAAGTCTGGCGAAGGACCTAAGGACAGAGAAAGGGTCTCTACCTCTACAAAGCTCACCCAGTCACCATCTTTTACCTCACAGGCTCTGTCTGGAGAGAACTGTACCCCACAAATGCTTTAGTGTCAGAGGCAGTGATAGGGGCTGGGAATGGGGGAGGAGGAGGCAGTGAGAAGGCTCTGCTGGAGGGAGGGAGGTAGAAGAAGGAACGGCCCGGGACTGGCATCCAGTCCTGGACTCTGAGTCAAATCCCAGCCCTGGCACACGCTACCTGTGTGACCCTCTTTGGGCCTCAGTTTCCTCACCTGTGAGATTCCCCCCACATCCCAGGGGTGGGAGCCCTTTTACTTCCTCCACTGCTCACCGCCACTGCGCCCTTGCCAGCTCTGGCACTGTCACCGTCTCTATCCCTTCTCCCTCTGCAGTGGGCTGTGAGCAGCAGCCCCTGGACCCCGTCTACCTGCCGGCATCCCTGGAGCTCCTGGATGCCCCTGAGCACTTCCGCGTGCAGCAGATGGGCCGCTACCCACCTGCCAACTCCTCTCTGGGCTCCCGATCCGAGACCTTTCTGCTCCTGCAGCCCTGGCCCAGGGCCCAGCCACTTCTCCGGGCCTCCTACCCACCTTTTGCCACCCAGCAGGTAAGGAGGGGCACCAGGGATTCCCAGGCTGACAGGGCTCAGAGCCAAGGTGTGCTGTGTGTGGCTCAGGGGCCTGCCCCAGCCCCAGCTGTGCTTACCATTTTCTAGAGAGGGGAAACGGAGGCCCCTCTCTCCTGCCAGGCTGGAATTGGAAGCCTGGCATCCCATCTTCCCACGTCCCACTTCCCTCAACCCCCTGCTTTCTGAGCACCCCAATTCCCCCTGCAGGTTGTCCCTCCTCGGGTCACTGAGCCCCACCAAAGGCCGGTCCCCTGGGACGTGCGGGCTGTGTCAGTGGAAGCGGCTGTGACTCCAGCAGAGCCCCACGCCCGAGTCCTCTTCCACCTCAAAGGGCAGGACTGGCCGCCGGGACCTGGCAGCCTGCCTTGTGCCCGGCTCCACGCCACACACCCCGCAGGCACTGCTCACCGAGCCTGCCGCTTCCAGGTGAGTGGGCGGGGCCCGCCCAGGCTGGCCCTGCTAGGCGCGAGCCAGAGGATGGTCCCGGAGTAGGAAAGAGAGGGCTCACCACTCGTGAGAAGTTTGGGGATCACGGGCCACCGGACTCCATTCTATCTCTGCTAACCTTCACGAGACCCTGTGACGGGTTATTTAGGGCCCTTTGTGGGGATCAGTCCATAGTGTATGATTTTGCGCAAGTGACTTAACCTGAGGCTTTACAGATGAGCTTCCTCATCTGTAAAATAGGGTTAATGACAGTTGCTACCTCATACAGAGTTGGAATAAAGCATCAACGAGATGGATGTAGTGTCTGGCGCAGAGCAAATCCTTCATCGAGGGTTTGCATTATTGTCAGGATTCCTTTTACAACTGCAGCTCCCACTGTTCTGGAGTCTCACAGGAGTCCACTGGAGAGGGGTGCTTCACGGTCTTCGGGGCTCTGAGAAGCCAGAACTGCCGTCAGGGAGGTCCTGGGGCATGGCTAGGGGAGGCCTTAAGGGAATGAGACTGTTTGCAAAAGTACAAGAGTGCCCCGTAGACCCATTCTGAGACCTCCGCCCAGCCCTGCC
Organism: Phyllostomus hastatus; assembly: GCF_019186645.2. Lineage (NCBI taxonomy): Eukaryota > Metazoa > Chordata > Mammalia > Chiroptera > Phyllostomidae > Phyllostomus > Phyllostomus hastatus. Next base: position 6,953,487 of record NW_025334005.1, on the reverse strand, counting down.
CCTCGCTGGCTGTGTCACCTGGGATTCATCTCTGGCCCATGTTGGCCCTGCCTGTCAGGGACCCTCACAGCTCTGGGTCTCCTGCCTTGCCAACCAGGGCGATCGTTTTATTTGCAGCCATCCCTGGGCGCCTGCGTGGTGGAGCTGGAGTTCCCCTCCCACTGGTTCTCCCAGGACGCCCCCACGCGGGCGGAGCTGGCCTACACCCTGGAGCCCGCCGCCAAGGGCCCTGGCGGCTGTGGCCCCGGAGGGGAGGAGGACCCTGGGGAACAGGCCCTCCCGGTGGGCAGTGTGGAGCTGCGCCCTGCGGACCCCCCACAGTACCAGGAGGTGCCCTTGGATGAGGCAGTGACCCTGCGGGTGCCCGATGTGCCCGTGCGCCCCGGCCAGCTCTTCAGTGCCACCCTCCTGCTTCGCCACAACTTCACAGCCAGTGTCCTGACCCTGCGGTGAGCACGGGGCCCCGAGGGGTGGGTTGCAGGCGGGAACCTCTGCAGGAAGACTGGGCAGGTACCTGCTCCTCTCGCGGTCCCCGCTGACCCCTCCGGGCCTGTGTCTGCCCCAGCAGCTGGCAAGACCCAGCAATGGGCCCTGCCCTGAATTTGAAGCCACAGGTAGGAAGCTCCCCTCTCCTGGCACCTTCCCAAGACTCCATTGTCTAGGGGGACTAACTCGCCTGCTTCATAGGGCAGCTGTGAGGCCCCGGGTAGGGAAAACAGGAAAGGGCTTGGAAACCAGCAAGGGCAGTACCTGGGGGCTGTTAATGCTTCCGTGCCTCAGGAGGAGGGTTCGCTCCCGTCTCATTAATTTGCATGTTCTCCTGCTTGCCTCCCTCACCACGGGTCCTCATCTTTGGCCAGAGTCCATGCCTCTCCACGAGGAGGGCCTCCACTTTGTGTCCCTTTCTGCAGGAAGTTCCCCCAGAGCAGCCTCCCGACCCCATCCCAGGGACAGGGCCTTGCAAAGTGTGACTTGCCTCTTCCGTATTAGGGTTTGTGTGTGTCCCTTCCCTATGTGTCTCTCAGGTGCCTGTCCCATCTCCCTGTGTCTCAGTGCCTTCCTGTGCTCACTCGTATACTCATTAGATCTTTCCTGGACCTTAAAGTACGCCGGCCTGTATCTCCACTCTGGAGAGAGGAGCAAGGCCCAGTCCCCTCCCGGCACTAAGGGGCCCCCAGCAGTAGGGAAGGGAGCTGGATGGGCATGGACTGGATTATATGCTCTTACGAAGCTACAAAGTGCTGTGGGAGCTCGGGTTAGGGGATGGAAGAAGGGGAAATTCATCCAGCCACGGGAAGAGCTTTCCAAAGGACGTGGTATTTGAGTTGCTGGAGGCTTGAAGAATCAGCAGATGCAGAAAGGAAGGGAGGCCGGGCAGAAGGGCACAGCCTGAGCAGAGGCTGAGAGGCACGGATGGGGCTGTGTATGTGGGGAAGGACTTCGGGTGTAGCTACAGCAGAGAGTGATGGAGAGATGTCACAGCTAAAGCTAAAGCTGGACCAGACCCTAGAAGGCCTCGAATGCCAGGCTTAGACTTGGCCTTGTGGCCTTGTGGCCAAGTGGGGAGTCATCGGTGGTCTAGGCGTAGGGGAGAGCTGCGTGACATGACCTGCATTGAGATAGGGTCCTTCTGGGTCAGAGGACATCTAGGAGGATATTCAGGCCTGAACCAGGGGAGGCCAGACGGGAGGCCGGTGTCTCCAGCCCCTGGTCTTCCCCCTCGGACCCTGTCCACAGCTCAGCACCCACCTTGACAAACTGGACCTGTGTCCTCCCTCCAGGATCAAGGTGAAGAAGGGGCTGCACGTGACAGCTGCCCGCCCAGCCCAGCCCGCCCTCTGGACTGCCAAGCTCGACCGCTTCAAGGGCTCCAAACACCACACCGCTCTCATCACCTGCCACCGCGCTGGGCCCGCTGGGCCAGACTCCAGGTGGGTAGCTCCTCCGCTGGAGATGGGGTCAGAGGAGGGAGGGTGGGCGGGCAGATTTGGGGGGCTCCGGGGAAGGGTGCTGCACACTGTATCCATGTTCCCATGGAGCAGGCACAGGAACAGACCCCACCAAGGAAGCAGCACAAAGCAGACATAGCACTGATTCACTCAGCCACTATTTGCCCAGCCACGTGCCAGGTGCAGTGAGTGTCTGCGAGTCTCATTCCAGGTGACGCCAACCTATCCTGGCCACCCACTCACAGCCCTCACAGCCACTGCCGCTCCTCCCACCCTTTGGTAATGGGTCCCATTGGGGGGCCATTAATATTCCCAAAAGCCCAGCTGCAGTTCTTTTTTTTTTAAGATTTTATTTATTTATTTTTAGAGAGGGAAGAGAGAGAGAGAGAGAGACAGAGAAACATCAATGTGCGGTTGCTGGGGGCCGTGGCCTGCAACCCAGGCATGTACCCTGACTGGGAATCAAACCTACAACACTTTGGTTCTCAGCCCGCGCTCAATCCACTGAGCTACGCCAGCCAGGGCCCCAGCTGCAGTTCTTAACAGTTTTCAAACTCTTCTTATACGTGCCCTGAGCCTGGGTCAAGGTCATGGGCTTTGAAGCTCCTGTTTGAATCCTGGCTCTGACACTTTTTGGGTGAATAACCTCAGGCAAGCCAGTTAACCTCCCTGCACAACTGCCCACCACCCTACGAAGCCTCAGTTTCCTCGCTTGTAAAATGGGGATAACAGTACATCCCTTAGGGTTTGTGAAAATGAAGTAAGATATCACAGAGCCAGCATCCTGGCCAGTTCCTGGCCCATGGCAGGCGCTCGATCAACAGGAGCTGTGCGGTTTATTATCCAGGGGCTCATGTGCCAGCCCTGGGGCTCGGAAGCAATGCTTCCACCTTGACAGAAGTTGAATCAGGCTTCGTGCCACTCTGATGGCTATGGAAGGCAGAGATCCGAGGGGAGGAGGCCCAAGAAGGCAGGAGAGTCAGCAGAGTTTCGTGGCGGGGGTGGGGGCTGGGGGACGGTTAAGTAGCTGCATGGATCCTGCAGGGGACAAGGGTGGGTAAGAGCTTGGGCTCTGGAGCCAGGAAGCTTGGGTTTAATCCCCCCTGCCGTGTGTGCCACTTTTTGCTGTGTGACCTTGTGCGAGTTATAAGACCTCTGTACCTCAGTTTCCCCGTCTATAAAGTGGGGATAATCATAGGACCTACCACATCAGTACAGGAGTGCCTGACTCCTGGTGAGCCCAGTCTCTCTCTCTTCTGGCCAGCAGCCCCCTCGAACTCTCGGAGTTCCTGTGGGTGGACTTTTTGGTGGACAACGGCACTAGCGGGGGTGTGGCAGTCACTCGCCCCGTCACATGGCAGCTGGAGTACCCAGGCCAGGCCCCCGAAGCAGAGAAGGACAAAATGGTGTGGGAGGTCCTGGTGTCAGAGCGGGACATACGAGCCCTCGTCCCACTGGCCAAGGTAAGGGGCGGCCCCTCGGCCCAGCCGGGTGGGGAGCCGAGTGAAGTGAAGAGCTTGGGGCTGAGCACCTTCTGCATCTCCAGGCTGAGGAGCTGGTGAACACGGCGCCACTGACCGGAGTGCCGCGGCGAGTCCCCGTGCGCCTGGTCACCGTGGACAGTGGCGGGGCCCTGGTGGAGGTGACAGAGCACGTTGGCTGCGAGTCGGCCAATGCGCAGGTCCTGCAGGTGGGTGGCACGCGCCAGTCCCACGCGAGTGTGCATTTGTGCACAGCGATGCACACACAGCTTTCCTCCTCCTCCACTCAGGTCCCCGAGAGGGCAGCAGCTTCTTGACACCGGAAATCTCTTGCGGGGAGCCGCAGCTTTAATTTCCTTTGCTCCCCACCCCTCTCCAGAGTCAAGTGGGAGCTCTGTAACCCCAACAGCCCCCAACTTCGGCACTTTCCCATTCATCAGTGCACTGGCAAGCGAACTGCCGCGGAGAGTTAAGAGCAGGCACTTTGGGATCGGAAAGTGTCTGTTTCTCGAACCCTTTATTGTCAGCTAGCTGTGTGATTGTGGACTGGTCTCTTAACCTCTCTGAGCCTCAGTTTCCTAAGTTTTAAGATGGGAACATACTTTAGGGATGCTGCAAGCATCAAAAGCACTCTAAGTTAGTATCCAGCAGAGAGACAGGGCTGAAACAACAGCTACTATGTTATAATAATAATTATATAATGTTAAAAATAATGGTAATTATTTTTGTTGCATCCTCATCTTGACCCATGAGGTAAAAAAAAAATGGTGGGGCTGGGCACCTTTCCCCATTTCAAAGCTCTAAGAGGGGAAGTTCGGAGCTTGCACTTCTAAATCCCAGCTGCCTGCATGGAGAACAGTGTCTTTGGCTACTTTGGTGGCGCTTTGCCCCTGTGTGACTTGTTCCTACCTGAGGGCTCGGGTGAGCAGGTCTGCCTTGCCCCTCTGCCTCTGCCCACCTACCTGGAACTGGCACCAAAGGCAGAGGCCAGCACTAAGGAGGCAACTTTGGGGGTTCAGACCCTCCCCTGTCAGGAAAGATTCTGTTGTAAGCAAATAGCCAGTTTCCTCAGCTGAGCCCCAATGAACTTGGAGGGGCTGCCTCCTCCAGGGGGAATGGGCCTTGGATGCAATCCAAGGTGAAATCTCCATCTGAGGACATGCATTGTAGTAAAATACAGGCCTGAATTTCGGCCGAACCCCTTCTTAGGGCATGGGGTCCATGCTGTTCTCTCCGGTTCACACCTGTATGCCCTGGCTTTGCACCCCCCTCCCCCCGCCCTCTGCCCTCCCACAGGTGGCCGAGGCCTGTGACGCCGTGTTTGTGTCTGGCAAGGAGAGCCAGGGCGCTCGAGGCGTGCGGGTAGACTTCTGGTGGCGCCAGCTGCGGGCCTCGCTGCGGCTGACTGTGTGGGCCCCGCTGCTGCCCCTGCGCATCGAGCTGACCGACACCACCCTGGAGCAGGTCCGAGGCTGGAGGGTACCCGGCCCGGCTGAAGGGTGAGTGGAGGCCTGAAGAAGCTGGCTGACCTTGGCGAGGTGGCTCTGGGACTAAGAAAGGGCCTGCCGTGGCCACGGGCTGGAGCTGGGGTCTGAAAAATTGCCCAGTGGCTGTGGTTCCTTCCACCCATCCCGGCCGCCCCCGCCCTCTCTGTCCTTCCCCCGCCACAATTCTGTGGCATCCTCTGATTCATCGAGTCTGCCTGTCTGCGGATGCTCTGCCCCCTCCCCAGCTCTCCCCTAGAATGTTAACCCTTGAAGGAAGGAGTTTCTGCGCACTGTTGTGTCCTCAAAGCCTGAGATGGCACCTAGCTCAGTAAATATTGAGGGGTCCCCACCAGAGCCCAAGGGTGCAGGGGCCTCAAAAACCTGAGCTCCCAGGCCCTCCAGAGAGTAAGTGCCCCCCACCCCTCTCGCAAAAGCAGGGACTCTCCTCCTGCCACCACCAGGTTCCAATTAGAGGCAGGAGGAAGGTGAGAGCAGCTTGATGGACAGGTACAGGCACCAATCAGGAACGGAGGGGCCTGGCCCAACAGGGGCAGTGTGGGCGCAGTTTAAAGAATGGAGCCCACCGTGGGCTGGGCATGGTCTCCCGCGGAAGAATCCTTGCGGCCAGAAGCAGAGCCCATGCTGAGAAGGTTGCCGGACCCTGGCTGCCCTTTCTCTGCAGGGCACAGGAGCCCCAGGCAGTGGCTGCCGGGGAGGAGGCAGAGCCGCGAGCCCGGGGCTGCCGCCTGCAGTACCAGCGTGCTGGCGTGCGCTTCCTCGTCCCCTTTGCGGCCCACCCGCTGGACGGCGGCCGCCGCCTCACCCACCTGCTCGGCCCTGACTGGCTGCTGGACGTGTCCCACCTCGTGGTGCCACACGCCCGCGTGCAGGACCCCCGCATAGCCTCGCTGGAGGACGGCCGTGTCCTGGTGGGCCGGGAGCCCGGGGTCACCTCCATCGAGGTGAGCAGACGCCCTGAGGAAAGTGTAGGTGGCCCCCAGAATGTTCCTGGGCAGCTGTGAAGGGCGTCAGAGGGGCTCAGGGCGTATCTGGGGAGGTGTGAGCCTGGTAGGATCGGGGACTGGGTGAGCACAGGGGGGGCCGTGTGATGGGGGACGTCCTCTAGGTATGGAGGGCTGGGGTTGCATGTGCGGGGACCTGGTCTTGAGAGAGGAGGGAGCTGTTCCCCACGGGTAGGACTGGGGTCCAGGTATGTATTTAGGGTGTGGGTTTGGAGTGCAGAGGGGAGGGGAGAGGCTGTCTGTGCACGAGGACCTCCCCCCACCAGCTCCTTCTCACCCTCAGGTGCGTTCCCCACTGTCTGACTCCATCCTGGGGGAGCAGGCGCTGGCCGTGACGGACGACAAGGTCTCGGTGCTGGAGCTTCGGGTGCAGCCAGTGACGGGCATATCACTGGCCCTGAGCCGGGGCACTGCCCACCCCGGGGAGGTCACAGCCACGTGCTGGGCACAGCCAGCCCTTCCTGCCCCAAAGCAGGTGACAGCTGGGGGTCAGGGGGATGAGGTCAGCATCTCTGGGTGGGGGTTGATAACAGGAGGATGGGAGGTACTTTGACCCCTCATCTTAGGGTTTTCAGAATAAGGACTGACTGCCCTGTAAGGTAGTGAGCTCCCTGTGGCTGGAGGTGACCAAGCAGAGCTATCTGGAGTGTGTCAGTGGGAGGTTGATGGTAAACTGACGACCCTACTGATGACTCAGACCCCAGGGCTGAGTGGCCAACAGGTGATTGACGCATGTCCCCTCTCTCCCTGTGTTTTGTCCATCTGCTCGTGTCTGTTTCCTCTCTGGTCCCTCCCCCTCCGTGTGGCCTGTCTCTGTGGGAGTGGTCTCTGTGTGCATGCGTGCGTGCCCTCGCGTCTCTGCCCGTGTCCGTGTGCCCCACAGGAGGTGGCCCTCTCCCTGTGGCTGTCCTTTTCCGACCACACCCTGGCCCCCGCTGAGCTCTACGACCGCCGCGACCTGGGACTCTCTGTGTCTGCCGAGGAGCCCAGCGCCGTCCTGCCAGTGGAGGAGCGGGGTGCCCAGCTCAGGGTGGTGGTGAGTGGGGCAGGCACCGAGGGGCTGCCTCTGCATGTGTCCCTGCACCCGCCGGAGCCCTGCCGACGGGGCCGCCACCGTGTGCCCCTGGCCTCGGGCACCAGCTGGCTCGGGCTGCCTCCTGCTCCCACCCCGGCCCCCGCTGTCCCCTCCGGCCATGCCCGGGCTCTGCCAGCCACGGAGGCCAGTCTGGGAGGTGAAGGGCAGGCGGCAGGCAGCGTGGGGGACAGTGGGGGTGTGCGGGGCAAGTTTGAGCGGGCAGAAGCAGAGGCTGGGAAGGAGGAGGAGGAGGCAGAGGCCAGGGAGGAGGATGGGGAAGAGGAGGAGATGGTGCCTGCCCCCCGGCGGGTCACTGACCTACAGCTAGGCATGTATGCCCTGCTGGGCATCTTCTGTCTGGCCATCCTCATCTTCCTGGTCAACGGTGTGGTCTTCGTGCTGCGCTACCAGCGCAAGGAGCCCCCCGACAGCGCCACTGACCCTGCCTCCCCCCAGCCCCACAACTGGGTCTGGCTGGGCACCGACCAGGAGGAACTGAGCCGCCAGCTGGACCGGCAGTCCCCTGGCCCACTCAAGGGGGAGAGGGGCTGCCCCTGTGAGAGCGGGGGAGGGGAGGCCCCGGCCCCGGCCCCGGCCCCGGCCCCTGCCGGGGCCACCAGCAGCTCCTCCAGCACCCTGGCCCGGAAGGAGGCCGGGGGGCGGCGGAAGCGCGTGGAGTTCGTGACGTTCGCGCCAGCCCCCCCAGACCAGCTGCCCGAGGAGCCCGTGGGGGCCCCTGCCGTGCAGTCCATCCTGGTGGCAGGTGAGGAGGACATCCGCTGGGTGTGTGAGGACATGGGGCTGAAGGACCCTGAGGAGATTCGCAGCTACATGGAGCGGATCCGGGGCAGCTCCTGACCCCTTCCCGCCCCGGCCTGCCGGGCCCAGGCTCGCCGGACTGGGCAGCCTCCTGCTCGTCCTCTGGTGCTTACTGACCCAAGCCCCCTGCCTGGCCCCTCACGAGGACTCCCACCCAGGCCCCCCTCTGCTCTGCTCCTTGTCATGGACCGCGGTCGTGAGGAGAGGCTCACGCCCCTTATTTATGGGAACCCTTTTGTCCTAATGTTGGGTACAAAATACATGGGGAAGGAAACCCCGGCGCGACGGCTGTTGTCTTTTTTCCCACGGAGAGAATCCAGGGGGTGAAAGGGGGGGGGGCGGGCGTGTCAGCCCCTGTCCCTGCCGGCACAGCTCTGGGAGGCTGGGCCCTGAGCGACCCTCTCATAGCGACGAGCGATCCACGTGAACAGGAGGGCAGCGGCGGCCTGGATGCCGGCCAGCAGGAAGAAGTACCGGTCCATCTGGCAGTTGTTGATGTTCCCTGGGGAGAGCAGGAGGGCGGCATTGGGGACAGGCAGGGCTCCGCTGGAGCTGGCAGCCGAAGCAGCGTGGGCAGCAGGTGGGACCCGAAGACCCTGGGCAGGTAGCATCTGGCCGCCCTGGGCCTAGCTCTTCTTGCCGGGGCTTCAGACACACATGCCCCAGGAAAAGGGGGCCCCTCAGCCTGGAGGGCAGAGTGCCGGACGTAGGAAGGAAGCTTGGAGGCCCACTGAGTTCCACGCTTCCTCACTGACAGTGGAGGAAAACGGAGGCCCCAGGAGCGGGGGGGCCACGCGGTGGGCAATGACCCAGCTTCAGCGAGAACCCTGTTCTCTGAATCCAGCTAGCTCCTTGGTTCTGCTGGGGTCAAAGCACTTAGCAATTGCCCCCTCCCTCCACCTGGGTCCCACCCCCAGGGAGGCCCCCACTCACCGTGGTCCTTGGGGCAGTACAACCAGCCACCGGGCAGTGACAGCAGAGCCTCCAGGCTGGAGCCCAGCAGCGAGCCCACCCCAGACAGGAAGAAGAAGATGCCCATGATGGCGCCCTGCATGGAACGCGGGGCCTCGGAGTAGGCGAACTCCAGCCCTGCAGGGAGAAGAGAGGGATGACCGAAGGGGCCCAGGCCCCTACCCACTGGGCCCCTCCCCCAGCCAGCCTCTACCCTGGCTTTCCCTGACCTGTGTCACCTGTGCTCCATGCATCCACCCCACGGACCTCCACCTGGACGACCCCATATTGTCCCAAGAGCCTTGGCTCCCCTCCTCCCCCACCTCCCTGCCATTTGCACCTTCCCTGTCCCCTGCCCTTCCTGCCACCTTCAGTGTCATCGCCAAATCATTTTGATCCAACCTCAGAAACATTTTCTCAGTGTCAGCCCTCTGCATTCCCTCTCTCCTGGGCCAAACCCAAAGCCCCAGTCCCTTCCTGCCCGGCCTCTGCACATGCCTTTGAAACTCCTGTCTCCCATCCTCCTCCTCCTCCCATAGCCAGTTGTCTGAAATAGAGAATGGGGTCCCTTCCCTGCCCAAATCCCCCTGGGGAGTGGCCGTTGCCCTTGGGAGAAGTCTCAAGATCCAGGCTCAACCCACAAGGACCTCCCTGTGCCTCCAGGCTCCTCCCACCCCCCACTCTCCCCACAAGGCCCAGCGCTCTGCTTTGGCTGTTCGATCTGCCTGTGGGGGCCTGACTGCCGCCCGCTGAGTCCTGTCCCCCCTGCACCCTGCCCAGGGCTTCCCCAGCACACTGTCGTCACTTCCACAGCACTCCACCGGGTTTATTGTTCAGGAGACTGTTACCGATCCCCAGCAGTGAGTCCCACCCAGCCTTCCCCTGTGTCTGCAGCTGAGTAGCCCCTGCTATTGACTCATGGAAGAGCCCAGTCCAGCCCAGGGAGGCAGACAGGTAAATGCATTATTACAACACAGCCACCTGTGTGCTGTGACAGAGATCGAGGAGACAAGGGAGGGACAGGGAGGACCCATGTGCCCCAGGGGCCCCTTGGAGAGGGCCTCATGAAGGAGGTGGCATTCTGAACTGAATGGTATACAGGAGTTCTCTTTCGATCTGAGGCAGAGGGAAGAGCAAGGGCAGAGACAGAGAGGGTGGGAACGTGGCAGCGGGGGGAAGTTGGCGTGGGAAGTGTCTTATTCACCTCCAGGTCTCCAGTGCCTGTTGCAGTGCCTGGCACAAACCAGGTGCTAATAAATGCCCGTCAGGTACATGCAGCCCCACTGGGAAAATCCTGCCTCCTCTGTACAGATGGGCTCTGGAGGCTGTGCCTGCGAGACCTCCGACTTTGAGGCTCCCCCAGGCAGAACCCATCCCTGGTGCTAGAGCAGGGGAGGCGTACAGCGTACCTGGGATGCTGGCGAAAATCTCACTGATCCCGATGAGCAGGTACTGGGGGATCTGCCACCAGATGGACAGTGGTGCTGCATAGTACATATTCTCTCCAATCTGCTGGGACACCGTCTGGTTGTGATGAATGTAATCTAAACGCTTCATCTCCAGTAATCCTGGTGGGAGAGAGAGGGTGACTACAGCCAGGTCCACTCCGGGCAGCTTAGCCCATGGCAGAGCTTGGCATGTGGAGGGTATTCACTAAGTAGCCAAGGACTGACTGGGCAGCAGGAAAGGAAAAGAATACTGGACTAGGGTATGTGTGTCAAGATTTGAGTTCTAACTCTTCCCTTTTTGCCTTGCCTGCTAGGAAGCTCAGAGCTGGTTTTGCACTCAATAACAGGAACAACTTTCTTTAATTGAGAGCCTGTTGCATGCTAGGCATTCTTGCAGATGAAGAAAGAGAAATTTAGGTTAAGCAAGAAGCCTAGAGTTGCATAGCTGATAAGTAACTGGAGCAGGATTTGAGCCCCAGTGAGTCTGGTTTCAGAGCTGGCCCGTGTTCCATGCTATCACATGCATGACTTCTCTACCACAGCACCGAGTATTGCAGTCAGGTTTCTAACCTGGCTTTCAAGTTCATTTTATCTCCTTCCTTTTCACTGCTTAGGAGACAGCTGTGCTCAGGTGGAGTAAAGACAGGATGTGGAGTTAGGTGACTAGGGTTCCAACCCCGGCCCTGCGTAACTATGGGCAAATCACTACACCTCGCTGAGACCCCGTTGGGATCAAAATCCCAGTATTACTGTGAGGATGAAATCGGACAAAATGCATTTAAGCACATAGCTTACGAAGAGCCTAGTTTGGTTTTCGTCCTTGCAATACAATACTGTTTGTTCATTCCTCCGGCTCCGACCTGTGATCCAGGCATGGCGCTGGGTGCTTTACGGTCTCGTCTGGCTTAATCTGCACAGCACTCTGGCTAGACTACATTCTGTGTGGGCGGAGCCTGGGCCCTGCACCGGGGCTAAATGAACTACTACCCATGTTTTAAAGGTGAGGCTCAGAGACTCCAAGAAACTTCAGGATCATTAATGACAAAGTGAAAAGGCCTGAGGTTGGTGCAAAAGCATGAAAGGCAGTTTAAACTGAGCTTTTTTTTTTACAAGTGGCTTCAAATTCCTTTGACATGGAAGAGGGAAGAGCCTAAATACTTTGTAAAACAAAAGCTCCCATGTGCTACTGAGAGGCTGCATGCCTTTGGAAAATCCACTCAGCACATTTGTATAAGGCTCACGTGCATTATTCATAGCAGGGAATGAAAACATCCCTGCCCTCAGGGAGCTCACATCCCACTGGGAAAAAGATGTTTTCCTCTCTTGGTCCGAGTTTCCTCATCTGTCAAATGTGGGGGGGCTGGACTCAGTGAGGAAAGCCTATTTCAGCTCCCACCTTCTGGGAAGGCAAGACTGGCACCCATGGGTGGTGGGTATACTTGGCCCAGGCCCTTCCACTCCAGCAGCAGCCACAGAGGAGCTGGTGTCCCCCCCCCAAGCCCCCAGACAAGGCCAGCAGCCCCACTCCCCCACACACCCCTCCACTCAGGCCCGCAGCACACCTGCCACAACAACAGAGGCAAAACCAAAGCACATCCCCAGGGCCATCTTCTGCAGAGCCGAGGGAAGCAGCTTGCACCTCAGCAGCAAAGGGTCGAGCACGTGGTCCTTCACGGGCACCAGGATCAGCACCACCACCACGTTGGCCAGGAGGAGCCAGGCTTCCGGGATCTGGGCGAGAGGGAGCCGAGAGAGGCAGGCTAGCAGGGCGCCAGGAGGCACACTCTTCAGCTGTGTAACTGGGGCAGGGGATGGGGTCACGAGTGGCAAATAGGTTTCTCTAACTTCCATCCACTGGCGGTGGCTGCCTGGAACACTTGTGGGCTCAGTACAAAGGATGCCGTGACTGATGGTGATGTCGGCCGTGGGCCACAAAGGGTGGTGGAGTGGCCCACGTGCCATTCATCCCCCAGCTCTAAGGATCTTTGATTTTGTGAGTCTCTGAAATGCCAAGGAACTGCTTTGGAAAGTCCTGATGGAAGGCACAGGTGTCGGAGAAGCACAGGACAAGGCAGAGTCAGGGAGGGTGCCCCTGACCTGGAGGCCCGGGGCCAACTGGGCAGCAGGAGCAGCAGTGGGCGGGCGGGCGGGGGGGGGGGGGGGACGCTGGCCTGAATTCCTCCGAGCAGCTGAGCATCTCAGCGGGGTGGCTGGGCCGAGGCACCAGTCCGCCCACCCCCCAGGTGCCTTTCCTTTGCCCCGGGGACACCGGGCCATTAGGCGAGGAGAATGCAGAGGCAGCTTCATCTCCGCCTCTTCTAGGAGGAAGCCCCCAGCCTGGCGTGAACTGGGGGCTGAACACACCAGTTACCTCTCACCTTATAGCCACTGTTCTGGGCTCCCAGAGCCACTGAGCTGTTGCCAGGATGACCTGGGAAAATGTTTGGGATGTGGAGGTGAAGGCCTTGTAGGACGTACGTGGATTGCATCTGCCCAGAGAGAGAGAGATGGAGGTGAAGCTGGAATAGAGCCAGCCGCCTCGCCTGCAGCCCCAGGACGCCCCAGCTGCCAGGCAGGCATTCCTCAGCAGTAGCACAGGGCAGCTGGGCAGCTGTCCCCTCCCCATCCTCAGGGGGAAAGTGACCGCCACGCCCTCCTTGTTCCTCGGAAGCAGACTTGGCTGGAGAGCTTCCTTCCCTCCGCTCCCAGGCCGTGAGCTGTGTGGGCGACTTTATTCCAGAGCTGGGCACAGCTGGTCGGACTCATGCCATGTCTCCAGGGCCTGGCCCGGAGCAGGCGTGGATAAATGCTTGTTGACATGGGGAAAATAATGACATGGCTGTCCCCACGGGAAGTGCTCATCTGACACTGAGGCCAGGCTGAGTCCCACAGGTTGCCCCAGCCGGGAAATGTGTAGGCGCTGACCCGTTGAAATGCTCTGGAACCTGGCAACAGATGCAGACACGCCCCCTCTAGTTGCTGCAATGGAAGGGCGTCCAGGAGAGTCCCACAGGAGCGGCTGGGGCCGGGGCGGGCACGTGGGCTGCACCAGGCAGCAGCTGTTTATCCACTGGTGTGGAAGGATGTCAATGTTCTTTTTTTTTTTTTCATTGTATTTTTCCCCATCACAGTGTATCCCTCACCCCCATGCCCTCTTTCACCCCCGCCCAGCAGAATGTTAACATTCTGACAAGTAGGAATCAGCCATGGACACACACACACACGCCGTGTCCCTGTCCCATCACGGAGGACACCTTCTGCCTCTGTGCTGCTGCTCCCGCCAAGCAGCAGGCTGGCCCAGCATAACTCCCATCTCCTGCAGCTCGAAATAAGCTTCCTGCGGAGGGCGTAGGGGAGGCAATGACCTTGTGGTCTGGGGATCAGGGGCTGGGGTGAGGCTGCTACCCAGTCTGCACACACACACACACACACACACAGGCTCACGCTCACAGGCAGACACCTGCTCCTCCTCCCCTTGGTGAGGGCTGGGAAGCAGTGGTTCGCAAGCCCAGCTGAGCGTCAGCATCCTCTGAGAAGCGGACCACACCAGATGCTGCCCCCAGCAGTTCCCTTTCAGTCGTCAGCAGCGAGCCTTGGGGATCTTTAGTTTTTTAAAGCTCCGCAGGTGCTTTCCAGGCACAGCCAGGCGGGGAACCGCAGTGACACAGCGCTCAGTGCTCTGAGCTGGCCCCTACCTCGCTGTGGGGTCTCGGTCCACCGACAGGCCCTGTCTGGGCCCCCATTGCCCAGCCTGGAAACCGCGAATGCTGCGGAGCTGTTAGAGCCTTTGTCCGAGCCTCTCATTTTCCACACGGGGGAACCGAGGCCCGGACAGGTGGGCCTCGAGTCGTGGGGCCTGGGCCCTGTGTCCAGAGCTCCTCGTGATCTACCACCCCAGGGTGTTTAACTGAGGGGATGGCCTCGTGCCCAGCCCACGCCAGCTGCGAACCCCTTCCCCTTTCCGCATGCCCTGGGCTTCCATGGTGAGAGACGGACACGGTGAGGGGCCTTGGGAGCCAGTCGCCCCAGAGCGAAAGCGTGGGGCTGCTCACCTGGAAGTACACCATCCAGTAGGGCACCAGGGTCACCAGGACGGGCAGGATCTTCACCAGCACCCGGAAGTTAGCGACGTCCTCCTGGGGGGAAGGGCTGGGCCAGGGGGACCGCTGGTTGGGTAGCAGTTGGGCATCTTGAGGGTCCCTGCGGGACAGCAGGTAAAATGGTCACTATGGTCACCACCACCAGCGTGGCCACTGCTTTCCCCGCCACCACCCTCTCCTGATTGAACCGCATGGCCCCAGTAGTCAGTCATCACAGCCGTCATCTCCGATGCCAGCCCACCTGCAGTCCCCCACCCCCCGCCCCGTCAGGACCACCTTCGCCATCCTCCCCACCCTTGCCGTTAGGAACGGGGTCACTGTCATATCGTCATTTTTTCTCAGTGCTGGCACTGCCGTTGTCAATACAATCACCTCCTCCTTGGTAGCAAAGGTGGCTAATCCAGACCCATTCCACCCTACAGCTGTGGCCCCTGGGGACCTGAAGGAAGTTAAGACCAGAGGTTGTGGTGAGCAGTCTTGGGGGGCTTTTTGTCCTGTAGCATCGAGCTGCCATGGGAACCCAGGAAGTCCCAGGGCACATCTGACCCGGAGAGAGAGGCTGTCACAGATCTGATATGCCAAAGCTCCCCACCCCTTTGCCATCTCCAGGTCCACCCCTCCTCTGCTTGACAGCCCTCTCCCTACAGGACAGAGAGGCAGGGAGCAAAGGGAACATTACCGGGAGACAGGAGAGGTCAACCACTCTGCAACCATTATCGTTCACCCTTTGTTGTGAAAGGTCTCTGCCCAAAAGCCTCGCCTCACTGAGATTCTTTAAGAAGGGGCCATAGCACTGCGGTCATTTCCAAGGACGGCTACCCTCGGCCCCTCCCCTCCCAGTGCGTGATGCCGCTCTGCCAATGGGTGGGGTTTATTCCCCCTTGGCCTTGAGTCAGCCAGCTTTGTGTCTGCGCTGACCCTTGCCAACACCCGCCGCCCCCCGCCGCCCCGCCGTTGGAATGTGGACTCTCTCCTCTCGAAACCCAGACACTTTGCTGCGAGAAGGTCCCGCCACACCGTGAACCACATGAAAAGGCACCCAGGTGCTCACCGGCAGCCAACATCAACTGCCAGCCACATGAGTGAGCCACCTCGGATGCTGCAGCCCCCGGTGACATCACACGAAGCAGGACTGCCTGGCTGACCCCAGTCACCCACAGCACCGTGAGAGGTCACGGGAGGTGGTGGTTGAAGCCACCGGGTTCCGGGGTGGTTGGTTCGGCAGCGAGGGATCCTCGAAATGCGCCCTGCAGAGCAGTGCACGAGGCTGGGGCGAGCATGCCGCACCCCTCCCTTCCAGACCCCACCGACGGGAGCTGCACCTGCCTCCGGGGTCTGGAGACGGCTGTGCCTCACAGAAGGCATTGCCGAGCTGAGGGCGGGGAGAGGCAGAAGGGAGAGCTGTTGTGCAAGTGCCAAGTGCAATAGCATCAGACCTCCCTGCCTTGTTTGCTATCTGATGGAGCAGGGGCCGGGCTGGCTGACTTACTAGACTCTCTTCTACTTCGTATCAGGGAAGGGTGGGATTATTTACATCGCATCCCAGCCACCTTTGCGGGTACCATCACCTCCACCATCGCCACCTCTACTGCCATCATTACCGACACTGACAGGGTTTATCTTCACGGTCGCTGCTACCACCAGCATCCCTGCCTTTATCACCACCGTCGCTGTCGAGACCATTAACGTGCTCACAGGTCCTACAGTGAGCCCATCACCTAGCCCAGCACCTTGACCTCCACTGCCACCCTCAGTCAGAGCGGGCAGCTCCGGCCCACCTGAGATCACGTCACCCTAAAAGGCTGCCAGCGTGCCTCCCAGCTGGGCCGTGACTTCCCGGGAGAAGCAGGCACTTGTCCAGATTCAGTGGCCCCAGAGTGCTCCTACGTACCTGGCGGAGTGCCGGCACCACAGCCGCGGACAGCAGTTTTGGAGAGCCAGTTTCAGCATGGAGGACACTTGGCTGCCCGTGGGGGGCTTGGTGATGAAGACGGGGATGGCGAAGAGGAAGACGAAGAAGGCCAGGCCCAGGCAGCCCACGGGGATGCTGTAGCCCACCAGGAAGTTGATGTTCTGCTGGATGAAGGCCACCACCAGCAGCGCAAGCACCGCGCCCACGTTGATGCTCCAGTAAAACCAGTTGAAGAAGCGGCGGCTGGCGTGGCGGCCGAGGTCCATCACCTGACAGGCAGGGGTGAGCGTGAGGGCCAAGGGGGGCCATATGCCCTGTACCTGCACCCCTCTCCCACAGAGACACTTCTCGGGTCCATGGGCAGGCATTCCGGCGTTTTCCTAATCCACGATCTCTACATGGATGCTCCATAAATATTTGTTGAATGAATGAATAAACCCTCTTCGTGGGAGTCACTTGTTAATGATCAGGACATTGGGCACAGCTGTTTTTTCATGCCCAGGACACATGTTGCTTTTTTATTGCTACCGAGTAATGCGCAGAACAGATGTGTCTGACGCCACTGTGTTCGTTTCTGCTTGATTTATCCCTTTGTCTCTGACTAAGCAACCCACAATATGCATCACCTTTACAATCATAAAGAGGCCAATAAAGATCTCAGGTCTGTTCCACATGATTAAATGTGATGTATGCTGATTACTGAAAGAACAGTCAGAGGTCTAAATGAGAATTTTCCTCCACAGTTTGGAGATGCAAATGGTTTCCCACTGTGGCTCATCCCTTGACCCTGCCTTGCCTCCCTCTGACGTACGCCCACCCAAACAAGGTCAGCATAACCAGAGAAAGCAAAGGTGGTCCCAGACACAGCCCCAGGGGCGGGAGGAAAGCAAAATTCGGGCCCGCAGCAAGGACAGAATGGCCGGAAATCTTTATGTAGGATTTGAATCAATCTGCAACAGTCAGGCCCCAGGCCCCCTTCCGGTCTGCTGGCTCGGTCAGCGGTACTGGCTGCCCCGCCCTCCCAGGCCCTGGTCCCAGATTCTGACTTGGCAGGTCTGGGGCAGGGCCTGGGCATCAGCATTCCTTAAAAAAATAAAAACACAGGGAGGACTAGATCCATTCTCTGGATAAATGGTTCTGTGCCCTGTTACAGCCCCCATGCTTCCAATGACCCTCCCTTCTCAGACACCATCACCCTCCTTCTGTCCAGAGACACATATTTCCAACAGCTAAGCTTCCACCAAGCTTTACATTCAGCAGCTGCACTGGGGGAAAAGGCACGTATTTTCTTCCTTGACCCACAGGGATGCATTTACACCTGTACTCCCTCGGAGACTTGGAGGGGTCTTCTTGGCTATGCAGAGGAACACGTATGTCCCCGCATTGAGAACCTGTGTTGCAGACTTTCAAGCAGACCATTGAACAGGTCCCATTAAGAGCGGCCACTCCCGTTTCTTAATTGGATGTAAATGGATGTGACAATTGCGACTCTAAGGGGAAGAAGAGCAGGCGGCCGGCTCAGGGTATAAATGAGCACTTTGTCGAGAATGATGGATGGCCCTTTCTGAAACCGGCGGTGTGTTCAACACGCAGACCTGGGGACAGACGTCTGCCAGATGGGGCCCAGCCCTCCCACCCCGCCCCCGCCCGACGGCCCCCCCTGAATTCGCAGCAGCCCTTCACTGCTCTGCTGTGCCCCTGCTCGGGACTCCCATCCACTGCAGCCAGAGCCATTTATTTGAAAGGACGCAAATCCAATGACGTCCATCCCACCCCAAATCGCTTCCCTTTTCCCAAACTGTCCTGGGGTCATGACCCTTGTGCTGCCCAAAGTCCATGCCCAGTAAATGGGAGGAGGCACAGGAGCTGTCGTCAGTCTTGATGCCTCTGAAGGCTCTGCCCAGTAGCCTGGAGTCCTGGAGACCACCAGTTCTGCCACCAGGAGGGAGGAGGGAGAGTCAGGAGGCCCTCTGGAGGTCATCGAGGTCAAGAGCACAGGTTAAGGACGGTTGAGGGTGGAGCGGGGTAAGGGTCCTGGCTGGTGTGGCTCAGTGGATTGAGCACCAGCCTGCGAATCAAAGGGCCACTGGTTCGATTCCCAGTCAGGGCACAGGCCTGGGTTGCAGGCCAGATGCCCAGTAGGGGGCATGTGAGAGGCCACCACACAGTGATGTTTCTCTCCCTCTCTTTCTCTCTCCTTTCCCCTCTCTAAAAAAGTATAAAAAATCTCTAAAAAAAAAAGGAAAGGGGAGAGGTAAGGGAAGACAAGAGATCCCTCCTGGCAGATGGTGGGGTCTCCTGGCCTGAAGGAAGGCCAACAGTGGCTCAGCAACGGACAGGGCTGCTCTGGGGGCACCGAGTCCCCCACAACCATCGAAGGGAGAATCCACGCAGGCTCAGGACGGACTCCCTGGCAAGGACATGAAACTGGGACGGGTGCTGGACTGTGGATGTCAGCTGGATGCAACGATTCCTTTTTTTAAAAGTCCCTTTTATGATCGTAAAGCATGCAACTAAGCAGCACTTGTAAAACAGGGACAATTAGGGGAAAGTACAGTTAGTTCCGTGAGTCTGCATGCTGCAGCTACAGTTTCCTTTGCCAGGCTCTCCCCTTTCGTTGGCATGGATTCTTCTTACCTGGTTGTAGTCACATTCTTTTTTTTTTTTTTTTTTTTTTTTTACAGATTTTATTTATTTATTTTTAAAGAGGGGAAAGGAGAGAGAGAAACATCAATGTGTGGTTTCCTCTTGTGGGCGCCTTACCAGGGACCTGGCCCACAGTCCAGGCACGTGCCCTGACTGGGAATCGAACCAGCGACCCTTTGGTTCCCAGGCCGGCACTCAATCCACTGAGCTACACCAGCCAGGGCTGTAATTCTATTCTGCAGACAGTTCTGCATCTGCTTTTGCTCCTTGACACCGTGTGTGGTTGTTTTATAATCATGACAGATCATTTAAAATTACTGTCTAATATCCCACTGAGTACAGCTGTTAACATATAACCACATCGTCTGGCACCCACTCATTCATTTAGCAAATAATTATTGAATGTCTCCTGTGTGTCATGCTCTGTCCTATTGCGGGGCCCAGACAACGGCTCGGAGGTAAAGATATTGGCCCAAGTGCCCCTGGCCAGTGAGTGGCAGAGCTGGGATCTGAACAAGAGGCCTGGCTCAGTCTCCGGCACAGGTGGTGGGAAGGGGCTTACTCCCCCCCCAGCCCCCAGACCCCTATAACACATAAAGGTGGGGCTCATGGTGAGGCCTGGCTCCCTGACTGGCTCTCTAAGTGGTCTTGGGCAGGGTGATCGACATCCTGAAACCTTACTGTCCTCATCTGTAAAATGAACGTAATAGCACTGCCTACCTCCTGGGAAGTTACGAGGATTCTATGAGTTACAGTAAAACATTGGAAGTGGCACAGAGTGAAACACAGAACATGCTGGTGTAACTGCTATTGTTGTCGTCCTATTGTTGTCCCAGGGAGCATCCCCTTGTTCTTTCAAATAAGGAAACTAGGCCCGGAGAGGGAAGTGGTTTTTGCTCGAGGGAGGTCACCCCCGCAGCCTGACTCCTCCTGACTCCTGAGTCTCAGCCTATGTCCCTCATTTTCCATCCGCACTCCCGCCCCTCTGGGGGGGGGGGTGTGGCCCACCTGCCACTCACCTGGTCGGCCCCGAAGGAGGTGAGGTTGCTCCTGACGGAGCTGGCGGCCAGGGCGAGCAGCAGCAGGCCGACGTAGAGAGTGGGCGCGCAGTAGGGAGGGTGCCGGGGGCGCGCGCAGCCGTGCGACGGGCAGGCGGGCGACAGCGGCGACTCGGGCAGCTCGCCGCAGAAGGAGCGGCGGCCATCGGGGAAGGCGGTGGCGGGCAGCAGGCTGGAGGCGACCAGGTAGAGCAGCAGGCTGAGGGCGATGGCGAGGAAGCGGCCCAGGTACACGTCGGCCAGCCAGCCGCCGACGGGCGCCAGCAGGTAGGAGGCGCCCAGGAAGACGAGCGCGGCGCTCGACGCCTGCCCGCCGTCCCACTGGAAGTTCGCGCTGTTGAGGTAGAGCACGAGGTTGCCCGCGACGCCGAAGAAGGCGGCGCGCTCCAGCATCTGCACCAGCAGCACCGCGGCCGCCGCCACCCGCCGCCACCGCCGGGGTCGCCGCGGCCCGCGCTCCAGCAGCGACCGGCGCTCCCCGGGCCCGGGGGGCGTCCCCGGGGCGCGCGGCCCAGGCATCCTACCGGCTCCGGAGCCTCCGCCCCTTGCCCGCGGCCCCGCTCTTCGCCCTCCTCCCAACCGGCCGCCCCCCTTTCTCACCCCTTGTGGCTGACTCTGTGCCCCTCTCACCCCCTCTGCGTCCCTGTCCCCTCTCCCTGCTTCTCTCTCCCCCGGGTCCCTCTGATGCTGCCCAGGGTCTCCTTCCCCTCCGCAATTCTCAAGTCTCTCCCCTCCCCTCCCCCCAGCTCTTCCTCCTTCTCCACGGGGGACTTTTTCTTCCCTTCCTCTGGTCCTGAGCCACCCCACCCCCCTTCCTCCCTTCGCTTCTCTGCCCCTCCCCTTCCTTTGCTGTTGGTCTCCGCGCTTGGTCGCTCTTTCTTAACTGCTGTCCCTTCCCCTTGTGACACCTGGTCGTGCCCTGAGGAGGGGCCCTCTTCCAGGGACTCCCTCAGCTGACTCCTCCACTGCCTGCCTGTCCCCTGACTCCCCTCCAGGTCCCCTCTGGGGCTCCCTCCTGGCTCAGCCTTGGTCCAGCCCTCAGCGTCTTGAGAAACCCGGGGAGTCCCTCGCTTCCCCTTTCACTGCTTCTGTCACCCGGCTGTGTCACATGGTGCCTCGGGGTGTTTAGGAGAAATGAAAGCCTGGGTCACAGGGTCCCTGGCTGCCCAGCTTTCTAAAAACCTCCCTCCTTCTCTGCCGACTGCTCCACGCACCCCCCCCCCCCCAGCAGCCTTCCTGGAACCTGGGGAAATTTTTCCATCTTTCACTTTCATTTCTCCCCTTCCAGTCACCATCCAAAGCTGAAACGAGAGGACGGACAAGGCCGTATGGCATGTGGTCCCAGCCACCCAGCCACTCTGCAGATGCAGACATTGAGGCCCAGTGGCGCCGGGAGGAAGGAAGGCAGGGTGACTGCTGGTTCATGGTGACTGAGCCACTGCCCCGGCCCCTGAGTGACAGGGGAAGCTCTCCCAGTGCAATTCAGATTGTGCAAATGCCACCGTGAGGAAGGAAGTAGGCATCGTCCAGAAGCATGTGACGCCACACAGCACCCCACACATGAGTCGAGATTGAGGGGGTACGGGGACCTCAGGCTAAATCAGAACCAGGCCTCAGCACGCCCCTCCCCAGAGCCGTGCAGGGTCCTTGGGTTAAGGGCCAGCTCTCCCCGGGGCCTAAAAGCCCAGGAGACCTGACCGCTGCCATCCCCCAACCTCGAGGCAGCCCCACGTCCACCCAGGGCCAGCCACGCTGACCTTCTTCCTGTCCCCCTCCCTGCGCTGAGCTCCTTTCTGCCCCAGGGCCTTCGCCTCGGCCATTTCCTCTGCCAGAGCCGCTCTTCCTCCAGGTCTTTGCCTAGCCCGCTCCCTCTCTTTATTTTATTTTTTTTCTTTTTAAAATATATTTTATTGATGATGCTATTACAGTTGTCCCATTTCCCCCTTTACTCCCCTCCACCCTGCACACCCCCTCCCGCCCGCATTCCCCGCCCCCTTTAGTTCATGTCCGTGCATCATACGTAGAAGCTCTTCTCATACGTAGA
This sequence comes from Phyllostomus hastatus, assembly GCF_019186645.2. Lineage (NCBI taxonomy): Eukaryota > Metazoa > Chordata > Mammalia > Chiroptera > Phyllostomidae > Phyllostomus > Phyllostomus hastatus. The sequence continues at coordinate 6,931,495 of NW_025334005.1, read as the reverse complement.
AGCTCTTCGGCTTCCCCACTTCCTGTACTATCCTTAACCTCCTCTCTTTATTCACGTCTCAGTCGCACTGTGTCCTCCTCACAGAGACCTTCCCCGGCCATCCTGTCGCAGGAGCTGCCTGAAGGGCCCTGGGCGTCCCGTCTCTGCCACGCTGCCCTATCGCAACCTCTCCGAGCGCACGGTGCTCCTTCAGGCACTGGCTCACTGTCTCCCCAGTAGAAGAGAAATTCCATCGGCTCTTATCTAACTTTTTTTTTTAAAGACTTTACTTCTTTAGAGTAGTTTCAGATTTACAGCAAAACCGAGGGACAGAGGCAGAGATTGCCCAGGCACCCCCTGCCCCCACACGAGCAAAACCTCCCCGTGACCAGCGTCACTCCCCAGAGGGGCACACTGTCTTTTGTCGAGGATGAACCTACGGTGGCCCATCACAGCCACCCGAGCATTCACTGCTGGTGTTTGGACCACCGGAAGATGACATGTGTCCGCTGTTCTAACGCCACACAGAGGCTTTTTTTTTTTTTTAGATTTTTAAAATTTATTTATTTTCAGAGAGGGAAGGGAGGGAGAAAGAGAGAGAGAAACATCAATGTGTGGTTGCTGGGGGCCGTGGCCTGCAACCCAGGCATGTGTCCTGACTGGGAATCGAACCTGCGATGCTTTGGTTTGCAGCCCGAGCTCAATCCACTGAGCTACGCCAGCCAGGGCTCTAACATCACACAGAGGGTTTCCACCGCCCCGCTCATCCTCGGTGCTCTGCCGATTCTCCCCCGGTTTTCTCACTGCCTTCCCCGCTCTGCCTCGTCCAGAACGTCCCAGAGTGGGAACCATCCCACGGGCAGCCTCGTCGCATCGGCTTCTTTTACTCAGCCCCACATGTGGACGTTTCCTCCACGTCTTTCCATGGCTTCGTAGCTCCTTTCCTTTTAGTGTCGAATAATAGTCCTTTGTCTGGAGGGACCGCAGTTCGTCCATTCGTCTACCGAAGGACGTCTTGGTTGCTTCCCAGTTTGGGGAAGTGTAAATAAGGCCGCTCCAGACACTGGTGTGCAGGCACTGGTGTGGGTGGACGTTTCCAGTAAATACCAAGGAGCCGGGAGTCTGTGTAGGTCTGTAGGTGTGCCTTCTGAAGCAGCGGCACCACTGTGCTCTCCCACCAGCAGTGACCGAGAGCTCCCGCTGCCCCACGTCCTCGCTCGGGTTTAGTGTCGTCAGTGTGTTCTGGGTCGTGGCCGTTCTGACCGGTGTGTCCCTGACGACGGAGGATGTGGAGCGTCTTCTTAGGTGCTTCTTCGACATCTGTGTATGTTTTTGGTTTTTTTTGGTGAGGTATCTGTTCGGGTCTTTGGCCCATTTTCTTCTCCTTTCTTAAAGATTTTATTTATTTACTTTTTAGAGAGAAGGGAAGGGAGGGAGAAGGAAAGGGAGAGAAACATCAATGTGTGGCTGCCTCTTGTGCACCCTCAATGGGTGCACGCTGGCCCCCAGCCTGCAGCCCAAGCATGTGCCCTGACTGGGGATTGAACTGGCAACCCTTTGCTTTGCAGGCCGGCACTTAATCCACTGAGCCACAACAACCAGAGCCTATTTTCTTTTATAAGATTTTATTTATTATTTTTTAGAGAGAAGGGGAAGGGAGGAGAAAGAGAGGGAGAGAAATATCAATGTGTGAGAGAAACATCGATGGCTTGCCTCTCTCACACCCCTCACTGGGGGCCTGGCCTGCAACCCAGGCATGTGCCCTGACCTATAACCCAACTGGTGAGCTTTTGGTTTGCAGGCTGGTGCTCAGTCCCCTGAGCCACACCAGCCAGGGCTCACCAATTTTTTTAATCCGGTGGTTTTCTGTTGAGTTTTAAGAGTCCTTTGCATGTTTTGCATAACAGTCCTTCATCTGCTGTGACTTTTTGCAAATATGTTCTTCCAGTCTGCATCTCGTTTTTTAACTGTCTTTTGCAGAGCAGAACTTTTAATTTTTAATGCAGTCTAGATTATTTATTTCATGGATCATTTCTTTGGTGTTGTGTCTACAACCCCATGGGCAGGTAGGTTTTCCCCTATCTTCTAGGTTTATAATTTTATGTTCTGCATTTAGGTCCATGATCCATTTTGAGTTAAATTTTGCAAAGGGTATACAGTCTGTGCCTAGTCCACTTTCTGCATGTGGATGTCCAGTTGGTCCAGCACCATTTGTTTAAGAGGCTTGTCTGACTCTCACTGTTTTATGTCCAGTGACTACCCAGTGCTTGGCAAACAGTAGGTGCTCAATAAACATAGACTGAATAAAGGAATGCAAAGTGTCCCAAGCCCAGACTTGTAAGAGTAGCATCAGCAAGGCTGAAAGCTGACGTAAATGGAGTCTTGTGGAAGCTATAGAGACCACCTAAAACAGGGTTGTAAGAATTTTATACTGGGTAGGAAGCCACACTGACTGATAGGACAAGCCTCCGCATGGTGACGGCGGCGAGAAAGCAGGTCCTCCGCCCTGTATTCTGTTCCAGTCGCTGCAGTCACGGACCAGTGGTTTGGATCAGGTGGGCGGAGACTGGGGCCTCCCAGCCCCGCCCAGGTGGTCCGGCTCAGCTGACTCCGCCTCCGCGGGGAGGAAGCTCGGGATCGCCAGAGTGTGGTGACACAGCTCTGCCCTCTCTTGGCACCAGGGTGGTAGATAGGACCAATGCCATCCCAGAGAGCTGAGCCTTGCAAGTGAGAGTGCTGAGCTGCTGTCAGGGTGTGGTAGGTGACGGGAAAGTCCCCTGTAGCAACGCAGGAAAGCATCAAAGGCGAGAGAAGCACAGTTTCTTTCTTTCTGTCCAGGCTCTTGCCCAAGGTGTGTGGGGCCAGGAGCCAGGGCGAGGTGACCAGGGAAAGTCCTGGCCACCTGCTTAGTTGGGGAGACCATAGGGCTGGTTTTCGTCTGGTAGAAGAGGAAGTAGCATTTTGAAAATTGATGTGATTGTCACCCAGACAGGACTTTAGCATTCGTTACCAGTGTTGGGGGCCGGAGAGCAGAATTTCGGTTCTGAGGAGACTCAGAGCCGGCGGTCAGTGACCACAACCCACAAGCATATGTGGTCTGGCTGAGACAGCATTTGGCCACATGGTGTGAAGTGTGTGTGCTTGCTTTTTTTTTTTTAATTAAAAAAATATTTACATGTAGCTATCTCCTTATACATTCAGAAAGGGTCCCATAAAACTCAAGATTTCTGGCTGCTTTTGACACTGGGGAGATTCCGGCAACTCCGGGCCCGCGTGCTCACCGGGCAGCCCCCTCGCCTACCGCAGTGACGTGCTGCGGGGCCCTGCAGAGGCCTCGGGTGGCGTCTGAGCCGTCCCTGGTGGCATGAGCCTTCCCACTGCACATCTGGCTGCAGCTGCCCGTGTGCATGGGAAACACAGAGGCTGCGCTGCCGGCGGCATCCGTGGGGGCGTCAGGCCCAGGATGTTCGGTGGACGTGGCCTCTCCAGGTCCTCCTGACAGCACCCCGCCAGGCCAGGTGAGAGACGACAGGTGGTGGGAAGTCCCAAAGTGGGCCTTACCGAGCCTGGCAGGTGCCCAGCCCCACCTTGGAAAGCCCAGCGTAACTATCTACGTGGCTGAAAAAGGAAGCAGCGGTGCCTGTGGCCGGGTCTGTTTCTTCTGGGGACCTCTCTCCCGGGTTCACGGATGGCCGTTTTACTTCTGTATTCGCAAGGTTCTTCCTTTATCTCTATCTGTGTCCTGATTTCCTCTTCTTTACATTTTTTTTATTAAAGTATAGTTGGCATATGGTACTGTGTTGGTTCACGTGTACAGCACAGCGATCTGACATTCGTGTACTGTGTAACATGACCGCTGTGATGAGTCCAGTGACCAGAGTCTCTGTGCAAAGCACTTACAGTGCACCCCCGTGCTGATTGCAGCATTTCTTGCAGCAGCCAAGCGGTGGAAGCAACCTAGGTGTCCATCGATAGACTAATGGACGAAGATCTGATGTATATACAAACACACCACCCAGAAAAAATCCAGCCACTGTTAATATAACGAGAACAGTTTGCATGACATTAGGGTAACCTGGCAGCCGAGGAGAGTGCACTGGAATGCGCATGTGTGAACACTGACGACTTCACTGTGCTAGTCAGTGGGGGCGGTAGATGCCAGTGAGTGAGCATGTGTGCTGTGTGGCCGTCCCATTCAAAATGACTGAGCAAGTAGAGCAACGAACCTGCATCAGATTTTGCGTTACACTTGAACTTTCCTCTGTGGAAACTATTCTGAGGACTCAGAAGGCCGCAGCTGTGGGCAACTGGGGACTGGCAGCTTCGTCAGGACCACACGCCCACTCAGGCATCACCTCTCCTGCAGAGTGTTTTGGCGAAACATCTAATCACCCAGGTGATTCAGCCTCCCCACAGCCCAGATTTGGCGCCCTGCTACGTCTGGCTTTTCCCAAAATTAAAATTGCCTTTGAAAGGGAAGAGATTTCAGACTGTCAGTGAGATTCAGGAAAATACAACAGGGCAGCTGGTGGAGACTGGGAGAACTGTGAGAGATCTCAAGGTGCCTGCTTTGAAGGGGACTGAGGCATCATTGTCCTCTGTACAATGTTTCTTGTATCTTGCATCTTCTTCAGTAAATGTCTCCATTCTTCATATTCGATGGCTGGGTACCTTCTGGACAGACCATATATACCATATTTTGCTGTGTGTAATTCACACCCATGTTTTTGTGTGCAGATTATACATGGGATTGTTATACCCATTATTATACCCATGGTATGTAATAATCATGCCTCTGCATAATGCTCATCCTTATTTCTCCCTCAAAAATTTGGGCAAAAACTGTGCATTATACACGGCAAAATATGGTACATACGCATACAATGGAATGTTATTTAGCAGTAAAAAAAAGAATGAAATCTTGCCACTTGTTATACGGTGGACCTAGAGGGACCTATACTTCTCCTGTATCAGGAGAAGTAAGTCAGACAAAGATAGATGCCATATAATTTCACTTGTAGGTGGGATCTAAAAAGAAAACAGAAGTCTACCCAGCTTTCCTGGCCCATGCAAATGTGTGTCACCCTGCTCATCAGCAGACCTCCTGAAGTTCATCGTACCTGGCCTGCGGGCTGGTCACCTGTGCTCGTTAGCCACATGCTCCTTGAGGGCAGGGCAGTGGTTCAGTCGCCTTCCCCAGAGCCCACTCCAGGGTTCCTTACATGGACGGCTCTCAAAGTGTCAGTTGAATGACCCTGGCTGGCATGGCTCAGTTGGTTGGAGAGTCCTCCCATAAACCAGAAGGTTGCAGGTTCAGTTCCCAGTGGGGGCACATGCCTGGATTGCAGGTTCGATTCCCGGTCGCAGCATGTACAGGAGGTAACCAATCGAGTTTCCCTCTTGTATCGATGTTTGTTTCCCTTTCTCCCTCCCTTCCCTTCTCTCTAAAACCTGACCATGTCCTTGGGTGAGGATTTAAAAAAAAAGTGTCCATTGAATGAAATTAAATCGAGGCTAGAGGCACACACCCGCCATCTGTGCTACCAGTGACCCTCCACAAGGGGGCAGCCTCAGCTGGTGCCTCAGCCTTTTCTACCCCTGGGGCCCGTCAGGGTTTAGGTGGGAGGAGCCTGGCTCTCCAGGGCTCCTCAACTTCTTTAAGGATTCTGCTGGGACAACGAAATGAAGTGACCTGTCTCTCTGTCCCCTCACCGACGGTTACGCAGCCGCCACTGTAGACCCCACAGGGAGTGCGGTGGTGAGTGAAGCTCACTTGGTTCTGGTCTGGTTCCCAGTGTCCGGTGCAGCCCAACTGGACAACTGGGGGTTTCCCAACCAGCCCTGGGTCGCCTGCCACCCTGTGTGCTCCCTTGGCTCCTCCTGGCCCAGAGGCCTCCACCGTCCCCCCTGCTGACCTCCCACTCGTCCGCCCCTCTGGGCCCAGCTGCCATGCCTGACTCCCTGGGAGGAACGAACACCCTCTGAGGGACCCGGTGGGGAGTTGGAGGGGGTGCACAGGCCTCCCTAGAGCCATCTCGGGGGATGGCTGCAGCCTGCAGAGGAGGTGGGGGACAAACCCCCTCTGTGGCCCTTCCCGATTTAAGACTCTGTAGGGGCCGTTGGAGGCTCTCCCTCACAACACTGCCAGACCACGCCATCCTGCTCCCCAGCGGCCATCACTGATCCCCAGCCATCACTACTTCCAAGGATAAGGTAGCCCTTGGGGTTTGATCTCTTGAGAGCTGGAGTCCATGGAGTGATTCCATGGACTGAGGGACCCACTTTTCCAACATGTAGTGATTGAACATCTATCCACTCTGTGTCAGGTCTTCAGAAATGAGGCATGCTCTCCCATTTCCCTTTTCCTTAGGGTGTGTGTGTGTGTGTGTGTGTGTTCGCCATGACTCTTGGGGTTCATCCAGGCTTGGTGGGCTCGCAGCAGAGGCGCTGGGCTCTCCCTACCAGCCTGGCTTCCTGGAGACCAAAACCACAAGTAGAGCACCGAGATGTGAGAGACACTCACGGGCTGGGCTTGCCCGCATGCGTACAGAGCGCCTTCTCTCGAGAAGAGGAAGACGCAGCCAGGATCGGCACAGGACAGAGCAGGCGTGAGGGGCACCCAGCAGCCGTGTCCACTCCCTGGCCCCGGGATGGCTTTCCCCGCCGGCAGACACGCGTAGCTGTCACAGATGGCACCAGGCATGTGGTTCTTCTGCGTGATCGCTGGATGGCTGGCGGCGGCTCTCTCAGGTAACCCCCTCTCCCCACCTCCGGCCACTCCTGCTAGAGGATGGGGGTCCTGGCTTCTTGGCCCACTTCTGGTTGTTTTCTCATGCTCAACTTCCTGGAGCCTTACAGCCCAGGCTGTGCTCTGGCACCAGGGAGGCCTTGGCTGTGCCGACAGCATCAGCGCCCAGAGAGGGTCTGGGAACCTGATGATGGGGAGATGGCTGGGCTGTGCCTGGACAGAGAGGGCACCGAGGCTGAGATTGGGAGCAGCTGTGCTCTGGCCGCTGGGATCCCAGGGTCTCGGGGCAGGGGGATACCGCCCACCCACGGGCTCGGGGACTGCCCCATTCCCTCGCTCTTGCCAGCTCTCAGCAAGGAGCCGTTCTCCTTCCAGGGAGGTAGGACGGCTGGCGGTTGTACTTTCAACCCCAGAGCCTCTGGGCTCACCAGGTTCGCACCGTTCGCAGCAGAGCTGTCTAAAAGCAGAACTCTGGAAGAAGCCAAGGGGCGTTGAGGGCAGCCGGTGGCTTTGGCACAACTATTTGGGGCACTTTAAGACACACATGAACAGGAAGGTTCTTGAGGATTACTTCCCTTTCCTCCTGAGCTCTCCCTGAGTGCCAGGGCGCCTTTGTGGCTTGGGCCAGGGTGTCAGGGGGCCAGAAGGTCCGGGCCCTGGGCCGTGCTCATTGGATGCTGTGGCCCTGCCGAATGTGGGCCTGAGCTGGCCAGAGCTGGGCAGGGGCCCAGGGACACAAGAGATCTTGCCACGGTTGGGCCTCATGTTGGGGGGTTAGGGAGACTGATGTGGAAACAGAATTCCAGGCCGAGGGAGTCTGGGTCCACCTGGCAGTGCGGGGGGCGGAGGTGGGGAGGGGCAAGTGCGTTTGGTTTGGTATGAGGGACACCCAGGAAGACCCACTGGGAGGGCCTTCTGAGGCAGCTGGAAGGGCTGGGGACATTGCGGGAGTTCCGGGGGGCCCTCTTTTCTCTGCCTCTACCATGTGCTCTGCGCCTCCTGGCCTCGCCCTGGTTCAGGGAAAGCTGTTTAGCTCTGGAAGCAGGAATGTGAGTGCCTTCAGCCCCATGTGGGAACACCCTGGTCACCGGGAGTACATGGAGCTCAGCCACCCTCTGCCCTGCGCTTCCTTCCTCCCCATCTTCATTTTTCCCACGCTCTGTGCTTCTCTGTGAGGCCCAGCCGCCGGCTCTGGCTCCGAGGGAGGTAGGTCTGAGTCTGGAGTTCTGTGAGCCGGCCCTTAGGCCCAGGGAACTGACCTTGAACTGTGCCTGAAGGGAAGCAGGAACTCAGGGCCTGGGCAGAACTCCCAACGGTGAAGCGAAGGGGCCTCTGGAGCCGAGTTCCCTGCACTTCGGTCCTAGTCTCATCCTGACGCCTGCCCGACCTGCTCCGTGTGCTCCGGGCACCGTCAGTGATGGGCTGCCGTGTGCTTTTGAAACTGTGTTTATATTCGATTGACTCACTTGTTACTAACACGGGTTTAGTTTTGAAAGGAAACCGTGTCACTATTACCAATGGAAAACCGGCATCATCTGCCGTGAGTAAAAGTAAAGATAGGCAGAAAAATAAACAGTGGTGAAAAACAATTTCTGTTACGTGCTCACGAAGAGTGAAGAGAATGTAAAAGCGCCTGAGCCTGAAGCGTGGGCCTTGCCGTCTCTGTTCAAGGGGAGCTGTGAGGGGAATGACAAAGACATCTGGCTCCAAATTGTTACTTTTTCCTTGACCTTTTAGGGCGACTGAAAGCACTTCGAGCAGGAAGCAGTTTGCTCACTACTTGATTTAATGGCTTTAAAACGATGCTTCCTTAAACCTTCCAAAGAGTCCCCCGCAGTCTATGCTCTACTGCTGAGAAACATGGGCGAGCAGGAATTTCAGGGCAGTCCAGGCAGAAACTGTGCACCAAAGCTCCCCAAGAGGAGAAGGGGCCCCGAGGGAGCCTCTTGTGTGACCGGAGCGAGCTCATCTGGGGGAGACTGTCCTCCCTGAGTGCAGGCCTGAACCCTAGCAGGACGGCCCAGATCTGCTTGTGGGTTTCTCTTTGGTCCGATAGGTGTGCTGGGCAGACCCGGATGGGGAAGGAGATTAGGACCTCCAAGGGGGGAAAAAACAGGAAAGAAATGGCATTAATGTAGCAGAGTGAGGGACAGGAGCCGGGAGGACGAGGCCGGCAGGAAGTTTCGGGGCCTTGACTCCAGAAGCAGGGTGTGCAGCCTGGTGGGGTTCCCAGGCTGCGCCCTAGGACTGCCGGCGGCTGGAGTCCCGCCCTGGGGGCCCCTGGCAGACCTGGCTGCTGCAGTGGGAGCTGAGCAGGACCCTTCCAGTCCCAGCTCTGGGCTGCACCCCAGGCCGCACTCAGCGAGTTCTCTGCCCAGGCTGGCCGGGGGTCTGGGCTGTCTCATCAGACCTTGGTCTGTGCTGCGAGACTGGGGCCCAGAGAGCCGTGCTTTCCAATGCTTTGCTGGTGTTCCCTCCAGGACTGTGCCTCAGTTTCCCGATCAGCCAACTGGGGAGGCAGAGGCAGAGGGAGCGAACCCCACCAGCCCGTGACTGAGGAGGGTGGTGTGGGATCGGGAGGCTGGAGGTACTTGCCCAGGCCTGGCCTCTGGTTCACCGAGCGCTCCCCCTCCTCTCTGGGCCTCGGCGTTCGCATCAGTGGAACAGGGTGCTTTGGGCAGACACTCCCCAAGGGCTCTCAGTCAGCCCTGACCTCTGCGTGCGACACGCCAGCAAAAGCACCAGGCCTTTCGTGCCAGGCCGGCACCGAGGTGGATGACTAGAGTCCTCTGACTGTGGTGGGCGATGTCCTCAAAGCCTGCCGCTGTGTCCTCGAAGGCTAGCTGTGGTTTCCTAAATTAACAAATTTTTTAAAATCTATTTTTCCTGAACTTAGAAGAAGTTCAGTACCCAAATCTCATGTTTTGTGTAAGCCCAGCAGTGTTTAACAGCGATTCTCACGGCGTCTTTGAGTGATAGTTCAGTCAATCAGGTTGAACAGAATAAGCTTCCTTAATACTAAATGCCCAGCATACCTGTGGCTGATTGAACCCCTTTAGATCTCTGCAGTCCCGTACGCCAGCCCCTGGACGAGTGTGTGCGCCGGACGTGCGGCAGTCTGAGCCAAGAGGGGCCGGGAATGGGAACTCCACGGCAGGGTTCGGAGATGGGCTAAAACATGCAAAGTAGCTCGTTCGTAACTCTTGTATGAATTACAGGTTGAAATGATAGTATCTTGGATATGTTGAGTTAAATAAATGTTATTACAAGTGTGTTTACCTATTCTTTTTAAAAGTGGCTACTAGAAAATTTAAAATACTGCACAAGGTGGAGCAAAACTAGGTGTACAGCTGTTCATGTGGAAAATAATGCCATAATTAATAAGTACAAATATGAGAATAAACTCTGTTTTGCATACACACAACTAAGCCTGCTTTTGCCCCACCCCATATGCACTGAAATGGTGTTTGTACAGAACAGCTCTGCCTTGGATATTCTGAATTACGTTTATTCATTTAATGAATTTGATTTTCTTATAAATGTTTCAAACACCACTAAGAAACAAAGCTTTCCCAAGGATTTCAAAGCATGCTTTTGACCTATACAACAAACTTATAAACAAAGTAAATAGTAAGCTCTCTTAAATAGTCTAGTAATGTTTACAGACATTGCCGAATTCTCTTAAATGGTCAACGTCAAATTTCAGCTAACATCCATTAACTCGATGGTCCACATGAGAAACTCCAGTGGCCAAATGTTCTTAAACATCGCAAAGACAGGGCTGTGTACACGAACACGCCAAATCTGACCCAACTTTCACATAGCATGAATGTATAAATACATTTGTGCATTTGGGCTCTGGCTTAGTGCACCACTATTTTTTATTTTTTTAAAAGATTTTATTTATTTATTTTTAGAGAGGGAAGGGAGGGAGAAAGAGAGAGAGAGAGAGAGAGAGAGAAACATCAACATGTGGTTGCTGGGGGTCATGGCCTGCAACCCAGGCATGTGCCCTGACTGGGAATCGAACCTGCGACACTTTGGTTCGCAGCCCGTGCTCAATCCATTGAGCTACGCCAGCCAGGGCTCCAAATGTTCTTAAACATTGCAAAGACAGGGCTGTGTCCACGAACACGCCGAACCTGACCCAACTTTCACGTAGCGTGAATGTACAAATACACTTGTACATTTGGGCTCTGGTTTAGTGCACCGCTATTTTTTAAATTTGAATCTTCCTGGGCTTAAAAGCCGCTTATCAGGAAGAGAACTGTGCAGCCGGTCACTTGGGTTGTCTGGAGCTGGCTGGAGTTTCCTCCTCAGTGGGCCGAGAGGCGCAGAGGCCAGCTTTTTTGTTGTTTTGCCAAAACAGCAGGCACGGTTGTGTCATGCTGCTGACTGACATGCAGTGCTGTTTTTGAGCGCCCGAGTCCTCCAGCTGGGCTGGTCCCTTGACCCTGGACCTCTGGGTCCAATCTCAAGGTCTGCCTGCCCCCCTTCATTTAACTGGATTAAATTAAACCAATACGTTTACTATTTTTTTCACATTCCCCCTGCCTGGCAAGACTACAGCTCATAGATATATAAATAACAGATGGCAGGTATCTGCGTATTTCTTAGTCTGGCTCTCTGGTCACAGGTCGATGACTGGTGGGGGGGCAGATAGCAGGGCTGTCTGCAGTGGTGACGTGGGACGTGGGACATGGGACAAGGCCGCTGGGGCTGGCACGTTTAGCTAAATGCAGACAATCGCAGAGGCCTCTAGAACGAGGAAGGAACACTGCCCACCGCCTCCCGCCCTCAGACACGCCAGCCTCGTTTTCTCATGGGGAAGGGGGCTCAGGAATTAAATGGGTCTCCCAGATGTTGAATTCAGAGGCTAAGGTTCAGCCTTCCCCCGCACCCCGGGGGGACAAAAAGGAATAAGCAGGCGGCCCCAACTCAGACTTCGAGACAAGAGTTTGGAGGCAAAGACCTACCCGCGGTGCAGGGCAACCTTCCCACTGCCTGGACCACAGCCCGGACACCGCCAACTCCCGCCCACACCCGCCGGTGCTCAGGCCTGCACCCAGCAGACTGGCAGGGCCGGAGTCCCCAGGGCCACCTCCTTGGCTGGTCACAGCATCCCCAGTCCCTCCATCCCACCCTCAGCCGGGGGTGGGGGGGGGTGGGGGGAGGCGGTGAGCTCCCCAGGTTTGCGAGAGCTGCCATCTACCCGGAGATTTATGTTAATACTCTTTCTTAATTGATTTTAAAGTGAAAATGCATTTATCTTTAAAAAACAAAACCGCCTTCTGTTGCTCCCTTAAAGATAAAGCCATCGCAGATCACCTTGATGGTAGTGATGGTGAAAATAAACACAATGGAAACAAAGCAGTGTCGTTGGGTTCTGGCCGGATGCTGGCTGTTTTCCCTGCGCCCAGAGGGGAGGGTCACGGGTGTGGAGAGGTGGTGAGGACTAGTCTGCAGGGAGACTCTCTCCTGCGAGTATACAGAGAGGCTGGAAGGGAAAGGGGACATAACCTCCTTCAGTGATACCTCCTTCAGTGATGCAGTGGTACTGAGCGTCTTGCTGGGGACCGCCTACATTGTTTTTTCCAGCCTTTGGGCGTGTGCCCTGCACTTTGGAAATGCTGATCCAGAGGAAGGACAGCGGAGGTGGGCCATCGCCCCCATGCCTGACAGAGCCTGGGGACGCTGCCTGCTCACCTTCCCAGGGGACACCCCAGACGTGACAGCCCCATCTCCGTCTGTCCGCAGGCACCCTGGGCAGCCCCTGGATTTTCCTGATCAGCCTTGAAGTTGCGGGTGGTGCCCAGACTCATGTGCCCCTGCCACGATTCAGCTCAGGGGAAACGGAGCCCCAGCCACAGTGGGGAGGAGGAGTCCCGAGGAGGGGTGAGGTGGGGAAGGAAACTTGGGAAATGGCCCTGGCTCTGGTGTGCTGAGTACTGTGGGACAAGCTCCTTCGTTTTTGTGGCCCTAGTTTCCTTGCTGCAGAAATGAGCAAACTGAACACCAGAGACCGGCCTAAAAACCCCAGTCCTGTCTGTCTGTCTGTCCCTTGAGGCTTTGGGGGTGTGGAGCAGATCTGCTAGAAAGTAGCCCTAGGGTGGGCACAAGGTGAAGGCCCCCGCGTCGGGCAGGCGTGGGGCCGCTATCTCAGCTCTGGGTGACCCAGGCTGGCTTCTCCGTGCATGTCTGCGACAGATAAAAAACACCCGCTCACCAAGGTGTGAAAGTTCATTTAGATAATGCATCTGCAAATGCCTGAACGCAGCAGGGCCCCACAGGGTTAGCTGGTAACTGTCGCACAGCAAGGGCCAAGATCTCGTATGCGGACCTGCAGCATCAGTGGTTAACACAACTCCGTTTGCGTGATGAGCTCAGTTGCCCACGTGACAACCCCATTGTACAGATGAGGACACTGAGGTTTAGCGAGGCTGAGGCGAGACCCGTCTAAAGTCTGTAGCTTGTTAGGGGCGGGACTTGAGCTTAGGTCTCCAGGTGGGCAGCTCTGTGCTCTTTCCAGTGGAGGAAGTGGCCTGGCTTGTTTCCAGGCTGCTGTCTTCGGGGTTCCGTCCAAGTGTGAGGCATCTCCTCCGGATGCTGCCCTTCAGGGCTTGCAGCCCCACCTCTGCATCCAGGGGCCGCCCTCAGGGGCCTCTGGGGCCCTGGGGACCCCTGGGAGGCTTGTCAGGGACAGATGGAGCCAGAAGTGGCTGCCTCCCCTCCCTCACCGTGGCCCAGCCTCAAAGGGTTTGCCACACACCAACCTTGCCCACCGGGGCCAGGAATGAATGACGTTCACATTATCACGTTAAAGCGCCACCACATGTCAAGGGAAGCTCACTGGGCAGGGTGTGTAGTCACATTTATTTAGCGCCTGCTGTGTGCCAGGCCCTCTGCGGGCACCGAGACATGAGATGTGAAGGTTTGCCCTTGACACTTCAAGTGTTGTGAGGGAGGTGGTGCACCCCACAGGGGTCAGCCTGGAGGAGGTGTGACCACCCACGGGTGCCATCAACGACAGCCTAACCGCCCGGCGCTGCAGGGGACGCGCCGTCCTCCAAAGGTCAGCTGCGCTCCTCCTGCCCCACCTGGACGTCGGGAGGTCATCCTGCTTTATGGGAGGGGAAACTGAGGTTCAGAAAGTTCTACCCACTGGTGCCTCGGTGCTCATCCATTCATTCATCCCGGAACTCATGTGGAGTGTTGAAACTGGTGATTACGGGACAGTCCTCGAGTTACTAGGAGACTGACCTGTCCATCCCTGTTTCGCTGCTGCGAGGAGGGGCCGCCCAGTGGCGAGCAAGCACCGAGGGCCAAGGCATTTTTTTCTCATCAAAATGTGAGGAGCACAGGGTTTGACGTGTTCTGAAGCCGACGAGGACCGAGGTGTGACTGCATTGCATTTTGTTCCAGGGTGGTGGCTGATGCTGAGGCCAGGTCCTGTGCCTGCAAGGTCTCCAGCACTGGGCTGCGCTGTCTCCAGGAGCTGGGAGTCAGAGGGGGGAGGCACGGGCTGCTTCCCGGAGAGGGGGCTCCCTGCGGTCAGGGGAGCTGCGGGAGCTGCGACAGAAGGCTGCACCCGCACACAGAGGAGGGGGCCAAAACATCCTAGGCGCCAAGACGCTACAAAATAAGTGCAGCAAAAACTGGTGAGCGGGTTGCGCTGTGCAAACATCAGCTTCCTGGTTTGGGCGGTTCACTCTTCTTACCTGATCCGTCACCCGTCAGGGAAGCTGGGTGGTGGGGGCGCGGGACTTCTCTGCGCTGTTTCCTCACCCACTTGAGAGTCTCTAATTTCAAAACAAAAAGTGAGGTGGGGCAAAGGCGTTTTAGGCAAAAGGACCCATGTGGCCAGCAGCCCGGAGGCAGGGCAGGCGAGGTGCCTGTCCTGGAAGGGTTTCCCTGGCCGCGGGCCGTTGCAGCCAGCCGGCCCCGCTGACCCCACGGGACACGTCGGGTGGGTGGGGCCGCCGTTCCCGAAGCTGCTGAGATCCAGGCTGTTTTCCTTCTCCCGACTCATCCAGACGGATGGTCGTGGGGGGTCAGTGAGCTAAAACTCAGGGTTACACGGAGTGGAGTGACAGGCCTGCACAGGTGCACATACAGGTGCACGCACGAGACCGACGCACTGACCAGTGGGAGCCGGGCGAGCACAAGGACAGCGGCCTCTCGGGCAGCACGCTGTAAATTCGTAAACCTGTCCTTTCACACAGCAGCGCTGTGAGGTATGAGTTATTGCCCCCATTTTACTGACTGAGAGACTGAGGCTCAGAGAGAAGTGGCTTTCCCTAGATGGCACGGCTAACAGAGCTTGAACTCGGTGACGCCACATCCACGCCGCTTCCCAGCCCTGGAAAATGGGCACCTCAAGATTTCTGCAGGGAAGGTCCCTCCGTTTTCTGGGGACTTTTCACCTCATCTCCGGTCCGCAGGGCTGTGGCGGGAACAGGGTGCAAAAAACCTTGAAGGTGCCCGTGGGTTAGAAACTACTTCCTGGCCGAGTGTCCACTGTGGGCCTGTTTCCCCAGCTGTAAATTGGGCCGATGGCAACCTCCAGAGCCCAGGCTGGGATGAGGCTCCGTGGGATGTGGGCTGGGAGGTGGGTGGCGAAACACGGGGCTCCTTGGGGTGCTCTGGGGCCCCGTGACCACAGCCGCTGCTGGGCCTGGGGCTGGGCCGGTGCTCGTGGGGACAGCAGAGAGAGAAGGGAGGGAAGCCTGGTTCCCACCCATATATTGTAGCGTCCTGTGGTCCAACTGCCTTCTGCCTGCCGATGGCGCTGAGAGAGCTTCCAGGAGTCCGGCCCAGGCAGTCAGGCAGGACAATGGGGCGAGGAGGAAGCTGTGGGGTCTGTGTGAGAGGCTGGACTGGGGTCCTCTAAGGTCAAAGTGATCCCCTTGCAAGTGGGGGGGTGCCCCTGGGTCTCCACTGTGTGTTGGAGAGTGGGCAGCACATTAGGAGGTCCAGCCTATACGTTTCCAGGTTGCCCAACCACTCCATCACACCCTGAACCAGGCCGGGTGGGCTGCCTGGGCAGGGCCTGCAGATGCCCAGGGGGTCTGTGCGGGTGCAGGTGGCCAGGGCGCTGTGGGGACACAGGCTACACAAGGGAGGAGGAGCCTCGGAGCCGGAAGCTTCTCCAGGTGTCTTGGGGATCCTGTCTGACCACCCCACTTCCAGTGTGGAAGTCGCCTTCTGAGCCCTGAGCCAGGGAGGACGCAGAGGTGGAGTCGCTGGGTCCTCACAGCGACGCGCGCAGCCCAGCCTGGCCCTGTCCGAGTCACGGCAGCGCAGACTCACACTCTGAGAGCCCACACCACGTGGCCGGTCACCGACAGAGTCACTTTCTGGTCCCCAACCATCCATCCCCACCCGCTGCTTCTTTCTTAAAGGGGTTTGGAGGAAGGATCCTACCTACGCTGCAGTATAATTTCTTGCTATAAATTTTCACCTCTACCCCAGGGTGCCTGGGAGCTAGACTGGGTGGGCGACAGAGGTAGGAAAACATGCCCAGGGCCAGTGAGAAGTGGCTTCCCCCTCTTTCCTTCACTAAAGTAAAGGAAACACATTTGCCAAATGAGTTAAGGCCCTTGGGGAGGTGCTGCACTCTCCAGAGAGTATTCTAGAAATGCCGTGACTGTATCTGAGCTGGAAAACAGCTGAGATTCGAAGTTTAACCCTCCTGTTGACCAGAGGAGGACACTGAGGTGCAGAGCAGGGGGTGATGGGCCCCAGGTCACGGAGCACAGCGAGAAGCAGGGTCTGCAGGCCCTGCCCAGGGCCTCCCCGCCGACCTCAGGAGGGCTTGGCGGGGCCCGAGCAGGCCAGGTGCATCCTGGGCTCCCCCTCGATGGGAGAGGGCAGCGGAGGGCTGTGGTCCAACGTGGTCTCACACGGTCTGTGCTGTCTCCACAGCTTTCCCACCCTTCCCCATCCTCGGCCTTTTTTTTTTTTAAAACTTCTTATTTCAGCATGATTTCTGACATACTGAGAAGCTGTAAGTTCCATATGCTTTTCTCTCAGTTCCCAACTGTTAACATTTTACCACAATCACTTCATCGTTTTCTCTGTTGTTCTATTTTTTTTTTCTGAACCATTTGAGAGTAGTTTATAGACACAACGTTCCTTTCTCCTGAATGGTTCAAGGCGACTTAAAAAAAAGGAGAGACATTCTCTTACATAACCACACTGCAGCAATCAAAGTCAGGTCATCAGCACTGGTCCAGCACTATCAGATAATCTGCAGGGTCCTTTTCAGACTTTGCCGGTTGTTCTAAAGCAAAAGAAAATACTATTTAGTGTGCTACACTTTATCCTCGTGTTTTTGTGTTTTCCTTTTGTCTGGAGCAGTTTCTCAGCTTTTTCTTTCTCTTCCATGGACAATGACCTTTTTGAAGGTCCAGGCCAGTTACTCTGTCGAGTGCCCTTCATCCGGGTCTGTCTGCTGATTCCTCCTGATCGGGTTTGACTCCCGCCTCTTTTGGCAGGAACAGCACAGAAGCGGTGCTGTGCCCTTTGTGCATCGTATCACGAGGCATGTGGTGTCAGCTTGTAACTTCAAGATAAAAGGCCCAAAGGAGAGGCAATGAGCATTTATTTGAGATCCAAAAGAACAGCAATTCAGAAAGCACTAATGCAGACGAAAGCGCAAATATTGTTTAGGAGGTGGAAGCGAGGGATATGGACAGAAGGAAGGAATTTCTGTGGGTGCAGAGACGCTAACGTAGTGATACTAATTCAAAGAATGCTTTTCATGTCCGGTCAGGTGGCTACCGGAGTCTGCTTTCCTGTTTTCTGTGCAAACGGTTGTTTGGGAGGCACTGCTTTTGGCCTAGTCTGAGGTTATTCTGCTCAGTGGTAACATTCCGAGTATTTGAGAAGTGAGACACGCCAGGCAGCCCATCTGGGGAGGCAGCTCTGGGTCCATTTCTAAGTGGGTCTGTTGATGTTCTTTGTTACAAGTGTGTCCCACCCCTGGCAGTCCAACTTCCTTGCTTGACCAAGGCCAGGTCCGCTGGGTACAATTACTCTTTTCTCCTTTAAATTAACATGTTATCTCGTGGGCAGGTTCTTTGAGAATATGTAAATATATTGCAAACACTATGGATGACTCTGGCCTGAGTCAGTGTTAACGACAGTTTCTTGATGATGTTATAACTCCACCGTCCCTTTCATGCACGTTTAGGTGCTGGCTTGAGTTGCAGGCTTTCTCTGCTGGCTCAGTGGGTGGGAGCCAGTTGGCTCAGAGCCTGAAGGCGGGTGCTGAGGAGGCCGAGGTGCGAGCTCCCCGCAGGCGGGGCCTCCGACAGCCGCCATCTTGCCTCGCCTCTGATTCCGAAACTCGGCTCCTGCCTGCAAGCAGAGCGGGTCCTCCCTCCGCCTATGCAATGTGTCCCATTCACTTGTGGAGCTCCTGCTGAGTACCGGGCACTGTGTTTGGGCACTGGGGATGCGGGACAAAGCCCCAGACTTCACTGAGTTTCTAAGACAATAGGCCAACAAGTAAACACGGTCTGAAAGTGGTGTCATTTCAGAGAGGAATGTGTGCAAGAAGGAAATTAAGAGCAAAGTCAGGAAGGCCTCCAGTGACTAATACCGGGACATAGGTGAGGCCTCTGGGGGCGTTTGAGCAGAGCTCAGATGGATGAGATTAGCTGGGAATGCGCAGACCTAGGAGCAGCAGGTGCTTTGGGGCAGAGGGAGCAGCAGGTGCGAGGCCCTGAGGCAGGAGGGAAGGGGACACACCTGAGGGGCTGACGGAGGGAGGGGGCGGGGGGAGGGGGGCGCTGCAGAGGTTGGCAGGTGTCGGTCAGAGAACACAGATCACACACGGGCTTGGGACTAGTTCAAAGGAAGTGGGAAATCATCGGAGAGTTTGCAGTAAAAGAATATGACCTGATTGGCCTAAACGTGCACACAGTTATTCTTATTATCAAATATTTTTTTTTATCATCAACTCCACTGTTAACATAAGTACATTATTTAAATCTAGGAATCTCCTCTCACTATCATATACCTCAAACCAATATTACTTCAATAACTAGAATATATTCTATGAACAAATAAGACACTGAAAACAAAAGTGTCATTAACCAGCCTGCCGTTCAGGCCTGAGTCAGCCCTCCCCTTGTTAAAAAGTGTTTGGGGGTTAAAGGCTGAGCAGCCCCACAGAGGTCTTGAAACCCCAAGGACTGAAGAATTCGAAAAGGGATAACTTCCTTACTCTGTGATTCCACACTATTTAATCTGGGATCCTAAATTGTCTGCTACCTGGAGGAAAGGTGGGTGGGGTGCAGGTAGTGGGGGCAGTGGGACTGTGCTCTGAGGGCGGCGAGCACAGCCTGGTCGGCCACCTAAAATAAGAAGCAATCACCCCTGCCCCCCGCAGCCAGACCCCAGCTGGCCCCAGGCACTCAGCTAACCACGGAGAAACTGGGCCCCTGAAACGGGGCAGGGACTTACCCAGGGTCATCGTAGTAGCTGGTCTCAATTCTACCACCTCTCATCGTCACTCCCACCCGATTCCAGCTGAAAAATCAGACATGATATAAACATTAGTCATCCTTATTGTAAAAACGTTGCAACAACCACATTAAAAGAAGTCTCCCACAGCACCCTCACGCAGCACAGCCTTTCGAGCTTGAAGGAGGGAGTGTGTAGGTCTCTGATGCATTGCGGGCGTTCAGTCTCAGCAGCACGAGGGAGGCTGAGCTGATGGGCACCAGGCTACTTCTGATCAATGTTGGTCTGGATGGCTGAGGGAACACGGACGAGTGTTCGATTCCAGGTTCCACCACCTGCTCTGTGACCTTAGGCCAACTCCTGCCTCCGAGGGGAAAAAAATGGGGGCAACTCATAAGTCAGTGCTCCCTAGATAGACTTCAAAGCCCTCTCTGAACATCCTCATGGATAATTTTTAGTCACCTGCACCTGTGGGGGCTGTCTCAGGTCCAGCCACGTCAGCAGAGCAACGAAACTAAGTCCCATGAAGCACTTGTAGGTGTCCAGACTCTAGCGATCTAGAAATGAAGGAGGAGGACGTCCCTCTGTTTTGTGGGTTCATCTCTTCCTCCCTTCCAGAATCCCCTAGAAGCTCTCATCTGGGCTCACCCCAGCCCCTGCTGCCGGAGGCAGCCTCTGCTGCAGGTATGTGTGTGACTCAGTTTCCCGGGGCTGCCATACCAAAGCCCCGAGCACCTCAGTGCATGAACCACAGAAATGTATTGTCTCTGGGGTCTGGAGGCCGAAAGTTGAAGCCCACGCCGTCGGCAGGGTTGGCTCCTCCCGAGGCCGTGAGGGACAGTCTGCTGGGCGTCCCTCCCATCTTCCCTCGGTTTGCTGGCACTCTCTGGCGTTCCTTGGCTTGTAGAGACATCACCACAATACAGAAGGTCGCCTTCAGAGGTACTGGGAGCCAGGACGGCAATGCAACATATCTTGTTACGTGGACGTAATTCAACCTACAGCAGAGCGTGTGTGCGCGTGAGTGTGTGTGTGTGACTCAGAAGTGGGGTTTCTGGGTCATGACTATGGCATTGTTTCCTGAAGCGGTTGTGCCAACATGGCCCCCCGCACAGGAGGATGCAGAGTCCCCACTGACCCCCATTCTCACCAACACGTAGTCTTACCACACTTCTTTTTCAAAATTTGTTTTTTCTATTGCTATTCTATTACAGTTGTCCCAGTTTTCTCCCCTTTGCCCTCCTCCGCCCAGCCCACCCCTGTGGGACCGCTCCCACAGTCCATCCCCACCCTGTTGTCCATGTCCATGGCTCATTCACACATGTTCTTTAGTCCCTTCCCCTTCTTGTCACCATTATCCCCCTCCCCCTCCCCCCTCCCCCTTCCCTTCGGCCTAGTGCACTGTTGGTGGGAATGCAGACTGGTGCAGCCACTGTGGAAAACAGTATGGAATGTCCTCAAAACATTAAAAATGGAACTGCTTTTTGACCCAGCAATTCCACTGCTGGGAATATACACTAAGAATCCCAAAACACCAATTCAAAAGAACCTATGCACCCCAATGTTTATAGCAGCATAATTTATAATAGCCAAGTGCTGGAAGCACCCTAGGTGCCCATCAGTAAATGAATGCATCAAAACACTGTGGCACATTTACACCATGGAATACTACACAGCAGAAAGAAAGAAGGAGCTCCTACCTTTTGCTCCAGCATGGATGGAACTGGAGAACGTATATTTTTAAGATTTTATTTATTTATGTTTACAGAAAGGGGAAGGAAAGGAGAAAGAGAGAAAGAGAAATATTAATCTGTGGTTGCCTCTTGTACACTCCATGCTGGGGACCTGGCCCACAACCCAGGCATGTGCCCTGACTGGGAATTGAACCCAAGACTCTTTGGTTCACAGTCCAGCGCTCAATCCACTGAACCACACCAGCCAGGGTGGAACTGGAGAATATTATAAGTGAAGTAAGCCAGGTGGTGAAAGACAAATACCATATGATCTCACTTATAAGAAGAATCTAATGAACAAACTAAATTAACAAGCAAAATAGAACCAGACACATGGAACAGGCTAAATTTATTTTTATTTTGTTTTTTAATTTTTAAAATTGAGTTTCTTGGGGTGAGATTGGTTAATAGAATTATATAGGTTGCAGGAGTACAATTCTATGACACATCATCTATACACTGTATCGTGTGTTCACCACCTGAGTCAAGCCTCCTTCTGTCACCATTCATCCCCTTACCATACTCCTTAATGGTCGACGATCAAGTGGATGAGGTAGTGTCTCCCTGTGGCCTTGCTTTGCATTTCTCTGGTCACTGGGAGGCTGGATACTTAGCACTTCCTTTGCAGTGAAGAGCCTCTTCCTGCCCCTTGCCCATTGTTCTTCTGTTTGCCTTTTCCTCCCTGAATTTATAAAGGAAGTTCTTTGCAGAAATGCATTTCCATTAGGAAAGAGAAGGGGAAGTTAGGACAGCTTTTCTGGCCTGAAATTTCGCAAACTGCCCGCATAGCTGCAGCTTCAGGGGAAAAGCAGAAAACAACTCTAGGTCCTCTGTCTCTTTCTGGAACCCGCGGGTCCAGGTGCAATGCAGAATCTAGACCGTTTAGGTTTGCGAAAACTGACGTGGTGCATATATTGTATATTACGCAATGTGCCAGCAGGAGCCTGATCAGCCACTGGAATCGGATGTGCTAACTTTTCTGCAGTGGAATGTATGGTTTTCACATCACACAAAATAAATAATGACTATGAACAGCCTTGTGCCAGTTCTGGTCAGGTCTTGCCACCAACACAGTTACGAGAACACTTTGAGTTTGAGGGTGCTGGAGTTTCAGAATTGCAGTAAGGGATTGTGCACGAGTGTCCCCACAATGGCAGTTGAGGGTCAAGCCCTGTGGTGCTCATTTTCTCCTCCAATCTTCTGGGAGTCCCAGGAAGGTGAGTTAGCATCACCACGTATGTGAACAGAAGTCACGGGGGCTCAGAGGTTAAGAAATCCAGATCCCCGTATCAAGAGGAAGAGATGGGATTTGAACCCACATCAGTCTGACTCCAAAGCCCACACACTCCCAACTCCACAGGGCTGTCCCCAGCCCTATGTGGGTGGCTTCTCAGCTTCTCTGCTCCCCAGGACTCTGGAGTTTGGAAACAAAGTCACCACCAAAGGGGTGGATTGGGAGGATGACAGGCCCCCCTCCAACCTCTTCAAAACCTCCAGAGGGTCCATCATACTTTGGCATTGACTGAACATCCAGCCAGGTGTCTGGTGGCACAGGTGGGAGCCTTACACACTTGGTACTGAGGGGAGAGGCACTGGCCAGAGGTTTTATCCATCACTGGGTTTCAGGGGCCAAGAAGGCAACAGTGTGTTCCCAGCACATCAGTCAGGGCTCACGCGGCTTTGCAAAGAAGGACGGGGAAGCCCCATGATTCCAGGCCACTGGCAGGGAGGAAGGGGAGGGCGTCCAGAGAGTGTGGTGGGTTGCAAGGCCCTACGTGACTTCGCCTCCCAACCCACTCGCCCTCTGGAAAGGCGCAGGTTACAGCTGCAAGACTGCTGGGCAAAGGCTGGCTATCTATCGCCTTCACTTTCTCATCCCTGAGAGCCCCTGCTCACCCACTACGACCCCTCCCACTTGTCTTCTGCTCTTTGGAGTCAGCGTTAACCCCTCTCACCTCTATTCCCCCGGGACATCTTGTGCTGACCACAGGGTAGCCCTTATCCCTGATCACCATCCACTCTGAGCACATCTGTGTCCTCCCCTGCCGCGTGGGGCCTGCCACGGAGCCTGACCGAGACAGGAGCGCAGGAAGGAAGGAATGAAGGGCACGTCCCGACTGAGGGCTGACATAGGCAGGAACATGGAAGACTTTTGGACACCTCGGAAGCCCCTTCGATGTGAGTTGTTGGGAGGAGTATGAGGGACCTAGAGTCATATTCTGGTTTTCACCTCCTAGTAACTGTGGCCTCGGGCAAGTCATTCCATCCCTCTGAGTCTCGGTTTTCTCATCTGGAAAACAGACTTCCTGAGGCCCTTTTGGAGATGAATAAGAGAGCATGTGCCGTGTGTATAAGGGAGGGGCACGCAGTAGGCATTCAGATGCTACCTTCTCTCGAAATGTATTTCCTGAACTTGAACTCCTGGGTCCAGTGGACCATACAGCCGATGGCCGCTGCCAGCCTCCAGCTGTTAATGACAGGGGTGGCTATGAGAGTCAGGCTGAATAACCCCAGTGTCTCCCAGCTTCTCCTTTGAACCTACGAGTGGGGAGTGGGGAGGCGACCCCTGTAGCCTGGAGCTGATGGGTGCAGGGACCAGCCTGGATAAACACAGCTGCTGAGCCAGGGCTGGCCCCTGCTCCCCCAAGGAGACTTTCCAGTCACAGCCGGAAGTCCCACCTGCTTGGGAAGGGCTGTGTTTCTTTCTTATGAGAAATGCCGATGACTTCTGGGGTCTTCTGGATGCCTGATGTGAAGGGGGCTTTAGGCCACCTCGGAGAGGTCACAGCACCACGCCTGGGAGCTGGGGGGTAGTCACCCCTCGCCCACACTCAAGCTCACCCAGAAACTGCTGCTCCAGCACCTCCAGGAGACTTCAAGCCAGAGTCCCTCCTGAGAGCTGGTGGGTGGGGGCAGCCCCCCTGGGAAACCCGGCACAGCCCAGCAGTTTTAGCTCCACCAAAACCCAGAAACCCCAAAACCCAGCCCTGTCCTATGCACAGAGGGCCAAGCTCTAGCGGGGTGGGGGGTTGTTCTTGAATTTAATATCCTTGAGTCTCTAGCTTAACACACCAGGCCCTGTCCCGAGTCCAGGCCTTTGCTGGTGCTGCACACCCTACCCAGAATGCCTCCCGCCTCCTTTCCCTGGTTGAAGCTGCCTGATAACAGTGCAAAGAGTGAATCTGGGCAACAAACTTGGCTTTGACTCCTGGCTCTGTCAACTCCAAGCTGTGTGACCTTGGGCCAGGAACGTGGTATCTCTGAGCCTCTTTGTCAGTCAGTCAGACAGGCTTCACAATGGCATCTCTTCCCAGGGTTAGCATGAAGGTTCCTTAGGAGAGTCCTCGGTACCCGTGGGTCTGCTCCCCTGCCACAGTGAAATGCTCTGTAACCGTCGAGGCCTGGCTCAAGGGCCACCTCTCTGCAGTGACTTCCTGGACCCTCCCTCCTCTGGGTTTCTCCGGCAGGCAGGCACGTGGTTCACACCTCTGTCTGCATGTCCCACAGGGAGATGGGAGTCGGGATTCAGGGCAGCTCCTGACACTGGGGCTCCTGGCTGCGCCCTGGGCTGACGGCAGGCCTGGGGCTCCCTCAAGGGCACGTTCCCGCAGCGGAGCCCAGAGCAGGCCTGGCTGTGGGCCTGGCTCAGGAAATGGCGGAGGCGAGGCGAGTTACAGAGACTTTCATTAGTGGTAACGGTGACGCTGAGCATTTGCTGTGTGCCCTGCAGTGTCGGTCAGGTGGTACTTAAGGGACTGCAGTGAACCCTCCTCGTGGGTTCAAATCTCTGCGTTGCCTCTTAGGAGCCCCGCTGTCCTGGACCGTTCCTTTCCCTCTTGGGCCCCAAACTTTCCCCCACTGTAGAGTGGGGGCAATAATTAAACCTATCTCCAAGCATTAAGAAGGAGATTAAAGACTTTAACACTATCAAAAACCCCACAGATTTCTTTACCCATATCAGTACACGAGAACCATTGGCAGTGGGTATTGATGTGATTCAAGCAATTTACAAAGTTTTTCACATATGTTCTCATTTAAATCACTGATGTTTTTATTTCCATCACTTAACGTGATATATATGACAAAAGTTCCAGAATTTAGAAAATAAAGAAAAAACTTAACAGCAATGCTAAACTTATCTTCAGAGATGACTGTTATTACTACCGTTATAGAATCTTCCAGACGTTTTGTTAGAAATATTGCAAATACTCAGAAGTGTACTGATAGCATCTTACTGAAGGTGGGAACCTTTAGGCATTCCCATCGCCCAGATTTAAGAAATCCTTACATTTTTTCCGCCATATTTGCTCAGATCTACATTGATAAGAAAGAAAATCATACAGATACTGTTAAAACACTTCCTTACCCCTCATGCCCAGAGCACTTCCGCTCCAAAACGTGGTGGGCCCACTCTTCCCTTTTGTGTTTTTATACTTTCATTACACAAAAGGTATCAATGCCCACTAGATGGTACATGCGGTATATTTCACATAAATGATATCATACTGAGCATACTGTTCTACAACTTACTCTTCTCCCTCAGGATATTATGCCTTCAAGATCTAGACCAAGATAGAAGTCTAATTAATTCATTCTTTTAACCAAATAACCCAATCTATGACAATAACACCGTATCTTTAATTATTTCCTGCTGGTGGACTGTGTGAGATTACCACTGAATTTTTCTATTACGAGGAGCGCTTTTTAAAAAATCCCTGTGTACATCCGCATGGGAGCACACCAGAGAGTGTTTTTCTAGGACATGTGCACAGAGCTATTGCTTGGGCATTGAAGTGTGAGCACTTCCAACCGCAGGAGGCATCCTGGCCACTGTTTCTGCACGTATTTATAAGGATATGCTCATCCTGCTTATTTGGTTTAAAATCTGCTTTTCCCGCCCACCGTACACCTGCACACACACGCCTATCACAAGTGTACATTGGTGCCCATGGATCCTGCAAGGTCTTGTTGGGTACTTACTGCCAGGTAGGCGTTGGGTCTGTCTCCTCATCTCACTTCAGTCCTGCGAGGTTTTTGCACCTGTGAGGTGAGGGAGGCAAGTCATGCCGATGAAGGGATTTGCCAAAGGCCCCCGTCAGTAAGGAGGAAGCTGGGTTTCGATCCCAGGCTTCTTCCGTTCCAATCCAGTGCTCTGTCTGCGGCCCAAGCCCTGGCAGATGGTTCTACCCAAACCAGACTCAAGGGCCCCGTCCAAGACCTACTGAGTCGGAGTTAGCGGGGAGGGACCGGGACATCCACCTCTGGCACTCAATGCTCTGAATTCTTATGGGGGATCAGGAAGATGGGGCCGGTGTCTCTGGCCTGCTGGCTCCCTTGGAGCCACCTCCTTCCCGGTGTCCCACGGGATTTTTATTTTGAGTTGCTCGTGATCCTGTAAGCCTGGGGCGTGTCATCTTACCATCTGGCAACCGCAAAGAAGGAATAATTTGGCACGCGAACCTGAGAAAGCCTCGGGACCAGGACCGCAGGAGCCTTTGCTTTGAGAGGAACTTCTGTTACCATAGCAACTGCAGTCCACATCTCATCTTCAGGACCAGTGGATACGATGGAGAGCCAGCGAGGGAGAGCAGGGTGTGTGAGTGAGGGGCAGCTCGGCGAAGGTTCATAAGCAAGATGGGGAGGGGGGAGGGAAGAATGAAGAATGCAGCCTTTGGGGAACAGCCTTTGCCAAGCAGAGAACTGAGGGTTTCTCAGAGCCATCTTTTGCTTGGGGTGGGATGTCTCTACGACTGACCCTTGAATAATATGGGTTTAAACTACATGGGTCCACTTATATGTGGATTTTAAAAAATACATACTATACATTTATTTTCTCTTTCTGATGGTTTTCTTAATAAGAGTGCCTTCCCTGTAGCTTAGAAGAATATAATACATAATGCATATACAAAACATGTGTTCATTAGTTGCTTATGTTATCAGTAAGATTTCCGGTCAACAATAGGTTATGAGTCATTTGGGGGTGTGAAAAGTTATTTGCCGATTTTTTACTGCGTTAGGGGTTGTACCCTTAACTCCTGCGTTGATCGAGAGTCGACTGCGTAGTCCGTGGCCAGCTGGCCTCTCCTGTCCACTCAGGACTCGAGATGAGAAAGCAGGTCAAGGCCTCAGAGTGTGGGGCAAGGATGACAGCTGACATGTACCATGTCCTAAGCGTTTCACACACAGTATCCATGCGCCCCTCAAGGCGAGCTGAGGTGGCCCACGTGTTATGCCCAGTGCCAGGTTAAAAACAGAGTCTAGTCGGGCCCAGTGACCTTGCGAAGGTCGCACAGCACAGATAGGTTTGGATCATTGTGCTGTTTTCCCGAAGCCTCCGTTCTAAGCCATGAAGACAGAATTCCCTGGAGTGGCAACAGGTACGCAGATGCACTGGTGCCCAGGGAAGGTTGTGGACTCTCCTCCTTCCGGACCCTCCCATTTACACTTATCTCCCTTAATTCCTGCTCCAGCCCCAGCACCTGGGCCAAGTTCAGCAAATGTTCACGGGATTGAATGCAGGTGGTAATATGCTCATTTCTCAGCTTTCAGGATATTGTCACTCACACGCCCTCATGTTCCTGAGCACCGGGGGCGGTAGGGGGGCGAGGAGGAGTTCCAGAAATCAAACACACCCCAAAGCCAGGGTGTTGCATTCTTTGAGCTTCCTTTCCGTGGAGATTATGAATTGTCCTTCACTTCCCCTTGAGTGTGGTGGTGAAGAGGAGGGAATTCAATCTGGGCTTGCAGGGAGGGTGTCCTGCCTATGAACATCCTCTGTTGTGGGGGTGACCTGGTGACAAAAGACCGTTAAAGAGGCTGGAATGCTCTGGCCTGAGTGGCTGAAGCCCTCTGGGGCAGGGACTCTCAAAGCCGTCGCCACCACCCTCCTCTGCCGATGGTGCACTGCCTTGGCTCAGGCAGCTGCAGCAGGCCTTGGGAGATTAGCCCCCGGGGCTTGCAGGCTGACTGGTATCACCACTGTTCGTAAGTTCAGGGCTGGCCCAGCCCCGAGAAGCTGG
This sequence comes from Phyllostomus hastatus, assembly GCF_019186645.2. Taxonomy (NCBI): domain Eukaryota; kingdom Metazoa; phylum Chordata; class Mammalia; order Chiroptera; family Phyllostomidae; genus Phyllostomus; species Phyllostomus hastatus. The sequence continues at coordinate 6,903,545 of NW_025334005.1, read as the reverse complement.
AGGGAGTTAGGAAGACCACCTGGTTGTCAGCGCTCTCTGCCCCCACACCCTCGACACTGTCACTGAAACAGAAAGTAAGATGTTGGGTTTCAATTCAGTGGAGCAAAGCGGTTAAGAGTGTGGGCTCTGGACCTGGACAGCCTGGGTTCAAATCCCAGCTCTGTCATTTTTCTAGCAGTGTCATCCTGGACAAATCACTAAACTTCTTCGTGCCTCTGTTTCTCCACTTTGTGCGCTTGCTATGAAAATTAAATTGGTTAATTTATCTAAATTATTTTTTTAACTGCTTGGGTAACAGTTGTCCTTGCAGCTGGCAGCTCCTTCTCATTCTTAGTCAGTCAGTCAATCAACAAACACTGTGTTGGGCACCCTGGGGGCACAGGGCTGACTCAGCCTTGGGCCCTGCCCTCCAGGGTTCTCTGGTCTAGTAGAAGACCTGTGTGCCTTTATGCATGACAAAGTGTCTCCCCAGGCCCACAGAGATGATACAGAACTGAACTCGAGCCCTCCACAAACACATACGGTCATGCACAAACACATGGTCCCACACACAGATGTACCCACACAGAGGGGTACACACATGATCACAATCATACTCCCATAAACACACATGCCACAATCACACACACGTATGCACTGCAGCCAGCATCTCAATCCCCCCATCTCCCCAGCACACACAGAAATAGGTGGAAATACTGAAAACCACACTGGAGCACTGGGGCGGTTGCCATGGGAACCAGGATTCCAAAATCCTAACTTGAGGGTATCTGAATCCTTGCTCTGAATATTTCATTAGTCATGGAGTTCGTGCTCCGAATTCTGAGTCATTTCTCTTTCAGGGGTCAGGCGGGGCAGCCACACTGGGAGTTGGTGAGGACAAGCAATTAAAGGCCTGATTACTTTCTGTCTGAGTGATGGAGTGGCCCAGACAGGTGCTTGTGGGAGATCTCTGTCCCGAGGGGCGTGTGTGTGCATGCACATGCACGCTCATCTGGGTGTGAGTCCGGGGAATCTTCTTAGGTGAGGCTGAGAAAGTACAGTAGTCGTGCCCATGTCTGCAGCCCCTGTATCAGTCAGGCCAGGCCAGGTCAGGCTGTGGTAACAAATACGCCCCCAGTCTTCATGACTCAACACAGAAAAGGTTCACTTCTGACTCACACAAAATTCCGGCTGGGTCAACATCCCCCTTCCTCTTGTGGTGGCACCTGGGACCCAGGACCTCAAATACGGCCATGACAGAGAAGAAAGACCCAGAGGAGGCTCATTGCCTCTTACCTACCTTGTCCCCGCAGTGGACACACGTCCACCTGTCTAGGCTTCTATGGCCGCAACATATGTACAAGAGATGGGGAAATGGGGAGGCATTCTTTTGTGAGCACAGTCATCCCTGCTACAGCTCTCCCTTTGTGCTTCTGCAAACTGGACCGCCCCCGCCCAGCATGGAGCCCATTCCTTGGGGACAGTTCAAAGGCTGGCTCTGCCACTTGCTAGCTGGTGGCCTTGGGCCATGTATGACTCAGGGTCCTAACAGGAAACAGATGGCACACTCAAAATAGAAGTTTGAAGGGGGCTTATTTACAAAATCCCCTTTGCAAAGGACAATGCAGTAAAAGGAACTCAGAGCAGCTGAGCGGTTACCACCCTGGTCCAAGGACACAAGACCAGGGAGTTGCCAATGAGACATGAATAGGTGATTGGCTGCCTTGAAAGCATCAACAGAAGGACCGAGCCTGCCCAAAGGATCTCACTGGGAGGGAGCCAGGGAAATAAACACCATGACCTCCCTCCTGTCTCCACTGGGGCTCCCCAATGGCTGAGCCAAACAGAAGCCAAAGGGCCCGGGAAGATGCTAATTTAGACCAAACAGGTCATCCTCCCAGGGCCAAGTGGACACACGGTGTGCAAACACCTGACATAGTCAGTCCTCCACACATGTTGATTTCTCAGGGTCTGAAAGCCCCCTTTCCAGTCCAATGGATCACAGCTCAGGAGGCACCAGTTATCCTAAAGTCTGGTACGAATCTCTCAAGTTTTCCAAACAAAAGTGTGTTTACTAAAAATAACTCCATTTTCAAGATTCCTTGGTGCATCAAATATTTTACAGCTATTATCTCTTGTTAGCCCACAATATTTTCCTAAGGGCCTTGCCAACAAGTTGGGACTCTGGCAGAGAAAGTGACCGAGCCATCCATGGTCACTCAGCCAGCGAGTGGGTCTGGCCCCAAAGCCTGGTCCTTCCTCTCTGCCCTGCTGTGGTTTCCGAGGGCATGTGCACAACTCCCAGGTGAAGTGTAGAATGCTGCAATTCCGAAGCTTGAGAATTTCCCTCCCCTGAAGGGAGGCAAAGGAACCAAGGTCCAGGACCATGTCCTTCTCCAAAGGCCCTCTAGAGCTGTGGCAGGCTCCAGAAAGTGCCCCCTGCCCTTCCAGGCACCACCGTGCCCTCCACGCCTGAGTCTACTCGCTCACCACGGCTGCTGCTCCTTGATTTCAGGTCACCCGTCTCCAGCCCCATCTGGCCAGCGCAACACCAGCGGCACAGAGAGCCAGCCCTGGGAGCCAGGTGAGGAAATTATCCTTCTGGGATCCACGGTCAGCTTTCTGAGACTGCGCAGGTGGTGTCCTGGGGTGACTGAAAGGGGAAATGGACTTTTAGGGTACCAGGGAGGCTCCCTAACTTCAGACAACACCTCTCCTTCTTAAACCAGTGTCTGCAGGTCCACATTAGATTCCCCTGGAGGTCTTAGAACTACCATCTTTGAGAGGCCACTGATAAAAAGTCACATACACATGTCAGGGTGTGCAGTGAACATTTTAAAGGGATTTGCTGAGAACAAGCTAAAGGATCCTTGGTGAAGGTTGTGGGGGTTCCACCAGGTGGGTCTCAGATTACCTCGACAGATATTTATAAAGGACCTACTCCCTGCAGAGCTGCACACTGACACTGTGGGTGCAATCCTGGGCAAACATGGGCAGGTGGGCCCCCCAAGGGAGGGCTCTGGAGCAGGGGAGAGCCATCATACACACCACCCACCTGCGACCCCATCGCCAGCCCCACGTCTGTCTGTCCCCCAGGGTTCCGGGGCCGCTGTGGTGCTCCCTCGCAGCTAGTGCCCTGGGAGCAGCGGAGAGGCCTGGGAGGGGCAGTGTGGCGCCCGCAATACCAGGGGGGCCTCTGAGCCCAGAACTCTGTCCTTCCTTCACACAAGGGTGCTCTTGAGACAGGGGCAAGTGAGGAGGGTTTGGGGGGACTGGACCCCGGGTTCTCTGTTGCCCCAGGCCTAATTCATCCTAAACTTCAGGGTCACCCTCAGCCCCTCTTCCTGGCTGCAAGGAGAGCCAGAGGGTCAGGCGTCAAACGGGGCTTGGGGATGAACCCTCCCGGCCCCTTTTTACAGACTGGAAGGCTGAGGCCAGGAGTGGGGGTAGGGAATTGTCGGAAGTCACTTAGCAGGTCGGTGGTGGGGCCTCTGGCAGTAGCCTGCCCCCACCTATTCCTCGCGTGGGCAGAGTCTGTATCCGCGCCCCCAGGCCTCAGCTGGTGTGTGGTGTTTTCAGGGGAGCGGCCCGAGGTCCGCCTGGTGAACGGGAGCAGCCGCTGCAGCGGGACCGTGGAGGTTCAGCTAGGACAGTCCTGGGAGCCCCTGTGCCGGAAGTTCTGGGACCTCAACGCTGCGGAGGCCGTGTGCCAAGTGCTGGGCTGCGGAGGGGCAGAGACGGTGCCCAGCCAGCCAGCTCCGTTGTCATCGGAACTGCCACGGGACTGGGCCGCGAGGAACGCCAGTGGGACCCGGAATGCCACGCGGGCCCTGGTGCCCACAGTCCAGTGCAGAAGCCCCGAGTGGCAGTCCTGTGAGGTGGTGCAGCAGGAGTGCATCAGCAGGGGGCCAGTCCAGGTCACCTGTGCAGGTACAGTGGCCCGCCCCGCGCCTGCCAGCTGAGCCCCTGCTGGGGGAGGTGGGGAGAGCATCTATTCCCCGCCGGTCTTCAGTCAACGCCCCTCACTCCTGTCCCCAGCTCTGGGCACTAGACCCTGGCCTCCTCCCCCATACTTCACCCCCCAACCCCCATCAACGCAAACACAGCTGGTGCCCACACTTCGTATTATTTCCAGCTCTGAGTGTTTCCTCAGATCTGGCCTGCGGACCTTTCTCCCTGCTAGAACTCTGGCCGGCCCACTTGGTCCCCAATGCCACCCCTTAGGTCCCCAATCCTAACAGAGTCGTAGGCTTTACTTGCTGGTGCCTTCCCTCATCCTGCTCTGGACTTCTGTCTCCTTTATCTCCGTCCCTACCCACAGCGCACATAAATATGACAAGTTCCCAGGGCCCCTCAGCACTGCAACTCCCCAGCACCACGGCCTCGCTTTTCAGGCCCCGCCCACAGGTGTCAGGCCCCACCCACGAGTTTGCACCAGGCTACTAACCCCGTCCACTGGCTCCGCAGGAACCCTAGTCCTGACCAGTCCCCCTTTGTCTGCTCAGCAAGTCCCAGCCCTGCAGGTTTCCCTGTCCTGCCCACAGGGTTACAGCCCCTCTCCCTGGGTCCACAGCCCCACCCACAACTATCCGGCCCAGTCCCTACCACCGCTTCCCTTCCTGGCCCTCTTCCCACCCCCATCCACAAACCCCTTGCCCTCCCACCCCCAGAGAATCAAGCACTGCGGTTGGCGGAGGGTGGCAGCCGCTGTGCCGGCCGCGTGGAGATGCTGGAGCATGGCCAGTGGGGTTCTCTGTGTGATGACACGTGGGACCTGAAGGACGCCGACGTGGTGTGCAAGCAGCTGAGCTGCGGCTGGGCCATCCAGGCCCTGCCGGGCTTGCACTTCGCCCCTGGCCAGGGAGCCATCCACCGGGACCAGGTGAACTGCTCCGGGGCCGAGACCTACCTCTGGGACTGCCCAGGGCTGCCTGGGCACGGCTACTGTGGCCACAAGGAGGATGCTGGCGTGGTGTGCTCAGGTCAGTGCGCACCGTTTCTGAACCCCCGCCCTCCACCAGCCTCACTGCCAGCCTCCTGGGCACCCGGCCTGGAGTTAGTGCAGGAGACAGGGTCCCTGTCCTTGCGTGGTCACCATCCAGGAGGGAAGATGAGACCCAGACAAACATAGAGCCCCAGGGAGCGAGTGGCAAAAATCCTGAGAAAGGAAGCCAGGTGTGGTTTAGAGGCTGCAGGCAATCCAGAGCTAGAAGGATAAACCCGCCCACCTTCTGGAAGAGGCGGCCTTAGGGTGAGTTCTTCCCGAGGGAGAATTGGTCACGTGATTCAGAGCAGGGAGAGGCGCTGGAGGCTGGGAGGCCCCCCCCCCAGCAGGCTGTGGGCAGTCCAGATGAGGCCGTCCGGTCCAGCCAGTGCTTCTCTGTAATAGATGTAGGAGTCAGGCGGGGGGTCTTGTTAAATGTAAATTCTGATGCAGTCGGTCTGGGGCAGGACTTGAGATTCTGCATTTCTAACCAGATTCCAGGCGATGCAGCCGCTGCTGCTCCACGCCCCCACACGTGGAGGAGCAAGGGTGTAGGGCACGGAAGCCCAAGTAGAGGACAGGGGATGCGGATCCTGGGGGGAGAGCACACAGATCTGGAGACCTATGGGCTGCGGGGTGTTTGCATCCGTGGGCGTGGGCTGGTGGGAATCTGGGCCCAAAGATCCTGGCCTGATGCTGCCCACCCCCCTCCCCTGCAGAGCACCAGTCCTGGCGCCTGACCGGAGGCACTGACCGCTGCGAGGGGCAGGTGGAGGTGTTCTTCCGTGGGGTCTGGAGCACCGTGTGTGACAGCGAGTGGTACTTCACAGAGGCCCAGGTGCTCTGCCGTGCCTTGGGCTGCGGGACCGTGGACAAACGGCCCACGGGGCTGCCCCACTCCCTGTCGGGCAGGATGTTCTACTCATGCGAGGGAAACGAGACCACCCTCTCGGACTGTTTATGGCTCTTCAACAACTCCAATGTCTGCATGCAGTCCAAGGCAGCCAGGGTCCTCTGCTCAGGTACTCTTCCCCCCAACCCCCCTGCACCCTCACCTCAGATACTGACCAGGAATCCCACCGGAATCCGCAGCCTAAGAACTTGCAGCCCAAACAAAGACCACAGCGTAGGCCAGGTCAAGGATGACAAAGACTGGCATGAGAGGGGCCGCCGTCCCTAGCGTGCCCAGGCAGACGCTGCTAACTGATCAGGGCATCTTTTCCACAAATCCTCAACTCGGCCTCAGAGTCAAATACTTCCAGGGGTCTCTATGGACTGGGGTCGGTTCAGGGGATAGCACCAACTTGCCGTCCCAGGGCTGGTGACCACAGTAAGAACGCATCCGGAGACACTAATACTAATATCAGTGGCTGAGATGTGTCTGGAGTCCCGATCACGTCGCAGACGATGCCGAGCCCTGGGTTGTGTCTTACTTTGGCTGAGCCCCACACCCACTCCGTGAACTGGGTTCTACCGAACTTGAACAAATCTGAGATGGCCCTGATACGCCACTCCACTGTTATTTTATGTATGTTGATGGGGGCAAACACGCTGCCACAATAAACTCTTGGCATGTCACGAGATGGAACGATTTCAGAGGTGTTAAGGTGTGAAAAGGAGAGAGCGTTAGCCCTGAGGAAACGCGGTGTTAGCTGTGTCCGTGGAGTTCCGATGTCAAGCTACGGGGTCAGGGCCACCGTGTACCAGCCAGAAGGCCTCCGTTTCGAGACCACGTGGATGCCGATAGAGCCACTCCCAGGGTAGCTGGGAGATCAGAGAGCAGCACCATGGGACCTTGGGATTTTGCCTTCCCTTACCTGTCACGTGCTTATGATAATACTGAGCGCGGCAGCTTCCCACCCCCTGAGGCCCACCTGAAGAACAAACCCGAATGAGTGGAAAGGGGAATTGTGGTCTGTAGCAGATTCTATAGAAGGAAGAGATCAGTCTTTTTAATAGGCCTATATTCTTTTTTTTAAAGATTTTATTAAATTTTTTTTAGAGAGGGGAAGGGAGGGAGAAAGAGAGAGAGAGAGAAATATCCATGTGCGGTTGCCTCTCACATGGCCCCCACTGGGGACCTAGCCTGCAACCCAGGCATGTGCCCCGACTGGGAATTGAACTGGCAACCTTTTGGTTTGCAGCCCATGCTCAATGCATTGAGCTATGCCAGCCAGAGCTATTAGCCCTATATTCTAAGCAAAGGACCTTCCCAGCATTTAATCCATGCTGTACCTCCTTGTGGTAGGGGGTGGGAAAGACAGGTTTCCTTAGCCAGGTGCCCCCCTGGGACTGTGCCTCCTGTTCCAGGTCACCTGTTGTGTTCAGTTCCTGGCAGGAGGACTGGCACATAGTAGGTGCTGTGTGTCAAGCTGAGGGAGGTGTGTTTCCTGACAGGTTCCCAGAGGTTGCTCAATCTGTCCACTCCTGAAGTTCCTGCAAGTATGCAGCCAGTCACTGTAGGTGAGTGTCACTGGGTTCGCAGTGTCTCAGAGGCCCGGGTGCACTCGTGCATTTGCGTGTGTGTGTGTGTGTGTGTGTGTGTGTGTGTGTGTATCTGCCTGGGTGGGGCCAAATGGTTCGCCCTCTATCACCCACCTCCAGACGCTGGACTTGCCTCTTGGTGCCTTGTGGCCCTCCCCCCTTCCCACCCTCCCATGTCAGCTCCACCGCTCCCTAAATCCTGGTATTCCGTGGATAGGAGTCTACTTCCTGCTCTCCTGTGAGCTCCTGTAGGGCAGAAGGATAGAGCTGGAGAGCTGAGCTGGTCTGACACGGTGAGGATGCTGAGGGTGACAGCCAGTGTGTTTATAACGTCCCAGGCACTGGCCGAGCACTCTGGGTCCTTACTTCCCAACCCTCTAATCTTCCCAGCAGCCTCCTGAGGAGGTCTCATCATAACCCTTACACAGGGGAAGGAGGTCCAGCTCAGAGGCGAAGCGACAGCTAGCCAGTGTTGGCTGGAAGTTGCATCCAAGGTTCTGAATCCCAGCCCCACACTTGGTGCACCTGCCAGCTGTGTGTAGTTTGGCTGGCTTCAGGGCAGACTCTGAGGGCTCGAATCCCAGCTGTGCCTCTTGCTAGCTGTGTGATATTGGGCAGTTCTTAACCTCTCTGAGCCTCCGTTGCTTTGACTATAAAAATGGGATTGAAAACCATAGCGCCTTTCCTAGTGTTGCTGTAAGTCTCCAAAGAATGAATTTTCATAAAGCACTTAGAACAGGGATTAGCACACAGTAGGCGCCGCCTGGGCATCAGTTATTCTTGTGATCATTCAGTCCAGGCCTGGAGCCCCTGGCATGTTCACAACCAGGGGTGACTCGGAGTCACCTTCTCTGGGAAGGCCGCCTTTGTCTTTTCCATGGAGAATTAGGTGGCCCTGGCAGAGCCTCATGCCCCCAGGTCCCCACCCACAGCTCCATCACAGCACTGGATGGGGTTGAGCTGAGTTACTGATCCCCCCACTAGACAGAGATTGTGATGTCTTCTGACACTGTTGTCACACCATTGGGGCTCCGGGATGGTTGAGCAGAGAGAGATCCCTACGGGCTGAGGGCCAGGAGAAAGTTTCACTCAGGCAGTTATTCATTCAGGATGTGTTTCTTGAGCACCTACTATGTACAAGACACCTAAGAGCAGATGAGAAAAAAAAATGTTAAAGGGAAGAGGAGGCTAGGTCCAAAGAAAAAGCAGCTCAGCTGCAGACAGGTTGGAGAGGCGAGAAGAAGGGCAAGGAGGAGTCTGTGTCCATTCTTCTTCCTCCCTGATTTCGGGCTCTTGCTTCTAGAACCTTCTGTGACCGTGAAAACGGAGGACTGGCAATCTCGGGAGCTGATCCTCTTCATCGCCTCTATCATTCTGGGAATTCTCTTCCTTGTCTCACTCATTATCATTGCCATCATCCTCTTGAAAGTTAAAGGAAAATACGGTAAGTGCAGAATTCTGGGAGCCATAGGGAAGGCTCAGGGATGGGAAGGAGCTGGCCTGAGGTGCAACCCTCCCAGGGGGACCTGAGCTTGGGGGGCCCCATCAGGAGTAGCAGTGACTCAGCCATGGCCACCCAACCCTGGACCCCGGAGCACCTCCTGATGGGAAGGATTTTCCCAGCATACCCAGGAGAGGTGGACCAATGTGGGTCCCACGGGAGGTTCAGACTATGTGTGTGTGTGTGTGTGTGTGTGTGTGTATTTGGGCGGGCGGTGAGGAGGGAGATGTCTCAATGAGAACAGAACAGGCAGACTGGAAGGGGCCAAAAAATAACTTATAGAATCTCTGCCTCCCCTCCCTCAGCCCTCCCTGCTATGGTGAACCACCAACACCTACCTACCACCACCCCAGCAGGGGTCAATAGCTATCAAGAGGTCCCCATCACCATCCCCAAAGAAGAAGGTAGGATGTCAGCCACCCTGGGGGAGGGGAGGGCTGGAGAAGACAGGAAGGGTATGCTTTCTGGAGGATCCGCACTGTTTATGTCAAAGCAGTGTCCTCGCTGGGGAGGAGACCTGGGCCAGCCCGCTAGTGGCTGTGGGACCTTGAGCACACCAGGTCTTAGTCTGACGGGCAGGTGAGGTGCCAGTGCCATCATTCTGGGACCCTAGGCTTTTGAATTCTGGACAGACACAGCCCAGGGCATTTGGGACTGGGCTCTCATTGGAAATCTCCACTCTGCTAATTGGCTAGTCGGTTGTGGTACCAATACCTCTTTCAATGGCTTGCTCAGTCAGCCTCCCTGCAGAGCCCCGTCCAGGTTTTCCTGGAACGTGATTTTATTTCATGTTTTCCGAATGAAAAAAAAATAGATCATGCATCCATGTTTTGGGACATATGGATTTATACCTCTTGAAACTCTCGTAAAGGAGTTGGAGTGCAATCACATTGCATTGTGAGTATGTTAAGTCTCCTTTCCTTGAAAACCAGTGCAACACTCAGCCAAATATTATTACTCTTCTCTGCAGTATCCACATATCTGAGGAGAGAATGTGAGTAACAGAGCCCAGAACCAGGCTAGGCACCCACTGCACCGGGTGGCCTGGAGGTTGAGAGCCACCCTGCCTGCTTCTCTGGGCAAGGGAGCACCCTGTGCCCCAGTTTCCTCAGCTGTAAAATGGGGACACTACCGTCTCTCCCTCACGGAGTGCTTATGAGAATTAGATGATATTTGCACTCGTTAGAACAGTGCCTGGCGTGCAGTGACTGCTACGTGTTTGTCACAGAAGGAAATCTTACTTAGTTTCCTGTTGGAAATGGGTGGGAAGCGCTGGAAAAACCCGGGCTGGGGAGTCTCGGACAGATGGGCTGCCTGGCGCTCTCCTGCCTCTCTGCCCCGCCCCCCCGCGCCCCCCGCGCCCCCCGCCATCCACGCTGTCCGTCCGCTGTCCCTGCACGCTCCGCCCACCACTTGGCCACGCCCCCCGCTCTGTTCTCTCCCCAGTTCCCAAGCTGCCCTTCCAGGCCCAGGCCCCGCCCCCCGCAGACCCGGACTCCAGCTCGGAATCTGACTACGAGCACTACGACTTCAGCGCCCAGCCTCCCGTGGCCCTGACCACCTTCTACAGTGAGTGCCTGGGCCCGGGCGCCCGGAGGCCCTGTTGCCTGAGCCAGGGAGAGGGCCCAGATGCCTGGGGACCTTCAGTAGGTCCCACCTGATGACCCCCACACAACAAGGGTGGAAGCACCCTTGCTGCCCGCTGTGTTGACTGTAAATGGCCTCACACTGAAATTTTCAAAGTGCGTTTCGACCCTGGAGGCATCTCCATGCCCGCGGGCAATACCCGCTCTGGACCTTCTTCCCTCCTCCGTCTGCCTCTGGCCACACAGGGTCTTAAGGCCTGGCCTTCGGCACTCCCCCGAAGGAGGCTGTGTCTGTGTAAGACACGAGGGAGTCCAGGGGACAGACACAGTCCAGATGGCTTCCCGCACACTCCCACGCTCTTTCTGTGCCCCGGCCTCCCCCCCCTCCCCCACCTCCACTGTGAGCCCAGCTCTGCCTCCTGTCTGGCTTCCTCAGCTCTCCTCTCTGTCTCCTGGGGTGGCAGGGCCCACGCAAAGCCCAAAGCCCAAAGCCGGGAGGTTGAATGAGAGCAGAGAATCTCGCGCCTATTGTGGAGTCCCTTGGGAGCTTGTCACAAATTCCTGAGCCCCAACCCACACCTGCTACCAGAGTTAGGATGACAGCTAGGCTGTGTGTGACAGAGACGCCCAAATGACAGTGTCCTGAGACAGTGCCCAGGGCCCAGGCTCCTTCTCTCTTGCCGCTCTGCCGTCCCGAAGATGTTGCCCTTGTCCACGTGGTTCAGAATGGCTCACCACCGTGTCCACATCCCAGCCAGCAGGAAGGGGGAAGGGAAGGTGGGGCGTGCCCTCCCTTCCAGGCCAGAGATGCCCACGTGGCTCCCACCTGGGGTTCACCAGCTGGAACTTAAACCCACCAGCTGCAAGAGAGGCAAGGAGATGAAGCCACTGTCCTGGGCCACTGTATGTCCAGATAAAGGCCCAAGGGTCCCCTGCTGCAGGAGAGATATAGGGGACAGCCAGCCAGCCATCTCTGCTGCACCTGCTGGATCAGGGCCTCTTGGGGCGAGGGGACGCAAATAGCTCCACTTCGGGTCCCTGCACTGGCATTTGGGAGCCCCAGGCATGAGGTGTCCTTAGAACCTGAGATCCTGAGGCCAGGCGTGGAAGGTGTGAGACTGAGAGGCCCAAATCCTGGGACTCTGACACGAGGAGTCAGTGGTTCCAGGTTCGAAAGAGCTGACTGCGAGATCCCAGACACTGGAGTCTATAACATCCTCTGAGTCTGCTTCTCCTTGGTTCCAAAACGAAGGTGCCACAGAAACTGACAGAAAGATTCCTGACCCTCCAGCTTATGCTCTGGGCCAGATCCTCGAAGGGGCAAGGTCACACAAGGAGAGAACCCAGGACTTGATATTTCCTTACGTGGAGGGAGGGACAGCTGGGGACAAAGGGCGCAGGGTTTCTGGCCACAAGCAGCCTGTGCCTGTGCTGGTTTGAGACCGAGGTTCAGGGTCTTCTTGGACTAGGATGTAAGCCTGGGATCTGACAGGGAAGGCTAAGCCCCTCCGGGCCCCTGGGGTTGTCCTCCCGCCTGATCAGCCTCCGGGGCGCCCTCCTCCGGGCTCTCGGGACAAGGAGATGGAGCCTTCACCCCTCCTCACCACCCCATCTGCTTGTAGATTCCCAGCGACACCGAGTCACAGATGAGGAGGTCCAGCAGAGCAGGTTCCGGATGCCCGCCTTGGAGGAAGGTGAGCTGGACTGGGGCAGGGCCTGGAGGGGGCGATGCCGGCCCCGCCTGCAGATGCAGCAGCTGAGCTCACCTTTGTGGGAAGCTCCAGCATCTCCCCTCGACAGGTCCTTCCTGACTTGACCAGTCCAGGTGGCACTCCGTTCTTTGCCCAATCTGATCTAAAGCCTTCTTCTTTCCTCGCCATTCTCCCTTTCCTGGCCTGGGACTCGAAGAGGTGCATGCCTCCCGGGTCCCACCTGCCAACCCTGGACCCTGCGTTGCAGATCCCCCCTCCCTGGGCCGTCAGCAGCAGGTGAGGAGCCACAGCGAGTCCAGCACGTCGTCTGGGGAGGACTACTGCAACAGCCCCAGCAGCAGGCTGCCACCCTGGAACCCTCAGGGCTTTTCCTCAGAGAGGAGCCCCCTCCGGGAGCAGCCCCCGAACTTGGAGCTGGCCGGCTCCCAGGGAACTTTTTCAGGTAAGCTGAGCCAGGGGGACTCTGTGCGTGCCCTGTAGCCAACCTGGCTGGAGAAGTGATAAAGCTAAGAGCCTTGAACCAGGCTGAGTTCAAGAGTCTAGTCCCAGCCCTGCAGCCACTTGCTGTGTGACCTTGGACAAGTCTCGTCCCCTCTCTGGGCCTTCATTTCTTCGTTCATCAAGCTACAGACTTGACTCCATGGAGTCGTGAGGGACTCCCAGCTCTGGCAGTTTGTGTTCTGACTGTCTCCAGGCACAGGGTGACTGTCTCTGTCTCCATCAGGGCCCTCGGCTGATGACAGCTCCAGCACCTCATCTGGGGAGTGGTACCAGAACTTCAAGCCACCGCCCCAGCCCATTTCGGCGGAGCAGTTTGCATGTCCAGGTGCCAGCGGCAGGGGTGGGGGTTTGGGGAGGGGGACAGAGAGGGGCTGGGGAAAGGAGGAATGGGGGACATCTGGATCTATTAGGTACATCCGCCCAAGGAGAAAAGAAGAGAGGTAAAGGGATTAAAAAAAAACAAACCCAAAAAACCCAAAAGAAGAGAGGTAGGGAAAATGGGGGTAAATTGGACAGAGATTCAAAAAGAATGCTTTGAGAGGAAGTGAACCCCCCATCAGTGGGAGCATTCAAGCAGAAGCAACCAGATGGCCCCTTGGGGGGGAACTGTGGTGGCAGAGGGGCTGCCAGCATCAGTTGTCCATTGGGCACTGTGCCAGCGTAGGGACGACTGCCCTGGACAAAGATAAGGCCACCTTCTGGTGAGGGAGATGGCACATTCTGGTGAGGGAGACGGCAGTGATCAAGATGACAAGATGGGGTTCTTGTCACGCCTCGCCCCGCAGGATCACAGGGAGGGGGCGTGGACTCAGACCCACTCAGCTCTGTCCTGGGGCAGCTGGGGAACGATCAGGTCTCCCGCTGCCCCTAAGCGTCCCCCTGACCTGAGGCTCTTGGCCACACAGGATCCTCCGGTCCCCAGCCTGATTCTACCGATGACGACGACGACTACGACGACATCGGAGCAGGTTAGGCAGGGCCCAGCGAGGCTCCAGGTGGCTCCCTTCCACTGGACTCCGGCTCTACCTGCTCCCCTGCCCCGCCCCACCCTCCCAGATTGTGCCCCAGGGTGCTGAGAGGCCCCCCCTGGAGAGATGAAAGGAAGCTCCGCGCCCTGTACTTCTCAGTCTCCATCCATCAGGCCGAACCTGCTGGCACAGCCCTCTGCCAGCGCCCAACAGCAGCCCCAAGGTGGAGGTGCTGCGTCCGAGAGGCGGCGAGCTCTGTCTCAGGGATGCACAAGCAGTCTGGGCCGCCCCTCGGCCAGCGGCACGAAGGGGTTGAACCGGATGACTCCGGAAGCCCCTTCTGACCCCCGGGGCGTCTGGTGCTTTGGTGCCCTGAGTCTCAGACCGCTCGGGGCCCAGAAGTAATGGGAGGGGCAGAAGCCGGCTGTCCCAGTGCCACCCAGGAGACGCTGCGAGCAGGGCCTGCTGGGCTGCCGCCGCTCTGACAGGTAGCTTCTGGGGTTGGGGGAGCGGCACACCGGCGGATCCAGGCTTCCTTGGGCATAGGCAGCTGACAGTGAGCAGGACAACTGCCCCTGCCCCGACCCGCACCACCAAGAGACTGGGGCCTGAGGTCAGCCCTGCCTGTGGAGGCCCTCGGAGCCCACCAGGGTCACCACCTTGTTCTGCAGAATAAGGATGCCAAATCCTTATTCTGAGCTTCCAACAGTTTATGAAGATGACCCCAGCACAGACCCCGAGTTGTGTCCCAGTCCCTAAAGGGGCAGAGACTCCGAGATGTCTGCCAGGATGGGTCCAGAGGCTCACCAAGCCCCTGAGTGTCCCCCTCTGGCTGCGTGGACTGGTGGGAGACTCCCGGAGAAGCCTGTGAACAGGCAAGATAACGCCCAGAGCCACAGACGTGACCCGTCAGCCTCCCCAGAGAGGCTGGTGGAGGGTAGGGGCGCATGGGGGTGGGGGCGGGGCTTAGGGCCAGCTGCTTGGTGTCCTGTTCTGAGCATCCTGAGATTAAACTAATTGCTGAATGAAACCTGGGCATGGAGTGACAAATCCTTGAACCCTGTGGAACCCCAGGCTGTGTGTGGGCTGGGTGGGGGCAGCTCTGTCCACCAAGGCAAACTGGAAAACCTACTGTAGCCCGGCGCCGTGGAAAATGCTGGGGATACAGGGACAAGAGGATACAGGGCTTGCCCCCTGGAGGAGGTGGGCGCTGAGACAGCCACCGTACTCCCTGATCTATCTGCCCCTTACGGGCCCTGGCGCAGTGGGGCTGAAGTTGCTGTGCTGAGTGGATTCGAACCTGGGCCTCCAAAGCTCCTGAAGCAGGATAATGCGAGGGGTTCTATGCTCAGAGCTGCCTGGCCAAGAGGCTGATCCCAGGCCAGGGAGGAGATGGAGATGAAGCTGGTGGATGTGAAGGGGGCCGGGAAAGGACTCATGAAAGAGATTCTCCACCAGCTCAGGCACTGGGACTTGAGCCCAGCTCCGCCTTTGGGGTGGGGGCTCAAGCTCAGGTTTCCGCTGAGCCCGCCCAGAGCAGGGGGGTGGGTAGGCGAGGCTGGGCTGTGGGATCCTGCTCTGCGGGGCTGAGCAGGGCTGAGCAGGGCCTGTGTTCTGCTCACCTGTCCCACAGGTGGAGAGAAGGCTGGCACTCCCCAGGGCAACCGTCACAGGATGTGGTTGTTGCTGTGATGGGCCCCCTTCCCCAGGCCAAGGGGGATTCCTAGGGGAGGAGCCAGGGGTGGGGTGGGCGGGGACAGACTTCCAGAGCAGTTTGTGAAACAGCCTTTTTTGTCAGACAGCCTGGGTTCAAATCCAGACTCCACGCTGTCCTGGCTGTGTGGTCTCGGGCAAGTCACTCGACACCTCTGAGCCTTGGCCGAGAGTCTGTCTGTAAAGTGTGCACGGCAGTGGTAGGCACCACGCAGGTGACGGCCAGGGTTAGAGCCTGCAATGCATGTTTCCTCTCATGGGTAGATTAATCAATAGAGCCGAGCGATCTCCTTAAAAGGAGAAAAGGGAGAAGAGTAGAGAAGACAGCCAGCCATTCGTGCTGGAGGAGTAGGAGCATCTCGTCCTGCGCTCATCTGACTGATAAGGAGCTGAGGCCTGGCAGGGGAAAGGACTTGTCCAAGGTCACTCGGAGAGTTAATAGCCCAGTCGCCATTGGGCCCCACTCCACCCCGCCCTCACCCCCCAGGAAGATGGTGACACCTTCTTTTCCCCCAGAGTTCTCCCTCATTACTCCCCAGAGCCTCTCCCACCCTCATCCCCTCCCCCCCCTCCACTGCACCAGTCCAAGAGACCCTGGGCGACTCTGAGACTTGCCTCCCTTGCCCCTTCCCAGCCCCTGGGCAGCCTGGAGGCAGGAGACAGTCTAAGGGCTGGTGTCTGAAACCTGCAGAGCCGGCTTCCCGGGTTGGGTGATGGGGGCTGCTCACGGGGGTGGGGGGGGAGGAACGATGTTCGTGCCTCCAGGGCACTCAGACCACCCATCTGCGGGAACTCAGGGGCAGAGCAGGTGTGCGGGCCGGAGACCAGCGGTTATAAAAAGCCTCACAGCTCTGTGAGGGGAAACACCGTGACGCTGAATGGAGGTGGCAGCTGAATGGAGCCCAATTTTAGAAACATCCACACGGGAGGGGCACGTGCGGCGGGAGACTGACGCCCCGCGAACGTGTGGGGCCCAGGGGAGCCGCTGACCCTGCTGCAGAGGGGCCACCCGGGAAGGCTTCGGGGGGGGGGGGGCGATGCTGGAATGCAGTCACAAAGGAGGAGGAGGAGGAGGTAGCCGTGCAGGAGGTAGCCGTGGACTGAGAGAGGGAAGGGCAGTGCAGGCTGACGGAGCGGCATGAGCAAAGACAGAACGGGAAGCCCAGCAGCTCATGAGGTCGCAGGGGGTCCAGCCCAAGAGAAGACGCTGAGGACAGTCAAGGCTCAAACCCGCTTGTTCCCGGGGGAGAAGGTGGAGGCCCAAAGGGGCTCAGTGGTCGGCCCGAGTCACACAGTCGGACAGCATCTGGCCCTTTAGGGTCCTTCACGGCTCCGGACTCGTCAGTGCTCACAGCAGCCCGTGAGGTGTTCCCCCCCGCCCCCCGCCCCGTTAGGGTCGAGGGAGCCGAGCTCCCGAGGATTCGGAGTTTCTCCCAGGGCTGCCAGCCCGACGCGGAGGGCCGGGCCCTGGCTGCTCCTCCCTGTGGCCTCCTGACATGGCGGGGGCCACACGAAAGGGTCCTTTCTGTGCTCACTGCCCTGACCGCCCAGTGAGGGCATCATTCCCGCCCCAGCCCCGCCATTCATTGGCCTCCTCCTGACACCTGGGAGGGCCCGAAGGATGAGGACGGGACCCGGGCAGGACCGTCCCCCCAGGGTCCACGGGTCCCGTCTGCTCTCTGGGCTGCACGGACGTGGCCGGGAGGCTGGTCCCGGGAGTCAGGGTCAAGGCTCCAAGCCCCCGGCTGGGCATCGCCTGCCGGTACCCAACCTTTTCCACTGGAAACCTCACCTCTGAGGCACATCTGCCAAGCCACCACTCCACTCCCCATCCCTCCCTATCGCCCCATCTGTGGTTTCCACTTCCGTCCCCCCCTAAGCCCCTCCTGATGGCTCTGGAGCCGGGCAGAGGTGGCTGGAGCACCGTGGGGCCACGCGGTGTGGACCCCTCTTCGTCGTGGCCCCAGGCCCCGGTCCTGGCTTCGTGACGAGGGCATGGAGGCTCCAAAACGAGGAGCAGCAGGGGAGACCCATCAGGGAAGGACGAGTTCAAAGTCGCCTCAGTGGAAAGTTCATCTCTCCCCACATCCTTCAGCTGTTTACCAGTGTGACGGGGTTCTGGCATCCTGACATGAAAAGAGGCTCACCCCTCACCAGCATCATCGAGGAAGGACCAAAATAGCAGCAGAGGAAGACAAAGAAGAGAAAGACAAAGGGAGAGGGGAGAGAGAGAGAGAGAGAGAGAGAGAGAGAGAGTGGTGAGACCGAGAGAAAAAGAAGCGGAGGCCACTCGTGTCTGAGCAGACATTGGGAGACACGGCAGGCCCCATGAGGCCACCTGGGTCCCCTCCTCTGGACACTGTCCAGATCCCTTACTTGATCCTCAAACCCCAAACCCTCAGGGCAGTCAAGTATCCTAATTGCTATTGTCTTCTGGGTGAGCACAGGGAAGCCCAGAGGAGTCTCAGAACTAGTTCGAGGACACCCAGCTAGGAGCCCGGGAGCCGGACACCCAGTAGGGCCCCGCCCAGACGGCAGGAAGGAGGAGAGGAAGGAAACTGGAAAGGCAGGAGGCGGGAGAGCCAGAAGGGGGTGGGGGCCAGGGAAGGATGGAGAGACCTTCTTTCTTGGGGAAGGATAGCTCCCCCAAGAGGACCCAGCGCCATCCCGGCTGAAGCAGGTGCCTGTTCCCATCTCTCCTTCCCTAGGCCCACAGCCCTGGCTGCCCAAGTGCAGCAGGAGGAGAGGCAGTCACTACAGCGCCATGGGCTCTGCCCGAGAGTCACTCCCCTTCTGAGTGACTTAGTCCACAGCACCCGCTGCCTGTGGGTCTCCTGCCTTCTCTGCCATGGCTGAGCCGGGGTCACACTTGCCTCTCTGTCCACTGTCGCACAGCAGGGAGAGAAAATGGTCCACGTCCACTCTCTCACAGACACGTCCTCCCCAGGGCCCCCAGGCCGCACCCGGCTCTCTCTCCGGGAGACACTGTTATTCCCCAGGTCGGAGCTCCTGCTTCCCTCCACTCTGGGTGTGGCCTCACCTCCCTCAGGGCCTCGCTCAGACGCCCTGCCTGGCCGCTGGAGGCTGCTGTCCTCTGAGGACCAGAGGCTAAAATAACTGGGGCCAGTGATCCCCAACTCTTCTGCAAGCCAGGACACAGTGAGACCCTGTCGCATGACCACGAGGGGCACCCTCCTCTCCAAACCGGCGGCCCCTGCTGTGGCAGAGCCCTGACCTCCCGCTGTTCGCGCCATTTCCTGCTCTGGCTCTCATTGCTCTCCCTGTCTTGGGAACCTGAAAAAGAGGTGGGTGCACCCTGCAGGCAGCGGAGAGTGAGCCCGAGTTCCAGGCACAGGGCAACAGCCCGAGACACAGAGGTGTGGTCCCGCGCAGAGCCTGCCTGTCGGCAAGAACACCTCTTCCTGTGAGAAGGCCCCTGTGGGCTCTGAGGTCGGGACCACCCACCTGGGGGGCATAGTGCAGGGCCCGAGGTAGCCAGGTCACCACCCTGCAGTTCCGGCTACGGGAACCCCCTGCAGTGTGGGGCGATGGCCATTCAGGGGCAGAATAAAGTGGGTTGAAACCAATATTTCCCAAACCTCAGTTTTTCTTGTTTTTTTTCCTGTGGACCTTTTGTTCTCTTGCCTCCTTAATAGGTTTTCTTTCAATGGATTCACATTTTTCAAAAACTGAAATTTATTGTAAAAGCCATCTTTAGCCGTTTTACAAAATACCCACAGTGTGCTTTTCGAAAATGCTAATGTCGTAGAACACAGAGACACAAGAACGGTTTCAGACGACAGGAACTAGAGAGACGTGGCGAGGTGTCATCTGGGATGTCCCACCCTCGCTAGGCAGGGCCGTGCTGGGGCAGGCGGCGAAACCGGAATGCAAGTTAGCTTATAGTGTCGTGTCGGTGCTAACTCCGTGGTTTTGATAGGCGTTCTGTAGTCATGTGAGAGAATTGGTTGCTTTTAGGCAATACATACTGAAGCATGAAAGCATTCAGGAGTGAAGGGACAAGGTTTTTTAAAACAATTTTCAATGACAGTTTACGTTCAATAGTATTCTGTGTTAGTTTCAGATGGACAGGGACAACTTACTGATAAATGGCTCAGAAAAAAACCCCCATGTGGGGGGATGGGGAGGAGGGGGAGGCTGAGACTGAGGGAGGGAGGAGGGGCGGGGAGAGAGAATATAAAGCAGTAAAATGTTAACACCAGGGGAATCTGGGTGAATGGTACCCAGGAATCCTTTGTATTATTCCTGCAACTTTTCTCTAAGTCTGAAACTGTTTTAAAACGCATGTAAAGGAAACTTCATGTTGCTGTGACAACACCATCACTTGCTGCACATTTAAGGTAATTCTAAAAGAAAGCAATGCTGTTCCTCTTTCTGGATACACTGGTTGCCAAGTCTGAGCCCGGGACCTGCCGGTTCTTGGTTATAGGTGGGGACAGACAAGGGTGACAAGGGTGGGGAGGCGTGGAGGTGTCCTCGCTCTGGCCTGAGACATTCCCCTCGATTTCACGGGAGAGGCTGGCACACAGTGGAAAGGGCATCGCTTTCTCAGGCGTGACCTGGGATCCAATGATCCTGCTCTGTGGTTGGTTACGAGCCCAGTGTCCTTCATTTCATGACAGTTGGGCCCCCTCAGAGCCAGGCACCCCCAGGAAGCTCGCAAGCCTCGCAGAGACCATCATGGCTGGGAGGGGGGTGGTCAAGTGTGCAGGCACAGCTCGCTTCTGTCTCTGAATCCCAATATTTCCTGGGATCCTTGGAGTCCGGAGGGGCTGGCGACCTTGGGGCTGGCAGGTGCTCCCGGAGCAGGCACGTCGTCGCTGCAGGGGCCGCTCAGAGCTGGGGGAGACAAGAGAACAGCGTCGGTGTGTGAGAAGCGAGGCGTAGGACCGTCACACCCAGAGAGACAGAGCAGCCCGAGTGGGCCCAGTCTCCCAGGGTCTGCCCTGCGTCCTCCTCAGACCCACATTGCCCTGCTTCCCGCTCCGACCGCCAGCGCGGCTTTCTCCCCATTCTTCTCACGGCACGTTTCACTTCTGAAACATGAACTTGTTACGTTAGGGCCGTTTTAGATTTGCAGAGCAATGACGCAGACAGCACTGTCTAAGGTCTCCTGCACCCCACCTTCGGTGGCCCCAGCTCAGCCCCTTAGACTGGCTCAGGCATTGTAACGAACGAGCTGACGCTGGGACACCGTCATCAGCCCGAGTCCACACGCTGTTCGGGTTGCTTTCGTTTTCACCCGCCTCCCTTTTCTCCTCCAGGGTCCTGTCCCAAACACCACACGCCCCCGAGTCATCCTGCGGCTCCCCCGGGCTGTGGCGGTTTCTCCGACCTTGGTGGTTCCTGACAGGCCATGGCAGCTTTGAGAAGGGCCGGTCAGGGGTTTTGTAAAATGACACCTAACTCCCATTTGTCTGATGTTTTCCTCGCTCTTACACAGGTCTGATAGGTCCGGGGAGAGAAGCCCACAGAGGGAAAGGGCCATTTTCATCACCTCCCATCCATGGTACCTCTTTCACCATCTCATCACTGCTGGCCTTGACCTTGGTCGCTGGCTGAGGCCGCGTCGGTCAGTTTTCCCCACAGAAAAGTTATGCTTCATGCTCGTTCGAAGGACGTCTCTGTGTACAACCCACGCTCCACAGCCCTGAGGACGGAGCATCTCCATAAACTGTCGGGAGTTTTTCTGCGTGGGAGAACTGTCTATTTCCCTGCACTTATTTATTCGACCACGTATAGCTATCAGCACAGGTTGTGGGTCGTTACTTTGGGTTGTAATCTGGTACTAGGTTATTTTGTCATTCAAGTTGTGCAGCTTTGGCTGCGGGGAGCTCCTCCTACGGGCTCCTGGGACCCTCCCGCAGGCCCACCGTGGCGGGTTTGTGTTTTTCGAGCACGTCCTTACTTCCGGGAACTGCGAGGCGCTCGCCTCACCTGGCGCAGCCCCCTGCTCCAGCGCTGGAATCAGCCCCTTCCCCAGGGAGCCCTGGTCCCTCTCGCTGGAGAACAACATTAGAAACCAACGTCTGGGCTGCAGGTGCGCCTGCTGCTTCTGGAGTGTGGCTGTTGCTACGCCCCATCAGCTGACGGAGCAAGGCAATGTATGTGTGCATGTGCCTGCGTGTGTGCATAACCCGTGTATCCTTACGAACCCATGCACACCTCCACGTGTAGCTACCTGGACGTACGTAGATGCAGGCACACAGGAGCCCAGAGCTTCGCCTCTGACTCTCGGGCAGTGGATTGTTCCAGCCTTCTTGTGTTTGCCCGAGACCTCTGGCTGCAGCCTGGAGAAACCCAGCTCCCCTCCCACCCCCCAGCCATTCACTCCGTTCACTCCATTCTTCGGTTCTGTGAAGGCTTTTCCCTTCTTACATGTTTCCTATTTTCTCCATCAAGACTATAAGCTCCTCAAGGGCAAGGCCTGAACTTGTTTCTCTTTTTCTGTCCTCACCCCCTCCCGGAATTCTAGCAGAATGTCCCTAAGAAAAACAGTACAACGACTACAGTTCTTGGAGAGGGAGGGAGGGAGAAGCAGCCCTGAGCTCCGGCCCCAGGGCCTTGCATTCCTCAGACGCAGACGCAGACACAGGCGCCTCTGACATCCTTTTGGTGCCAAATATGAATCGCCCACATCAGGGGATACGCGAATGCTAGAGCTCTCTGCTCGCCACCCACCTTCCTAGCACCGCTCGCTCGTGCCGGGCCTTTGATACTTTTTACAAAGCCTTGTTCTGTCGAGATGAATGGAAACACAAAGGGGCCAGTTGCAGGGAGAAGAAGGGTAGGTCTCATTAATCTGATACAACTGAGGCAGAGTGGAAAACATCTGGCCCCAGCTCTGGGAAGCTCTCAGGAAAATCCCTGGGGTGGTCTGCCGTCCCCCTTGCCACCCCCTCCCCCGGGCATGAGTTCCCCCTATCTCTGGGGAGGGACGGAATGAGGAGGCCCCGACTGGCGTTAGAGTCGGACACGGAAGGCACACGTGCGCCGGGAGGAAGAGCCGCTGTCGCTGTCACACGGCATCGGAAGGTCTTTGGTTAGGTTTCTGTCTGTTGGCAAAGTCGTCTTGCTCGCTCCTTTGACACGGGTTTCTATAAATAGATTATGCTGCCACCTGAACATCTGTGTCCCAATTTTTTAAGAAGGCGCCATATGATTGCACTTCTGTGTGGAATCTAATGAACACACTGAACGCACAAGCAGCACAGAGACAGACTCACAGAGAGAGAGCACGGGCTGACAGCTGGGGCGGGGAGGCGGAGGGATCGAGCGAAAAAACAAAGAGAAAGAGCTCAAGGACAGGGACAACTTTGTGGTGACTGTGGTGGGGGGAGGGTGTGGGTGGCGGTGGAAAAGGGCATGGGGGGGATCAGTGGTAATGGAAACAATACGATGAAAAAAAGTTGTAAATGGTTGCCACTGTTCTGGTGCGTTTCTGCCCCAATTTACAACCATGAGAAGGCTCGGCCTCGCTCCTCCCCTGCTCTCTGTGCCCCAGCAGACACCCCATGGTGCCCCCAGTAGGATATGCCCAGGTTTCCCGAGGGGCCCAGACACCTCTCCCATTGTTCTGTGCTTGTTAGTGAGCCCTGTGCGGTAGGAGCCCTGCCCGAGGGGGCCAGAGGACCCCCTCACTCAGGCACCGAGCCTTCGGCACATGGCTTCTTATTGAGCAAGATGAAAAGGGAAAAAAACACACAATTTAATAGAAAAGCCAGCCTTGGGGGCACCGTGGTGGAAATCATAAGGTATTCCAAAAGCAGAGATAATGCTCTTGCTATGCATGGTTTAGAATGAACGGTCCCCCTCCCCTCCTTCCTTATGTTTTCATTAATTACATTTGCACATGTTTATTCTGCTCCAGGTCCAACCCCCTCCTTCTTGCGCCTGCTCTGCACCAGGCACCTCACCGACCTGACCACAGTTAATCCTAACAGCCTTAATGGGCTCAGGGCTGTTATCTCCTTCCTACGCTTGGGGAAGAACAGGCGACTAGCAGCAGAACGGCATTCACACCCAGGTCGTGGAGTCCAAGGCTACCACGCTCTCTGCTACCACACACCCCGGGCTCCGGGGACCGGGGCCGGACCAGGGGAAACCGCCCACACGAAAACCAAACGCAGCCTCACGTGGCGGGCGACAGGGTTATCGGCGCCATCAGAGCCACCACCCCCTCCCCAGACTCTCACGCAGCAGGATCCAGACCAGCTCCTGTCTGAGAGGCTTCCTTGGGTGGGAAGGGGGTCACGCAGGCCTTGGGTGTCGCGTACAGAGGGTCCCATGAGGCTGCCCCGGCCACTGTACCCGTCCCCTCCCAGGAGCAGCGAGCCAAGGCGCAGCGGGCAGAACCTCAGGCTCCGCCGACTTCCCTTTCCTCGTGGTCCGAAAACGCGGCTGCGTTTCCAAGCCAGGAAAGGGGGGACATTCGCGAGGATGGTTCCCCACGCGGATGGCCTTCTCCCTGGAAGAGGAGCCGAGCCCCGTGCCGCCTAAAAAGTCCGGACCGTTACCCCACTTTGAAGATGAAAAGAATCCATACTCAGCGGCTCCTGGGATAGGTCCGCGGGCGGCCACACCGTCAGGGTCGGAGGGAGACACCAGTCCAGCGCCTGGCGAGTCCGCAGTCAGGGCTTTTCCCTCGCACGGGTGTCACAATGGGAGCCTGGAGCCCAAATATAATCTGCGGTTGGGCTTTTTAAGGCCAGATCAATGGTTTTTTTTAAAAAAAAATTTTTAGCCTTGGCTGGCGTAGCTCAGTGGATTGAGTGCGGGCTGCGAACCAAAGTGTCGCAGGTTCGATTCCCAGCCAGGGTACATGCCTGGGTTGCAGGCCATAACCCCCAGCAACCGCACATTGATGTCTCTCTCTATTTCTCTATCTCCCTCCCTTCCCTCTCTAAAAATAAATAAATAAAATCTTTAAAAAAAAATTTTTAATGAACTGCCAACATTTGAAAATCAGATTTCACCTACACTTCCAGATTTCTGGTTTCTTTGGAAAAATGAAATTTTTTGAAAACCCCAGACCTGGAACCTCAACCATCAGGTGGGGCCAGAGCG
The DNA here is from genome assembly GCF_019186645.2 of Phyllostomus hastatus. Classification (NCBI taxonomy): domain Eukaryota; kingdom Metazoa; phylum Chordata; class Mammalia; order Chiroptera; family Phyllostomidae; genus Phyllostomus; species Phyllostomus hastatus. Next base: position 6,879,030 of record NW_025334005.1, on the reverse strand, counting down.
AGGAGACAGGGCCCTCTGCTGTGGCCCAGGGCCGGCTTGTCATCCAGGCCGGGACCCTGCTGGCCCGGGGTTGCCACCTCCCCCCGCAACTCTTCCCAGCCTCTCCCTCCGAGAATGTCGGCTTCACCATATTTGACCCAGGGGGAGGTGGGGATGGCTGGTTGCCTGGCGGGGGGAGGGGGGGGGACAGGGGAGGGGCAGAGGGAGACCCTGAACGCCCAGCCCTCCCTGCCTCTGTCTACTGTGCACCCTCTGGTCGACACCCCAGTGCACAGACCCCCGGTGTGGGTGAGGGAGGAGGTCACACTGTGCCCTTCCAGGGGACCTGGAACGTCAGCACCTGCCAGCTGTGGCTGGTCGCTGGTCTGCCTGCAACTCGAGTGGCTTCTCCACGGCTCCCTGCCAGGGCCTCACATGAGGACATGAAAAAGCCCCTCCAGCCACCTAGCCTGGCACCGGGGGTGGGGCCAGCTTCAGCCCAGTGCTTTTCTGCTCTGTTCTGTGTCTGGTCGACCCTGAGGTGTCGTCTCCAGGGCCCGGGAAGCTTGTGGGCTTAGAATGAACCAGGACGGGCCTCTGGGGAAGTTAGTGGGTGTTGGTAACTGGACAGACTGATTTGCACAAACCTTCGTCTGTTCACCACAAACACCGAAATCGCATGATGCTGGGAAGAGCCCCTTCGCCAGAATCACTACCATCCACCCATGGTCAGTGCCTGAAATCCTGCTGTTAGCCAGCCAGCACTTTATTTCCCAGAAGGAGTTGCCTCTTCAGGGATCATTTCTACAGGCAAGTGCTCCTGGGAGGTGTCAGCCATTAACACCTAAGTATGAATTGCTCTCCCCAGACTTCCAAGTGTTTTAAGCCAGAAGGGAACTGAAAGACCATTTTGTCCAAGCAGCTTGACTGCTTGAGACAAGAGAGGTGAAATGATTTATTCCCGTTTCGGGGCACAGCTGGAGCCACGAGGTAGCTTTCCTGAGTCTGGGGTCCAGGGCAGCAATTGGCAATCTTTGTCTGTAAATGACCAGACGGCAAATATTTTAGAATTTGCTGGCCACGCAGTCTCTGTTGAAACTACCCCTCTGCGCTCAGTACCGTGGACGCAGCTGTAGACACTCTGTGGTGGCTGAGTGTGGCTGCGTTCCAATCAGACTCTATTTATGGACGCTCAAGTGCGAATTTCACATAGCTTTTATGTGTCACAAAACAGTCTCATTTTTACTTTTTGTCCAACTATTTAAAAAGCGTGTCCTGTCTGGGGTGGCTCAGTGGATTGAGTGCCGACCTGCAAACCAAAGGGTCCCTGGTTCGATTCCCGGTCAGGGCACCTGCCTGGGTTGGGCCCTGGTCCCCCCAGTTGGGGGGTGCACAAGAGGCAACCGCACGTTGATGTTTCTCTCTCTCTCTTTCTCCCTCCCTTCCCCCTCTCTAAAAATAAATAAACAAAATCTTTAAAAAAATAAAAATGTCAACGCCGTGCTCAGTTTGCAGGCCGTACGAGACTGAGCCCTGGGCACACCGAGACCGAGGGCGGCGTTCGCTCGCCCTGTGTCACTGGGACGCTTCCAGAATGCCGCCGCTGCTGCAGAGGCCCTGGCGCGTTTCCCAGTGGGTCTCTAAAACGCCTCGTCAGGGGTCCGGTGCAGCAGGATGGGGCGCCTAGTTCATATCCGTGTCCTATGTTAAATCACCTCATTCGTGCAGAGGAACCTGGTGGGAGGAACTTGGATATTAACCTTCCTTTTCTTCAAACTTTTTTTATTGTGGTAAAATACACGCAATCCAGAATTTGCTGCCTGAGCCAGGTCTAACGACCGATCGGGGCCGTGCAGCCACCGCCATCCATCTCCGAGGTTCTTCTCATCTTGTCGAACTGAAACTACCCCCGTCTCAGCATGACTGCCCCCTCCCCTCGCCCCGGCCCCTGGGAACCACCCTTCTCCCCTCCATCTCTATGATTTTGACTGCTCTGAGGAGCTCACGTAAGGGGAGTCATATAGGGCTTGTCTGGCGGTCGCTGGCTTGGGTCACCTAGGGTAACGTCCTCCAGATTCATCATGTGTTAGCAGGTGTCGGAACCGCCTTCCTGTTCGAGGCCAGACAGTATTCCTCTCTGTGCATTTACCACGTTTTGCTCGTCCATTCACCGCCCAAGGGATTACGTCTGCATTTTAGCTACTGTTAGTTAGTGCCGCTGTGAACATGGGAATTAAAGGGGGGCAGAACATGCCACCCCAAAATATGCCACTTTGGCATAAGGATTAGTCGGCGTTAAAGGCACTTAAAAAACAGCAAATGCAAGAAAAACACTCTGACCTTCCTTCTTTTTTCTTAAAAGCAGGGGCCGAGATTCCTGTGTGAAAGGTGTCCTCCGTGTGCCCTGAGGGAACTGTCAGTAAGGACAGGAAGTTGAGGCGGAGACAATTCTGCACAAACAGACCTCGTTAAAATAGGTCGGCAATTGTCTTCCTTCAGCCTCCCAGGTAGCTTACTTACTTGTCCACGACGGTGTCTCTTTGTTCGACCTGCCAGAAAAGCGCATAGGGCCCGCTATTTTGGGGGTCTTCATTCCTTACGCAGGCTTCCATGTCACGTAACACTAATGCAAATGTGTATGCATCTCTCTTGTTAATCTGTCTCCTGTCGGTTTAATTCCCTGGGCCAGCTGAAAAAACTAAGCCAGGAGACGTAAAAATATGCCTCCCTTGCAGTATGCAACCGTCACCTATTTTTAAAATATGTGAGTAAGCCATCCTTGAACAGCTCATAATTTTACATGATTCCCTCTTCTTCTTGAACTCTTATTCTAATCCCTCTGGTATATTTGCATGCTTTGAAGTCTTAGAGTAATCATCCTATCATGCTTTGAAACAAAAGTGTTTCAAAGTTAAAATGTTAAAACTCTACCATTTCCTGTAACCATAAGGGTTTGATTTAAAAAAAAAATTCCCCCTACATTATGTTACAATTATTATACTTATTATTAACAACAAATTAAAATAACATGGGTATTACAATCTTGATAGTTAATTATTCACCACAAAAAGCCAAATTTTATAGGAAGTGTATCTTTCTCTTAATGAGGTATTTAGGTTTTCCCAACCGTGCATTTAGCTAAGGCATCTGTGGATGGATATTATTTCTTACTAAAAGAAGATAGGCATTAACATCCTTTTCATTCTTTTTTTTATAAATGCGTGAACCGACTAGATGGGCCTCGAAGGAATTTTTTTAAAGGTTTATTTTATTCTCATTCGAGATATTGGGGTGGAAGAGAAACTTTGGTGTGAGAAAGAAACATCGATTGGCTGTCTCCTGCATGCACCCCAACCTGGGATCAAGCCCGAAACCTGGGCATGTGCCCGGACCAGGAATCGAACTGGCAACCCTTTGATTACTGAACAATGCTGCAACCAACAGAGCCACACCAGCTAGGGCTGGAAGGAATGTTTTTATAGTGATGCCGCTCAGTTCTTTCAGCTGCATCCAAGTAAGATGCAAATCATCATAACACAATCTAGCATCAAATTACTTTTTGATTTTCAAGATTCTGTCAAAATTAAAAACTAGAAACCATCTGCCTTGCAAAATGATCTATCTGTCCTAGAGTGGCTTACTTGCTCACCACCAGCTCTGACGCCTCAGGCAGTCAAGTCAGTCCCTTTGTTTGTGCCCCGGTATTTTTTTTTTTTTTGTCCCGTAGGATCAGGGATGGGTTAGGTCCTCATCATTTCAGTCAAGTGGGCAAAGAGCGATTATGCAAGGAGGTCCAGAAGGAGGTGGACTGGGGGAGGGTCCCAGAAGGAGGTCGAGGGTCTGGAACCGATTCCCTGGAGTCTCCCTGGGCCCGTTCCCATCTGGAGACCACCAGCCTAGGGCGAAGATGAAGAAAGGCAAGTCCTCTGGGTTGAGAACTGCAGAAACCTCAGCATGAGCCATCCGGTCCGAACCCCCGCATGAGCAGACCTGACGGAGCTCCGGTGTGGCTTCCAGCAGCCTCAGGCCACATCCTGGAAGACCCGGCCCCTGAGTCCCTGCCTGGAAAGCACTCAAGGCGGACGGAAGAATTCACTGTTTTTTCCAGCCAACAGGTGGGGAAGCCCCGTGACCGCCCTGTCGATGGAGCGATTATTTTAAAACGATTTCATTTTAAATTCAATGTTACATTACATTCTTTTAAAGCACTGTTGATCCCCTCTCTCCCCCTCTGAGGGGTATTATGCATCTCCTGCAGCTCAGGGTGCCTTTCCCAAGGGCCCGAGAGCCGTTCCTCTGAACACCATCGCCGGGGAGCACACGCTCCAGCCTCCTGACTCTGTGCAAGGGTGGACGCCTAACTGTGATAAATGCTGGTTAGACGCGCAGCGGGCCCAGTCATCGACCGGCCCTCTGCCCTGCTGCTTTTTATAGTTCTCCCTCCCCTGACTCTCCCCGAGCCACACCGCTGCCCCAGTCAGTCTCTGTTTAAACCGCCCAGCCACCCCGGAGGATCGGAGTTGAGCTCAGTTGTCCCTGGACTCTCCTCCCCGGTGCAGAGGTCGTCACTGAGTGAAATCTGTCCTCATTGCCTTTAGCGCCTGCCTTGCTGATCGCTGACTGTGTACAAATCCCCTCCGCGGGCAGGACTGCTGGTCAACCACAGTGCTCCTTCCCAAGGGACCGGAGGCCACACGGGGCCTGAGAGCCCTCCTCCGGACCGCCCAAGGCACAGGCCAACATGGCCCCAGGCTCCCCTCCAGCCAAGACACAATGGGGGGCCGGGGGGTTTCACCGATCAGTCCCCCTTGCTCCCAGGGCAGCCCCCTCCCACGGGACCCCCTCCTCGGCCTGTCTTCTCCTGGCAGAGGAGTCACCTGCTCAGGACAGACGCAAGTCCCTCTAAGCTCAGGAAAGTGCCTCCTGCTCTGGAGGGGGAGAGACAGGCCCAGACACATGGGCCTGGGCAAAACCTTCAGGACCCTGAAAACCACCGCGTTGTACACGAAAGTGGATGCCAAGGGCATCAGGTGACTCTCCTGAGGCCACGGAGCTGGTCAGAGGCCACCGTTTGCTCCTCTTTCAAACAGCCCTGATGATTGTCCATGGCACTGCGTGGCCCAACGAGTGAGGAAAGGAAATGTTTGCCTGATGGACAGAGGGTGACCCCGAGCCCTCAGCTGCAGGGCTGGGCGAGGGGGCAGGCAGGGAACATTTAGTGGCAGTCCCCCCAGGGCAGGGCCACGGACTGCCTGGCCCTGAGGAACCCCTGCTGCAGCCTCGCTTCCCAGCCTGAGGGCTACCTGGAGCGACAAGACCTCCTTCAGGTGCAAGGAGTCAGGTCCCAAGGGCTCTGGGGGAGGGGGTGGGGCAGAGGCCTCTGCACTACAGACAGTAGATTCTAGAGACTCTATTTAGAGCTCAAGAAAAAAAAAAGAAAGTGGGAAGGGAAATGCGAAAGGCAAACAACCTTTGCGCACAGTCAGAGATGGTGGGGTGGGGCGGGCTGCTGGGAAAGGCCTGCGAACCTCTCTTGCTCAGAGCCCCACACCGCGTGGGGGCTGGGTCCTGCTACTTGCGAAGAGTGGAAAACATCCTAGCACGCTGGCAGAAGGAGGGTGGTACGCCAGTGCTGGGGTGCTGATGAACACACGTCCCACCCACCCCAGGAGCACTCCCTGGAGAATGTTGTTGGGCTAGATTTGCTGGCTTGGAGAGATGACCTCAGCAGATCACCGAGTTAAAAAAAGTGAATTTAAAAATAGCATTTGTAGTGAGATCCCATATATGTATTGCCACACACATACACAGTATCTAAAGGTTCCTGAAACGCCAGGAAACAGAATTGGGGCCAGTTGCAGGGGCGTAGGGCCTGTTCAGCACCCTCCACCCCACCCCCCACACTTCCCCAGAAGGGCCCCGGGCTTGGTTTAGATAACTCTGCTGCCGCCACCCGAATTCTAATGATCTAGCTGGCCCTGCATAGAACAAACTCACTTTTTAAAAAAATCAGCTCTGCCGAGGGATCATTTATATACAGCAAAATGTGTCCACGGTAAGTGCACTGTTGAATGAGCTTTGACAAATGTCTATTTATGGAACCACCACCACAGCCGAGGTAGAGACCATCTCTACGGCCGCAGAACCTTCCCTCACAACCCTGTGCAGTCATACCGCCCTCCCAGCCCCAGGCCACCCCCATCCGCTCTCCATCCCTACAGCTTACTTCTGTCGCTTTCAGAATCCTATCAAAATGGAGCTGTAGGGCATGCACTCTCGTCTCTGCCTTCTTCCCTCTGTGCCGTTCGGAGATTCGTCCTCTCGTCCCGTTGCTATGGGCGGGTTGTCCTTCTCTGTTGTTCCCGGCTACGGATACACCACAGTTTGCCCCTGTGCCTGGTGGTGGATATTTGGGTGGTTTCCAGTTCGGGGCTGGTATGAGTAGTGCTGCCGTGAACGCCCGTGTACAAGCCGTGTCTGGATCTCACACTTTCATTTCTCTGGGGTCGACGCCCGGGAGCGGGGTCACTGTGCTGTGTGGCAGGTGCACATTTCACTGGCTGAACTGCCAGACCCTTTTCCAGAGTGAAAGTACGGTGTTCATTGTCCCCCCAGCAAAACGCACTTTTAAACAGCATGTTTAAGTTCCAAATACTAGGTTTGGTACGTTTTTCTTCACCCTCCAGCGCAACAAATACAGAGTGTCAAAAAGTCCGGAAACACATGTAGAATAGCGATTATTTATTGAACGTTTTTCACATTAACAAGGGGACCCCTTGTTTCACCCCTTAGAGGTACTGCGAGTGGAGAAGTGTCTAGAGTTTGAAGAAAACAGATCGGAAACGTAACTGACAGAGGTTTAAAGTAGGTCTATCCTATTTCCTAGGTTTGGAGGTCACCTAGATGTCTCAGGAATTTATAATAATGGCTGTGGTTTACTTTCTGGCTGTAAAAACTACAGGTATTTATTGCAGAAAATTTAGAAAATACAAAAGAGTAAAAATATAGTTCAAAATCCTACTCGCCATAAGGCTATGTGTATTCCTGTGTGTTTTGCTGGGAAGTCGTATGCGTTTCAGGATTTAACTGTACTTTTTATCTTGTGGGAGCTCCCTAAAACAGGCCCTTCCTAAGACCAGCACTGCTTCCTCACAGTACAAATTCGAAAACAAAACATTGGCTGTAAAACAGAACTAAGAGGCTTCCCTTCGAGGCCCACAACCTGCTGTGCATCCTTCTGAAATTTTGCATGCCTGTTCAGTCCCTTAAACAGACACACGTATAGAAACTCATATAATTTAAAATCCACTGAGTTTTACACCTTACTTTTTTCACCTCATAATATACCATTAAATAGTCTTAAAAAAAAAGTCTTTAGTAAATATTTTTGTCATCCCATGTGTCTGAAAGGAAAACTAGAACTTGGTGCCCAAGATCTAAGAAAACCATTCAGTAAATGCTGGTGTGTAGGCCAGACAAAGCTTTATGCGGTGTTCAGAAGTGGCTCTTTTCATAAACCCCAGCAAAATGTACGGTAAACAAACCTCGCGGTGGCTGGTGACGCTCGGGAGGGTGGGATTGGGTGGGAATTTTTTCTTTCTAGTTTTAAAAAATGGTATTTCACTATGAATGTGTACTTCTTTGATGATTTTAAAAGCCTATGATAAATGAACAATGAACAGTTTTCAAAATTAACACAGCTTGTTCTAACGAACCCCTACTCATTGAAAGGAAGAAGGTTCAACTCGACACAAAACGCCGAGAAGAAAGTAAAAATAATCTAAAAGTCTAGCCACTGGGAAAGAATCGCCGCTGACATCCTATTGCCCGACAACAGATATACACATGTATGAACATGCCACTTTCCAAAGTGCCCCTTTGGCTCATCAATATGTCATGGACCTCCTTCTGCATTAGTAAAAACCCATCTACCTCCTTCTTTTCTAATGGCCTGCATTAAAATATTTCCTCCCATACATCTTGTTGTACAGATCCACCATTATTTACGTAACCAATCCCCTACTGATGCACATGGAGACCATGTGTGACATTTCACCTGGTAATGAACGCATCAGTAAGGGAGCAGGACTGGGAGTCAGCCTCCAAGCCAGTTGTCATATCTATTGTTAATTCACTATCCCCGTTGGAGCCGAGTGTCCCCCTTTGTGAGATGAGGATGGGGGGCATCAGATGAACCCTGAGATGCCCCCAGATGAGCTCTTGAGGTGGCAGCCAATTTTTCAAGAGTATGAAGTGTGCAGTACAATTTGGAATAAATGGCACAACTCAAGAGCAGAAATCCTCTCTGAAATGATACTGTGGAAGCACTCAAACACCTGCCAGGCTTAAACGGTACCTACTTCCTAGTCTGGAGGTGACTAGAGGGTGACTCCCGTGCCACCTGGGGCCATAAACTCGTGGCGGGGCAGCTCTGCCTTCCGCCAGGCCAGCATCCCTGGGGGAAGAACGGCTGCTCGGTCCCCTGCCTCTCACCCAGCCTCTGGTTCCCCCTTCCGCAGAATGACCCCACACTCCCCCTCTCTCTTTCCTTGAACCTCAAACACGCACACGTTAGGATGCCTTGAGCTCTGTGTGGCTCTGCAGCAAATCTCTCAATAATCCACCTACTAGCAACACCATATCCCCTGCAAATGCTTCTAAAACAGGCCTCTTCTTAGCAAAAAGCTTTTAAGGTTGCAGCAAGCACACGAGTGGGCTTCAACTGGGCACCTTAGCTCTAAGCCAACAGCAGCAACCATAAACTTTATTGAGCACCTACTATGTGCCAGGCACTGTTCTAAGCATATTTTATGCATCTGTTATATTCTGAGGACTGGGCAGTTCCTGGAGGCACTTAGGGAAAACTCTCATCAAGAACCTCAGCTTTTTGAGCACGGGCTGCAAACCAAAGTGTCGCAGGTTCGATTCCCAGACAGGGTACATGCCTGGGTTGCAGGCCATAACCCCCAGCAACCGCACATTGATGTTTCTCTCTCTCTCTCTCTCTTTCTCCCTCCCTTCCCTCTCTAAAAATAAAATAAATAAAATATTTTTTAAAAAAAGAACCCCAGCTTCAGTCCATCAGTAGTTAAATGGATAAAATAACTATGGGATATTTACATGATAGGATTCTACTCAGCTGTAAAAAAGAAGAAAATTTTACCCTTTGCAACAGCAGGGATGGACCTGGAGAACATTATGCTAAGTGAAATAAGCCAGGCAGAGAAAGACAAATACCATACGATTTCACTCACATGTGGATTCTAATGAACAAACTGAACTAAGAAGGAAAACAGAGACAAGACTTGTAGATGCAGAGCAGACGACAGCTAGTGGAAGACGGGGGGAGGTTAGAGGGTGGAGGGATTGAGCAAAAAGGGAAAAGGACTCATGGACATGGACAACAGTGTGGTGATGGCTGGGGGAGGGGGTACAAGGGGAGTAATTGGTAATGGAAAAAATACAGTCAAGATTACATTTCTGAAAATCCCAGCTTTAAACAATGTCTCTGCCTCTAGGAATCCAGCTTAGAGCGGCCGGATCCTCTCAGCGTAAATCCCTGCCGCGGCAGTAATTGGAGCCTCTTTCACAGGCATCGGTTTGCTTTGGCCTCTGAAGAATGGCTTTCACTGAACTGCGCTTTGGGCCAGGTCTTCAGGCACTGAGGAATTTTACAAGAAAACGCTCCATGAAACTCGCTGTTGACAGTTCACAGAGATCACGACGCTGTCTTTCAAGACAGCAGGAGTCTTCAGCGGGCTGGGCTGACCTGGGGAGCGAGTCAAAGCCCATGTCCCACTGCCTAACGAATAGAAAGACCTTCGGGTGTACGGTGCATCATAGAGACAGGCTTCCCACCAAGTTCATCTTGTTCTGTATCCTCCTCCTCCTACCACCCAGATTTCTCTTCTCACTTTTTACCCTGATCCCTTTCATGCAACGCTGCCTCACATCCTGGGTGGAATGAGAGGGGAATAAATACATATTGGAAGGCAGAGACAGGACAAAGGATGGGTCCCCTGACTCCAGCCCCTTCCCCGCATTTGACGATTGGGTTGCTTGAGGAAGAAGCAGCATTGCTTGAAGAGCTGATCTGAGCCCCCCACCCCCCAGTCCCCGCCACTTCAAAACAAAGTGCTTCGCTGGTGCTTTTCACAGCATCTTCAATCACTCCACATTTGGTCCTTAACCATCAAAACAGACCTATTCTCCTTGCCCAGCAGGTAAAGGCGGCAGAGTCAGTACATTAAAATTGCCCTTGACCGGCCGTCTCCTGTGGGTCCGAATGAATGGCCTACCAGGTTCCAAGGCAACGAAGAGAAAGTCTGAGTTGAAAAACGAAACAAAGAAACAAAACCTTTCCACTATCTAATGATCCCGCGCTCCTGCACAGACACAGAAAGGAACTGGCCTCAGGGGTCCTTCTGCACAGAGCGCACACACGCCACCTTCCTCTGGTCATTAAGCTTCTGCGCTTGCTGTCCCCTGCACCTAGCGTGTCCTCCCCTGGGTCCATCCACCGGGGAAGGCCCCAGTGAGCCCTCCTCACCCACAAAGTCTTCCCCTACCATCTCCTCTCTCTACTCTCCTCCACTCCATTTCCATGCATTGCAAGAATTGCTTCCAATCCCCCATCCCCACCTGCAGGCCAGGAGGGCCCTTCATTGGGGCCCATTGGCTGCCTGTTCTTGACACACTAGCCTGGCTTCAACTAAACATCGCAGGAAGCTACCTGCCTGGCTGCATGCAACCCTTTCTTTTAAACTCCATTTCAGCCCAAGCTGTCATTAAGATCTGGCCTTGGCAGGGCGGGGGTGGCCAGTTCTCCACGCCGCAGTGTCTGTTAGTGGTTCAGATCATAATAAAGCCCAATGCCCAGCATAGCACCACAAGACGGTGCTTCCAAAGAAACGCTTCCCAAACCACGTGTACCCAGCAACGCAGTGATGTAGTCATCCCACCAGCGTTGGCTGTGCGTGTGCCCGTGACCCTGAGTTAGTCACTCGGCCTCCCTCCGCCTCCAATCTCCTCTCCGGTGAAGGGGAGCTAATCACCGTGCCCACCTCACACTACAAGGCGGCTGTTGACTTCCTTCTCTGGGTCTCAGGCTTCTCATTTTCCCGGGGCTGTGTGACTCAAAGTGAGCTCTGAGGGAGCAAGAAAGGCGTTGTGAGCAGAGCTTACACACAACAAATGCCACCTGCTAATAGTGACACGATTGTCACCAGCATCACCATTGCATTCTTGTGACAACATGGTGAGCTCTGTAGGCACTTCCGGCTCCGTGCCTGGCATACAGTAAGCGCCCAATAAACCCTAGCTGTTGACGTTCTGTGTTTATTACCCTCCTGAGCTTTCAAAGCCTTTGACGTCTATTTTTCACACACGGTCTCGGCAGGTTCAGCTGAATTCCTTGAATTCTGTTTTCTTTGTAAACCAACCACCGCAATTTCAGAAAAAGGAAGAGAACCCTTTTTTTTTCGACTTTTTAAAAAATTGTGTAATGAAATGATGCTTTGTGATGGAAAATCATGGGTTTAGTGTGATTTCCTCTGTTTTCCTTTTTAAAATGAATTGACTGGTTTTGTTTCCGTGGGTCAACCGAGTTTTACGGCAGAACGAAGGAGAGTGAGCGCCCACTAAGCCGGGACTCTGTAGGTATAAACTTTCATTTTAGTCAATAATTAGTAACAATGTTTTAACATTGACATGATATTTCTGCATTGCACATTTAGTATTTTATAGATAAAAAAACACAAAGGAATGAACTACAACTTACACTGCACGCCGTGGTTGTGATCACACTGTGACACCCGGCGTGCAACTGGGGAGTGTCACCCACACCGTGTCGGCGATTCCCGTCCTTGCACGCTGCTGCTGCTTGGGTTTCAATGGCCGCATCATGCACGGCACGGCAGCTGTTGTTCTGAACAGAACTAACTGCCCATCTCAACGCCACGGGGCACCGTCAGGATGGGAGAGTCACTGTGACTCTCCGTTCCTGCCCCAGAAAGGCCACTTCCCACCCTGGTTCCCTCTGGCTTCATTAAAGCCTCAATGAGTGTGGCTTTCTGCATATGTGGGCCTTCGATTCATAATAACCAGCTCAAATGAACCAGTCATGGGGGAAATTAAATTCCGAGCATTTCAGCTCCGAGGGCTTGGGCAGAACTACTGTCCTCTTCCAGCCCCTGCAGGTGCCCACAGCTGCCCTGTCCTGGGCCTGGGAAGGAGTCTGGAAAAATGAGAGGCCAGAGCAAGCCACACTGCAACCGAGGTCCTCTCCAGCCCCGGTCCAGGCTGCTTTCTCTTCCCTAGGAATGCTGGGAACGAGCTCGGCAGGAGGCAGGGCAGGTGTCCGGCCTCCCTTCTACAGCTGCAGACACTGAGGTTCAGAAAGGTGAAGTGCCTGGACCAGGGCCACAGGGACAGTGGCACCTCCAGGATCCCACCAGGTCTGGCTGAGCTCCTTCCCAGTGCCGCCCTGCCCCCCGCCAAAGGACCTCAGTGCCCTCCCAAGGGAACAGCTGTGAGACAGGATCTCGGTGGAACCAACACATTTGTGTCGGCTCAACACATGAGCCCACAATGGGTGTGGGTTCATCACACCCACATGTCCATTCCGGGGCAGTCGCTACTCCGGAGGCTACAGACAGCAGCACTCACTCAAGCCAACTTGAACTGCTCGTCAGACCATACCTAGTGCTGGGGGTGGCCCCAGGAAGGCCCTCGTTCCCACCCAGCTCTGCCTCCTTGGAGCAAACCTTTCAGACAAGTGAGCCCAGTCTCTGTGACCCCACCACCACCACCACAGGGAGCCCCTACCTTATCACATCTCCCCAGCCATGGCCTGAATCCTGGACCCTGGAAGGGCTCTGCCCTGGGGACCGGAGACCTGGGAGGGGGATGCCCCAGGAGCAGTGCTGTGAACAGTCAGCCTTCAGAACAGCCAGCACTGTCTCCCCCACACCATAGGGGGAGGGGAGACAGAGGCCAGAAAACGCCATCCGTATGCCCTGAGCCGCTGGTGTCTGAAACCAGTTTCTCAGCACCAGGAGCTTCTTCAACTAACACCAAAGCGTTGTTCAGTGCACACCCAGCTTTCCTCCCTGTCGGGGGTCCAGGGAGCCACGTCAAGCCCAAACAACACAGCACTGCCCTCCTTATCACAAGTGCAGGAAATTAGAGCCCGTCTCTTGGAAGGGAAGGAGCCACTCACTACTCAGTTGAATTGATATCCAGGCCTCAGCAACATCAGGAAGAGCTGCTGCTGGTGGCTGGTGGCTGGTGGCTGGCAGTGACTGCCAATCCCAGGGGGAGAGAAAGCCAGAGGAGGAGGGGGAGGGACTTTCAAAGGCAAAAGGAAACTGGCTGCCCAGGCTTGTAGCCGAGGCGGGCTTTAGGGGACCATGGAATGGGTTTCGAATTGGGCGGCTGGGTTCGAGTCTGGCTCTGAGCCTTTCTAACACGTTAACTAGCCAAGACACTGCAGCTGCCAGATGGGGGACAGGGACAGCTCTTGTAACCGCAGAACCTGCTGGGTCAGATGGGCCCTATCCTGTTTCTAACAAGACCCGGAACGAGCGTTTAAACCTTGGATACATCACTTACAAGCAGTGCTTGTAAACCCTTAGCTCTTGCCCCCACTGAACCAAAGGACCAGACACAATCAGAATTTGAATGCTAGAACCCTTTCAGAAGTGAAGGGGCCATCGTCCAGGAAGATCCGGTATTAAAACCCCTTAAAGTCTGCCCTGGCTGGCGTAGCTCAGTGGATTGAGCTCGGGCTGTGAACCAAATTGTCGCAGGTTCGATTCCCAGTCAGGGCACATGCCTGGGTTGCAGGCCACGGCCCCCAGCAACCGCACACTGATGTCTCTCTCTCTCTCTCTCTTTCTCCCTCCCTTCCCTCTCTAAAAATAAATAAATAAAATCTTAAAAAAAAAAAAACAACTTAAAATCCCACCTGGATCCCTGGACTGGGGAGACACATTGGAGCCTTGCTTCCTGTCTCCTTGCCAGTCGACTGGCGAGTAAAGCCTCCCATAAAGCCTCCCAAAAAGCCAGTGCCGTGATACTAACTTCTACGTCCATTGGGCCGAGAGCCCTTACGTGCTAACACTCAGCCCTCAGGTTTTCTCAGCTGTAAAATGTTGTAGTAACAGTACGAGAACCTGGTGGCAAGACAGAAAACAACGCACATGCCCATCCACTGGCGACGGGATGGACAAAACCGTCTGCCCGCCAATGGAATACCACCCACAGGAGAGGTCCCGGCACCAGCTATGACCCCGGTGAAAGTCCATGTCATTCTAAGGGACAAGAGCCAGACACGAAAGGCCACAGAGTGTAAGATTCCATTTCTATGAAATATCCCCATCAGTAAATGAATGGATCAAAAAACTGTGGTACATTTACACAATGGAATTCTATGCAGCAGAAAGAAAGGAGGAGCTCCTACCCTTTGCAACAGCTTGGATGGAGCTGGAAAGCATTATGCTAAGTGAAACAAGCCAGGCAGTGAAAGACAAATACCATATGATCTCACCTTTAACAGGAACCTAAACAACAAAACAAAGAAACAAGCAAAATATAACCAAAGACACTGAAATAGAGGTCAGGTTGACAGTGCCCACAGAAGAGAGTAGAGGGAATTTCAGGGGACAGTGGGAAGGGTTCACGGGAACAAACTTAAAGGACACATGGGCATAAACTAAGGGGAGGGTGGTAATGGGAGGGAAGTGGGGAGGGGTGAGAGGGGGGGCTGGATTGGGAGTAAAAAGGAGAAAAATGTATTTGAACAATGATTAAAATAAAATAAAAAAGAAATAATAAATATCATATAATTTATGAATCTGGTTAAAAAAAAGAAATATCCAGAAAAGGCAAAACTATAGAGACAGAAAGCAGGTCGGCGGCTGCGTGGAGCTGGGGCAGGAAGGAGGGTGCCTTCCAGTGGGCCCACGGGGTCTTCCTGGGTGTCGGCACTGCCATGACATTGGACTCGGGGGCTGGCTGCCCAGCTCTGCAATTTGCTAAAGATGATTAAATTGTGCAAATGAAACAAGTAAATGGTATGTAAATGGTATGGTATGTAATAATGCTTGTACTAAGCAGTTTTTGAAAAGTACCCAGTGAATATGCCATATTTGTCCATGCAAAATGCTTACTTTTTTGGCCCAATTTTTGAGGGAAAAATAAGGATGCTCATTTTTCAGGGTGGTACCTGAAATACCTAGTATCTGTTCTTGTGTTTTGTAATTATTTGTTACATAAAATTTCTTGTACCATAATATGTTCAAAACCAAATGCTAAAATTCCTTTGTAGTACAAAAAACAAGTATCTAACTATAAATAAATTAAAATTTGAATTAAAAAAGTAAAATGAAAGCTTTTTTTCCTGAAACGTTGGGTCAGAAACAAGGGTGCGCATTATACACGGCAAAATACAGTAGTTCTAGGGATCAGTGCAGATTCGAGGACCTTGAAAATTGTAATGTGCTTTGGAGATGTCCGTCCTAATTATTAACAATGCTCTGGCACAACAACCACACCAACTGACCTGGCATCTGTGCCTTACTGGCCTGGCCTGCTCCTCCTCATCTCTAGAATGGACATAGTAGCAGTCTCATGTCGGCTGATGCAAAGATTAAATAAGTGAAAGAGGCAAGCTGCTTGGTAAGCGCCTTGCAAACGGCCCTGTGCTCAGAAACCCACAGCTCTTATCACCCGCCTCCTTGCTATTATTATCCCGGCAGCTCGGAGGAGGCCTCCTGAGAAGGCACAGGGCTGGAGACACAGCCCATTCATCACCGTGCCCCTTCTGCGGCTCCCGGCCATTCATCACAGTCCCTTGGGCTTCAGATTAGACTCAGCCATTACTCCTGAGCTTCCTCTCGCTGGCCACCCCAGCCCAGAGCTCTGCCCATGGCAGGGCTGCCTCTGTTCCCTGGGAGCACAGGCAGGCTCACAGCCCTGCTGATGCCTGTGTAGCACCCCATTGTCACCCTGCTTTACAGTCAAACTGCAAGGGACACTGAGGCTCAAAGAGATGAGACACCTGGCTCTGTCTCACAACTGTGAGCCTCCGGGCAGGTGTCAAACCTGGTCTATTTATGCCAAAGCCCAAGCACAGGTGCCCAAAGGAGATAATAAGTGATGGAGGGAGGGAGCTGGGATAAAAGAGGGAGGAGGGGATGGGGCTGGGTGCCCCCCCTACACCCCACACACAATGGGCTGTGAAAATTACTCAAATAACAAGTAAGGACTCTTATGAAAAAAGGCAGATTCCGGAGCCCACTCCCTGAACCAACCGAAACAAAGAAGCTGCATTTTAAAAAAAGTGACCTGGGGTAATTCTTAAGAAGTTTGAGAATTACCAGCCCCAAGTAATGCAGGAAAAGAGCAATGCAAATAGAGAAAGATCCAGGTGTCTGAGAAGAGCATTAATTTGCCGAGTCAGAGGTAATTTTAAAAAAAAGAGAGAGAGAGAGGAGCCCCAAGCCTGGTGCTGGGGTTTCAGAGGTGTGTGCAGCTCAGATGCTGCAAAGTGCAGGGTGGAGCAGAAGCCTCGCACTGGCTTCTCACAGCGACCCCACGCTGGTAGACACATGTATCCCCCAGTGCAAAGGAGGAAACTGAGGCCTGGGGAGGGGAAGCCATGTGGCCAGCGGCTAACAGAGCTGGGCCACCAGTCTTGAGCCACGGACCCCACAAAGTCAGTCATCAAACCCACTGCCTGCAAGTCCTGGTCGGTGCATACCCCAGACCAGCATCACGAAGACCCCAAAGACCCGTCTCCTCATCTCATCAATGCTCCGTTACCCACATGGAACCAGGGATGGGACACAAACTGCCCTGAGAGTAATAGCCATGCAGACCCCTGATGGGAGCCATTTGTCTGCAGAGGGCTGCCCTGCGGTCCCCGAGGGTGAGCTGACGGCTGCGCCTGCACAGCCCCGATGGCGTACCAAGTGCTTTCCAGCATCCTCCCCACTTGCTGACAACAAGAATTAGTACGGTTAGTACTCACAGTAACAAATGCATCTGTTTATAATTTGCAGAACGAAGGCTGAGCTCAGGGCACACAGAATCCTGATGTCTGCAGCCAACCCGGAAATCCTGACCTAATTGGTCTGGGGTGCAGCCTGGACGGAGGGATTTTTTAAAGCTCCCCAGTGAATTCTCAGCCAAGGCTGAGAGCCACTGGACCCCCAAAGGGAGCCAGACTGGATTTCAGGTTCCTCGAAGCATGGTCACGGGCTGGGTGCTTTTCCCTGGATTGCCTGCAAAGCACCCTCAGGCCTGCATGTCCCATGGTCCCATGGCCCCGGCAAGCTCGCCTGCCTTGGGCCTTCCTTGCCCTCAGTCCCATCTGCACCCTGGCAGCCAGAGCAGTTCTCGGGAAAACACGTCTTAGCTGGATCCTCAGGTGCAACCCAGCGAACCTGTCACCCTCCCACTCTAGCCACTCAACTCTGAACCTGCCTCCTGGTGAGACAAGTACAGAGTCACAAAGATCGCAGTGGGCCCTCAGGGGGCCCCCACCCATCCCCACCCCCACCCCATTGAGCTCCCACATGGCCCAGGCAAGCCACACCAACACTTCTGAGCCAGTGGGCTAGCACACACCCCAAAAGCAGGTCCAGCCATTACCCATTACCATCAGTCAGTGATGGTGGTCATACAGGGTGACGTTCTCCCCCTGGGCCTGAGGTTAACCAATGGCAAGCACTCACCACCAGCCCCATGGTATTAGCGATGTTGATAGAAGCTGTGCACTAAGTGATTTCCATGCATTTTCTGAGCTAATCCCCAGGCCTCGGCTATGAAGTAGCTGGTATTATACGCATATGACACAGACATGAAAACCGAGGCTCACAAAGGTTTATGTTACTTATGGGGTCAGTGGCAGGATCTGAACTGAACCCCCGTCACAAAGACACCAGAGTCTGTGCTCTCCCCACCAGCCTCACTGCTCTACCTCCACCAAGGTACATTTTGGTTTCCCACTAGTTGAACCATTGCCGTCCTCCTCAGGTTAACCTTGGACCTGACAATCAATAGAGAGTGGGTGGGGGAGAGTCACGTACACCTGGCTGGACTGAGGGGCCTTGGTGACTCTGCTGGGTACAGAGCCCAGCACACAGACCCCGCCCAGTCATCTGAGCTCTCACAGACCCACGGTGGGTCGAGTTAAAATGAGGTTACTCCATAAAGAGCAAATACCTGTCAGCATATCCACCCCGGTCTTTTGGGGGGCAGCCTCTCTGAGAAGCAACGTGGTAGCAGTTGAAAGAGTGCAAACTTTGGAGTTTCGATGACTTGTATTTGAATCCCATCCATGCCTCTTAGTGAGGGTGTGAATTGGAATGAACTCCTTAGCCTCTCTGTCTATTTGTGCCCCTGCTAAACCAGGGTGACAGGGGATCCCAGTGGTGGCAGAGCAGGTGGAATACTCATCTCCTCCCAGGACCACGCTGAAATTACAGCTAAATTATGGGACAATCGACCTGAATAGCCAACCGAAGACTAGCTGAGCGGCAGGTTTATAACGAAAGGAATAATAGTGCCCCCTGTCCTGCTCACCTTACAGAGTGTTGTTGGCCCATTGAAACCCCACCTGTGAGATCTGGAAGCATGATATATGTATTGTCATACATATGTTGGCTGAAAAAGTCCCCAAGTGGGGGACTTCACCCTTACTACTATCGCCACCATTGAAGCTAATTCAAGTGAATAGCACATGGGACCTTTCATTTTGTAGCAAAGGCTACCCAGTTGTTGTCTATACAGGTCGACTGGTTCCAGGGGGTATGATTCTCACTGGGGGTGCTAAGTAAACGCTTTTCATAACAACTGCAAACAAGATGAACACATACGCCGATAGCTGGACCCCATCCACAGAGGAGGCCAAGATTCTAACAGTCAGCAGGGCCAGTTCTTCATTATTCGTGGTATACAGTCAGGGGTGGATCCAGATTTTACTGAACTAACGTAATGTAATTATGGAATTTGGGAGGCCCTCTTTTAAAAAGGATCCAAGAGAAGCAAATAAAATTAGATAAAGGGTCATGAAAGGATCCATGCAAGTGCACGGCCCTGAGGTCGACCTTCTCCAGCTTCAAGGTCAATCTGCTTGCAGGCGGGGATGGGAGCAGGGGCACCAATGACAGCAACCGCGCCTCTCCCACTCTGTCCCAGGACCTGTCTGCACACCGTCTCTTTAATTCTGCATCACAATGCGTTATTAAAGAGGAGGACTTGGGGCTCAGAGAACCCTCGGTTGTCCACGAGGGACCAAGCCCAGTTGCCTCCAAATCCCATAATCTTTCCGCCGCACCACGCTCCTCTCGTACGTGTGACCCACACCATGAGGGTAATCGATGGTGATGAATGGAACACAAATTTGGGGCAAGTTTCAGGTTCACCCCAACCCCATCCCACCCAACTCCCACCAGAACTCCTGAAAATCACAAACATGCAGTCAGGACCCCACACACAAAAAGTCCCGGGTCATAACTGTATTCGAGTCATGGAAAATGAGAAAATGGAAAAAACCTCCATCATTCCCAGCAAAGAGTTGACGGGGCCCTCACGAAGCTCCTCCTCGTTCCCACTGAGGCAGCTTCCGGCAAGCGCCTGTTTGTACAGCCAGCGAGAAACAGAACTCTTGCCGATCTGAGTGTCTTCCCCCCACTCGCCTGGTTCTCTTATGACGACAGGCAGCTCGATCAAGTTTCACAGCATCCCCGAAACGTGCCGGAGTGGGCTGGGTGAGACTCTCGGGGCTCAGAGTCTATCATTACATCTTGACTGTGACCACAGAGGGTTTTTGTGTTCTTTTTTTTTTTTTTAACATCAGCTCAAGGGCAGAAGAATTAGTCAGGGCTCAGAGGTTCAGGAACACTACTGTATGGAACCATAACACTGCTGTGAGGACAACAGTTCAACCACCAGTCTCGCTCGGAGCAGAGAAAACTCCCAGGTACTTTACCAGACAAGCTTAGCAGTGTCCCGTGTGGGACACAGTCATTTGGCACTCCAGGTTCTCAACCCAGAGTCACAGCGCTTCATGCTTTTGAAACTGAAAGATAACATCCAGAAAAATCTCGATGACACACCATGACTCACGCCAACCCCCCCTTCCCCGCCTTCAAGGGGCTCAGTCCCTTTCATTCACACCTGAAGTGAAAGGGGTTTGGTCCGTGTCTGTCAATTTCGCTTCCTGTTTCCTTGCTTCCATCACCAAGGCTGCTGCTGGGAGAGCGGATGTCCTACCGTGATGGGGCCAGACAAGCACCCCCATGGTACGCCTCCAGAAGGAGCACATTTCTGGCCTGGCCTGAAATAGACACCTCATCAGGCCGCCAGCCCACCATTCATTCAAGGTCCATCCACATAATAAGCCTCCACAGAGGCCTCTCCTGGCCGAGTGTTGTTGGGAGTTGTGTATGGAAAGGCAGACACAGTTCCTCCTGCCCCGGTGCTCCCCGTCCGGGAGAGACTGAGAAGCCAACCATTAATACAGCGAGATGGATGCCGGGATGTGGGTGCACAGGAGCTTCAGGATCAAGGGAGGGGATCAGTCTGTCCTCAAATGGTCTAGGAAGGCTTCTCAGAGGAGGTGACAACCAAGAGTAGAAGGTTAGTTACCTCCGGCCTAGCACCTACAATATGCCAAACAAATTCTAATATTTACAATTCATTAACTCAGGTCATCTTCCCCACCTCTCTTGGAGGTAGGTGCCGTTATTACCTTTGTCTTATGAGGAAGAGACCCGAGTCACCAAGATGTTTCCTCATCTGGCCCAAAGTCGCATAGCTGATGTGAGCACAGCGTGAGTGAGGACAAGGTGACCTTCAGAAACAGCGTAGGGATCCGGGTGTGGGAAGTCACGGAAATGAGAGAACGTGGCATTTACGGAGGACTGCCAGCATCTTGCGAGCGTGTAGCACAAGCAAAGGTCACAACATGTGGGTAAGTGGCCCACGTGGTACGTTTTTAAAAAGATAAACCCAACAGCTAACAATTGGGAGATTTCATACGAAAACTCAAATTTCCCAGGTTATGTTGAAAATCAAGATCTGGGAACATGGAACCCTTATCCGTCTAGGGCAAGAGTTAGGGTTGGGATGGCTCTCTGTAGATGGGGTACAGCCAGCCCCCTGCCCCAAGTTCACTGCAGACCCTACGACTCCCTGCTATCTCCCCACTCTGGACCAGTTATTTCACTGATATTACCTGCCTGGTATATACAATGGGGGAGAGACCGAAGAGCTTGGAATAGAGGGTTTTACGTGGGGGGAGGGCAGTGGTGACGTGACCAGATTTCCGTTGGACAGAGATCACTGGCAACTATCTGGAGGAAGAGCTGGACAGAACACAAGCTTGGAGTGGGAACCAGTGAGGAGACCCAGCACAGTCCATGCGGGATAGAACTGGGGACGGTTTTGCAGAAAATCTTTTCTCTGTCCTCTCCCTGGGAGGTCAGGATACATCTCACTTAGCAACCAGCCTATTTTCATGAGGAAGCCTGAGCTCCGCAGAAAA
Organism: Phyllostomus hastatus; assembly: GCF_019186645.2. Classification (NCBI taxonomy): domain Eukaryota; kingdom Metazoa; phylum Chordata; class Mammalia; order Chiroptera; family Phyllostomidae; genus Phyllostomus; species Phyllostomus hastatus. The sequence goes on along the minus strand of NW_025334005.1, from coordinate 6,857,498 downwards.
CCTCCGAAATGATTTAGAGAGAGCCCAGTGGAAAAATAAGGAAGATGTTATTGCCACTTCAGGGAGAAAGAAAGCTCATCACAGAGGCCAGGCTCATAGAGCACTCAATGGCTTCACAGTCAAGTGCCCTGCCTGCTCTGTTTTCAACCTGAGGCTGCAGGTAATCCAGGAGCGCTGTGAGAACAGCTGGGGTGAATGCGGGGGAGCAGGCCACCTCCCAGAGGAGAGGAGATGGGGCCGAGCCCCATAGAACTACCAGGGAGAAAGAAAGGTTGCATCTCCATTTTACATATGGCATTAACACACTCAGTTCTGGGACACAGTCCGCAGATAAGGCAGCAGGCAAAGGCAGGGTGACAGCACAGACCAGAGTTAACCGATTTCAATTTGCATCCCAGACCAGGTGGCATGAAATGCTGTTTGTTCTGGGAATGAATCTGAGCTGCATCTGAGCTTAGAAAAAGAACACTGTGATTGATTGGTGATGTCTGTTATGGGCATAGGAATGGAGCGGTCATATGTATGTCGTACATTTGCTACCAACCTAGACAAAATATCTATCCTCTTTTCATCTGGATTCACCCAAATATTTAGACTGTGTGGACTGGCTTCAGTGTATGAAGACAGAAGACTCGGGGCCCTTTGGAGGAGCCTGTCTCCCCACAAAGACCCGCTTTCAGCATTCCCACTCAATGTTTACTCCATCATCCAAGTCTCTTGGTTTTCAACTGAAAGCACCCTGTCATCTTTTATGTTTCCACTCAGGAAACGGCAACCACGCAACAGAAAAAAAAAATCAAGATCCCGTTTGCCTTGAAGGATTCATTTCGATACAACTTCACTCAAGAGCTAGCCGCTTCCTGATTTCACATTTCACCATCAAAGACGAGGGCAGGGCTGGGGGAGCTGTCTTATCAGCAACATGTCTGGCTGAGCAGCCACTTTCTGCTTGGAGAAGCCGTTCTGGGATGGCACCGTGGACCCTGCCAGCCCATCCCAGAGGAGGGACGTTCTGGAATGTCCCCCACTTGCGCCACCTTGCAGGTCCCCACAGCCCAGTGTGGCAACAGTGGACAGAACCCCTGAAAGAACCTGAAATGGGATGAAGCCAGACTGCTTGGACAGATGGGAAAAGCAAGGACCAGAGAGGGTAGCGGTGTGGCCGCGGTCACACAGCACGGCTTTAGCATCTGGTCTTCTCACTCTGGCTTAGGCACATCACCTCTGCAGCATGTACTGCTTCAGGCTACTTAATATAGGGGTGTCCCCACCCCTTTCCCAGAGTGAAAACCAAGGGGTCACATCCGGGGCTCAAGCAACCCCAAACCAGGATCATAGCAAGGTGTTGATGGTCTGCCATGTGCCTGAGGGAGGAGGGGACGCTCTCCATGGAGCGGGAGGCAGAGACCAGGACTGGGCTCCAGGCCCTCCCCAGAGGTGTTCACAGCAACTGCGTGGTCCGCACAGATAACCCCAGCACGACCTGGAGGCGGTCCCCAAACACGGTAACCACACACTGTGTGGCCCAGACCCAGTCCTGGTTACTGACCGGGAGGAACAACAGTGCCTTCACTTACTGTACAAGCTCTGGGTCAGGTTCATGTGGACTCAACTCAATGCTGAGGAAGACACAGCATCCTGCCCTCCACGTTGCTCAGAGCAAAATCATTCACACTGAACGAGTGCGATATCCATACAATAGGATACACCACAGCAATAAAAAAGCACAAACCACGGTTACACCCAAAACGTGAATGAATTTCACTGGCACAATATGAACGAAAGAAACGAGACGCAAGAGACCGACACGCTGATTCCATGTGTGTGAGCCCCCAGAAGAGACAAAACTAACCGATGGTGATGGCGTCAGAGTGGGGTTTAGTGCAGGGTGGGAGCGGGGCTGCAGCCCGGAAGAGGCAAAAGGGAGCCTTCTGGGGTGGGGCAGGAATGTTCTAGAAGGTGGGCAGTGGTTCTGTGTATGTGTGTTACAACTCAAAATTAATTTTTGAAAAATCATTGACAGTGTCTGTTTACACATCTGCTTCAGAGCGAACTGCCTGATCAAAAGATGAAAGTCTTAGTCAAAGACAGTTTTGCCTGCGTCTGATCCTTCCGGTGAAATGCAGGACCGGGGACTCGGCAAACCCATTTGAACTTCCTAGTCATCGCGGTGGCCGGCGCCCCGTCAGCCTGGGGAGCAAGTCTGCTGGGGGCAATGCAATGGACACAAGGCGCCTCCCCTGGCCCACGCTTGGAACCCACAAAGAGCTGGCCGGTTCACATCCTGAGCTCCAACAGAGGAGCAGTGGGGTGACCAGAGCCACTCGGGACCCAGGTGGCACCTTTTGGGAAAAGGGACGTGCAAGTCTTGGATCAGTGACCAACGGGGCCCGATCGTGGCGGCCCCCAGCTCAGAGTGACCTAGTTTCTTTGGAGCGACCTGGGGCTGGCGCTGATGGGCTCGATGCTCTTTCCTCTGCTCAGTGTGGGGTGGAGGCAGCTCAAAATAGCAACCCCCTCCCTCAGCCCACACAGAGACACCAGGTGACTGACAAAGGCGGGAGAGGGGGTGGGGCGGGCATGGCTGCCAGTGCGGTGGGATGGACTCCGGGTGGAACAGTCTGGCTGGCTTCTCTGAGGCACAACCCGGGGCAGAGATCGGTCGGGCAGTGACTTCACACGGCCCCGCTGCCACTGCCCACCACCCCGCTCACTTTCACAGTGATGGTGCCATCGTGTGCCCACCAGTCTGGACCGCTAGGGCCCCAGACTCACTGCCGGCTGCCCACTCAGCACCGCGGCTGGGGTGTTCTCTGGCATCTCTAGTGTCACGTGGTCATTAGAGTCCCCACCTCGAGACAGGGCTCCCTTGTTCTTTCTTCCAGGCGCTCTGTCCAGCACCAGTGTCTCCTAGACTCCTCTTTCTCTCCCAGGTGCCTTCCAGCCAGAAATCCCACTGGTCCCACCTTCAGCATGTGGCCAGAATCTGAGAGCTTCCCCTACCTCCCTGGTGGCCACCCTGGTCTGAGCCTCCATCATTTCTCCCCTGCTTGCTGGTGTCCCTGCTTTCTGGCCTTGCTCCCATCGGTGCTACACACAGAGTGATCCTGTACAAGGCCGGTCACCTCTCCGATCTCCCATCCTACTGCTCTACTCTGCTCGCACTGCTTCTGCCTCCCTGCCTTCCTGCCTCAGGGCCTTTGCACTGCAGCCCCTCCACCTGGAAGGCTCTTCTGCCAGACATCCATGCGGGTCCCTCCCTCGACTTCGGTGGGGTCTTCCCTGACAACGCTATTTTGAAATTGCCATTCCTCTCTCCCAATTCCCTTTCACAGCATGTATCCCCATCTGACACACAGTGCATTTTTACTTATTTTGTTTATTGGCCATCTTCCTAAATTAGAAAGTAAGAAGCATGAGGGCAAAGGTCTTTCAGGTCTGTTGGGTCCCCAGCCTTATCCCCAACACCAAGAACAGCACATAGTAGGTACTTAAGTTGAATAAATGAATGAGTCCAGGCTCAGCGAGCCACAGCGTGGGCAGCAAAGCTCTTCCCTTTGCTCCTGGCCCCTCGGTGCCACACCCAGAGCAGGATCAGGGGGTGTGCAGGGTGTCTCCGGCAGGTCCTCAGGCCACCTCAGAGGTGGAGACAAGGGACCCCTCAGTCCCCATGACTCTCCCCACTCCTCTCATTCAACGTCTAAGATGCCTCTCGCTGTCTCGTCCCCCTCACATCCGTCCGCCTTTCACAGTTTGCAGAGAGCTTCGGCACCACTCTCTCCAGTTAACTCTCCGTCAGCCCCGAGCACCGTTTCAGCATCCCCGCTGCACAGGTCGGGAGAGCCAGGCTGAGGCCCGAGGACACAGGGCAGAGAGGAGAGGAGGGCCGCCCCCCGACCTGACACCGAGCTGGGCCCCGGTCCATTCACTCCGCCCTGTGTCTCCCACGTGCTTCCCCCAGAGCTGCACAGGCAGAAACGATGGTGACCGTGACCTACTGGAGGGAGGACAGGCGCCCACGCTAGTTTTGCCCCAGGAGACAGTGAGTCAGGAGAGGGGGCTGAAGTCGGCCTGAGAGGACATGGGGGGGGTTGGGGTCGTTCCCCCACCACCCCACTCTAAAGCACGTCCTGATCAAGACACAGAGAGCAATACCCCGGCCTTGAAGCGCCCGTCCCGGGGGCCTGGAGCCCCATGCCTAGAGATCTACTGCGAGGCAGTCCCTGAAGGAGCGGCCTCGTGACTGGGGCAGGGGGGGACCCAAGGGACTCTCTGGTAAGAGAACCACAGGGAGGGACCGGCTGAGCGTCCCTAGCGTGGGAAAGCCGTGAATAAACCATGACCCCCGTGAAAAAGACAAGGGGGAGGGGGAGCCACATTCCCTAACTCGGGACGATGGCTGTGAGATCAGGCATGACACTGTGTCGCACGACCCCATTTTCTTCCTTAATAAAGGCGCGTACGTTTGCGCTTTGTTTGTGCAAAGTGTCTGGGGAGGTGGCACCAGAAACAGCAGTGCTGGTCTCTAGCTAGTGAGCCTATAAGTAAACTACTCTCTTTTTTCTTTTAAGTTTTATTTATTGGAGAGAGAGAGAGAGAGAGAGAGAGAGAGAGAGAGAGAGAAGGAGAGAAACATCAACTTGCTATTCCACGTATTTACTCGTTCATTGGTTGATTCTTGTATGTGCCCTGACCCAGAATGAACCACCCGAAACCTGGGTGTATCAGGGATGGGCTAGCCCTCAGCCAGGGCTAAGTAACCTACCTTCTTTTTAATTCTTTTCTACATCTTACGAATAATTTTACAGTTACCATAAACCCATACTCTTAGTAAATCAAACAGAAGAGCACATTAAACACTCGCAGCCTCCCCCAGGGGCTGTCTGTGCAGCCAGAGGCTGGCCTCGCCCGTGCAGAGCGGTCTGAGCTGGGGCCCTGGCGCTCCAGCCCGACCTCTCCTCTCTGGGGCCTCCAGCCTCCCTGTGTCACTGAAGAGGGGGGAACAGACAGAGAAGAACCACTTCCTGCAGAGCGGGTGGTGCTGGCAGCTCTGGGGGAGGGGAGTTGCCCACCCCAGGTGAGCAATGGAGGCTGCCTCAGCAAATACAACTCTGGTGGCCACCCCGATTCATGGGGCAGTGTGGCCCTCGGTGTGGTCGTGTCGAACCGCAGGCTAGCCGAGTCGCAGATGAGACGTGCCCCAGGACACGCAAGGCCCTGCAGAATCGCCAAGCTGGGCCCTGCTTTAGGGTACATGGTCTGAAGCGAGAGCGAGCCCAAGGCTACCGGCCGTGGAATCCCCCACTGGTCTCCAGAGCCACCGCCACGTCAGAGCCACCAGATGGGACCCCACCCCTCACCAGGAAATATTCCTCCCCAACAGCCTGGGGGAAATGTACCAAATCATCACCTGCTACGGCCAAGGGAAAGGCACTGACCCAGTAGGATCAGAATCTGTGAGTCTGACTGCATTCCATCCATCTTTGTACGCAGGGTGCCCAGAACAGGCCTGGTGCTTAGTGCATCCTTATTCAATGAATGAATGAATGAACGAATGAACGAACGAAGGAACGAACAAACAAGCCATCCACAAAGACGACCCACACCATTGCTTTGAAAATAAACATCTTAGTTCAAGAGCTAAGGCTGAGGCCCAGTTACAGGACCCCACCCACCCCACCGTGCAGGGGGAGGGGGAGTCGGCTTCTGGGAAGAAGTGGGCCTCACCTGGGGCCGTCCCAGAGCCGGAGGTAATGATGCTGCTGCAGGGCCTCAGTTTCCTGCCTTTGGAAGGTGAGAGCCAGTTCAGTTCACACAGGTTCGGGACAATTAGGCCCCAGTGTCAGCCTCAGCAGCTGTCACCCACCCGACGAAGACACTGGTGGAAAGGAAGGGGGCCTCCTCTGCTTAGACTGAGTGACACGGGGACTTTCAAGCTCTCTGCAGGCCTTTGAGGCAGGCCCTCTCTGGGGCAGAGGGTCACCGACGGACCGCAAGTGTTCCGCCTTGCATGGAGGAATCAGAGAGGCCGAGTCCAGAGAGCGCGGTGCTGGCAGGGAGAAGGGCCGCGCGGTGAATCAGGATATCAAGAGGGCTTCAGAGAGCGTGAGCGTGGGCCAGTTACACCCACTCCTCCCTGGGCTTCCACCACTACACCCAGGCCAACTTCAGCCACTGCCCACCATCGCCCGCCAGCAGGCACACCCTGACTGTGGTCACACTCGGCCGAGATGCCAAAGAACACCAAAAAGCCAGCTCCGGTGGCTCAGATGCCGGTGGGGACTAGAAACCATCTGCTTGGTCCACTCTGCTGCCAGCCCAGAGAGGAGGGAGGCTCGCTCCAGCCAGAACCCGGCTGGGGAGCAGAAGCCAGGGCCTCCAACCCCGGGTGCAGTGCACCTTGGGGAGTTTTCTCGATGAAAGTCAGGGCTTCCCAAGAGGCCTGAATCAGCAGGATGTGGTCTCCGCTCGCCCCGTGGGGGGCAGCCCCACTCTCCACCCCACACGGCTCACGGCTCACGTATCCATTCAATCCGCAGACCCTCGGACGGCCCGGCCCGGGGTGGGAGTAGCAGAACCGCAGCCGCCCTGGAGGGACCCCTGTCCGTTGAGTTGTCCTGGGATTTCACGAGAGCCAGTGAACACGAGGGCCACCCACACAGCGTCCCCAAGGACGCCGTCGGCCCGGCTGACAGGGGCAGCTCCCTCCGTCCACCGTTACTGGTTTATTTCTTTTTTTTCTTTTACCTACGCTTGTCTGTGAATCTAGAGCACATTATCTGGAGATCCCAGCCATAATGTCTTGCCCCCGTGTGTCTGCCGATAGATGCCGAGTTCCTGGAAGATCGAGGTTTGTGCTCTGTACCTCTGTGTCCCAGCGCCCAGCATGGTGCTTTGGGCCTACAATGACTCTTACTGTTGTTTTCAACTGTTGAACCTGAAGGGAACTTCGTCTGTAACGCTACCTCCTCCCTTTACAACTGGGGAAAACCGCGGGCCCAGGGCACACAATTATTTCCTCTGATGCCAGACCTTCCACGGCACAGTCCGAGCTTCTGATCATGTCGATGCTACTTCAGGTCACTCCACACATTCGCTGATTATCAGTCGAATAGGATTTGTTCACGGGTGGGAGACTTGACAAATTTATTTGAAAATGAGTGAGAATAACTAAGAATTGTTTAAGAAGAATAATGTCAGCCCTGGCTGGCGTAGCTCAGTGGATTGAGTGCAGGCTGCAAACCAAAGTGTCGCAGGTTCAATTCCCAGCCAGGGCACATGCCTGGGTTGCAGGCCACGGCCCCCAGCAACCGCACGTTGATGCTTCTCTCTCTCTCTCTCTCTCTTTCTCTCTCTCTCTCCCTCCCTCCCTTCCCTCTCTAAAAATAAATAAATAAATAAATAGAAATCTTTAAAAAATTTTTTTAAAAAAAGAAGAAGAATGTCCTTCCCTATACCCAAAGTGTCGTTAAATCTACAGGTTTACAGAAATTAAAACTGGGTGTGCCATTTTGGGAATAAATCAATTAGTGGAAAAGAAGCAAAAATGTAGAAAAACACCAAGATTTATAAGGAAATACAATTATATGATGGTGTTCCAACCCCTGAGGGGAAATGCTGAGCTTTCAAATAGTGGTGCTGAAGCAATGGGCCTCCTTTTGGAGAAAATAACTTTTAAATACAAACTACACAGATGGTTTTAAGTAATTAAAACAAGTCACATCTCACACCATACTAAAAAAAATGCAGGTGGAATAAAGATGTTTGTGTAATAAAATAAAAGAACACAAATATTAGAAAAAATATGAGAAAAAATTTCTAATTTCAATGTGGCAAAGGCCTGTCTCTAAGCATGGTATAAAAACTGGGAGCCATACAAAGAAAGAAACAAAGTTTGATCACATAAAAATTTTAAGCTTATACATAGTGAAAAAAAACACCATAAAAATAAATTGCTGCAAACAAAATGGCGGGCTGGTAAAAAATATTTGCAACACATGTAATAGATGAAGAACTAATATCTAATATATATAAAGAGCTTCTATAAGTCAACCAGGAAGGCACAGACAATTCGAAAGAAAAATAGATAATGAATATGAACAGATAACTAACTGATGATAAGATATAAAACCCACGAAAAACACGTGAAATAAGTGTTCAATTTTCCTGGCAATTAAAGAAATAAAAATTTAAAAGGCAATTAGATATTTTTTTTACCTATTCGATAGATAAAAATAAAAACTCTCAGCAACACTGAGAACTGGGCAAGCGGGGGACGATCAGAGGGCATTTCTACCCTGACGGCAACCACGTCCACCGGCTCAACCTTCTCACACCGACGTCAGGCATCCTCTCTCCAAACTGTAAACGTTCGCACACACACACAGCTGCATCACGTCTCTCTGGGAATCCATCCTGAAAGACGCTAAACCCTCGTGCTTGGAGACACGTGGGCTGCACCTCCCTGTAAACGGGGGAGCAGACTGAGCGTGGGAGAAGAAAAGCGTAAATAAAATATGTCCCGGCACATTTACACTTGGATGACCACGCAGGCGTTACAGAGGCTGACGTAAATCCCGTGTACAGTCGGGAGAGTCACCCATGATTTGTTGGGAAGTGGAAAAGAAAAAAAGCAATTATATAGTAGTAAGTGTAATATGATACCATTTTTTAAAACATGTTTAGCCCCAGCTGGCGTAGCTCAGTGGATTGAGCGTGGGCTGTGAACCAAAGTGTCGCAGGTTCGATTCCCAGTCAGGGCACATGCCTGGGTTGCAGGCCATGACCCCCAGCAACTGCACATTGATGTTTCTCTCTCTCTTTCTCCCTCCCTTCCCTCTCTAAAAATGAGTGAATAAAATCTTAAAATTTTTTTAAAAAAGTACTCAAGTTAAAAAAAATAAAACATGTTTAAATTTTTTTATTGTAGTTCAGTTACAGTTGTCCCCCCTCCCCGCCCACCCCCATGCCCCACTGCTCTCCCCTGCCCGGCCAGCCCCTGACCCCAAAGACAATCCCCACCCCTTTGTCCTTGTTTGTGGGTCCTTTGTATAGGTTCCCCTTCTTTCCCCCATTACCCGCTCCCCAACCCCTCAAACAAATAAAATAAATGAATATTCAGACCAAACTGTTAGTCATGGTTACTTACATCTGGGGAGAGGGCCTGGTGGTGAATGACAGAAATGAGGAAATGTCGCTTCCTAAAAATGTATGTGGCTGTTCTTTGAATATGTTTCTATTATTATTATATGTGTAATTCTGCCCATGGCATGCTGTGTGTGTGTGTGTGTGTGTGTAACTAACGACAAAAGAATACATCCTCATAGACCCCCCGCAAAGGCGTCATTATTTCTATTTTAGAGATGAGAAGAGACTCCCGGCTTACTTCACCCGCCTGAGACCCTCACCTGCTCTGAGTGCTGAGAAGGAACTTGGTCCCAGCTTGCCCGACCCCGAAAACCCAGTTTCCCCTTTACAGCACCCCCACCCTTCCCTAAGCTCAGAGCTTGGCCGTGGGAAGGGCTGGCTTGGTGGACGACGGCTGCGGGAGCTGGAGGTGGCGAGTGCACGCAGCGCCTCTCCAGGGACGGTATTTAATGTCGCTGACCCTCAAAGTGCTGTCCTCGGCTGGGGAAGTAGAGACGTGTGTTCACAGGCAGGGGACAACACCAGCCACACAGAGGCGATCTCTACGGCCAGGGCCCAACGCAGGCCGGCCCCAAATCTCCCACAATGGCATATTGCTTACTTTGAATTAAAGTTACACCAGCACCTGGTGTCAAAAGGGCACCCTGGACCTCCCTCGCCCCTTCGAATACGGGAGACCCACCTCCTGAGCGAAAGGCGTCCTCTGGGCACCTGGCAGCCGCTCCCAATTGTCCAAGTGAACTCGGAGCCCCAGAGTCTACTTGAACCTTGTTGCCTCTGCTCTAATTTACTCCTTTGTTTCAATTCCTCATTAAAGAATACCCAAGCCTTGTTTTGATTCCTGTCTAATGGTCAATACCTTGTTTTGTCCTGGCGGTTCCTCAGGAATGCATTGTTTGTTTGTGTAAAAAAGATGAGAAGGTGCGTGGCTCGATCATTTCTTTGAGCCTCGTTTTGTGATCTGAGCATCGCACTGGGATCCTGCTCCCAGGGCCCCCGTGAAACTGCTTTTTCTCCTGTTAGTCTCGTCTTGTGTCAGCGTTGTTTTTTTATCGCTAGTCCGGCTGTAAGACCTAAAGAAAGGTAAAGGAGGAACATTCTCCCGTCCCCACACTATTACTATTTTGAAATACTTTTTCCAGTGTTTTCCCTGCATTTTAAAAAAAATAGTTGATATTGTAGGTAGGGTTTTGTGTCTTTCCTTGAAAACAACATTGTATACTAGTCATTCTCTTATGTTCTTAACATCTTCATAAACACCAAATTTAACAAATATCAGCCTGGCTGGTGTAGCTCAGTGGATTGAGCGCAGGCTGCGAACCAAAATGTCGCAGGTTCGATTCCCAGTCAGGGTACATGCCTGGGTTGCAGGCCATGACCCCCAGCAACCGCACATTGATGTTTCTCTCTCTCTCTCTTTCTCCCTCCCTTCCCTCTCTAAAAATAAATAAATAAAATCTTTAAAAAAACCATTTGAGAAAAAGATAATAGAGATATGAGCATCATTTAAAAAAACACAAATATCAGTGTTTTAAGTAGTGGCAGTTTATCTACTCTTTAATGCCACCCAGGGTGACCTGCAGCCCCAAAGTGCCCTGTCGGAAACGAACCGTACTCAGTGCGTATTCCACGTGGGGCACAGAAATGACTAAGACGTGCCGAGCCTCACACCACACGGCAAAATTAATTCTGGGTGGATTAAAGGGTGAAAGGGGGGAAACAAATCACAGAAAGACTCGAATAAAGTTGATGAGAGAATTTATCAAGCCTCTGTGAGGGGGAGGACTTTCTAAGCCTGCAGCTATGGGAGAAACCACAAAAGAAAAGATCACGAGATTCGGCTACCCAACCTCTTGATGCTCAGTAAACAAAGTAAAGGTCAAGTTGCAAGCTGGGTAAGATCTCTGCAACAAATATGACAAAAAATTAATAGCCACAATATGTAAAGAGCTCGCGCAGATCAATGCAAAAACACCCGCTGAGCCTGCAACACATACTCGGGGAAAGACTCAGCTCTGTACTGTGCGACAGGCCACCACTAGCCACTGGCTATTTCCGCATATTTAAATTAATTTAGATTTAGATGAAAATCTTACATGAAATTCAATCGGAATCTAAATAAAATGAGGAATTCAGTTTGTCGGTGAAGCTAGCCACATTTCAAGTGCTCGGCGGCCACCTCGGACTGGTGCCTGCCCTGTTAGACGGTGTGGGTATAACCTCCTTCTGTCATTTCAGGAAGTGTGGTGGGAACGCGCTCCGACAGTTCACAAAAGAAGATGCACACGTTACCAACAAACACATTATCATTTCCAACCTCGTTGGGAATGAAAGGAATGAAAATGAAACCCAGGTAATGTTTTTTATATCCATCGAATTAGGAATAAAGTGGGTGCTGCTGGCTGAAGAGTGAAGAGCTCCCTCCCGACCATCTGTAAAATAATTCGGCAATAGCAATTAAGAGCTATAAAAATCCTTGGCCCAGGAATTCCGTTTCTGGCAATACCTCCTGAAGATGTAGAAATACAGAAACAGATTGAACACAGAAAGTTGTTCGTCCCTGAGTCAATCACAAAATTCAGAAAGAGAGCCCAGCCTGAGATCCCATCCTCTGGGCAGTGCCTGTGCTCACCACAGACCCTCCACTCGATGGGCCGGTAAACCATCAATAAAAACTATGCTTTTCACCCTGGCTGGCATAGCTCAGTGGATTGAGCACGGGCTGCGAACCAAAATGTCGCAGGTTCGATTCCCAGTCAGGGCACATGCCTGGGTTGCAGGCCATAGCCCCCAGCAACTGCACGTTGATGTTTCTCTCTCTCTCTTTCTCTCTCCCTTCCCTCTCTAAAAATAAATAAAAATAAAATCTTAAAAAAAAACTATGTATTTCCATGAGGGTCAATCACCTTGGGAAATAACTATAACATGAGGTTACATTTTTAAAAAGTCATTCAAAATGGAACAATTAGGATAACATTGACTATAAAAAAAATGGGGACTATAAATGCACAAAGAGCTGTCAAGTGTCAGAAATAAACCCCGGGTCAGGGATGGGATTCTGAGTACCCTTCATGTGGTCCCGTCATCTCTGAATTGTCCGCAATGGTCATTTGCTGCTTTGCTGTCGGACTAGAAGGGTTATTAAACTTTCAGAGGAGAGGCAACCTAGTGATGAAGAGCACAGACGTGGAGCTGTGCAGGATGGCTCTCTGACCTCAAACCGGGGCACCTCAGTTTCCACATCTGTGAAATGGACATCAGCCCCTGTGTCCTAAGCCCGTGAGAAACTTCGGCGAGATGGTGCCTACAGAATCTGAGCACCCAGCACTCGGTCCATGAGAGCCGCTGTTTTCATTAACGGGTCAGTGCTTAGTCACGCGGTTGCAGGACAGGACCAGGACCAGAGCCCTTTACAAAAAACATCCACTTTAAAAAATGTCCAAAGAGGGCTGTGAACCAAAGTATCGCAGGTTCGATTCCCAGTCAGGGCACATGCCTGGGTTGCAGGCCACAGCCCCCAGCAACCACACATTGATGTTTCTCTCTCTTTCTCTCTCTCTCTCTCTCTTTCTCCCTCCCTTCTCTCTCAAAAAAAAATAAATAAATAAAATCTTTTTAAAAATGTCCGAAGAGACCAGAGGGAGCTACACCAAACTGCTCACCATGGTCACCTCGGGGAGGTAGGTTATAGGGTTTTTTTTTTCCTTTGCTTAAAGAAGCAAGAAAATGCCTTTCTCTGCTTTCCAAATTTTCTCCAGTGAGTGTGCAACCTTTACAATAACAAAAATGCTTTAAAAACAGAAAGCAAAGACGAGCTGAGTAAATCAACTTAAGTGGCTGTGTGCTGAAGAGGTCAAGTTTACCGGTGAGGTCAGAGGCACACAAGTGAAGGCTTTAGCACCGTGGCCAAGGTGAAGGGGACCGTGGGGAATAGGATTCTCAGGGTGTTTTAAATTTTTCTGAATGTTTTACATATCTTCCCATCTTTGTACAAGGGGTAGTGAGGGGTGTTTGTTTTTTCCTAAGAAAATCATAGTTACAAGAAAAGCAAACCAGGCTCCCTGATCTAGGGACGGGGGAGGGAAACCGAGTCCGGTTTTGAGGGGTAAGGGGGAGTGTTAGGAGGAAGGAGGCACAGGGGGCCTTGGATGGCCTAAAAGGGGCCCACCCTGCTCGGCCTGCGGGCGGGCTGCACGGAGAAAGCCTCAGTCCCCCTTGTCTGCCTTCAGACTCAGCCCCACACAGAGGCCAAGAGCCAGGTGATGGGGGCAGGCTACCTGGATTGGAAGCTGGTACCTTTTTGTTTTCTAAGCTTCTCAGAAAAGTCTGCATTTTGTTTCAGTGTCGGAGCATATAGGAAAGGAACTTGCATTTCACAGTTCATGTCGCTGATAACAGATCTGTCACATTTCTGTCACTAAGAGATGTTTTTCTCCCAAGAGGCTGCGAGTGGCTGCCCCTCCCTGCCCCCGTGAGCACACCCTAACACTGGGCCTAGCCATTCCAAGACCCCCGAACCCGCAGCCCCCAGGCCCCACAGACCTGAGCAACAACAAAGAAACCTTCTCCGGGAGTGAGGCTCGGCCACTCCCTTCCTCCCTGCCAGGCCAAGCGACGCCGAATCTGGTGCCCTCTCCTGATGCCCAAGCCCCCCAAGTTCCCCAGGGCCTCAGACAAAGCATAAGAAGGTCCTTTGTCAACCAAAAGCAGGGGACCGCTGGGGCTCGGTGTCAGAGCTGCTCAGCCCGCGTACTTCTGAAGCATTGAATTTAGAATTTTGCTTGAAATGAGTGGGCTGTGGGCTGGAGCATGAGAAGCTCTTGGTGATGCAGAAAGAGGTCGTGAAAACACAAGGAGACAGCACAGTTTTGGGGGACACAAGGGGTGAGACCACTGGACCACTGCCTGGTTATCCACCTGTGCTGGGTGGCGGCCACATTCGGGGACAAGATCCCAGGCTTGCAGGGTCATCGCGAGCAATGGATAAACCAGCCACACAGTAAAAGGCCAGTCAATAGTTCTGCACAATAGCAACTTTCGCCAGCCCCTGTTCTTGTTGCCATGGCAACAGGGAAGGCTGTGAGGTTGGGGGAATAATGAGATGAAAAGACCCAGGACCCAGAATCAGAAGTCCCAGATGCCATTCCAGACTGCGGGCCTGCACGGGCCACTTGACTTGCATTTCACCTCAGGGCCCTCCCCCCCACCCGCAGCCAGCATCGGGCCAGAGGCCCCTCGTCGTGGGAGCCGGGAGCCCACAGAAAGGCAGGCGAGCTGCCATTTCTGGCGGGACAATCGACTGCACACAGAGCCCAGCAACACAGACAAAACGCGCCAGGCCCGGGCCCCCCAGCAACGGTTTTCTATGTGGGGAGAAAGCGCCGTCTCTGCAGCAAAGCCCAGCAAATCAACTAGGCACGAAACCACGCCACCACACTGCACAGCCTCGTCCTGCACCACAGGTTCTAGAACCTTCCAAGGTGCGAGGGAGGCCCAGATGCTCGGACTGAAGGTGTGGGCTCTTCTCCCCAGAAAAATGCACACATGCACACACAGGATGCCTGACAGCCAGTGCAGCACCAAGACGCAGACCTGGGCCCCGAGGTCAGCAGCCCTGCCCCACCCGGGCTCGATGCACGAGACAGCTCTCCCAGCCAGGGGCAGCCCTGGAGGAAGCAGAAGCTAGCCTGCAGGCCCAGCAGCTCTCCACGCCACCCTCCCTACTGGTTGCTGGCATGCTGGCCACCCCTGGGACATTAAACATTTACCTATCCCATCCCCTTCACCAGCCCCACTATCTGGACTTGACCTGGGACTTCTCGGTACAGCCTGTGGCCACGTCGGCTGAACCTTTAGCAAAACCCAGAGAAGAATGAGCTCTCAAGGTTACAGAATTGTAGACTTTTAGCTTTACTAACCAACCCTTCTGTCGAAAGGGGAAGTCGGAAGGGAACTCAGAGGAGAAAAGAAGATGGAGGGACACCGAGCAGGCCACACCCAGGAGGGCTTCCTGGGGGAGGAAGATTTGGGCCAGGGCCCGGCTGAGGGGCTGAGGGTGAGAGAGGGGGCAGGACCAGCTCCAGCTTCCTTCCGCCCCAACACGCCTTCCCACGCCCCACCCAGACCTCACCCCCGGGTGCGCTGCCCCCGCATCCACCCCGGGCCTTCCTCCCCTTGCCTGTCTCATCCCGGGCCTGGGCCAGCCCTGCACGCCCGCACACACGCGTGTCAGTCACGACAGCCTCACGGGCGCCGAGGGTGGCCACTCCCCACAGACACACCCTGCCTAGACCAGGGGCTTCTCTGCGGCTCTCCCCACCCCCCTCCGCCCACTCACTGCAGGCCCACAGGCGGGTGTGGCTTATATGGTATGGGCGAGTGTCCCTCTGCCGCCTGCTGAGAACCTGGCAGGGCGGCCTTGCCACGGAATCAAGGAACAGCACTGGGTGGTCCCAGCCTCTGTGCCGGTTCCATCTGCTCTGACAGCTGGACCACGTTTCTTACGGCCACACCTTCCCTTCTGCAGTGTGGGGGGAGGGGTGGGTGTCGGTCCACCTGTCCCCAGAGCCACGTGCCTGCCCATCTGTGCTGCACTCCTTAGCAGAGCCAGGGGTGGGGGTGCTGGTTTGTGCCAGGCACACTTCTCAGAGCCGGGTCCTCTTTGCCTCATTTAGTCCTCACAGCGATCCGATGGGGCGGGTGTCATTACTCCTGGCCCTCAGAGGCTGGCCACTCAGCTGGGGGGTGGCAGAGCTCTCCAGATAACAACAGAAAAGGGCTCTAGAACCCCGTTTTAACCCCATCCCCACCAGGCAGGCTGCCCTGGAACCGGTCTGCCTTGTGGTTCTCTGTGACCCATCCCCCAGCCTTCCCACCCCGGCCCCATCCTGCAAACAGTGGGATGCAGGAGCCCCAGGCTCCCACCCGGCCTGACCCTCCCTCCTTGCTGTGTGTCCTGGGGAAGCCCCTCACAGCACTGTGCCCCTACGTCCTGTGTGTCAGGCCCCGAGTCCCCACTGTGAGCCAGGTCCTAAAAGCAGGCCTTGCCTAGTGGGCAAGGCCCGGTGCGGCGGGGAGGAGGTATCCTCTTGGGCAACGAACGAGTCAGGAGCCCTGGGTCCCTGCTGGTTCCTCACAGTGGCTTCACCTCTCTGCAAAAGGGTAAGTGCAATCCGCGCTGCCTTCCTCCCTGGGTGGTTGAATGTGAAAGTTCAACAGCGAGGAGAGCAGTGAGGACAACAAGATCAGGGCGACCACAGCCCTCCCCCTGCAGGGGGCACGGACCCTCCCCCTGTTTGGCAAATGAAACAAAGTGAGGCTCAAAGGAAGGTGGCTTCTTACTTCAAAAATCCGAGGACTAGTATTGGCTTTAAACGCTTCTCAGAAGGCACTCCAATCCCCAGGCTACAGGGTCTCTGAGGCCTGGCAAGAACCCCCGTCCCCCCGATTTCCCGGCAGCTAGAAGGAGGCGCTAATAGCCAAGGACTTAGTGTCAGGAAATTCTTCAGATCCTGGTTCTGTTTCGTTTTAGCCAGGTGGGGCGGGAGTCACTTCCTTCCGCCTCAGTTTCCTCATTTTTAGCATGGAGACAGGCACCCCCCCTCCACAACTTGGGTGGGGAGAGGCGGAGGGTGGGGCAGTGCTCTGTAAAGCACAAGGCCGCAAGAGTAGCATTAAGACTGCCTCAACCACTCACCGCTCAGGCCACCTCAAGGCTGCTCTACAGCTAGGAAAGCACCTGCCTCTGCAGTTGTGGGTTTGTGTGATTCACATCCCTCCTGGGCTTCTAGCTCTTTAGAGAGAGTCTGGTTGACTCTGGGAGGTGCAGGTATCTGTGGGTGGCAGCAGAGCTTCAAGGTTTAAAAAATGAGGACTTCGGATGACCCCGAAGCCCATCATGGTAGAATGGGGAAATACACTATGGGGGGATTATCACCCCATGGAATACTACACAGCAATGAAGAAAGACGAGCTCTTGCTATACTAGGCACAGCAACAAGGATGCATCTCCCGAGCGTAATGTTGAGTGAAAAAAAAGAAATAGACACATAAAAGCACCACTTGTGTGATGCCATTTAGATAAAGCGTAAGAATAGGCAAAAGCGATCTACGGCGATAGAAATCAGGAGAACACCTCAGCTATCCACGGATGAAGTGTCCACCTTCCCGTGTGTGCCCCACATTTAAACACAACGTGTCTGTGATCAGGCCTCTGGGTCCCAATCCCAGCTCCACCACTTGCATATCGTGTGACCTCAGGCTAACGACTCTTAGCCTCCACTCTCTCCTCTGCAACACAGGGAAGCGAAGGCATCTGGCCCTCGCGGTCCCAAATGTCCACTATTTAAATTCTCCCTTCGTGGGGTGCACCGAGTACCAAGTACCAAGTATTACAAAGTACCAAGTATTAATATTTTTCCTTTAAATCGACTTGGCAGTTTTACCCAATCTGAACATAAAACTTTATTCCACTCCCATCAATCACGTGTTGGGTGTGCTCATCACCTGTGTTCTAGGAGAGAAACCAGGGCAGGCCTTCCCGTGACGTGCCAGTTTGGCTTGTGAATTGTTTTCAGATGAAGGCAATCAAGCCGTTGTGATCTCACGAGAAACTTTGACCTCTTTCTTAAAGAATTTAAATTGGGGCTTTTGCCCATAATAAGAGTTTGCACCATGAATAACTTTGTATGGACAATCTGTAGGGCAGAGCAAACTTCTAATGACGGAACATCTGTTCTTATCATCCTGTGAACGGCTTTCTGCCCCTCTGAAGTTCAAGGTGCCTTGCCTCGTCCTTAGCTCAGAATGCCATCATCACCTCACGTTGGCTCTCTGACCCTGAACCTCTCTCGTACGTGGGGTCTCTGACTCTCTCGTACATGTGGAGTGTCCATATATATGTGTAATTAAAGTTGGTCCTTTTCTCTTGTTAATCTGTCTCATGCCTATGTAATTATTAGACCAGCCAAAAGAACCTAGATGGGTAGAGAAAAGTTTCTTCCTTCCCTGCACTAGTATATTAGATTAACATAAATTAAAACACATAGCTATTAAGACAAAGAAGTTCATCTGCGAACCACCTCAGATCACTCAGTGATAATGGCATACTCTTGTTGGGAAAAAAACAAACAAACGAGAAAATGCATGACTCGGAGGCCTGAGCACTGTGAGGGCCCTTCGTGAGTGGTGACCATTATCACCATCATCGTCACGAATCTCGCTGTCACCATCATGACGGACAATGTCATTATCATCATTACAGACACCATCAGCACCATCATCCTCATCCTCATCACCAACACCTCCAACATCACTGTCATTGTCCCGCCATCATCAGCACCATCACTGGTGTCATCACCACCATCACCTTCACCACCGCCATCACCTCCACATACAGAGCCAGTACATACTTGCTTCCAGACCATCTCATCCCAGGTCCACCAGCCCAGCCCGGCCCTGCGCTCAGGGGACTTCCAGGATGAAGACCACGGAGGCCATTCTGAAGCTTTGGGGCCTCCTGGGGTGCACACATCCAGGTTGAGGGCCGCACTGCGGGAAGGTCGGAGTGGCAGGAAGGCTCTGTCTGGGCTGCACGCGCCCACACTTCACACCAGGTGAGAGCTGGTTTTCCTCCAGACGCCTGCGGACGTGCTCCATCCCCCAGGCCGAGGCCGACCACGCAGTCTCAGTCTCCTCATCTCTAAAGCAGAGCCAGCGGCCGGGCTCTTTAAGACCTCCCGCCAAGGGGCCTGGGTCACCAAACAGACATCGAAGGGTCCAGATCACCAGACAAACAGACATCATACAGGAGAGCCCTGGACACTCGGTACATCATCAAAAATGTGCCGGAATTTCTCACATTTGCCTCCCCTGTGTGTGCCTGGGCCCTTCCCTCACTGACTGCCCCAGACGCCTGGAGTGACCACTCCCAGAATAAAAACAACTTCGACCCTGAACGTGACCTCAAACCTATCCCTATCTGCCCCTTTTTAAGTAACTTCAGCCCATCAGCGGTCGGCTTTACCAGAACGAAGTTGGAGCGATTCAAATAATTCTACTTAAAGGCAATAAAAGGATGAAAAAAAAGATGTTTGTGCAAAAACACTTATCACAGAGTTATGTTTAACAGACAAAAAGAGAGAGAGAATAAATAATGCAAATACCCATTGGTAAGGATCAGTTACACAAAGGTCAGGATTTTTATGTCTTAGCTCCTGTGCAGCCATTTTAAAAAACACGTCACATTGGTCTGTGGCGTGGGAAGACGCTCGAGGTGTATTTTAAGGGGAAAATGCAGGATACACACACACAGAGGCTGGGGCCAACGCAGGTTCACAGCTATAACTGCACAAAACACAGTTTAGGACTGTATTATCATTTATTAGTTACTCTATCATTTTCCACATAAACAACCCTGAAGCTACATTGGCCCCTTCCTGTGTATCTTTATCTACTTAAAAAATAAATAGATCTTTTACATATAAACACATATATCATGTATAATACTAACCTGGAGACTAAGTATAATTATAATTATAAATAGAAAAAAGAGTGAAAATACAGTCCCTAACACATTCACGGTGGTTCTGTTGAACAGTAAGATTGGGGGTGGTTTTATATTTGTTCTGCTCTACGACACGTGTTGATTTTTCTCAACAAATATGCATTCTTTTTATTGTTAAGAAAATCATATTATAAAAATGTTATGTGTTGTATATAATTATACAAATAAACACATGGGGCATATTTTTTTAAAAATAAGATTTTCTGCAGATCCCTTTTACATTAGGCTTTATCATAAAATCATAATCCACATTCTTTGATCAAAACTACATACCAAAGTGCACAAAATAAAATTTTTTGGAAAAACCCAACCCACTTTCATTCTACCATCGCTACTGACTTCCACCCCCTCCAACTAATCTGCTGTCATTATTTTGAAGAACGTTCTGCAAAACCTTTTCCTGTGAATGCAGACACATTTTATCTGACGCTTCAGTTCACTCATGTGCTTATGTAATGGAAGCAAGATTGCTGGATACAAACTGTCCTCCAACTCTGTTCTTCCCCTGAACAGAGGGGCTGCCTGTCCACGCCGGTCCATTCCGACCCCGTCCTCCTTCCTGAAGGCCGCACTGTTCTCCAGAGCGGACTCGGACTGGAACTTATTTGCCTTTTCCCTGTCTCCCCATCTTCCCACTGGCCCTCGGGGGCCTGAACACCCTTATGTATATCGCCTGGCACCCTGAGGAACACAGGAGGACTCTCTAAAAGTAACACTGTATGAGTTTTTTTTTTTTAATGTGCCTTTGCCATTTTGTCCTCCAAAAAAAGGCTGTGCCAATTTTTCAGCTTCTGGAAAATGGTTTTTTAAAAATAAGACCTCGAGTACAGCTTTGTGGCAGGTGCTGGGTGCTGAAGAGAAGGCCTGGGCTGGCTAAGGAAAGAAAGAAACAAGAAAGAGGAGAGATTCCCACGGCCCCAGGGCCTTCAGAAACGCCACACACCCCAGATGGCTCTGCTGCGCCCATTTTACAGAAGGGATCTGAGTCTCCAAAGCATTGGCCATGAGCCAGGTACACAGAGCTGGGTCTGTGGGCCTCCTTGGCCCCCAAAGGGCAGGGGAAGCACCAGCTTGAGAAGAGACAGAGGGGCCGTGCTGGGAAAGGGTGGTCCGCTGACCAGGAGACCTGGGGGTCCGGCCCAACCCTCACTGCCGATTAGCTGTGTGCCGTGGGGAATTCACCTAACTGATCTGATCCTCGGTTACTTCATCTGAGAAATGGGTCTGGTTAACACTTGTCCTACTCTATCTTGTAGGCGGCCTTATTTTCTTAATCAAAACTTAGGCTCCATGGTCGAACAAGCCCAACCTTACTTACAGAAGTAACAGAAGAGAAACCGTGAACGCTGAGTCCTCCAGAAATGTGATTCACACACACACACACACGGCGGGGTGCTGGGGCTGGGGCCGGGGCCTGTGGGATGCGTGTTTCCCGAAAACCCGGCGGGGAGGCCTGTGGCCAGGCCCTGGGCTCGGGGGAGGAGTGAAAAGCGCAGGCCGATTCATTCAAAGGTAGCTGCTGGGTCTCCATGCACAAACCCCGGGGGAGGAGGCTGGGGTGGACCACGCCAGAGCTGACCAGCCCTCACACTCAGGGGAGTTCACTACAGTTTACAAGCCCTTCATGACCTCGTAAGGAAATCTCCCAGAAGCCCTGCAGTGCAGGGATCTCTCCATATCCTCATCTTATAGAGGAGGAGAAGGATCAGGCTCAGAAAGGGGACATGACTCGCCCAAGGTCACCCAGTTATGGTTATTTCTACGGTTATAACCATAACCCGGGGAGCCCTTGCTCTCAGCGAGGATTATGCTGTGCCCTTTGCCCCAGTTACTCCATCTGCTTCACCTTCCAACCACCAGTTTGCAGGTGAGGAGTTCAGGCACCTTGCATGAGTCACCTACTCAAGGTCTGACCACAGGGAAGTGAGGCCAGCGTCCTCTGACAGCACCCTGGGAGAGGCCGGGAGAGTGTGGGCAGGCCGGCCCTGAGGGAGGCCCCGCTGCCACCTGGGCCTCGGGAAAGGTGCGCACAGGAGGCCACCACACACAGCCAGCAGGCCCCGAGCCTCACCCAGTGCTCTGTCCTTTGCACTCCCCCAAACCCTGGCACTTGACACCTGGTACTCTTTGAAGAGAAAGAGTCAAACCCTCCAGGTTCCAGGATGAAACCCCCCACCCACCTCCCGTGCCACCCAAAGTGTGAGGGGTGCAGCCTTACAACGAGAGAACTGGCCTCAGGACCACCCAGCCCCATAGTTTACAGACAGATAAGTCAGCTGAGGCTGTGAGAGGCCACATGGTAATTCTGGGCAGAGGTGGGACTCAAACACAGGTGCCCACCTGGGCCAGCGCCCTTCCACCACACCTGCTCACCCCTCCACTGCCCATCTAGATCCAGAACCCAGTTCTTATGCCCCTCCTTCCCCTCCCCAGCTCCCACTAGTGATGTAACTGAGCAGGAGCAAAGCTGGGGGAGGGGATGCACTTCCTGAGCTGGGGCGGGGGTAGGGGCTGCTGCAAAACTTGCTGCCCTCAGGGAGCCCCCGTCCAGGCTGCCAAGTACAGGTCTTCAAGGGTTCAGGTCACTGAGTCATTCAACAAACAAACACTTGCCGGTTTCTTCCCGCCCATCTCAGGGCAGAGGCACCTCCTCTGGCCACCAGGCCATCCCCTGGGAACCACCCCATATATTCATTCATTCATTCATTCAACAAACACGAAGGTCCTACTACATGCCCATCACATTTCAGGGTCTCCTCCCTCTCCTTTCACCACCCAACCCTCCCTCCCAGCCCTCAGCTCCTCCTCTTTCCCTCCTCAACCCTGTGGCCCCTTTGCCCTGGCAAGGAGGGCAAATCCTGAGGGGCACTGGGGAGCCAAGGAGCCCAGAGGGGCTGAAGCAGCCCTGGGCTGTCCCACTGACAGACGAACACAAGCTCCGTGGTTACCTGGTGTGGCCAGGGCAGCAGGCAGGTGCCTCTCCAGCGGAGGCCCAGGAGACACTGACGCCCGGCCCTGGGGGCTGCCAACCCCCGCCCCCACCCCCACCTTTGGCCTCCACCCAGGCCAGGCAGCATGGAAAACCCAGCCGGGCTCAGCTGACTTCCTCTTGTGTCATGGAAAGTGGGGGTGATGGGGACAGGAAACTCCCGCCAGGGATCTGGGGTCTGAGCGGGGACAGCGGGCCTGGAGGCCTGGTGGGGGGGAGGGTGCGGTAACTGATGGGGGTGGGCTGCAGGGAGGGAGGGGCTTGAGGAGGCAGAGGAGGGAGTAGGGTGGCAGCAGCAGCAGCTGCGAAGGGGGGAAGGCTTTGGGAGGGGCCGGACCCCTGCCCCTGGGATCCGGCAGCACCAGTCCCAGAGGCCTGGAAGGCAGCAACCCGGACGGAACCTTGAGCTGCTTTCCGTTTTCCAAGAACAAATAAAAAAGATTAGAAACCAAAACCTGGCCTGTGATGAGGACTCTGAGATCACATAAAAGGCACAGTTTTCATTTGTGCTCTTTGCTTTTGGTAAGCGGAGGGTGGAGGGTAGCGGCGAGTGTTGTGAAGTGGGAGAAACGTGGGTTCAAATCCTAGTTCTGACCTCCCGAGGCCAAGGGCGGTCCTTCCTGAGCCTCAGTTTCCTCATCTGTGAAATGGAAAACCCCGCCCACTTCCCCCCGCCGGTTGGGAAGATGAAAAGAGGCCACGCCCCTGGCTCACAGGGGCCTTTCTCCCTTTCAGACTGCAGGCATGTAAACTGATACAGTAGAAACCGGCTGTGAAGGGCCACTTCCTACACACAGCGAGTGTGACCAACGAAAGGCTTCTAAACACCGAGTCTTTAGGAGAAAAATCGTACAGAGGGGTCCTTGGGGTGTAAAGCTGGGCAGGCCCACTCCTCTCTGTGTCCCTGGTGCTTGGCATGGGACATGGCTCTGTCGAATGAAAGAACAAACAAACGAATGACAGTTCTAGGATTTCCAGAGTCCCGGGATAGGACGGATGGCCGTGAGGGCAGGCGGGCGGCAGGGTCGGGAAGGGCTGGTTCCAGGCTTCCGCCGTGTCACCTGAGGCACCTCCGAACCCTGTAGGAGGTGATGGGTGTGGCGCCCGATCACGCCTCTTAGCGGGTCCTCATTCCTTGGTGTCACGCCTCAATGCTTCCCTCTGATGGGCTGATTCGAGTGCCTGAAGCCGTCCAGGCCTCTCGGAGCAAGGGCCGGGGAGTGTTTGGCGCCGGGGAGCTGAGTAGCAGCTATTCCTGGGCAGCTGCTGAGAGAGTCTGGCCGGCCCAGGGGAGGAGAGCACCCAGCCCAGACCCGGAGGACCTGGAGCTGCTGTGGGGAGGGGGGCAGAGGAGAGGGGAGGGGTGACTGGGACCCCTACCCTCTGACACGTCACACTCAGCTCTCCTGTCTCCACGCCTGCCTGGACTGGCCCAGATTGTGAGGGGTCCCCGGGGGCCTGAGTCTGGGCCTCAGTCTGCCAGTCCCTGTGCGCAGGCTCCCAGAGGCTGGAGCCCTTCCCCCGTCCCAGGGCCCCACCCCCCACACATCCACTTCACAGAAACACAGCCACCCTGCCCCTTTCTCACAGGCTAGAGGGTGATTCCAGCCCCTCTGGGAGCCTTAGGGACACAGCGATCTCACACTAGCGTAGCAATCACACACACACTGGCGTGGAGGTCGCCCCCCCCACACGGGCACAGTCTCCCACACGGCTGCAAGCCCCGAGTTTGTGGAGGAGCCCTCCCCCAGGCTTGCTGGTTAAGTGGCGCCTGTGGAGGTTTGCCTCAAACTCCCGCCTCACCCCATGAGGGGGATGGATGGTGTGTTGGGGCTCTTATCACTGAGCCTGAAGCGAGAACTGGCCCGGTGCCCTCCGCCTCCCCGCTCTCAGCACCCCAGCCCAGCTGGGCACCACCCTGGTGGGACCCCTGCCTCTCGGTCCCCTCGGCCTGCTGCCAGTGGGGCCAGGCGCCTCCCTCGCAGGAGCCCTGCCCCAGTGTGGCGTGATCGGGGCACTGTCCCGGCCCTGGGCACCTCGGGCAGGAAGCTAGCAGAAGCCATTCGAACGGGGACAGGTGGTTTTACCGGAGGAAGTTGACAGTTCAACTTCAAATGTGGGTGACGCAGGCCCTACGCAGCCTGCTCCCCAGTCCCACCCCTGCCCACGCCTGCCCGCCCCGCCCCCTCCTCCCCGAGGAGACACGGGGGGCAGACAGCCTCACCCACGGGTGCTGAGCTTGCCGAGACTGAAGCAGGAGGAGGCTGTGACCATGGTGGAGTCTCAGCAGCTGCTGCTGGCTGCCCTGTGCCTGCTGGGAGTGCTGGGTGAGTACCCTCCCGGGGCGTCTGCCAGGGTACCTGGGCTTGGCGTGCAAGGGGCGAGATGCCAATTCTTCCCTTGGTCTGACTCTGAGGCCCGCATGCAAGACTGGGACCACCAGGATCCCTGTCTGAGTCCCCAGCTCCTGCCTCACTCTCGGCCTTGCTTGCCCCACCCCCAGAGCCTCAACCCTGCTTCTCTCCTGCCCTGCTGGGGCCTTCCAGGCAGCATCTGTGCTAAATCAGGCTTTCAGACTAGCAATCAAGTCAGCGGCCCCCGTCTAACTTGGGCTTCCCTCTGCGGCTCCCCGCTGCCCCGCGAGCGTCCAGCCTCCACTTAGATGTCTCGAGGGACAGGAAAGTCGTGGTCTCCTGGGTGGTTCTGACGATGCTCTGGGCAGGCTGGCTGAGGCGGGGTAGGGCCCGCCTTTGAGAATGCAGCTAAGCAGATGTCAAATGTGCATGCCTTAGTTCCCGGTCCCTCTGGTTCCGTCCCCAGTGGGGCCCCAGCTGAGCCCACCAGCCAGGCTGTGAACTCACCGTGGGTCTCCTCCAGGCCAGAGGGAAGGGCTTCAGAGCCCACCCACCCCTGACCCCTGTGGGCCACTAATGGGACAACCTGGGACCTTCTGTTTGCCTGGGGGGCGATGGTGGAAGCTGGGGGGTCCTCCATCGCTGGGGACTTGGGACACTAGCTGAGGACCAGGACCCTGCTGCTGGGGCCGTCACTGACTCCGGCCGGTGGGTAGAATCCTGGGCAACGGTGGGGAGGGGCGGCCGTTCGTGCTGCGGCCTGAGCCCCGGGTTCTAAGCCTGGCCATGTGTGCCTAGGATGGGTCCCAGGGCCTCTCTGGGCCTCCATCTGCCCATTTCTAGGAGGCAGGGGGTGAACTGGAAGAAATCTGACTTCTTCTCGAGGTCTGGAAGGTGGAGCGGGGTAAAGAGGTGCGTGGTCCTAGGACGGGAATGGGCGGCAGCAGGAAGGAGCTTGAGGCTCCCCGGTTCAGAAGGGAAAGTCTCAGGGGACCCTCAGGCCCCTCTAGAGAAGCTGGCGTGCGGAGGTGACTCGGCATGTGTGTGTGTAAATAGGCATGTGTGTTTGTGTGTGCATGTGTGAGCAATGTGCTTGTGTGTGTTTTCAAGGGCCAGGCATGCCCCCAAATGTCATCCTACCATCCCCCGAGCATGTGACGACGGCACATGTGCACTCATGGTCACACGGCTATTCTTATACGGAACTGCAAGAGATACAAAGTGCCTTCCGCCTCCAGGGCAGAGGCCTGGAGACGGGACCCTGGCTGCCCCCCGGGACCCTCTGGAGGAGCTGCTGTGGCCCCTCGGCCCTGGGCAGCCCTGGGACCAGGCCCTTCAATCCCCACCTGCCCCTCACTGGTGGCTGGGTATGGGGTGGGGTCCTGCCCCGTGGCCTCCCGCCTAAATCCCACTGTGGGCCGAGGCTCCTGGCAGGACCCCACAGGCCCGTGGCCCAGAGGAGCCCAGAGTCAGGGCGGCTCAGCAGCCGCACCTTCAGCCCCTGTTCGGCAGGAACCCCTGAGACCTCAGGAGCATGTGGTTCCCCGTGTGTGTGCACGTGTGTGCACGTGTGTGCACGTGTGTGCACACGCACGCACCGGTAGATCAGAAACATTCCCGTCGCTCAGTGGGTCACCGCTTAGAAAATACCTTCAGAGCCATCTTCTTCCGTAAGCCCCACGGCAGCCTAGGAAGTAGGCGGGCCCAGCGGCCCCATTTCACAGTGGAGAAAACTGAGGTCCGAGGGGCAAGCCCGGGGTGAAGCAGCTGGTGGGCAGTGCAGCTGACCCCAGCCCAGCACTCCCGCTCTCGTGGAGACCCCTCGGGACCCTTAGCTAAGAGCAGAGGCCACCAAAGCCACTCCCATGCGGAGGAAAATGGTCGCAGGACACAACTGCCCCCAGCGGACTTGCAGCCCCCAAGGTCTAGCTAGGGGCCCCGAGGCCCAGGGCCGGAGCCGGGGGCAAACAGCACAGGTACCTTTGAGTCCTGCCCAGAACAGATGCCGCCACAGCCCTGGGGATGCTGCGGCCTCCTGGCTGGCCTGCTGGGCCGTGCCCGTGACTCAGGGAACTTGGGGCATGAAGGTGCCTGTGGCATGGGGATGGCGGCCGTGACCATGGCCTCCCACGGCGGCTCTCAGCCCCAGAGACTCTGCAGATTGAATCCTGTCTGCCGCTCGCCAGCCGGGTGACCTCCGACCTGTCTGTAAGCGTCGGTCGGTCTTCTCCTCTGTCCGTGGGAATACAGTAGTGCCTGCCGCACACAGGGTTTTAAGGATGAAATGAATCAATGCATGTAAAGTGTCAGTCAGAATGTCGGTATGTCGTAGAGTAAGCACTCAAGAAGCATCAATAGTAATAATAATAATTACTGTTAAATTATTATTACTACTCTCAGGGTCAGTAAGAAACGAGGTGAGGTAGGATTGGTGGGAAGGGGTCTCGCCAGAGGCTGGCCTGCCCCTCAGCCTTCCTGCTGCCCAGCACTCTGGCACAGGCTCTTCATTCATTCGCTCACCTGCAAAGGTTTACTGAGCTCCTACTCCGTGTCCAGCTCTGTGCAAAGCATCGGGGATACAGCAGTGAACGGAACAGGACCCCCGCCATGGACCTCCTGGTCCTGCGTGCCAGGCTGAGGCCAAGGAGACCTGTTACAAAGCACAAGTAAACGAGCCCTCGAAATACGTGCAAATATGTTGGTCAGCGCAACCAAGGAAACAGCTGCGGTGGACATAAGTGGCGGACTTCACTGTGGGGCAGGCCCAGTCCACAGGCTGGGCGTCCACGACAGAGGAGGGGGTGGGGCCCTGGCTTTGTGTGAGCCACGCAGCCCGTGTCCCAGGCGGCAGCGCTGAGGCCCGCTGGCTCTGGGCACAAAGGATGAGGCCCCAGCACCCCCAGGAGGAACGGGGGGCCCGGGGGCCGGCACTGGTCCTCTGGGCGCTCTGCCCAGCTCCAGCCGTTCAGAGGGGCTTCCTCCATCTCGACCAAGGAGGGTCTTCCACTCCACCTGAGAAGCTGGACTGAACCCCTACTGTGTGTGTGTGCACACCTGTGTGTGGGTGCACGTGTGCACACGCGTGTATGCCGTGTGCGTCTGTGTTGGGTGCCGTGTGTCCGGGAGGGCTGTGTGCGCGTCCCTGAAGACCCGTGGGGCTCAGAGCAGCACGGATCGGGGTCCGATTTCTAGGTGGCCACTCACGAACGACGAGAACACCTCTCTGAGTCTCAGCCTTCTCACCCAGAAAATGGGGGTCACCGCCGTGCTCGCCTCAAAGGGTAATTCGTCACCAGATCTAACTCTTTCGTTCATGCGTTCAGACACCACCTGTGCACTGAGCACCCACTATGTGCCAGGCAGCGTTCTGAGCGCGGGGGGCACCTTGGCGAACAAGGAAAACCCCCGGGGGGTGGGTCTGACACTGTAGTCGGGGTGTGATGGGGAGACAGACGAGACACGGAGTGGGCCGGTGACTGCACGGCGCTCGGAGTCCCGAGTGGTGTGGTCGGGGGGTTGGGAGCATGGGGCGGCCGCGCTGTGCCTGGGAGGGTGCAGTGGGCCTCACGAGAAGATAATGTTTGAGAAAAGTCCGGTAGGGAGGGAGGGAGCCCGCCGTGCCAGCCTGGGGAGGACCCCAGCAGAGGGGCGGCAGCCAGAAGGCTGTGGGGGCCCCCCCCGGGGGGTCAGGGCTTCTCCCCCAGTCTCCTGAGCAGAGGGGAAAGTGTGCTGAGCACCCTGGAGAGAGACAGGAACTCACCTGTCCTGGCCCGCAGCCCGCACCTTGAACCCCGGGCCGGGCCAGTTGCTTCGGGAGTTCAGAATGTTTTAGATGGTAGGAGGTACCCTGTGCATGGGCTGCGTGCCCTGGACATGCCCGCCATAAGGCAACGCTTCAGGAGATGGCTTCTGCAGTGAGGCGTGAAGTCACACACTCAGAGGGACCCCTGAAGGCCGCCAACACCCTCCCGCCAAAGGCGTTAGAAAGACTTTTGGTTTGGATCTTGAATCGCAGATGAGGGATTGTGGCCACCTCCTCTATAACTACTGCTATCATCCTCATCCTCCTTCTCATCATCATTATCATCATCACCATCACCATCATCGTTATTCCCCTCCCAGGCTGGACTTCCGGGGCTCTCACAGGCACCCCACTACTCCCTTATCCCTGGGGGCACAGCTGGGAGAGAGGTGGCAGGGACAGGACAGGAAAGTGGTGGCAGTTGACAAAGACGACAAGGGCCCACAGGTTCCCGCAGAGGCTTCCGGAGCGAGCCCTCCCTCTGCTCGGCCTCAGTTTCTCCCATCCGGACCATGGGGCAAGCAGGCTCTGGCCCCTCCCCGCAGTAGGCTCCCGTGGGGCCCTGCCCAGTGATGGCCTTTGTTTTTCTGCCCTGACTCTATACCACCAGCGAGCTGTGTGACCTTGGGCAACTCACTCAGCCTCTCTGGATCTCAGTGTCCTGATCTCGAAATGGGGGTGAGCCTGGTGCCTTCAACACAGGGCTGTGGGTGGAAAGAATGAGCCCCCACCAGCGGCAGAGTCCTGAGATATGTGAAGCCCTGAACAAAACGGAGGGCTTGTCCCAGTGGAGACACGGGCGGCGTGAAGCTCATGCACATTCCATGGGACACGCCCGGCCACAGCGGGGGGAGAGCGCCATGAGCTGAACCGTGAAGGCCCCTGTGCCCAGATGGGCTCACTGCCTGCGCGCTGGCACAGGCCCTGGGTGAGCAAGAGGAGCGGCCAGGTCCGCTGTCCTGTCCGAGGGCTCCGGCCCCCTGGCTCTCCTGGCGCGAGCTCCTCTGCGTGTTTTGCACAGAAAAAAGCTCCCGATCCTAAACCAGCCACTTCCTCTGGGGCTCGGCCAGAGGCACAGAATTTTGGGTCGTGCGATCTTTGTTCCCCTGAAGCCCTGATGCTGATGGAGTTTAGACACAGCTCACCGGCCAGTGTGGTCCAGGAAAGAGGAGTCTCTGGCCCCCCCAGGCGGCCTCTCCTCGGGGGGTGACAGGAAGGAGAAGGCAGCATGCCCCCAAAGGCCCTCAGACGTGTGCACCTTGCTGTGCATTGAAGAGACGTTCACGGACCAGTAGCAGGAATCACCGTTCGTGGAAAAATGGACCATCTGACTTCAAACCACATTCAATTAAGCCACCGGTTTCCTTATCTGAGGGACAGCGATGGCAGCCCCCTCAGATGAGTCCGTCAGGGTCTCTCATGATAAACTCTCGCCCGCCCTGGGGTCTGCACCGGGAAGGGGTTCAACCAGTGTTCACTATCGCCCTTGTCACCATCAGCAACATCCCAGCCCCTCCCCGCATCCCGGGTGCCCTCCATGTCCTAGGGTGCAGGTGGCCCGGGGGGGCCAGGCAGGACCTACCAGTGAGTGGCAGACAGGCCGGCCTGGGCTCTACTGAGTGTGCCAAGTGCGCCCCACCGCCCAGGCCTGCCAGCCAACCCTCATCTGCAATTCCCAACCCAACCCGCATTTATCTGCAGGTTTCTGGCGGACGCATTCAGTGCGAATCCCAACCTGAACGAATAGGAGGCTATTTATAATCTTGGCGCGTCCCCCTCAGTGCAAAAATTCACGCGTTTCACTGCAGGGACCATCCCGTGTCTGAGGCCAGGGCTGTCCAGACACAGGGCAACAGGAGGCGACCTCGGGGACCGTGGCAACCAGAAGGGCAGGCTGCTGCCGGGGGCTGGCAGCAGCAACGTGGCCCCCACGGCCAGAAAGACCTCTTTTTCAAAGACATCTGGATCTTGGGTTTTTTGGGGGGCCGTTTTTGGTAAAACAAGACAAAGAGAAACTTTTCAAAAAATGGGCCACCCAATTTTTAACATTGTGCAAAGCCAGTAAAACCCATCCAGGGCTGCCGAAGTGGGAATCACGTGGAAAGCTGGGAGCCAAGAGGAGAGGGGAGCTGGGACATGAGGATGGTGCATATGATATACGTGGTCTCAGAGCTGCTTTCAGGAATTCGTCTGCTCCTCGCCGAGACCTGTCAGAGCAGCTCCAAATGATTCAATCCCTGCAAATGCAGAAATGAAAAGGGGGTTCAAGGGGGAGTAAGGAGGCCTTCTTTTTTTTTATTTTTAAAGATTTTATTTGATCATTTTCAGAGAGAGGAGAAGAGAAGGAGAAAGACAGGGAGAGAAATATCCATGTGTGGTTGCTGGGGGCCGTGGCCTGCAACCCAGGCATGTACCCTGACTGGGAATCGAACCTGCGATGCTTTGGTTCGCAGCCCGTGCTCAATCCACTGAGCTACACCGGCCAGGGCGAGGCCTTCTTTTTTTATTTTTAAAGATTTTATTTAATCATTTTCAGAGAGAGGAGAAGAGAAGGAGAAAGAGAGGGAGAGAAATATCCATGTGCAGTTGCCTCTCGTGCACTCAATACTGAGGGGACCTGGCCTGCAACCCAGGCACGTATCCTGACTGGGAATTGAATGAGCGACCCCTTGGTTCAAAGTCCACGCTCAATCCACTGAGCTACTACACCAGCCAGGGCTTTAAGAGGCACTCTAACTCTGGCTTTCTTGTCCTGAGCTTTGCCTGGATGTGGTCAGTCCAAGTCCTAAATTTCTGGGCTTCCAGGGAAGGTCGGCTGCAGAAGGAAGGGGCCTTTGGAGAATGCTCGTTCCCAGCTCCAGCGGCTGAGGTGTCGCTGTGGAGAGCGGGTTAGGGAATAGCACGATGCTCCCGTGCCCCGTGTCCCCCGTGGTCTCAAGGGTCTCCGGGCTTCTGTCTGCAGACTCTGCCACAGCAGAGCCTGGACCTCAGGCTGCAGGCGGGGGCCGGTGGGGTACATTGTGGCGGGAAGGGCGTCAGAGAGCCCTGAGCGCATCTCCCAGGTGGAGGGGAAGGAGGATGTTGGTCTGACTCTGTGCAAAGCCGCTAACATCAGCTGCAGCCGATCAGACCCTGAATATTTCCTGGACAGAACGAAAGAGCAAAGCACCCAGGACGCTCCAAGTCAGGCACACATCCCACTGTTGACCTCTGAACCTCCAGGAGGGTGAGGGGTCGTGGAATCTAAGGTCCGCATTTTACAGAGGAGGACACGCAGCCCAGAGAGGCCGAGTGACTCGCCAAGAGCGCACGGCAAGTGCCTGGGAAAGCCCTCCCCGTGGCGCGTCTCACAGACCGAGCAGAATCGCAGGTTCACGCCTTCCCACCGGGCTCGCACGCCAGGGACACGCAGGAGCCGGTGAGACTGGGGGCCACTGCCGCGGCCTTCGCCCCGATGGAAAGGGCGGCCGCCTGGCCCAGAGGTCAAGGAGCACAAACCCGGCTCCCGGAGGCCCGGCCGAGAGTTCCGACCCCAGCACTCGCAAGCTGTTCGGGCTGTTCATCGCTCTCGATCTCCTTGTCTGTACGATGGGAATTCGAGCAGCAGCAGCAGCTGCTTCGCAGGGCTGCGATGAGGTTTGAGAGCGTGCACGTAGAAAGTGCCCGGGAAGGGGTGCCAGCTGTAGGCGAGGAGGACGCTGCTGGAGGGACAGACAGGAAAGGCTGCTCGGCTGAGGACAGATGGACACCCAGAGGGAGCCAAAGCCCTAGGACGCCTCTTCTCGACAAGGCATTTTCCATTTTAGAATTTTCCCTGGTTGTCTGGCTCGTTCAGTCTTTCCTCGGCGCAGGGCCTGGGCTGCCCTGTGTGAGACCTGCCACCACGGCCAGGCCCGGGGGCTTCCGGGCCTGGGGGCTCAAGCTCCTCAGGGTCAGGGTCTGGGTCATGCTCATCTCTGCACCCCCCAACTTGGCCCTTGGGAGGCACAATGGGGGGAGCAGAGAGTAGAGGGTATGGGTGTAGGAGGCAAACTTATGGTTCAAACCCAGGCCCTGCCAATTGCTGGCAGCATCGCCCTGGAGGGGGCACTTCCCAGAATGTCTCCTGCGAACGTACTCAACTCACGTTGTGAGGCCGTGTGGGACATTCACCATGACATCCGTAAGGAATGCCCCCGAGGGCCAAGTACACAGTAGGTGCTCAATAATGGTAGCTGCTGTTCATAATGAATGTTGGCCGAGGTGACTTTGGGAATGCAAGGGCCCAGGCGAGAAAGGCAAGTGTGAGCCCGGGGGCCTGGCCCTCCCAGGGTCCTGGACAGGGAGTCGTCCACGGGGAAAGCTCCCTCGGGCCCCGCAGGCACCCCAGGCCCTGCCGGGGCCATGACCAGGAGCCACGGCTCTGAGCACCAGGCAGGGCAGGGAAGGCACCGGGCTGAGTCCGTCACACTGATCCCATCCTCTCATCACCGTGCAGCTGCCCCTCCCCTGTCCCCGTGCTGTGGACCAGGGAACGGAGACTCCGAGGGGCTGAGGCACTGGCCTGCCCAGGGCCCGCAGGCGGTGGCGGCGGGGCCGTGCCCTCGGCCAGAGAAAGGGATCAGTGCCCGAGAACCCGCACAGCCCCAGAGGGGGGTGGGTTTCCCCCAAAGTGCCCCAAAGTGCCCCCCAAGCTGCCTCAGCCGGCATGGTTTAGCCAAAGAAATGACTCCCTAAAGGTGAACAGCCCTACTCCCGATGGGAGCTGGAGCTGGGGGAGCTGGAGGGAGGTGGGAGTGAGAGGTCAGGGGTGAGAGTGAGGGCAAGACCAAGGGCCTCCCACCCCCTCTTTCACCTCCTGAGCGTGGACATCTCCACCGCGTCCTCCTGCCCACTGCAGCAGACCAGATGATTGACAGCTGGTCAACACTGCTCTGGGCCCGACACCCACCCTGCGTGAAAAACGCCTTCACTCCTGAGGCCCAGGACTCCCGGGCGACCACGCCAGGCTCTCGCCGCCGAGACAGATGAGCATCGCAGGGCCAGCACAGCTCCATGGCGAGGGATCTCGGGTTGGGGGAGAGAGTGAGCTGCAAGTCTCCCCTTCAAATCCTACCACGGGTTCGGAACGCTCAGGCAAGAACAGGCTTTAAGAAAAAAAAAAACGATTTATTTTAACACCCAGCAACAATTTCTCAAACACAACTTAAACCCGGCCGTTGACTGTATAACATGGTCTCAACGACCCAGTGCTGACCTCAGAGCCCAGTGGAGAGGTCAGTCCAGGGGTCAGACAGGCGGCCGTCAATACCCCTGCTCTGAGTGATAACGCTGGGTGGTGGACTCACAGGGTGGGCTCTGAGGAAACACAGGCACGTCACCCCACCCCGTCCCCACCCGGATCCGCCGACAGCCCAGCCGCAGGTCAGCTAGTCGCAGGCTGCCCTGCTGGGAGACCCCTCTTCCCACAAAGGGGCTGGCAGGAGGTGGCACTTCCCAAATGGCTCACACCCCTACTGGCTGAGCCCAGGCAGGAGCTGCGCCAGGCTCGCTGGGGCCGTGGTCCTGGCGCCCCTACCAACTGGCTGGGCCCCCACGGCCGAGTCCCTTCCAGTCCAAGTCTGAGCTTTGACGCCCTCCCCTGGAAACTGCAACCGGGAGAGATGAATCGCGGCTGTTCTTGTCCCGCCTGCTTGGGAATACTCGAGAGCAGCAACCTGGTCTTGGGTTCCCTCCCTGGCTCATTTCCTAGTCCCCTGGAACTGTGGAGTGCAAACATTTTAAAAAAGATTTTATTTATTTTCATTCTTAAAGGGGAAGGGAGGAAGATGGGGAGAGACACATAGATGTGTGAAAAAAACACCGATCAGATGCCTCTTGCACACCCCCATGTGCGAACCTGGCCTGCAACCCAGGCATGTGCCCTGACTGGGAATCGAACCAGTGACCTTTTGGTTTGCAGGCTGGTGCTCTGAGCCACAACAGCCAGGGCAGAAAAGTGCAAACTTTTTCTGATTGAAAGCAACCTACCAGGACATTTTGACTGTGCAGCCGGAGGCACGGAAAGTGATCCTTATCCTCACAGTGCGCAGTGCCTCTGACATCCTCTCTTCTAGTCCATTTCATTGTTTAAAACATCGACCTTTGTGACACCACTCATTAGTGCAAAGGGACGGCAGGCGGGAATGTGGGGCGGGGTGGGGCTGTGGTGTGCCCTGGTCGTGATGATGGCTACCCCGGCCCACGTCTGCGCTAGCATCCACGGCACTGTGCCCCAAAGGAAAAGCCAGGGGACCACCTGTTCTTTTTGCAAAGTCAAGTTTTAAAACAGGGACAAAAGGTCATGGTTGCGACCCACTGAACTGACTTCACGGCCCACCCAGGGGGACAAGGGTAGCATGCAAAGCCCTGCACCTGGACGCCAGGATCCTGGGGGCGGGCAGAGAAGGCCGTGGCTCTCTGCCCGTGGGCGAAGGGAGCGGGAGCGGGAGCGGGCGGGAGACTCACTTCCTGACCTTGCTCTCTCCTTTCCGCAGTGACTTCCTGCCTCGGAGGGCCCGGCGACTCAGGTGAGGAAGAGCTATGGGAGGCCTGGCGGCAGAGGGGGGCAGGGGGAGCAGGGCTGTCGTTCTGTCAGGCTGTAGGGGGTCCTGCCAATTCAGAAATCAGCACCTCCACCAGGGATAGAGAGAGAGAGAGAGTAGTCCCCCCACCACACACACAAACATGCCCACCTGCACGTGGACGCCCTCCATGGCCACGAGGCACCCCATCTGTCCAGTGCTCCCCCACCCGAAACATCCATCCATCTCTGGCATATCTTCCCAGAACCTCTCTATGCAAGTGCAAACACACATTCTTATTCTTTCCGTCACGGAGCCTGAGCACACCACAAAAGCCATGTTCCTGCCCATGACCCAGCAATCCCGCTTCTGGGCGTTCTCCCAGGAGAGGGGGCAACGTGTGCCCACAAAAAGACAAAGACAGGCACCCGAGGGTTCACAGCAGCCCAGACCTGGACACAGCCCAGATGGCCAAGGCCTGTCCACATGGGAAGCATGGGCAGCCAGAGGAAAGGACGGACTCACAGCCAGGCAGCGCCGGGGGAAATCTGCAGCCCCGAGCGAAAGGAGCCAGACTGGAAAAACCGGCGAACAACAAAAGTGCCGAATGATCTCACTCACATGACATTTTAGGGCAGACGAAAGTCATCTTGAGCGACAGAGAGCAGACCGGCGGTGGCCTGCGGCGGGCTGCAGGGAGCTTCCCCGGCGGTGGGAGGGCTCTGTGTCTGGGATTGCGGTGGTGCTACGGACGCCTGCCGTCCGTCCAGTTCCTCTGAACCAGCGCCCCTGAAATGAGCGCGTTTCACTGGGTGCAGGTTGCACCTCAATGAAGTCCATTTTAGAAGTCAGAGGAAAAGAAACAGGCACCAGGCCTGTCTCGGGTCTTCGGAGACAGACTTCCCGGGGGGGGGGGGGGGCTCTGCTGCACCCGGGGGTGGCGAGGGCCCCTCGCCCACTGCTCCAAGTTTCCCCAAGCTCCGAGGTCTGCGCCCTGTCCTTCCGGCCTGGCTCCAGGTGGCTTCAGGGGGCCACCTGGGTCAGGAGAGGCCCCAGGCGGAGACTCTGGGAAGTCCCTGCAGTGCCCCAAGGATGAGTCACAGGAGCCAGGCTGCGGGCGGGGGCCCAGAGGGAGACCTTGGGGCAGGCAGGCAGGCAGGCAGGCAGTGAGGAGCCTTCCCAGCCTGACCCTGCCCTGCTCTCTGACCCCTAGAGCTCCCGCTGAGACTGCAAGGCTCCAGCTCTCCGTGCCAGGGCCAGCTGGAGGTCCACTTCGACGGCAAGTGGCACACGGTGGACAGCCAGAGCTGGGGCCGCGGCCCGAACCGCCGGGAGGACCCCAAGCGGGTCTCCGGTCTCTGCCAGAAGCTGAACTGCGGGGACGCCTTGGTCCTGGCCCACATCTCTCACTTCAACAGCCCCCAGAACCACGTCATCTGCTACGGGCAGCCGGGGTCCTTCTCCAGCTGCAACTCCAGCATGGCACACAAGGGGGTCCCTCTGGGCCTGATCTGCTTAGGTGGGTCCCCTCGGCCCGGACGCCAGGCCTGGGATGCGGGGCCTGAGCAGGCAGGTGGAAGAAGGTCCCAGGTTTACAGTGACCGCCCCCCCCCCGCCCACCCACACACACACACACATTCACTGGTGGGGAACTGGAGCGGGAAGGCTGAGGGGTGCTGGCACCTGTCTGGCGAGATGGAAAAGGTCAAGGACCTGCTAACGTCACTGTCTCCTCTTAGCCTCCGTTTTCCCAACTGTAAAATGGGCTGGTGCCGCCCACCTCACAGGAGGCTTAGAGGCAACGGGTGGAGCGAGTGGCACTCACATCCCGAGTTGCGGGTCCTTAGGGAACGGCCCTCAGCCCCCGAGCTGCCCTCAGCCCTGCCCACGCCCCACCCTCCCCCTCCTCCCCGCTCTTTCTGGCCCCCTCACCAGAATGTCTCCTTGCAGAGCTGCCGAAGACGAGCCCTCCTACCACGAGGCCGCCACCCACCACGCCAGAGCCCACAGGTAAAAGGATTCCGAGGCCCCCGGGGGAGGGTGTCCGGTGCAGCGATTAGAAACACAGGATGCCCAGTTACATTTGAATTTCGGGCAAACATGGAAAGTGTTGGTGGAATTACGCCCCATGCAGCAGTCGGGACCTCGCCGCTTCCCAGGTCCGTCGGCCGGTCATTCACACGCTCGTGTGTTGGAGCCGAGATCCAGGAGCAGGGAGGGCCCGCCCCCCCGCCCCCCCCGCCGGCCGTCAGTGCTCAGACGCACACCCCTCCCCCTGTCTCCCCAGTGCCTCCCAGGCTGCATCTGGTGCCAGGGCCCGAGGGGCTGCGGTGCATGGGCGTGGTGGAGTTCTACAGGGGCAGCCTGGGTGGCACCATCAGCTACGAGGACCAGGACGGGCCCAAGGACCAGGACGGACCCAAGAACCTGGGGGACCTCATCTGCGGGGCCCTTCAGTGTGGCTCCTTCCTGAAGCGCCTGCCAGAGGCCAGGGCAGCCAGGAAGCAGGCCCCAGGGGAGACCGGGCCCTTGCCAATCCGGTGGGAGATCCAGGACACCAACTGCACCTCCCTGGAGCAGTGCTTCAGAAAGGTCCAGCCCCGGAAGGACGGCCAAGTCCTCGCCCTCATCTGTTCTGGTGAGTGAGCCTGGGCCAGGCCCAAGGGCGTCCCCGGAAGGTCAGTCACCGCATGTTCTCCCAAACCCCTGCAGGTGGCGCAGGGTCCAGGGCGCTGTGGGGAGCACAAGGGAGCCAGGGGGCTGGTGGTCGGCCTCTAAGCGGGAGGCAGGGTGGAATGGGGAGGCTGCAGTCACGCCAGGTGCCTTGGGAGTCTCTGCAAGGGAACTCGAACAAGTCCACATGCCCCGAACGCCATGCCACTCGGGGGAGGTGGGGCCTGCAGGACTTCCACGAGGAGACAAGGTCTGCTCTGCCGGTTCGGAAGGAGGAGGGGAGCGCAGTGGAGTAGAGGAGAGAGGGCTTGCAGGTGGGAAGCATGGCTTGTGCCAAGGACCACAGCAGGATGGGGCGGGGGCAGGACCAGCCTTGCAGGAAGGGGATTTGTCAACTCTGGGGACCACTGTCCCCGGTTGCAGACGGTGAGAGGTGGGAGGTCCCGGGCACAGCAGGCCCAGAGGAGGCCAGGGCAGGTCAGCAGGGGCCTCCTGCACAGGCTGCCCAGCCACAGAGCAGCGAGTGGGAGAACCTGGTGATGCCTGCGTGGTTGAGGGGAGGTGGCCGAGGAGTCTGGTCCACGGGACCCCGAAACCAGGATCATGGGGCACCTGAAGGGAAAGAGGCTCCAGTTCGAAACCAGGAGGAAAGGCATTGCCTGCCTGAGGGGGAAGGGACGTCTCTCCGAGGGAGGGTTCTGGCCGACCCAGACTGTAGGAAGTCTCCCGGCACGGTGGCCCAGGGCGTCCCTTCTCGCTCACAGCAGCTTCGGGGTGGGAGCTACGGCCACCCCCGCTTTACGCACGAGCAGGCTGAGGCTCAAGGAGGCGACATTTCTTGCCTAATATCACAGATCGGCAATTTTCAGCCTTTTTCATCTCCCGGCACCCAGAAACAAACTACTAAAATTCTGTGGCACACCAAAAAAAATTTCTTTTGCCCATCTCACAAAAAAAAAAGGGGTATAATTTTGATCCATTGATACCGGATGGGTATTGCTGTGGTGGCTGCCACCCCTTTTGTATTTGACAGTCTAAGGGAAAAGAGGTCAGTGCCGTGACCAAACTGCCAGGGGCCCTGAGGCGCCCGGCTGAAAATCGCTGTCACAGAGCACCGGCTGGTTTCCGCTGGGGCACGGTCAGGCCAGAGCCTGTCACCGAAGCCTCGGCTACCCCCAGGGTGGTCCAGGACGGCAGCATGGGTGTCAGCGGGGGCTGGATAGAAATGCAGACTCTCAGGCCCCACCCCCAACCTACTAAATCAGGACCCCCATTTCAGCCGGGGACAAGGATGGGTGCGTACAAAGCCAGGAAGCACTTCAGTGGACTGTGGGGCTCTCCTGCGGGTGGAGAGGCCCCCACGTATTGGGTGTCTGGCGTGAATGAGTCAACACTGCCCCCTCCAGGCAGAAGCTGGACCCCACGGTCTCTTGGCCCGAGCAAGGCTGGCTCTGAGCCCCAC
Organism: Phyllostomus hastatus; assembly: GCF_019186645.2. Classification (NCBI taxonomy): domain Eukaryota; kingdom Metazoa; phylum Chordata; class Mammalia; order Chiroptera; family Phyllostomidae; genus Phyllostomus; species Phyllostomus hastatus. Next base: position 6,817,965 of record NW_025334005.1, on the reverse strand, counting down.
CCAGCCCTCCTGCAGGCTGCAATCTGCAAACCACACCCGGGGAGCTGGCCTTTGACATTTATTCTATGTAGAATTTACTAAGCCTTTGAAGGCGGATGTTGCTATGGAAACTGACCAAAGCTGGTGTGATCCCAGCTCCCTCTGCACTGACCAGCAGGGCCTGGGCGGCAGTATTTCTGGCTTCTGTCCCTGCTGTGAGCTGCCAGGACTTGGAGCGGGAGGGCGTTCCCATCCCTGGGCCTCAGTTTCCCTGCCTGAAAAGCTCTCCCGCCTCCCAGGGAGCAGCAGGAGAAGGAGCGGATGTTTCTAAAAGGAAAGGGGATCCCACTTCCCACAGCTTTTCCCACTGCCTGCTGGCGGCCGCCACAGGCATCGCCACCTGCCAGCTTCATCACCGATCCAAGGGCCCAGGCTGTTGCGTCTCAGGACAGCTGCTGGCAGCTGCCCAGGAAAGGGGGGAAGTGGCAGAGACGATGGCAGAAAGGAGAGGACAGAAAGAAAAGTTGTGTTGCGTGGCACCAAAGCCCCCTGCGAGGTGGCCGCCACTCTGCCAGTGGCAGGGGGGTCCCAGGGGCCAGGCGTGCAGGCCGAGGGTGGAGGAGGCTCCCTCCAAGCCTCATCTCCCGCTGTTTCTCCTCCCCAGATTTCCAGCCCAAGGTGCAGAGCCGCCTGGCAAGGGGCAGCAGCACGTGTGCGGGCTACGTGGAGGTGCGCCGGGGCCGGCAGTGGGAGGACCTGTGCCACCACTCGCCCTTCAAGGTCCCCTCCCGGTGGAAGGAGGTGTGCCAGGAGCAGCGGTGCGGCAACCTCAGCTCCTTCGAGGTGCTGGAGGCCGGAGACCAGACCTCCCGGGGGCTCGTCTGTCACCAGGAGAAGCTGTCCCAGTGCTACGAGTTTCAGGAGATAACCCACTGCCAGAGGGTGTTAGTCACGTGTGAGTCTGCTGCTGGGGGGGGGGGGACAGTTCTGGGTTTTCCCTCTACGGCCCGGTCAGCGAACGAGCAGGACCGGGAGCCCCAGGCCCCCCAGAAAAGGGTGGAGAGATGGCACCCGCGGGGAGGGCGGCAAGAGCGCGCAGACAGCAATGAGCACGAGCCACAGAGAGAGGACTGGCCCTCACTGTCAGGCAGCCGGTGAGGGACAGAAGGCCCCTCTGCCTTCTACGTGTCCAGGAGGGGCGGGAGTGAAGCCAGGTGGCACACATGGCCCCTTTCATGGTAACCGAGTGACACATTGAAGAGAGAGATGGAGGCACGGCCGGCCGGCTATTGGTACATGACCATGCGCTGGTGCCATGTATGGTGGCCAGGCGATCGCACGGTAGGAAGTTCAGTAATTGGTTACCAAAGCGGCAAGTGACAGCTGGACGGCCGAGTGGCAGGCAGATGCTAAGGGGAATGGAGGGTTGTGTAGCGCGGAATTCCAGAGGCGGTGGAGGGACAGCCGTGTGGGCGAGTGCCTTCCACACGTGCTGCACAGTCACGGGGAGGAGCTGGGCAGCAGCTTCCCTCTGAAGGGGTAGATTTGACGCCCACGGGGTGGGACTGAGCTGAGCCCCTTGCCTTCCCCCGCAGGCAAGGATCCGAACCTGGCGGGCCTGGGCGCGGCCGCCGTGGCGAGCATCATCCTGGCCCTGGTGCTCCTGGTGGTGCTGTTGGTTGTGTGCGGCCCCCTCGCCTACAAGAAGCTGGTGAAGAAATGTAGGTGCCGCTGCCTCAGCCACCCCCCACTCAAGCCCCTGTGCGGGGAGAGGAGCAGGGGCCCTGCCTCTGCTTCCACACCCAGCCCCACCCCTCTGCCATCGACTTGGCTTCCTCTGCCCAAAGTACGAGAAACAGAAAGTCAGGAACAGTGTGGTGGCTGGTGCGCCCACAGCGGGGGCCCAGCTGAGACCCACTCCTGGCCAAAGGGAGGATGTGGCCTTCGTTAGCTGGTGATGGGCCCAGAGGGTCATCAGCATGGCCTCTGACCTCAGGAGACACGTGTCTCGGACCCAGTGCCACCACCTCCCAGCTGTACCTGATGGTGACTAAGCCACTTCCTCTCGGAGCCTCAGTTGCCTCATCCACAAAATGGGCGATTACTCACCCAGTGAATATAGCGGGTTGCAGTCTCCGTCTTGCAGAACTCGGGAGAACATGATTCAAGGACAAGGAAGGGAGATGAGGGGCTGAGAAGCGAAGGCCCAGAGGCAGGCAGTGTTGGCTGGGTCCCTGCCACCCTCCCAGATCTTAATTCTGGTTCTGAAGTCGTTTCCGCTGCAGAACCAGTCACCTCTAGCAAGAGATGGGTGCAGGTTCCTCCCCAGCAAGTCAGAAAACCGAGGCCCCCAAAGGTTCCAGGGGGGCAGAGCCCAGCGGTCGCCCCCTGCAGGGGCGCCTGCCCCCCTCCCCACCCCTCCACTCCCTGCTCCTGCCTCCACCCTGACGTGCCTCTCCCGTCTGTTGCCCAGTCCGCCAGAAGAAGCAGCGCCAGTGGATCGGCCCGACAGGAATGAGCCAGAACAGTGAGTGTCCCCAGAGGCAGGGTCCGTCCACAGCCCGGCCAGGGTCCCCCCACCCCCGCCCCGGCTCAGGAAGGAGGCCTTGGAGGCAGGGTCGAGGCTCACTGCCGACCCCCTCCAGAGCCAGGGGCTGCCCGAGGGCTCTGACCCCCACCATGCGGCTGAGGGATGGCTGTGCCAGCCAGTGCTCATGGTGGCCCTCAGAGAGGAGGACTCTGGGACCACTCAGATTCCCACGGCCACGCGGGAAACAAAGCTGGACTTGCTTCCTCATTGCGGGACTTATCAGAGCCTTCAGGGGCATTTCTGCCTGGTTCATCCCCAAAGCGGGGGCACGTGAAGAAGGGTTGTTCATGCCGGTTCCCTCAGTGTCTCGGTCGTGGGACAACCTTCGAAGGCCAGCCGTATAACATTCTGACGCAGCCAGCCCAACCCCCACCCAGCCTTCGTCTTCCCTCCTTGCAGCCCTGCCCGGGCCACCCTCCCGGGTGGAACCACGGCTCTCCTCCTCCTCCCTCCCGCTTCGTATTCTTCCCCCCTTTGCCCGGAGCCAAACCCTTCAGGAAGGCTCTGTGTTATAGGTCACGTCTGCTGTTATAAATAAAGGCCCTCAGCTCTGGGAGGGCAAGGGGGTACACCTACCCTGTCTCCTATGTTCCAATTCCCTGCTTAAAACATGTTTGATGACTGACTAACAGACTGACCAACAGACCGACCAAAGGCCCAACCTGCCAATCAGCTCTAAGTCTGACCCCTGCTAGTATGAACCTGTCCAGAGAGAAAGGAAAAGAGGGACATGTTAGAGGAGCCATGGGTGCCCTTGCAGCACCGCCCCCCCGCCCCCCACCCCCGGCCTATCACACAGTGGGAACGGACATTAAAGCTCGGGCCCCTGTTGGGAAGGAGGATGAGGACTCAGCACGTGTCATGACGATGTCTCCTGCGTCTGTCTGCTCAGTGTCTTTCCACCGTGATCACGCGACCACAGTCCGCCGATCCCAGGCCGATAACCCCACAGCCTCACACGTGGAGAATGAGTACAGCCAGCCTCCCAGGAACTCCCAGGTCTCCGCTTATCCAGGTGAGCACTGCCTGCGCTCCGAGGAGGCCTGGGGGGGGGGGGGGGGGTGGGGGGGTGGGGGGGCGGGGGGCGGGGCTGGAGCAGGGGTCACGTGATCACCCAAAGAGGAGGGGGGGGAGAGGGGGGTGACCTGCCTGCTGAGGGCGCTCACAGCAGGGTGAGGAAGGAATGCGGACTTCACAGGCTGTTCAGCTGGAGAGGAGGCGCTGGGATGCCATTAACCCCAGCACCGCTGTGACCCCACAGCCCGGCATCTCTGCAGGGCACTGAGGGCGAGGTGGCCAGTGAGGCAGAACGGAGCCACCCAGAGGCCCCGGGGAGCCGGTATTGAATGCTCCCAGGCTGGCACTGACAACGAAGCCCCAGGGAGACTGGAGTTCAGTGTCATTAGTGAACAGTTGGCTGGTTTGACCGAAACAGATCCATGGCTGTCCAGCCACCAGCTCCGGGAGCCCCCCTGATCCCTGACCCCCCCGTGGGGCTCTGGGCTCTGAGGGCGCGGTCTGTGCAGCCCGGGGCGCTGAGCCCGGCTGCAGCGGCCTCCTTTCTCTCTGCAGCTCTGGAGGGGGCCCTGCATCGCGTCTCCACCCAGCCCGACAACTCCTCCGACAGTGACTACGACCTGCACGGGGCTCAGAGGCTGTGAGAGGTGAGCACGGGGTCCCCACGCCACCGCGCTGGGGATGAGCGCCAGCCACTGGACGCCTACCTCCCACCCGCCTGCCCGCCCGCCCATCCGTGAATGGGGCGTTCCAAGGTCTGGGCTCACGTGCAGGGAGAGAATAAGTAAGCCTCGAGGATTCGGGGGATGGGGGCTGACCTGGCGATTAGAGCAGAGGACTCTCCCCAGCCTTACCGCCACCTCTTCCACTCCATCTCAGGAGCCCACCCGAACGGGCCCCTCCTAGGTGGTGCGCTTTTACACCAGGGCTGCCAGCAGGAGGGAGAAGCCCCTGACCCAGAGGGGCAGCCACTGGCCCCAGACGCTGAGCAGGGGCCTCGGGGCCTGCCCCCCACCTCCCAAAACCAGCTCCCTGTGTGAGGGGTGTGAGGTTTCCTCCCCTGACACATTCCCTTCTCACCCACAGACCCGGGAAACGGGAACCGACATCCAGAGCCAAAACGTTTGTCCTGAGAACATTCTGCATTTGCCGCTTGGAAATACGTCCCCCCGGTTTCTGCCCCCGCCAGAACCCGGACGGAGGGCAGGGGGCCTTTCGAACATCCCCGCAGGAGAGGCCTGGCCCAGGGGAGACCCGCCCGACAGCTCCGCCGACCCCGCAAGTGTGGCGGCTGGGAAAGGGCCGAGCCCACAAACAAGGAGCCACCCCCACCCCGGGCAGAGACATCTGGGGGGGCCAGGCCCCAGAAGCCCCCGCCCCTGTCTGTGGGGAGCAGCGCCCGAGCAGAAGGGGCTCTCTGCTCAGGCCTGGACCCCAGTGAGGACTGACGGGACGCTCACGGTGCGGTGTGGGGACAGGTGGGAGCTGAGTACTCTACTGTATTTCCAATATGTTGTTTGTAAATAATGCCTTTTCTACTTCCTGAGAATTAGTGTCCGGCCTCCTCCATCCAAGGTCACCCCCTGTCCCTCTGGAGATGCCTGAGGGCAGGGGCACCCGTCGGGGGGCTCCGCAGTCCTCCGGTGGGAGGGCTGCTCACCTGGCACAACGCGGCCCAGCGCAGCAGCCCCTCAGGGTGATGTGTGGCCCCCGACCCCGCGCCCTGCTCCACCCCTCCCTCTGTGGCCTCCCCCAGACTCCTGCTTCTTCAAGGTGCCTCCCTACAAGAGAGCAGGGACTGGGGCTGGCTGTCAAGCGCAAAGGGCCCTAGCGCCGCCTGACGGCCCGGCACCAAGGGGGGACCCAGTAAACCCTGGCTGAGTGGGGGTTTGTTCGCCTCGCACGGCAGTTAAAAGTGCACGGTTCATGGGGTGTCAGCCGGTCACAGTTAACTGCCTCCCTGGAGAGTCAGAGGCCGAGGCTGAACAGCCTTGTGGGTTCAATAGCTCCCTCAACAGGAACAGTCTCCCTACGGGTCAGTGAGCAGAGACACACACCCCGAACCCTGAGGTGCCTGGGTTTCCTTCGGCACAATCGAGAGGAGGACGGCTGAGTGGGGGCTGATCGGGGCCTGTGGCTCTCGTGAAGGGAGAGGCGGAGCCAGGCCTCACTAAGCCCTTGGGCTTCCCAGGGCTCCGTGAGAACACGAGAGCACGTCTCGGACCTGGGCCTTTTCCCCGCCCCACTGGCCACGGTATCTGCCACCGGGAGCAGCAGACAGCCGTGGTCCCAGCTTCAGCAGCCACTCTGGGAGAGCACCAGGGGTGACCACACGCATCCTGGGGAACACTCTGCCGCCTCCGGCACCCTCCCGCCAGGCCTCTGCCCTGTCCCTGCTCTGGACTCGCGTCCCACGAGAGCCCAGTGGCCAAGCCCAGGGCCCGGGTCCAAGCTGGGAGCCCAGAAACAGAGGCAACCCGCCCCCTTCCCATGCGAGGCAGGGGTGAGGGCCCTCCAAAGGAGGCTGAGAGGCGGATCTTAAGGTCTGGCAGAGGGTGCGAGGCAGATGCCCCCTACCAGCACCTTTCTCCATAAAAGCTCGCCCGCCTCTAGCCTGGCCACCACACAGGGGCCTCAGTGCAACCACAGCCTGCCTCAAAAAACACACTCCCCTCCCCACCCCCCCCACCCCCCCAAAGGGGGGTGCTGAGGCAGACGTCTCTGTTCCCCTGGTGGTGGCAGGTGATGCATTCCAAAAAGACCTGCTTGAGCGACTGAATGGGAACTGTCTCGGCCTTGGGAGCACTTTTGCCGAGTTCTGGCCTCGGCAGGTGGACCCTGCCCATGGGCCCACGGGCCAGCCAGGCTTCGCCCTCAGCCCTGTGCCCCAGGCGACTTCTTGGTCCGTATTACCCCATCACAGCCACATGCCAGAGTAAAGCAGGGGCCGCCCCTGAGCCAGACAGGGCGCCGCTCACCTGTGTGCCCCCCACCCCAGCCCACTCCCCTGAACTGTGTTACTCGACCGGCCCTAGAGGCAGTCCACGCGCCACCTGATTCTAGCACATTCTCTTCATGTTAAGTCACCAGGAAAGTGCACCTGGACCCCCAGCGACAAGGCTGGCTTTGGCGTGGCCAGGGGCCTGGGGCCTGGGAGTGCTGCATGGGACCCACCGGGCGCCTTTCTCACCGAGCTGGGAGTCTCTTGGAGGCTCTAAGGTGGACACTTGGGGCCTGTGTCCCGTGCAGCTGCCCTGCAGCAAGAGGCCCGCCGCGGTGGGTGATGGGTGGGCGGGGAGGGAGGCGGGGGGAGCGGGCGAGGGCCAGTGTGCGCCAGACCCACGGTGCGGGTGGACGGTCTTCGAGAAGGAAGAACAAGGGCCAGCAGGGGTGCCACACACTGGGTGACCGGCTGCGGCCGCTCCGAGCCAAGCTCCTTTCTTAGAAGGTGGCACCTCCTCTCTTCAGCTGCTCCGCGCACCCTGCCACCAACGCAGGGCAAGTGACTTGACTGTGCCCCTCGAGTGAGGTTTTCAGCCTCTTCCTACAAAGCCAGACTGTCCTGTTCGCCCTGGTGTCCTGTGTCCTCAGTGCGGGACACTTGCAAGGCAAGGCCAGAGTTCAGGAGGGGACAAAGGCAGGGGACATTTGCCTGGAGCCCGGGGACTCAACCGGGGCTCTGATCCCCACAGCGTTGTGGCCTTTCGAAGTCTGACAACTTCTGGTACCACAGAGGCCGGGCAGAGGAGCCCCTGAGGCCAGGTCAGACAGAGCTGGGGGCGAGCCCCACCCCCGACCGCTGGGCTGTGTGCCCGTCACTGAACAGCCCACCCTTGTGTAAAGTGGGGGCCGGGTGGGGGATCAAAGCACTGTTGAGAGGACCCGTGATAAGGCACATTGGAAGCTTCACACAATGTGTGCGGCCCTGCTGCCAATGCTGGTGACTCGGCATCGTCCACAGGCAGCCTGCCCTTGCCGCCTCGTGTCACCGCGCAGGGAAGGAAAAGCAGGCCCATCAGAAACCTGGTCTCCGGACTCCCAGGAAGCCACCCTCCCTGCTGAAAGCAGAAGCCCCTCCCAGGCCTCCTGACTACCCGCTGGGCTGGCGGGGGTGGGGGGGGCGTGGAGGGAGTACCTGGGACGGGGCAGGCTGGCCCATGGCAGGGAACCACCAGGCTCCTCAGCCAGTTCAGCAGCCCCCTGCCCCTCCCCCAGCATAGAAGCGAGAAGGGAAGACTCGGACCCCAGCGGGGGCTCCTGGACAGGCTGAGAGCAGCTGCTGTCAGCCCCACAGGTGGCAGGAACACGCACGCTGCCCGGCAGGGCCGCGCCCCACAGGGTCCAAGCGCTCCACGGAGGGCGAGGCAAGCGTGCAGGCTCAGGTGTGGGAATGAAACGCCCCAGATGGAAAACCACAGCAGCAGGGGAAGGGAAATACTTAAGAGCCAGGCCCCCCGGGGGCGGGGGGGGGGGTGAGGGGGCGGGGAGGGTGGCAGCTCGGGATATCCAGATGGAGGGGCTCTGTGGACTTGAATCAAGGAGGCTTTCAGCAGGGCGTGACCCTGAAGGCGGTGGAAGAAACCAGCGCCCGCCCCCACGGCCCCAGGCAGGCCCCTCCACTTCTCCAGCCCACCGGAGCCACAGCACTGCACAGGACACCTCGGCTCACTGTGGCAATCATTTATACGACACACAAGTGGTCATTCACCCAGTTCCGGAGCACTCGAACCAGCAGAGTCCATTAGTGATTTCGCTTTATAAATAACTTATGAGAAGCAAGCACAGTTGGCAAGGGACCGACAGCGCGGCTCGAGCGTCTCGTCTGCGCACCCACTGGGGGCACTCGGGCTGGGGGGGGCAGGCACCAGAAGGTCGAGTTTCCTTGTTGGCCCCCCGCACCCCAGGCCGCCAGACTCCGGGTGCTCGTGTAGTGGACATTTCAAGGCACATATGACTCCCTAACCGGTAGCAGCTCCAGGGTCTGCCCTTGAGACCTGGTTCCCATCTGCAACAGCCAAGTTAATGCTTTGATCCTCACGCCCCCTTTGGTCTGTTGTCGTGTCTCTCGCCGATCGGGCTCAAACCCCCCAGCGTGCTGGGGGCTGCGCGTGGCTCCGAGTCCCCGTCCTCGTCCTTTGCATTCTGAACACGAGAGAGGTGCAGAGAAACGGACTCCGACATACCGATGGTGTTTTAGGAAGCACCATTTGGGAGGTGACTGTTAGGGCATCTTTTGATGTCTGTCCTAGGGGGGATGTTGGGGGTGGGGAGTTACACCAGGGAGCCAGAGGAAGGGGACGGGGGGTGCTGCTGCGAAGGAGATTCAAGGCACTCGAGGAGTGGAGGGGCGGGGGCGGCCCCCCAGGAAGAGAGGGTGGCTGGGGAGGCGACCTGGCACTCCACTCCTGAGTGACCCCCCCCATGTGACCACGATCTCCTGGGTCGGAGCTACCTTCTCCCGTCCGTCCAGCCAGAGGGTTGGAAGTGGCCGCCCCCAGATTTTCCAGCCAGAGCGAGCCAGGTCCGGGCTCCACCCTCACAATCCCATCTTCTCGCCGAGCTGGCCCTGCTGCTGCCCTTCAAACCAGCATGCAGCACGTTTCTCTGACACCAGCTCATCAGAGTTCAGTTATGGCTTTTACGTGACTGAAAGTCATGAAGCGTTTTCCCCCGTCCTCGCCCCGTGACCCAGCCCTGGCCACGGTGCGTCGGGGCAGGCCATCCTTGAATGGACCAGAGGCACAAAAAGCTGCATCCCTTAGTGCAAGGCACCACGTCGAATATGCCACATCCCAGGGGAGGGGGGTGAGCGGGGGCCGGCGGACCCGCCAGCTGCCATGCCACCGGGGCGGGTCTGCACTGGGGGGCTCAGGTGTCCCGGAGCGCAGACACAGCAGACGGTCACGGAGGCAGAGCTCACTCATGCAGACAGCCACAGAGAGGCGCTGCGCTCCCAGCCTGGCTGCCACCGGACAGGCTAAGGCCGTCACTGGAGGGAGGCGTGTCCTTCTCCGGGGAGGCCCGTAAGTGCCGTGACAACAGGGACAACCGGGGCCCGCAGACTCCCAGCCAGGTCCCCGCAAGTCCATGGGGCGTGCCGACTCCACTTCCAATTTAACCTTGAATCTCAGCAGTAGGTGGGCCAAAGGTGTGGTACAGGTGGAAGTAGGGAAGGGCCTAGGGCCAGGACCCCGTCTAATACCCGGGCCAAGCAGGACCCTGAGGTGACGGAAACCCGTAGGGAGGAGCCGGCCCAGGGGGGTAGGGCGGCCGAGGGGGGCCTAAGGGCTGGGGCTGGCCCGGGAAGCCCGGGAGCGGGGGCTGCGTTGGGTAAGGAGGTTTGCCTCCTGTCGAGAGGTAGGGGTGCTGCTGAGGATAACCAGGACCGGGAGCCCGGCCCCCCGCCAAGGGGTACCCGGGCCCAGAGGCACCAGAGGGGGGCACAGAATAGCCAGGCCGGGGTGGCGTGCTCCTCTGTGGGGACCAGGAGTAGCCCGCAGCAGCCCTGGGTCCCGGCTGGGCTGACGGGTACGGGGGGCCCAAGGGACCACCGTAGGAAAGGGAGGGCGGGGGCACCCCCGGGAAGGGGGCCGGCTGGAGCGGGCCTTGGGCAGTAGGACCCACCGGCAAACTGGGAGAGGGGCTATAGGGCAAGGAGTAGGGAGGCACTCCTGAGGGCGCAGCCGGTGGCAGTGGTGGGGGCGGCGGCTCTTCGGCCGCGGGTGGCGTCGCCTGGGGCACTGGGCGGGACGGCAGAGGCGGGCGGAGAGGAGGGGCGTCACCGGCTGGCTCCTGGGAAGCTCTGGGCTTCCTCACCACATCCTGGAGCTTCTCCACGCGGACCCGGCGCAGATGGGACAGCATCCTCATGGAGGAGAAGTTCTCCAGGAATGTTTCCAAGGACACCTCACCCTCCAGGAATTTCTCAGCCATGGCCTGGAAGACATAGGTCAGGTGACAAGAGAGGCTTGCTGGGAACAAGGCCACCCGTGGTCCCCCAGGTCACAGACCAGCCACGGCCCTCCCACCTCCGCTGCCCTCTCTGGCTCCTCACTGCCGATATGCACACGCTCCACAGCTCACTCTGCCCTCCTCACCAGAGTACCAGCTGCTGGAGGGCAGGGACCATCTGTCCCAGTCACTGCTGTCCCCGCCCCTGCACTGTGCCTGGCCCCATGGCTACTGCCTGTGGGTGCTGAATAAGCGAGCAACACTGGCTGCTGGGTTGCTGGGGTGGCCAGCCCAGGGCTTCGGAGGGCCTGGCGGCTTCCTGCGCCCAGAGCATGGAGGACAAAGACTGGAGAGAGCCACCCGCCTGCCACCGCTGAAGGGACAGGCGCTCAGAGGAAGCAGAGAGGCCAGGCAGCCCCCGGGAAGCGGAGGGGCTGGGGCCCTGGCCTCAGTCCTCGGGGGCCCTGCTGCCCTGCGCTCCATCCAGGCCTGCCAGCTGCCTGTGACCCTGCCATCAGTCACCCATTTCTGCTTCAGCCAGGGAGACCGGGTCCCTGTTCTCCGCATCCTAAAGGCCCCCTCTGGGACAAAGGGTGCCACTCATCTTTGCAACCTACTAAGGCGCCCTCGTCCCGCCCTCTGCAGACACCCGGTGCTCACGACAGGGCTCCTGCCCTGGGGGCCGACGCTGCGCGAGGAAGAGGGGGTGCTGATGACCCTCTCACCTCAGACTCTTCTTCAATTTTCATGCTCTCGATCTGCAGAAGGTCTAGCAAGGTCCCTGGCTGCAGTGCCGAAGAGAATTTCTCTGGAACAGAGGGCAGAAAGGCTGACGGTTCAGGAGGATTCAGAGTTGGAGGCCAAGGCCCCCGCCAAGGCCCCCAGAGTGTCCTGTGTGTGCTGAGGCCGAGCCACTACCCTGTGGTGGCTCCCTCGGGCCGCCCTCCTGAGCGGAGAGGAGCTCGGCCGAGCCCAGCCCAGGCCTTCGCTAACCAGCCTCCCACGCCCAGCCCTGTTCGGGGCCCCACAGGGCACCGCGCTTCCCCGCTGTCACACCCTGACAGCCCTGGCCGCCTCCACAGAGGCAGTGCAGGGCGCAGGCTCTGTGGGCTCGAATCCCAGCTCCACTGCTAGCTGGCTGTGCGACCCTGGCCACACTCTGGGATCCCTGAGCCTCCTTCTCCTCACCCACCCTTCTATGGCCGTAAAGACAAAAATGCACGCAAAGCGCTTCTTAGCACAGGGCTGGGGCATGGTGAGCTGCAGTAACTGCTGGCCCTCTCCCATTCTGGGCGAGGGAGAGGGCATCTATTCTTCTATGCTATTTTTTTTAAAGATTTTACTTCTTTATTTTTAGAGCAAAGGGAAAGGAGGGAGAGAGGGAGAGAAACACTGATGTGCGAGAGAAACATCAATCAGCTGCCTCTCCCATGCACCCCAACTGGGGACCTGGCCTATGACCCAGGCATGTGCCCTGACTGGGATCGAACCAGCGACCTGTGGGTCTGTGGAATGACACCCGATCCACTGAGCCACACCAGTGAGGGCCTTCCATGCCACTCCAGCAGCTCTCCCAGTCCAACCTTGAGCAGCCCCCGAGTTAACAGAGCCCCCCAGGGCACCCTCCCGGGGTCCGGCCGCCCCTACCCAGCTTTGCCTTCTGCTCCTGGCACCGCTCCACAAGCTTCCGGAGCTCCTGGTACTTGTCCGAGAGGTTTGAGCGGCTGATCTCCAAGGGACCTTGGAACTCCAGGTTCTGCTCAGCCAGGCTCCGGTTGGTGGCCAGCGCCATCTCCCGTTCCAGCTGTAGGTCCTGGACCTAAAGAACAGGACGCTTGACCGTAAGAATCACCAACCACTACCACTCACCGCACAGCAGGCTGGTCCGGGGGCTTCTGGGACTCACTGCCCACCGTGGGCAACCACAACACTGAGCCCTCAGTTAGAGTCAGATGGACCTGGGTTCAAACCCTGAGCAAGCACTCTGACCAGGCACCCCACGGAGTGACTGCAAACGGGATCAATCGGATGGGCCCACACCCCAGCCCGAGAACGCCTCCTCCTGGAGGTGCAGGGCCACAGGCCCCGGGGAAAGGCAGCTACGAAACGGTACCAGGGCTTCTAGAAACCGCCTCCAGACTCAGGCTGCAACAGTGCGGAACTGCTGGGGTGTGGGGGTTCGAGTGAGGGCCCAGACTCCCTAGCACTGCCCCCTAGGGCCCCCAAAGGGCCGGGGAACTGGGTTGACACCTCAGGGGCATCTCTGTGGGTCCCAGCTATGGGGAAGGCCACAGGAAAGGGAGATGAACTTGACCCAAACTCCTTAAGTGCCTCAGTCCCACCCATAGGCCCTTCCTTCTTGGGCCCCATGACAGCCTGCCTCTACCTCGGGGGACTCCTGGGCCAGCCGATCAATGGCTTCCGGGTCATTCTGCATTGCCTCCAGCTCCTCCAGGGTCTTGTCTTTCAGGGTCTCCATCTTGCCCTGTAAACACAGAGTGATTCTGGTGTGAGGAAGAGAAGCTCGTGGGGAAGAGACCCCTGGGCCCATCTGTATTATCTGTGAAAGCGGAGAGTTTTGTGAGGATGCTTCCACCCTCGGGGGGGCGGCGGCTCAAGGAGGGGTAAGGGTCCCATTTAGTGTGTCCCTGCCACCCTGCCTGCCCCTCTCCCCAGAGACCAAGGAGCTGTCCAACCACGGACAGCAGGGCATGTGGAAGCACTCGGCAGCCAGGGGGAGAACACGGAGGAAGCTGCCCAAGGAGCAGATGGAAAGGGCAGGAGGAGAGAGCCAGGCAGCCGGGGACAGAGCGGAGACTGGCCCATGGTGGCCTGCGAGCCCTGATGACAGCGGCCACTCCGGGAGGTGGCTATTTCTGTCTGAGCCAGAAATAGACCCAACCCTCACACACACAGGCCCCGGGCTTCCACATCGCAGGCTCAAGGCCGCTGCGGGTTATATTTAGGCCACTGACAGCCTTGGGTCCCCTCGGTGTTCTCTGCAGCTGCCATCCTCCCCACATGCCACAAAACCGGACTGTCACATTCCCGTCCCCGTCCTCATCACCACAGGGGAAAAAAGGTGTCAAACTGGCTTCCAAGGCAATCAGGAGGAAAAGAAATGGACCGACCTGAATAGAATGCCCGCTCTGACAAAGAGCTAGTTTCGGCAGTCCCTTCCCTCTGCCATTCTGCCCGGAGGGACACTGACAGATTGTCTGTATGACAAGGGGTCACGGCCGGACCCCAGGGACCAAGAAGAGAAAGCATGCACATAAATACACCCAGTACTCACTTCCTTTCTGCTGACAGGATCCTCTCTGTTTATCTGTTTTTGGCTTTCCCAGAGAGGCAGTTTATAGCATTACTGTTGGTTTTACCCCTACAAAGGTTGCTAGTTTTCTGCAGATTCTGACACTACAGGAAATCTGAAGTACCCCACAACCCCACACCAGCGCCGGCCTCCAGTGAGCCGAAACCTGCCGCTCGGCCAAGGAGGCGTTTTGGAATCGAGCACCGAGGTTACAGCCAGAAGCAACCTTCTCTGGGGCCCAGTCTCCCCATCTGTAACAGAAACAGAGGCACCTCCTAGGGCCCTGAGAGCTGAGAAGAGAAACTGATAAATATTGACCACCCCACCCCCCATTTTCCAGGAAAGTCTTGCTTTATGCCTCACCTCCCTGCGTAGCTATCAACGGTGCCCCTTCCCACGCTCAGAAACACCCCGGTTCAGACAAATCACAGGCAGACCTCGGAGACCGTACGGGTTTGGCCCCGGAGCACAGCAAGGGAACGAGTGCCACAGCAACGTGGGTCCTAGTCTTTCTGCCGGTGGAGGACCTTGCCTTCGATTTGTAAAGATCACCACACCCCTGAAACACAATGAAACGGATGTGCCTGGATGCAGCCACCCTACTGATAACGTGCCACCCAAACAGAGCCACCACCACGTCCGTCCGGTGGTATCTACTGAGGGTGGAACGGAGCCCCCAACCTTGCAAGGAAGGACTGCCAGGCTTCAGTGAGCACCTGAGCCCCACCTGCCGGGCAAGCCCGGGAGGGGCCCAGGAATGCAGACTCTCCAGGAAATGCTGATGCAACCGATCCGGGGCCAGAGTCTGAGGAAGACAGCAGACGGCTCCTTGCTAGTCGTGTGACAGTGGAGGCTACTGGATACTGAGTGCCAGAGAATGAGTTTTACAATACATGTGCTATCCCTAATTCTTTGAGGTGGCAGTTGTCCCACTTGCAGATGGCAGAGTCAAAACTGAAACCTGCACCCTGTCTACACCTCCCCCCACTGCTCCCGAACCCGTGGTCTAAAAGCTGGGGCGGGGGACAGCAGACTGCACGGGACCCAGGGAGGAGCTGAGCTCCGGAGGCCCAGTGTCCTGCCAGGAGCAGGACAAGCAGGGCAGCATTCTGATGCATGTTGCACAACTTGGAAACATGTCGGGAGCCTGGGGTCAGTCAGACCACCCGAGTCCGAGTTCCGGGCCCTGCCACTTACCAGCCAGCGGACTCCGCCCAAGTGCAACCTGCCTGAGCCTCAGGCTCCTCATCTGTGAAATGGATCAGTGCAAGGTTCAGCGCGATTCAGTAGGTGGAGCGCCGGCTCAGCACGAGGCCTGAACTAGAACAAATGCCAGCAAGAGACTGCAACACTTCAGAACTTACTTATTCCTAAGGCCTCCAGGATGGCCCCACTTGCTGAGGCTCCGCAGCAGAGTGCCCAGCCCTATTCCACCCCGGGGAGGGGTCTGCCACCGAACAGGGCACTGAAGGGAAGGGGCTGGCTGTGAGGGCCCCAGTAATGGCCAAGGCTGCTGGAGCGCTGGCTCTGCTCTAGGTGCAGCTGGTCTCACAGACGAGGAACTAAGGTATGAGAGGCTAAACCGCACGGCTGGTGTGGCCCAGGAGACCAAACCCAGGCAGTCGGCCTCCAGGGTTTATTCTCCTCCGCTCAGCTCTGGGCCAGTGGCTCTCAAAGTGTGTTCCCAGCACCCCGGGGCAGTCTCCAAGCCCCTCTGAGGCTGTCCAAGAGGTCAGAATGACTTTCATGATCCAAAACATTCTTTTTCTTTTTACTCCCTTTCTCACATACAGGGGAGCTTTCAGAGGGTCCCTGGCATGTGATCATGCGATCATTCTGGCAGCCAATGTGTGTGCCTGCAAGTTGTGTTTTAAATTTTCCTCAGTTTTAGTTTCCAACACAGTGAATACTAACAGCTAAAACCCACATCGATGCAAACTCTGGGAAATTCAGTAATGGTAGCAGTGAAAGGTGTCCCTGGACCCAAAGATGCGCTGTCTGCCGCCCAAGGCTACGCTGCCTGCTGTGTAGGGCTGTCCCTGCCGGGCATGACACCTCCCGTGGGGCGTGGCTGAGGGGACGGGGCTGGTGCCCGTCCTAGGGAATTGCGGCTTTACTCTGCTCGGGGCTCCTCTGGTGGGCGGGCGCGTGGAAACCTCAGGGATAAGTAAGTTCTGTGGTGTTGGAGTCCTCCGCCAGCACTTGTCCTGGGGCAGGTCTCCTGCTAAGCTGCGCTCTGCCTGCATTCTCTCACCGAGTCTTGCACTAGCCCAGAGTCACAGAGCCAGGAAGTGGCCGTGCCCTCACCAGTGCGGGGACGCGGGGCGGTTGTCACCGCGTACATCAGATTCACCTGGAGTCCCCGTGGAACGCCAGAGCCCTAACACCTCCTCCAGACCCAGAACTTTACAATCTCCAGGGTTCTTAAAAAATTTTTTACATATGTTTACTGATTTTTTTTGAGAGGAAAGGAGAGAGAGAATCATCAATTGTCTGCCTCCCACATGCGCCCCCTTATGCACCCTCACCGGGAATTGAACCCACAGCCCAGGTATGTGCCCTGACCGGGAACCAATCCACAACCTTTTGGCATGCAAGACGATGCTTTAACTGAGCCACATGAGCCAGAGCTCCTAGGGTCTTAGTTTAATTTTTAAGTATATTTTATTGATTATGCTATTACAGTTGTCCCAATTTTTACCCCCTGCCCTGCTTCACCTGGTACCCCTTTACCTCCAGCAATCCCCCCCTTAGTTCATGTCCATGGGTCATGCATGTAAGGTCTTTGGCTTCTCCACTTCCTATGCTGTTCTTCACACGGCCCTGTCCATTTTGTTCCTACAAATTATGCTTCTTAATCCCTGTACTTTCCCCCCATTCTCTCCCTGCCCCCTCCCAGCTGATAACCCTCCACATGACCTCCATACCTATGATTCTGTTCCTGTTCTAGTTGTTTGCTTGGGTTTTTTTTTGTTTTTGTGTTTCTTTAGGTTTTGTTGATAGTTGTGAATTTGTTGCCTTTTTAATGTTCATGGTTGATCTTCTATTTCTTAGATATGGCCCTTTAACACTTCATGTAAGTGCTTGGTGATGGTGAACTTTAACTTTACCTTGTCTGGAAAGCACTTTATCTGCCCTTCCATTCTAAACGATAGCTTTGCTGGATAGAGTAATCTTGGATGTTAAGTCCTCGCTTCCACTACTTTGAATACTTCTTTCCAGTCCATTCTTGCCTATAAGATTTTCAGAAATCAGCTGACAGGCTATGGGCATTCCTTTGTAGGTAACCCTCTGCTTTTCTCTTGCTGTTTTTAAGATTCCCTCTTTATCTTTAAACTTTGGCATTTTAATTATGATGTGTCTTGATGTGGTCCTCTTTGGGTCCAACTTGTTTGGGACTCTCTGTGCTTCCTGGACTTGTGTGTCTATTACCTCTGCCAAATTAGGGAAGTTTTCCTTCGTTATTTTTTCAAGTAAGTTTTCAATTTCTTGCTCTTCCTCCTCTTCTGGCATTCCTATGATTTGGCTGTTGGCACATGTGGAGATATCCCAGAGATTCCTAAGCCTACCCTTGGTTTGTTTGTTTTTTGTTTTTTTTTTCTTAGTTCTTGTTTCTTCTTTTTATTCTGGTTGAATGTTTTTCTTCCTTATGTTTCAAATTAATTTGAATCCCAGCTTCCTTCCCTTCACTATTGGTTCCCTGTGGATTTTTCTTTATTTCACTTAGCGTATCCTTCATTTCTTCCTTTATATTGCTGCTGTACTGAGTGAGTTCTCTGAGCATCCTGATCACCAGTGTTTTGAACTCTGCATCTGATAGTCTGGCTATCTCTGTTTTGTTTAGTTCTTTTTCTGGGGTTTTGTTCTGTTCTTTCCTTTGGACCATATTTCTTTGTCTAATTAGTTTGGCAGCCTCCCTGTGTTTGTTTCTCTGCATTATTAGGTAGGACTGCTCTGAGTCCCTGTCTCAGTAGAGTGGCCTATTATAGAAAAGGCACCTGTAAATTGTGTGGGGCAGAGCCTCAGGTAAGTGCCAGCGGGGCAACCCGCTTCACTTCACCACTTTGTGGCTCTGTTGGGGGAGGAAGGAGGACTCGGAGAGGGGGCAGTGCTGCTGCCTGGTTTCTGGAGGTTTGCCCAGCACTTGCCCCACTTCCAGTCACTTCAATCACTCTCCGTATGCAACTGGCACCTTCCAGCTGCTGCCCTGGTGGTGAAACCCAGAGTGGGTGGGTTTCTGTATGTTGTTCTAAATCTCCGCAGGCCCTTCAAGCAGCAAAAATCCAGCAGTTCCTTCCGCCACCCCAACCCCTCCTGGGTTTTACAGCCAGAAGTCATGGGGATTTATCTTCCTGGTGCTGGGACCCTGGGCTGTGCAGTCTGGCCTGGGGCTGGATCACGCACTCCCAAATTATCCCTCCTGATTTTTATCCACCACACGTGAATGTGGGACTGTCATTCCGCCGCCTCCTCTCCGTCCGTCTCTGCAACTCTGCTCCTCCTATCCATCTGGATGAATGTGGCTTCTTCAAACCCTTGGTTGTTGGACTTCCACACAGCTCGATTTTCTAACAGTTCTGTGTGTTATTAGTTTTGAGATCTGGCTGCAATTCTTTCTGTGGTTGCGCAAGGAGGCAAGCCATGTCTACCTATGTCTCCGTCTTGAGTGGAGGTCCTAATTTAATTTTCAATGATGTTATAATAATGAAGCCACCCAGGCCAAACTAGCTTTGCATCTATGATCTTACTTTCCTCCTGTACCTGAGGGGATGCTAGTGGCTCCTGGCCTCGTCTGGTGGGCCTGACCTCATCTGACAGAGGAAAAGCAAAGACCGGGAGTGGAAGGGCTCTGTCAACCCCTCCCTCAGAGGCGGGACGGGAGTGCAGGGGCTCAGAGTCAGTCTCTGCCGGGACCTCAAGTGCCCTTCCCTTCAGTGCCCCTGGTCCGGCTTGTGTGGGTGGACCAGGCAGGCACCAGACCTTGCCTGAGAGGAGACACTGACTGACGAGGACCCAGCCTACAGCCCACTGGCTGGTTCCCACCAGCCACCAAGAAAGGGATATGCTTTAATCACAGTAAAGTCATCAAAACAAAATCTCTGTAAAACATTTGACTATTTCACAGCATCCTGAATTGTTTTCCCACTGGGGCTGACAAAAGGGTACCACTGACACCTCTGGGGATCTAGTGTGTACGTCCACCCTTCTTGAACTTGTAAGTGAACATGGCATTTGGTGGATGAGTCTGTGAAAGCAAAGTTCCCACGTCCTCTCTGCTGGGCTTAAAAGTCCCAGGTGGCCCAGAGCAGGGCCTGATGTTGCTAAAACTTGTGTGAGGCTCCTGCTGCTGCTTTGGGAAGGGACAGGGACAGGAGCAGCAGCAGCACCAAGGACGTAACTTGTCACCAAAGTTTGGTAGTAAGTGACTGTAATTACAGGGGTGGGCAAAAGCAGGTTTAGAGTTTTAACACTCTAATGAATAATAACACAGGGATAAACTCTTTTTCAAATACAACTACAAACCTACTTCTCCCATACTCTGTATTAAGCAAGAAAGACTTTCCTGTGTTAGGTAAAGAATGGTGGCCGATCAAGAAATCGAGGAACAAGTGAGTACCCTGGATTGATCACTCAGGGGTGCGCTGACGCATGCAGCCCACTGTACCATGACACACAGCCCCCTTAGGTCCGGGGCCCTCCGACCACCATCCAAATGATCACCCTTCTCTGGGATCTAACGCACCCCTCCCGGCTCTGTTTGACTGCCTTGAACTCCCCGTGGCCAAAGTCCTCTAACATTCACCTGCCGATCCACAGAGTCACGCTGTCTTTCAGACGGTGACAATTCTCCCCGGAGCGGGCCGTGAGTGAAACACACTGCTGTCCTGATCAGACCACCCTCTGCCCGGCACCAGCCCCAGCACGTGCCCCCTCGCTGGGGACGAGGATTCCATTCTGCGCGGGAAACCTGACATCCCAGCTCCAGGGGTGTGGCACCCCGGAGATGAAAGGGACAGGTTCTGGCTCCTATCTGTGAGGGCTATCTCTGGCACTCCCTGACTGGCAAAGACGAACACCCCCACATTTACAGGTGTGGAAACTAAGGCAGAGTGGCACGCCACTTGCCTGTGGTGACAAAGGAGGGGGCCCCAGACCTAGGAGCCCTGCCCCTGGCCTGCTGCCCCTTCTGCTGGGCCCCACCAGCCAGTCGCCCCCCTCACGGCACCTCTCAGGTCACTGCTGGCAGGGGAGGTGCACAGGACCCCGCACCCAAAGATGCCAACATTTTCTAGGGACTCCTTCTCCCTACCTATAAAATGGCTAAACGATCCCTGATGGTCACGGGGCCCCTTTCTTCTGAGATCAAAGCCCCTTGTAACCTCTCCCATTAAGTTACATCAGTGATTTTCAACCTCTGTCATCTCGTGGCACACAGAAACTAATTACTAGAATTCTGCAGCACCCTCCAAAAATATACTTTCTGCCATTCTGACCAAAAAATAGGTGTAACTTTGATTCATTCACACCAGATGGCCATTGTTGTGTTGGCTGTTGACATTTTTTATTTGACAATCTAAGGGGAAAAGAGGTCAGGGCCACTGACTAAACAGTCAGGTACTGCATGTTTTGTTTTGTTTTGTTTTGCAGACACAGAGAAAGGGACATCGATTTGTTGTCCACTTATTTATACACTCATTGGTTGCTTCTTGTATGTGCCCTGACCAGGGAATGAACTTTCAACCTTGGTGTCTCAGGGCGATGCTGTAACCAACTGAGCTCCCTGGCCAGGGCCAGGTACTGCACGTTTTAAAGACACGGGGGGCACAGCAGAGTGCCTCCGGCAGCCCACCAGCTGAAAACCGCTGACCTACATAACCACCCTAGTACGTGGAGTGAACACGAGGCTTAATTGCCTCTATTTCAGGGAGGAAAGGACGCTCAGAGAGAAATGGTGAAAGTACTGCCAAGTATTACAAAAGGTCTGACAAGCCATTTGGTATTTAAATTTCACAAGCGCCTTTGCCTACCTGCTCCACAGTCCCTCACCCCCCACAGGGGAGTCAGGAGGATAGCTGAAGATAACAAGATTGCAGGTCCCAAAGCCCCAGGCCGCTGGCCCCCGCCCCCAGCCCCCGCCAGCTCCCCCACGCTGGCCCACTGACAACATCTCAAACCCCGGCAGGCAAATGCCTGTCCTGTGAGCAACACCAGCCCCTGCAAGCGACCAGTGCCTTTCTTCCAGAAGTCAGAGCCGCCAGGGAGGCCGAAAGCAGCAAACACCTCTCTGGGTCCTTAATTTGGAAAAGGATAAAGGACCAGGACAATATGTTGCCCAGGGCCCCTGCTGCTGGCAGTGTTCTGCCCCCCGGTCACCCAAGGTGGCAGAAAAATCCAAACCCGTGCACTCAAAGTGGCCACAACCCCCAGGGACACACCATGCAGAGAACTGGAGGTCACTGAGCAGCCATCTGGGGGCCCAGAGGCCACAAGCTTTTGTGTCTGGAGGGCCTGACAAGCCCAATTACCTCACCCCACCCCACCCCCGGCACCCGGGCCTGACCAGGACCCCCCTCCACTTACCCAGGTGCCCAGGAGGACGTTGGGTACTCGGGGGTGGGGCAGTGTCTGGATGGAGTCTGCTATTTGGAAGGAGGGGGCAGGAAAGAAGGGTGTGATGAGAAGACAAAGGGAAGGAGATGGCGTGTTCACCACTGTGCTCCCAGGCGCACACAGAGAGCCCCTAACGACGTCCGCAGAGGCGCGGACAGGGGCAGGGAGGGCGGAACCCGTCGGCCGGCTGGTACACGCGTCCTCCGGGACGCGGGGATGTGAGAGCAGGGCTTCTCCCACTTCCCACACCTCACTCCTCTCCCCATGCTTTCACTGACGGACACACTGCTTACTCATCCCTACATGCCGAGTACCACGTGAGAGCCCAGGGAAAGGGAGGAAGGGTAAGTGGGGGCAGAGAGGTGTAAACAAGTACCTACTGAGTTCTTACTATATGCCAGACACAGCCTTAAAATACAAAACCTGAAGCTAATTCTCCAGGAACTCAGTTTCGTTTTAGAAAGCGAAACAGTTCACGGCGGATGGTGGTGAGAGGGAGCGGAACAGGGGTGGGGGCCAGTGGAGTAAGAAGTGGGGGGGTGGACAGCTCTGAGGGCTGGGTGTGCGCGCAGCCCCCAGGCCTCACCGAAGGGGCTGCTCGCACTGGGACAGGAGCCCGAGGGTGGAGCGCAGACAGCAGGGCCCTGGTGGGAGCCGTGGCTGGGAGGAGAAGGCTGCTGAGGGAGGCAGGAGGCAGCATGGCATCCACAGGTACAGCCAAGAAAACACCTGCTTTGGGGCCGACACCATCGACTCAAAGGAGACCGGCCGGGGAACAAGGTGAACAGGGAAGGCAGGGGCTAACCTGCGTCCCCTCCGTCATGAGGGGATGACGTCATGTATCCCTTGATACCAAGCCCTGAGAGGGGAAGAAAAGGTTTCTTTTCTTTCTCTTTCCTTTTTGTTTTGTTTTGTTTTGTCTCCTCTGAAGCTTTCACATCCACCAGAGATCACGGAAGTCACAACCCTGCACCCACGAGGACAAGGCAGGTGCATCAGAGGCCAAGCCTCTGGGCAGGGAGTGTCTCCCTCCGAAAAGCACGGGCTCCTACCCGGCTCACGTACCTCCGGCGGGTAGGGGGGCAGGTCTCCAAAGGAAGCTCCAAATCTAGATCCGTGTGCCATCTCCCCACTTCTAAATTCCAGTGGGAAATTCAGAGTTGTCAAAAACTGGGCGGCCTGTGGTTTAAACCCGAAATCAGCATGCCCTGCAAGAGAGACAGCTGCCAGGAGAGCGGATTCCGGATTCCGCAGAGAGGGGGCAGGACAGCACAGCCAGGTGACACACTGCAGGAGCCCTGCATTCCACAGCTGCGCCCCTGGGCGTTTGCAACCGGCACACTGAAAAAACAAAGCTTCTGGCCTCTGGCCCTTGCTGCTGGCAACGCTGGATCCCAGCTTCTTCCCATTACTTTGCATCCTGACTGAATCAGTCTCACATGCCTCGAACACAGGGAGCGTGACCTAGCGGAAGATGTGAGGCTCCAAGGAGAGGACACTGTGCCCGGGTGGACCTAGGCCAGAGGCAGTGCCCTTTCTCGCCCTGGGGAGGAAGGGGGAAGTGGCTGCAGAAGGTCTACGTGAGGCTGGCCAGGGCTCAGACTCAGGCAGCCTTCCAGATCCGTCCTTGATGGGGCCGGGGGGACAGCAAGGTACTGATGGATCGGTCAGTCTTGCTCCGTGAGGATCTTTGCCAGGATTGTTCAGCTCAAAAACTCAAAAACAAACAGCTTGGACTGATATCAGGTCCTTTAAAGAATAAACTTGGGAGTGGGGGGAATAAAAAAACGAAAGCAAAACGCAGCATTTTCTACGTGCAAGGTGCTCAGATCAGAGTAAGGCGCGCCAGTCCTGGAGACGGTCTGTGGTGCCCCCCACCTCAAAACAGTGAAAGCCCGCTCTCCCCACCCCCGCAGAATGCAGAGGGAGCAAGCACAGAATGTGGGGTCAGACGCTCTGGCTTTGCGCTTCGGCTGCACGGCGATTCAGCTGGGTGGCCTTGACCAAGTCCCTTGGGCTGTTTCCTTCTCTAGCAAACGGGCACTCCGGGGATAATGCCACGTGGGGCCTGCGTGCCTCCGGTGAGCAGGGCTGTGCAGGCTCCCGGGCACTGAACAGGCATTACTAATTCTGCTTCTTGGGGGCAATCTTAGGGGCGACTCCTGACACCCCTGGGGCTCAATACTGAGTCGAGCAAAACGACTGCCATTAAGGAATTCTAACACGGAACTGTGGCTGGGCCAGCGCTGCCGCTGTCTCTGGCTCCAGTCCCCTCCTCACTGTGACCAGACACCACTTCCTTGCCAGCTACTTCCAAGCCTGAAATTACCCTGCAAGGGGAGTTATAAAGGCCTTGGGATTTCTTGCAAATTCCCCACATCCACCTATGGTAGCATAGGAAAGCTGTTACCATAGCAACCCGCACAATTCAATCCCAGGGTGTTAGAATCCTGGCCCCATCCCACTCCTCACGTCGAAGAACACCTGCAGGTGCTGGCGCAAACTTCCTAATCCTGCTTCCTAACGAGGACACATTGGTTGATCCGATCCGTTTTTCTTCTTCCAAAATGATTCCAGCCACACAGCCAAGTATCAGGCTGTTGGGTCACCTGACTTCACACAGGAGGCGATAACAAATCAAACATCATGCGAGTCTCACATGGCTCAAAACACCACTGAATTCACCCATCCTGCAGCTCCGAAAGGTTGGCATGTACGCCCCAGAAGGGAGGCCTTCTCAGTGTTCAATCTTTCCAAGGAATTTCTGGAGTTGGGGTTGGGGCTGGAAACCCCTCCCACCCCCGATGCCAAGTGGTTAAGATAGCAGGAAAGGTAGTAGAAAGAGGTCAGGGCTTTAGAGGCAAATGACCCTGGATTTAATCCCAGCATGACCTTTACTAGCTACTTAACCTTGGGCAAATTATTCTGCCTTTCTGCCCTGGCCTGGCAGCTCAGTCGGTTGGAGCATCGTCCTGCACACCGCAAGGTGATTCCCAGTCAGGGCACATACTTAGGTTGTGGGTTC
The DNA here is from genome assembly GCF_019186645.2 of Phyllostomus hastatus. Lineage (NCBI taxonomy): Eukaryota > Metazoa > Chordata > Mammalia > Chiroptera > Phyllostomidae > Phyllostomus > Phyllostomus hastatus. The sequence continues at coordinate 6,793,479 of NW_025334005.1, read as the reverse complement.
AATCCCCGGTCAGGGAGCGTACAGGAGGCAACTGATAGATGTTCTCTCTCACATCGATGTTTTTTATTTTTCTCTCTCTCTCCCCCTTCCTTTCTCTCTAAAATCAATAACCATATCCTCGAGTGAGGATTTAAAAAAATTCAGCTTTTCTTATTGTTTCTCATTAGTAAAATGGGGCTAATCCCACCAAAATCATCGGGTTGCTGTAAGGATTTAATGAGAATTAAACGAGAGTCTCTGGAGGTGCTAGGAAAAGCACCAAGCAGGTGCTAGGCAGCGTTAGTTCACACGCACTCACACCTCTCACACCTCGCTGTGTAAAACGCTGCCTGACAACCTTTCCAGGCACCGTCTGGGAGGGATCTTCAGGCCCCAGGGGGAAGCCAGGGGAACACAGGTGCCCCGTGTAAGCGTGCCCATACATCTCCAGGGCACTGTGCAATCTCTTAGGACAAGGCTTCCGAAGGAAAGTGTCATCTGCACGTAAATATTCACATAACCAACAGAATGCTCCCGATGTCCGATGTCCGCTGAGTAACTCCAGCTGACCCGCCTTCCCAGAGGCAGGCCCTCAAGTGAGAAGACTCAGGACTGATGAGCCTCGTTACCATACCAAACGGGGGACGCTCTCGGGGGACGCTCTCGTCGCCTAATTTTTCTCCAAACTGGATACTCCTCCCAGCAGACCTCCACCTCCGTTTCCATCAGGACTCTCACTTCCAATCCCCCAGGCTGTTCCGGAGGCACAGGCCCCGCCCCCGACCTCTGAGGGCCAATCACCAGGTTTTATCCAGTCAGTGTCACAGTGTTTTCAGTGCCTCCATCCCTGTCTTTCCACAAACTCCAAATGCATCTTCCCAGGGTCTCTTCCTTCCAACCGTCTGGATTACTTTTTTTAAACCCTCTTGCCCACTCCCTCTGCCTTCCCTAAAGCTCGTCCCCTCTTCCCTCCCTCCTCCCCTTACCTCCCACCTATCCCTTCAGTGGGGGCAGTCAGGACACAGTGCCAGGACATGCCACCTCCATGCTCTGTTCCCACTCAGTGTAACCACTCCTGCTGTTTTTCTAATTTTCAACTTTTTTTTGAGAGAAAGAGAGAGAGAGAAAGAAACATCAATGTGAGAGAGATTGGTTGCCTCCCATACACACTCTGACCAGGGATCAAACTTGCAACCTAGGCATGTGCCCTGATCAGGGATAGAACCCACAACCTCAGTGTATGCCCTAAACGGGAATCAGTCCTGCAACCTCTTTGGCGTACGGGGCAATGCTCCAACCAACTGAGCCATCGGCCAGGGCTCAACTTTTTTTCTAAAGGAGGACATTTTTGGCTTTTTTCAAACATTACCCATTAATCCGAAACCCTCAGTGCGCAGAACAAATCAGAGGCCATCCTCTGGGCAAAGGGGTAGAGGGAGAGCCCTATGACCCCTAGGCCTCAAGAGGGCTCCTCCCCAGGCACCTCCCCAGATACGGTTTGAAAACCACTCTCCTAACCCCTCACCTCTGCTGATCCCAGCCCTCCTCCCATCCTGGCTGCTGTCCCAGCCCCCCTCCCCCCACCCCTGCTCTACTCCCTTTCAGCTGTGATGTCTCACCCACCCAAAGGGCAGAGTGAGGAAACACTACCTGGTACTCACAGAGCATGGGTGGGGCAGGATGAAATCTAGGGAGGAGGAGCAAGGAAAGCAGCACAGGTGAGCTGACACCTGGAGGGTGGGCAGGCACTTTCAGGACCGAGAAGGTGCAGGAGAGAGGACGAGGAGGCAGAGGGAAGGCAGACAGCAGAGGCAGGGCGGCATGCCGGGGGCTGACTCCTGGAGGGCAGGGGTGGAGCCAGGCCTCACCACCTACCACTGCGCCCCTGCCCAAACCTCTGGGCCCCACCAGTGAAACAGCAAAGATGGCCGTGACCAGAGCTCATGTGCACAGCACTTACCACGCACAGAGCGCTGTTCTGGACACTCTCTACCTAGTGGTTCCTGTGACCCTCACAATGGGCCTTCGCCACTGTATATGCCTTGGTTTTCCTCATTTGACGGACAAGAAAACTGAGCCAAAGGGACGTTGCAGAGCCTGAATTTCACCCAAGGCAGCCTGGCTTTGGAGCCCACACGCTTCACCACTGCACTGCCGCTCGCCTCGGTCAAGTCCATGTCCACGAAACACAGTGCCCAGCTCCAGGTACAAACTTAATCAGTGGTGGTTACTGCTCCTATCTTTCAACAACACTCCTCAAGCACGGGGACTCCTGATGTTCAGAACCCAGAATAACCGTCCTCAACAAGTACCAGTGTGGTACCTACACTCCTTCACCATCCCTCAGGATAAGGCCAAACTCCCGGGCCAGGTGCACGGGGCCCTAGAGCCCCAAACCTCCCAGTGGCACCAGGAGCAGCCCCTCCCTCCTATCCACCTCCGCCCTGCAGGGGCAGCCCAGCGACTGCAGGCTCAGAGTCTGGAATGCAGACAGCCCTGCGCTCTCAGTCCCTACTGGCTGGGGAGCTGGGGCAGGTCACGGAAGCTCTCCATCCCTGGGTTTCTTCTGCAGGGAAGGGTGTCCGTGAGAATGAAGTGAACGGGCGGGATCTGCACCGCCGTGACTGAGCTCCTGCTCTCAGCCCACTCCTACCTCTGCAACTCAAGCACTTCCCACGTGGGTGCTGAAGAGAAAGAACCTGAGAGCCCTCCGGGGAGGCATCAGCCAACAGAGCGACAGGACTCCGGTGGCTGGACGGCACTCAGATCGATAGCATTCAGCTTCGGTCAGGATGATGGCCAAGAAACAGGTCGTTTAATGAGTAGCCGGTTCCTGAAACTTCCTGACAGTGAAGCACAAGCCACCCACTTGGCAAAGCCTCTCCCTTCTCTGGCCCACGGCTCTGACTGGGAGAGAAAACCATCCATCCCAGGCTGCTTCGCACCAAACTTCCGTTTGTTTCTCCTCTGTCCCGGCTGTTCAGAGGACGCGGGAGGGTCTCGATCTGCAGCTGTCAGTCCTCCACCCCCGCCCCACACTAATCTGCACAGAGTAAGCTGAGTTAGCAGGTTCGAACGTCCCTTTAGGAAGGATTAAGATTAAGGTCAAGGCAAAAGCACACTCAGGACAAATATCTAAGAGTCTGTAGGGAGCCAGCCAAGGTGCCTCTGTTTAAAGCCCAGGGTGGCCACACTCACTGCTCTCACTGATGTGGGGTCACCCCAGGCCAGTATAAGGTGGGATGGCTACAGAACCCGAGCCCTGCCAGTGGTGTCTCAGCCGAAAAACTTCCGGGCCCACCAGAGGCTGGCCACTGGGCTCAGGGCAATAGTGTAGCCACAGAAAACAAGAAACCAGGCCACAGGCTCCTTATATCTGCTCCTGGCTCAGGCAAAACTCCACGAAGACCATTATCTACCAGGAAAGAGGCAGGAATGCCAGACGCAGCACTGAGCTCTGGACTCATTTTCATCCTCATGCAGGATGTCTGCTCCGAGCCAGCCTCTCCAGAGCTGCCCTCCTGATTCCAACCTACCCCGCCCCCTCCGACACCCCAGTAATCACTAGGGCACGGTCAGTCAGCACTCCCGTGTCCCTGCTTAGAACCTTCCATAGTCCCCAGTGCTTCGGAATGACATTCAAAATCGTGTGCTCCTTGGCTCTGCATACAAGGCCCTGGGTCAGCTGACCCCAAGCCTCCCTTTCCAGCCAGATCGCCCTCCACTCCCCCACGGGATGCTCACCCCATCCCCACTCTTTCTGTTCTCCCTGCCAGTCCCAGAACCAACAGCAGGCTTGCAAGTCACTTGACAGATGTTCCACATCTGCGTAACGATCAACACAATAGGGGCCTTGCCCTCAAGGGGTCCTGAGCTCTGCCGCCTTCCCTTTGCCCTGGCCATTCCCTCCTCCTGGAATTTCCTTCCTATGCCTCCTCCAGCTTAAACATGCCTGCCCATCCTTCAAGTGTTTGGTCCTCTGGGAAGTGTTCCTGGATCCTCCCAAAGAATTAATTCATCCTGCCCTCCATGGTGCTCTGTAGGTATCACGCGGCACTTACTACGCAGGAATCAGCATCTCTACCCAGCAAGAACGTGAGCTCCCCCAAGGGCACAGCCCATGTCTCACTCATGTCTGCATGCCAGCACCCAAGTCCACGCTTAGCACACACAAGGCACTCGGTGACTGCTAACTAGACGGGCTTTCGCTTTCGGCAAACAGAGGAACAGGGACCAGACTTACTCCCCTGCCTCCGACAACTGAGAACCAGACAAATTAATGAAATGAAACAGCGGTTTTCAGACAATGAGTCAGGCAGTGCACAGGGCACTCCTGAGAGAGAAAAACAAACAACTGCCCCTCCAACTGCCCTAACTTGCTGCCTAGAGAGTTTCCAAGCCCTGGCACAGGCAGGGGGAACCCAGGCAGAGCCCAGCAGTCTCCTCGAGCTGGGGAGAGGAAGCTGGGAGTCCAGACGCTCCAGGAGCCAGAGTTTGCAGGGCAGAAAGAACATCAGGAAGGTGAGAGCGGCACAGAGAGAGAGCTCTAGAAGTCTGCAGAGGGCCCCTCCACTTTCCAGCGGAGTACAGAGAGTAATCATCAGCATTAGAGGCAACAATCTTCAGACCTCAAAGTGAGCCAAAAATGATTTGTGTCCCCACCAGCCAGGGTAGGGAAACCTCATGATTCACAGGACATAATAAAGCACTGCAGAGGGTATCGCCTTGGTAGTGCAAAAAATTAACTCTGGTCTAAAGGCTGCTTTGATCCCAGCTAACAAAACTTAAAGAATGGAACTGTTTCCAAGTACTTAAAAATATCCCAAAACAATGCCAAGAATAATCACAGAAATACAAAAATATCAACGCCCAACAGGATTAAAATCTGCGACATCTGACCCGCAGTCAAAAATTAGCAAAGAAGTAATAAAAATGATCCCTAATGAGGGGGGAAAAACAAAGACAGACTCAGAAATATAGGTAACTGGATTAGCAGGCAAGGGCTTTAACATGGTTATTACAACCGTATTCCATATCTTCAAGAAGCTAAAGGGAAGACTGAGCATGTTAAGTAGAGACATGGAAAACGTAAAAAAGATCAAAATGAAACTTCTAGATATGGAAACTACAATGTCTCAGGTAAAAAGTATATCAAATGGAACTAACAGAAGTTTGGATGCGGCAGAAGAGATCAGAGAACTTGAAGAAACAGCAATAAAACTTCCTGAAACAAACCACAAAGAGAAGAATATTTAGGGAACACACGAGGAGCATCAGAGAGCTGCGGAACCGCCTGAAGCATCGAATACACATGTAACTGGGGTCACCAAGGAAAAAGAAATGAGAACAGACAGAACATCTGAAGAATTGCTATCTGACAATTTTCCAAAATTTCACAAAAGCTAAAAACCCACAGATCCAAAAACCTCGATTAACCTAAGCACAAGAAACATGAAGAAAAACATGTACCCACACCAAGGTACAACATAATTAAAGTGTTTAAAACCAGTGATAAAAGAAAAGCAGCCAGAAGAGAAAAACATACATTATGAGCAGAACAAAAAAAATATGACAGCAAATTACTCACAGGAAGCAAAGCAAGCCAGAAGATACTGCAACTGCCTCTTTAAATGTTGAAAGAAAAATAATAAATCTAGAATTCTATACCCAGAGAAAACACCTTCCAAAAACAAATGCAAAAAATGCAGACTTTCTCAGGCATCCAAAAGACAAAAGAACACATCACCAACAGACGGGTGCTACAAGCAATATTACATACAGCCCTCAAATCAGAAGGACCATGAAACAAACTGGACACCTGGATTTATGCAGAGGAATGAAGAGCAGCGGAAATGAGAAACATGTAAGTAAATATGAAAGGTCTTTTCTCTTTCATCTCTTTACTAAATAACTGAGTGTTTAAAGCAAAAATAACAACAACATATTGTGGGATTTATAACAATATAGAAGTAAAATTGTGACAATAACATTATTAAGGCCAAGGGGGGTAAATGAAAGCACAGTCCTGAGATTCTTGTACTGCATGTGAAGTGGTACAATACCACGTAACGGTGAACTGCGACAAGTTCAAGGTGCACACCATGAATCTTAAAGCAACCACAAAAAAAGCGTTATAGTGAATAAACCAATAAAGAAAACAAAATGTAATCATAAAAGTGACTCCATCCCAAAGCAGTTAGGAAAAAAAGGAAAATGAGAAGAAAGAACATGGAATAGATTGAAAAAAAAATAGCAAGATGAAAGAGTTAAACCCAACTATAGTAATAATCATATTACATCCAAATGGTCTAAACATCCCAATTAAAAGGCAGAGATTAGAAAATTGGGTTTTACAAAATGCAAAACCCATCTATATGCTACCTGCAAAAGACCCTTGTTAAATACAAAGACACTAACAACTAGTTTAAAAGTAAAAGTATGTAAAGAGATACATCGTGCTAACACTAATTTTTAAAATTCCCATCCATTATTTTAATTGTGGTAACACATACGTAACATTTACTGCCTTAAGCATTTTTAAGGGTACGGCTGAGGGGCATCAAGTGCATTCACACTGTCCTACAACCATCACCCCTATCCACCCACAGAACTTTTTCATCATCTCCAGCCGAAACTCTGTCCTATCAGCGCCCCTTCCCTCCTGCCCGCAGGGCCTGGAAACCATGGCTCTCCCTCCTGTCTCTATCAATTTCACTATTTCAGGAACCCCACAGAAGAGAAGCCACGCACTGAGTCTCCTTTAGTGGCTGGCTCGTTTCACTTACTTCTTCAAGTTTCATCCATGCTGTAGTGTATGTCAAAACTCCCTTCCTTTTTAGAGCTGAGTAACAGTCTATGGTAGGTACGTACACACTCATCTGGCAGCTTCCACCCTTTGGCTGTTGTGAATGCTGCTGCCATGAACATCATGTGCAAATCTGTTTGAGGCCCTGCTTATACCTCTTTAGGACGTGCACCCAGAAATGGAACTGCTGGATCATATAGCAATTCTATACTTAATTTTTTGAGGAATTCCGTACTGTTTTTCACAGCAGCTGCATAGGTTACATTCCCACCAGCAATAAATAAGTGTTCCAATTTTCCCACAGCTTTGCCAACACGTCTAATGTTTTTGATAGCAGCCATCCTAAATGGTAAGGGGTACCTCACTGTCATTTTGAGTTTCATTTCCCCGGAGACTAGTGATGCTGTGTGTCTTCGTGTGCTTATTGGCCATCTGTATATCTTCTTTGGAGAGATGTCTAGTCAAGCCCCTTACCCATTTCAATCAAGTTGCTTTTCTGTTGTTGAGCTGTAGTTCTTTATATATTCTGGATATTAATCCACTAACACTAATTTTTTTAAATGTGAATTGACTATATTAAAATGAGACAAAGTACATTGCAGAGCAAAAACACAGTATGAGAGATTAAAAGGGTTATTTCATGATAAAGGAGGTCAATTCATCAAAGGGACATAACATTCCAAAATGTTTATGTACTTAATAACAGAGATTCAAAGCACAGGAAGCAAAAACTGATAAAACTACAAGGAGAAATACACAAATCCTCAATTATAGTTACGTTTCGATGCCCCTCTTTCAATAACTGATAGAACAAGTAGAAAGAAAAGAAGTAAGGAGTAAAGACTTTTAACAGCACTACCAACCAACTGGACGTAACATTTACAGAACACTCCACTCACAGGCAACAGAAAACACATTCCTCCCAAGTGCTCGCAGGACATTTATGAAAGTTGACCACATTCTGGGCCATAAAACAAGTCTCAGTTGAAACAATTCAAATCACACAAAATACATCCTCTTTGTTGTTTACAAAGAAGTTAAATTGGAAATCAGCATTTACTGGACAGAAAGAGAATCAACACCATGATGTTGACTTTGACTCTTTTGCTACTTGAAATCCTGCTCAAGCCCTGGCTGGCGTAGCTCAGTGGATTGAGCACAGGCTACGAACCAGGCATCGCAGGTTCGATTCCCAGTCAGGGCACATGCCTCGGTTGCAGGCCATGGCCCCCAGCAACCGCACATTGATGTTTCTCTCTCTCTCTCCCCCTTCCCCCTCTAAAAATAAATAAATAAAATCTTTTTTAAAAAATCCTGCTCAAGAGGGAACAGATAAATTAGCAGTGGGACTACAGGTACTTATACGTCCTCCATGCTGTGCATACCTGACCTGGTTAAATAACCTGACTGGGTTATCTGTTTATCATACCTGGGTGAGTCTCTCCTTCTCTCTCCTCTCCAGCCCATCCTAAGCCCCAGGGGCCCCGCTCCATCAGCCCCAAACAAATCACGACAAACCTGTTTGGTGTCTGCCCAAGTCTTTCACAGACTTGTGAAAGGGAAACACTCGTGAGTGGTGAAAGCAGTGCCATGGAAGAAGCACCTGCGAAGCAACTATGACGTCACAACTCCCAAAGCCTCAGAGACTACTGCTGTTACAGAGTTCTCTGTGATAACAGACAACTTTCTGGGAATAAGTCAGAATCTTCTGAAAACTCCAGACCCCAGGCAGAAGCTAAGAGCGTTTCCAAACAACAGAGATTCAATCGGATTAAAACAAAGTCTTCAAAGACCTGATTAGGTCAGCCTGGAAAAACCCTACTAGTACTGGCCAACAGTGTCCAAAGATGACTCATGTGGCTAGTTACACCCATGCCCTTTTAGGATTTAGGTCAGATTAGCCAATTCCGAGGCAATAGGATAAAGAAAACAAGATTCCCTAGGAAAAATATCACTTCCAAGCTCAGCATATCTACAAACTTCTTCAGGTAATGTGCTTCCCAAACCTTCCTTATCATATAAGAATCGCCCAGTGTCTATGTTAAAATTACACACTCCTGAGACCCCCACCAGACAGTCTAAGCAGGAATCTCCAGATGTGTGGCTCTGGATTTTTAATAAGCATCACAGATGATTCTTAAGGTCCAGCAAGTACACATTAGCTCTGAAATGAGAGTAACAGGTTAAAAATTCCAACTCAGCTGTTTACCAGCTAGGTGACCCTAGCCAATGTATCTACCATATTTCGAACTCACTTTTCTCCTGTTAAATGGGATCAGCACCTACCTTGCAGTGTTCTCAGAGTTCAGCACATTCACAGAGCTCTCTGAACAGTGCCAAGAGCATGTGCAGCCACGCAAGAAATCAGTTACTGCTACCTAAAAAACCGCCACCAGTAGTTGCCAAGACGAAGAAATAAATCTGCAATAAAAATGTTTTACCTAATGGAACTTACAATGGCACCAAACCACATTTCTGAGATAATATAGGGAAAAAAGCTTTCCTGGGCACTACCACTGACAAGAACAAAGACTCTCACTTCAGTGTCCAGTATTTTGCCCCAAGTCTTCACTCCCGTCCAGAACCAGCGGACAGTCCTGTACAGGGCTGCAGCTTTGGACAACGGCCAAAAAAAAAAAGCTTTCAATCCCAAATCCCTCGGTCACCATCACCTCCAGCTCAAGGGCTGACAGTTGCAGACCTGACAGTCAGGTGGCAGCATCGCTGGGTCAACCAGTAGGAAATAAGACTCTTGCATAAAAGGCAGGGAGCCCGATCTACAGGGTGGCCAAGGCCTGAGTCAGCAACGGGATCTCTGGGATACTGCTGAAGCAAAGGGAAGTGACTCGGTGAAGTTTCCAGAGCTAAAGGTGGGCATTACTTAGATGAGTGAGCGCAGACACTGCGTGGCTGAGAAAGCACTGCCTTGTCTTAGGGGCTGAGACCCTGACCCACAGCATGAACTCCGCCAGGAACACACAACATAGCCTCAGGTCACTTCCTCCGTCGCTCATAAAGTGGGAAATCAGCACCTCATTGGCTGTGGCGGAGGAAACGTAGGGGAACCAGGGACCTGCTGGAGACACAGAGAGTCCCAACTTCCCATTTTTCGACTTTATGATGGTGTAGTAGTGATACGCAATAATAAATGATGACATATTCACAGGTTACTGTAAAACAGGCTTTGTGTTCAATGACTGTGCCCAACTGTAGGCTAACATCTAAGTGTTCTGAGCTCATTTAAGGTAGGTTAGTCTATAAGCTGCAACGTTCAGAAAGTTAGGTGTATTAAATGCATTCTGAGTTATTTTCAATTTACGATGGGTTTATCAGGACTCAACCCTGTTGTAAGTCAAGGAGCCTATTTATGCATTTATAGTATACCTATACATATATACATACACACACACACACACACTGCCCTTTGTACCCAGGAAGTACCAGGCCCATGCTGGACAAAGACACCAATGCCCTCGGTCCCCAGCAAGTCCAGGGATTAGAATTTGTCGGTGATGCTGGGCAGTCCAAGGCTGGGTGCAGAAAAAAGTGTAAGAACAGAGTCCAGGCTTCAAGCCCATGCTGTCAGTGCCCTGGAGAATGGGCACAAGTCCAGGAGACAAAGACCAGAGCGACCCTCCGACCCCGCGGGGCCACCACCTCCCGAGTCCTCTTCCGGTTCGACTGCACTCTTGGGCCTGCTTCCCCATCTGTACAATGGGCAAACTGGCTCTAACGTCACCAGAACGGTGACCAGCAAAATGCTCAAACAGGGAGTGGAGGGTGAAGCGCGGGGGTGAGAGGGGCGGGGCTGGAGGCGCGACCTGCGGGGTTAGCCCCGGCTGCGCCTCGCGCCCTCCCCTCACTGCCTCCCTCCCACTGCGAGGGGCAGGGGAACCAGACCTCGGTGGCAGTCACGCGCCCCTCGTGCCCAATCACCGGCCTCCACCAGAATGAGGCGGGAAGGAGGGGGCGCGCCGGCGGCCATGGCAGCGCCACCCCCGTCCCCGTCCTTGCCCCTCCCCGGGTCTCGCTCACCTGCCCGGGCCGCCGCCGCTGCCACAGCTGCCGCGGGTTAAACCACAGCCCACGCCCACACTTCCGGGGTCCGCAAGGCCCTCCTACTCCTGCCGGATGTGGCTCCCCTCCAACGTCCGGGTCTGGGAGCGGGGCCCACACCGCTCGTCCCTCTACCGCGTTGGGCACCTCACGTTCCTCTGAGTCACGACACCGGCCCTCCTCATCAGACACACTCTCGGGCACGAGGGGCCACACCCACGGGAAGGCCCACGAGACCCCGCCAGGACGGCGGACGCCCCGCCCCCTCAGGCTTTTGGCCCCACCCCCAGGGGGGAACACCGCCCTTGAGGTGGAGACCTGGCCCCCCTTGGGCGAGTGCGCCTGCGCAGATCTTCCCCCCTCTTTTCGGTTGGGTAAGCCAGGAGTTGCAAGTTTACAGGGCTCAGCTTGGGGGAGGTTCCTCGAAGCAGCGCAAAAGGGGCCCGAGGGAAAACTAATGAAATGCCAGTACCTAGAGGGCGCCCTAGAAGGTCTGAGCTCACACTGCGGAACCCCCACGCTAACCAAATACTCAGTTTCGTGACACCGTGGCTCCAAGATTGGAGGGACCACAGAACTAAGTGTCTCCTGGGAAACGGCCGTGCACGTCAGTCTGGAACTGACTGGCAGGTGTCGCAAAACAACTCTTGAGTAGTTTCTCCTAGAGTAACCTGTTTCCCAAGGCCCTAGATAACACTTTTAGTCCATCTGTGTGGGTAGTGCTTTAAAAAATCACAGGAGTCCTTATGCCTCACCCTTGTCCACAATCACGAGGCCGATGACCCACAACGGAGGGTCCTGATGCTTGCTCTTCCAGGCCACGTGCTGGACAGCAAGTTATAAAGTTGCATCCCATTTGAGGTTTTTCCTCTCAGCAGCGTCCGAAATTGCAGATCTGTAAAAATGGGACTCCAGGAGAACAGTTTCAGAAACGTATTAGATGTTGAATTAAGACCACTGTTATTAGTGACTGAAATGCAGCGCAAACCAGCTTCTGCAAAATGGGAATCATTGGGTCACATAACCATGCAGACCAAGGGTCTGTATTCAAGGATTCATCCTTCTTACTTGACTCTGTTCTTTGTCTTTTGTGTTATCACCTTTTCCTTTCTGCAGATAGGCCCAAGATTTATATTTCAAATTCTAGAGAAAACGGTTAAGATAATTGGATAGAGCGCCCCCTTCCTTGCCATTTTATAAGCTGCCGGGTAGCCTGTCAATTAACCACCTTGGATCCAGAGATCACCCTTCTCCAATCAGCGATCACCCCTTAAAGCCCAGAAGGGAATCAGTGAGGAAGGCAATTTCAGTTACTGATTCTTCTGAGACACCAGTAATTCATTTGAGGGATGCTGTGGTTGGTTTCCCAAACATTTCACTTTGAACATAATGTCAGAGTATCTCCCATTGACAGCAGCTGCCAGAAAGCTGGGTTGAAACTGTCCCTGAGGGGTGGGAAGGACCAAGGCAGATGTCGTTAATGTTTTGTCCTAAGCCCTTTTGTAATGTTGAATCCTGTGCATGTGTTACTTTGGCAGGGGGGATTAGAAAACGTTACTGATAGATTCGCTTGAGTCTCATATATTCAGCACTCCTTTCACTCACTGGCACTGTGTTGGAATGTGGAATGTGGATATGATGGCTGGAACTAGAGTAGTCGTATCGAACCATGAGGTGACCTTAGGCATGGAGGCCATACCTGGTGCCACAACAACACAGGCAGAGCCTGAATCCTGATACCAGGGAGCACCGTGAACCGCTGGATGACCACCTCTGGGCTTTTACAGGAAAGGGAAATAAACCACTGTGTAAGCCACTGTTGTTTTGTGTTTTATGTCACTCCCATGCTTTAGGTTTTAGACTCCACTTCCAGAATGCCCCTCCCGTACCCCCAAGACAGGGTAAGTACCCGTCCCCTGTATGTTCTGCAAATACCCCACATATTTGCCTTTCTTAGCATTCACTGCAATCATTCATTCCACCTGGATAGTAACTTCTGTAAGGACAGATTATTTAATACATCATTCTACATAGGTGCTAAAAAATGAAAATAGTAACTTGTAAATATGACAGGCACAGTGATTCCACCAGGGCTGTTGAGGGGAAATGGCAAACTGCTACATACTCTCTGCACTACATGGGTCATTGTCAAGCTCATCGTTGGTTAGAGGTGGGGGTGGGTGGCAGCTGGCCCTCCTGAATAGCCAAAGCTAGTGAATAAGGGTAAAGGAAGGAGGACCAAAAAAAGCGACAGGGAATTCGAGTCATCGGAGGCAAGTGACATTGGAAAAGTGTGTTCTCCTTGCCTTGTTCCCTGCCGTTTGCCACTTCTGGCTTTTCCAGCTCCTCTCCTCACCTCGGATCTGCCCCACCCGCCGTGTCCTGATCTCCTTGCACCTGCACCTGTGTCACGGTATACCAGGCCTCGATTACACCCAATTTTGTTCATATCCAGAGTAACTATGATATATGGAGAGACGGACAGACAGACAGACAGACATTCACACTTTCACATGTTCACCAAATACCTGTACTGCTAAGACCTATGGGTATGAAAATGAACAGACACCATCTCCAACCTCAGGAAAGTCACATCCTTGGCTGCATATATCAGGAACGAAATACGTTAAAGTAGAAGTATTCATTGCACCTCCTCTCTACCCCTTGCTACAAAGTTATTTGTGCGCTTAGCCCCTCAGCACTGGATCTTACGATTCTGGTTGACATAATGGAGAAGTCAGGTAAACAGGAGTAAGGAGAGCTAGACAGGTAGGTATAAGTCAGCATCCGAGGTAACAAACACAAGAGGTTTGACAAGCTGAGAGAGGGAGGAAGATTTGCGAACTGGGTTGGAAGAGCAGTTTTGGAAAGAAGTATAGCCATATGGTATATATCATCTCCAATTTGGTCTTCAGATTTTCAGTGAAGACTTTGTCCTTTTTTTTTCCTGGAGTTGGAAGTCAGATCCGTCTGGCTGATTTCTCGCTTCCACTCCTTCCTTCTGGATCCCACACCGTGTGCATCAATCAGTTCAGCCAAAAGGTGTTGTGCCTCTGATACGAGGACTGGTAGCTGCCTACAGCATTGTCCACTCCCTGGTTTTCCTTAAAAACAGAGTATATTTTATTATAGAGCAATGTGCCCAGTAGCTAAAAGACTGCCCTCCCCAACCTCCTTTTCCGTTGGTTATAACTGGGTGGCTCTGTGATACAAGCAGAGTGTGCAGAGGGATTTCTTAGGAGGGAGATTTAAAGGAGCCGATCCAGCTTAGGAGGTGAGTCTTTCCGCCTCTCCCACTTTAACTGCTGTCTAGATTTCAGACGTGATGGCTGGAACCCCTGTGGTTGTATTAAACCATGAGGCGTCCTTGGAAATGCAAACCATTCAAGCTCTGGATGGCCTACTTCCAGATTTGTTTTAAGTGGGGGGAAATAATCAAGTTTTATCTAGTGTAAGTTATGGTTCTTTGCGGCCTTTTGTAACATGCACTCAAACTTAAACCTGAAACTACTATGTGGTTAATATGGTGCAGCTTTAGTATTGTTATTTCATTGGGTTTAGAAAATATATATTTCCCTGGCTGGTGTAGCTCAGTGGATTGAGCGCGGGCTGGGAACCAAAGTGTCCCAGGTTCGATTCCCAGCCAGGGTACATGCCTGGGTTGCAGGCCATAACCCCCAGCAACCGCACATTAATGTTTCTCTCTCTCTCTCTCTATCTCCCTCCCTTCCCTCTCTAAAAATAAATAAATAAAATCTTAAAAAAAAGAAAATATATATTTCATGAATTTCTTTATTATTTAATTTATGTATAACCCACACATATATGAACCCTTGTATAAATACAAAATTATTATTATAAATATGCTTTCTTAAAGTATAGTTTTTGCATTTTTTTTTTTGGCTTGGTTTCCCCACTTGTTAAAGTCTAGTGTGTGTCTTCTCATGTAATCTTATGCAAATATGTATCTACCGGCCCAGGGAGGCTGAGGGGCAGGGTGGGAGGGACCAGAGAAGAATAAAGTATAGACACATGAATAGGGGGCGTGGCCATCGTTGCCTGCCATAAATGTCTGTAACAGGATCTCACACACCCCACCAGGTTGCCATGGCTGTAGAATTTGCGCTGGCACACTCATGTGAGCAGAGGCGACGTGTGTCGCTTCCAGGTGGAAGTCTTTGAGAACCAGAGTCCAGTTTGCCGTACCCCCCCTTCCCCTGCATCAGGAGGGAGCACCCCTCAGCTTTTCCCCCTCCGGGCTGTGAGGAGCAGGGCTTCCTGCCAACCGTGTTGGGTGTGAGTGAAAAACGAACTCTAGTTGTGTGGAAGCCCTGAAATCTGGGGGCTGTGAGTCTTCCCAGTGTATGTAACTCAGTGTATCTTCACTGAAGCAGGAGGGTGTAATGGGCTCTGCTAATTGTCTTTTTCTTCCTTTTGTAATTCAGCCCCTCGTCTAGGACCATGCAGCTGAAGAGCACAATCTCCTCGCCTCCTTTTCACCTAATGGTGCCCTGGTGACTTCCTTATAGCCAATGAGATGTGAGGGGAAGAATTATTTGCAGCTTCTGGTTATGTCCTTTGGGGCAAAGGGCACATCCTTCTTCCCTTTCTCTATTTCCCGCTAGCTCCAGGCAGCTGCAATGACAGGCGCTGGAGCAGCCCCATTAAACCGAGAGATGACTATCTCCTGGTGAAGATGGCAAAGCAACAAGAAAGAATTTGTGTCCCCATCATTGTGGAGCCACCTGGACTGTCACATGGGAGAAATGAAAGTGTACTTTATTTGCATCTCTGTTATTTAGGCTTTGGTTATAGCTGTTGAGTCTGTAACCTAATACCTGTTACCTAATACCTGACCTGTGTATTAGCCTTGTCTGAACAACTACACTGTGGTAGATAGAGACTGTATCTACTTCCATGGGCTTAGGAATGAGTCAGCTGAGATTCCTGCCTTCCGGGGTATGTGGTCTAGCAGAGCTTTCAGAAAATCAAGCCAGGGCAAAGCCACGTGGCAGGAAAACTTCCAGGTGTTGTAGAGACATATGGGAGGGGAAGTTAAACTAGTCAGTGGCCTGAAAAAGGGGACTGTTTTAGGCCAGGCTTCCCAGAAGCAGCCCATGAGATGAGATTTCACGTACAAGTGATTTACTTCCAAGTTGGTCCCAGAAAAACTAGTGAGGGAGCAGAGGAAGCGGGGCGGAGAAGGGATGAGATCCAGCTCGGGCGTGATTTCACGCAAGTCCCACAGAAGGAAGTGCCTGCCTGCTCCCACGAAGAACTCTGGGCTATAAATGGAACCTCAGAAGTGCAGAACACACAGGCGACTCCCAGCCATTGGCTGGGGGCCACAGGTGCCCATGGGCTGTTGTAGAAGATTCTTCAATGATCCCCCAGGTGCCACAAGAAGCAAAAGCCCACCTAAGCTGGAGAATGCAACCTAGAGAACACAGGAGTGGTCCACACCGTCTCTAACCAGCATCCCATCAGGAACCCCACTAAGGCTTTGGGGAAAAGCCCCTTCTGGTCTGGTGAGGCAAAGACACTCTAAATGTGGGGGGCGCCATTTCTGGTGAACCAGGGAGGAGCAGGAGTACATCTGACCCTGGTGGTGCCCACAGCGTTTAAAACCCCACCCCACCTCCCGGCGCCAACCCCATCCCCACACAGACACACCCAAGAGTTTTAAGAGCACAATGTGGCAAAGGATGTGACCTTTCCTAAAGTGCTCAGCCAAGGCAGGCCAGGATCAGTCTGCAGTTGGGACTCCCAGGAACTTGAAGCCATTGGGGTCTGACTGTTGCCCCTGACTCATGTTTCCATCCTCAATGGCTGTGATGAGGCCCAAGGAAGTCAAACCAATCCCCTCAAGCCCTAGGGCCAGCTGAGTTTCAGAATGAAAGGACAGCCCTCCCCCGAGGCAGCCCGGGGTCAGCTGGAGGTTAGTCTCAGGCCTGGAGGCCCAGGAGCAGCCTGTTCATCCCACAGCTAAACAGCCCTGAACCACGAAGGTCCCTGTTATGTCACTAAACGACAGAACATTTCTGTCACTAAATGCACAGGTGATCTGCAGCATCTGCATCCTGAGTGAAGGTGTCTCTCATCAGAGCTCCAGACGGCATTAATGGCCAGGCAGGGAGAGCAAGAGAGAAACCTTCTGATTTTTAAATTGGGTGCTGCTTGTCACTGCCCATTCTGCCATTCTGACTAATAATATGTCACTGAAGCCTAGTACCCTTGCAATCTAAGCTCACTGGGTGATTTACAATCCCTTGAGTGCACTATAATGCCAGCGCTGCCGTCCTTGACTGACACTTCCTCCTCCTTATGCCCGCTCAGCAAAGCCCTTTCATCCAGGGAGACCCAGCTTAGTTGCCACCTCCACTAGGAAGCCCTCCCAGCTTTGCACCGCGAGGCAGCATCAGGTAGCTCCATTTCCAGGATGCCGAGAGCGTTCCTCCATGAAAGGCTGATCACACTTCTTTCCTGAATTTTTGTTTGCTGCACTACAGGGCCAGGCTCGCCCTTGTAGAAAATCTGACTCCTCCAGGTGATTGCGCGTCCCCAGGGGCATAGCTCAGCAAGGGGCATGGATTGGACTTCAGGCCACCTTCCCCCCTGGCCTGGCACCTGTGTTCTGGGCACAGTGCACATGCCGCTCACACTCCTCTGTAGAGAGTGAGCGTTTGGGGACTTGGCTTAGAGCAGCTCCAAGAAGTGTTCACTGAGAGAAAGATGAGACTCCATGCACAGTTATCCCTGTACCTTCCACCCCCTTTTCTCCTCCCCAACCTCTGCATCATTTCCCAGTTCCCCACACCCAGCACCAATGAGCAGCAGAGGAGGGGTCGAAACCGTGGCATTTGCAGTCAGACAGACCTGGGTTCAAATCTCAGCTCTGCCATACCCTAGCCATACGCCCTCAAGGGAATTTCTTAACTCTTCCCAGCCTCAGTTTGCTTATCTGTAAAGTGGGGACACTCAGCCCCATAGGGCTCCCATGAAAACACACGGGAAAATGCATTCAGCGTCTGTGGGGCTCCCCAAACGAGCCAGGGTCTGTGTCTGGGAGGCCAGAGTGGCCAGGGAAAACCCCATGGTGGAGACAACTTTCAAACACGAAGAAGGAGCCAGTCGTGCAGAGAGCTGGGAGAAGAATATTCCAGACTCGTGGCGGGGGAGGAGGGGTACAGGCAGGGAATAGCAACTGCAGGGACCCACGGTAACGGAGCTCAGCACACTGCTCCCGTTTCACCTCGTCTCCCTTCCGCACTTGGACACACCGGGGACGTCTGGGCCACAGGTCACCCTCATGACCTCCTCACACCCTGGGACCATTTGGTTACCAGCAATGACTCATCACCCCCGTTCCCAGAATAAAACCTGTGGGGCCAGGTACAACCCGAGGCATGAAGATCAGGGCTCCCACTGGAGCCAGACTTCCCTCTGGGCCCGGGGCCACGTCGGGAAGCTGGTTATCGCAGCCCCGCCACATCCCCGGAGGCACGGTGGACGTCATCGCTGACGACTGACCCTCCGGGTCGCTTGACCTCCTGGGCGAAACCTCCAGCACACCGATGGGACCCACAGGAAACAAAATGTTCTGGTTGGACCTTCCCTGTGTGATCAGGAGGCCCCCAGAGGTGGTCGCTCCCTGGGCAGAGCCTGGTCACTTCATTCCTTCTCAAAGGGCGGCCATGGAGTTTCCACAGGGGCCCCTGAGCCCGAGGCCTGGTGTCTGGGACTGAACTTTCCATTAGTGGGGACCTAGGTAATGTCCAGCCGTCCCCCCGCCCCGCCCGGGGCTGCCCCAGGCTGCCCTTTTTCTCCATCCAGACCATAAAGCAAAGTCCCCATACTGCATGAGTGGGTTCAGTCCCAGCCAGGGCCTTCCGAGCTCCAAGGTCTCTCTTGAACATCAAAGAGGCAACACGTTTCTTGAATCTAGGCTTGTCCAAGCCTCCTGACTCAGCCCAGTATTCCCTGAAGAACAAGTAAGACATTGGGAGCTCTGGCTGGCGTAGCTCAGTGGATTGAGAACGGGCTGCGAACCAAAGTGTCGCAGGTTCGATTCCCAGTTAGGGCACATGCCTGGGTTGCAGGCCACAGCCCGCAGCAACCGCACATTGATGTCTCTCTCTCTCTCTCTTTCTCCCTCCCTTCCCTCTCTAAAAAATAAATAAATAAAAATCTTTAAAAAAAAAAAAGACATTGGGTCTCAATTGCCAAAGGCTGGGCAAGAGATTTTCATTGCTCTAAATGTGGACCACTGCCACGCAGCCCCAGGTGGGTCAGTGTTACCTGAGTGAGGAGGGGGAGCCGTAGCACTGCCGAGCCGGACACGAGTCAGCCGCTACCTGCAGGACTGCCTCCGGCCTCCTGGTGCCACTGCAGCTGGGGCTGCCCCACTGTGCCTGGCGCCTGGCTTTCCTGTGGCTACGAGACCGCAGGGCTGGTGAAACAGCAGAGGACAAGCAGACTTGAGGAGGAAGGGGAAAGGACTCCAGTTTTGGCCCACGGAAGCCGGCAATGTTCTCTGACCTGTCCCTTCTCAGCGTTCTCCCAGCCTGAGAACCAGAGGCCGGGCCCAGAACTAAGCTAGCTTACCTTACAACCTCTTATGACCACGGGGGGGAAGAAGCAACGGGCTGAGGCCACATCCAGTGGCCAGGGGTGCTCCGATCGCCTGGCGGTGTCTGCTCTGGGTCCAGGGTGGGGAAGACCAGGTGCCACGTAACTGCCACCCATGAGCTGGGAGGCCTCTGGGCCCTGCCCAGTGGAACATCCTGCCATGCGATTCGGTCGGCTGAGATCAGGTAGTTAGAAGGCAGAGGTTACCATCCGGGAGGGTTGTGGATTCTTCGATGGAAACCCAAGCAAGGCGGAGGGATCGTCTCTCCTAAAGAAGTGGGTCCAAGAGAAGGACTCTGGGTACAAGGCGTGCCTGGGAAGTTCAGTGACTGAGAGAATATTTTTCTTGAAGGGTTACACTACTTTTTAAAAATTTTTTTAAATTTATTTATTTTTAGAGAGAGGGGAAGGGAGGGAGAAAGAGAGGGAGAGAAACATCAATGTGTGGTTGCCTCTTATGTGGCCCCCACTGGGCACCTGGCCTGCAACCCAGGCATGTGCCCTGACTGGGAATTGAACTGGCAACCCTTTGGTTCACAGCCCATATGCTCAATCCACTGAGCTACACCAGCCAGGGTAAGAGAGAATATTGTAAATGCTTTGAAGGAACTGCCCTTTTCTTCTCCAGCTCGAAATGATGCCAACAGTTAGAGAGTCATCAGAAGGCCACTGGAGGTGGCTGTCCCTCTTCCCCGTGGCTCACCACCAGCGAGTGTCTCTGGATCGCCTCCATGTGCGGAGCAGGAAGGATGCCCCCTGCAGCACAGTGACAGGAAGGCCCGGGGGCCCGGAGCTCTGGCAGGCGCTCTTCCCCGCCCCCACCCCCAGGGCCTTCTTCCCCATCCCAGTCCCTCCTGGGTCCTGCACAGGCTGCCCTTCTCTGTTACTCCCACCCACTTTGCCTTCCCGCTGTGCATCCCACCCGCCTTGCCTTCAAAGTATCTCACGGCTCCCCGCCTTGGCAGCCGCTCCCCAGGCCCTATCCCTTACCCTGCAGTAAAGAAGAGGAAGTGGGGGTGGTGGAGGAGGGGAGCTGCCCAGTTTATTTTTCCTAAAAACTTCCTCATTCCTTCCACCTCCAGGCCCTGACATGGCTCCTCATCTCAGGCTGGACAGTCGAGCAGCCCTGAGGGGTGGCAGGGTCATTCCCAGGACAGAAGCGGAAGAGACCAGCAGGTGAGGCTCCCATAACTCAGGCCCTGGGGGCCTTCCCAGCTCTGCTTTGCTTGGGCCCCTCTCCACATTGATAAGGACAGGAACTTCAAAATGCAAGTTTTTAAAATGCCTTATTACAAAGAAATTTCAAACACAACAAGAGGTTTCTTTTTAAAAAAAAAAAAGTGGTATCACAAATGCCTTATTTGATCATTCAGCATCAAAAATCACAACATTTCTGTCTTAGTCAGCCCAGGCTGCCACAGACGGGAGGCTAGAAATCCAAAAGCAAGGTGCCAGCCAGTTTGGCTCCCTAGGGCCCGCTCCTGGGCTGGCAGGCAGCTGTCTTCTCGCGGTGTCTTCACACAGCAGGGGGAGGGGCAGGCGCCCTCACGACCTCGTCTGACCTGATCACCTCCCAGAGGCTCCTCTCCACACACGGTCCCGCTGGGAGTCAGGGCTTCAGCATAGGAATGGACGGGTGGGCACGATGCCACCCACAGCCACTGCGCAAATCTTTGCTCTAGCTAGATCCTCCTTTAAAAGTTTTTGCCCTTTATTCATTTTTGCTGGAATATTTTAAAGCAGAGATGATCATTTATCTCTATATACGATCTCCACAATGCTATTCTAGCCCCCCAAAATGAACAACTTTCATGTCATCTAATATGCAGTCCATATTCAGATTTCTCTGAGTCTCTCGAAAAATGCCTTTCGACAGTTTCTTGTGCAAATCAGGAATCAGCATCTAGAAAACGTAGGTCTCTGTTGCATTTGGCGGTTGTTTCTTAAGACTTTTCACAAATAGCAGTCTCCCCCCCTTTGTATGCCATTCATTTGTTTGGAAAGTGAGAGGAGGTTTGTCCTACAGAACGTCTCATGTATTGGGTTTGGATGATGGTCTTCTTGTTCCTTTATGTATGACAGTGGTCTTCAGCTTATGTGCCTCAAAAATTTCTAAAACATACAGTACCTGTCTATTTCATCAGAGGCACTGACCTCTTTTCCCTTAAATTGTCAAATTTTTAAAAAAAAAATTATAGCAGCCAATACAACAATAACTGTCCAGTGTGAATGAATGAAAATTATAGCTATTTTTTTGGTCAGCTTGGCAAAAGGTATATTTTTCGGTGTGGTGCGGGATTTTCGTAACTAGTGTATGTGTGCCATGAGATGGAAAAGGTTGGAAATCGATGATGTACTATTTCCTGAAAACTGGTGGTTAGGTCTAGATTTGAGTCTGTAATTTTTTTACTGGAGTACTTCCTAGGTCGTCCCATAAACTTCTCACTGCATCACCTCGCTTCCCGAGGCACACACTTTCTAGCCGCCCCACTTTTATAGGTGCCCAGATTCGTCTGCGGGCCCTGATGTTGCCAGCCTCCTCCGTTCAGCACGAACTGCCTTTGACCTTTCGTCTTAGGTCTTAGCATCCACTGGTGATCTTTGCCTAGACCCACTGTTTCATTAGGAGTTGTAAAACACTGATTTCCTGATACTGCCATGCCTGGTGAATTGAATTGCTGATATTCTTCAATTAAAAAAAACAACTTTCACCCTGGCTGGCGTAGCTCAGTGGATTGAGTGCAGGCTGAGAACCAGGCATCTCAGGTTCGATTCCCAGTCAGGGCACATGCCTAGGTTGCAGGCCATGGCCCCCAGCAACCACACATTGATGTTTCTCTTTCTCTCTCCCTTCCCTCTCTAAAAATAAATAAATAAAATCTTTAAAAAACAACTTTCCTCCATCCACTATGTGCCTGCCCTCTGTGAAATACACGTCACCAGTATCGCAGGTTCGATTCCCAGTCAGGGTACATGCCTGGGTTGCAGGCCATGACCCCCAGCAACCGCACATTGATGTTTCTCTCTCTCTCTCTTTCTCCCTCCCTTCTCTCTCTAGAAATAAATAAATAAAATCTTTAAAAAAAAAAGAAATACACGTCACCCAGGCTAAACCAGCAGCAAACAGGAACCCTTATTTCCCTGCTCTCCCGATGACCACGGTCATACACTGGCTCCCTGACAACCTCCCATGGTGACAGGTTAGCTGTTGCACGTCCGATGAAGCTCCTGGCTTTTTACATATTTAACTTGTTTCAGCCTATTTTTGGCCAGCAGAAGCCTCTTCCTACCCATTCCCGAGCCCTCCATCAGGCTCGAGTCACGCGTCCCGGCAAGGCGCCCCAGGCTCAGCTAGCACAGCTGCTGGCCCCGCTCTGGAATGCGCCATCTCTTCGAAAATCTCCACGCCCTTTAGTGGAAAATGCTAGAGGCCACCTGCCAGGCCTCGGGCTAATTCACTGTTATCAGGTTTTCCTTGCTTCTAGTCTTTTCCATGTGCCGAGCCGGAAAAATACATACTTTTAGAACAAAAATAAGTACAAACTTACATTTCCAATTCAAGTTTTAAGATTGCAGGGTTTTACTTAAACTTCCTAGTTGTATGCTTCCATCTCGTTTCCACGAACAATCTTGTTTCTTAACAACATCAGCACAATTACTTACGTGCTTTAACCTAGAGTGTACATTGAGCAGTTTCAAAGGAAGAGGATCACCCACAGTAAGGCTGCCGGGTGCAGTTTCAGATTTCTTGGGGTTTCTTCTTTTCTTTTCCTTTTTAATTTTATTTTTGGGCTGTATAAAATATCTGCCAGTGAATGCAGAGCCAAAAGCTCTCCATTTTAAAGCCACCGGAAGTAATGTTTTGCTCTGGATGGATGATACAATGAAGCCCATTTGTCTTAGTTTGTTCTAAATTTCGAGGGCTGTGATTTCTATGCATTTATTTATTTTTTGATTCTGTAGCACATTCCCGTGATTGCCATGTCAAACGTAAAACAAGAACATTCTCACTCCCATCCCTGCTCTTCACCCTCCATTACAATTTTTATTAGTGTCCTGGGGTACTCTTCTACTGCTTCTTATTGAAAATATACATATATGTGTGCCTGTCTATGTGTACATAAAAGCAGCGAATCGTAAACACGGTTCTGCCTCCTCTTAAAATGAATCAATAGGCCCTAGAGATCTTGCCCATTCATCGCTCTTCCCACCTGCA
Organism: Phyllostomus hastatus; assembly: GCF_019186645.2. Lineage (NCBI taxonomy): Eukaryota > Metazoa > Chordata > Mammalia > Chiroptera > Phyllostomidae > Phyllostomus > Phyllostomus hastatus. Next base: position 6,769,795 of record NW_025334005.1, on the reverse strand, counting down.
CCGCCCCCAGGTGGGTGAATGCGCGAGCACCTGTCGGCGGCGCCCCTGCTGATGGCCACTGCTCGTGTGCTTCTGCTTGTGGAAATGACATCACAGTGCACAGCTCGTGCCTATATCTTTCTTTGTTTTTGCCAGTGTATCTTTGGGATAGATCCCTAGAAGAATGGTTGAGTTAAAGGCCTTATGGGTGTGTCATTTGCTACATGCCGTCAAATCCCCTCGCGATTTGACCACCCAAACCTAATGTTCACAGTGTTCCGTAAGAAGGGGTGAGATGCAGAGCCCCCACTCCATCTGCCACCTCAGCCGGGAGACTAGGCCAGCCCCTGCACAAGGAATAGCTCTGGACAGACCCCACTTGGCACACCAAGACCCTGGGGGTCCTGGGAGGAACCATAAATCCCAGTCTCCCTACTTTGGCTGGGATGAGACTGGTTTCACGGGTATCCCTGCCCATTTCGGGCTGAGCAGAACCTCTGATGGTCGATTTTTATCTTCTTTGATTGGTAAGACACTTAAAAATTGATCGTGTCTTCGTATGGTTGGTTTGGCACACGAAATGTTTCTAAGGCATGGGTCCAACAGGGAAATTACATGAGGGGCTGGGCAAGTGGAAGTTTTTAAGTCTGACGGTTTATCTGACCCTGGGGTTCTTTTGATGACCAATGGAAGGAAAATTAACATGGGTCGCATGCTTCCAGTCATTCAACCAACATGAATTGAACATCCCCCCCCCTCACCCCGCAATCCTGTCTCCTCCACTCCCACCTCTGGGCAAGAAATACCACCTGCACAGCCTGCAAGCTGAATCCAGCCCACAGTTGCTTGAAGTTTGGCTCACACTACAATTTTGAAGAAAAAAAAAATTAATTAGTTGCTAACATTTACACATCAAGGGAGTTCACATAAATATCCAGACTTCAGACATCTCTTGAAAATTTGGTCCACCGGCCTGCGTGCTAGCATGGCAACCGCTGGTCCGAGCCGAGGAGAGGCTGCCCCTTTGTGGTGGGCGGGGCTGCCCCAGGCCCAGGGAGCCATCCAGCCCTCCCATTCCTTTCCCTTGCCCTCTGGGCCTTGAGCTCATGAGTCCTGCCCCAGACGGCAAGCTCCCCAAAGGCAAGGGCCACCCATCTTACTGGACTTCCCAGCATCTAGCCCAGACCCCAGCCTATTGTGGGTCCTCAATAACTAAATGTTTGTTGGATGAATAAAATATGTTTTGGACCCATGCATCACATTTCTTCCAATATTAAAATCGTACTGTCGTAATACTGCTCTGGCCTGGGTGTTTGAAGCAGAGTGGCGCCATAAGTACCCCGGATTTGTGCCGTCTCTCCCATTACCTAAAGCCACTCGCATGTCAGGGGGCTGCCCCGACATTGTCACTCTGCCATTTGACATCTATTCCTCCTAGCAACCTCCTCTCCAAGCGCAGACAGCGATGCGCGGCTCCCAGGATCCCTGCGAAGATGACACGAGACCAGGAAAGTCAAGCATGGCAGCTAGCATTTCTTTTTATGACATGATTAGCTGTGTTTTATCTCCAAGATAGTGAGCATCTTTCCAGTCTTTGTCAGATCATGTGGTCTCGGTTTTTTTTTTCCCCCAGCCAAGCCCCAAGGAAGAGATTACGACAGAGATCTCTGCATTCTGAAAATTTTCTAAGTCTCGTCCTTAGGAGCACAGATGGGAATAAAGATCTTATCGGGAGGCTCGTATTTCTTATCAGGGCCATCAGCAGCCCTCTGAGGGGGCAATGAGGCCAGGTGAGAGCAAATATAACCGGCAGTGCTCGCCCATCACTGCATGCTCAAAACTCCCAGTCTCCTGAGTGCGTGGATCCAAGAAGGAAGCATGAAGTGGATTGGGTTCCTCGGCCTGGTGGCCCTCTCAGAGTGCTTGGTCACGTGAGTACGGGGACTGCGGGTAGCACCAGCTCTCTTCCAGGCTCTTCCTCATCGTCCTCTTCTCCCTCCACCACCCAGGGGTAGAGAGGAGAATGCCGTCATTCCCTGTCTTGAAGTCTAAGTCTCCGTTTATTGATGAGTAGCAGCTGGTCGCGTGCACCGTGGGGCCCAGGGGTCTTGGGACAAGCCTGTGGGGAGCCCGGGTTGCACGTGGGCTCTGTGAACGGTGCTCCCCGGAGTTGTTCAGGGCACAGCCCGCGCAGCTGGAAGTGTGGTGCCACCTAGGGACAGCTTTTCTCTCCAGTTTGCTTCTAGATCTTCTCCCTGCTCCCTCTCGGTTTCCAGGTGCACGGGCCTCCGTGTCTTCGTCTCTGTGTCTCTCCCCCACCTCTCTCCATCTCCTTGGGTGTCTCTGTACACGCAAAACTCTCTGCAGTTTTTTGTTCCTACTTTGAGTCTTGTTGCTCTATCCTCTGAATTTTCCTAACGGATTCCCCACCGGCTGGCCTCCCCTGTCAGCCTTCTCCCCTGCTTGAACCCTGGAGAAAGACCAGGAGGGCTCCTCCGAGGTCCGGTTTTGCTCCCCAGGCAGTGTGACCAGCGCCAAGTCACAGACTCCCTGCAATTCAGATCCCCCTGCCCCCCATAAAAGAAGATAATGGTCCCCACTCTCCCTCCCTCCCCAGGTTTCATTGAGAAAGAGACAATGAGGCAACAGTAGCAATAGTAATGGCTCTCATTGTCAACATCTCCCCTATGTCAGGTGTGTTATGTCCATCATTTCATTTAATAACCAAAACATTCTAAACCCTGGCTGGGTAGCTCAGTGGATTGAGCTCGGGCTGTGAACCAGGCATTGCAGGTTTGATTCCCAGTCAGGGCACATGCCTAGGTTTCAGGCCATGGCCCCCAGCAACCGCACATTGATGTTTCTCTCTCTCTCTCTCCCTCCCTCTCTCTCTCTCTCTGAATCTCTCTCTTTCTCTCCCTTCCCTCTCTAAAAATAAATAAATAAAATCTTTTTAAAAAATAACTAAAACATTCTAGTGAGGGGGGCATTATCATTCCACTCCTTCACAGATGGGGAGACCAAGGCTCCACAAGGTCATAGGGCTTACCTGGGGTCACAGCAGAACCTACAGGCGAACCCAGGACCGTGGTCTTTTCATGTTGGGTGACCTGTCGTGACAATAAGACGACACGCATAAACATACTTGGAAAATACAAAGTGTGATTGCAGTGCCAGGTGTGGCAGTCACGTTGAAACACGGGGCAGTGAATTGTTGTCTTATATTTGTTTGTTTCCCTTTCCCAACGAAAGAATCCCTCTGACGAAGATCAAGTCCATGCGAGAAAGTCTCAGGGAGAAAGACCTGCTGAAAGATTACCTGGAGGAGCATCCTTACAGCCAGGCCTACAGGTTCATTCAGAAACAACCCGGAGTAACTTATGAATCCATGAGGAACTTCCTGGATGTGAGTGTGGCCAGGGTAGCACTCCACAGCACCCCCTAGAGTTCTGGGGAAGCACTAGCATTCATCTGCAGGTGGGAGCCAGCATGTTGGGGCTGGGGCTGGGGAACAGGGGTCCCGTCTCCAGAGGAGAAGTCACTCTCACCCTCAGCTCCTGGTCTGTGGTGACTGGGTCCAGCTATGACCAGATGGCAAGTAAACACCCATTTTAATGCCAGGGGTACGTCATTGGGCACCTGTGAAGCACAGCATTGGTTTGACAGATTCCGTTCCTTCTGAACTGAATGACCACTGTGTTATAGTTGAAGGGTGAGCCATGTCCGATCAAACAACAAAGCCAGTTGTGAATCAAGGTTGATACCCTGGGCAGAGGAAGTTTGGCTTCCACAGCCCCAAGAATGGCACCATTAAAAGGTTAGTGAGATTATAAAACCAATAACATTATGGTTATTGTTATCGATAACAAAGGGTCTCATCTCTTCCACAAGAAGAGACAAAGAGAAAATAAATCAGATGAAAGGGCCACCTGCATAATATGGACATTACAGGTTTTGAGTCTGGAGAAAGTGGCCTGGGGTAACCTGGGAAGGCTTCCTGGAGGAGGAAGCACTCCAGCTGGGCCATGAAGGGTTTAGGGAGCTGCAGGGGAGACTGGAGAAGTGTTCAAGTGAAGGCACTGGCCGGAGCCGTGGCTGAGAGGTGGGGTGGTTGGAAAGTGATCTCAGGAGACTCGGGGCACCCTAACAGAGGCAGGGACCCTGGGGACCAGGGCTGGCCAGGGCAGCCAGGCTTGGCCTAACCACCCCTCTCTGACCCCGGCAGCTGTATTACGTTGGCACCGTCAGTATTGGAACGCCCCCTCAGGAGTTCAAGGTCATCTTCGACACGGGCTCCGCTGACCTGTGGGTGCCCTCCATCTACTGCTTCAGCCGAGCCTGTGGTGAGTGCCCCGAGCCCCGTCCCAGCACCCACCCCACCCCACCCCCAGGCTTTGGGAGGCTGACGGACACGCACTCTCTGTGCCTGCAGTCAGACACACCGTCTTCAACCCGAAGAAGTCCTCCACCTTCCAGGGCACGAACCGGTCCTTCGCTCTCCACTACGGCTCTGGGAGCATGACGGGATTTCTCGGCTATGACACCGTTAAGGTGAGGTGGACACCAGAGGCGGGGGCAGGGCTGGCCCTGGGAGCAACCTCTGCCAGCAGGACCGGAGCAGGGTCAGCTGGAAGCAGCGTCTTCCCCAAAGTCTGTGTCCCTTGGGGAGAGAGTGCTTCTGCTGACGAGCTCTCTGAATGGCTAACCCAGAGAGTGGGCCGTGATGCTGCAGGGGCTGGGGGGTGTGGGCCTGCAGCCCTTTCTCCCACGGAGGGCTCAAGACTGATTTTGCTGAGAGCAGCACAAGGTGAGGAAAGACCTACTGGCATATTCTCAGTTTGCACCGGCACTGTGCTGGGCACTTGCACGGCAATAACATGTTTAATCCTCCAACAACCCCATGTAGTGGGCACGGCTGCTTCCTCTGTGACACAGACAAGGGGGCTGCGGTACAGAGAGAGGGAGCCCCTTGCCCGAGGCCCCAGACCGAGTACGCGGCAGAGCTGGGATGCGAGTCGGGATTCACGCAGGTGTGGGGAGTTTTTCAGGAGAGGGTGGGGTTGATCTGAGGCCTCTGGGGGCTGTGGAGGGCTCCAGACAGCAGTGCCGGGGATGCAGGGGGACGCAGATGCCAGAGGGCCCCCTGTGATAAAAAACCTTCCTACTTGGGGGGCCTTTGAGAATCTAATAAAAACTGTGGACTGCGTCCCCAAAGTGCCTGAGTACACACATACACGCACACACACGCACGCACGCACGCACAAAAGCAGACTTTTTCACTGGAACTCCAGGGGCTAGATGGTATGGCTGGCTTCTCTCTCCCGGGGATGCAGGATCCACAGTGAATCGCGATGAGTCCCCTCCACGTCTGTCATCAGACCCCGGCAATGCCAGAGAGAAGACGAGCTGCTCCCTGCTCACTTTGTCCTTGAGTAGGAGCCCCTTGGTCCCACTCTGAGCCTCCATTTCTCAGCCATAAAAAAAGGGGGGGAGGGACAGAGCATGCTTTATGAACCAGGGTGATGTCAGCAGGGGGAGCGGGTGCTGGCCGGACTCCCCAGCAATGCACAGTGCGTCCCTGCTCTGGCTTGTCGTCACCATCTGAGGGCAATGCGAAGCCGTGCCTCAGTTTACCCCTGGGGTGCCAGTGGCACCTCCCTGCTGGCCTCCACCCCAGCCCAGGCCCAGCCCTGCTCCCCAACATCCACACTAGAGCACCCCCTCCCTCTCACACAGATCGGGAGCCTTGTCGGCCAGTCCCAGGCGTTTGGCCTGAGCAAGACGGAGGTCAGCAAGATCTTGGAATTCGGGGCTTTCGATGGCATCCTGGGCCTGAGCTACCCTGACCTGGCACTCACTGGTACCACTCCCGTCTTCGACAACTTGTGGGCACAGGGCGCCATTTCTCAGAAACTGTTTGCCTTCTACTTGAGCAGGTAAGTCTGGGCTGGACAAGCCCTCCCTCCGAATCAGCTGTAAGACACTTTCCTGTTGCATAAAAAATTGTAGATGACCTCATCCACAAGTTTCCTGAGAGCGAGCCCAGTCCAGGGGTCAGCCAATAGTGGCCCGGGGGCACATCTGGCCCACCAGCTGTTATTTATAAATAAAGTTTTATTGGAACGCAGCCCTGCTCATTCAGTTACAGCCTGCCCATGGCTGCTCTGCTCTACAGTGGCAGCATCGTGCAGCTGTGTTAGAGGTCACGCAGCCTGCAAAGCCTGGAATAGCGACAATTGGCATTGTAAAAAGTGTGCTGATCCCTGCAGTTCAATTCCCTGCTTTGCTAGATTGGGAAACTGAGGCTCAGAGAGGAGCTCTGCACACAATTGCCCAGGCATACACTGGTAGTGGCAGGGCTCGAACTCGGGCCACAGGACTGACTGCCCACCCCCCCCACCCCCGGCCTCGTGATAGGTGATGAAGCCATTAGCAGGTCTAGAGTCACTGGGCTCAGCAGCAGGAAAAGCTAATGTCCCTGACTGGTCAAGGGCCTCAATGGGGTGTGGAGGGAGAAGCAGAGGCCACCGGTGGGGGCAGTTGACAGTTTTGTGTTTTCTCACCAAAGGCAGAGGCTGTCCCCCTGCATCCCAGGAGGAGGCAGAGGGTGGGGTTGAGGCTGTGGGCTCTGTGGGGACCCGAGTCCCGGGCTCTAAGGCATGAACTGAAGCAAAGTGTTTCACCTCTCTAAGCCTCTGAGATGCTCATATCCAAACAAAGGAGCTGACTCATTTAACAAGCATTTACTGAGCACCTGCTACGTGCTGAGTACTGCTCCGTGCACGTGAGGGAGACAGACAGGAGGGAGAAAGGGCAGACGGAAGTAAGTAAATAAATAAAAAGAAGAGAGAACTCCAGAGAGTAGCTGGTTCTGGGCAAGGCGATAGGACGGACAGCGTTGAGACCGTGGTTTTAGAAGGCCAGTGGCAATGACCTCTCCGAACTGAGAGCTCGTGATGGGAGAGGGGCAAAGGCCCCAAAGTGCAGCAGGGGACCGGCAAGGGGCCGGTGAGGCTGGAACACTGCAAGGAGAAAGGCAGAGGGGGAGGGCAGGAAGTCTGGAGGAGGCAGGGGGGCGGGCGTGGAGGCCTCCGGCATGGGCTTAGGCAGCAAAAAGACACGATCCAAGCTCCGTTTTTGAAAGCTCACCCTGGGCCCATGCTGGAGCTCGATGGACCAGAGAGAAGGCGAGAAGGCCTGTGCAGCCTCTTCAGGAGAGGGAGGGTGGCGGCGTGGTCCAGACAGGTGGAGGGAAGAGGAAGAGCTGTGGAGGGAGTCAGGACACGAGTGGAAGGGAAAGGCAACAGGGTCTGCTGACAGATTCGATGACAGGCAAACGGGAGAGCGGTTTGGCTGGAGTGTTTTCTCCCTCACTAACATTTTGCCACGAGCCTGGGACCAGCTGCAGAATGTGCAGGGGCCGGTGCAGAATGGAAATGTGGGGCCTCTTGTTCAAAAAGCGTTAGGAATTTCAAGACAGGGACAGCAGGGGCGTGGGGCCCCAACTAGTGTGGACCCTGCAGACGGCACAGGTCAGAGGCCTGGAAAGCCAGCCCCGTGGGAGCCCGAACTCACGGCCTGTGGCTTCCCAGTGGCTTCCGCTGTCCGAAAACGACAGGCTAGACCCCGCTGGCCCGGCATCCACCGGCAGCCTCTCCAAGCACTCCGGCGGCTGGAGGGGACCTGGCTGTCTTCAGAAAGGTGGGTGGGCGGTCAAAGCCCAGCGAGACTGTCCATGTTCGGGCCTTAGCTTTACCACTCACTAGCCCTGTGACTGGCCTTGGGTGAGCACTCACACAGCTGTGCCTCAGCATCCCCACCGGTACGGGGGAGACCGCAGCCGTGCCTGCCCCACAGGGCTGTGTGATGTGAGTGTAAGCGATTACTGCAAGAGCAACCCTTGGGCCGGGTGTGTCCCCGAGCTTGAGAAAAGCCACCCACCCTTCTCCCCTCACCATGAGCCCTCTCTCTGCCTCCTCCCCTCAGCAACGAGAAGAAGGGCAGCATGGTGATGTTTGGCGGGGTGGACGACTCCTACTACAAGGGACAGCTCGAGTGGGTGCCCGTGAGCAGAGAGGGCTTCTGGCAGATAACTGTGGACAGGTAAGTGCCCCCCTGTGTGGGGGCCAGAGCAGCGCCATCCCCACGCAGGCCTGTGCACACAGGCGCAGGTGCAACGGACACAAAGACACACACGAGTAGAGGGAGGGTACCCAGTGACCCCAGTGCCTGCTTTGTCCCCTGCCTCCCAGGATCTCCATGGACGGGCGGGTCATCGCTTGTGAAGGCAGCTGCGAGGCCATTGTCGATACCGGGACCTCACTGCTGACGGGCCCAAATTACGATATCTTCGACATCCTGAAGACCATCAACGCCCAGATGACCAGCACTGGCGAGGTGAGGCATCCTGCCACAGGGTCGTGCCTGGGCTCTCCATGCAGAAAAGGGTCCCCTGGACCAATCGTCTCCCTCCCCCTGTTTCTAACAGTACGTGGTCAGCTGCAATGCCATCAACACCCTGCCTGACATCGTCTTCACCATCAATGGCGTCAAGTACCCGGTGCCTGCCAGGGCCTACATCCGGAAGGTGAGGGGCCCGCCCCGGGGGCTGGTTCGCAAGTCTGGGATGGGCGGGACCCATTGGGCTGCGGCTGGAAGAGGCCCCCTGTAGGCCAAGCCGTGTCATTGCAGATGCTGCTCAGCACTCCTGGCTGGGAGGGCCCTTCCCACACAACAAACCTCTCCACAGCCAAGAGCAGGCGGGGGCATCCCTCATCCTCGGATAAACATGGAGTGGCCACCCCATGCTGGCACGGTGCTGGGCTCAAGGAGACGGGACACAAATGGCCTCTGCCCTCTTAGAGCTTCAGTTCAACCAGGGCACTCAGATGGGTGAATGTGGATACTCAGCCTCAGCAATCCTGGAAATGGGCAAAGGAATAGGGGCCGGTGGCCTTGGCAGGGGACAGCCCCAGTGTGCTGTCCCACCATAATTTTTAACTGTATCCCCTTCCCATCTCCAAAGTGTCCTGATTCCACTGACAGATCAAATGGCCACCCTGGTCCTAGTTGGAAACCCCCTTGCGAAGCCCCAACCCCCCTCTGTGACATGGGGCGCCGACTCCTCCCTTGGTGGGGGTGGTCAGATGCTGTGAATAAAGGATGCAAGGCAGCCACAGTTCCTCCCTGGCACATAGTTGAGGCTTCATGAATGTCAGTGTCCCTGTGGGTGTTCAGAGAAGGTGTGAATGGACTCAAACTAGGCCTAGAGGAAGAGAGGAATTTAAATAATCCTAAGCCCCCAGGCTCACGGAGGCAGGAGGAGGCCTGCCCGGGTCCAGGCAGCTCTACCCTGGATCCCATGCAAACGGCACCCCAGAGAGCTGTGCAGAGGGGTGCCCCGGCAGATCCAGTGTGACAAGGGCTAAAGACACAGGGAACTCCAGAGAAATCAGCGCACCCAGCTCGGAGAGGCCAAGGAAGACGGGTGCAGGTCCAGGAAGGCTGCTCAGAGCTCAGTCTTCGAGAACGAGTTGGGGTGAATTGGGGGAGGAAGAGCAAGCTCTGCAGAGGAAACAGCCGGAGCAGGTTCCGTGCCTGGGTGAGCGCCCCGCGTCTGCCACTGCAGAAAGAGCCACGCGGCTCCTAGGAAAGCCAGGAAGCGAGGCTGAGAAGCTGCCAGCTCTAGACCCCCAAGCGGGTGGCAGGCGAGGGCTCAGGCTGTGTGTTTTCTCCTCCCGCAGGGTCTCTTTGACACCTGCTACAGCAACTTTGATGACACCTTAAGCCACTCTACTCTCTGGATCCTGGGGGACGTCTTCCTGCGGCTGTATTTCACCGTTTTCGATCGGGAAAACAACAGGATTGGCTTGGCCCCTGCGGCGGCATGAAGGCTGGTGCTGCTCCAGGAAGCGGCCCCACCCACCCCAAACACGCTCCCACACAGACTCTAGGTGTTCCCGCCCCGGGGGAACCAGCTACAACTACATCTGCTGCTCCGAGAAGCCCTCTTCTCGGTGGAAAATAAAGGATCTCATTCTCAAGGGTGCAGACATGAATGGTGCCTCTCTTTGTGGGTGGGAAGTGCCTCAGAACCTGGCAGGACTCGAGAACCTAGCCTGGAGCAAATGTGAGAAGCCCAACTCCAGCTGGCTTGATTGAGAAAGGACATTTATTAGAAGGAGACAGAGGACCCAGGATGTGGAAACCAGAGCGGGTCCAAAAAGCTTGGTGGCTGGACCCAAGAAACCAAAACCCATGAGCACACTCTCTCCGTCCCTCTCCCTCCTCTCAACTTTGATTCCCTTTCCTGACAGCTTTCTTTGGTCAGGGTTCTCCAAGTAGTTAAGGACTTTGCCATTACCTGCCCCAGAGTTTTACACCCTTAAGGCATCCAGCTGGAAAGGACAGAAGCTGGGGGGGGGGGGGGCGAGGGAGAAGCACCAGGGAGGGATCTGATTGGTCCATCTCAGGTTATGTATCCAGCCCTGGACCAATCATCGTGACCAGGGCATAGAGCACTATGATTGGCTCTACTTGGTCCCACAGCTCTGTGCTGTGGGTGGTGATTCATAGTTTCCTCCAGAATCACTGGCTGGAGCTGGGTAGAAGCCGTCCCCAGAAGCAGGAGAGAGATGTTCTAGATTGTAGAAGAGTATGTGACTCCCTCCATCAACCCCACCACACTTCGTTCAGAGGGATGACAAAAACAGATTCTGTTTTTCCCGAGTCAGAAGACCTTTGGCAGTACCTTCTGTTTTAGGGCACTACTGGGATGGTTCCATCCCGTCTCCCCAACACACACACACACACACACACACACACACACTGAGGAAGGCAAAGACCCCAGGCACCAGCTCTCTGCCACCCAGGCCTGCTTCCCAGATGATGAGCCCACACGGGTGCTTGGGCCATTCCTACCTGCCAGACACCCAGCATGGCCCTGCCCTTGGCCTCCAAGGCTATCTTGGGGAGGGGGACCCTCATATACAGGGAGACCCAAGGTGCACAAGGCCTTCCAGAGCACGCCATCCTGCCCCGCCTCCAGGCGGGCAGCTCCCGGTTTGAGCTGCCACCGTTCGGCAAGTTTGGGGTCGGGGCATCACTTCTTCCCACGTGGAGACCCCAGGCAGAGGCCGGAGAGGGGAGCAGCAGGGGTGAGAGGCAGCGGAAGGGGGCCCAGACGGAAGAAAGGGCAGGAAAGAATAAAGGTGGAAGATGGCCCCTGTCTCAGTGCATCACACTGCCCTCTGCTCTGGTGAGACACACATCAGAGACAGGTGAGGTCTTCTGTCATTGGTCTGTCGCTTGGTGTGCATTTACTGAGCTCCTACTATGTGCGGGGCACTAAGGCAGACCCCTGGGCTTGAGGGCTGGGTTAGGAACCCACCGCTGAGTTGCACAGAAATATAAGGAGATAAATGGTAACACCAACGGTGGGAGCCGAGTGGGGAAAACAACGGCAGTGCCGGACAGGTGATGGGCTTTCTCTTCAGGGTGCCCGGAAGAGGTGCCCAGAGGTGTGGGCGGTCACACTGACCACAGCCTTGCCACTGCACCCCCAAGCCCCTCAGTCTCCATTGCCTGCAAATCCGCAGCACGTCCACAGTTGCGTGCGCCCAGTCCCTCTGCGAGGGAGGGCCCAGGGTTAGGAGCCGCGTAAGGGGAGGCAAAAGAGGGCTGGACGCAGAGCTGACAGAGGGCAGGGAAAGGGCGGGATCGGAATGTAAACAAACAGTACATATCATGAACTGGGCTTAATGGAGACTCCAGTGAACTGCTTGTTTGTAAAATGTATTTTCCAAGCAGGTTTTCATGGACCCATAAGCGACAGGTCTCTCGGTCAGAAACCAGCTCTTGCCCCACTTGCTAGTGCAGTAAAAGCAATGACAGTATCTCCAGTCGGTGACCTAAGCCATCTCACTGTGTCCCACGGCCCCCTGCATGGCAGGTAACGTTGCCCCTGTGGCAGGGGTGAGGGAAGTCTCCTGTGATCTTCCGCCTCCAGCGCTGGGTGCCCGCACACAGTAGGCCCTCAATAAATACAAGTGGAGACACTAAATGGCGGCAGCAGGGCGGACTGCCATTATATCAACTGTAAAAGGTCAGGCTTTCCTCCCTTAAACAAGCCCGTGGCCAGGGCTGAAGCCGTGTCCATTAAAACGAGCCACACTGTTCCTGAGGCTCCATATTTGTAGCCTGTGCTACCAGCATGAGGGTCAATTCTGATCCTCAAAGAAAAAATCCGCCCCCCACTCCTCCCCTTACATTCTTTATCATTTGCAGACCAAAGAGACTTCCTGCCTTTGGTGAGAGAAAATATGAAGAAAAAGGAAAAAGATAGCTCTTGGACACTTCTTGTAACAGTGTAAATTGGTACAATCTTTTTAGAGTTGATTTGTCCTTAAAGGTGTCTGGCCTTTGTCCCAGCAATTTTGCTTCTAGGATTTCTGCTAAGACAATAATCGGAAACGCCCACAAACATGAATGAGCAGGGGTGCGATCCTCCGAGTACCTGACAAAATGGAAAACCTGGGACCTCCCCTGTCTATTAAGCAGAGTGTCCATGGCATAGCTGGCTCGGCCATGATGCAGCCACCTAAAACTCATGTTTTAGAAGGATGTTTAACGTTATGAGAACTCATTGTAATGTGACGTGAAGAGAAAAGCACAGGACACAGAGCAGCATGAGCACAGGTGTGCTAAGCACCTGGAAGGCGGGGCCGCACGCCCGCCAGGCAGGCACATCCAGGAGCCGTACCGTCTGGGTTCAAAGCCCACCTCTGCCACACACGACCAGTCGTGTGACCTTGGACAAAGTCGTCTCTGGACATCTGTTTTCCATTCTGCAATTTTGAGAGAGGAAGGGTTCCTCCCTCGTGGATCAGCAGAGAAATGCAAATCTAAAGGACAGTGAGCTATCACCTCACGCCTGCTGGGACGGCCACTATCAGAAAAACAAAAGCTAATGAGTGTCGGTGAGGGTGCCCAGCACTGTGTACTGCCGGTGTGAGTGCACAGTGATGCAGCCACCGTAGAAAACAGTGTGGAGGTTCCTGGAAACGTTAAAAATAGAATTTCTATAGGACCCAGCTATCCCACTTCTGGATATTCATCTAACAGAATTAAAATCAGGATCTTGAAGAGATATCTGTCCTGTCGTGTTCACTGCGTATTATTCACGAGCACCAAGCTGTGGAGACAGCCTACGTGGCCGTCGACACATGAGTGGATAAAGAGAATACGGTGTGTACACACAATGCAATGCTATTCAGCCATAAAAGAAAAGGCTATTCAGCCACGTGCAACCGCAGAGATGAAACCTGAGGACTCAGGCTAAGTGAAATAAGCCAGTCACACAAAGACGAATACTGTACGGTTCCACACAGATGAGGTGTCTTAAGCAATCACTCACAGACGCAGAGAGTGGAGTGGCAGTTGCCAGGGGCTAGAGGAAGGGGGGAATGGAGAGTCGCTGCTCCACAGGGGTGAAGTTTCCCTTGGGCGAGATGAGGGCGTTCTGGGGACCTGTTAGACAACACTGCACCTCTAGTTCACAATGCTCTATTGTGCACCAAAAGTTTTTTTAAGATGTAGCTCTCATGGTAAGTGTTTTTACTATGATAAAGGAGTTATTAATTAATTCATAACAATAAAAGAATAGCCTGTTCTAGTTAGGGGAGAGGGCAAGGCTGGGAACGGCAGACAGCAAATGTGTATGGTGTTTCTTTTTGTGGTATCAAAAATGTTCTAAAGTTAAATCATGGGATGGCTGTAGGACTCCATGAATATGCTAAAACACACTAAACTGTGCGCCTGAAATGGTAGGGTCGATGATACACAAAATCAGGCTATGTGAGTACTACATATAAAAGAGTAACAGGAAAAAGTAGTCCCCACCTTCTCGGTCTATAGTGAAGACTCAATGAATTACTCTGCAGGAAACCTCGGGGACAGTGCCTGCCACAGAATGGCACGAGCTATTACTAACTTCACACACACACAGCAGAAAAACACCTGAAGTATCTGACGATGGTTCTGTCTAGGAGTCAGCAGTATGGGCCAATGTTTCCTCTCATCTTATACTTTTTTTTTCAGCGACGGCTTTTAAGATTGGGGGAAGCTAAGCATCATTCTCTGAAAGGCAGAGGCTTTCTGCAGAGAGAGCCAAGAGGGGCTCTCGGAGGGAGAGAGGACCGCCTGCAAAGAGAGAGGACCTCTGTGCTGGGGCTGCCTGCCGGAGCCAACGGATTCCCTTGGAAAAAGCCGTCCAGAAACAGATGGCGAATGGCTGACACCTAGCGGCCAAGATGGGTATTACGTGCACACGCCATGTGGTCTTGACCTGAGGAACCTGCCCTTTGGTTCCATGTACCTAGATTTATATATCTATATATAGAGATATATTTAGCTACAAATTATTATATTAATTATAAATATTTCCCCATGGGGTCTGTTTATACTAGTAAAAGTTGGAGTCCACCCTAGTTTCTAACGGCAGGGAAATTATCGCCGGGAAGGAATCTGTTCCCGGCTGTTAAAGTGATTAATGGGGGCTACATCCATGGAGGAAAAAATGAAGATAGGAAATAAATAAAACGGAGTCACTTTAACCAAGCTACTAAAATCATTAGCATTACAAAGGTTGAGGCGTGAGGAGAGACTCCATTTTTGGTCTAACTAGCCTGGGAACTTGAACTTTTCTGGACCTTGCAGTTCTGTGCCAGTGCCTGGACACATGTGTGGACACACATGAGAACTCCAGACAGTCCTCCGATGGTGCCCTGAAGCACTCAGGTGTCCAGACCACTGACATCATCCCCAGATGGGACCAGACCACCTGGCACCATCTTCCGGGCCACCTGGCATCTGCCACCCCGACGGCCTGACATCTGATTGGTCGTCATCCGGACCAATCACAGCGCTGAGAGTGTAGGACTGATCATTCTCAAGAGTGCACCTTTTAAGAACTTGTAACTTTTCGTTCTTCCTTGGAACACTGTTGGGGTTTTGCCTAGTTATGGTCAAAGTTGGCAACCTCTAGGACCCTTGAAAAAAAATCCTAGTCATTTATTTCTAGCCAAGCCACCAGATGCTTTCTGAGGTTGTTCAACAACCATACAAAGAAAAGGGCAGCCCGTGTACACCCGAAACTGCTGCAGTCAAACCCCAGTTCTCAAACAAGTTGGTTCCCGACCAAGTTATTCTTGAAAAAAAAGCATCCTGGTGGTCAAACAAAACTTCGGGTCTTGAGTCTCTACCCGACGACCCTTTCGTGCCGACACCTGTCTGGTCAGTCACGTGTCTCTCAGGCAACAGACAAAGGAGATTCTGCTTTCAAACAAATCGCTCCTCAAACAGTTTTCCAGAACCTGTTAAGTTTGAGAACCGAGATTCCCCTGGACGTAATAGTGTTGAATGCAAACAGGACTTGGCAAATAAAATTAAAATAATAATAATAACAATAATCGCATGTCATACAGCACTATTTTGTAGAAAGATGCAACATATCACAAATTAAAAATAAAAAAACTGGTCGGGAAAGGCGCAGCCCAGATTGCAGGCCACAAGCACCCGCCTTCCCTCCCCTGCCCCTTCAGATCCCTGTGCTAATGGCCCCTTCCGGGCGGGGCCTCCTCCGGTCCCTCTGTCTGCACTGTCGGTCCTCGCCAACACTCCCTGTCCCCTTCCCGGCCTTCACTCCCCTCCAGCGCTCTCACTTCAGGCACTGTGTAATTTGGTTCTCTCTCCTGCCCCCGAGTGTCACCTGGAGGACAGCGATTTGGGCTGTCTTGTTCTTCAGATGATCGAACCCCGCTGTCTAAGTCAGGGTCCGAAACACAGCATATACCGAATGAGTATTTCAGGGGGATGGACGTTATGTGAAATCGGGATTAAGGAAACACAGTGCTGTGGGCTCACACTAAGCACTATTCTGCAGAAGCGAGAAGTGAGGAAGGACCTCGCCAGCCCTAGCAGCGTGTATCCGTTTGCCCAGGCCGCCAGCGCAATCCCACAGGCTGGGTGGCTTGAACAGCAGACATGTGTCTTCTCACAGTTCTGAAGGCCGGACACCTGAGATCAAGGTGTCTGTCTGCCGGGCTTTTCTCCTGAGGCCTCTGTCCTCGGCTGGCAGGGGGCTGTCTTCTTCCGACAACTTCGCGCGGCCTTTCCCCCGTGTGAATTTGTGTCCCCATCTCCTTTTCTTGGGACATCAGTCAGATGGAGTAGGGCCCACCCCGGTGAGCTCGGTGTACCTCGGCCACCTCTTTAAGGACCCTGTCTCCAAACAGAGTCACATTCAGAGGTACTGGGGGGTTGGGACTTCAACATATGAACTTGGGGAAGCATAAGTCAGCCCCTCACACGGAGAAGGGCAGCGGGCGTGGCTGGTGTTACCGCCCCACCAGCAGTGGGATTTCCGAGCCTCCAGCCAGGATCCAGAGCCTCCTCCACCTACCCAAGCTTCAAACACATTCCTGAGGGTCAGCGTGCAAGCTTAGTGCTCAGCCACTTACTTCCTCAGCACCTTCTCTGTGCTCAGGGTTCCGATCCCTGTACAAATGTGATTCCCCCTGGGAAGGGAGAATATACTCCTGGCTGATGTCAGCTTCCAATTTAAAAATTATTAAAACAGCTCAAACACCTCCTCCTCCATAATGGCCCCCCAGATGTCCTCTGGAAGCGCACTCTTTTCCCTAAACAGCCCATAGCTCTTGGTCTCTCTCCACATCCTGCTCTATTTGGGGTACTCAGGACCCCAGCCCAAGTGGGAGGTTGCAGGGCAGGGAGGACATAAGAACGCAGCCAAGCCTTGCACTTGGACTTGCAGCCTTGCACTCCCGCCCCCACCCCAGGCCAGGCGTGAAGACCCTGAAGCCGCTGCTGCTGCTGCTGCTGCTGCAGGTCCGTTGGGCAGGGGAGGCTGGCACCCCAGCAGCTTGGAGACTGGCTTTGTCCATCTGGAGCAGGAGGCCCCGGGACAAGGGTTTTAAATACCCTTCCGCCACACCCCAGCTCTCTCTGCTGTAACCAAACATAATGGTCACGGGTCAGAAGCCAGGACCCAGGTCCCCACCGAAAGGAACAGGGCACAGGTCAGATCAGATGGGATCAGAAAACGCAGAGAGACGTGTTTACCAGGGAGTAAGGTAGCATAGAGATACGGAGGACAAAGACGCTGGGGCCCCATGGGGCGGGACCCATTATCAGCGGGACCTTGACCTTCTTTGGTCCACAAGAGGGGCTCACCCCAGGCCACCAGCTCCAGTAGGTTCTTGCTGGACCCCAGGGCAGGTTCAGCTCAGGGGAGCCACCACGAGGAGCAGCTGGGGGCTGCAAGGGGAGGAGGGGGGCCTTCTGAGAATCCCTTTGTCCCTGCTGTGGGCCTGCAGGCCAACTCCTTGGTTACGCTCCAGTTCCCAGGAATTTTCCATACCCTGCTTGCTTAATATCTCTGTCCTCTGCCAGCCCCCTCCCAGGTTTCAAACATTTCCTCAGCTGCCTCCAGTTAACCCCTGCTCTGCCCAGCTCTGAATTTCTGCTTCCCCCCAAGCCTTCCGCCTGCCTTCTGCCCAGAGCAGGTGTCAGCTCCCTTGCTGAGGGCGGCCAGCCCAGCCATGGGAGGCTGGGACTGGGGCTGTGGGCCATGCCTCTCCCCCCCAGGGAGCCCACACAAGCACGTCCCTGACGCCAGTACCCACAGCCTCCTCTCTGCTTCCTGACTGTCCACAAGCGCTTGGACCACAGCATCCAGGGCCGTCCCTGCTCGAGGGCCCCCGGAGTAGGGGCTAGCGGGGTCCGAGATGGCTCTCACTGCCCATGCTCCTGGCTCCTGAAGATGAGTGGGCTCCTCCTGTGCCTGGGGGTAGCTCATTCATTCAATCCATTGTTCATTCATTCATTCACTCACACTTGCATTCACTCAGTTAGTGGGTAGAGAAGGTCTGTGTTGCACCAGCTGCCAGACGGCGTCCCAGCTGCTGCTCCCAGGCCTCCCGTGCCGCAGAGCTCCCTGCCCGTGGGCCGCCTTACCCATGGCCAACAACTCCATCTGCTGGAGCAGAGCTTCCTCCCCCGTGTGGGCCCCAGGACGGGCTTCGGGAGCTCTGAAACTGGGTGTGTGTCTGCATGTGTGTGGGTGTGTCTGCGTGTGTGTCTTCGTGTGTGTGTGTCTTCCTGGGAAGGGGGCCCTGAGCAGTCGCCACGGGCTCAGAGGCAGTAAGTGCTTGCAAGTGTAGGCTCAGGATCCAGACAGCCCAGCTTTGAACCCCAGCTCTGCGCCCGCCTGCAGCATAACCTTGAATAGTTACTGGGCCCATCGGCAAAGCATGAATAAGAGGAGCACCTACATCACAGGGTTGTTGAATGGGACTTAATTCACATAACGCACGTGCCTTTATACATGGTAGCCATTGCCACGCTCACGGGCCTCTGTGCCTTGCTGTGTCATCAGCTGCGATCGGCCTCCTGGTCCTGGGGACCTGTCTGGGAGGGAGGGGCTTTGTTCCACCTGCCCCAAGGAGAGGAGCTGGGCTGGGACAAGCGTTCTCTTGCCCAGGAGCGCCCGGCCAGCCCTCCGAGGTCTGGACACCAGACCCACTTAGCGAATGAGGAAGAGCCAGAGCCAGGATGAGGGGACTACCCCCGAAGCCTCTCGCATGGCTCCATTCCAAAGAACATTCTCCCCATCTCTCCCGGGCACCTCCCAGGCCCTGCAGGACAGGCACAGCCAGCATCGAGACCCTCGCTCGGAGCAGAGGCGTCGAGGATGCCAGCTCCGCCTCTTGCTTCTCTGCACCCTCAGCGAGCTGCTGAGCCTTCTCTGCGCCTCGGTTTGCCAGCTGTGCCTCTGTAAGATGGAGCTCCAGGACCCTGCATCGACCTCCCGAGGAGAGACCACGCGGGTCCTTGGCACAGCACACACAGGTGTGCTCGGCGTCGGCAGACTGTCACTACTGTTCACTTGACTGGGGACAGCTAGAGGGGAGACGTGTTCTCGGGGACGGGAGAAATAGGGCTCCCACCTCTGCACCCCACACTGCCTCTAGTTCAGAGGTTTTCCAAACTGCGTCCCTTTGACTCCCAGGGGTTCCGTGGAAACATCTTGCACGGGCTGATGGGTCTTGACCTGTTCTGCTGCCGGAGCAACTCACCTCCCGTTTTCTGTAATGGCATCGCGTGCAAGGAAGGTAAAGACATTTTTCTCCTAAAAATTAAATTACTGATGCAAAGTTCTACACATTGTAACAGAAGACAACCCAAGGTTTTTACAGGAGCGGGCACTTCCTACAAGGACACACAAAGGGCTGGCGAGCTCAAGAACACGGGCTCAGCGCTCCGATTCATCAGGAAATGCAAACTGACCCGACGGTGGGGGATGCCTCCTTCTACCCCTGCCCCCACACGGGCTGAAGCGGAGACGACTGACGCGGCCAGTGTGACGAGGGCGGGGAGCCACGGGAACCCTCACCCACGGCTGCGGGGAGGACTAAAGGACCGTGGCGCTCTGGAAGCGGAACACCTGCTCCCCTGTGGTCCAGCACTTCCGCTCCTGGGCCTCCGCCCAACAGAAACACGTGCGTGCGTGCATTCACCCAGGGACACGGCCTAGGCCACGGGTGGCAAACACAAGGCCCACTGGCCGAATCCAGGCTCCACCTTGCTTTATCCCTCCGGGTACCTTGTTTCTACCCAGCAGGAGTGCCGACTCCTTGCCCCTAGTTAGGGAGTTGTTACATTTATACAGTCCTGACATTACATGTGGCCCTTTGAAGGCCACCGCGAGGCTGCTGTGGCCCCCGGTGACATGAGTTTGACACCCCTGGCCTAGACTGTTCAGGGCAGCACTGTTCCTGAGAGCCCCACGCCCGGAGCTGCCCAACCGCCCATCAGCCAGCAAAGAGATCGATGAATGTCGATGCACACGGCGGAAGGACACACAGCAGTGCGAACAACCGATCCGTGACCACACGCAGCCCAAGGCGACCCCTCAAACGCGGTTCTGAGCACAGAAGTGGGACGCAGGCGCACGCGTGTGACGTGGGGCCGTGTATCTAAAGGGCGAGAGCAGGTCAAGTTCATCTTTGAAGTGAGAGAAGTGATTGTGCTTGGGGTGGAGGGGTGTGGCTGGAAGGGGGCTTTGGGGGTCCTCGTAACGTTGTTTCTGGGTCTGGTACCAGCAACACGGATACGTGCAGTTCTCGAAAACTCATCACGCTGTTCCCCAGGACACGCACGTGTCTGTGTGCATTTTCTATTTCAAGAAAAGCTTTCAAGGTGATGATGTAGCGTTGTAAGAAATCACTTGGGCCCCGACTGGTGTGGCTCAGTTGATGGGGTGTCATCCCGCAGAGCGAAAGGTCGGCAGTTCAAGTCCGGGTCAGGGCACATGACCGGGTTGTGGGTTTGGTCCCCAGCTGGGAGCGTGCAGGAGGCAACCGGGCACTGTTTCTCCCACACATCATGTCTTTCTCCCTCCCTTCCCCACTCTAAAAATGAGTAAATAAAATAGTTAAAACAGAGAAAAAGACATCACTTGGAAAATACATGAGCACTTAATTCTCCTTTAGAAAGTAACTCGCAAACACAGTGTGCACGGTACTATGTGGCCCCATCTGTGTAAGTCAATAAATACGTTCCTCTGCAGCATTAACGATGGATAGTCCTGGGCAGTGGGATTGAGTCCTTTTGCAATTTTTATTTACCTGTAAATAATTGACAATAAACATGCACACGCCTTGGTATACCTGGGCCAAACATGCTATTGCAAATTTAATTTGAAACACTTGTGGCCGCCTCTGGAGAAACCCGCAGGCCTGGGCCTGGGACGTACGTTCCCTGTGTCGTGGGAAGACTTCGTGCCGGGGCTGAGCGCCTGACGGAAAATTCCAAGGGGACCGGCCGTCCCCAGGCCTGTCTATCTGGCCAGCTCGATAACACCCGGCGTGCAGACATGCGCCATCCCGGCCTGGCCGGGGCTGAGCCCTTTAGATTACATTCCACTGCTTGATTGGGTGTGTTCACAGAACGTTGCTGACTGAACACCTGTGCTTTTGTTGGGGGCTGCCCTCCATCCGAGATACAGTTCCCAGCGTCCCTCAGAGCCCAGGGCCAGGCCAGGCTAATGGCAAAGTAAACGTCGTTGTCTAATCTTTGTGCCAGGCCAGTCTAGCCCGCTCAGGTTACATGGGCTCCCCGCTGGCTGGCAGCCACCCATCAGCCCTGGCTGGCGGTCCGCCCCCAGGGAGAGCACGCGGCGCTGGGATTCCACGTGTCCTCCCAAGAGTTCCTCTGGGGACTGGGTAGAACGGCTTCTCCGAGTGGGCCTGTGGCGAAGGCCGGAGACCGAAGACCTCACAGAAGGTCCGCCTCACACTCTGACCAGTGGGCAGACGCCAGGTGGATGGTGTGGGTGCAGAGCCTGGCCCAGGACAAGCACCTGCCAAGCCCAGAGCCTCTGGGACCCCAGTTCTAGTCCTGCTCGTATCACGTCTTAGTTTGAATGAACCTGAGCCCATCACTTACACCTGCTGAACTGTGTCTACAGGGGTAGTGCAGGGACAATCATTTTTATGTACGTATGTACGTATGTATGTATGTATGTATGTATTTTTAAAGCCTCACCTGAGGACCTGCTTATTGATTCTAGAGATCAGGAAGGGAGGGAGAAAGAGAGGGAGAGAAACACCGATGTGAAAGAGAAACATCGATCAGTTGCCTCCCGTGTGCACCCTGACTGGGGATGGAACCTGCAGCCTGGGCGTGTGCCCCCACCAGGAGTCAAACCCTCAACCTTTCGGTCCGCGGGATGGCGTTCCAGCCCAATGAGCCACACCAGCCAGGGCAGGAATGATAACTTTTTAAAAGCTCACGTACCCCAAAGCACTCAGAAAAGCACAAAGAGCCATGGGGATGCGCACCTCGCTGTATCGGTGCAGGTTCACCCGCATGCAGACCCACAGTGCCGGCGCCGTCCTCTGATCGCTGCCGCTGCCCGCGCAGGAAGCTGCCTCGCCGGGCGCTGAACCGGCCCCCAGAAGCAGACAGCCAGGTGCGCCTCGGTGGAGTTTGCCAGGAGGTTTCAAACCCCCGTAACACAGTTTTTATTGCTGCTGACAAATTAACACAAACTTAACGCAACTCACACTCACCTCACAGCTTCAGTGGGTCAGGAACCCAGGCTCCCGGCTCCGCTGGGCTGGGCCCTCGGCTTCAGGGCCTCTCACAAGTGCAGTCGGCCGGGTGTGGTCTCCTCCGAGGTTCCAAGGGCTGTCGGCAGGATGCAGGTCCTTGTGCATTGTCGGACAGGGGACCTCAGGTCCCGGCTGCCTGTCGGCTGGAGGTGACGCTCCGTCCCTTGCCTTGTGGGCCTCTCCGTGGTTGCTGCATCAGAGACAGTCTGAACAAAGACAGACGTGACCGCCTCATATAATACAATCACAAGAGCGACATCCCATCTGCTTTGCCGTACCCCGCTGGTTAGCCGCAAGGCCCAGGCCCTGCCTGTGCTCGGGGGAGGGGCTGACAAGGAGCAGGCGACCCAGAGGCTGGGGTACTTGGGAACCACCTGAAGTCTGCCATGAGCCTGGAATCGGTGCCACGGAGCGTGTCAGCCCCCAGGCCTTAAAACCTCTAATGAGAGGTGACAACTGTCTTCACCTACCCAAGAGCTCCCCATGGGTGTGACCCCAAGACCTTCCCGAGTGGAAAGGAATGAGGCCTCCCCTTCCGCCCTCTCCTGGGCCAATCAGAAACTCCTTGACGGCTCGGGCCCGTCTCCATCCTGCTCATAGAGGGACCCGCAGCGTGGACGGGGCCTGCAGGCGACCCGCCAGGGCATCTTCTTCTGCTTCCCGAACACGGTTTTCTGCTGCCCAAAACCACCACGTGGGCCCCACGGACAAGCTGTGCCCCCAAATCCATGCCCCTCATTAGACCCCGAGGCCCACAAGTCAGCTCTGGGGCGCGCAGAGGAGCCTGGGCGCCATCTGCTCCTCCGAAACGGATCCTGGCCACCGGCGAGCTTTGCCTCAGCCTGCCCCCTTGTCACGGCCATCCTTCGATGAGACGACAAAAGCAGGCTGGGCACAGATTTACCCACGGTTCCAAGGACAGAAGTAGAAGCAGGGCTGGTGAGCAGGCTGTCCGTGCCTTCCTCACCAGCTCCGGTGGCATCGTGGCAGTTTATGCAAAATGAATCCAGCGTGTCCCTTCTACGATGCCTCCCCAGGCACAGCCTACTGCCCAATTTTCCCTCCGCTCCCATGGGTGGGACTGTCACTGGCTGTGTGTGTCACCTGCTGCGAAGTCAGGTGCTTCGGGTCTATTGTCACGAGGTGCAATTTACCTTTTCAGGTGTATAGTCTAGAGACTATATTTCTATCACTCCAAATAGGGGTGAAATATTTCTATCACCCCAAAAAGGTCCCCCACACCCCTTGGTAGCCAATCTCCTCCCCCCCAGCCCCTGACCTGTTCTCTGTCCCCGTTTACTTTTTTAAAGATTTTATTTATTTGTTTTTAGAGGGAGGGGAGGGAGAGAGAGAAACACCGACATGAGAGAGAAACTTCAATCAGCAGCCCTGTACCCACCACACAGTGTGAGACACCAATCACCTTTGAAGACCCCGCCTGACCCCCACCCCAGAGCATGCCCCTCCCTCCCTCCCAGCGGCAGCCTTCCCCCAGGGGTTCCCATCTGCTGCTCCTAGGGCTTGGGCAGCCATCTTTAGGACCATCAGCCCGAGGGTGAGAGCGTAGCTCTAAGAAGAAAGGCTCGAGGGGGAGGGACAGAGTGAGAGGAGGAAGTAGGAATCAAACAAACGATGTGAAAGTGGAAAATACAGGTCAAGGATCCACATCTGTGGCATGAAACTGACTTAACAGGCGAACTGGAAATACAAACAGGCTTTGTACTAACGAACCCCACCCCTCTGTACTCACTCAGAGGCACGGGGTGGGGGGTGGGGGGATTTGGAGCTTTACTGGAATCTATGTCTCCTGATACTGAGAAAACCTGGGGTGGCCCAGGGGATCTGATTTCAGAACAAGACCGGCAGATAGACCTCACCACCTACTGCTGACCTCCCCCCAATATCTCCCCATCCCCACCTTTCCTGAATCAAAGTTTTCACTCCACTTCGTCTACTGAATAAACCCCATAGAGAACCCACTGGGTTGGTAAGCATCCTCTTTGAAGAAGGGACTCTCTCAGGACTTTCTCTTCAGGAGAAATGACTTCCTGAGTCATTCACACTTTAGTCTAAATTTTCCCAAGATGGCTTTGCTCCACTGTAACTGAGTCAGACAAGTTTAAGATGGAGAACATGGGAGAGCCAGGCCCACTGGGTTCTCAAAGGTGGAAGCTTCAAGCAACCTGAGAGGGCGGAACAGGAGCAGCGGGATGGGAAGGTGGACAGAAAGTGAGGAGCACAGATTCCGAAGACACAGCTGGCCTGATTCAGAAAAGGCAGCATTCTTCCACCTGTTCCGCCCTCTCTTCTTCCACTGCTGCGCGCACCACTTTCCGGGACTCGGCCCAGCTGCCACTCAACAGCCGCAGATAATGACATTTCTGTAGGGACATGTCTGGAGTCCCAAGCCACTGACCCATGAATGTGCTTTGGGGTCGCAGCTACAGGAACATGGCCCATCACTAGGTGGGAAGCTGGTCTCCGAGAACCCGGCCATCTCTCCCACTGGGACAAATCAGGGTAACTGAGCTCCTTGGGCATCGGTTAAACGTGAAAGGCACGTTAGACCAATTTCGTTGACATATTCAGCTTGTCCAGATGCAATGCATTTCATGACCTAAGACGTACGCCTCCAGTCCATCACTCGCTCTTCCAGCCACAGGGAGGGGTTACCATGGAAAGCTTCTGTACCGGAAACGTCTCAGAACAGGGCTCAGGGGCAGGGGCAATCTTATCGAGAAACGTTCTGTTTGGGTTGGGAGAATGGGTGATATCTGAGGGCTGATAAGGCCGACTCCTGAGCACTTGGGCAGTATATAAGGAGCCGCTCCTGCCTGCGGCTGCACACTCTCCACCGCCTCCGCTTCTCTGGACACTCGGGCCCCGGGAAGAACCATGAAGTGGCTGCTGCTGCTCAGCGTGGTGGCACTCTCTGAGTGTGTCCTGTACAAGTGAGTTTGCTGCCTGTCACACTGCCTTTCTTTCCACCATCTTCTTCTTCCCTTGTATGGCGCCTCTCCTGACCATTCCTCAGTGCTCTCTCTGCCCTTTCGGGAAGCCAGCACTACAGGTGTGGTTAACTGCTCAGAGGAAAGGAACATTATATCCATGTAAACGAAAGAGAGCGGGACCGAGAGCCCAGCATGACTCTCTTGGGAGGACTTACTTTTTTCCAGTGAGAGTCTCTAGACCCCACGGAGTCAAGTGCTAATGGTGGAATTTTGTTAGAGACCTCAAAACGCTCCCAAGCCCGAAGCGCTCCATGCAAGACCTACCCAGGTGGCACACCCAGGCGTAACTGACTGCCTATGGCTTCCTCAGGGCCAGCCTGGGGTCGGTTCCCACTCCCCCAGGGGGCCAGGCGACTCGGGACAACCACAGGGCCCCCTTGTGTTACTGTGCCCCAAAGGGGAGCATCTCCCATCTTGACTCCCTCCTCCCTGCATCTCTCTTGGGTCAGCTTCCTTTTCCTTGCTGGGGTCCCCAGGAGCACCCCAGGAGCAGGCTCCTTGACTAATTACTCCTCTGCCTCCAAACCATCCCTTTGCAACATTCGCCACAGGGTTCCTCTGGTCAGAAAGCAGTCCATGCGGCAGAAACTGATCCAGCATGGCCTGCTGGAGGACTTTCTGAAGACGCACAACTTCAACCCAGCCAGCAAGTACTTCAAGGAGGTCGCCGACTTGGCGGCCACCCAGCCCCTTGAGAACTACATGGACGTGAGTGCACAGGCGGGCGGTGGGGGCTTAGGAGAGAGAGGGCCCCAGGGGTCTTGGAAGATGGACCAGAACTCTGAGGCCCCAGGCAGTCCCCCAGGAGTCTGCTCCCTGGATCTCAGAGGCACAGGGAGGGCAGGAAAACTCGCTCATTCCTTCCTTCCTTCCTTCGTTCACCCAGTGTCACGCATACAGAGCTCCTTGTGGTGTGGTGGGCACGGTGCCGGGCCGGGAAACAGCAGTGAGCAAAACCAGGCCCGGCCCCCACCCCCTTGGAGCTTACAGTCTAGTAGGGAGAGACAGACAGCACTCCGTGAGCCTCACAAAGCATGAGAAGTACAACCAGGCAAGGGCCACAGTGAAGTGACACCCTGTGCCAGTGTGGCAGGTGGCAGGTGGCAGGCAGGGACAACCCCCTGGAGCAATGAAGGAAAAGTGAGGGTTCCAAGAGGGTGGCAGAGAGTCCCGGGGAGCAGGAGGGACCCCTGTCAGACACCGTGACAGCGGGGAGCAGAGTGCGTCGGAGGAAAGGAAGCCAGGTGAGCGTGGAGATCAGGAAGAGAGGGAGGGGGAGGAGGTGCAAAGTGAGCTGGAGGGTCAGTGGGAGCAGCCAGGCGGAGACTCTGATAACCATCTGTATCTTAAGTGCCATGGAATCATCCTAACACATGGTTGACAAGGTCAGACTGAAATTACGGGAAGATCACTCTGACCCTTCTATTTGTCCTTCAGCAAAAACACTGCGTGTCCCCTGTGTGAGTGGCACTAGGCCAAGGGTGCAAAGCAGGGACACCTGTCATTAGGAGTTTAGCCTCTGAATTCTGCCAGGCCTGGTGCACATCTAGGCACTAACGGTCCTGGTGACCTTGAGCAAGTAGTTTACATTCTCTGAGTGAGCCCCAGGGTCCAGTCTGTCAAACAGAACCGCTAATACCCACTATCAGAGGGTTGTCCGAGGAATTAGTGCAATAATGTTTGTTTGTTTGTTTGTCTGTTTGTTTTGGAATACTTAGCACAGGGCCTGGCCCCTGGTAAAGCTAGCCCATGTACTTGCATGTTTATGAAGCACCTACTATGTGCCAGGGGCTGTGCAAGGAGCTGAGAAAACGGTAGTGAATAAGCAAAGTTCCTGGAGCTTCTATTCTGGAAGAGAAGGCAAACAAGTGACAAATAAATAAGTATGTAAGATAATGTCAGGCAATGACAAGTGGTAAAACATTAGAGTAATTGGAAAAAGACTAAGGAGGAAGGGCTAACTTAGCGTGATCAAGGAGGGCCTCTCGGGGGAGGTGACGTTGGTTAGCGCTCTGAATAACTGATGAGGAGGAGGCAGCCGAGGAAAGATGGAGAGTAAACATTTCCCAGGCACAAGACACAGCAAGGACAAAGGCCCAGGGATGGGAAGGAGGCGGTCCTCATCGAAGCCCAGCAAGACCAGCATGGCTGCAACCAACAAGGAAAGTGCTGGCACGGAGAATAAAAACCCTGACTACGCCCTTTTGCGGAGCCTGCGGTGCCCACTGAGATTCAGGACGAAGATATACGGGCGGGTTTCAGTGCCTTATGTATCTCCTGGTCAACAATGTAACGAACACGCGTGTCAGCCTTTCCTGAGCCGGGCACATTGAGGGCCCACGCTGTCCTCCAAGAACACGCGAGACCAGGACAGACAAGACGAGGTTACTGGGAGGTGTTAGTGGTGCGCAGAAGAGAGCAGTCAGAGAACTGGGGACAATCCGGGAAGACTCCGAGGAGGCGGGGAGACCAGGCTGGGCCTTGGAAGAGGGACGCATGGAACAGGGAGGGAAAGGCAGGAATGCAAAGGGGAAGGCGGGAGGTGGGCTGAGGAGCCCAGCCAGAGACAGTCGCTGGGGAGGCGGGGGTGGGGAGCTCCGTGTCGTGAGCTGTGCTGTCCCCCGCCGCCGCCCGGCAGATGGAGTACTTTGGCACCATCGGCATCGGAACGCCCCCTCAGGAGTTCAACGTCATCTTCGACACCGGCTCCTCCAACCTGTGGGTGCCCTCCGTCTACTGCTCCAGCCCTGCCTGCTGTGAGTGCCCAGCCCTGCCCACCCCGCACCCGAGGGCCCAGGGGCCCCGCACGCTCGGGGGCTGCAAGTCGGTTCCTTTCAAGCCTGCTGGGGCCACTCGGGATCCGCTCAGCAGGCATTTGCTGTGTGCCCAGCACTGCGCTCAGGTGCCTGGGGGGCAAAGCGGTGACTCACACATGGTCCCAGTGCCCCAGGAGTCCAGGCCAGTGGCAGAGAGAAGCAGGCAGCCACGGGCCTGCACCTCGCAGTGTTTGGCTGGGGCGTCCTGTGGGGTCAGCTGCGGACATTCCATCAGTGAGATTGTCCCAACTGGTCTAACCAGACAGCATGAAACCTGGGAACGCTCGGGCTCCAAAATCTAGGGAAAGGTAACCCATCTCCTCCAAAGCACCCACCCCCCCCAGCTCAGAACCCAGGCACCCACCCCAGGAAGACCGCCCCGGACCGTGACTCCCCACCAGCTGTCGGAGGTTGACGGCGTCGCTTCTTGCCCCCACAGCCAACCACAACCGCTTCAACCCTCAGCAGTCCTCCACCTACCAGGCCACCAGCCAGACGGTCTCCGTGGCCTATGGCACCGGCAGCATGACAGGCATCCTCGGATACGACACCGTCCAGGTGAGCTCCTGCTGGGGGGGCCGCCTCACCCTGCCCAGCCCTGGGACCCACTGCCAGGAAGCTTGGGGGCCCACCACCACCAGCACCCCCCAGAACCAGCTCATTCCAGCAATGTGGGTCTCCATGATCCCAAAGTCACCTGATGGGGGAACTCGGAAGGGGCAGTGGCAGAGGCATCACAGACATTTCCAGGTAAGGCAGCGGTGGGTAAAGGGTGGCGCCCAGTGCCACAAGCCCGCCTCAGCCCCACCCAAGCCGAGTGCTATGGAGAAGCTGAGAAAAGGCTCAGTTCTCTTTCAGCACCTCCTCCTCCTCCTCGCCCCCACTGCGGGGGCCCCCACCCCAGCCCTAACGCTCCCCCAGCTCCCCTCTTCCAGGGCGCAGCACGGGGGGTGGGGGTGGCAAGGGCTCCAGTTTGCCTGGGGTCTGCCCTGCCTCCGACCCTCAGACACACGAGCGCACGGTGACCATCTGCTCTGCAGCAAACTCACACACCGAGGCGCCGACTGCGGCCATCTGGAGCTCAGCCGCAATGGCCCCTGCAGCAGAACAACCAGTGTCCTCGGGGCTCGGCCCCTCTCCCGTCCTTCCATCCCGCCTTTACCCAGAGGCAGAGTCCGGCACAGGATGAGCCGGGACGCTCTGGGACCCGCGCTGGTGGCACCGCTGCTGCACAGAGCCCGGGGGGCGGGAGCCGATCACGAACCACGCGGTTTCCCCTGTCAGGTCGGAGGCATCGCTGACACCAACCAGATCTTCGGCCTGAGCGAGACGGAGCCCGGCTCCTTCCTGTACTACGCGCCCTTCGACGGCATCCTGGGCCTGGCCTACCCCAGCATCGCCGCCTCCGGGGCCACGCCCGTCTTTGACAACATCTGGGACCAGGGGCTGATTTCCCAAGACCTCTTCTCCGTCTACCTGAGCTCGTGAGTCGGGGCAGACAGGTCACGGTCCCCTGGCCCCAGCACGGGGCTGTCCAGGGCTGGGGGTTGTGAAGAGGGTCTTAGCAAGCGAGGGGTGGATAGGGTCAGCGTCTGCGGCTCGGGAGGTGTGTTTGTAGCGAGGACGGCGCCGGGCCCTCTGGGACCAGCCGCCTTCATCCGTCTCACCTGGCCAGCGAGCTACCCTGTCCCCTGGACTCACCCAACCCCAATGCCATTAGCCGTTTGCTCGGCAGCACCGGCCCCCTCATCGCCGGCCCCCCAGAGACCACCATCTGAAGTGAATCTGCTTGAAACGGGGGCCAAAATGTCACAGCCAGAAATGAAAAAAAAAAATGGGTTGAGATTTATATCCTGAACAGCGGAACTTGTAAAGGATGAAAGCACGTCTCTTTCGTTAGTTAACACCAGGTGTTGACTGTGAGTTCATTCCACGACCATGGAAAGTGAACCGGGTGTCGGTTGAGTAGAGGTTTGGGCAGGAATACCTGAGGGTGTCTCCCCCTTCCCCCGAGACGCCCAAATCCTCCTCTTCTGAAGCGGTTTGTCACGGCGGGTGTGTTTCCCCAGTTGTCCGCGGTTCTGTGACGCGCGGTGGGCCGCGTGTGCTGTCAGACGTGATCGGGGGAGGGGGTGGGGTTCGCGGAGTGGGGACTGTTTTACCTGCGGCCAGTTCTCTGGCAGCTCATTTCTCCGTCCGCACCTGCCCCCCTGCCTAACCCGAATCTGCGGGTTTAGACCATGACGATTCCAGGAGCAGGGACCTCTGCAGCTTCCAACAGAGAGGCCCTTCCATCCTTCCCCTCCCCCACCCCCCGGCGGGGGGGGGGGCACTTAATACCCAAGTCAGCCCTTAAACGCATTGGCCCTTACAGGTATTTCATGCAGGGCCGCCTCCTCTCTCAGCTGCATCAGTTTCTCAGTCTCAGCACTATTGACATCTTGGACCAGATGGCCAGCAATTCCTTGCTGCCGGGGGCCGCCTGCGCCTTGTAGGATGTTTAGCAGCCTCCCTGGCCTCTCCCTCCCAGACGCCAGTGACGGCCCCTACCCACATCCAAGCATGCCCATCAAAAACACCTCCAGACACTGGCGCGTGTGCCTGGGGGGTGAAATGCCCCTGGCTGAGAATGAACACGACACTCTCAAGTCCTTCAGAGCAAACATGGATTCATTTCACATGCTCTGGAGCCAGAAAGACCTAGGTTCTAATCTTGGCTCTGCCACTCCCTGGCTGTGTGACCTTGGGCAAGTCGCCTCACCTCTCTGTGCCTGTCTGTAAAGTGGAAATCACCATCATCATCATCATGGCCATAGCAGGGGCCTTGGTGGCCTCTGTCACACACTCAGCAAAGCTCCTTGCACAGGCTAGAGACCAAAATAGAGAGCAAACTTCCATAGCAAAAAAAAAAAAGAAAAAGAAAAAGAAAAGAACAGAAAGAAAGAAAAAAGGCAGCTCTTAGAGTACATGTAGTTTATGTTTGTTTGAATGAATGAATGAAGGAAAGAATGCATTCCTGGTTTTCCCCCCACTTTTCACAGCAATGACCAGAGCGGCAGCGTGGTGATGTTCGGTGGCATCGACTCTTCTTACTACACTGGAAACCTGAACTGGGTGCCTCTGTCCTCCGAGACTTACTGGCAGATCACCGTGGACAGGTGAGACCATTGTGGATGGGCGACGTCCTGGCTTGGACCCCAGGCCCTGTTTCCTTACAGAGTCCTAGTCAGCTAAGCTTTTCAGGGTCCTGCTGGAACAGCCAGCACAGGGACGGGTACCCCGGGAGGTAAAGGTGGGAGCTGGCCAAGCCAGAGAGACCCTGGACAGGCACTTCGCTGGAGGAGGAGAGCTGTCTGAGCCCCCAGACACTCTGCAGGGATGAGACAGCCACTTTCCTTCTGGTCGCAGAGGCAGGACAATCTACTGGCATCCCCAGGGAGAGCTGGAGGACCTGGCTGTCCACCTGTCTCAGCACTTAGGGGACCTGTGAACGGGCCCGTGCTCCTCCTGTTCCAGGAAAAATGTCACTGTTAGTCTAGGGATGGGGCAAACCGACTGAGAAGTTGTTTCAGCTGTTCTGTCCCTGCTTCTCCTACGGGGCCTGCCCACCCCCCACACAGCCTCACTCCCCAGCTGTCCTTGCCTCCCCTCCCCACCCCCCGCAGGCCTGCTAGAGGGACCAGTCACCCAGGTTTGCCCAGGCCAGAGCAGGGTCCTGGGACATGAAAATCTTCAGGACTAAAACCAGGACAGCCCTGCTAAACCAGGATGCGCTGGTCCCCCTATGTCTGTCCCAGCCAGGCCGCAACCCTGTCAGTTCTTCCAACTCCCGCCCCCGCTCCTCTTGTCTCCATCCCTGCCCACCTGCCGCACTACACCTGCCTCCAGCCCTTCACCTCCTGGCAACCTTTGGGCACCTGCTTCCCTGGGAAGCCTCCCTGGCTGCTCCTCGTCACCACCACCCTCACTCTGGATTGTGGTTCCGTCCCCCTGCCGTGTGCCCTGTTCACCCTGCCCTTCCTTGACCGCAACTTACCTTTCCAGCTAGGCTGTGAGCCCCCGCAGCCAGAAACTGCGCGGCTGTCTTGTTAGGCTTTGCATCTCCCAGGCCTGGCACCGAGTCGCGCTCAGTGCATAGCTGCGGAGAAATTAGTGCACGAACGAATGTACGCGTGAAGGAGAGAAGCTGACATTCCATATATTGGCCAGCGGGTGGGGAAGAGGGACCCTCTGGAGTCCCTCGGTTCCTCCTGGGGACGAAGGAAACCCTAACTCGCATCTCGCCCGCAGCATCACCATGAACGGCCAGGCCATCGCGTGCAGTGGGGGCTGCCAGGCCATTGTCGACACCGGCACCTCTCTGCTGGCTGGCCCCACCAATGCCATCGCCAACATCCAGAGCTACATCGGAGCCAGCCAGACCTCGAACGGCCAGGTAAACCCGGCCCTGGTGGCCCTGGTCTAGGCCCAGGTGGCGGATCTGCCACACCGAAGGAATGCAGCCTGAATTCTAACCCTTCCCTCCTTCCAGATGGCGGTCAGCTGCTCGGCCATCAGCAGCCTGCCCAACATTGTCTTCACCATCAACGGCATCCAGTACCCGCTGCCCCCCAGCGCCTACATCCTGCAGGTAAGGGGGGTCCGGGCCTCCCACCTAAGCGGGCCCCTAGGATGTGGCCACATCCTCCCCCTCCGCACGAGCTGTGGCTCACATCCGCCCCGGACAGCCTCCAGAGAAAAAGAATACATTACAGATAAAGGCAGGAGTGAGGGCGTGGACCCAGTCCCCGCCCCACCCACAGGAGAAAAGTAAGGCACACAATGGTGGCATGGAAAGAATTTCTAGGTGAACACCTGAGTCCACACCCCAGGTTTCCATCGCTAGCCTGTTGATGCGCGTGTGGTTTAGCGGCGCTGGGTGAGAGGAACCACCCTGAAGCCAGTAAGGGTTGGGCAAATGAAAGTCACAGCTTGTATGGGGTCAGGGATAATGTGCTCCTATGTCTCTACCAAGTAACACACCTTCGGTCAGACAAAGCACAGGAAAACCCCTTACTTTCTGCTGTGATGCCAGGAGGGAAACTTGTTTCGCCCAGGAGGTCGATACTATCCAGCAAGAGGTCCTTGTGTCCGGGCCACTCCCCACAAGATGCTGGTTAATTAGTAGGGTGAACCCCTGAGCATTGGGGTTTTTCAAAGCTTCCTAGGTGACTCCAGCATGCACCCAAGGTGCCCACAGCCTTGGTGAATGACAAGGACTAATAGCCGACCTGGTTTGTCGCTGAACGGGATCAGGATCATGAGAAAAGGCTGTGTCACCAGGGCTTGTCCAAAATCCTCCCCGGCAGCTTGCTTCCTAAACCCCTTCGCTCCGGTGCTGACGTCAGGCTTTGCGCACCTGCCAGAGACACTGGGCGATGTCTCGTAGCCCCTGGAAACCGACAGTGCAGGGAACAGCTCCTGCAGGCAGGCCCCAGGCAGAAAGAGCCCAGTCCCCGGACCCGAGCCAGGAAGCTCCTCCGTGCATGTGCCTGGCAGCGGGCCGTGGCCCCTGGGGCTCCGTCCGCCAGCGCCCGTCCCTGCGGAGTCTGTGTCCCATCTCCAGTTCCCTTCTCCTCTCCTCCAGAGCCAGCAGGGCTGCGTCAGCGGCTTCCAGGGCATGAACCTGCCCACCGCCTCCGGAGAGCTCTGGATCCTGGGCGACATCTTCATCCGCCAGTACTTCACCGTCTTCGATAGGGGCAACAACCGGGTCGGCCTGGCCCCCGTGGCCTAAGCCTGCGTCTTTCCGGCTCCTTCCCGGGAAGATCCGGCCCCCCCGCCCCCCTCCGCTCCGCGCCCACTCGAGGTGTACATAAGTCTCCCCGCTGCCCTGCCCGTGAGATCGTGGAGGTGGAATCTCTGTCCTGACCCCTACAACGCCAATAATGTAGAATAAAAACATGACCTCCTGAAAAAATGTTTCATGGTGTGGCTTCTCTTCGTTGGTATTCCTCTTCACGTCGCCAGGGTCGGGTCACCAGGGCAGGGGGGCAGACGTGGCCACATTCTCTTGGACAGCACCGAACACGGGGACAGGGGCAGCACACACTTCACGTGGAAGCAGGAGGACCAATGGGCCTTGGCAGGCTCTGCTGGGAGCACTGCATACAGAATTGGGAGTCAATTACACCTCAATTACAAAACAATAATAATACAATAAGTACCCTGGCTGGTGTAGCTCAGTGGATTGAGCTCGGGCTGCGAACCAAAGGGTCGCAGGTTCGATTCCCAGTCAGGGCACATGCCTGGGTTGCAGGCCACGGCCCCCAGCAACCACACATTGATGTTTCTCTCTCTCTCTCTCTCTCTCTCTCTCCCTCTCTCTCTCTCTCTCTCTCTCTCCTTCCCTTCCCTCTCTAAAAATAAATAAATAAAATCTTAAAAAAAAACTAACTCTTAAAAAAAGTTTAAAAAATAATAATACAATAAAACAGACCAAGGGACCAGAAATGCCAGGCTATTGCCTTCTCATGGAACAGGGCACCTGAGTTCTTTTTTTTTTTTGAAGATTGTATTTATTTTTAGAGAGAGGGAAAGTGAAGGAGAAAGAGAGAGAGAAACATCAATGTGTGGTTGCCTCTCATGTGGCTCCCACTGGGGACCTGGCCTGCAGCCCCGGCATGTGCCCTGACTGGGAGTCAAACCAGTGACCCTTTGGTTCACAGCCCGTGCTCAATTCACTGAGCTACACCAGCCAGGGCAGCACCTGAGTTCTTGGTGAAGGAGATTGACTTCTTATTTCTCCCAAACCCAATAAAGTGATGAGAAAAACCAAGGGACCAAGGACAGGTGGCCACCGATGACGACATCCCCAAGGAGGCCAGGCAGGGTGGTGTTGAGGGTAGGACGGGGGCTGGAGAGGCACAGAGCTGACACCCCACAGGCTGCCCTCCGTGATTGGCTGGCGGATCCAAACTAACAGTCCGGGATTGGCTGGCGGATCCAAACTAACAGTCCGTGATTGGCTGGCAGGTCCAAACTAACAGTCCAGGGCCCTTCCCCACTCTGGGAACCAGACGCTGAATGGACGTGTTTCCCCATCAGGAAGGAGGGTGCTTTTGCCCCCTGAACAGGGATTTCTAGAAAAGAAACTGAGCATGCTCGTTAGCAGATATGCCCTAGAAGTGCCACCAGGAAACAGAGCAGGGTTTCTCCGTGATTCTGAGACCAAAACGTTCAAGGAAAACCAAAGTTTCAAGATAAGTGTGGAACACAAGCTGTTCTAGGCCGTTCTTTGAGGCTGACCAGGCACGTGGTGGCCCCCCACCCCCACCCCAGCAAAGGCCCTGAGAAGTCCTGCTGCAGAGCGATCCGTTCCGCTGTAACTCAGCTGAGCTGGCCCTCAGCTCCCCCTTCGCTGTGAACCTACACAGGCTGTGCTCCTCCGCACGCACGTTGGAACCGTTCCCACAGCTCCTGCCTCTGCCGGCAGCTGGATTCCAGACTACTCGCCGGAGACACCGCCTGCCGGTGGGAGCTGGGCCTCCCCGCTGCGTGGGAGTGACCTTGGGGTGACCAGAACAACAGAGCGTTAGATACTCTCTTGTCATGCCATCCTGCAACTGCGTCATCCGTCACTCCCACCAGTGCAAGATTAGGGCTCCAGGAAGGAACAGCTGAGCGATCTTTTTGCAACATAAATTTGATCTCATCCCTTCCTTGCTTGCAACTTTGAATGAATGCCTTCCAAGTGCACTTGGGTAAGACGATAAAGCCTTGGCATGGCCTTCAGGCCCCGCAGCTCCGGTCCCTGCGTACCTGCCCTGACCCCTCTTACCCTGAGGTCCCACCGCCCTGGCCTTCCTCCACCCCCACAAACACTCAAACATCTTTCCCACCTCCGGCCCTTTGCACACACTGTTCCCTTTGCCTGGGTTGCTGTTCCCTTTCTCCTCACCTGCTAACACCTAGCGTCCTCTCAGCTGAAATGTCACTCTCCTGCAAGGCCGGCCCTGACCACCCTCCCCCAGATTCCAGCCTTCTGCTCCTTTCCAGCACCGGGCACAATCGGCCATCATGCTTCCGTGGGGGTGCTTGTCTCACACCCACCAGGGCGGGGGCTGTGATGGTCTCCCTGTCGGAGCCCCAGGGCCTGGCACACAGTAGATGCTCAATAAATATTTGTTGACTGAGGGATGGATTTGAGAAGATTTTTACAGGGAAACAGTTCGGACAGGAGGAGAGAGTGCATCTGATCTGACTGAGGTCATGCTTGAGACAACAGGTGGGTCTGCGGCCCGCCCCCCTCCCACCAGCATTCTGTCCCCGTCATATTTGGTCATGGGACCAACAGGTGGACTTCTCAGATTTCTGGGGAGGAATTTCACGGTGTCCTGGCTCACTGGCATTTCTGACATTTCCCGAGCCTCCCCGTGTGAGCCAGACCGTGTGCGGGGCTCCGAGGACGCAGGCAGGTCCTCCCGGACCCTCCCTGCTCTGGTGCAAGCCACCGGCTGCCTTCCTCCCCATCCTCAGCTCCGCCCCTGCAGCCTGGCCTCCCCCTCCCGGCCCGCTCCTGCTCCCTGGCCCTGGGATCCCTGCATCCGGACGGAATCTAAAAAGGCTCCCTGTGAAACGGACCCTCTGAAGTGAAAAACGCTGCACTGACACATCTGACCTGACACTTGCCGCTTTGCTCCACAGGATGAGATGGACTCACCTTCCTTCTCTCCGGTCTCAGGACCCTTCTCCATTCATTGTGCCTTATTTCCTGCGGGCCTCGGGGGTCCAGGAGCAGCTCGACCCCTCCTTTCCACCCACACTTGTCCGGGAGGGTTATTTTCACCTCACAGGTCTCTGCTCCACTCACCTGTGGAGCGCCCCACCTCCCCGAACACAGACTCTCGCTCCTTTGGTGGGAGCCCAGATTGGTGCACACCCGACAGAGTCGGCCCGTGTGGCAATACCCGTCAAGATCAGAAATGCGTCTGCCTTTGGCCCCAGTAACTTCACTTCTGGGAGTTTGTCTTAAAAATAACACGTGCACTCATGCAAAGTGTCAGTAGAAGGCTATCCTTTGTAGCATCTTTTGTAAGCGCAAGATCTGAAATGACCCGAATGTTCACCCACAGGGCATCGTAATTAAACGGCTCTCAGTGCGTGCACACCAGGGGCTGCTGCGCGGCTGTGGAAAGGGGAAGAGGAATGAGCTTGCTTGCTGGGCCCTGGGGCGCCGAGGTCCGGAAGAGAGACCGCCAGGTGGGAAAAAGCAGGTGCCAATAGGGCCTACACTACACTGTGTTTGGATCACAAAAATAATAATAAGGTTTGCTCGCATTTGCACCGGGGAACCGAGGCCCCCAAGAACCGGAGACCACAGAAAAGAGAAGGGGGAGCTGGGTGGATATGGGGTGGGGCAGGCCTCGCCCCAAATACAACTGTACACATTTTTGTTTCTAAGGGCGTAGATGTACTACCCATTCAAAGTAAGTGGAGGGAAAGTAATTTTAAACCTCTGAGAGCTTCTCCTAATTTGAAACCTCCTATGGCTTGTCTGGGGGCCGGTTCTCCCAACCATCTCCACACCTGGGTCTGGTGGGTCTGGTTGCTCAGCCCTCGGGGAATCCCCCGATCCCGTGACACTGACCTCGCGTGTGGAAGGGGCCCTGGCACACGGGAGGCTGCGCAGAGCCCTGGACGTGGGGTTGCAGGCCTGGGCACAGCCCGGGCGTGTTCACCCAGGGACACCCCCTCCTGCGTGTGCGAGCCCGGGCAGCTGGGAGCTCAGAGCAGCCCCGTCCTGTTTGTTCAGAGCACCACACGCCCATGTGGGGTCCTGACAGCGGTCTCCCGGCCTCCTGGAGCCAGCCCTGGGCAGCGGGCCCTGCACACTGGGGCTTACTGTGGACAGAGCATGTTCTTGCCGAGTCAGATCCCACTGGGGCTCTCCCAGCTTGTCACCCCACTGCCTGCCCACGGGGAAGGGAGGACTCTCCGACCCCTGCCCCTAGGGGCCCTCAGAAGGGACTGCGTTGACCACAGCATGAGGCTGTGAGAACCCTGGCCCAGCCGGGGGGTCCTCTGCAGATGGTCCCCGCACCTCTTCCCCAGGAGCCTTCTTGTGCCAGGGAGCAAGCAGACGGGAGGCAGGCAGGGTCCTTGGGTGGGGGCCAGCTGGACGTGCCAGGGACAAGAGTGGCAGCTTCAGGCCCTCGCTGGGGGCACCCCTGAGGCCTATGCCACATGGAATCCCAGAGGGTCCGCAGGACTGCGTGGCAATTGCCCACAGCAGTCACCCCTCTCATGCATCTTGACTGGTTTTCTTCCCTTCCCCACCCCACTTCCCCCTTCTTCACCTGCTTCCCAGGGTCACTTCCCAGGTCAGTGACTCACACACACCCAAACACTGACCTCTGGGCCTGCCCTTGGGGGAGCCCAAACTCCGCTGAGGTGGTCTCAGTGCCCTCTCATCGACTGTAGCCGTCAGCCGGCTCTCTTAAACCCCCGCAGAAGAACCCACCCACGTGCGGTGTGAAGGGACAGAGCCCAGACTGGGGGTCGGAACAGGGCTCTCCTCCCAGCTCGGCCTTCATAACCTGTGCAGCCGCAGGACGCTCGCCTAACCTCTCTGAGCCCCTGTGGTCCCGGCTGCAAGCTGGGGAAGGGGGCGGTGAGGGAGGCTCCAGATAAGCATGCTTTTGTGCTTGGACCAACCTGGGGAAAACGTATGCAGCTGTCCTGCCCCCTTCCCCCATGCTTTTTTTTTGGGGGGGGGGCCCTGTGCATTTTTTTTAACATTTAAAGTAACATCATTTACTTGAGTTCTGGGGGGCGGTGAGGGGGAGGCCAGTATTAACACTGAGTTGCACCCTTTATTAAACAGTGGGTAACGACGGGACAGTCAGCCCTGACTTTCAGCCGCCACCACCACGTGGACAGCTGGCTTGTTCGAGAAGCTGCCCCGTGGAGGCAGCCAGGGTCCCGCACTGTCGTCCTGAAATTAGATCCCAGGTGGCATCAGGAGGCTGGGTGGCTGCACAGCGTCGCATGGAGGCGACACCACCAGGGAGGGTCATGGTCCCACCGCACGGACGAAGGCGCCGAGCCCCGAGGTCCCTCGGCCCATGGCGGCGGAGCAGGGCTCAGAGCCGGTCAGGGCGCCCAGCCTGCACCCTTAAGTTAAATACCACCCGTCACGTCTGAGCCCTTTGCAGCTCTCAGCGCTTTCTTCTGCAGCCCCCCCGGGCTTCGGTGGCAGCAGGCGGGTGACACGGAGACATCCTGGTTCCCTGTCTCCCATCTCCACCTGACAGGCCCCATAAATGACGGCACTGTCCTCTTTCCACCTGCCATGGAAACTGGGCTGCACCGCCCAGACCCACCCCCCCCCCGCCCACACACACTGGCAGGTTTAGTCCCCCAGCTGCTGGGAGGGCCACTGGCTGACGGCACTCAGCCATCGCCCTCGTAGGGAGCTGCCTTGCCCAAGGTCATGCTGCTTTCCTGGGGCAGCCCAGATGGAATTACTGGTCAGCATGGGCACACAGAGCTGTTCCTTTGCCCCGCCTCGGGACAACTCCGAAGAATGAGGCGTCTGGCCTCAGAGGTCCTGGAGGGGGCTGGCTGAGTGAGGCCTGGAGACTCGGGGCAGCCGCTGACCTCTCCCTCGCGCCCGCCCCACAGGTGTGGATGACGAGCACCAGCTGCCCGCTGCTTCCTTCCCGCCCAGGGAGCCCAGGCTGCAAAGGCCTCTCCACCGTCTTTTTCCTTCTCACTTCCGAAGTCTCCCAGCATCAAAGGCCACCGGGGCTTACACCAGACACCTCCCCAATGCAGCCCGCAGCACCCCACCCCCCCAGCCCGAGTCTGGGGCAGGCTTTTCTCCCAAGTGGGGCGGGGACGGGGGCGGGGGGGGTGGAGTTTTCCCACCTTTCCAATGAGAGGTGAATGAGCGAGCAGGGCAGCCTGGGGGAGACCGACACAGCCTTTAATCGGGAAACCTCAAGTGAGGACAGTAACGCTGGTGC
The DNA here is from genome assembly GCF_019186645.2 of Phyllostomus hastatus. Lineage (NCBI taxonomy): Eukaryota > Metazoa > Chordata > Mammalia > Chiroptera > Phyllostomidae > Phyllostomus > Phyllostomus hastatus. The sequence goes on along the minus strand of NW_025334005.1, from coordinate 6,729,788 downwards.
TGGCGGCACAGTCCCGGTGGAGTCTCAGGCCCTCGCCACCAGCCCTCCTCCTCCGGTGGAGGCAGCTCAGCAGCCCGGCCTCCCTTGAAAGAGGCCTGGCCTTCCAGGGACAATGCTGCCCCTGGGGAAGGCATCTGCTCATCCCCACGGCGCGTTCCAAATGCTTCCTGGGAGCAAGGCGTTATCAGCCCTGAGGGTCTGCCAGGCCCCCAGCAGCCCTGCAGGAGCGAGCCTCGCCGGCCCCCACGGTGTTCCTGCATACTCCCAGGGCCACTGGCAGCTCCCTCTGTCCGGCGTCTCCCAGGCGTGGCCCTGCGATGGAGGCCACCTTACCCTGTGGGCTCCTCTTTGCGTGAGGTCCCCCTCGTGGGCTGCTGAAGGCTGGGGCTCGCGGTAGCCACAAGGGCTGCAGACAGTCTGGAGGTGGTGGGAGAGAGTCTGCGAGGCCTGAGGGGGGTGGCAGGGGTCTCTGAGGGGCTACGGTCTATCGTGGAGCGGGCTGAAGCATCAGTCAGGATGGTTGCAGGCAGAAAAGGCTGCCTGGCTGCCGTGTGGGCCCCGGAGGCCGAGGTCAAAGGCTCTGGAGTAACGGGAGGTGGCCCAGGAGCCCCGGGAGAGGCCGGAGGTAGAGTGGAGGCTCCTGGAGGGAGGGAAGGCCCCGGGGATGGCCCCGCGGGGGGCAAGGGTGAGGCCGGGGCTCCTGAACGGCTCCTGGGGAAAGTCTGCCCATCAGACACGTTCGTTCCTAGGAGGAGCTGGAGGAAGCGGAGCACTGGCCGCCGAGGCAGGGCTGCCGGGGACCCCGGACAGGAGCTGCAGTTGATGGGGGCCTCAGGGTCTCTGCGGGGACCCTGAGCCGCGTTGCTGAACTCCACCTCGCCGGAAGGGCCGAGTCCCCGCCTTTCTTCCAAGGAATCTAGAGATGGGTGGAGGGAAACAAGAGGCCTGTGGTTCTCCCGGAAGCTGAGGCCGCTCTGGGAGGAGCTGCATGGGGACAGATGCCCAAGCCCTATCCTCTGCCGGTCCTCGAACACCCGGTGAGGGCCAGCCAGTGCCTGTCCTGGGGTAGGACAGACCAAAAAAAATGACTGAGCCCTGGCTGGTGTGGCTCAGTGGACTGAGCACCAGCCTGAGAACCAAAGGGTCAACAGTTCAATTCCCAGTCAGGGCACATGCCTGGGTTGCGGGCCAGGTCCCCAGTAGGGGGCACGTAAGAGCAACCACACATTGATGTTTCTCTCCCTTTCTTTCTCCCTTGCTTCCCCTCTGTCTAAAAAACAAATAAATAAAGTCTTTTAAAAAACGTGAACGGAAGGAGGCGGTGCACCAAAGCGGCTGTGCCAGGCGCTGGTCTGTGATGCTGTGTGAAACACGCAACTCCCCCGAGCCTCCGCCTCCCCACCTGTACGCTGACAATCGCACGGGCCTGGCTAAAGCGGCACATGGGACGTCTCAGCCTAAACCCGGGTGCAAACTGTGGACTTCGGGTGACCATCCTGTGTCGATGCAGGGTCACCGATGGTAACACAGGTACCATCTGCTGCGGGGTATTGACAGTGGAGACTGAAACATCATGAGGGCTTAATATTCGGGGGGGTCAGGAGGAGGGGACAAGTAAAGGAAGGAAGAGATAGGCAGAGAGCACATGCAGAGTGAAGAAGCAAACGAAGAAAATGTCAGGAGGGCATGATCACAGAAGAGAGGGATGCTGTTAAACACATTAAAAAACTGGACGGCCCTGGCCAGTGTGGCTCAGTGGGTTGAGCGCTGGCCTGTGAACTGAAAGACCGCTGGTTCGATTCCCAGTCAGGGCATATGCCTGGGCTGCAGGCCAGGTGCCCAGTAGGGGGCGTGCAAGAGGCAACCAGTTGATGTTTCTCTCGCACATAGCTGTTTCTCTCCCTGCTTCTCTCGCCTTTCCCCTTGCTCTAAAAATAAATAAAATCTTAAAAAAAAAAAAAACCTGGACGAATGGTACTTTGAAAATCGTCCAAGGACAGTCACACAACTCTGTGAATACACCCAAAGCCACTGACTGTGCACTTGGACCGTGTGCATCGTATGGCCTGTGAACTACACGTCAAGCAAGCTGGGTTTTGGCTTTGGGGTTTGGTTGTTGTTTTTTTTTGGTTATTAAAAAAAGCTTTTTTTTTGTTATAACCAACAAGCATTTTTTTTTGGTTATCAAAAAAAAACAGCTCATATTGTAGTTCAATAAAAAGTGGGTTGTCCTTACAAGGAGTTCTCATGAGAAAAAGTCACATGGAGAACAAACTGAGTGAGGCCTTGCGCTTCAGAAGAGCTGGCTCAGTACCTCCCTTCTCGGGGCTCACCTTCCCCATCTGGAGGGAGGAGGCCAGAGCGAGAAGGAGCGGGGGAGAGGGGATCCGAGAGGCCGGGCCTTGAGCCCGACACCAGCCGGCACAGCACAGCTTTAAAACAGATACTTCTGTCTGGCATAGCTCAGTGGATTGGGCGCGGGCTGTGAACCAAAGCATCATGGGTTCGATTCCCAGTCAGGGCACATGCCTGGGTTGCGGGCCACAGCCCCCAGCAGCCGCACATTGATGTTTCTCTCTTTCTCCCTCCCTTCTCTCTCTAAAGATGAGTGAAAAAAATCTTAAAAAAAAAAAAAAACACTTAAATGCCCTCAGCCCCTATTTCCCCATCTGAAGATGGAGATGACGGTAACGGCCCCTCTCAGATATTGCCAGTAGCACTTAAATGAGACAGTACAGGTAAAACGTTCCGTACCCTGCCCAGCACCTTTGCTAACAACTGGTCTCTAGGCAGCATGGGGAACACCACCTATGAGCCTGCAGGGCAGTTGGCAGTGGTTAAACTGAAGAAGGAACTATAAAGCTCTCGGTGGTCTCCAAGGTGGGCTGCACAGGCTCCGGCTGTCTCCGGGCTCCACTCCCGACAGCAGCTCGGCACCCGCAGACCTGAAGGGCTGCCCTAAATACAGGATACCCTCTTCAAAAGCCCAAAGGTGTTAAAAGCTATTTTGTACACGAGGAGATCCAGGCCACAAATCAGTGGGAAAATTCACCGTCTTCCTGGAAGTTTAAAAACCATAAAAGAGCCACATTTAAGGTGCTTTATGGACAGGTTAAATTGGAAAAACTGAATTGCATGCATTCAGGGCTGAGCTGGTGGGTATGTGGGGAACCAGCGGCCTCAAGGTAACTGTCCTCTTTCTCCAGGACCCCATTGGGTCTCGTGCTACCGTCACACTGTGCCAGTCAGCAAACCACGCTGGCGCCCTGGGACTCTGTCACTCCATCTATTGACCGTGTGTCCGAATGCAACTCACAAAATGAAAAAGAAGTTGTCTGGCCCTGGCTGGTGTGGCTCAGGAGATTGAGCGCCAGCCTGTGAACGGAAAGGCCACCAGTTTGATTCCCAGTCAGGGCACATGCCTGGGTTGTGGGCCAGGTCCCTGGTTGGGGCTGTGCAAGAGGCAACTGATCGATGTATCCCTCACATATCAATCTTTCTCTCCTTTTCTTTCTCCCTCCCTTCCCCTCTCTCTAAAAATAAATAAATAAAATCTTTTTTTTTTTTAAAGCTGTCTGACCAAAGATTTTTCACCATAGGTCCATTATGGTTAGAATAAAAAAGAAAGAAAGAAACCACCTAAATGTCCACCAAAAGGCAGCGGGTGTGCCAGGTATGTAAACCAGAGCATCTGGGAGCTTTTCGAACGACCAGCTAAGGGCCACATCGATCCTTCAAAGCTGCGTGTCCCAGCAGGTCAGCTGGGCCCTGCCTTCTCCTCTGGAAGCAGTGAACATGGACAAGCATCAACAACGGAGAAAGACAAACAGACAAGAGTAATGCTGAGCAGTCAGGACAGCGTAGGAGCTAAAAGCATCGACTCCGGGCTCAGATCCTGGCTCTGCTGCCCGACAGCTGCGTGACCCCGAGCATGTCGCTTTGCCCCTCTGTGCCTCAGCTTCCCCTCCTGGAAAACAGGGGTGACGACAGTGCCCGTCTCCACGGGCCGCTGTGAGAAGGGGATGCAGTCAGACCTGCGATGTCCCCTGACACGTGAGTGCTCCACGCCTATTAGTGACAACACTTCTGCCACATGGGTTCAGTCCCTGAATTCTGACTTTTCAAAAAGGAGGAACTCGGAGGAAGAGATTACGGAAGGGGATAGTGGAGAAGGAGGAGGCACTATAAACAAGCAACGTGTCACACGGCCTGTCGGGGGTGGCACGAGGATCACGGATGAGGGCCGCGTGTGACCTTGAGCAAGCCACGTCCCCTCTCTGAGCCCGGGTGTCTCACACCCAGGGCCTGGCGAGGTCTGCGTTTCTAGGAGGAAGAACAAAGTAGGAGCAGGCGGTGGAGGAACTCCGGGACCCAGAGGCCTGCTTACCTGGGCAGGACGCGCAGCAGTGCCCGGGGGACACGGAGGGGTCCGCGCAGGCCCGCTGGCAGGGGACCTTCTCACAGCTCACCTCTCCCAGCTGGGGAAGCACAAGGGGACACGTGAGGACGCCCAGAGCACCTCGCCCGCCCGGAGCAGCACCCCCAAAGGCCTCTGGCACCAGCAGTGGGACCCACGGGAAGATCCGGAGACAGGGGCTGCAGTGCCTGGCCCTCACCTGAACAACAGGAGAGGCCAAGGCCAAACGCAGCAGGGTGGCCTTAAGGACACCGCAAAGAGGGAGGATACAGTCACACCCAAAGGTATTCCGGCAGGTGATTCGAGTTGAAGAAAGTTGCAGGCAGGCAGGAGGAAGAGGAATTTGGGCTTACACGGGCTAAGGGGCTCCGGAGTTTGCAAAGGGACGCAAGGCAAGAAGCAGCCCCTGGCCAGGCGGCTCCCAGTTCCCAGGCCCCACTCACCTGGCACGTGCACTGGGTACAGGGCTCATCGTCCAAGGTGAACACCTGGCCGTTCACCACCTTCCTTCCCTCGTAGTTGCAGTCTGCGGGGGCAGGGGAGACAGGGGCCCGTGAGAGCCAAGGCCCACCTGGGAGCCTCTGACGTGGGGTGGCGGGTCCTACTCACCTCGGCACACCGGGCAGCACTCCCCGTCGGGGTGGAAGGGGTAGGTGCAGGTGATGGGGCAGTCCACGGGCGAGCAGGCCACGGAGCCCAGCTGCAGGACACAGAAAATGCACAAGGCCCTTCGTTCCGGGGGGGCTGATGGGACCCTCGGGAAGGACAAGTCACACAGCCACAGAGTGCCCGTCAGCACCCCCAAGGTCGGGGGAGCCGTCCATGGCGGGGGCAGGGGAGGGGGGTCATATTCCCTCAGTCAGAGTCTGTCTTCCTGCTGGGACACAAGCGCACAAAGTCGAGGCCCTGGCCTTGTCCACAGACCTCACCTGTCAACAGGCGCCTGCTCAAGGAAGCCGTGAACTGCCCAAGAAAGGCGAGCACCAAAACCCCAGGGGAAAGAAGGACCCAGGAGCCGAAGCTCCCGGAAGCACACGGCTGTGCCTGAGCGGGGGTGGGGGGGTGGTGGGGGGGGGGCACTCGGAGGCCCGAGACATTCACCCCAGCTTCTTCTCGGTCTTTCTGCAGGCCCTGTCCCTTTTCCCGCTGCGCCTCACCCTCCACCCGCAGGGGACAAACAGTCAGGATTTTCGCTCCAGCTCCCAAACGCTAACTGACACCACCACCAAAGGTGCTTTTCCGGACTGAGGGGCAGCATGGGGAGGGGGAGCAGTGCGCTTCCTGGAGCGCAGGTCCCGAGGGTGAGGGCTCGATTCTTGGCACCACAGTCCACGGGCTGTGGGGTCCGGAGCCTCGGTTTCCCACCCAGCAGATGGAGAAGACGGCAGTGCCTGCCTCCTAGGGTGCTCACGCAGATGAAGGGCTGGGCGCCGGGCTGGCCCACGCCAAGAACCTGAGATGTGAGTAGAGGGCGTGGGCTGGAGTCCCCCACTGGCACCCTGTCACATGCTACGGACTGGCCCCTAAGCCCCTCCCTGGTCACCAGAAGCAGAGGACTTCGCCAGGGCAGAGAATGAAAACTGGTCCCCGGGCCCTGGGTAAAGATTGGCCCTGGGCAGGGCTGGAGGGAGCGGACTGTCACCAGGACCCAGAAGTGACCTTTCTCTTGGAGGTCTCTGGACTTTGCCTCCAGGGTTCAGGAGCTGGTGGCAGTCCCTGGGGAGTTTCCGCAGACAGGGGTCAGGTCTGGGTGGCCGTACCAGGCAGATGCAGCTCAGACACGGGTCCAGCACAGACGGAAAGGTCTGGTTGTTGTGGAAGATTCTGCCTGTGTAGGTGCAGCCTGCCAGAGAGAGCACGCGGTGAGCGCCAGTGGGGTGGGGGCTGGGTGGAAGGTTGGTTAGTGACCAGGCTCCTGCCAGGGTCAAGGTCCCAGGCTGATTGGGGTGGTGAAGGCCAGGTGCCTCCTGGGCCAGTTGCCCCAGAGGTTGGGGACGGGACAGAACACAGGTCCAGAATGGGCGCTGGCTTTTTTGCTCTGGATTCAGCAGAGGGGCCAATGTATCTTCACTTCAGGGTCCTCCCACCCTCCCAGTCCCCCCTCCCCCCTCCCCCAGGATAAAGTGTTTCCCCCTCCCCCCCTCACCAGGCAGATCAGGACAGAGGGACCAGGAGACACAACCTGGGAGCCTGGCACCACAGCCGTCCTCTCCGCCCCTCCCCACTCAGCCAAACCCCACCTTCCAGAACATTCCTCCGCACCTCTCCCCTCCCTGTCTCCTGATGCCCACAGAGACCCAGTCTAGACGGTGCCTCCTTGATGGCATTTACCACATACTAGTAAGTAAAAAAACAGGTGATAAGATGGTAGGGAAACATTTTAAAGGAAAATATATGTATAACATATATCTATTCTACATTAGAGAGAAATACATATTACAGAGATGTTGTTATATAGAGGTGTAGATATTCCATCACAAAGAGACTAGAAAAACAAAAGCATGAGGTTTAAAAGCGATCATGGAATCCCTGGCTAGTGTAGCTCAGTGGATTGAGCACGGGCTAGGATCCAAAGTGTCCCAGGTTCGATTCCCAGTCAGGGCACATGCCTGGGTTGCAGGCCATGACCCCCAGCAACCACACATTGATGTTTCTCTCTCTCTCTCTATCTCCCTCCCTTTCCTCTCTAAAAATAAATAAATAAAATCTTAAAAAAAAAAAAAGTGATCATGGGCCCTTCTAAATGTTCTGTAACAAAACATGACTTTTGAATCCGGGGGAAAGGTAAAAGTCGCTATAAATGAAATGTCACTTTCACTTGTTCTCCCTGTTGCTTGTCACCCCACCTAAGCTGTAAGTTCCGCACCTCTTCCTATCTGCCTCCGGCACCAGACAGGCCCTGCCACGGGCCAATTCTCTACGTCTCTGAGCCCCAGTTTCCCCATCTGTGAGATGGGCTGCCCCATGGGGCAGGTGGTTGTGAGAATGACCCGAGGTGAAACCTGCGTGGTGCTTTGCACGGAGGGGCCCGGTACAGGGGGGCACGAAGGCGACGGCGGGGAGGGGTGCTCTGCAGCCCCCACAGGGAGCTACCTGCTGAGCAGTCTGGGCAGCACTGTCCAGGGATCCGAATCGGGTGCGGGCAGGAGTCCACGCAGTCTGTCCTCTGGCAGCTCACGGAACCATCTGCCTGAAGAACGAGGAACTTCACCAAGATCCCACCTGCGCACCGGTCTCCGCCTCCAGGCCCCGCTCCACCCTCCCAGTCCCACCCCAAAGGGCGGCAATGCTGCCAATTGGCCAAGGCTTGCCCTAAAGGGCACCCTGGTGCAGCAGGAGGTGGCAGGTCTCCCCAAAAGGGGACCAGCTACTCGAGAAGGGGTGTGAGGCTTCCAAAGATGCTCGTGTCCAGAGAGAGGGAAGGTGCGAACTGGGGTTCGGTCTCCTCGGCTTCCGGTCCCCCTGCTCCATCCTGCCACAGCAGCCAGGGCTGTGCCGTCACACCCCAGACCCCCCACCACTCCAAATTCTGCTCTCAGCGCTGGAACCCTGGCTCACCCCACACCCACGGAGTGTAATACAATCCTATTTTTACACTCCACCTGAAATGCCTATTTCAGAAGACAAAGGTGCCATGTAGTCTTCCTTTCCCTAACAGTCTGAACGTTCATGAACGTCCTGCGTTACTTTCTCGCAACCCGAGTGCCCAGATCAGTCGCGACCGAGAAAGACGGCAGCAGACGCACTTCCCTCCCAACTCTAATTCCGATGAGCCATCTCTCAGGTCTGTGAGGGTCTGAGGCTGTTTAACAAACGGCACATCAAAGGACTGGAAGGCCGTGCTTCCCACACGCTGGTGCGCCCCGCCCCACCCCGCTCCCTTCGCCCCCGCAGCCGGCGGTAAAGCGCTGCTTCTGCGCCACAGGTCTGGGCAGCCCCGAGACTCTGCACGTTCACCAGGTTCCGTGTGACGCTCACCACACCGAGGGTACAGGGGCTTGGCTCTGAGACACAAAGGTCTAGGAGAATCTGAATTCTTTTACCGTAGAAAGGAAAGCCAGCGTGCCCTTCAACAAGGAGCTAAAACAGTTTTGCTTCCTGGCAAGCAGCTATGTTGCCGTTTCCATCCATCTGACTCTAGAACTCAAGCACCCGGTCCTTACCCACATCTGATGAGATGAGGTCACGTGATTCACGTCAATGACGAGAACACCGCGAGTTCACAGAAAAGGCCGGGACCACGGGCTGCCCCAGGTCCTCACTTATCTGCGCCCGGGGGGACCTGCTGTGAGGCCTCCACTGTGGCACGCATGCGCAGCACGGCACACACCGCTCTCAAGGCAGAGACCACGCCCCGTTGGGTCCCGACCTTTTCTGTCTAAACGGAGCCTGACAGCACGGGAACCAGGCTGAGGGCAGGGATGGGTGGCCCAGCGTCCGGAGGGGCAGGGTGCCCCGGACCCGAGCACCCGGGGCCGGGCCGTGGGGTCTGCTCAGGTGAGGCGGGAGCAGCGGGAAAGCAGCTGAAGGCGCGCAGGTTGTCATTCACCTGGCAGATGCATAACTCACAGGGATCACCGGGAGACCAGATCTGTCCGACCGGAAACTCAACCCCATTGTCATCGAGAGAGCAGCCTGGCCGGGGAAACAGGGAGGGAGAAAGGGCGATTGGGCACAGAGGCCGAGGACTGTCCTGAGAGTCCGCGGGACCTGCAGCACCGCCCAGCAAGGACAGACGCCTCCACCCACTCAGGCCATATGTAGACAGCTCCGAGGGCGTGCGCTCACCCCGGGGGCTGCCCACAGCTGCCTGCCGGCTCCCTCACTTGGTGAGTGTGCCCTCCAAACCTGCACCTGGTGTACACAAGGCAGTCACACCAATGTGTGCTTCCATACACACCCATAAACACACACATCCACACACAGAAACCACTCACATACACACACAGATATACAGACACATGCACAAATACACAAACACACACTGATACACACTTACACAAACACTCACACAGGCACACAGGCAGATACACACACATGCAAACTGACACACTCAGACTCATTCTAACAGTGCAAGGGGTGCAGCCCAGCCCCCCTCCTCGAGGGCCTGTGTTGCAGGGCTGCAGCCCTGAGACGCAGGGCTGGGAGCCCTCACCTGTCATGGGCGTGGGCTCCCGGCAGGTGAAGCAACACTGTCCAGGGCCCAGCCACCACTCCTCACGGGGGCAGTCCAGCTCTGGACACGGTGTGAAGGAACATTCCACTTCCCCATTCTGGAAGAAAGCCGAAGGGCATGGGCCAGTGAGGGCAGTTTCCCAGCCCTGGGTCGCTGGAGGGTTGCCATCCCCCTCCTAAAAGTGACAAAGGAAGCTCCAGGGAGCAGGAGAGACAGGAAGGGCGAGTCCTTCCCTGGGGGCTGGGGTGAGGCTCATCCTAGGAATGTGCCAGCTGCTTGTGTGGAGGGCACCCTGCCTGGCCCGGCTGCAGCCATCAGCACCTCTTCCCTCCACGTCTGCAAAGCAGCTTCTGTCCAGGCTCCCCTGCTTCCTGCCCTCTCTCCAATCTGCTCTCTCTCTGCAGCCAGAGGACTTGCTCTTACACCCATCTATCTGATCACATCGCTCCCCCACCTAAAACCTTCAGCAGCACTGCCAAGTCCAAAGCCCTCAGCCTGGCTGGCAGAGCCTTTCACGCCTGAGCCCAAGGCAGAGGCTGTGGTAACACCTCCAGGCCCCTTCCCCTAAGTGCTACCCTTGGCCAGTGAGGACCGTGTCTTCCAGGTGCCGATGGTTCCTTCCCCCTGACTCCCTGGGGGGTGAGGAAGCATGCACAAGTGACTAATGCTCCCCGGGCTCCCCACACGCCCGTCTGTGCCGTGCAGTGCCCACTCCAGAGGCCCAGGGTTGTCAGCCTGAGCCCCAGTCCTCACTGGGCTCCCTCCCCTGACCCTTCTGCTTCCCTCACCTCAGAGCACTCCCTCGGAAAGTACCTCCCACAGGAATCCCACCCCAGGCCCTGTTTCTTGGAATCTAACCCAACCACAATCCCAACCCCTGCCTGAAGCCTCATCTCTTATCTGCCTCTAGTCGGATGCGTTCTGTGCTCCAGCCAGGATGGCTGCACGCCATGCCCTCTCTTGTCACCTCCTGCCCCGCACCAGGCACACCTGTCTCAGCTCCTCACCTGCTCGGTACTGGTCATCCCTCAGGTCTCGCCTTAGCATCCCTCCCTCCCTCCAAGAGGGCTTCCCTAAAACCTGAAACCTGCAAGTCTGGCTAGGAGCTCCGGTCACCTGTCCATCATCTACCTGGACTGTGGAGCCCCAGCACTCAGCATTGCTCCAGGCACATAGTAGGTGCTCTACAAATAGCACTGCTGAAGGATGAACTTCAAGGAGCCTGCGGAAGGCCTTGGTGAGTGCAGGTCCCTTTAGTCCCTTCCCTGCCTCGGTCCCTCTTTCTGCACGGCAACCCCTCTTCTCCTGGAAAAGGGCTGTGCCCTGCACCCTCCCGGTCACCCACCAAGTCAGCCCCTACCTGGCAGACACAGGTGGTGCACTCGTCACCACCCCCACTGAACACGGCCCCGTCTGCATACCACCGGCCGTGGAAATAGCACCTCACTGCGGAGAGGAAAGGGAGAGCAGCTCAAGGTTTGGGTGCGGGCAGCTAAAGAAAAAGGGGAAAAAACAGGTGGGGGACCCTGGGGAAGCTCACACACTCCCACAGCACAGCCCACGCCCGAAAACCTCGCTTACTTCTCCCCTCCAAACCCCCGACAAAAAATACACTATTCCTTAAAAATTGACAGACAATGAACCATGTGTAAGACAAGGTCCTCAGCTGAAAGGGTGAGGGAAGCCCAGAATAACTCTGGAGGAGGAGGAAAGAAGAAATGGAAAAAGACTGAGCCAGACACCTGAGACGGCTTGGGGAGCCGTGCCCTCCAGGGGGGGCTGGGAGGATTCAGTGGGGGCCTCCCATTTGAGGGTCCCCCACAGGAACAGGCAGCCTCAAACCTGCCCAGGCCCACCTGGCACTCGTCTGACTGCCCTGGGTTCAAATCCCACCAATCCAACCCACCAGGGAGTGACTGCCAGCACGACACTGAAGCTCACTGAGCCTCGGTTTTCTCATCTGTTCAGTGGGGTTGATAACAGTTCCTACTTCCCAGGGACTATATCACCTATTCAAAAAAAATTAGTTAAAAATAATACAACGGTTAAAAGTTAAGAAAAAAATTTTAAAAGGGGGCCAACTTTGGAATCAGGTAGACTTGAGTTCGAGTTCTGTTCTTGTACTAACTGGCTGTGTGTCATTGGGCAGTGACTTGACCTCTCTGAGCCTCAGTTTCCTCATCTATGAAATGGGGCTATGAACAGTACTCCCTCAGGGCAGTGACACCCAGATTCGGTGAGATCAAGGTCTGTCAAGTGTCCGCACGGCGATGGCACAGAGCTGGCAGGGAATATCAGTGATGGTGGTGAGGTCATCCCAGGAAAGAGAACCACATTTTTAACAAAGGACCAACTCACTAGTGGGGAAGATGATGCCCAATCTCTGTTGAGCAGTGCTCAACAGAGTGGGCTTAGTCCCCTTCCTGCCTGTGTTGAGGGTGACTCTGGGGCCAGGGGCAGGCCAGGCTATGAGCCCAGTCTAGCACCCAAACCACTGTGCGCATAGTAGGACTTCAATTAAAATGGGCACTTTGAAATGCAATACTTGATCTGAGTGCCTAAAGCAGAAATCAATCTCCTTCCTCTCTCCTCCACTCTAAAAGACACCCCTCCCCAGAACACACAGAAAAGCTAAATCCACCCTGGCTGGTGTGGCTCAGCGGGTTGAGTGTGGGCCTGCAGACCAAAGGGTCTCCGGTTTGATTCCCAGGCAGGGCACATGCCTAGGTTGCAGGCCAGGTGCCCAGTTTGGGGCGTGCAAGAGGCAACTGATCAATGTTTCTCTCACACGCCGATGTTTCTCTCCCTCTCTTTCTCCCTCCCTTCCCCTCTCTCTAAAAAAAAAAATAAAATCTTTAAAAAACAAGTGCTAAATTCCTACCTGGAACACAAGTACAGCAGTCCGACTTCGGGGAGGACTGACAGGGGCCGGGAGGACACTCGGGGGAGATGCAGGACACGTTCCCAGCCTGAGGAGGAGAGACCGTGGTGGGCGGGGGAGGGAGGGGAGAAACAGGCGCTCCTCAGGCCCATCAGGAACCAGCTCTCGCCCCACCCATCTCACACCACAACTCCGGTTTCCTGTCCCACGCACAAGCCCGAGAAAGCCTTCCCAGACCTTTAAATGCCACCATGGTCACAGCAAGGACAGTCTGCGGGGACCCAGTGCCTGCAGTTCATTACAGGATGGCCAGAACATCTCTGTTCTGGAGCAGGCTGCTTCCCGGTGGAAACGAGGCCCCTTGGTAGCGAGCGGGTGCTCTGGAAGGTGCCGAGAAGCGCGGGACAGAGGCTACTCCACCAGGGACACCTGCCAGCACGTCTGAGTTTTGAACCAAGTGACTACATTAGCTACGCCAAGAATCAAAGTTTAAAAACTTGAAGTTAAGGCCAAAAAGCCCCTGGCTTTGGAGCCAGCCAGCCAGCCCGCCCCGAGCTCCAGGGTCTGCTCCTCCACTAACGAGCCGAGTGACTTTCGGCAAAGCGCGTCACCGCTCTGAGCCTCGGTCTCCCACCTGCCAGGGGACGCAGAGGATTACGTGGAAAGAGATCACCCACAAAAGCGCTTGGCCACCACCGCGCATGCGTGGCGCGGCACCCAGGAAGAGCTCAGCAATGGGTGTGGCAGCTGTCTACGTGCCCCACCCCCGATCTCACACCGCAGCTTCCGTCATCGCTGCCAGACCCGGGGCTGCTTCTCAAGATGGTCAGAGAGGGGGGCAGTGAGGGTTGGTGGACAAAGTCCAGGCTTTGGATGCAGACAGACCTCAGTTCAAATCCCACCCCTGCTCTGTCCCAGCCCCAGTCTTCTCATCTGTAGAACAGGGACAGTAAAGCTGGCCTTGAAGAGCTGGCAGGGGCCTCAGGGGAAGCATCAGGTGAGAAGCCCCAAGGCCCGTGCCTGGTACACACTGGGTGCTCATAATCAAATCCGTGTGAATGCCTCTGGCAGTGTCTGGCACATAGTAGGTGCTTCATAAGTATTCTTGGAGGAGGGAATTTGCCTAGAGCAAAACACTCATCACAAACCGAGTCCGGTAACGAGCCTTCTCCCTCCCAAACGTGGAGACCTTCATTGTGCTGGCAAATATTTTGCCTGGAGAGAAAAACAGCCTCCCCGATGGGAAGTTTCCGAGGGGCTTTCGTCCCCTCCCCTTCCTAGACAGATGGACCCTGTTTGCCTGTTGGCTCTTCCCTGCTCAGCAGAAGCCCCCCTGATTCCACAGACCTACAGGTTTCCTGCCCCCCCACCCCTCGCTTTTAAATCCGACAGGTTCTGACCAAAATCTACAACCTGGGAACTCTCCCTCCATTCAGCCAGCTCACCTCTAACATCTGGTCTTCCCCCCTTCCTCTAAAACCCCCAAAGGTTAAGAAAACACCCGGGAGGTTCCAAGGCTTCGGGACTCCTGTGATGCTCACCAGGCAGACACAGATGGTGCAGTTCTCCGTGGGAGGGGAAAACACGGCCCCTTCGGCTCTTATGACGCCACTGTGAAAACAGCCTTGGGAAGACAAACAGGAGCGGAGGAGGCATCAGACCTCTTCAAAGCAGAAGCAGCTTGTGGTCTCATTCCTTTTCCAAGCGTAATGTGCCTGGAACCTTCTCTCACTGGCCGGGATGCCCCAGGAGTGGCAGACCCAGGTACCCAGAACTGCGAGGTCCCGAGACCCCAGGAGGACTAGCAGGGAGCATCCCCACAGGATGCCCCGGGGGTTCTGCGCATGCCTAATAAAACCACAGCTGTGCAGAGAGTGTGGACTTTTGTTCCATTTAGGTAGGAAAGGCAGCCAGACAGCCGTGGGTTCAAAACCTGGCCTGCCCGTTCGGTCACCCGAGTGGCCTTGGACATGCCACTCAAACTCTCTCAGTTGATTCAGTTGTCTTTACTGTAAAATGGAAATGCCGCCATGTGCCCTGTGGGGGACTTAGAAGGACCCACAACCTCAGACGTATAAAGTACCCAGCACTTTGCGTTTAGGGCTCAGGGTGAAAAGTAGGGACCCAGTAAAAGGTCACGATTATCATTCAGCAAATCAGTAGATGCCTTTTTATTCTAACTCCTGAGAAAACTTTTTATTGTTGCTGAAAGCACAGCAACCGTGGCATCGCATCACCATCGAAATGCAGATGCTTGGGCCTCTCCCCAGCTCCACTGAGTGAGAATCTGCATCCTAGGACTTGTTAAGATTTGGGGTCTTTATCCTAACAGCAATGGGAAGCAAATGAAAAACTGTAAACAGATTGTGGGAGAGAATCAGAAAAGGGGAAGAATTCACAAGGGATTACTCCTCTGGCTGTAGGGTAGGGCAAGGCCAGGGTCCTGCAGAGTGGAAACGCAGAAACTCACTGAATGCATGAATGAGTGAGGGATTGAGGCTCAGAAGGGATCCCCAGGAGATGAAAAGTTGTCCTTGAGAGAGCTCACAGCACAATCCAGAGCTCACTCACAGACCAGTGGTTCTCAAGCTGTGGCCCCCGGACCAGCAGCCACCAGCATCACTTGGGACCTTGTTAGAAATGCAAATTCCTGGCCCTCCCCGACACCTGCTGAATCTCTGGGGTGGGGCCCAGAGGTCCCTCTTCAGGTGATTCTAAGGTATGAGAAAGTTGGAGAAGAGTCTTTCTGTGCTGCAGAAGGGCTGGAGAAGGGAAGAGGTGGGACCCTGTGGGCACTCACGGCCGCCCCAGGACCAGCTCCCACCTGCACACGATGGACAGCACTCCCCGTCTCCGGAGGGGATGGGGTGGGAACAAGCAGCTTCACAGGTCACCTTTTCACAGGTCACCTCCCCGTCCTGGAAGCAGACATGCCGATCACCACAAGGCCCCGGCACCAGACCAGGGCAGCCCCGAGGACCCTCACACCCACCTCGCACCAGCACTGGGAACAGCCGGGCTCTGTCCAGTGGCTCCCCGACTCATACGTGGCTCCCAGGTGCCAGCAGGCAGAGGCCCCTGGTGCCGGCTGTGGGGCCGTGGGGCCCCTGGGCAAGGAAGGGGTGCCCACCGCCTTGTCCTGGAATTGTGAGGGAGGTCTGAACGTCCCCAACAGGGGGACACTAGGCACTGGGGTGTCCACCGGGCTGGACGGCAGCCTCGTCGGGGCCGAAGGGGAAGCTGTTGGTAGCGCAGGGGTGGGAGACGGCAGGCAGGTGGTCCTGACTCCGGCAGGAAGCCCAGGAGCCCCAGGAGGAGGGCTGTGTCCGGGGGAGAGGGCAGGCCGGCCGGCCTCTGGGAGCAGCAGCAGCATCTTGGGCGGGTGCTGCAGGGGCTGCAGGATGGCGGAGGGGGCCAGCACGGCTTTCGGGAAGGCTGAAACAGAAGCACAGGGGCCTCTTGAGGGAGGTGAGACTGGGGGCCTGAACTCAGCTCCAGCGCCAGAGTCCATGCGAGTCTCTGGGCCAGTTTCTTCATCCACATAATGGGTCTAAGACCACCAGTTCACCTCTGAAGTGCTGGGGCTGCGGACACAATCACACAGAAGGACAGAGGGAGAAGAACCCCAAGAGCAGGCCGAGGGGACAAGCGGGACGGTGTTCTGCCCCCCACCCATGTGCAGCTTCCTGGGATGGTGTGCTGAGGCCGGGGAGAACTCGCCACGCACCAGAAAGACCACCTTCGGTTTTGTATAATGTTATACCTCTAACTACGGGCATACTGGTAAAGCATGGCGGAGTGACTGTCCCTGGGAGCCCGGGTTACTGGGGCTCCTATGTCACATGCTCGTTTTTTCCCCCCTTTTACCATTTGGAGGAAAGCAGAAGGGCTAGGGAAACAACAAGGTGATAAGGGAGAAGGAATGGATAAAGACATGGAAGGAGAAAGGAAGAAAGTGAAGCCTTGGAAATAAGAGGAACGAATACAAGAGTGGGCGGAGACAGAACAGGGTCGGCTCCGGGAGGGCGGGGCCTAGGGCCAGGGGCGGGGCCGGAAGCTGGGAGGTGGGGCTGGACGCTCACCTTCACAGGACACGCGGTCAGCTCGCAGCCTGAAGCCAGGCCTGCACGTGCACAGGAAGCTGCCCACGGTGTTGTGGCAGGAATGGTGACAGACTCGCTTCTCCTGCGGTCTCCGGCATTCGTTAACATCTGCAGGAGAGCCTCGCTGTCTTGTCTGGGGCTACCGAGCCTTTTTCCCATCATCCCTTAGACCAAATGGCTAGGGGAGTCTCCGTGCCCCAGGGTACGGACGGGACTCAGACGTCTGGCAGTGGCGCTGAAATACATGCTAGTCCCCTTGGAAGGCTCCCACATCCAGGAGACACTCAGTGGATGCACCAGTGACTCGCCCCCAGCGTCATGCAGTAGTGATTAAGTGCTGGCGGGGATGAGCCCGCTGGGAATCTTATCTCCAAGCCTTCCACTACCCCACCTGTCAAGGGTCGGTGGTGTGGCCCCTTCTGGGGAAAAAAGGAGTCTCCAAAACCACTGTGCTGCTCAGGGGAGGTTTCAGGACAAAGCCCGCACTCTGCTAGAACAAGAACAAGACCTTTTTTCAGGCCCATGGGACCCCACCTTCAACTCATGAGCCAAGTGCAAGACAAACATGCCAGTCCCTTTCTGGAAATTTCAGCTAATGGGCTGAGAAAACAGGGGTCTCCTTCTAAACCAGAGGAACTGAGGAAGACATAACGTGCTTTATTTACCAAGGGGAGCAAAGGCAGCCAAGAAAATGGGTGAGCAGAAAGGGCTCCTGGGGTGTATCTGGGAGGAGGGGCGGAAGAGAAACATCACAGGATGAAAGGGGCACGTGGCCAGGAGGAGTCCAAGCGGGGTCTTCCGTGCGGAGCCACGCCAGCCCCAACGAAAGGCGGACTGAGCAGAGGCTTCAAGCGCTTACGGGCTCCAGGGCACGGGGAGGTCAAGACAGGCACCCCGCCCCGTCCCGTCCCTGGGCGTGGCCTGTCCATCTTCCTGATTGGCAGCCTAAGCGTGAAGACAAGCGGGTCCTCCCGACCTTACCTACACAGGAGTGCCGGTTGCCGTGCAGGTGGAAGCCGGTTCTGCAGGAACACCGGTAGCTGCCAATGCTGTTTTTACACCTCTGCTGGCAGGGGGTCCCGAGGCACTCGTCAGTGTCTGGAAGGGGACCGACAAGGCTGGAGCTCTTTCGCCCTTGGAGTTGCGGAACTACGTGGTCCCCTCATGTCTCTCACAGACACCCCCTGCCCCAAGCAGGGCTGTGGGGGGCCATCTTAACCCCTGCCTTCCTCACTGCCCACATGCAGCGGATCAACTCCTAAGTCCTCCCTGGGCCACCTCTGTATACAGTCTGGAGAAGAGAGGCAGCCTCGTGCATCGCCCTGCCTCTCCCTGAGCCATCCTCTGTACATCCAGCCGCATGTCCCCGCCCACAGGCGCCTTTGATTGGGCCACCCGCCCTCTGTGGCTCCCACAAGGACCAATACAGCCTCCCAGTTCACAAACCTAGGGCTGCCTTTTTCACCTCCTTCCCTGCCCCTCGCCTTTGCTCTGGCTTAAATTCTTGCTGTGTTCCAAGCACATCAAACTCTTGGGGGCCTCCCCTTCGTCCATGGTCTCCGGTCTGCTCAGACTGCCTTTCCATGTTGTCTGGCTGGAAAACTCCTACTCATACCTCAACACTCAGCTTCTATAGCACCTCCTCTGTCAACCCTCCCCCACGCTGGGATTTGGGACTGTGAAAAACTAGAAATAACCTCCATGTTCACCAGGGAGAGAAAAGTTAGTAAACCATGGAGTGTTTGCACTGCAGACTACCAGGCAGCAGTTAAAAGAACAAAGCAGGTCTGTTGAGCCCGAGGAGAGGTCTTCGAGACAGACCGTTGAGGGGGGAAAGGCGTGCAGAGGAAGGACCGGGTTCCCATCCCAGCTCTGCCATGCATGATCTTGGGCAAGTCATTTAATGTCTTTAGGCCCCAGTGTTCCTCCAAGGAAAATGGAAATAAACAGTACCAACGTCACAGGATAATTTTGAGGGTGAAACGAGAAAATGCATGTATAATGTTTAGTGCAGTGCCCAGACACAGCAGTTCAGGGCAGTGAGATGTTCGTCTCTTAGTGTCATTTCTGTGTGTGTGTGTGGGCATGTGCTGGGGAGAGGCAGCCGGGCACTCGGGTGCCGTGCTGAATCGTGTCCCCCAGGTTCCTATGTTGAAGCCATAACCTCTCATGGGACAGTGTTAGGAGGTGGGCCTTTGGGAGGTAACCAGGTTTGGATGAGGTCTGGAGGGCGGGGCCCTCATGATGGGACCGGTGCTCTTAGAAGAAGAGACACCAGGGATCTTGCTCCCTCTCTGCCATCTGCAGGCCAGGAAGAGGGTGCTCACCAGGAGCTCAACAGACCGGCACCTTGAACTTGACCTTCCAGCCTCCAGAACTGTGATACATTCCTGCTAAGTTGTTGGTATATTGTTATAGCAGCCTGAGCTAAGACATCCGAGTTATTCTCTGGGGAGAGCGGAGTGCAGGAATGGAAGTGAGGGCTTGGAGCTAGCAACTTGTAAAACCTTTTTTACAATGGATGAAAATGTCAAACACACAGAAAATACTACTGCAGCATCAAGGGGGAACTTTCGTCTTCGCTGCCTTGTTTACGAGTGTTTCCTTCCCTCACTTCTGTAGAGAAAACCCATCTTGAGAGAATGAGTAATTATTTTTAAAAACCACTCTCGAGCCCTGGCTGGCGTAACTCAGTGGATTGAGCTTGGGCTGCGAACCAAAGTGTCGCAGGTTCGATTCCCAGTCAGGGTACATGCCTGGGTTGCAGGCCATGACCCCCAGCAACCGCACATTGATGTTTCTCTCTCTCTCTTTCTCCCTCCCTTCCCTCTCTGAAAATAAATAAATAAAATCTTTAAAGAAAAAAAAAACACTCTCATCCTGCTCCTTTAGGAAGAGAGATGTCTTCTCTTCCCTGGGTCCCACAGCACTTACGGTCCCAACCTCGTCGCTTTGCTCTCCGCCAGACTGGGGCAGCTGGAGGGCAAGATGCCTCCTAACTGGCCCTGGGTCTCCAGAGCCTGGCCCAGCGGGGCCTGCAGAACCACAGGGTCCACGTCAGAGCCCAGCAGCGGCAGTGACAAGCGTCATCATCACCCACCCCACCTGAGCGGCTCACCTTGGCAGCTGTGGCGGTCGGCAGACAGCTGCATGCCCAGCCCGCACTCGCACACAAACCCACCTTCCGTGTTCACGCACTGGCCCTCGCAGGAGGAGCTCAGACATTCATTGACGTCTGGGGAGAGAGAAGACACCCTTGCACAGCCCGCTGTCAACACGGTTGGGGTACTGGGAGAAAACACCCCACATGGACCCCGTGTTCACACCCGCCTGCCCCGCCCCGCCACGGGAAGAAAGACCAGGCACCAGGAAAGTCGTCAAACGATGCGGGAAGCCCCAGAAAGAGGCCGAGGGGCCAGGCCCCTCCCCTTTGACCCATGCAGACCGATGACCAAAAGGATGCTGTTTCCCACCCACAGGGCAACCCCGCCGGGGCAGAGGGAATGGGCAGAAAGGCTGAGTGAAGCCCCGTACATGTTCACAGTGCCGCCTGCACACGGCGGGAATGGAGGGGAGACAGTGGGGACACAAATGGGACTGAGATACAGTGCTGGCTCTCCAGATGGTCACAGTCTGATACGGGAGGAGCCAGGACACACCCATGAGAGACACACGGCTGGGTGACATGGCCCCCACGGGGAACGCCCGCCACAGCAGGAGTGTGCTGGCAGAGAGGTGGGCTGAGAGGACCAGGAGGCTGTGGGGGAGGGGCCATCAAGTGGAGGGAGTCTGAGGAAGTTCCAGGAGCCCAGGGAAGATGTGGAGTCCAGCCTGGCGGGACCGAGGCATCGGGAGGCAGGGCTGGAGAGCTGGGGGCAGGCTCGGCTGGGGAGCACCAAGGGCTCTGCCGAGCTCCTGCCCAGGGTCAGGTGACTGGGTACAGGAAGTGCTTTGGGGAGGTCCTGAGGGGTGAGGGGGCTGGGAGACAGACCTCTGCACCCCTGCGGCATCCCTTCCTCATCTAGGAACCACGGTGGTTCTGGAGGACCCACAGGAGCAGCTCTGCCCACTCCTGTCTGCACCTGGGTCTCCGCCCTGTGCCCTTAGGACACCTCCATTCTCACTCTGGACTCTTCAGGAGCATGCCCACTGCTTCCAAGAAGCCCACCCTGACTGACACCATCCCACTGAGCCACCTCGGGCTGTGGCCAGTGCCCCTGCCCTGCGCTTGCTTCCACATCATTCTCTGCCTTTTCCTTGGCCCAGTTTGCCTCTGCAGCAAGAAGTGTGGGCAGAAACTACTCCCCATGAAAGACACTCGGGGGGAAATGAATGACTTCATCCTTCCTGAAGGGGACGGTGGGGCAAGGAGCCCCAGCAGCAAGACTCTCTCGAGAGACCCATTCTGACCCACCGGGTCTTCTAGGAATAATCAAGGATGCCGCCAAGGAGCAATTCATTGCAGCGTTACTGATAGCGGCAAAACACAGCAGACAAGCTTGGTGATGGGTAGCTGTGCTGGGTGCTCACAGGAGCCACATATGCAGCTGCTAAAAATTATGTTGCACAGACTATTTCATGCTCCCAGTGCAAAGTTTAGCGAGAAAAATAATGAACAAAAACTACAGACAAGGCGTGATCCCAATTTTATAAAACACACAGATGCGTGTGCTTAACATACACAACTGTAGACACACGATTACAAACACACACACGCGCACAAGGAAAAGGGCGGGAGAAACAACCTCGTTTTTGCAACAAATATCTCTGGGCAGGGCCCTCTGGGACCCGGTGGATTTATTTTTCACCTGCTACCCTTCCTTTACAGTCCTTTCCAGATGTTCCAAAACGAGTCATCTTTTATTTCTGTATTCAGGGGAAGAAACATGATTTTCACCAAATCGAACCTCAGAAAGAGGCTTTCCCCTCTCGGGAAAGATAAGCAAGAAACTGGTCCGAGTGTCTACCTCTGGGGAAGGGAACTGGCTGCCAGCAGGAACGTTTCAAAATCCTAAACAAAGACGACACTTTGGGGGTTTCGTGTCCCTCCTCTTCCCGTCGTTCGGCCGGCCTCCTCCAGGCACACCTTGCACACGCCCAGTTCCGGTCCTATCCTGTCCACGTGTGATCTACTCTTACGCCCCGCCCCCCCTGGGTTCCTGCCCATAAGAGGAGCGGTGTAAACTTTTGGGAAATAGCAGGAGGGTCCTATCCCTTGGGTTCGCACGCCTCCCTGCCCGCCCCCAAAGTGCAGAGCTCATCCAGGCTCAGCTCTGGAGGCTACACCCCGGCAGGAGGGGGAGGGGACATCATTCCCGCCCGCCCCTCCCCCACTGCTCCCCGGGTCTCTCACCGGTACACCTGATGCCCACGGCCGTCTCTGTCATCGAGAAGCCCACAGGGCACACGCGGGCCACCTCCTGGCAGCCGCCATGGTTACAGGTGAGGTCGCAGCCGTACTCGCCGCAGGGTCCGTGGGCTTCTGAAATAGGCACCGCGCACGTGAGCGGCACCGCGCCTGGGTCCCAGCTGCCCCCGCCCCCCCCCCCACAGGGGCTCCTGCATTCTGTTGAGAAGGTGCCTCTGGAGGCAAACAGGCCCGGGGTTCCAGTCCGGCTCTGCCACTTACTAGCCGTGTTACCCTGGGCGAGCCGCTGGCTTCTGTGTCTCCATGCCCTCGCCTACCCAACGGGACTAAGACGCCTGCGGTTCTAACAGGGCGGTGTGGGGATGATCCACCAGGACCCAAGGCCCAGTGTCTGGCACAGGATCTCAGTGTGAACAGAGTGCTTCCCATGAGCCACTGCCCGTCCCCAGTTACCTGGGCAGGTGGCCCCTTGCTCTCCGTCCTGGCAGGAGCAGACATTGGGGGCGATGCAGATGCCACTGCCGCAGCCAAAGGAGCAGAGGGCTGAGAGAGAGACGCAGGTGAGAGGGGAGGCCTGGGCCCCCCAATCTACCCCTCAGGCCAGTCCCAGGGAATGCTCGCCCAGCCGGGGAGGGTGTTTTGGAGCCCGGGGACAGGCACTTACGAAGGGTGCAGTGCCCGCTGCCCACGGAGGGCGCCCAGCCAGGGCAGCAGCCACTCCCAAACCCTGAGAGGCAGACGTGGGGGCCCAGCCGGCGTCTGCAAGAGAGGAGACAACACTTTCCACCTCGGATGGGTCTGCAGAGGGGGAGGAGCCTCCCAACCCAGCCATTCCGTCAGTCAGCAGACAGTTCTCGAGACCCTCCGGAGAGGCAGTGGGAAGTTTCCGAAGAAAAATGACCCTGACAGCCAGTCCTGGAGGCAAGACAGAGACAAAGGCACCAGTGTCCTACAGATTGCTGCCGCGGGAACACGGAGCAGGGTGGCCGGGGGAGGGGGCCCTCCGAGGGG
This sequence comes from Phyllostomus hastatus, assembly GCF_019186645.2. Classification (NCBI taxonomy): domain Eukaryota; kingdom Metazoa; phylum Chordata; class Mammalia; order Chiroptera; family Phyllostomidae; genus Phyllostomus; species Phyllostomus hastatus. Next base: position 6,706,832 of record NW_025334005.1, on the reverse strand, counting down.
CCTCGGCGCCGAGGAGGAAAAGCTGCAGCGGGTGGAGAGCCCAGGGCGGGCTGCCTCAGGGCCTTTGCACCTGCAGCGCCCCCTCAGGAAGGTCCCTCCTAGGACACACACCGGGTGGTTCCCTCCTTCCACCCAGGTCTCCCTGCTCACGCCGCCTTCTCAGAGGCCCTTCTCATCCACCCTGACCTTGTTTCTTTCTTTCCATGGCACTCACTTCCCAGGGCAATACATTACTTATTCACTTGTTGATTTTTTTTAAAGATTTTATTTATTTTTAGAGAGAGGAAAAGGGAAGGAGAAAGAGAGGGGTAGAAACATCAATGTGTGGTTGCCTCTTGCACGACCCGCCCCCCACTGGGGACCTGGCCTGCAACCCGGGCATGTGTCCTAGACTGGGAATCGAACCAGCAACCCTCTGATTCGCAAGCCCTCGCTCAATCCACCGAGCCACACCAGCCAGGGCTTAACTTGTTGATTTGTTCATTGTCTGTCTCCCCCACGATTCCTGGGGGACAGGGCTTCGTCTTTTTGTTCACCTCCGCACCAAGAGCAGTGCCTAGCACACAGTAGGGGCTCAGTACCTGGCGGTTGAGGGAAAGGTTCAGAATGGAAGCCAGCAGAAGAGAAGAAGAAGGAGGGCAGCCCCAGGGGGGCTAGACAGATGTCATTCCCCAGGTGACATCTCTGGGGTGGGGGTGGGGACGCTGGCGAGCTGCCCAGAGGAGCAAAAGGGCACCAGACGCTGGGCGAGGGCCAGCAGCACAGCCAACAGCCATTGAGCAAGCCACCTCCCCACCTTCAGGGGCACGGGGCAGCCGGAGAACCAGGTGATAACAGCATACTGTGACACGTGTCACAACAGGACCAGCTACAGAGGAGCCCAGAGTAGAGCCAGGTTTCCTGGAAGGCTGAGGGGGGGGCGGGGGAGGACGGACGGGGGAGCGGGGGAGGAGACAGGCCTGAAGGGAAGCGGACAGCATCCCTACAACCGGTTCTTTGTGACAGGCAGGGCAGGGGGTGGTCCACACGGCAGAAGAGGGCCAAGAACACCCTCCCACCTGTGCTCCACCTGTTTGGAGGATGAGAGGAACAGTCTGCCCGCCGGGGCTGAGGACCTGGGTGGACAGGACAGACCCACCCCGCCCTTGAGGAGAGTACTCCGTGCCAAGTGTGACATGCAGTCTGAGAGGGAAGCTCGGGGCGCAGGGCAGCACAGAAACGACGGCAGAAAGCAGCCCCTGGAGCCCCAGGGAGCCTGTTTACTCTCTGAAGTCAACGCAGAAAAAGAGGGGGCCCTGGGGGTGGGGACTGACAGCGGTGTCCCATCCGCTGCCCTTGCTGGAGTGATTTTGTCAGCAGCCTAGGAAGGAGGAGCAGGCAGCTCCCGCTCCTCAGACCCGCCTCTGAAAGGGACAGGGATGCCACCACAGCGGCAGATGTTAGAATGCGCAGGAGGAGCCTCCTAGGCCCGGCCATGGTGGGGAGACAGGTGGCAGGAATGCTCTGAAACGCGCAGAGCCTGCTGGAACTGAGTAAGAACTGGCGGCAGCGGTGGAACGCACGTGCGAGCGGCGGGACCACCCCCTGTGCACCCCCCCCTCTCCCTGGGCAGTGGCGGAGAGCCAGGGCGCCTGCTGACTCCGCGTTCCCTCGCTCGGAGCATCGCGCACACACGTGCTCGGCCCGCGGCAGCCCGGCTTCCGCCAGGAGGGGACCCGAGGGGAAGGCGGCATCCGTCGGGAAAGAGCAAAGGGACAAACACCCCACCCCCGCCCTCTCTCGCCCGCGCACACAGGCGGAAACCGAAACATGACCTGGCGAGACCCCGGCGGTTCCAAGGTCCACAGCGTGCGCAGAGCCTGGACACAGGGAAAGCCCCCTCCCGGGAGCGGCCGGTGCCGCGGGGAGCCAGCCCCTGCCAAGGCAGAGGCACCAGCACGTTCTCAAGTGAAACCAGCCAATCTGGAGACCAGGTGGCACATCCCGGGCTCCCCTCGCCCCAGGTCTGCGCTGCAGGACAGACTCAGATGGGCTCATCCAGCGCCTAGGTCTCTGTCCTTCCCTCAATGTCCCAGCCAGGACAGCCCCGGACAGGGGCACAGAAGATGCACGCGTCCGGAGGCACATGCTGCAGTCTCTTTGTCCGTCCCCCCAGGGATGCGCCCGCGCGGACAGAGCCCCAGAGGGGAGCCCCTATTTGCAGCTGCCAGAGGCACCAAGCGCCCCTCCGCGCCTCCCCGCTCCACACCGACAGCTCCCTCGCGGCAGGGCAGGGGGAGGGTCTTGGGTGCTTACCTCTCCGTTGCGAAGTGCCCAGGCGGCTTCCTCCCAGTGTAGCCGCGGGCTGGGGACCCCGGCAGCAGGAGCGCGACACAGGCGGCCCGGAGGAACAGTCCGAGTCCGGCCCACATGACCGGCAGCGGTGCGTCCCCCCAGCTCGGCTGGGCTCCGGCGCCGCGCACGGGGGAGGGGGCTACCGGCCCTCGCCCCTCCTCCTGGCGCCGCGGGGAGCGAACCAGCGAGCCCCGAGCTGGCACGCAAAGCCGAGCAGGGGGGCTGGGGACGCTGAGAGGAGGGGCTGGGGGCCCGCGAGGGGACGCTGCGCAAGGCTGGGGGGTCTCTGGCACCTCGGAGGGAAACACACAAAAGGCAGTGACTCCCGCCTGCCAGTGGCCTTCAGAGTAGAAGGCGCGAACCCCGGGAGGGGTCAAAGATCAGGGACCCCTGAGGGCGGGGTTTAGCCCTTGGCCCCCACCCCCTGCCCGGGTATGGGAGTCGGCTTCCTGAGAAGGGCTGTGGGCGTCAGACTGAGGCCCGGGAAGGGAAGAGACTTCGGGAACAAGGCTGGCGCTGGAGGCTGATCGTCCCAGGCATTGCTGGTCTCGGTGGAGCCCAAGACGCCTGTGTCGTCAGAAGGTGGGACGCGTGGAAATCCGTGCCCAGGACTCTGGGTCCTTTCACTGCTGGGCAGTCTAGCCCTAACCCTGGGTGAGTGAGTCAGAGGGTCCATCTGCTCTCTGGTCAGGGGGAGCTAGCAGGTGTTGACCCCACAGGCTCCTCTTTGCCCCCTTTCTGCAGCTGCCCCAGGCCAGTCAGAGAGTGGTAGGCAGGCAGGGACGTGGTGAGCAGGTGGTGTGGCTGGGTAGGATCATCCAGCTGGGAGAAAGCCCAAAAGATGACCAGAAAGCTGAAATTCTGCCTTCTGCTGTGTGTGGGGAAACTTCCCTAGCCACCCGGACCCAATTAGTCAAGGTTTGCTTAAACACCTCCAGGGACAAGGACCTCACTACCTGTCAAAAGGGAGACCAACCCAGTTTTGAGTAACTGCCTTTGCTAGGAAGCGCTTTTACTTCCCACCTAAATGACCCATCCCCTGTTCCTGCCTCTGCAGGTGCCCGCCCACCGGCTCCCTCCGCCTGTCACTGAGGTCCTCGATATCCATGGCCACAAAGGAACACGGTGTGCCCACAGTGGCCTGGATTCTTGCACTCTTCCTTTCAGATACCACGTTTATTCACACGTCCTGCTACTGCTTGGCTTTGGGGACAACCCCTGCTGCTGCTGGTTCACAACACAGTTTACCATGAAGGAGAACCTGGCGTGGCCACGTCTTCATGTTGCTGTTTATTATACACCAGCCGCCGCCGAGCCGGCCGCCCTCCCTGGACCCGTGTGGTTGAATGTTTGCAGATGTTCAAATTCGGGCAGGTGATCTCACCTTCTTAGTTTTGATCCACCCTCTAAGCTAAGCAGTAACTTCTCACCAAGCAGGTTGCAAAAATATCCTGTATATCCTGAATTGAATGCGGCATCCATAGGTACGTCCCTTCTGAGTCCGGCGGGCCTGCGGAACCCCAGGGCGCCTTGCCTCCGAGCCTCAGACGCCAGGAGGCGTAGCTTCTCCCTCCAGCGCCCACACTGCCTTCTTCCCCATGACTTACAGAGAGCTTCCATGTCCGCCTTCAGGGGCCAGGTAGCCACAAATCTAGCTCTGAATCATGCGATAATGACCATCCTGGATAAAGCCCTTCTCTCGGTCGGGCCCCCAAAACCTATTGCAACACTGCCCTTATTCCTGCCTAGGCCACCCCTCCGTGTCAGACGGGCACTCCACCCAGGCCCCAGAAGCCACCCACGAATCCTCACGTTTCCACAGGACCCACGTTCCCTTCTACACGCCTGCCACCCCTCGTTCCAGCTCCTCCCACGCTCCAGCACGCCTGCACCCCACTGCTTCATGCATGTAGCCTGGCCCCTGCACCGCAGCCCTTGACCGGGCAAGGTCTGCCCTGTAGTGGTCTCCTGCTCCAAGAAAACCCTCATCCACCCTCAGGAGCTCAGGGTATCTGAGATGTCGCAAATTCCTCCTGGCGCATTTCAAAACAACCCTCTCAACAGCCCTGGCGTTTCTCAGCTCCCCAGTTTCCTTGACCTTCCCGCAGGCTTGCTCCTCTTATCAAGTGTGTTTCTTTAGTTTGCTTCCCTCTTTTTCCTCCTGTCTTTCTGTTTGTTTGGCCCGAGGCTCCAAGTTTGGTGCCCAGGAGTCTCTAACTTAATACGGGTCATCTTCAAGGACTAGTTAGGGCACGTCCCTTAGTTCCGCTTCTTCAGGGTTGCCTCCCCACTCCTGTGGCTTGTGGCTTCCGAGTAACAAAAGCGACCCTCCTCGGAGGGGGGAGGATCCACATCGCTGGCTGCAGAGAGAAGGCCTCTGGCCTGTGACCCTTCCAGCCGGCCATGGGATGAGTCAGTGTTTCTGTCCTCCCCAGGGTCCACGCTTGCAAAGGCCTGGGGCGAGGCTGGCGCTTCAGCAGCGTCTGCTCACGCAGGGGCCACTCCAGCCGGCTGCGGCCGAGCTCCACAGGCAACCTTTCACCCCTGGAGTGGGGACGGGCTGTTTTTAAAGTGGGGAGGGGGACGTGAACGTGTGGCAGCACAATGTCGGAGTCTCCAAGAGATTGCCGGATGCAATCCTGAATGTTCCCAAGAGTGCAGGGGACAAAAACCGTGAGGACCCTGCAGCTTCCCAAGTCACGCCTGAAGCCCCTGGTAAGGGACGCCCATCTACTGGACGCAGCAGGTCCCCTTGGCTGCAGGTCAGACGGCTGGGGGGCCCCCGCAACACTTCACACTACCTTCTGTCTTCCTGATCTCGGCACCTTATCCTCCGCCCTCCCGTCTAAGATCAATTTTTAAAATCATCACAATCTGGAGGCCACTGCTTGCCTGCCTCATCAGAGCGGTCTCTGGCGTGGGGGCAGGCCCTTTCAATTTCAAACCATGACTTGAAGAATTCAAATCAGTGTTGAGTTTCGAGTTCAAACTGTGGTTTTTGAGAGATGTTGGTTATTTTTTTCCCTGAAGACCCCGAGTCCGCACCCTCAGAGAGCCCAGGAGGGCAAGGGGAGGAGCACGGCAGGGAAAAGCATGGGACCGGACGCCTCCTCCAGGGAGGGAGCCTCACTCCGGAAGACCTCCAAAGCAGAGACGCTTCCTTGCCCTTTTCCTTTTAAGCTAGAACCTCTCAAAACCACAGTTTGAACATGAAACCACAACTTTCCTGACACTGTATCAAAGGCTGGCCCTCAAGGAGCCGGCCAGGATGCCCGGGACCAGCCCCACTCCGCTGCCGGGACAGAGCAGCCTTTATCCCCACTGGGCCACCGGTGGGAACGTGGGCCCAGACACCGGCCCGCTGAGCAGAAAGAAGACGGGCTCTGTTCGCCGGACAGAAAGGGGAACCCCAAATGTGCCCTACTCTTGTGTTTTCAAACTAAAGGTACTGAAGGTTTACTTGATTAAAACCAGAGGACAGAAAACTAGAATTCAGGGAGTACGTGGCGACAGGAAGCTGGCGGGGCGCACGAGAAGTTACCTGCCTGGGGCCAAGGAGCAGTCCCCAGGGGCTGGGCAGTGGGAGGCTGCATCTGGCTATAGACTGACACCGGGACAGGCAGCCCAAGCAACCCCCAGGCCCAGCAGGCTACAAACGGAGGCAACTGGGAACATCCAACGATGACCCAAGGCAATCAAAGACCACGGAGTTTCAAACGCTGGACACCCATCACCCTCAGGATCCCGCGTGGCGAAGGAGAGGTGCAGACACCATCTCACTAGTGAGCTTGAGAGGACGTGTCCCGACAAGCAATGGCCAGTGACCGCAGCAGCTGCCGTCAGCAGGGGCAGCGACTCTGGAGGAAACTGGGCACAATGGGACCCGGACGCTGGGGTGCTGGGCGGCCGGAAGAAAAGCAGAAACAAACGGATCTTTCTTCTTTCAATTCTACTTTTATTTGGTAAAACTCAGAAACTAACCACCAATCCACGTCCACCCACCTCCTTCTCCCTGAAGAAGGCAGCTCCCCAGAGACAAAAAGGCTGCGGCCTGGGGGTCGTCCCCCCCCCCCCAGGTTTTGCACGCTGGCAGCCCACGCCTGGTGGTCAGGTCTCCAGACCCAAAGCTCTCGGAGGCGACAGAAGAAAGTAAAAGGGAGTTCTCACTCAAAGACAGAGAACCCTCCCCGCCCCTCATCCTCTCCCCACAACCTCCCCGCTCCCCCAACCTAAATAAAAAGATAGCAGAGGACAATGCATGAGTGAAACACACAGAGCTTCCTTTCGGCCAAAGAACTGCAAAATCCCTCCCTGGAAGGAGAAGCTGCGGCACCAAGCAAGGCTCGGTGGCCCCAGGTGGTGGCCGGAATCATGCGAGACTGGTAAAAATCTAGGGAGAAAATGATTTCCCCTTCAGCCCGTTCCCAGGTGTCCAGTGAGCTGGTTTTAGTTCTAAGAAATCCCCATTTCCACACAGGCGACTGTGGCTTCTGGGGCAGCTGGCTTAGGGAAAGGTCTCCCGCGGCCGAGAAGACAGTGGGGGTGGGGGGGAGGCAGGAGGGCAAAGCCTTCTGGGAGGATCTGGGAGAGGGACTCCCTGCCCTTGGCTAATGGATCCGCGTCAGCTCCTCCACAACCTTGATCAGGTCGTCCGCGGTGGCCTCTCGCTTCATTCCGCTGCCGTCGTCATACTGTAGTGAGGAAAGAAGGGGAGGTGGTGAGGGCCCAGAGCGCGCTCTCTCTCCCTCCTTCCCTCCCTCCGGAGAGGAAGCCCACAGCAGGGAGGAAGTGCTCGCCAGAAGCCTGCACCTCTCCTCTGGGGCACAGGTCAGCGAGGCCCACTGAAGGCAGGGCCCCCTGGAGCACATCTCTCTCTCCCAGGAGAGAGTAACACCCCAAACGCCAGCACCGCCAGCATCTCTCTGCCCTGTGGTCCGGGCCTGCCTCCCTCTTGTGGGTCTACCGCGAGCCCAGACACGCCCTGACGTGCCCTGATCGGGGAAGCCCAGGGGTCACACAGGGAAAGTTGCTCATACAGTGCCAGGCGCCTGATGGGCACCCAGGAGCCAAGCCTCAGCTCCCTCTCCTCACCCTCAGACGCCACCTCCCACACAGCAGGACACATAAAAGGGCCACTGGTCTCTGGGAAGTAAAGGGGGGGGGGCGCACCTGGAGTCCTGACGGTCTCCCGGCATGCCCCGCCCCGCAGTAAACCTGTGTGACCAGCCCGGCGCCGAACACGGCACAGCTCACCTGAAGGTTGGCCACGACCTCCTGCATCTTGGGCCGGCTGATGTCCAGGAAACTCTCAATCAAGTCCCCGTCGATGAAGCCGGTGGCCGGCTCCGTCTTTCGCTCAGTATGAAAGGACCTCCAGGTGGACGGGGAGTTAAGGAACGTGCGGTTACATGGTAGCACCCTGCTCTCAGTGCCCCGCCTCCGCCAGGGACCCCAGTCTGAAGCAGTCGGGGGAGAACAGGAAACAGACTCAACCACACACCTCTCTGCTTTCCCAAATTTTGGAATTGAGACGCCTGAAATTATTACCTGCTCCAGCAGTTCTCAACAGGGGAAATCTTCAAAATAACGTTGAAGTTATCAAGTCCAGGTCATTCACCTGGAACCCTTCCACCCACCCACACACCTCCCTGGACGTTCGCAAGTGCTCCCGGTGAGTGAAGCAGGTGTGCATGCCTGGGAAGGACCCCTCTTCTAAGTCTACCCTGGCCTCGCCGACGAAGAAGGGGGCCCAGTAGGTGTGCCCGAAGTCCTGCCGGCCAGCACAACACCAACACCTCGCCCGGCTCCTCCCTGGCTGCAGCCAGGCCACCCTCCTTGTCACCGCATGACCAGCGTCCCAGACTCACAGCAGGAGCCCCTCCCACCTCCTGCTGGGGAGGGCCCTTTAAATCTCCCGTAATGAACACACTTCCAGTGCTACCTGAACCCTGGGGGTCCCTGGGGAGGCTGATCCTTGGGCTTCTGGAGTGTTCAGCTTCTTTACTTTTCCCAGCTTCTGCTGGCCTCTCTAGCGAGGATCCTCAGACCCTACTGCCCCCAACAAAATCAGTGAGAGATGTTCCTATGTTGTCATCTAAACTGACCTACAGGCATTGCCGGGAAGGCCAGAGGCAAACACATTTCAGGAACATCATGTACATTTCCAAGGTCAACCAGTTGAAGCTGGGTGATAAGTACATGGTGATTCATTACACTATTCCACTACCGTGTTTCAATTTCCCTGTGAGTTAAAGTAAGGGGAAAAGTCTGTTTCCCACAGGAACATAGTTAAGATGTTTCCAGAAGCAGCCAGGCATCACACAGCCCCCCCACCAGTGCCAGGACGTGCTGCCCGGCAGGGGAAGCCTCTGGGAAGGATATAAGGAGTGCTCAATCTTGCCCACACTTTTGATGACTTTGTTGAGTCGATTCTGCATGTCCAGCAGGAGGTTGTACCAGCTCTCTGACAGTGAGGTCACCAGCCCTGCAGAAGCAAAGGGAGAGTGAGCCGCACAGGGCTCCGGAGCCCGTGGCAGGCATTTTCTACCAAGGGCAGCCCCCGAAAGCAGCACGAGGGGCCAGCTCGAGGCAGCCTCCTCTGCCAATGCCCGGCTCCCCTGGAACGGCGGCCTGGAGGAGGAGGCCGTGTGGGAGCGCACCCCGCAGGGGGGACCCTCACCAATCATGCCGTTGACTGTGCCGAAGAGCACGGAGCCCTGCGTAGGGGTGGAAGTCTCGCCCAGATTCTGCATGACCAGAGAGCCGTGGCAGAAGACATTGACGAACTCGCCCAGGTGGAAGAGACCGACCTCCTGCAGGTGCTGCCGCTCCTCATCAGTGGTGGCAGCGCTGAAAGACAGTGACAAACTCACTATCCAAACCTCCTGCCCCACGTGGTCAGCTCCACTGTCCCGAGCCTCCCAGGTGACCCGCACACCCCACAGCAGAGGAGCTGGCTCAGAGAAGCTGCTTTTCGTGGCCTTGGTTCTCTGCAGGAGAAACTGGACCTCTTGAAGAGCAGCACTGAGCCCGGGAGGGCACCCAGTGCCCTCACCCCCTGCAGACCCAGGGCTCCAGCCCCTCCCGCCACCCCCGCCACCGGCCGCTCACCTGTCCTTCTGACACACAAACAAGTTGAAGGCGTTCTCAGCCCCCAGGAAATTGTCATCATCCAAGATCTCCACGGCACTCATCCAGTTGGGGTTGAAGTCCCGAGCGATCTTCAGACAAACACGGTGAAAGCAAGAAACACAATCAGCAGTGTGCACGGAACCCAGTTCCAGGCCTGTCTCCTCTCGGCCAGAAGCCGAGGGCCTGCCCTGAGTTCAACAGCTGCCACTCTGCAGAGATTCTCCCCCAGCGTCTGGCGAACAGAGCCCATCTGACTGCAATGACCCAGAAATGGAGGCTGCTCAGAGTTCCAGACGGGGAGGGTGGGGGGAGGGGTCTGTAAAAACCCTTAATGCAGAGTGTTCGCTCCAGGGAAAATGTTTCTGTCCCTGTGGGCCTGGCTGCCCCTCACCCCCGCAGAAACACCTGCAGGGTCTCGGCATGAGCGAGAAGCCGGCCCCACCCCATGCTACCTCCTCGAAGTTCCCCTCCATGGGCTTGTAGGCGAGCAGCAGCACGGAGCGCATGAGGTCGCCCACCAGGATGAAGTCGCCCTTGGTCTTCAGGTAGAGCGCCATGATGTTGTTGTAGTGGTTGCACTCGGTGCGAAGCTCCTTCTCCGTGGTCCACTCATAGAGCCGCACCTGGGGGGGAGGGCACGTCCGCCTCAGCCCGAGGGCCCCCGACCCTCTCACTGGACATCTGCGTCTGCGCCGGCCCTGCCCCTGCCCCTGCCCCTGCCCCCGCCCCTCCTGCTGCAGCGCCAGTCACTGAACGGAGCAAGCATGGGCCGGCAGCGGTCTGATGAGGGACTTGCACGGCGTTTCAGTATATATGTGGTATTTGTGAAACATGGAAGTAGAGCGAGCACATCGCACTAACGACACGAAGTTTCCCTTTACACAGAGCGAGCGAGCGAGAAAGATGAGCCCTGGAACACTGAGTCAGCGGTGACTCACGTACGGCTGCAGGGCTGCTACGGATAGGACAAAGGACGGCTTCTTGTGACTGAAGTCTGGGGACAGGGCTACAGGGTATTTCTACACAGAAGGTCCATCTCCAGTTCCCAGAGCTGCCTCCCCGAAAACCGCCGGTTCCGGCCTTTCCCAAACTCGTTCGTTCCTGGAACCTTCGCCGTGAGTCCCGCCCCGTGAGTGGAGAGGACTAACGGGAAGTCCACGGGCCACACGGCCACGTAACAAAGGACTCCCACGCGCTGCAGTCTGCGGTCACTCTCCCACCCAAAACAAAACTCTGTTTCTTCCGCACTGCGACGTCTCTTCAGTTACCCACAGCCGCATCTCCAGAAGGATGGAGATGCTTTAAAAGCAGCGGGCAGATGACAGGTGTTTGGCACAGCCCAGCCCGAGGAAGACCCACTCGCTACCGGGAGAGGCCTGCCCGGGCAGACCCCTCAAGGTCCGGGGGGCCCCACCTGTGGCCTCTGCGCCTACGGCAACTCCTGGACAGGATATGTTAGGCCATGATTTCTCGAGGTGTGTCTGAAGAACCTGGGCTCCACAGGGGTGCCCTCCAAGAGCCATTCACAGTAATTACAGCGGCTGCCACACCTCCACGGGCAGGGCCGAGGGGGTCTAGCACACCCTGCCTTTGTGGGAGCCCGGCCTCACTGGACCCCCACACCCTCAACCGTGAAGAGTGAAGGAGTGCGAGTTCTGCACACTGCTGGCAACACACCCCACCGGCCCTCTCCACACTGTCGGCCTATCTGCCATGGCGACGGTCATGACCGAGGTCAAACGCCACTGAAAACCACACAGGTTCCAGACCTCCACAGTCTAATTACGTGGCAGCCACTAGCCACACGTGGCTCCAAAACACTGACACGCGGCTAGTCCGAACCGAGGTGTGCTGTGAGTGTAAACAAAACACACCCCAGGTATTTGAAGTCTCAGTATGAAAAAAGTAAGACACTGCACTAACAGTTTTCATACTGATTACACGTTAAATAGTATTTTAGCACTATTAAGTGCATTTTACCTGCTGCTTCTTATGTTTATTCACGAGGCCACCAGAAAGTGTAAAAGTACACCTGTGGCTCCTGTGACATTTCTGTGAGACACCAAAGGACTAGACAGTAGCCCCTGATCCAGCCTCATGCCTGACCCCTCCCGATTCCAGCATCAGCCCGCGCGAGTCTCTGGAACATGCTGTCACTGGTCCCAGGAGACCTGTTCTCTGGCCAGTCCCTTGGTACTCCAGCTGAAATGCAGGTCTTGTCACAGGGCCCCGTGGCCCTCTGCACCGGGCTGTCTGCTCTCACGCAGTCCCTCATACCACCGGCACTGGGGAAGGACAGCCCTCCAAGACCCCCTCGCCTGCCCTGTCAGACTCCCCCACCTCCCATGCAGGTGCCAGGGCCTCACCTAACCGCTCCCAACACCGCCCATCCCATTACTCTCCCCCACACACATCGCTGTGATCCTAGGTAACCTCGGTATTCACCCAAAGACCTTTCCAATACCCTGACCTCTAACCTTGCCTCTCTTTCCCGCTTACCTTGTCCTGTGGTTGCCCCTTAGAGCCTGCCATTAAAAACAACTCCAGAATGTCCTGTGCTCAGTTTCACCTTTCCAAGGCCACTGCCACAACACTTCTCTCACAGATGCTCCACTCCCCGGCCGCTCTCTCCCTGGACCATGCTCACCCCACAAAACCGGACTTCAGTGAGATTCTACCCTCCAACTACGGCCGAGGAAGAACCACCCACCAGGAGGACTGCTCTCCCGCTCGGCAAGCCCACTCCTGAGAGCAGGCGCTACACTTCCCAGGAGCCGTCGGTTTCCTAGTCCACCACCCCTCAGGGCCTGAGATGACGAGTCCGTACCCCTCCCCTCGGGCCTCTGATCCCCCCCTCCTCCCCTTTCCTCTCGGCCACTTCACCACAGACCAGAAGAGGACTCCAAAGCCTGCAGCACCTAGCTAGGGCCACACCATGCACAGGTCCCGCCCCACCCCTTGCCTGTCAAACCACGGCTCCAGCAATTCTTCTCTAACGGGAAATGTGCCCCTGCACTTCCCAACTTGAAAAGTTGAAACTCTCTTGCCCTGCCCTCCCTGTACAAACCCCATCATCACTCTCTTCTCCTTTCCTCTCTTCTCTCCCCCCTCCTCTGGCTACCTACCCGACGTCTTCACTAGGACCACTGAAACTCGGCACACCCAAACGCAAACCTCTGATGTCCTCACTGTGACATATATATTTGGTCTCTGCCCCCACTTCCCTTGTGATTTCCTAAGTGATATGGGTAACAGGAGCCTCTTACACAGAGCTCCCAAATCCCTTGGGTTTTCTGGATGATAGAAAGGAGTCTTTGGTTCTAATAAGGCCACTCGTGGTGACTCCTGGGTATCTTCAGAATGGGGCGCCACCGGAAAGACCAAGCCGGGATTAGAAGCTTGTAACTTTCAGCCTCCCTCATCCTCTAGGGAGGAAACGGGCTGGAGACTGAGTTAATAAGATGCCATGCCTACATGATGAAGTCTCCACTAAAAACCCTAAAAGACAGGGTTCAAAGTGTTCTCAGGGTGAGGAACACACCCATGTACTGGGAGGGTGGTGCACCCCAACTCCAGGAGGGCAGCAGCTCCTGCCTCAGTAGCCTCCGGGAGCAGGTGCTTCTGCGGCTCTCACCCGTCTCAGCCCCCATGAGCCCTCAGGGTCCGACACTCACGGAGGCTCTCAGAGCCAAGTCTGAGAGCTGGTCCAGCCCGAGCCTCCCAGATTCCCAGCTCCACCCCTCCCCCCATTACTCTGTCACCCTCACAATTAGACACGCGCTGCCCAGGGGACACAGGGGAGATGGGCTCTGTGGACGACGGTGTGCAACCTAAGGTGCATACACAGATACCAAGCGGTACGGGCCTCACCGTGCTATTGATGCTGGCCAACAGCTTCCCGTTAAATTCCACCATGGAGTACACGGCCCCTTTCACTTCCTTTTCGGCCACAGTCTGCAATTTTCCTGGGGGAGGAAAAGACACTCTTGAGTCTCCTTTATGAGCCCACACAAATCAAAAGAAACCTCTGGTTCCCCCTCGGGCTCTAGCTCCCACCCAAAACTACTGCTCTGAAAGCAAACGCACAGCCAGTGCACACTGAGGTCAGCCACTGCCAGCAGTGCGAGCCTCCCGGTGACGTGCAGTGGTGCAGACAGGGCCCAGGACCTGCCCACCCCGGAACTCCAGGTCGGTCTCTTAAGAGGGGACCAATTCCATCCTGGCCCTGATCCGAGACTGCTCGGCAAGGGACATGAGCAAAGACACGGACGTGAACACAAAGTTCTGAAGCTGGAAAGAAGTCCGAAATGGTTGAGGAGCCATGCGGAAAACAAATCCCGGATTCGTCACCCTTACTCCAGTCCCTAGGCTCTCTTACCCATCGTTCACCTCTCCCCCTTCTCCTGCCTGTCAAAGAGCAGAAAAGGAAGAAACGCACGCTGGGCCGTGCGTGCCCCTGCTCACCTACTCCAAGGCGCATTCAGAGCACCAACGGCTTGAGAGGAGGGAACAGAATGCCTCATGCACAACAATTAACACAAGTTCTACTGCCGCTTAACTGAGGCTCTGAAACCTACAACAGTCCGCTTACTCTCCCAGAATTCCCAATCTCTCAACAGCTGGAGGCCGTGTCCACTTACCGTCTGAATACTGAAACACCACGATACGACCCTGCTTGGGCTCCGCCTCCTCCGGGTACACCATGGCCGTGCCCACGATGAAGTACGTGTTGGGGTCTTTGCCCAACTTGCAGGAGACCAGGCTGAGGGCATACTCGTTCTGCAGAAACTGGTGGGCGTGAAGCACTAGAAGGAGAGTACAGAGGGGTGATGGCCGATGACCCCCACGCACACGCAGCCTTGCGCTTGAGGCTCACAGCTCAGCTCCAGGCAGGGCACAGGGGGTAACCACACACTCGCCTCCTGAGGCTCCTGTCTCTGCAGAGTCTCCCTCACCGGCCTCTACTGACCTGAGGAGGCCCCACCCCTCCTTCTCCTCCCCTGAGGAGGATCTATCACAGGGCCCACCAAATTCTGCAATACATCCGAACCCAGAACAGCCTAGTTTAGGGAGAACGGAGGTACAGAGTGAGAGAAAGAGCTCGTGCACCTTCAAAGGTGTGCTGGTCGATGATGAGGAGGTTGTGCACCTCCACCTCTTCCCCGAAGGAGGTCTCGTGCGGGGCTGTACTGCTGGAGAACAGCTTGCTGGAGCTGACGCTGCTCGACAGGGCCTGGGAACAGAAGGCACTCGCGTCACCCCCGCGAGAGCAGGACGGGGGCCAGCAGCAGCAGCAGGGGCTGAACAGGCACGACCGGGAGCAGATGCGGGGTTTGAGTGAGGAAAACTCTGACGGCCAGCAGCTCGAGTGCCGCCTGGGGAGCAGAGGCTCCGGAGGACACGGAGACCGAGGACGAGGGTCTGAATCCCACGTGGAATTGGCACAGCGGTCCAAAACACCACAGGAATGGAAGGGCCATTAAAGAGCATTAAATCAGCGGTGCCACGTCAATCAAGCAAGGCTACCAAGGGACTCAGGACACCTAAGAAAGTGACAGGCTCCACCTCTCCCAAGGGGAAGGGCAGGGGAGCGCTTCATATAGAAACTACAAAGACCTTCTACTCCAGATCGGGGAAAAAGCCCTCTCCCAGATGTCTGCCAGAGAGAAAGGTGGAGAAGACACGGAATAAGACCATCAGCTAATATCCCCGTGATGTGTGACTCCAGATTGTCCTGATTGCCATCATTTGCAGATGAGAAAATTAAAATTTAGATTTGCCCAAGGTCACGCATTTAGCTATAAACCTTGAAGCCAGTTCTGTCAGACTCCAATCCCACTCTCTTAACCGTTATGCCATGCTGTCCCCAATTACGCACATGCTACCAAGTTCCCAAACTGATGACGGGAGAGGAGGAATCACTCCTCTGGCACCGCTACCCAGCAGCAACATCACGGAGCGCCCCAAGTATCCCAAATCTCCTGCACCCTGCAGCGAGGGGGCCACGCCCAGCTCCTGCCTGCTTCTCGAAGAGGAAACTGCCCTGGAACCCCAGCTGTGCCACCTGTTGCTCGTGGCTGCTCCCCTCAGGGTGGGAGTGAGTAGTGACGGAGACCATATGGCGTGCAAAGCCGAAAATATCTGCTCTCCGACCCTTTCCAGAAAAGTCTGCCCCTGCTCTAACGCCACCTGTCTTCCTCCGCTGCCCTCACCTGGGTGCTGGCACTGGGCCTCAGGGCAGTGGTGCCCCCGCTCGTGTCCTGGACTTCAATGCGGCTGGAGAGGACCCCGAAACACTGGGACACTTCCTGATAGCAGATCTTCCTGCAGAACAAGGACAGAACAACGGCGCCTCTCAGAAGAAGTCTGGAGCCGCCCCCCGGCTCCCAGATGACCACGCCCTGCCGCTTCCCGACCCCCGCCTCACCTGGGAGACTCGTAGAGGGGGACGGTGCGAATGTGCAGCTTCTGGATCTCGTCGATGGTGCCGATGGTGAGGGTGCTGTTGTTGGCCAGTGCCAGGCTGGAAGGGAGGGTCTGGGTTTAGCGTGAGCAGACCCGAGGAAAGACGCGAGGTGGTAACTCCGCGAGGGGCAGGAAAACAGGGCCGAGATACACCAGTTCACGCCAAGGCAGTGGTTCTCACCTTCAGCCCTCCAACTAAAACACACCCGGGGAGACTTCAACATTCTGATGCCTGGGTCCACCCAGAGATTTTCCCTAACTGATCTGCGTGGGCCTCAGCTAAGATTTCGCAGCTTTCAAATGCAGCGCTCATGTGCAGCTCCAGAACACAACTCTCCAACTATCGAGAATCGGCTGGATGCTGCCCCCAGAACCTCACACATCCAACTAGTTCCAGGCAGGGCCGTGACTGCTGGCAGGGGCCCCACTCTGACAGCTCCTGCCTGGGGGACACACGGTCGTCGCTAAATCAGGAGTTCAGTCATTTGGATCACCGGGGAGGTTTTCTGAAAACACAGACCCTAGGCCCCAACCGCAGATCTGCCGAAGCAGAATCTGAGGTGGAATCAAAAAACAGCTGTGCTTTAAAAAAAGTTTCGCCGTACTGCGACGGGTGGTGGGTCTGGGAACCTCTGCTCCGCCCTTCCCCCCTCAGCTGTTCACTGACTGCCACGGTGGAGAAAGGCGGGAGGAGAGGGGCGGGGCGGGAAACACCACGACGCCCTCAATCCGTCCCTCAATCCGTGGCTCCTGCTGAAGACGGAAGAAGAGGCCCACCTGTCAGGATAGCCGTCCGAGTTAAGGGGACACATGTAGTTCACCTCCTTGAGGTTGACGTTGGAGAAGACCAGCTTGTGGTTGCTGCTGTAGATGACAGTGGGCCGGTCAGAGCACGCGAAGACGTTGGTGGTGGAAAGAGAACGGAAGGTCCTCAGTACCGTGGGCTGCGTGCCCAGGGTCACCTTCTTGCGGTCGCTCAACAGGCCTACAGGAAGAGCGGCGTCCCGAGAAGGAAGGAAGGTAAACAGGACAAAGAGCTGGTCACTGCAAGTCCCAGCGCAGCCCCTGCAGGGTAAGGACTCTGCAATTCCAACCACTTTTCAAAGGGCCCCCCACTCGGGAAGTACTCTTCTCACCTGTCTCAATGTTGAGCCCGAAGTAGAAAAGCGCCCCGTCCCCCAAGGCACAGAGGAGGTAGTGGCTGCTCTCAAAGGTGGTCATCAGGATGGAACGAGGGATGATCTCTGTGGGAAAGGGGTGTGTTACGTTCTTGTCCACATTCCGCCTCTGACCCCAGCCCAGGTCCCCGAAAAATCCGCACCTCCGCCCAGCATCTCTTTGTGCAGCAGCTCAAAGGAGGGCAGCTTCAAGATCCGGGCCGAGATGTCTGTCCAGAGGCCGATGGCACAGAGAGGGGACAGCCCGCTGCTGTCCCCCAGTGGCGTGATGTCCAGGCAGGCCACCTCGTGCTCCATCTCCGTGTGGCTGAGCGAAGAGGAACACGGCAGCGGGAGAAAGGCAAGGATGAAAGCAGTCCCAGAGAACGAGGGAGGGAGACGGTGCGGGGAGATAAGCACTCACCTGATCTGCCGGAGCTCCTGAGGATGGATCTGCAGGTAGTAGAGGGCCCTTCCCACGGCCACCACCACCTGGCTGCTGTTGCAGGAGGCCACGCTGATGTTCTTGCCCTGAGGCTCCTTCCACTCGCTGACAAGGGCTTTGGGTTCTTGAGAGACCAGCCTCACGGATGCAGAAGTGATCTAGGGACAGAAACGCAGTGTCCAGGAGTACCTGCAGGGACCTGCGTGGGAGCTGGGGAGGGCTCACACACGCCCTAGGAGAGCCCTAAGAATGAGCCACGAAGTCCTCTTCTGCCATGTTTCTAGCTGAAGCCCAGAAGAAGACTGGCTTAAGGCAATTTATAGCTTGCATACCTACCACCAGAAAAAAGGGCCTGCTTCATTCTGATCAAGGCTTGGGTAGCTCAACCGCATCCTATGGGAAGGAACTGGACGCATGAAACCCTGTGACTTACCAGTCCAGCAGTTCTCAACCCAGAAATGAGACCTCTAAAATATCCAAGGTTTTTAAAAAAGATTTTATTTGTTCATTTTTAGAGAGAGGGGGAGGGAGGGAGAAAGGGAGAGAAACATCAATGTGTGGTTCCCTCTTGCACATCCCCTACTGGGAACCTGGCCCACAACCCAGGCATGTGCCTTGACTGGGAATTGAACTGGAGACCCATTGTTTCACAGTCCAGCACTCAATCCACTGAGCCACACCAGTCAGGGCCCAAGTTCTTCTTCATGCATATTATAACATACCAATGTTAATAGCATATATATCAAAAGTAAAAGTGAGCACTGGCTGGCATGGCTCAGTGGACTGAGTACTGGCCTGCAAACCAAAGGGTCACCAGTTCAATTCCCAGTCAGGGCACATACCCAGATTGCTGGCCAGGTCCCCAGTAGGGGGCACTCAAGAAGCAACCACACACTGATGTCTCCCTCTCCCCCTCCTTTCCCCTCTTTAAAAACAAAAACAGAAACAAATCCATATCGTTGAGTGAGGGTTAAAAAAAAAAGTGCCCAAACTTCTAAAAAAAAATAAAAAAAGAAAAATTAACTAGCAAAAGTGCATTCTTTAAGAAAGTGGTACTAGCAAATGACCTATCTTTATTTTTAGGGGATTGGAAAGCCTTGAAAAGATTATGTTAACTATGTAATAACATGACACTTCTAACATTTTTTAATATCCAAGTTCTCGACTATGCACAAATTAAAATTATTTAAAGTTCTTTAGTAAAGGCAACAAAATTGTATTGACATGTTTTATAAATGTATTTCATCACCAAAGCAAAACAAAAAGTAGGTTGATGACGCTGTATCAATTCACCTTGACCTATCAAAGCTGAGCTGGCATTTAATTAGGAAAGGCCTTTGGTAAGCCACTGCCCAATCAGGAAGCCACTATTTAGCAAGCCATCACCCACTGGCTAAAAGGAAGACCAGGTGGGTGAAAAGAGGGAACCGGTTCAAAACCCCCCCCAGCCAGTCCAGTGCTGTCCGCTCGCCACTGGCAAACACCGACTCTGGCCAGAACGGGGGGAGCTCAGAAGGTGAGGTGGGTGCGGGACCCAAGAGCAAAGGGGTCACTCCAAACACGAGAACACGGCCAGGGGCTCGGAAATCAGGCTCTCGGGGATGACAAGTGCCAAAGCGCTATCTGGCCCCGCACTGCGGACAGATTTAAAATGAGAACCCGAAAAGCGTGAGAGCTCTGGTTCTAACAAGCAGTATGTGCGGAGTGCAGCCAGCAGGCGCACATGGAGGGCAGCACTCTGACTACTTGTTTCTCTTCTTCCTGCGTTTCTCCCAGTACGCATGCATCCATATTATAATGAGGGGCAAATGCCTGCCTCAGAAAACAGGGTATACTTAGTGCTAAAGAAGAACCCCCCAAGACATACATATATATACACACATATATATATGTAATAACACCAGTCTACTAACGAAAGCATGAATAAACAATACATATCTATATTTTGCAGAGGAAACAAAGCTAAAAGCAATAACTCCAAAGCTAAGAGTTGTGAAATTGTTATTGCTGAGTAGTGGGTTATCAGTAACTTATATTTCTTCTAACTCTTTAACAGTATTTTTACAGCTGTAAAAATGGACTGTTCTAAAATCTGGTGGTGCTCTGTACTACACTCTAGGTCAAATTCAAGGACATGGGGCCTGCCCCCTTCTCAGCTGTTACCTGGATGAGTTGCTGATGCGCCACGTTGCCACAGAAGAAAGTCTGCTGGTCGTCCACAAAACCCATCAGTTCGGTCTCTTCCACCTCCTCCCCATTCAACATGAGAACTCTGCGGCAGAAGGAGGCCGGGGTCAGCCGGCCCAGCCTCCCCCCTTGCCACCCTCACATGAGCACTTAGGGCTGGCACCAGACTCATCCTACCTCGTCTGGCCCACGAAAGAGAGCACCAAAGTGTCATCAGTCTCCCGGCTAGGATCAGACCGCAGCGGCCACAGGCCTGGAACAAAGGTCGAGGATTAAGATGCATAGCACAGACCAACACATCTAAGGAAGGGCCAGCTGACCCCACGGGAAGAGCGGGAAATTTGGAGTCAGCCCTAAATTTAGGGCTGACTATGCCCCCCCAGCATTAGGACTCTGAAGAAGTCGGATATTCTAAAAACTGTTTTGAGTCTGGTATTTGAAGGTTTTTCATTTGATTTCAGGTAATACATCACATGACTCAAAGTCAAATTTACTTTTAAAACGTAACAGAGCCCTGGCTGGTGTGGCTCAGTGGATTGAGCACGGGCCTGTGAACCCAAGGGTCGCTGGTTCCATTCCCAGGGCACATGCCTGGGTTGAGGGCCAGGTTCCTGGTGGGGGGGGCGCACGAAAGGCAACCACACACTGATGTTTCTCTCCCTCCCTTCCCCTTAAAAATAAATGACTAAAATCTTAAAAAAAAAAAAACATGTAACAGAAGGCTCACTCCTATACCTCTCCCTCCAACCTATCCCTCAAATAAGTCATCAAGGACAGTTTCTATTGCAGTTTGTCCTTCCACTATATTTCTCATTTAATTTAATTTATTGGGGTAACACTGGTTAATAATTGTTTGTTTCAGTATTACTTTTTAAATTCTCACCCAAAGACATGCTCCTTGAAGAGAGGGGAAAGGAGGGAGAACGAGAGGGAGAGAAACACTGACGAGCCACCTCCCGTACACCCCAAACAGGGACTGACCCGACAATACAGGCACTGCCCTGACCGGGAATCGAACCCAGGACCTTGCGGTTTATGGGACAACGCTCCAGCCAGGGCTCCAGCGTATTTTCTAAATTTAAGGAAACAGGTCAACACTGCATGACAAGCAAACACAAACATAGACCAACCTACTGCACACTGTTCTGCACCTCGAGTTCTCACTGGGTGTGTGCCGAGCCCGTATCAGAACGGGGCGTCCCCTTGGTTCTGACTTCTGCGCAGCGTCTGATCGTGGAGCTGCACCAGTTTATGAGTCTGTCCACCACTGGACACTTTGGCAGTGGACTTCAAGGTACCATGCAATGCCACGAGGAATAGTCTTACACTCACGTCATTTTCTACTTGTGAAGGTCTAGGGGGCAGAGGCCCAGAACTGGGGTTCGAGGGTAATTCACTAAACGCAGCCACGGTGTTGGTGGGTACTGCCAACGAGCATGCTCACTTGCTCACAGCCTGACCACTGTACCACGCTGCCAAGCCTTTGGGTTTGGTCCTTAGGTAGAGAATGGTGTCACTACCTTGTTTTGTTTTGCATTCCTCCTGATACAAAGTGAAGCCTGGTACCTGTCCATTCATGTCCTTTGCCAAACTGGGGACCGAAAGTTTGGCGATCTTTCTAGAAATTCTTTTTTATAAGTTAGGGAGATTAGGTCTTTGGCTAGTAGATGACCTTTTTAACTAATTTCCATTTCTTCTACCTTTATAGAGTTTTGTTTTTTGGCATGCAGAAATGTTTTATTTTTATGTTGAAGTTATCAATCTTTCTTTTTGGCCTCTGTACTTTTGAGTCCTACTTTGAAAAGACCTTCCCACTCCAAAATCAGAAAGGAATTCACCAAACTTTTTATTTCAGCTTTTGTGCTGCTTCATGCTTTACATTAAGTCTCTAATCCATTTAGATCCTAGCAAGGTACACATTATGCAATAGGGGTCCTGCTTTATCTTTCCCAAGTAACTGTTCTCCCAATACCGTTGAAATCAACCACCTTCACCTCACTGAACTGAGGGACCACCACGATCATATCCTAAATTTCCACATATAATTGTGTGATTTCTGGACTTTTGAGTCTGCCATGAGACTATCTGTGCACCAAAACCGCACTTGCAGTTGCTGAGGTTCACTAGTACGTTTCAGTATCTGGTAAGGGCAGTCTGTCTCACGGCCCTTAGGTTTCTGGGCTTTGCTTGCTTCTTTTCCTCACTTGGACTGTGGCTTGTCTAGGTCAAGGAAAATGACCTATTGGTACTTTTAGTGAGAAACATTATGTCCGAACAGTCAAAGACAGAACAGCTTCATAATGATTTGTAAGAACTTGGGACGCCTTTCTCATTTCATCAATCTAGCCTTTTAGTCCTTCAAGACTGCTTTGAAAGTTTTCCATGTATAGATTCTGCACGTTTCTTGATAAATTTATTTACTTGGTACTCTGCCTTTTCACTGCTATTGCAAATTGTCTCTTTCCCTCTACTATATCCTCTGTGTTTTTAACTGAAAGTTACTGATTTCAGTACATTAATTTCATATTCCTGTACCTTAATGAATTTTGTCTATAGTTTTTTCAGTTGATTCTCTTGGGTTTTGTAGTTATATGACCTCTTCCTTGCTTATTCATAAACCTCTATTTCTTTTCTGTTTCCACTTTTTTATGTTCCAAATTACTTTATTTTAGTTGTACCTCCTCTATACAACTTTAAACTGGTTTTGCCTTAGGATTCAATCTGATCGTCTTTTTCCTGTAACAGGCGAATTTAGCCCATTTACATTCACTGATGTGGTGTCAGGCCCTGACCTGAGATGCAGGTACTCATACGTGTTTGGTATCGTTTCTGTCATGTTACTTTGGGTTATGTTTACTGTAAGCTTCTCATTATGCAGTCTTTGTTTGGTCTTTTTGATTATATTAGTTCTCCTGGAATTGAAAAAATTTGTGTAGTTTTGTTCTACAAGTTACTTATACCTTTCTATGATATCCTCTGTCCCCGTTTTCTATAGGGTAGGGGTGTCAAACTCATTTTCACTGGGGACCACATCAGCCTTGCAGTTGCCTTCAAAGGGACAAATGTAATTTTAGGACTGTATAATATATAGTCCCAACACAAGCACTACACGTTTTACACAGTCCTGAAATTATATCCAGCCCAAGGCTGACGTGGCCCCCGGTGAAACTGAGTTTGACACCCCTGCTTTAGGGCTTCTATCAGTTCCCCACAAACATTAAATTTAACCTCTAATTCTTTTCCTTCCCATTCCTCTTTCCATGATTCAATTTTGGTCAACAGTATTCTTTTTTTAAACAAACTTTTATACTAAAGAATGTTAAAGTATGTTTAACTTTGTTGTTACTGTGACTTTCTTTACTCTTCATCTGACCTTCTTTTCTCTAGCTACCACCCAAGCCCTCAGAACAGGTAACAAGGTCAAACACTAAGGTCATTCAAGTAAGATCTGCATCCTATGTCCACCAAAAGGCTACCTTTGATGCCTGGTAAGTCAATGCTGGCATGCTCATGGATTCCAATTCCATTCCGGATGATCCGCAAGGAACCTTCCTTGAAAGCCCCAGAGCAAGTGACCAGCTGCAAGGAGAGAAAAGGTTTCTAAATAACCCCCTCCACAGCCTGAGGCCATCGCACTGATGCCCAGAAAGTGCACTAGTTGCACCTAAATCCAAGGCCCCTTCCTGTGGAGCTGGGTGTGAGAACACAGACTCGCTGGGTCTCCAAAGGCCCTCAAATACACTGAGCAGACAGAACGGCCTAGTCCAACAAGCAAACAGCTCCCCCTTTTCCTCCTAGCAACCTTGCTTCCACCCTTGGAACCCGGTTTACTAGAGAGGCCCTAGGACCTGGAGTCAGACACATTTACCACTTAGCAGTTACATGACCTTGGACAAGTTACTTAATCTTCCTCAGCCCTAAGTTTCCTCTCTTCTGAAGTGGCCGAGAACCCCCATCTATCCGGGTGCCCACGTGATCACAGGTCACGTACATAAAGTGCCTGGCCAACCAGGACAGGCACTCAGCAAATGGCAGTGACCCTTCCACCAGTGGGATTAGCGAGCAAGGCTCTGACAGCGACCTTCAGGGCGCGTCCCCATGCTGCACGGGCAAACCCAGGAGGACACAGTCTGACGGGAACAGCAGCCGCCCGTTTCCAGGCTGACCCCCTTACCTGCCCTTGCCCCTGCCTCTCCAGGTCCACCACGCACATGTCCACAATGGGTCCCAAATTTGTAAAGGTTTCCATAGCCACGACATAGGAGCCTTGTTCATTGCTGTCAACATTGAGCTGAAAAGACGAAAACCCTGTCAGTCCTGCAACGCTGCTAACAGAGCCTTCCCAAAAGAGAGTCTTCGCCCGGAAGAAATTCGGTCCTACTGGACCTGCCCTCTGGTGTTCCACTGGAGGTTTCCAGGAGGGGATCGCTGACCGAGGAGTGTGGCTGTGCCACAGGGGACCACTAACCCCGGGCAGTGGTTTCTAAGGAAGCAGTGTGGAAACTTATGTAAAGTGTTTGCATGCACGTTTCTGCACAGGTCCAAAATCTTCTTATTTTAGAGGGCATCCCGTACATTAAACTATGAGCTTTTGAAGTCAGGAGCTGGGTCTTGTTCATCATTGTCCACAGCACCCAGCACCCTGCCTGATACATTTGCTGAATGAACCTTTAGGACAAAGGGCTAGTCAGGGTAGGATGTTCAACCAACCACGTAGAGAGCTGAACAGCAGGCATATGCGTGAAGTGAAGAAATGCCGAGGGTACCCAACACAAGAGACACCTGGGGAAGCAGCAGGGAAGCCAGTGAAGAAGAAGCTACAGAGAAAAAATCGCCTCCTCACCTTCACCAGCTGCGAGTCACCAAGGCGAGACCCGACAAAGACAACACCATTGTCAAGGTACGTCAGGCACTCGGCAATGGAGGTCTAGGAGAGAGCCAACAGCAAGAAAGGCATCAGAACGGACCCTTCACGGGACCCAGACACCGTCCCGCCCACCTCTCAGCCCTGCGCTGGGAGAACGCTGGACTGCAGCTGTCATGGCTGAAACAGCTGTGCATTTCAAATCCCCGGTCACACTGAAAAATGCTCCTACATCTCGGACGTTTGTGACTCTCCCTTTTTTACACCTTTACAGCCAGAAAACCCTGTAATTTATCTTGAGGTGCCTATTCCAAAGGATCGCTTCAATCCCAACCACTTCGGTCTCCTCAAAACAATTAGAAACCTCTAAAATTCAGTGCGTAATCCTTAAACTTTTTTTGGAATCTCCTCCCAGAAGTGAGTATCAGCATTACATTAACCTTTAATTCTTTTTTATTTCTTTCTGCTTCCTTTCTGTTTCTTTCTCTTAAAGTGCTTCAGATAGGTAGTGCCAGACTGCCTCTAAGATTCTTCAACATCTAACTCATTCCAAAACACGCTTCTAGGTCATGAATGACCATTTGCTGCCAGGAAATGGACCTCCCAGCTGCAGCACGGGACCACACACGTGGGGTCGCCAGGCCCCTGGGAGAACACAGCAGCGTGGGAACAAGCCCTACCTCTCCAAGCAGCTCTACCCGGAGGTCCTTGAGGGTGACGGTGCCGTCCATCTGCTCCTCCTTCTCCAAAAGCAGCATGAAGAGCCGTCCCTCCATGTCTCCCAGCAGGTAGCGGGAACCGTTGGGGTCCACACGATTGTGACACACAATTGTGCTTTGCTGCCCAGAGGGAGGACACCGTCACTGGAGGCTGAGTGCCTTCCACAAGCAGAGAGCAAACACTCCCTTTACCAAACTCAGCCACTGCCTGAGCAAGAAGTCCACTCAGCGAACACTGCGTGTGTGACTGAAAGTGGGGGCATTTTTATTCTAAGACAATTTTGTGAGTTCAATATACCTAAAATGTTTATTCACACATTATTCTCCTGGAATATAGGAACAGAAAGAGTAGAAAGCAGCTCTAATCATTCACTGGACCATAAATGCTACCACAGACTGTGTTATTTATACTAAAGGGTTAATTTTTAGGACTTGAAATTTTAAAGCTTGTAATTTTTATGACTAATTTTGTCTATGTAATTTATCACCATAGTACTTACACGATGTGAGACCTACAAATATTCAAAAGAATTCATAAAATGTTTCCCTTCTTCAAGTTGGCCCCAGTCAACGGAAAGGTGAACCTGTTTCAGCATTTCTCTCTCTGAGAGGCAAGTGGGGTCTTTTTAAGCAAAACCAGCCCACCTCTCCTTGCATTCCCAACGACACCGTGTGACAACGCAGTGTCTCCTGTGCTGAGCGAGCAGCACAGCCGACCCTGCGCATCATCTCCTTCTCACAAATGGGGACGAAGAGAGGAGCAGGGTAAGAACCAGGGGGGAAGGGGGAGAAAGACAGAAGGAAGAAAACGGACAGGAAGGCCACTCACCTTGATGATAGGAGGCGCAATCGCCAGGTACTTGTCACCATTGTGATAGGTGATTGACTCCTGCCCAATGATGATGGCCCCTCCAAAAGGCTCTGGGACTGCAGGAGAAAGGGCAGCATTGGAGGGCTCCGCCCTTGGACCTGCCAGACCCTGCGACAGCAAGGGCACTGACCCAGGCGCACGAGGCAAACTTGAAGACAGTCATTACTCTTATACCTCAGCCCACGGAACATGACGGTCTTCTTCTGAGATCTCTGTCTGAGAGACTGCAGGCCGGCACTACCTAACCCTGGTGATATTTTTATCGCCACTCGTGGTGCGTCTGAGCTCCTAGGGTACAGTCCGCTCGGTGCTCTTCCACACGCATCCTCCCCACTTTCCTCTCCTGCACCTCAGATCCTTCCAAAGGAAAAGCTTTACTCTTCTCCTTATTCCTTAGTTTAATCTCCCCCATGCTCAGGGCCGCCATCTAGAAGAGCCAATTTGCACCTAAGGGTTTACACCCTCCGTACTAGCCGAGACACACAGCACAGTGCCGGGGCTACAGCACAGGTATGGAAGGGGCAAACGGGTCTGCAGCGCAGCCCTGGCTCTGCCACGTGGGCACAGGCACGGGCGAGTCCCTCGGGCCCTGTTTCCTCACCTATGAGATAAAGGAACAGGAAGAGCTAAGCTCTACCGGCTCCTTTCAGTTTTTTAAAGGTTGTGCTCAACAATAAAATAACGAGACTAATTCCCATATGCCACTCTGTAAATCAATTTGTCTTAGTTAACCCCAAGCAAAGAAAAACTATACTTTGGTGGAAAAGTAAAACACAAGACAGTCCGCAAACCAGAAGTGGAAGAAGCAAAGGAGAGCACCCTCACAGAAGAGGCACAGGGAGCCCTGGCCAGTGCACGCGAGACGGCCCTGAGCGCTGAAAGGAAGCAGCAGAGCAGGCGAGGAGGGAAGAAAATCGGGGAATTGGCCGAGACCTGAGACGGGGGCAAATTTCCTGAAACCCCCAACCAACCTGCAATCACCATGGAAGCTTCAGCTTCTACGTTTTCCTGTTTCCAAGGGCCCTTATTGAATTCCTTCTCTCGGAGAGACACCTCATAGGTCTTCACGTGCCGCCCCTGAGGGTCCTAAGTGGGAAAAGATGGAAGGACTGGCCTTTAGGGAAGGAGAGGGGCCCTGGAAGCGACAGGTGACCACCGCCCAGCATCTGACAATCCTGTCGTGCCAACCTTCCTGTCTGTGACCGTGCCTGTGACTGCCTGGGTAGACCGTCACTGAGGCCTACTGTCACCTACAGATCACCCAACCAATAAAGGTTTAAGAATTAAAAAGAAGGAAACTGTCCTGCTGAACCAGCCACTGTACGATACAAGGTAAACATGTAAATTTCTGTGTGTGTGTATATGAAAAGTACATATTCCATACTCCTTAACCACAAGGAACTTACAAAATAACTAAAGAGAAAAAGGGCACTAAGAAGCTACATGCACCTAAATCCTTAAAAGTCTTAAAGGCATTCTTAAAGGTATGTGATAAAGTCTTAAAGGCATCCCGATGAGGTGGCAGGGAGACAACACGGCGCTCCCCTGGGGTCAGTCAGCACCCCCCCCCCCGCCCCTCCTCCTTCTGAGTCACAGCCGCCATGTCCCGGAGCAGCCCTCCTTATGCGGCGGTAACTCGGCAGGCCGGGAGCAGGCTGCATCCTGATGGCGGGGGACAGCCTCGCAAAGGCCAGACCAGGGTCTGGGAAGTTATGAAAGGAATTCGACGATGTTTTCCAGTGCAGGGACCACACCTTAGTGACTGCTACAGCCCATGAACTATCAGCATAACTACCTTTCACGTGGTAAACATCAGTGAAATGGAATTCTGGACACAAAAAACAGACAAAGGAATTTTTAGTTCATGAAAATTCGATTTTCCCATCAATAGTGGGGTAACTCTCAACTTCACAAAGTTTGGATTTGGGCATCCTGAGACACACAAACAGGAAAAGACTGTTCACACTGGCAGACCTGAGGCTGCAGACAGGCAGAGTCACAATAACCAGCATCAATGTTTCAATGACCTGATATTTAGAAAACTGAAGGAGAAAGAGAAATTCTAAGTTTTTATTTCAACTCTGATAATTAAAAGACTGTAAAGATGGTTTTTAGAAAGATGTCCCAAAATAGTTGCAACCTTACTCAACTGAACTTTTTCTAACCAGCCTCAGAACCATAACACCTCTAGTGACACTGAGAAACCTACAAACAGTTATACATCAGTGTACTTCCAATACTTAACGCAGCTCTCAGTGTGTTCATACCCACACAGATTACACGGACTTGGACGGTTTCCTTCTGTCATTTACACAGCAACATGCTAGTGGAGTGACCTCATGCTGTATGGCCCTTTGTTAAAAGGCTGAGATTTCACCAAGACACAGGCATGTTAATCTGGTGCTCTGCCACCCTGTCCCCCCACCCCCAGCAGATCTGGCCCAGAGAACAGCTGCCCACGATCAGCTCTGCTGAAGGTTGAGGCACAGACTAAAATAGAAGTCCAGAGCCAGCAAGTCACCAGAAAGTGAATGCTGAATAAAATGCCAACCTCTTCTTAGAAGACATAAATGCATCAGGACATTTTTCTCTCTGCTTGTAAAAGTAACTTCTAGATCATTTCTCTACAGCCAAGCTTTACCGATCCCTTAGCACGCCAGTAAGAAACAAAGAAAAACTAAACTGGGTCACCCTACAAAATCTCCAAGGCCCATAACCAGGATGTAATCTCACAATTAAAACCCGCTACAAGCCTCAAAGAGCTTCCAGCCTCCACAACAAGTGCTATTGCACTCAAGACACAGCCAAAACCTGACCCTATTAATTATGTTGCTCAAAACATTTCAGGACAAACACATGAACCACTTCTGCCTACCCTACTAGCAGCGAAAATGAGCTCCTACTATGCCAAGCCACACAGCGTCTCCCTCTTTCCTCCCAGTCCAGTACCTGGTAGACAAAACAGATGGTAGGGGCTTGGCAACCATATAGGAACTTGACATCGATGACATGCAACTCCTCCAGGCGGATGTTAAAAGCCTTGAGCTCTTTATTGTCCCGGTCTAGCGGAATGACCTTGAAAAGGCCATCATAGAGTCGCAGGCCAATCATCCGGCACTCAGGATCAATGATGCCAATAATGCCAGTCTCAGAGGGGCGGCCAATTCGGTCCTGAGAAGCAAAACTGGGGTTAGGAAAGAACCTCAAAACCCAGAGCACAGAGGACACTAGGCACCACTTTCCCAGAATGATTTCGGGAGCAGTGGCATCTACGTGACAAACCAGAACGCCCAAATGTCAGTGCGTGTGTTTCTGTGAAACACTGAACTCCGTGAACTGTTTACCCTGTCCCTTGGACTCTGAGTAAACTACAGAAGTCCTTTCCTCATAAAAGCTCAAATCCTTAGTGTTTTCTTTCTCCTTGGTTCTCTGATCATATAGAGAAAGCTGCCCCCGGCACTTCAATTTTCCTCATCAAACCGTGACGGCCCTCCTTGGAAAACACTCCTCAGCCCAAAGCGGCCCCCTCACCTGCACATTGCCATGGGCTCGAGTTATGATGTCAATGCTCTCACCACTCTGCTTATACTCCAGGATGCAGGCATTGTACTTGGCTGTCAGGATAAACAGGAGGTCCTTGCTCTCCCCCTGGAAACGAACATCATGCTATCAAAAAAAAGGTTCTTTTAAAACAGGAGTCCCCGTCCAGCCTTTAAGCATCATTCCTGAAGCATGCGCATTTCTGTAAGAATTTGTTTGTCCTCCCTGAAGAGAATATCCAGTGAGTTCGTAACAGACATAAGCGCGCGCGCACGCACACACACACACACACACACACACCCCCACCCCACCCCCTGAGGGTGTGTGCCAAAGGCCAGGACTGAGACTGGTAAACATCTAGTCCTCAGCTGCACAGCCCTCTGCTCTCCGTAACAGTATCTTCATCGAGTGCCGTATCAAGCTAATCTCAGCCATTCCATTCAAATTCTGAGAGATGAATGTAATGACTCCTCTAATCTTTTCCAAGTATTTGGAGAAAGAGGAAAAAATGTGAATAACAATAAAGCTAAAACGGATCTACAAAGTCTTACTCATTAACATAGACCCCCCCAATGTATTTTGTTCTAAGGGTTAAAATCAAAATGTTGAACCCATTGCTTTGTCAGATTCAGTTAAGACATAATGAAGCCAAGTGGTGGTTAGTTGAATGAAAACATCTGAATAATAATAACGATGATACTAATTGTTAACGTAACAATGAGTGCTTGCTATGTCCTAGGCCCTGTGCCATTAAATTATTTCATCTTCAACAATAACCCAGGAAATGGATACCGTTATCCCCATTTTGCAGATAGGGAAGTAAAGGCTCTGAAAGGTTAAGTGCCACCCCAAGTTAGAATTAAGGAGGAACGAAGCTAGGACTGCCTTACTCTACAGCCAATGCTCCCAGTCGCCATGATGACCCACATTTCAATCTGCTTTAATTTCCTCCTTTTTTAAGAAGTCAACTTGATCAATTTTTCCCCACTTATAGAAAGCTTGTTCAAGAAGAATATAAATTAAAGTCTGCCATTCAAAATGGGTTGTTTCTCTCCTAAGCCTTCTCAAGCAATGATTTAAAAAAAAAAAAAAAAACAACCCCACGAAAACATAAAACCATCTTTGTTGCTGGGCCCAACCCAGAGCGCGTGCTTACCTTGGGCCTGAAGAGCTCCATGACGGCGATCTTCCCGTACATGCCCACCTCTTTAACGGGCCGGAGCCCCTCGGCTGTGACCACATAGATCTCTAATCTCGTGTTTTTGGCAATCAGCAGGTTTAAGTCTTCAGCTGAAGTAAAGTGTCCTGAAAGAACAGATACCCTAACTTTTGAAGCCACAGCAGTTTCTAAAAACTCCAGAATTCTCGCTTGATTCAGCTCCCTCCCTTCTCACCAAATCCAGCACCTCAAAGAGTCTCACTTCGGACATTCATGGAAGCTACTTCTCGAATCATGCCAAGAAAACTGGACCAGCTTACGAGCAGCATGTCCTTCAACTGGCAATGACTGTGAAAACCCTTCATCTTCTTCAGATGGCTCTGCGCCCTCGAATTTTCCTTTTCCTTTTGCAAGGGCATACTTACCTTCTAATTAAGCGATGCTAAGAAAGTGTTTATCTCTGTTCGGTCATTATCTACCTTTTCACAAAATATACACCGCAAAGACCAGGCTGAATGAAGAAAATTCTCAGAGCTTTATATCAAAACATTGCTTTGTCCAGACTGCTTGCGCCCCCGCCCCAGTAGTCTACTGAAACCCTTGCCCACACTCTCTTACCACTTCAAACTGACAACTGTTTTGTTCTGTAATCATAATAAGTATTTACAGAAACACACAAGTTTGAGATCACCCTAATTTTGCTGAAAACCTAGTTCAAGACGATTATTCCCGGATTCGGGACATCTGTCTCCTTAATCTTTCCACAGTCAACAAGGCAAAAACAGCAGTAGGCAGGGCCACCCTAATCTTCCTTTCCAGCAGCTCCTTGGTGTAAACAGCCCCAGGCGAAGAGGACTTCAGTCCCGCTCCGGGTGAGTGCGAGCATTCCTCACGTCCCTCCACCCGCCAGGCTCTCCCACAAGAAAATTCTGACTCCAAAATCGCCATCACCACCGCCCCTTCCCCTGACCACACGAGGCCAATGAGGAGGCCCAAGCAACACAGCACACAACCAACTCACACTTCGCTCTCGGTCCCACTGGGCCCGTCCTTGTCCTCGAGGCCAAGTGACCTCCCAGGACTTAAGGGGGACCCTCGAACGAGGTTTTACACCCCAAAAGGCGCATGTGGAAACAGCTTCTTTGAAGCCGTGGACTAGGAGAGGATCCTTGGCCGCTGGACCCTTCCATTTCCTCGGCCCGAGCCCGGGCCCGCCCGGCTGCCCGCCCCAAGGGCCGCGGGCCTCCCTAGGCCTCGGGGTCCCCCCCTAGGCCTCGGGGTCTCCCCAGATCCCTCCCTTGCCGGGGTCTCCGGCCCGGGCAGACTTACCGGTCACGCAGCCGTTCACGGCGGTGGGCTTCTGTGCCGTTACCACGTAGTTGTACGACATGTCGAGATCTGGAGCGGCCTGTAGAGACTCGAGAGCAACGACAGAGAGATGGACACCAGCAAAGACACAGGCAGTCCTGCCCGCGCGGCGAACTCCGCGGCCGCTGCCTCCGCCCCACAGACACGTTGCAGGCCAGAGCGACCGGGACGCGGAGCATCACGGGACGGCCTCACCGGGCCTCTTGGAGGACTCAAGGCTCCCCAGGCGGCCAATCAAATGAGGCCACGCCCCCTGAGGCCCCGCCCCGTCGTTTACCGCCTGAGCCCGGGTACCCGGATGTGGGCGCTTGTTGTGAGTCCCTGTGGAGTGGCGGCGTCATCTGGGCTGGTGAGGGGGGAGTGAGTGCTTGGGCGAATTGCGCTGACGCCCCCGAAGCCGTCATAGCTGATCCGCAGACCTCAACCCCTGTGCGCGACCCTCACCCTAACCCAGGCCGTCTTATCCCATTCCGTTGCTCCAGAGCCCTCGGGGGTGTTCATTCCTTGGAACCAGAACTGCAGAGGCCTGGAGAAGGAAGGGAAGTGTAAACAATTTGCGCCCCTCCCAGACTAGAACCGAGGCCCGTTCCTCCCTCCCGTTAGCCCCCCCAGTTCCTCCAAACGCCGCTGGCACCCTCACTCGACCCTAGAATGGTCTGCCACCCCGCCTTACCTGGACAGTAGGGGGAACACCGGGAGGTTCGCCTCTCCCCTTGGAACTGTTTTATTCAGACTTTGAAGGACCCATCCAGGCCACTTGCCCAGCATTGTTGGCGCCCCTATTGCTGTACAAATTCTGACCTCAAAGGCAAAACCCGAATTTCCCCAGTGAGAACCTTAATGACCCAGGAAAGCAGTTAGCTCTGCAACTTCTGGCGACGCCATATCACGCAGGCTCAGCCAGGAGGAGGAGGAGGAGGAGAACCACATGGCCTGGAGCAGCTGCAGACTGCCACAGAGGGCACAGCCCCCATTTTACAGATGAGGAAACTGAGGCTCGGGGGAGTTGGTGTCCCTAAGATCCCCCAGTTAGTCAGAGGCAGGGCTAGGCACAGAGCCAGGTTTGGATTCTTTGCATTGCAGACTCAGGCAGCCCACGACCGTGAACGGCCCCCAAGACACCTCTGAACCGGGCTGAACTGAGGGGGGCTAAAACGTCTTCGGGGTTTACCTGTGTTGTTTCCCACACCAGGGACTCTGCCTGACTTTGGAGGCATCGGATTATCTGTGGAAAGAATAGGCATGGGTTTAAGTCCTGGCTCTTACTAGCATGACCTTGAACAAGTCACCAGAGCTCTCTGTGTCTGTTTCCCAGAAGTAACGTGCTCACAGACCCAGTTGCCTTCAGGTGTGTGAGGAGCTTTGTAAACACACTCAGTGCATATGATACTCACGGAAGAAATGAAGTCGCTCTTTGTGTCTTTTTGCCCCTGGGAGACGTGGGTGTTGCTCTGGGGCAAAAAGGCAGCCCCGTGCCCAATGTGGACAGATCTGTCTTCTGCAGCCAAGCGCAGACGTGAACCTTGGTCAGCCCCATGCTCTTGTCCACCCACAGCCCATGTTCTGGAATTTAGACTCGGATCAAAGTCTGGGGCAGCTCCCTAATTACTAGGGGCCCTGGAAGCGTGATCGTGCCAGTAGGCTGCGCGTGCCTTCGGCAGCACCTATCCTTACCTTCCCCTGCAGGTGCTGCTGCCACCCTCGCTGTGCTCAGACCCAGGGAGCACCCACAGGATCACCCACCCTCTGGCCCCACCATGGTGAGTCTCATGAGGGCCAGGGGTGGGGAAGGACACTGTTGGCTTGGAGCAGTGGGGGTTGGAGAGATTGCCAGCCCTGGGCATGCTGGAGTTTCTTACGCTCTGACCAAGAGGTGCCTTCTAAGGTTCAGAGAGGTTAAAAGAGAGGGTCCTTCTCAGGGCCTGGTCCCTGCTTCCCTCCATTTCCCAGCCAGACCCAGCCACACCTGGGGCTGCAGCCTCTGAGTCCCTCCAGGTCCATCTGCCCCCGGTCTGGGTCATGTCTTTAGATTAGAACATTAACAGTTACCTACTCTGTAATGGACAGAGTACCGGTCACAGAAGCAGCCATGAAGAAGGACCTGGTGCCTGTTCCTGAGCCTGGGCATGTGTGGCTGGTCCCATAGGTGGAAACTGCACTTTGGAAGCTCAGTGTTGCTGAGCATTGCTCCATGCCCACTCTAGAGCTGATGTGAACCTTGAGTGAAAGCAGGCCTTGGACAGACCTAGGTTCAAATTTCAGCCTGCCACTGACCAGCTGTGGGGCCTCTTACAGAGACTTGACCTTTCTGAGCCTCTTTCTCCTTGCAGTATGAGGCAGATTAAGGCTCGCCTCCAAGTGGCTGTGAGTTGTTTATCAGACCAGAGCCCCAGGGCCTTGCACAATGCCTAGTCAACTTCCTTTCCCCTCCTGTTCCCTCAGACCACTGGGAACCAGGGATGGCCCTGGTCCCCAGCCCTCCTCTGACTCTGGTGTAGGAAGGGTTACAGATTCCAGGCAGGACAGGCTGTCCGTGATGGCAAGGGGTCACCGTCTTGGAGACTGTTGACGCTGAAGGCTGGGCTTGGAGTTGAGACCCATCACAACTTCACTGCATATCCAGCCCCTGGCAGGCTCTGAGAGCTACAGACCCATATCCTTCCCAGGGCAAGACCTCTGCCACTCCCAGTCTCCCTTCCGCCCCTGGGGAAAGCTGCAGGATAAGGCCAAAATGGAACCAGCTTTGGAGCCAGGCAAACCTGGACGCTTGCTGGCTGTGTGACCTTGGGCAAAGCCATTTAACTGTGTGTCGCTTTCCTCATCAGGCTAATCTTTCCTGCATGGGGGTGGTGGGAAGATTAAAGGAGACACGTGCAAAAGCACTCAGAGGCAGTCTGGCTCTCAGTCGCTGCTTGGGAGTGGGGCTGAACGAACTTACTATTCTGCTCTCTCCCTGTTGACCTGGGCTGGTCTCCTTGT